>NC_081312.1:124129547-125601612 GCF_026419965.1 Kogia breviceps | reverse complement strand
AAGGGGTTTTAGAGAACTCTGTTCCCTCTGTCTGCGGAGGACATGTCTAGTTGTAACAGCCAATAATGAGAACAGAAAGGAGCTGCGTTTTCAATTAAAAATTGAGCCACCCTTCCATCCAGAACACCCACAGCTGAGCCTCTCACCTGAGAAGACAGGCTGCAAGAGCTGCACTCCACGAGTTTTCACAGTAGCCAAGACACCGAAGCAACCCAAATGTCCATCAACAGATGAATGGATAAGAAGAGCTGGTCCGTGGACACAGTGGACTATTAGCCATGGAAAACAAGGAAACACTGCTCTTTGAGGCACCCGAGATGAGCCTAGAGATCATCACAGAACATGAGTTAAGTCGGAAAGCAAAAGGCATACCGTATGACATCACCTATAGGCGTTATCTAACAGCTGACACAAATGAACATATTTCCACAAAGAAAGACACTCACAGACTTAGAAAACAAACTAAGCTTATGTGAAATGAAAGGTGGGGGGAATGGATAAATTAAGATTAGTGTCACCATATGTGTACAAATACATATTAAATACATATATCAAACAGACCGACCATATAGCAAGGGAGGTCACCAGAACAGTCTGCAATAATTTACATGGGAAGAGGATCTGTACAAGAATATATATATATATATATATATATAAAACATACAAATCAACCAGATTCTGTACATCTAGGACCAAGAATATTCTAATCATTACCCCGATTTAAAAAAATTAAAAGAGCGAACAAGAAGTAATGTGACATAAACTTCTGGGGTTTTTTCCTGGCACATTCCATTCTAATTGACAACCTGGGAACAGGACTTCCAGAAGGGCTCCGCTGCCCTAGTAACCGTATGTGGGAATGTAGCAATGCTGACGCCTTGTGGCCGTTTCCCACAGCAGCAGCTTTAAAGTCAGTGCTAATGGTCACTCAATATTCACACCCATTGCAGGCTTGTAAATGACACCTGCCCTCCAAAAAATATCCTGGGGTCGAAAATCGACCAAAAAAGTCAAAAGAGGGCAACCTTCCAAGAAGACAATTTCAAGAGGTTTATTGTACTCACGGTTTTTTTTTTTTTTTCTGTTTTTGTTTAACAGAATAAAAAAAGGCGTGGAAAAATGCTGAACCTTAGGAATTATTAGACACGAAAATACACGTTACAAAAACCTATCATGTCACACCACTCAGCATGGCCATCAGCGAAACTTCTGCAAACAAGAAATGCTGAAGGGGTGGTGAAGAAATGCGTACCCTCGGTTCTAAGTGGGTGGTGGTAAGAGCCCCTAAGGGAAAAACAGTGGAGTTGCCTGGAAAGGGTCAACATTGAGCGACCGTTCAATCAAGCATACCCACTGCTGGGTCTATCGCCTGAGAGGATGAGAATCAAAAAAGACACGGGCTGGCAATCCTGCAATCCAGCAATGTTTACCGTAGCCAACACTTGGAAGCAATGAAAATGTCCAGCCACCGAGGAATGCAGAAAGGAGAAGTGGTCCATGGACACAATGGAAGAGTGCTCCAGTGAAAAGTAGAAATTCCATTTTAAAAACAGATATAAGTAAGGAGACATCAGCTTTGGGGGGTTTCTCCAGACACATCCCACCGTCATTGATAACCGAGGAACACCACTGGCAGGAAGGTCTGCTTCACTAGTTGTCAGAGTGGGAAACACAGAAATGCTGCAGCCCTCTGGCCGTTACCTGCAACGGCAGCTTGAAAACCCGTGCTAATGGTCACTTCAGGTGCACAAGTCCTGGAGGGCTGTCAATGAAACCTGCCCTCAAAATGTCTTGAGGGAGGTAGTGGCCAAAATATTTCAAAAGGTGGCACATACTTCAAGAAAAGAATGTGATGAGGTAAGCTACACACACAGTTTGAAGAAAAAAGGACATCCCTGAAAGCTCAATTTCAAGGCTTTATGAGACGCATGCAAATCCAACCACAGAGGTATCGGCTCACACCAGTCAGAAGAACCATCAGCAACAAAACTACCAACAATTCATGCTGAAGGGGTTGTGGAGAAGTGCATACCCTCTAGGTTAAGTGGGACTTTGCCGCCAGCCGCGGCGGGTCCTCAAAGTGTAGCAACAACCGACGAGAGGGGGTAGGGAACTGAACGCACCAAGGTATGGGATCAGAAGGGCACAAGCAACTGACGCTTGCAAGGCAAGTTTAATAACAAAGCCTAGCCGTATATAGACCCCTAAAGCAGGGAATTTGCTTCGTCACGCCTTATCGGCATCAGCTGGTTGATTGGCTGCTCGGCTTCTCCCTCAAAGGCACCAATTTCCCCTCCAGGGTTGCTTTTCCTAGCTTTAGGGAACAACCAGGGACTCCCAGTAACTGAGCAGGTCCCTGGAGCGATTTGGCCAAAGACCATCTCCTTTTGTATGTTCATACCATAAAGGTCCAGGATGCATACCAAGGAGAGTACAGTCGGGCCCTGAGGCTTATGAGGGTCTTAGTGGCGCCTTCCTCAGAGGGCAATGCTCGCCACAGGACTTCACCTGGTAAGAGGCACTAATGGGAACAGAATGGAGGTGCCTTTACAAGGTAAACACTGAGTTACGATATGATCCAGCAGGCCCACTCGTGGGCCTATAACCTAAGAAAGAAGACAGAAGTGGAAAGACACAGGCAGGCAAATCTGCATTGCAGGAGTATTACAACAGCCAGGACATGGAAGCAAGCAGAAAGTCCATCAACAGATGAGTGGACAAAGAAGAACAGGGACCTGTACAGATGGAATGTTAGCCAAGGAACAAAAGGAAACAATGCCATCAACAGCACCATCGGTGAGGCTAGAGTTCATCACGCACCTTGCAGTAAGTCACAGAGCGAAAGATACATAGCCTACGATATCACTTATAGGTGTTCCCTAAAAATTGATATCACTGAAGATATTTCCACAGAGAAAGGCAATCACAGATGCAATAAACAGATTTATGGTTCACCCATGGACAGGTGTGAGAATTGTGTACATTAGGAAATTGGGTTTAAGAGAGAGATACAAACACAGGTGAAATACAAAATCACCAAAGGCCTACGGAATACCAAGAGAAGAGTACTCAACATTGTGTCATAAGCTACATGGGAAAAGGATCCAAAGAAGACTAGATACATGTTTATGTGTAAAAGAGCCACATCTTTCACACCTACAACAAGCAAAACATTGTAATCAAACTTGCTGTGAGAAAAAATAAACATTGAATTAAAAAACGAACAAGTCAGTCGTGAGACACAAACTTAAGGGGCTTTTTCCTGGCACAGTCCATTCTAATTGACAACCGAGAATACGACTTCCACGGAGGCTCTGTTGCCCGAGTAACCAGGTTTGGTAAAGGAGACCTGACCTGCTGCCGCCTTGTGGCCGTTTCTCAAAACAGCAGCTTTAAACCCAGTGCTAATGGTCACTTGATATTCAAGATCATTGCAGGCCTATAAATGACACCTGCCCTCAAAAACAATTCTTGGGTCGTACATCGAGGAAAAAAACTCAAAAGACGTGCACATTTCAAAACGACAATTTCAAGAGGCATAGTTTGCGCACAGTTTGTCTTCTCTTGCTTTCTTTCTCTTGTGATAAATAAAAGGGCATGGAAAAAATGCTCAACATCAGGAATTAATTAAAGCCATGCAAATCCAGTCGACAAAAACGTTCACCCACCGTCGTCAGAATGATCATCAGCCACAGAGTCTACAAAGAATAAATGCTCAAGGTGTTTTAGAGAACTCTGTGCCCTCTAGCGGCCGCTGGGACGTAACCTGGGAACAGCTAGTAGTGAGAACACCGTGGAGGTGCGTTGAAAGGAAAAAATTGAGCTAACTGATGGGCCTATCTCCCGAGTAGACCAAAATCAAAAAGACACAGGCTGGCCATCCTGCACTGCAGCAACATGTACCATCGCCAAGACTTGGAAGAAACCCAAATGTCCATCAACAGAGCAATGCACCAAGAAGAAGGGGCCCATGTGCACAATGGAACATGAGCCACGGAAAAGCATGCAACAGTGCCGCTGGCACCACCGTAGAAGGATCTAGAGATACCCACCCAAAAGGAAGTACGAAAGAAACCGAAATATAAATATCCTATGACATCACTTATAGCTGTTACTTCAACATTGATACCCATGAAGTCATTTCCAAGAGAAGGCCGTGCATAGATGCAGAAAACCAACTCTGCTTAACCAAGTGGAAAGGTGTAAGGAATGTATGAATTTGGATATGGGGGTTTACAGACATGTACTGATACATATGAAATATATAATCACAAAATACCTAAGGAATACCAAGAGAGGTCGACTCAACACTCTGTAATAACCTACACGGGAAAGGATCCAAAGATGAATAGATTGATACATACATATGATGAACCAGATGCAGTACACCTAGAACACACACCACATTTTTATCCAATTGGCTGTGATACTAGATAACAATTAAATTTTAAAAAACACACGAGAAGTAAGGAGATATAGGCTCCTGGGGGTTTGCCCTGGCACACTGCACTCTCATTTGCAGCCTACTAACACAATTTCCAGGGAGCCTCTGTTGCAGGAAAACCCAGAGTTGGAAATGGAGAAATGCTGCCGCCTTGTGGCCGTTTCCCGCAAGAGCGGCTTCAAACGCATAGCTATGGGTCACTTAACATTCACAAGGACTCAGGCCTCTAAAAGACACCTGCCCTCAACAAAAAAAATGTCCTGAGCTCGGCCGTGGCCAAAAAAATTCAAAGCAGGCAAATGTGTCAAAGAGATAGTATGATAGAGGTAAGTTTTACTCACTCTTTATCAAAAAAAGGAAAATGGAGAAAAGCTCAACATCAGGAATCATCAGACTCCTCTAACCTACAAAAAGCTTTCAGCTCACCCAAGTTAACTACCGTCAGCCAAAAGACTACAAACAATCAATGCTGAAGGGGTTTTAGAGAACTCTGTTCCCTCTGTCTGCGGAGGACATGTCTAGTTGTAACAGCCAATAATGAGAACAGAAAGGAGCTGCGTTTTCAATTAAAAATTGAGCCACCCTTCCATCCAGAACACCCACAGCTGAGCCTCTCACCTGAGAAGACAGGCTGCAAGAGCTGCACTCCACGAGTTTTCACAGTAGCCAAGACACCGAAGCAACCCAAATGTCCATCAACAGATGAATGGATAAGAAGAGCTGGTCCGTGGACACAGTGGACTATTAGCCATGGAAAACAAGGAAACACTGCTCTTTGAGGCACCCGAGATGAGCCTAGAGATCATCACAGAACATGAGTTAAGTCGGAAAGCAAAAGGCATACCGTATGACATCACCTATAGGCGTTATCTAACAGCTGACACAAATGAACATATTTCCACAAAGAAAGACACTCACAGACTTAGAAAACAAACTAAGCTTATGTGAAATGAAAGGTGGGGGGAATGGATAAATTAAGATTAGTGTCACCATATGTGTACAAATACATATTAAATACATATATCAAACAGACCGACCATATAGCAAGGGAGGTCACCAGAACAGTCTGCAATAATTTACATGGGAAGAGGATCTGTACAAGAATATATATATATATATATATATATAAAACATACAAATCAACCAGATTCTGTACATCTAGGACCAAGAATATTCTAATCATTACCCCGATTTAAAAAAATTAAAAGAGCGAACAAGAAGTAATGTGACATAAACTTCTGGGGTTTTTTCCTGGCACATTCCATTCTAATTGACAACCTGGGAACAGGACTTCCAGAAGGGCTCCGCTGCCCTAGTAACCGTATGTGGGAATGTAGCAATGCTGACGCCTTGTGGCCGTTTCCCACAGCAGCAGCTTTAAAGTCAGTGCTAATGGTCACTCAATATTCACACCCATTGCAGGCTTGTAAATGACACCTGCCCTCCAAAAAATATCCTGGGGTCGAAAATCGACCAAAAAAGTCAAAAGAGGGCAACCTTCCAAGAAGACAATTTCAAGAGGTTTATTGTACTCACGGTTTTTTTTTTTTTTTCTGTTTTTGTTTAACAGAATAAAAAAAGGCGTGGAAAAATGCTGAACCTTAGGAATTATTAGACACGAAAATACACGTTACAAAAACCTATCATGTCACACCACTCAGCATGGCCATCAGCGAAACTTCTGCAAACAAGAAATGCTGAAGGGGTGGTGAAGAAATGCGTACCCTCGGTTCTAAGTGGGTGGTGGTAAGAGCCCCTAAGGGAAAAACAGTGGAGTTGCCTGGAAAGGGTCAACATTGAGCGACCGTTCAATCAAGCATACCCACTGCTGGGTCTATCGCCTGAGAGGATGAGAATCAAAAAAGACACGGGCTGGCAATCCTGCAATCCAGCAATGTTTACCGTAGCCAACACTTGGAAGCAATGAAAATGTCCAGCCACCGAGGAATGCAGAAAGGAGAAGTGGTCCATGGACACAATGGAAGAGTGCTCCAGTGAAAAGTAGAAATTCCATTTTAAAAACAGATATAAGTAAGGAGACATCAGCTTTGGGGGGTTTCTCCAGACACATCCCACCGTCATTGATAACCGAGGAACACCACTGGCAGGAAGGTCTGCTTCACTAGTTGTCAGAGTGGGAAACACAGAAATGCTGCAGCCCTCTGGCCGTTACCTGCAACGGCAGCTTGAAAACCCGTGCTAATGGTCACTTCAGGTGCACAAGTCCTGGAGGGCTGTCAATGAAACCTGCCCTCAAAATGTCTTGAGGGAGGTAGTGGCCAAAATATTTCAAAAGGTGGCACATACTTCAAGAAAAGAATGTGATGAGGTAAGCTACACACACAGTTTGAAGAAAAAAGGACATCCCTGAAAGCTCAATTTCAAGGCTTTATGAGACGCATGCAAATCCAACCACAGAGGTATCGGCTCACACCAGTCAGAAGAACCATCAGCAACAAAACTACCAACAATTCATGCTGAAGGGGTTGTGGAGAAGTGCATACCCTCTAGGTTAAGTGGGACTTTGCCGCCAGCCGCGGCGGGTCCTCAAAGTGTAGCAACAACCGACGAGAGGGGGTAGGGAACTGAACGCACCAAGGTATGGGATCAGAAGGGCACAAGCAACTGACGCTTGCAAGGCAAGTTTAATAACAAAGCCTAGCCGTATATAGACCCCTAAAGCAGGGAATTTGCTTCGTCACGCCTTATCGGCATCAGCTGGTTGATTGGCTGCTCGGCTTCTCCCTCAAAGGCACCAATTTCCCCTCCAGGGTTGCTTTTCCTAGCTTTAGGGAACAACCAGGGACTCCCAGTAACTGAGCAGGTCCCTGGAGCGATTTGGCCAAAGACCATCTCCTTTTGTATGTTCATACCATAAAGGTCCAGGATGCATACCAAGGAGAGTACAGTCGGGCCCTGAGGCTTATGAGGGTCTTAGTGGCGCCTTCCTCAGAGGGCAATGCTCGCCACAGGACTTCACCTGGTAAGAGGCACTAATGGGAACAGAATGGAGGTGCCTTTACAAGGTAAACACTGAGTTACGATATGATCCAGCAGGCCCACTCGTGGGCCTATAACCTAAGAAAGAAGACAGAAGTGGAAAGACACAGGCAGGCAAATCTGCATTGCAGGAGTATTACAACAGCCAGGACATGGAAGCAAGCAGAAAGTCCATCAACAGATGAGTGGACAAAGAAGAACAGGGACCTGTACAGATGGAATGTTAGCCAAGGAACAAAAGGAAACAATGCCATCAACAGCACCATCGGTGAGGCTAGAGTTCATCACGCACCTTGCAGTAAGTCACAGAGCGAAAGATACATAGCCTACGATATCACTTATAGGTGTTCCCTAAAAATTGATATCACTGAAGATATTTCCACAGAGAAAGGCAATCACAGATGCAATAAACAGATTTATGGTTCACCCATGGACAGGTGTGAGAATTGTGTACATTAGGAAATTGGGTTTAAGAGAGAGATACAAACACAGGTGAAATACAAAATCACCAAAGGCCTACGGAATACCAAGAGAAGAGTACTCAACATTGTGTCATAAGCTACATGGGAAAAGGATCCAAAGAAGACTAGATACATGTTTATGTGTAAAAGAGCCACATCTTTCACACCTACAACAAGCAAAACATTGTAATCAAACTTGCTGTGAGAAAAAATAAACATTGAATTAAAAAACGAACAAGTCAGTCGTGAGACACAAACTTAAGGGGCTTTTTCCTGGCACAGTCCATTCTAATTGACAACCGAGAATACGACTTCCACGGAGGCTCTGTTGCCCGAGTAACCAGGTTTGGTAAAGGAGACCTGACCTGCTGCCGCCTTGTGGCCGTTTCTCAAAACAGCAGCTTTAAACCCAGTGCTAATGGTCACTTGATATTCAAGATCATTGCAGGCCTATAAATGACACCTGCCCTCAAAAACAATTCTTGGGTCGTACATCGAGGAAAAAAACTCAAAAGACGTGCACATTTCAAAACGACAATTTCAAGAGGCATAGTTTGCGCACAGTTTGTCTTCTCTTGCTTTCTTTCTCTTGTGATAAATAAAAGGGCATGGAAAAAATGCTCAACATCAGGAATTAATTAAAGCCATGCAAATCCAGTCGACAAAAACGTTCACCCACCGTCGTCAGAATGATCATCAGCCACAGAGTCTACAAAGAATAAATGCTCAAGGTGTTTTAGAGAACTCTGTGCCCTCTAGCGGCCGCTGGGACGTAACCTGGGAACAGCTAGTAGTGAGAACACCGTGGAGGTGCGTTGAAAGGAAAAAATTGAGCTAACTGATGGGCCTATCTCCCGAGTAGACCAAAATCAAAAAGACACAGGCTGGCCATCCTGCACTGCAGCAACATGTACCATCGCCAAGACTTGGAAGAAACCCAAATGTCCATCAACAGAGCAATGCACCAAGAAGAAGGGGCCCATGTGCACAATGGAACATGAGCCACGGAAAAGCATGCAACAGTGCCGCTGGCACCACCGTAGAAGGATCTAGAGATACCCACCCAAAAGGAAGTACGAAAGAAACCGAAATATAAATATCCTATGACATCACTTATAGCTGTTACTTCAACATTGATACCCATGAAGTCATTTCCAAGAGAAGGCCGTGCATAGATGCAGAAAACCAACTCTGCTTAACCAAGTGGAAAGGTGTAAGGAATGTATGAATTTGGATATGGGGGTTTACAGACATGTACTGATACATATGAAATATATAATCACAAAATACCTAAGGAATACCAAGAGAGGTCGACTCAACACTCTGTAATAACCTACACGGGAAAGGATCCAAAGATGAATAGATTGATACATACATATGATGAACCAGATGCAGTACACCTAGAACACACACCACATTTTTATCCAATTGGCTGTGATACTAGATAACAATTAAATTTTAAAAAACACACGAGAAGTAAGGAGATATAGGCTCCTGGGGGTTTGCCCTGGCACACTGCACTCTCATTTGCAGCCTACTAACACAATTTCCAGGAAGCCTCTGTTGCAGGAAAACCCAGAGTTGGAAATGGAGAAATGCTGCCGCCTTGTGGCCGTTTCCCGCAAGAGCGGCTTCAAACGCATAGCTATGGGTCACTTAACATTCACAAGGACTCAGGCCTCTAAAAGACACCTGCCCTCAACAAAAAAAATGTCCTGAGCTCGGCCGTGGCCAAAAAAATTCAAAGCAGGCAAATGTGTCAAAGAGATAGTATGATAGAGGTAAGTTTTACTCACTCTTTATCAAAAAAAGGAAAATGGAGAAAAGCTCAACATCAGGAATCATCAGACTCCTCTAACCTACAAAAAGCTTTCAGCTCACCCAAGTTAACTACCGTCAGCCAAAAGACTACAAACAATCAATGCTGAAGGGGTTTTAGAGAACTCTGTTCCCTCTGTCTGCGGAGGACATGTCTAGTTGTAACAGCCAATAATGAGAACAGAAAGGAGCTGCGTTTTCAATTAAAAATTGAGCCACCCTTCCATCCAGAACACCCACAGCTGAGCCTCTCACCTGAGAAGACAGGCTGCAAGAGCTGCACTCCACGAGTTTTCACAGTAGCCAAGACACCGAAGCAACCCAAATGTCCATCAACAGATGAATGGATAAGAAGAGCTGGTCCGTGGACACAGTGGACTATTAGCCATGGAAAACAAGGAAACACTGCTCTTTGAGGCACCCGAGATGAGCCTAGAGATCATCACAGAACATGAGTTAAGTCGGAAAGCAAAAGGCATACCGTATGACATCACCTATAGGCGTTATCTAACAGCTGACACAAATGAACATATTTCCACAAAGAAAGACACTCACAGACTTAGAAAACAAACTAAGCTTATGTGAAATGAAAGGTGGGGGGAATGGATAAATTAAGATTAGTGTCACCATATGTGTACAAATACATATTAAATACATATATCAAACAGACCGACCATATAGCAAGGGAGGTCACCAGAACAGTCTGCAATAATTTACATGGGAAGAGGATCTGTACAAGAATATATATATATATATATATATAAAACATACAAATCAACCAGATTCTGTACATCTAGGACCAAGAATATTCTAATCATTACCCCGATTTAAAAAAATTAAAAGAGCGAACAAGAAGTAATGTGACATAAACTTCTGGGGTTTTTTCCTGGCACATTCCATTCTAATTGACAACCTGGGAACAGGACTTCCAGAAGGGCTCCGCTGCCCTAGTAACCGTATGTGGGAATGTAGCAATGCTGACGCCTTGTGGCCGTTTCCCACAGCAGCAGCTTTAAAGTCAGTGCTAATGGTCACTCAATATTCACACCCATTGCAGGCTTGTAAATGACACCTGCCCTCCAAAAAATATCCTGGGGTCGAAAATCGACCAAAAAAGTCAAAAGAGGGCAACCTTCCAAGAAGACAATTTCAAGAGGTTTATTGTACTCACGGTTTTTTTTTTTTTTTCTGTTTTTGTTTAACAGAATAAAAAAAGGCGTGGAAAAATGCTGAACCTTAGGAATTATTAGACACGAAAATACACGTTACAAAAACCTATCATGTCACACCACTCAGCATGGCCATCAGCGAAACTTCTGCAAACAAGAAATGCTGAAGGGGTGGTGAAGAAATGCGTACCCTCGGTTCTAAGTGGGTGGTGGTAAGAGCCCCTAAGGGAAAAACAGTGGAGTTGCCTGGAAAGGGTCAACATTGAGCGACCGTTCAATCAAGCATACCCACTGCTGGGTCTATCGCCTGAGAGGATGAGAATCAAAAAAGACACGGGCTGGCAATCCTGCAATCCAGCAATGTTTACCGTAGCCAACACTTGGAAGCAATGAAAATGTCCAGCCACCGAGGAATGCAGAAAGGAGAAGTGGTCCATGGACACAATGGAAGAGTGCTCCAGTGAAAAGTAGAAATTCCATTTTAAAAACAGATATAAGTAAGGAGACATCAGCTTTGGGGGGTTTCTCCAGACACATCCCACCGTCATTGATAACCGAGGAACACCACTGGCAGGAAGGTCTGCTTCACTAGTTGTCAGAGTGGGAAACACAGAAATGCTGCAGCCCTCTGGCCGTTACCTGCAACGGCAGCTTGAAAACCCGTGCTAATGGTCACTTCAGGTGCACAAGTCCTGGAGGGCTGTCAATGAAACCTGCCCTCAAAATGTCTTGAGGGAGGTAGTGGCCAAAATATTTCAAAAGGTGGCACATACTTCAAGAAAAGAATGTGATGAGGTAAGCTACACACACAGTTTGAAGAAAAAAGGACATCCCTGAAAGCTCAATTTCAAGGCTTTATGAGACGCATGCAAATCCAACCACAGAGGTATCGGCTCACACCAGTCAGAAGAACCATCAGCAACAAAACTACCAACAATTCATGCTGAAGGGGTTGTGGAGAAGTGCATACCCTCTAGGTTAAGTGGGACTTTGCCGCCAGCCGCGGCGGGTCCTCAAAGTGTAGCAACAACCGACGAGAGGGGGTAGGGAACTGAACGCACCAAGGTATGGGATCAGAAGGGCACAAGCAACTGACGCTTGCAAGGCAAGTTTAATAACAAAGCCTAGCCGTATATAGACCCCTAAAGCAGGGAATTTGCTTCGTCACGCCTTATCGGCATCAGCTGGTTGATTGGCTGCTCGGCTTCTCCCTCAAAGGCACCAATTTCCCCTCCAGGGTTGCTTTTCCTAGCTTTAGGGAACAACCAGGGACTCCCAGTAACTGAGCAGGTCCCTGGAGCGATTTGGCCAAAGACCATCTCCTTTTGTATGTTCATACCATAAAGGTCCAGGATGCATACCAAGGAGAGTACAGTCGGGCCCTGAGGCTTATGAGGGTCTTAGTGGCGCCTTCCTCAGAGGGCAATGCTCGCCACAGGACTTCACCTGGTAAGAGGCACTAATGGGAACAGAATGGAGGTGCCTTTACAAGGTAAACACTGAGTTACGATATGATCCAGCAGGCCCACTCGTGGGCCTATAACCTAAGAAAGAAGACAGAAGTGGAAAGACACAGGCAGGCAAATCTGCATTGCAGGAGTATTACAACAGCCAGGACATGGAAGCAAGCAGAAAGTCCATCAACAGATGAGTGGACAAAGAAGAACAGGGACCTGTACAGATGGAATGTTAGCCAAGGAACAAAAGGAAACAATGCCATCAACAGCACCATCGGTGAGGCTAGAGTTCATCACGCACCTTGCAGTAAGTCACAGAGCGAAAGATACATAGCCTACGATATCACTTATAGGTGTTCCCTAAAAATTGATATCACTGAAGATATTTCCACAGAGAAAGGCAATCACAGATGCAATAAACAGATTTATGGTTCACCCATGGACAGGTGTGAGAATTGTGTACATTAGGAAATTGGGTTTAAGAGAGAGATACAAACACAGGTGAAATACAAAATCACCAAAGGCCTACGGAATACCAAGAGAAGAGTACTCAACATTGTGTCATAAGCTACATGGGAAAAGGATCCAAAGAAGACTAGATACATGTTTATGTGTAAAAGAGCCACATCTTTCACACCTACAACAAGCAAAACATTGTAATCAAACTTGCTGTGAGAAAAAATAAACATTGAATTAAAAAACGAACAAGTCAGTCGTGAGACACAAACTTAAGGGGCTTTTTCCTGGCACAGTCCATTCTAATTGACAACCGAGAATACGACTTCCACGGAGGCTCTGTTGCCCGAGTAACCAGGTTTGGTAAAGGAGACCTGACCTGCTGCCGCCTTGTGGCCGTTTCTCAAAACAGCAGCTTTAAACCCAGTGCTAATGGTCACTTGATATTCAAGATCATTGCAGGCCTATAAATGACACCTGCCCTCAAAAACAATTCTTGGGTCGTACATCGAGGAAAAAAACTCAAAAGACGTGCACATTTCAAAACGACAATTTCAAGAGGCATAGTTTGCGCACAGTTTGTCTTCTCTTGCTTTCTTTCTCTTGTGATAAATAAAAGGGCATGGAAAAAATGCTCAACATCAGGAATTAATTAAAGCCATGCAAATCCAGTCGACAAAAACGTTCACCCACCGTCGTCAGAATGATCATCAGCCACAGAGTCTACAAAGAATAAATGCTCAAGGTGTTTTAGAGAACTCTGTGCCCTCTAGCGGCCGCTGGGACGTAACCTGGGAACAGCTAGTAGTGAGAACACCGTGGAGGTGCGTTGAAAGGAAAAAATTGAGCTAACTGATGGGCCTATCTCCCGAGTAGACCAAAATCAAAAAGACACAGGCTGGCCATCCTGCACTGCAGCAACATGTACCATCGCCAAGACTTGGAAGAAACCCAAATGTCCATCAACAGAGCAATGCACCAAGAAGAAGGGGCCCATGTGCACAATGGAACATGAGCCACGGAAAAGCATGCAACAGTGCCGCTGGCACCACCGTAGAAGGATCTAGAGATACCCACCCAAAAGGAAGTACGAAAGAAACCGAAATATAAATATCCTATGACATCACTTATAGCTGTTACTTCAACATTGATACCCATGAAGTCATTTCCAAGAGAAGGCCGTGCATAGATGCAGAAAACCAACTCTGCTTAACCAAGTGGAAAGGTGTAAGGAATGTATGAATTTGGATATGGGGGTTTACAGACATGTACTGATACATATGAAATATATAATCACAAAATACCTAAGGAATACCAAGAGAGGTCGACTCAACACTCTGTAATAACCTACACGGGAAAGGATCCAAAGATGAATAGATTGATACATACATATGATGAACCAGATGCAGTACACCTAGAACACACACCACATTTTTATCCAATTGGCTGTGATACTAGATAACAATTAAATTTTAAAAAACACACGAGAAGTAAGGAGATATAGGCTCCTGGGGGTTTGCCCTGGCACACTGCACTCTCATTTGCAGCCTACTAACACAATTTCCAGGGAGCCTCTGTTGCAGGAAAACCCAGAGTTGGAAATGGAGAAATGCTGCCGCCTTGTGGCCGTTTCCCGCAAGAGCGGCTTCAAACGCATAGCTATGGGTCACTTAACATTCACAAGGACTCAGGCCTCTAAAAGACACCTGCCCTCAACAAAAAAAATGTCCTGAGCTCGGCCGTGGCCAAAAAAATTCAAAGCAGGCAAATGTGTCAAAGAGATAGTATGATAGAGGTAAGTTTTACTCACTCTTTATCAAAAAAAGGAAAATGGAGAAAAGCTCAACATCAGGAATCATCAGACTCCTCTAACCTACAAAAAGCTTTCAGCTCACCCAAGTTAACTACCGTCAGCCAAAAGACTACAAACAATCAATGCTGAAGGGGTTTTAGAGAACTCTGTTCCCTCTGTCTGCGGAGGACATGTCTAGTTGTAACAGCCAATAATGAGAACAGAAAGGAGCTGCGTTTTCAATTAAAAATTGAGCCACCCTTCCATCCAGAACACCCACAGCTGAGCCTCTCACCTGAGAAGACAGGCTGCAAGAGCTGCACTCCACGAGTTTTCACAGTAGCCAAGACACCGAAGCAACCCAAATGTCCATCAACAGATGAATGGATAAGAAGAGCTGGTCCGTGGACACAGTGGACTATTAGCCATGGAAAACAAGGAAACACTGCTCTTTGAGGCACCCGAGATGAGCCTAGAGATCATCACAGAACATGAGTTAAGTCGGAAAGCAAAAGGCATACCGTATGACATCACCTATAGGCGTTATCTAACAGCTGACACAAATGAACATATTTCCACAAAGAAAGACACTCACAGACTTAGAAAACAAACTAAGCTTATGTGAAATGAAAGGTGGGGGGAATGGATAAATTAAGATTAGTGTCACCATATGTGTACAAATACATATTAAATACATATATCAAACAGACCGACCATATAGCAAGGGAGGTCACCAGAACAGTCTGCAATAATTTACATGGGAAGAGGATCTGTACAAGAATATATATATATATATATATATATAAAACATACAAATCAACCAGATTCTGTACATCTAGGACCAAGAATATTCTAATCATTACCCCGATTTAAAAAAATTAAAAGAGCGAACAAGAAGTAATGTGACATAAACTTCTGGGGTTTTTTCCTGGCACATTCCATTCTAATTGACAACCTGGGAACAGGACTTCCAGAAGGGCTCCGCTGCCCTAGTAACCGTATGTGGGAATGTAGCAATGCTGACGCCTTGTGGCCGTTTCCCACAGCAGCAGCTTTAAAGTCAGTGCTAATGGTCACTCAATATTCACACCCATTGCAGGCTTGTAAATGACACCTGCCCTCCAAAAAATATCCTGGGGTCGAAAATCGACCAAAAAAGTCAAAAGAGGGCAACCTTCCAAGAAGACAATTTCAAGAGGTTTATTGTACTCACGGTTTTTTTTTTTTTTTCTGTTTTTGTTTAACAGAATAAAAAAAGGCGTGGAAAAATGCTGAACCTTAGGAATTATTAGACACGAAAATACACGTTACAAAAACCTATCATGTCACACCACTCAGCATGGCCATCAGCGAAACTTCTGCAAACAAGAAATGCTGAAGGGGTGGTGAAGAAATGCGTACCCTCGGTTCTAAGTGGGTGGTGGTAAGAGCCCCTAAGGGAAAAACAGTGGAGTTGCCTGGAAAGGGTCAACATTGAGCGACCGTTCAATCAAGCATACCCACTGCTGGGTCTATCGCCTGAGAGGATGAGAATCAAAAAAGACACGGGCTGGCAATCCTGCAATCCAGCAATGTTTACCGTAGCCAACACTTGGAAGCAATGAAAATGTCCAGCCACCGAGGAATGCAGAAAGGAGAAGTGGTCCATGGACACAATGGAAGAGTGCTCCAGTGAAAAGTAGAAATTCCATTTTAAAAACAGATATAAGTAAGGAGACATCAGCTTTGGGGGGTTTCTCCAGACACATCCCACCGTCATTGATAACCGAGGAACACCACTGGCAGGAAGGTCTGCTTCACTAGTTGTCAGAGTGGGAAACACAGAAATGCTGCAGCCCTCTGGCCGTTACCTGCAACGGCAGCTTGAAAACCCGTGCTAATGGTCACTTCAGGTGCACAAGTCCTGGAGGGCTGTCAATGAAACCTGCCCTCAAAATGTCTTGAGGGAGGTAGTGGCCAAAATATTTCAAAAGGTGGCACATACTTCAAGAAAAGAATGTGATGAGGTAAGCTACACACACAGTTTGAAGAAAAAAGGACATCCCTGAAAGCTCAATTTCAAGGCTTTATGAGACGCATGCAAATCCAACCACAGAGGTATCGGCTCACACCAGTCAGAAGAACCATCAGCAACAAAACTACCAACAATTCATGCTGAAGGGGTTGTGGAGAAGTGCATACCCTCTAGGTTAAGTGGGACTTTGCCGCCAGCCGCGGCGGGTCCTCAAAGTGTAGCAACAACCGACGAGAGGGGGTAGGGAACTGAACGCACCAAGGTATGGGATCAGAAGGGCACAAGCAACTGACGCTTGCAAGGCAAGTTTAATAACAAAGCCTAGCCGTATATAGACCCCTAAAGCAGGGAATTTGCTTCGTCACGCCTTATCGGCATCAGCTGGTTGATTGGCTGCTCGGCTTCTCCCTCAAAGGCACCAATTTCCCCTCCAGGGTTGCTTTTCCTAGCTTTAGGGAACAACCAGGGACTCCCAGTAACTGAGCAGGTCCCTGGAGCGATTTGGCCAAAGACCATCTCCTTTTGTATGTTCATACCATAAAGGTCCAGGATGCATACCAAGGAGAGTACAGTCGGGCCCTGAGGCTTATGAGGGTCTTAGTGGCGCCTTCCTCAGAGGGCAATGCTCGCCACAGGACTTCACCTGGTAAGAGGCACTAATGGGAACAGAATGGAGGTGCCTTTACAAGGTAAACACTGAGTTACGATATGATCCAGCAGGCCCACTCGTGGGCCTATAACCTAAGAAAGAAGACAGAAGTGGAAAGACACAGGCAGGCAAATCTGCATTGCAGGAGTATTACAACAGCCAGGACATGGAAGCAAGCAGAAAGTCCATCAACAGATGAGTGGACAAAGAAGAACAGGGACCTGTACAGATGGAATGTTAGCCAAGGAACAAAAGGAAACAATGCCATCAACAGCACCATCGGTGAGGCTAGAGTTCATCACGCACCTTGCAGTAAGTCACAGAGCGAAAGATACATAGCCTACGATATCACTTATAGGTGTTCCCTAAAAATTGATATCACTGAAGATATTTCCACAGAGAAAGGCAATCACAGATGCAATAAACAGATTTATGGTTCACCCATGGACAGGTGTGAGAATTGTGTACATTAGGAAATTGGGTTTAAGAGAGAGATACAAACACAGGTGAAATACAAAATCACCAAAGGCCTACGGAATACCAAGAGAAGAGTACTCAACATTGTGTCATAAGCTACATGGGAAAAGGATCCAAAGAAGACTAGATACATGTTTATGTGTAAAAGAGCCACATCTTTCACACCTACAACAAGCAAAACATTGTAATCAAACTTGCTGTGAGAAAAAATAAACATTGAATTAAAAAACGAACAAGTCAGTCGTGAGACACAAACTTAAGGGGCTTTTTCCTGGCACAGTCCATTCTAATTGACAACCGAGAATACGACTTCCACGGAGGCTCTGTTGCCCGAGTAACCAGGTTTGGTAAAGGAGACCTGACCTGCTGCCGCCTTGTGGCCGTTTCTCAAAACAGCAGCTTTAAACCCAGTGCTAATGGTCACTTGATATTCAAAATCATTGCAGGCCTATAAATGACACCTGCCCTCAAAAACAATTCTTGGGTCGTACATCGAGGAAAAAAACTCAAAAGACGTGCACATTTCAAAACGACAATTTCAAGAGGCATAGTTTGCGCACAGTTTGTCTTCTCTTGCTTTCTTTCTCTTGTGATAAATAAAAGGGCATGGAAAAAATGCTCAACATCAGGAATTAATTAAAGCCATGCAAATCCAGTCGACAAAAACGTTCACCCACCGTCGTCAGAATGATCATCAGCCACAGAGTCTACAAAGAATAAATGCTCAAGGTGTTTTAGAGAACTCTGTGCCCTCTAGCGGCCGCTGGGACGTAACCTGGGAACAGCTAGTAGTGAGAACACCGTGGAGGTGCGTTGAAAGGAAAAAATTGAGCTAACTGATGGGCCTATCTCCCGAGTAGACCAAAATCAAAAAGACACAGGCTGGCCATCCTGCACTGCAGCAACATGTACCATCGCCAAGACTTGGAAGAAACCCAAATGTCCATCAACAGAGCAATGCACCAAGAAGAAGGGGCCCATGTGCACAATGGAACATGAGCCACGGAAAAGCATGCAACAGTGCCGCTGGCACCACCGTAGAAGGATCTAGAGATACCCACCCAAAAGGAAGTACGAAAGAAACCGAAATATAAATATCCTATGACATCACTTATAGCTGTTACTTCAACATTGATACCCATGAAGTCATTTCCAAGAGAAGGCCGTGCATAGATGCAGAAAACCAACTCTGCTTAACCAAGTGGAAAGGTGTAAGGAATGTATGAATTTGGATATGGGGGTTTACAGACATGTACTGATACATATGAAATATATAATCACAAAATACCTAAGGAATACCAAGAGAGGTCGACTCAACACTCTGTAATAACCTACACGGGAAAGGATCCAAAGATGAATAGATTGATACATACATATGATGAACCAGATGCAGTACACCTAGAACACACACCACATTTTTATCCAATTGGCTGTGATACTAGATAACAATTAAATTTTAAAAAACACACGAGAAGTAAGGAGATATAGGCTCCTGGGGGTTTGCCCTGGCACACTGCACTCCCATTTGCAGCCTACTAACACAATTTCCAGGAAGCCTCTGTTGCAGGAAAACCCAGAGTTGGAAATGGAGAAATGCTGCCGCCTTGTGGCCGTTTCCCGCAAGAGCGGCTTCAAACGCATAGCTATGGGTCACTTAACATTCACAAGGACTCAGGCCTCTAAAAGACACCTGCCCTCAACAAAAAAAATGTCCTGAGCTCAGCCGTGGCCAAAAAAATTCAAAGCAGGCAAATGTGTCAAAGAGATAGTATGATAGAGGTAAGTTTTACTCACTCTTTATCAAAAAAAGGAAAATGGAGAAAAGCTCAACATCAGGAATCATCAGACTCCTCTAACCTACAAAAAGCTTTCAGCTCACCCAAGTTAACTACCGTCAGCCAAAAGACTACAAACAATCAATGCTGAAGGGGTTTTAGAGAACTCTGTTCCCTCTGTCTGCGGAGGACATGTCTAGTTGTAACAGCCAATAATGAGAACAGAAAGGAGCTGCGTTTTCAATTAAAAATTGAGCCACCCTTCCATCCAGAACACCCACAGCTGAGCCTCTCACCTGAGAAGACAGGCTGCAAGAGCTGCACTCCACGAGTTTTCACAGTAGCCAAGACACCGAAGCAACCCAAATGTCCATCAACAGATGAATGGATAAGAAGAGCTGGTCCGTGGACACAGTGGACTATTAGCCATGGAAAACAAGGAAACACTGCTCTTTGAGGCACCCGAGATGAGCCTAGATCATCACAGAACATGAGTTAAGTCGGAAAGCAAAAGGCATACCGTATGACATCACCTATAGGCGTTATCTAACAGCTGACACAAATGAACATATTTCCACAAAGAAAGACACTCACAGACTTAGAAAACAAACTAAGCTTATGTGAAATGAAAGGTGGGGGGAATGGATAAATTAAGATTAGTGTCACCATATGTGTACAAATACATATTAAATACATATATCAAACAGACCGACCATATAGCAAGGGAGGTCACCAGAACAGTCTGCAATAATTTACATGGGAAGAGGATCTGTACAAGAATATATATATATATATATATATATATATATATATATATATATATAAAACATACAAATCAACCAGATTCTGTACATCTAGGACCAAGAATATTCTAATCATTACCCCGATTTAAAAAAATTAAAAGAGCGAACAAGAAGTAATGTGACATAAACTTCTGGGGTTTTTTCCTGGCACATTCCATTCTAATTGACAACCTGGGAACAGGACTTCCAGAAGGGCTCCGCTGCCCTAGTAACCGTATGTGGGAATGTAGCAATGCTGACGCCTTGTGGCCGTTTCCCACAGCAGCAGCTTTAAAGTCAGTGCTAATGGTCACTCAATATTCACACCCATTGCAGGCTTGTAAATGACACCTGCCCTCCAAAAAATATCCTGGGGTCGAAAATCGACCAAAAAAGTCAAAAGAGGGCAACCTTCCAAGAAGACAATTTCAAGAGGTTTATTGTACTCACGGTTTTTTTTTTTTTCTGTTTTTGTTTAACAGAATAAAAAAAGGCGTGGAAAAATGCTGAACCTTAGGAATTATTAGACACGAAAATACACGTTACAAAAACCTATCATGTCACACCACTCAGCATGGCCATCAGCGAAACTTCTGCAAACAAGAAATGCTGAAGGGGTGGTGAAGAAATGCGTACCCTCGGTTCTAAGTGGGTGGTGGTAAGAGCCCCTAAGGGAAAAACAGTGGAGTTGCCTGGAAAGGGTCAACATTGAGCGACCGTTCAATCAAGCATACCCACTGCTGGGTCTATCGCCTGAGAGGATGAGAATCAAAAAAGACACGGGCTGGCAATCCTGCAATCCAGCAATGTTTACCGTAGCCAACACTTGGAAGCAATGAAAATGTCCAGCCACCGAGGAATGCAGAAAGGAGAAGTGGTCCATGGACACAATGGAAGAGTGCTCCAGTGAAAAGTAGAAATTCCATTTTAAAAACAGATATAAGTAAGGAGACATCAGCTTTGGGGGGTTTCTCCAGACACATCCCACCGTCATTGATAACCGAGGAACACCACTGGCAGGAAGGTCTGCTTCACTAGTTGTCAGAGTGGGAAACACAGAAATGCTGCAGCCCTCTGGCCGTTACCTGCAACGGCAGCTTGAAAACCCGTGCTAATGGTCACTTCATGTGCACAAGTCCTGGAGGGCTGTCAATGAAACCTGCCCTCAAAATGTCTTGAGGGAGGTAGTGGCCAAAATATTTCAAAAGGTGGCACATACTTCAAGAAAAGAATGTGATGAGGTAAGCTACACACACAGTTTGAAGAAAAAAGGACATCCCTGAAAGCTCAATTTCAAGGCTTTATGAGACGCATGCAAATCCAACCACAGAGGTATCGGCTCACACCAGTCAGAAGAACCATCAGCAACAAAACTACCAACAATTCATGCTGAAGGGGTTGTGGAGAAGTGCATACCCTCTAGGTTAAGTGGGACTTTGCCGCCAGCCGCGGCGGGTCCTCAAAGTGTAGCAACAACCGACGAGAGGGGGTAGGGAACTGAACGCACCAAGCTATGGTATCAGAAGGGCACAAGCAACTGACGCTTGCAAGGCAAGTTTAATAACAAAGCCTAGCCGTATATAGACCCCTAAAGCAGGGAATTTGCTTCGTCACGCCTTATCGGCATCAGCTGGTTGATTGGCTGCTCGGCTTCTCCCTCAAAGGCACCAATTTCCCCTCCAGGGTTGCTTTTCCTAGCTTTAGGGAACAACCAGGGACTCCCAGTAACTGAGCAGGTCCCTGGAGCGATTTGGCCAAAGACCATCTCCTTTTGTATGTTCATACCATAAAGGTCCAGGATGCATACCAAGGAGAGTACAGTCGGGCCCTGAGGCTTATGAGGGTCTTAGTGGCGCCTTCCTCAGAGGGCAATGCTCGCCACAGGACTTCACCTGGTAAGAGGCACTAATGGGAACAGAATGGAGGTGCCTTTACAAGGTAAACACTGAGTTACGATATGATCCAGCAGGCCCACTCGTGGGCCTATAACCTAAGAAAGAAGACAGAAGTGGAAAGACACAGGCAGGCAAATCTGCATTGCAGGAGTATTACAACAGCCAGGACATGGAAGCAAGCAGAAAGTCCATCAACAGATGAGTGGACAAAGAAGAACAGGGACCTGTACAGATGGAATGTTAGCCAAGGAACAAAAGGAAACAATGCCATCAACAGCACCATCGGTGAGGCTAGAGTTCATCATGCACCTTGCAGTAAGTCACAGAGCGAAAGATACATAGCCTACGATATCACTTATAGGTGTTCCCTAAAAATTGATATCACTGAAGATATTTCCACAGAGAAAGGCAATCACAGATGCAATAAACAGATTTATGGTTCACCCATGGACAGGTGTGAGAATTGTGTACATTAGGAAATTGGGTTTAAGAGAGAGATACAAACACAGGTGAAATACAAAATCACCAAAGGCCTACGGAATACCAAGAGAAGAGTACTCAACATTGTGTCATAAGCTACATGGGAAAAGGATCCAAAGAAGACTAGATACATGTTTATGTGTAAAAGAGCCACATCTTTCACACCTACAACAAGCAAAACATTGTAATCAAACTTGCTGTGAGAAAAAATAAACATTGAATTAAAAAACGAACAAGTCAGTCGTGAGACACAAACTTAAGGGGCTTTTTCCTGGCACAGTCCATTCTAATTGACAACCGAGAATACGACTTCCACGGAGGCTCTGTTGCCCGAGTAACCAGGTTTGGTAAAGGAGACCTGACCTGCTGCCGCCTTGTGGCCGTTTCTCAAAACAGCAGCTTTAAACCCAGTGCTAATGGTCACTTGATATTCAAAATCATTGCAGGCCTATAAATGACACCTGCCCTCAAAAACAATTCTTGGGTCGTACATCGAGGAAAAAAACTCAAAAGACGTGCACATTTCAAAACGACAATTTCAAGAGGCATAGTTTGCGCACAGTTTGTCTTCTCTTGCTTTCTTTCTCTTGTGATAAATAAAAGGGCATGGAAAAAATGCTCAACATCAGGAATTAATTAAAGCCATGCAAATCCAGTCGACAAAAACGTTCACCCACCGTCGTCAGAATGATCATCAGCCACAGAGTCTACAAAGAATAAATGCTCAAGGTGTTTTAGAGAACTCTGTGCCCTCTAGCGGCCGCTGGGACGTAACCTGGGAACAGCTAGTAGTGAGAACACCGTGGAGGTGCGTTGAAAGGAAAAAATTGAGCTAACTGATGGGCCTATCTCCCGAGTAGACCAAAATCAAAAAGACACAGGCTGGCCATCCTGCACTGCAGCAACATGTACCATCGCCAAGACTTGGAAGAAACCCAAATGTCCATCAACAGAGCAATGCACCAAGAAGAAGGGGCCCATGTGCACAATGGAACATGAGCCACGGAAAAGCATGCAACAGTGCCGCTGGCACCACCGTAGAAGGATCTAGAGATACCCACCCAAAAGGAAGTACGAAAGAAACCGAAATATAAATATCCTATGACATCACTTATAGCTGTTACTTCAACATTGATACCCATGAAGTCATTTCCAAGAGAAGGCCGTGCATAGATGCAGAAAACCAACTCTGCTTAACCAAGTGGAAAGGTGTAAGGAATGTATGAATTTGGATATGGGGGTTTACAGACATGTACTGATACATATGAAATATATAATCACAAAATACCTAAGGAATACCAAGAGAGGTCGACTCAACACTCTGTAATAACCTACACGGGAAAGGATCCAAAGATGAATAGATTGATACATACATATGATGAACCAGACGCAGTACACCTAGAACACACACCACATTTTTATCCAATTGGCTGTGATACTAGATAACAATTAAATTTTAAAAAACACACGAGAAGTAAGGAGATATAGGCTCCTGGGGGTTTGCCCTGGCACACTGCACTCTCATTTGCAGCCTACTAACACAATTTCCAGGAAGCCTCTGTTGCAGGAAAACCCAGAGTTGGAAATGGAGAAATGCTGCCGCCTTGTGGCCGTTTCCCGCAAGAGCGGCTTCAAACGCATAGCTATGGGTCACTTAACATTCACAAGGACTCAGGCCTCTAAAAGACACCTGCCCTCAACAAAAAAAATGTCCTGAGCTCGGCCGTGGCCAAAAAAATTCAAAGCAGGCAAATGTGTCAAAGAGATAGTATGATAGAGGTAAGTTTTACTCACTCTTTATCAAAAAAAGGAAAATGGAGAAAAGCTCAACATCAGGAATCATCAGACTCCTCTAACCTACAAAAAGCTTTCAGCTCACCCAAGTTAACTACCGTCAGCCAAAAGACTACAAACAATCAATGCTGAAGGGGTTTTAGAGAACTCTGTTCCCTCTGTCTGCGGAGGACATGTCTAGTTGTAACAGCCAATAATGAGAACAGAAAGGAGCTGCGTTTTCAATTAAAAATTGAGCCACCCTTCCATCCAGAACACCCACAGCTGAGCCTCTCACCTGAGAAGACAGGCTGCAAGAGCTGCACTCCACGAGTTTTCACAGTAGCCAAGACACCGAAGCAACCCAAATGTCCATCAACAGATGAATGGATAAGAAGAGCTGGTCCGTGGACACAGTGGACTATTAGCCATGGAAAACAAGGAAACACTGCTCTTTGAGGCACCCGAGATGAGCCTAGAGATCATCACAGAACATGAGTTAAGTCGGAAAGCAAAAGGCATACCGTATGACATCACCTATAGGCGTTATCTAACAGCTGACACAAATGAACATATTTCCACAAAGAAAGACACTCACAGACTTAGAAAACAAACTAAGCTTATGTGAAATGAAAGGTGGGGGGAATGGATAAATTAAGATTAGTGTCACCATATGTGTACAAATACATATTAAATACATATATCAAACAGACCGACCATATAGCAAGGGAGGTCACCAGAACAGTCTGCAATAATTTACATGGGAAGAGGATCTGTACAAGAATATATATATATATATATATATATATATATATATATATATATATATATATATATAAAACATACAAATCAACCAGATTCTGTACATCTAGGACCAAGAATATTCTAATCATTACCCCGATTTAAAAAAATTAAAAGAGCGAACAAGAAGTAATGTGACATAAACTTCTGGGGTTTTTTCCTGGCACATTCCATTCTAATTGACAACCTGGGAACAGGACTTCCAGAAGGGCTCCGCTGCCCTAGTAACCGTATGTGGGAATGTAGCAATGCTGACGCCTTGTGGCCGTTTCCCACAGCAGCAGCTTTAAAGTCAGTGCTAATGGTCACTCAATATTCACACCCATTGCAGGCTTGTAAATGACACCTGCCCTCCAAAAAATATCCTGGGGTCGAAAATCGACCAAAAAAGTCAAAAGAGGGCAACCTTCCAAGAAGACAATTTCAAGAGGTTTATTGTACTCACGGTTTTTTTTTTTTTTTCTGTTTTTGTTTAACAGAATAAAAAAAGGCGTGGAAAAATGCTGAACCTTAGGAATTATTAGACACGAAAATACACGTTACAAAAACCTATCATGTCACACCACTCAGCATGGCCATCAGCGAAACTTCTGCAAACAAGAAATGCTGAAGGGGTGGTGAAGAAATGCGTACCCTCGGTTCTAAGTGGGTGGTGGTAAGAGCCCCTAAGGGAAAAACAGTGGAGTTGCCTGGAAAGGGTCAACATTGAGCGACCGTTCAATCAAGCATACCCACTGCTGGGTCTATCGCCTGAGAGGATGAGAATCAAAAAAGACACGGGCTGGCAATCCTGCAATCCAGCAATGTTTACCGTAGCCAACACTTGGAAGCAATGAAAATGTCCAGCCACAGAGGAATGCAGAAAGGAGAAGTGGTCCATGGACACAATGGAAGAGTGCTCCAGTGAAAAGTAGAAATTCCATTTTAAAAACAGATATAAGTAAGGAGACATCAGCTTTGGGGGGTTTCTCCAGACACATCCCACCGTCATTGATAACCGAGGAACACCACTGGCAGGAAGGTCTGCTTCACTAGTTGTCAGAGTGGGAAACACAGAAATGCTGCAGCCCTCTGGCCGTTACCTGCAACGGCAGCTTGAAAACCCGTGCTAATGGTCACTTCATGTGCACAAGTCCTGGAGGGCTGTCAATGAAACCTGCCCTCAAAATGTCTTGAGGGAGGTAGTGGCCAAAATATTTCAAAAGGTGGCACATACTTCAAGAAAAGAATGTGATGAGGTAAGCTACACACACAGTTTGAAGAAAAAAGGACATCCCTGAAAGCTCAATTTCAAGGCTTTATGAGACGCATGCAAATCCAACCACAGAGGTATCGGCTCACACCAGTCAGAAGAACCATCAGCAACAAAACTACCAACAATTCATGCTGAAGGGGTTGTGGAGAAGTGCATACCCTCTAGGTTAAGTGGGACTTTGCCGCCAGCCGCGGCGGGTCCTCAAAGTGTAGCAACAACCGACGAGAGGGGGTAGGGAACTGAACGCACCAAGGTATGGGATCAGAAGGGCACAAGCAACTGACGCTTGCAAGGCAAGTTTAATAACAAAGCCTAGCCGTATATAGACCCCTAAAGCAGGGAATTTGCTTCGTCACGCCTTATCGGCATCAGCTGGTTGATTGGCTGCTCGGCTTCTCCCTCAAAGGCACCAATTTCCCCTCCAGGGTTGCTTTTCCTAGCTTTAGGGAACAACCAGGGACTCCCAGTAACTGAGCAGGTCCCTGGAGCGATTTGGCCAAAGACCATCTCCTTTTGTATGTTCATACCATAAAGGTCCAGGATGCATACCAAGGAGAGTACAGTCGGGCCCTGAGGCTTATGAGGGTCTTAGTGGCGCCTTCCTCAGAGGGCAATGCTCGCCACAGGACTTCACCTGGTAAGAGGCACTAATGGGAACAGAATGGAGGTGCCTTTACAAGGTAAACACTGAGTTACGATATGATCCAGCAGGCCCACTCGTGGGCCTATAACCTAAGAAAGAAGACAGAAGTGGAAAGACACAGGCAGGCAAATCTGCATTGCAGGAGTATTACAACAGCCAGGACATGGAAGCAAGCAGAAAGTCCATCAACAGATGAGTGGACAAAGAAGAACAGGGACCTGTACAGATGGAATGTTAGCCAAGGAACAAAAGGAAACAATGCCATCAACAGCACCATCGGTGAGGCTAGAGTTCATCACGCACCTTGCAGTAAGTCACAGAGCGAAAGATACATAGCCTACGATATCACTTATAGGTGTTCCCTAAAAATTGATATCACTGAAGATATTTCCACAGAGAAAGGCAATCACAGATGCAATAAACAGATTTATGGTTCACCCATGGACAGGTGTGAGAATTGTGTACATTAGGAAATTGGGTTTAAGAGAGAGATACAAACACAGGTGAAATACAAAATCACCAAAGGCCTACGGAATACCAAGAGAAGAGTACTCAACATTGTGTCATAAGCTACATGGGAAAAGGATCCAAAGAAGACTAGATACATGTTTATGTGTAAAAGAGCCACATCTTTCACACCTACAACAAGCAAAACATTGTAATCAAACTTGCTGTGAGAAAAAATAAACATTGAATTAAAAAACGAACAAGTCAGTCGTGAGACACAAACTTAAGGGGCTTTTTCCTGGCACAGTCCATTCTAATTGACAACCGAGAATACGACTTCCACGGAGGCTCTGTTGCCCGAGTAACCAGGTTTGGTAAAGGAGACCTGACCTGCTGCCGCCTTGTGGCCGTTTCTCAAAACAGCAGCTTTAAACCCAGTGCTAATGGTCACTTGATATTCAAAATCATTGCAGGCCTATAAATGACACCTGCCCTCAAAAACAATTCTTGGGTCGTACATCGAGGAAAAAAACTCAAAAGACGTACACATTTCAAAACGACAATTTCAAGAGGCATAGTTTGCGCACAGTTTGTCTTCTCTTGCTTTCTTTCTCTTGTGATAAATAAAAGGGCATGGAAAAAATGCTCAACATCAGGAATTAATTAAAGCCATGCAAATCCAGTCGACAAAAACGTTCACCCACCGTCGTCAGAATGATCATCAGCCACAGAGTCTACAAAGAATAAATGCTCAAGGTGTTTTAGAGAACTCTGTGCCCTCTAGCGGCCGCTGGGACGTAACCTGGGAACAGCTAGTAGTGAGAACACCGTGGAGGTGCGTTGAAAGGAAAAAATTGAGCTAACTGATGGGCCTATCTCCCGAGTAGACCAAAATCAAAAAGACACAGGCTGGCCATCCTGCACTGCAGCAACATGTACCATCGCCAAGACTTGGAAGAAACCCAAATGTCCATCAACAGAGCAATGCACCAAGAAGAAGGGGCCCATGTGCACAATGGAACATGAGCCACGGAAAAGCATGCAACAGTGCCGCTGGCACCACCGTAGAAGGATCTAGAGATACCCACCCAAAAGGAAGTACGAAAGAAACCGAAATATAAATATCCTATGACATCACTTATAGCTGTTACTTCAACATTGATACCCATGAAGTCATTTCCAAGAGAAGGCCGTGCATAGATGCAGAAAACCAACTCTGCTTAACCAAGTGGAAAGGTGTAAGGAATGTATGAATTTGGATATGGGGGTTTACAGACATGTACTGATACATATGAAATATATAATCACAAAATACCTAAGGAATACCAAGAGAGGTCGACTCAACACTCTGTAATAACCTACACGGGAAAGGATCCAAAGATGAATAGATTGATACATACATATGATGAACCAGACGCAGTACACCTAGAACACACACCACATTTTTATCCAATTGGCTGTGATACTAGATAACAATTAAATTTTAAAAAACACACGAGAAGTAAGGAGATATAGGCTCCTGGGGGTTTGCCCTGGCACACTGCACTCTCATTTGCAGCCTACTAACACAATTTCCAGGAAGCCTCTGTTGCAGGAAAACCCAGAGTTGGAAATGGAGAAATGCTGCCGCCTTGTGGCCGTTTCCCGCAAGAGCGGCTTCAAACGCATAGCTATGGGTCACTTAACATTCACAAGGACTCAGGCCTCTAAAAGACACCTGCCCTCAACAAAAAAAATGTCCTGAGCTCGGCCGTGGCCAAAAAAATTCAAAGCAGGCAAATGTGTCAAAGAGATAGTATGATAGAGGTAAGTTTTACTCACTCTTTATCAAAAAAAGGAAAATGGAGAAAAGCTCAACATCAGGAATCATCAGACTCCTCTAACCTACAAAAAGCTTTCAGCTCACCCAAGTTAACTACCGTCAGCCAAAAGACTACAAACAATCAATGCTGAAGGGGTTTTAGAGAACTCTGTTCCCTCTGTCTGCGGAGGACATGTCTAGTTGTAACAGCCAATAATGAGAACAGAAAGGAGCTGCGTTTTCAATTAAAAATTGAGCCACCCTTCCATCCAGAACACCCACAGCTGAGCCTCTCACCTGAGAAGACAGGCTGCAAGAGCTGCACTCCACGAGTTTTCACAGTAGCCAAGACACCGAAGCAACCCAAATGTCCATCAACAGATGAATGGATAAGAAGAGCTGGTCCGTGGACACAGTGGACTATTAGCCATGGAAAACAAGGAAACACTGCTCTTTGAGGCACCCGAGATGAGCCTAGAGATCATCACAGAACATGAGTTAAGTCGGAAAGCAAAAGGCATACCGTATGACATCACCTATAGGCGTTATCTAACAGCTGACACAAATGAACATATTTCCACAAAGAAAGACACTCACAGACTTAGAAAACAAACTAAGCTTATGTGAAATGAAAGGTGGGGGGAATGGATAAATTAAGATTAGTGTCACCATATGTGTACAAATACATATTAAATACATATATCAAACAGACCGACCATATAGCAAGGGAGGTCACCAGAACAGTCTGCAATAATTTACATGGGAAGAGGATCTGTACAAGAATATATATATATATATATATATATATATAAAACATACAAATCAACCAGATTCTGTACATCTAGGACCAAGAATATTCTAATCATTACCCCGATTTAAAAAAATTAAAAGAGCGAACAAGAAGTAATGTGACATAAACTTCTGGGGTTTTTTCCTGGCACATTCCATTCTAATTGACAACCTGGGAACAGGACTTCCAGAAGGGCTCCGCTGCCCTAGTAACCGTATGTGGGAATGTAGCAATGCTGACGCCTTGTGGCCGTTTCCCACAGCAGCAGCTTTAAAGTCAGTGCTAATGGTCACTCAATATTCACACCCATTGCAGGCTTGTAAATGACACCTGCCCTCCAAAAAATATCCTGGGGTCGAAAATCGACCAAAAAAGTCAAAAGAGGGCAACCTTCCAAGAAGACAATTTCAAGAGGTTTATTGTACTCACGGTTTTTTTTTTTTTCTGTTTTTGTTTAACAGAATAAAAAAAGGCGTGGAAAAATGCTGAACCTTAGGAATTATTAGACACGAAAATACACGTTACAAAAACCTATCATGTCACACCACTCAGCATGGCCATCAGCGAAACTTCTGCAAACAAGAAATGCTGAAGGGGTGGTGAAGAAATGCGTACCCTCGGTTCTAAGTGGGTGGTGGTAAGAGCCCCTAAGGGAAAAACAGTGGAGTTGCCTGGAAAGGGTCAACATTGAGCGACCGTTCAATCAAGCATACCCACTGCTGGGTCTATCGCCTGAGAGGATGAGAATCAAAAAAGACACGGGCTGGCAATCCTGCAATCCAGCAATGTTTACCGTAGCCAACACTTGGAAGCAATGAAAATGTCCAGCCACAGAGGAATGCAGAAAGGAGAAGTGGTCCATGGACACAATGGAAGAGTGCTCCAGTGAAAAGTAGAAATTCCATTTTAAAAACAGATATAAGTAAGGAGACATCAGCTTTGGGGGGTTTCTCCAGACACATCCCACCGTCATTGATAACCGAGGAACACCACTGGCAGGAAGGTCTGCTTCACTAGTTGTCAGAGTGGGAAACACAGAAATGCTGCAGCCCTCTGGCCGTTACCTGCAACGGCAGCTTGAAAACCCGTGCTAATGGTCACTTCATGTGCACAAGTCCTGGAGGGCTGTCAATGAAACCTGCCCTCAAAATGTCTTGAGGGAGGTAGTGGCCAAAATATTTCAAAAGGTGGCACATACTTCAAGAAAAGAATGTGATGAGGTAAGCTACACACACAGTTTGAAGAAAAAAGGACATCCCTGAAAGCTCAATTTCAAGGCTTTATGAGACGCATGCAAATCCAACCACAGAGGTATCGGCTCACACCAGTCAGAAGAACCATCAGCAACAAAACTACCAACAATTCATGCTGAAGGGGTTGTGGAGAAGTGCATACCCTCTAGGTTAAGTGGGACTTTGCCGCCAGCCGCGGCGGGTCCTCAAAGTGTAGCAACAACCGACGAGAGGGGGTAGGGAACTGAACGCACCAAGGTATGGGATCAGAAGGGCACAAGCAACTGACGCTTGCAAGGCAAGTTTAATAACAAAGCCTAGCCGTATATAGACCCCTAAAGCAGGGAATTTGCTTCGTCACGCCTTATCGGCATCAGCTGGTTGATTGGCTGCTCGGCTTCTCCCTCAAAGGCACCAATTTCCCCTCCAGGGTTGCTTTTCCTAGCTTTAGGGAACAACCAGGGACTCCCAGTAACTGAGCAGGTCCCTGGAGCGATTTGGCCAAAGACCATCTCCTTTTGTATGTTCATACCATAAAGGTCCAGGATGCATACCAAGGAGAGTACAGTCGGGCCCTGAGGCTTATGAGGGTCTTAGTGGCGCCTTCCTCAGAGGGCAATGCTCGCCACAGGACTTCACCTGGTAAGAGGCACTAATGGGAACAGAATGGAGGTGCCTTTACAAGGTAAACACTGAGTTACGATATGATCCAGCAGGCCCACTCGTGGGCCTATAACCTAAGAAAGAAGACAGAAGTGGAAAGACACAGGCAGGCAAATCTGCATTGCAGGAGTATTACAACAGCCAGGACATGGAAGCAAGCAGAAAGTCCATCAACAGATGAGTGGACAAAGAAGAACAGGGACCTGTACAGATGGAATGTTAGCCAAGGAACAAAAGGAAACAATGCCATCAACAGCACCATCGGTGAGGCTAGAGTTCATCACGCACCTTGCAGTAAGTCACAGAGCGAAAGATACATAGCCTACGATATCACTTATAGGTGTTCCCTAAAAATTGATATCACTGAAGATATTTCCACAGAGAAAGGCAATCACAGATGCAATAAACAGATTTATGGTTCACCCATGGACAGGTGTGAGAATTGTGTACATTAGGAAATTGGGTTTAAGAGAGAGATACAAACACAGGTGAAATACAAAATCACCAAAGGCCTACGGAATACCAAGAGAAGAGTACTCAACATTGTGTCATAAGCTACATGGGAAAAGGATCCAAAGAAGACTAGATACATGTTTATGTGTAAAAGAGCCACATCTTTCACACCTACAACAAGCAAAACATTGTAATCAAACTTGCTGTGAGAAAAAATAAACATTGAATTAAAAAACGAACAAGTCAGTCGTGAGACACAAACTTAAGGGGCTTTTTCCTGGCACAGTCCATTCTAATTGACAACCGAGAATACGACTTCCACGGAGGCTCTGTTGCCCGAGTAACCAGGTTTGGTAAAGGAGACCTGACCTGCTGCCGCCTTGTGGCCGTTTCTCAAAACAGCAGCTTTAAACCCAGTGCTAATGGTCACTTGATATTCAAAATCATTGCAGGCCTATAAATGACACCTGCCCTCAAAAACAATTCTTGGGTCGTACATCGAGGAAAAAAACTCAAAAGACGTGCACATTTCAAAACGACAATTTCAAGAGGCATAGTTTGCGCACAGTTTGTCTTCTCTTGCTTTCTTTCTCTTGTGATAAATAAAAGGGCATGGAAAAAATGCTCAACATCAGGAATTAATTAAAGCCATGCAAATCCAGTCGACAAAAACGTTCACCCACCGTCGTCAGAATGATCATCAGCCACAGAGTCTACAAAGAATAAATGCTCAAGGTGTTTTAGAGAACTCTGTGCCCTCTAGCGGCCGCTGGGACGTAACCTGGGAACAGCTAGTAGTGAGAACACCGTGGAGGTGCGTTGAAAGGAAAAAATTGAGCTAACTGATGGGCCTATCTCCCGAGTAGACCAAAATCAAAAAGACACAGGCTGGCCATCCTGCACTGCAGCAACATGTACCATCGCCAAGACTTGGAAGAAACCCAAATGTCCATCAACAGAGCAATGCACCAAGAAGAAGGGGCCCATGTGCACAATGGAACATGAGCCACGGAAAAGCATGCAACAGTGCCGCTGGCACCACCGTAGAAGGATCTAGAGATACCCACCCAAAAGGAAGTACGAAAGAAACCGAAATATAAATATCCTATGACATCACTTATAGCTGTTACTTCAACATTGATACCCATGAAGTCATTTCCAAGAGAAGGCCGTGCATAGATGCAGAAAACCAACTCTGCTTAACCAAGTGGAAAGGTGTAAGGAATGTATGAATTTGGATATGGGGGTTTACAGACATGTACTGATACATATGAAATATATAATCACAAAATACCTAAGGAATACCAAGAGAGGTCGACTCAACACTCTGTAATAACCTACACGGGAAAGGATCCAAAGATGAATAGATTGATACATACATATGATGAACCAGATGCAGTACACCTAGAACACACACCACATTTTTATCCAATTGGCTGTGATACTAGATAACAATTAAATTTTAAAAAACACACGAGAAGTAAGGAGATATAGGCTCCTGGGGGTTTGCCCTGGCACACTGCACTCTCATTTGCAGCCTACTAACACAATTTCCAGGAAGCCTCTGTTGCAGGAAAACCCAGAGTTGGAAATGGAGAAATGCTGCCGCCTTGTGGCCGTTTCCCGCAAGAGCGGCTTCAAACGCATAGCTATGGGTCACTTAACATTCACAAGGACTCAGGCCTCTAAAAGACACCTGCCCTCAACAAAAAAAATGTCCTGAGCTCGGCCGTGGCCAAAAAAATTCAAAGCAGGCAAATGTGTCAAAGAGATAGTATGATAGAGGTAAGTTTTACTCACTCTTTATCAAAAAAAGGAAAATGGAGAAAAGCTCAACATCAGGAATCATCAGACTCCTCTAACCTACAAAAAGCTTTCAGCTCACCCAAGTTAACTACCGTCAGCCAAAAGACTACAAACAATCAATGCTGAAGGGGTTTTAGAGAACTCTGTTCCCTCTGTCTGCGGAGGACATGTCTAGTTGTAACAGCCAATAATGAGAACAGAAAGGAGCTGCGTTTTCAATTAAAAATTGAGCCACCCTTCCATCCAGAACACCCACAGCTGAGCCTCTCACCTGAGAAGACAGGCTGCAAGAGCTGCACTCCACGAGTTTTCACAGTAGCCAAGACACCGAAGCAACCCAAATGTCCATCAACAGATGAATGGATAAGAAGAGCTGGTCCGTGGACACAGTGGACTATTAGCCATGGAAAACAAGGAAACACTGCTCTTTGAGGCACCCGAGATGAGCCTAGAGATCATCACAGAACATGAGTTAAGTCGGAAAGCAAAAGGCATACCGTATGACATCACCTATAGGCGTTATCTAACAGCTGACACAAATGAACATATTTCCACAAAGAAAGACACTCACAGACTTAGAAAACAAACTAAGCTTATGTGAAATGAAAGGTGGGGGGAATGGATAAATTAAGATTAGTGTCACCATATGTGTACAAATACATATTAAATACATATATCAAACAGACCGACCATATAGCAAGGGAGGTCACCAGAACAGTCTGCAATAATTTACATGGGAAGAGGATCTGTACAAGAATATATATATATATATATATATATATATAAAACATACAAATCAACCAGATTCTGTACATCTAGGACCAAGAATATTCTAATCATTACCCCGATTTAAAAAAATTAAAAGAGCGAACAAGAAGTAATGTGACATAAACTTCTGGGGTTTTTTCCTGGCACATTCCATTCTAATTGACAACCTGGGAACAGGACTTCCAGAAGGGCTCCGCTGCCCTAGTAACCGTATGTGGGAATGTAGCAATGCTGACGCCTTGTGGCCGTTTCCCACAGCAGCAGCTTTAAAGTCAGTGCTAATGGTCACTCAATATTCACACCCATTGCAGGCTTGTAAATGACACCTGCCCTCCAAAAAATATCCTGGGGTCGAAAATCGACCAAAAAAGTCAAAAGAGGGCAACCTTCCAAGAAGACAATTTCAAGAGGTTTATTGTACTCACGGTTTTTTTTTTTTTCTGTTTTTGTTTAACAGAATAAAAAAAGGCGTGGAAAAATGCTGAACCTTAGGAATTATTAGACACGAAAATACACGTTACAAAAACCTATCATGTCACACCACTCAGCATGGCCATCAGCGAAACTTCTGCAAACAAGAAATGCTGAAGGGGTGGTGAAGAAATGCGTACCCTCGGTTCTAAGTGGGTGGTGGTAAGAGCCCCTAAGGGAAAAACAGTGGAGTTGCCTGGAAAGGGTCAACATTGAGCGACCGTTCAATCAAGCATACCCACTGCTGGGTCTATCGCCTGAGAGGATGAGAATCAAAAAAGACACGGGCTGGCAATCCTGCAATCCAGCAATGTTTACCGTAGCCAACACTTGGAAGCAATGAAAATGTCCAGCCACAGAGGAATGCAGAAAGGAGAAGTGGTCCATGGACACAATGGAAGAGTGCTCCAGTGAAAAGTAGAAATTCCATTTTAAAAACAGATATAAGTAAGGAGACATCAGCTTTGGGGGGTTTCTCCAGACACATCCCACCGTCATTGATAACCGAGGAACACCACTGGCAGGAAGGTCTGCTTCACTAGTTGTCAGAGTGGGAAACACAGAAATGCTGCAGCCCTCTGGCCGTTACCTGCAACGGCAGCTTGAAAACCCGTGCTAATGGTCACTTCATGTGCACAAGTCCTGGAGGGCTGTCAATGAAACCTGCCCTCAAAATGTCTTGAGGGAGGTAGTGGCCAAAATATTTCAAAAGGTGGCACATACTTCAAGAAAAGAATGTGATGAGGTAAGCTACACACACAGTTTGAAGAAAAAAGGACATCCCTGAAAGCTCAATTTCAAGGCTTTATGAGACGCATGCAAATCCAACCACAGAGGTATCGGCTCACACCAGTCAGAAGAACCATCAGCAACAAAACTACCAACAATTCATGCTGAAGGGGTTGTGGAGAAGTGCATACCCTCTAGGTTAAGTGGGACTTTGCCGCCAGCCGCGGCGGGTCCTCAAAGTGTAGCAACAACCGACGAGAGGGGGTAGGGAACTGAACGCACCAAGGTATGGGATCAGAAGGGCACAAGCAACTGACGCTTGCAAGGCAAGTTTAATAACAAAGCCTAGCCGTATATAGACCCCTAAAGCAGGGAATTTGCTTCGTCACGCCTTATCGGCATCAGCTGGTTGATTGGCTGCTCGGCTTCTCCCTCAAAGGCACCAATTTCCCCTCCAGGGTTGCTTTTCCTAGCTTTAGGGAACAACCAGGGACTCCCAGTAACTGAGCAGGTCCCTGGAGCGATTTGGCCAAAGACCATCTCCTTTTGTATGTTCATACCATAAAGGTCCAGGATGCATACCAAGGAGAGTACAGTCGGGCCCTGAGGCTTATGAGGGTCTTAGTGGCGCCTTCCTCAGAGGGCAATGCTCGCCACAGGACTTCACCTGGTAAGAGGCACTAATGGGAACAGAATGGAGGTGCCTTTACAAGGTAAACACTGAGTTACGATATGATCCAGCAGGCCCACTCGTGGGCCTATAACCTAAGAAAGAAGACAGAAGTGGAAAGACACAGGCAGGCAAATCTGCATTGCAGGAGTATTACAACAGCCAGGACATGGAAGCAAGCAGAAAGTCCATCAACAGATGAGTGGACAAAGAAGAACAGGGACCTGTACAGATGGAATGTTAGCCAAGGAACAAAAGGAAACAATGCCATCAACAGCACCATCGGTGAGGCTAGAGTTCATCACGCACCTTGCAGTAAGTCACAGAGCGAAAGATACATAGCCTACGATATCACTTATAGGTGTTCCCTAAAAATTGATATCACTGAAGATATTTCCACAGAGAAAGGCAATCACAGATGCAATAAACAGATTTATGGTTCACCCATGGACAGGTGTGAGAATTGTGTACATTAGGAAATTGGGTTTAAGAGAGAGATACAAACACAGGTGAAATACAAAATCACCAAAGGCCTACGGAATACCAAGAGAAGAGTACTCAACATTGTGTCATAAGCTACATGGGAAAAGGATCCAAAGAAGACTAGATACATGTTTATGTGTAAAAGAGCCACATCTTTCACACCTACAACAAGCAAAACATTGTAATCAAACTTGCTGTGAGAAAAAATAAACATTGAATTAAAAAACGAACAAGTCAGTCGTGAGACACAAACTTAAGGGGCTTTTTCCTGGCACAGTCCATTCTAATTGACAACCGAGAATACGACTTCCACGGAGGCTCTGTTGCCCGAGTAACCAGGTTTGGTAAAGGAGACCTGACCTGCTGCCGCCTTGTGGCCGTTTCTCAAAACAGCAGCTTTAAACCCAGTGCTAATGGTCACTTGATATTCAAAATCATTGCAGGCCTATAAATGACACCTGCCCTCAAAAACAATTCTTGGGTCGTACATCGAGGAAAAAAACTCAAAAGACGTGCACATTTCAAAACGACAATTTCAAGAGGCATAGTTTGCGCACAGTTTGTCTTCTCTTGCTTTCTTTCTCTTGTGATAAATAAAAGGGCATGGAAAAAATGCTCAACATCAGGAATTAATTAAAGCCATGCAAATCCAGTCGACAAAAACGTTCACCCACCGTCGTCAGAATGATCATCAGCCACAGAGTCTACAAAGAATAAATGCTCAAGGTGTTTTAGAGAACTCTGTGCCCTCTAGCGGCCGCTGGGACGTAACCTGGGAACAGCTAGTAGTGAGAACACCGTGGAGGTGCGTTGAAAGGAAAAAATTGAGCTAACTGATGGGCCTATCTCCCGAGTAGACCAAAATCAAAAAGACACAGGCTGGCCATCCTGCACTGCAGCAACATGTACCATCGCCAAGACTTGGAAGAAACCCAAATGTCCATCAACAGAGCAATGCACCAAGAAGAAGGGGCCCATGTGCACAATGGAACATGAGCCACGGAAAAGCATGCAACAGTGCCGCTGGCACCACCGTAGAAGGATCTAGAGATACCCACCCAAAAGGAAGTACGAAAGAAACCGAAATATAAATATCCTATGACATCACTTATAGCTGTTACTTCAACATTGATACCCATGAAGTCATTTCCAAGAGAAGGCCGTGCATAGATGCAGAAAACCAACTCTGCTTAACCAAGTGGAAAGGTGTAAGGAATGTATGAATTTGGATATGGGGGTTTACAGACATGTACTGATACATATGAAATATATAATCACAAAATACCTAAGGAATACCAAGAGAGGTCGACTCAACACTCTGTAATAACCTACACGGGAAAGGATCCAAAGATGAATAGATTGATACATACATATGATGAACCAGACGCAGTACACCTAGAACACACACCACATTTTTATCCAATTGGCTGTGATACTAGATAACAATTAAATTTTAAAAAACACACGAGAAGTAAGGAGATATAGGCTCCTGGGGGTTTGCCCTGGCACACTGCACTCTCATTTGCAGCCTACTAACACAATTTCCAGGAAGCCTCTGTTGCAGGAAAACCCAGAGTTGGAAATGGAGAAATGCTGCCGCCTTGTGGCCGTTTCCCGCAAGAGCGGCTTCAAACGCATAGCTATGGGTCACTTAACATTCACAAGGACTCAGGCCTCTAAAAGACACCTGCCCTCAACAAAAAAAATGTCCTGAGCTCGGCCGTGGCCAAAAAAATTCAAAGCAGGCAAATGTGTCAAAGAGATAGTATGATAGAGGTAAGTTTTACTCACTCTTTATCAAAAAAAGGAAAATGGAGAAAAGCTCAACATCAGGAATCATCAGACTCCTCTAACCTACAAAAAGCTTTCAGCTCACCCAAGTTAACTACCGTCAGCCAAAAGACTACAAACAATCAATGCTGAAGGGGTTTTAGAGAACTCTGTTCCCTCTGTCTGCGGAGGACATGTCTAGTTGTAACAGCCAATAATGAGAACAGAAAGGAGCTGCGTTTTCAATTAAAAATTGAGCCACCCTTCCATCCAGAACACCCACAGCTGAGCCTCTCACCTGAGAAGACAGGCTGCAAGAGCTGCACTCCACGAGTTTTCACAGTAGCCAAGACACCGAAGCAACCCAAATGTCCATCAACAGATGAATGGATAAGAAGAGCTGGTCCGTGGACACAGTGGACTATTAGCCATGGAAAACAAGGAAACACTGCTCTTTGAGGCACCCGAGATGAGCCTAGAGATCATCACAGAACATGAGTTAAGTCGGAAAGCAAAAGGCATACCGTATGACATCACCTATAGGCGTTATCTAACAGCTGACACAAATGAACATATTTCCACAAAGAAAGACACTCACAGACTTAGAAAACAAACTAAGCTTATGTGAAATGAAAGGTGGGGGGAATGGATAAATTAAGATTAGTGTCACCATATGTGTACAAATACATATTAAATACATATATCAAACAGACCGACCATATAGCAAGGGAGGTCACCAGAACAGTCTGCAATAATTTACATGGGAAGAGGATCTGTACAAGAATATATATATATATATATATATATATATATAAAACATACAAATCAACCAGATTCTGTACATCTAGGACCAAGAATATTCTAATCATTACCCCGATTTAAAAAAATTAAAAGAGCGAACAAGAAGTAATGTGACATAAACTTCTGGGGTTTTTTCCTGGCACATTCCATTCTAATTGACAACCTGGGAACAGGACTTCCAGAAGGGCTCCGCTGCCCTAGTAACCGTATGTGGGAATGTAGCAATGCTGACGCCTTGTGGCCGTTTCCCACAGCAGCAGCTTTAAAGTCAGTGCTAATGGTCACTCAATATTCACACCCATTGCAGGCTTGTAAATGACACCTGCCCTCCAAAAAATATCCTGGGGTCGAAAATCGACCAAAAAAGTCAAAAGAGGGCAACCTTCCAAGAAGACAATTTCAAGAGGTTTATTGTACTCACGGTTTTTTTTTTTTTTCTGTTTTTGTTTAACAGAATAAAAAAAGGCGTGGAAAAATGCTGAACCTTAGGAATTATTAGACACGAAAATACACGTTACAAAAACCTATCATGTCACACCACTCAGCATGGCCATCAGCGAAACTTCTGCAAACAAGAAATGCTGAAGGGGTGGTGAAGAAATGCGTACCCTCGGTTCTAAGTGGGTGGTGGTAAGAGCCCCTAAGGGAAAAACAGTGGAGTTGCCTGGAAAGGGTCAACATTGAGCGACCGTTCAATCAAGCATACCCACTGCTGGGTCTATCGCCTGAGAGGATGAGAATCAAAAAAGACACGGGCTGGCAATCCTGCAATCCAGCAATGTTTACCGTAGCCAACACTTGGAAGCAATGAAAATGTCCAGCCACCGAGGAATGCAGAAAGGAGAAGTGGTCCATGGACACAATGGAAGAGTGCTCCAGTGAAAAGTAGAAATTCCATTTTAAAAACAGATATAAGTAAGGAGACATCAGCTTTGGGGGGTTTCTCCAGACACATCCCACCGTCATTGATAACCGAGGAACACCACTGGCAGGAAGGTCTGCTTCACTAGTTGTCAGAGTGGGAAACACAGAAATGCTGCAGCCCTCTGGCCGTTACCTGCAACGGCAGCTTGAAAACCCGTGCTAATGGTCACTTCATGTGCACAAGTCCTGGAGGGCTGTCAATGAAACCTGCCCTCAAAATGTCTTGAGGGAGGTAGTGGCCAAAATATTTCAAAAGGTGGCACATACTTCAAGAAAAGAATGTGATGAGGTAAGCTACACACACAGTTTGAAGAAAAAAGGACATCCCTGAAAGCTCAATTTCAAGGCTTTATGAGACGCATGCAAATCCAACCACAGAGGTATCGGCTCACACCAGTCAGAAGAACCATCAGCAACAAAACTACCAACAATTCATGCTGAAGGGGTTGTGGAGAAGTGCATACCCTCTAGGTTAAGTGGGACTTTGCCGCCAGCCGCGGCGGGTCCTCAAAGTGTAGCAACAACCGACGAGAGGGGGTAGGGAACTGAACGCACCAAGGTATGGGATCAGAAGGGCACAAGCAACTGACGCTTGCAAGGCAAGTTTAATAACAAAGCCTAGCCGTATATAGACCCCTAAAGCAGGGAATTTGCTTCGTCACGCCTTATCGGCATCAGCTGGTTGATTGGCTGCTCGGCTTCTCCCTCAAAGGCACCAATTTCCCCTCCAGGGTTGCTTTTCCTAGCTTTAGGGAACAACCAGGGACTCCCAGTAACTGAGCAGGTCCCTGGAGCGATTTGGCCAAAGACCATCTCCTTTTGTATGTTCATACCATAAAGGTCCAGGATGCATACCAAGGAGAGTACAGTCGGGCCCTGAGGCTTATGAGGGTCTTAGTGGCGCCTTCCTCAGAGGGCAATGCTCGCCACAGGACTTCACCTGGTAAGAGGCACTAATGGGAACAGAATGGAGGTGCCTTTACAAGGTAAACACTGAGTTACGATATGATCCAGCAGGCCCACTCGTGGGCCTATAACCTAAGAAAGAAGACAGAAGTGGAAAGACACAGGCAGGCAAATCTGCATTGCAGGAGTATTACAACAGCCAGGACATGGAAGCAAGCAGAAAGTCCATCAACAGATGAGTGGACAAAGAAGAACAGGGACCTGTACAGATGGAATGTTAGCCAAGGAACAAAAGGAAACAATGCCATCAACAGCACCATCGGTGAGGCTAGAGTTCATCACGCACCTTGCAGTAAGTCACAGAGCGAAAGATACATAGCCTACGATATCACTTATAGGTGTTCCCTAAAAATTGATATCACTGAAGATATTTCCACAGAGAAAGGCAATCACAGATGCAATAAACAGATTTATGGTTCACCCATGGACAGGTGTGAGAATTGTGTACATTAGGAAATTGGGTTTAAGAGAGAGATACAAACACAGGTGAAATACAAAATCACCAAAGGCCTACGGAATACCAAGAGAAGAGTACTCAACATTGTGTCATAAGCTACATGGGAAAAGGATCCAAAGAAGACTAGATACATGTTTATGTGTAAAAGAGCCACATCTTTCACACCTACAACAAGCAAAACATTGTAATCAAACTTGCTGTGAGAAAAAATAAACATTGAATTAAAAAACGAACAAGTCAGTCGTGAGACACAAACTTAAGGGGCTTTTTCCTGGCACAGTCCATTCTAATTGACAACCGAGAATACGACTTCCACGGAGGCTCTGTTGCCCGAGTAACCAGGTTTGGTAAAGGAGACCTGCTGCCGCCTTGTGGCCGTTTCTCAAAACAGCAGCTTTAAACCCAGTGCTAATGGTCACTTGATATTCAAAATCATTGCAGGCCTATAAATGACACCTGCCCTCAAAAACAATTCTTGGGTCGTACATCGAGGAAAAAAACTCAAAAGACGTGCACATTTCAAAACGACAATTTCAAGAGGCATAGTTTGCGCACAGTTTGTCTTCTCTTGCTTTCTTTCTCTTGTGATAAATAAAAGGGCATGGAAAAAATGCTCAACATCAGGAATTAATTAAAGCCATGCAAATCCAGTCGACAAAAACGTTCACCCACCGTCGTCAGAATGATCATCAGCCACAGAGTCTACAAAGAATAAATGCTCAAGGTGTTTTAGAGAACTCTGTGCCCTCTAGCGGCCGCTGGGACGTAACCTGGGAACAGCTAGTAGTGAGAACACCGTGGAGGTGCGTTGAAAGGAAAAAATTGAGCTAACTGATGGGCCTATCTCCCGAGTAGACCAAAATCAAAAAGACACAGGCTGGCCATCCTGCACTGCAGCAACATGTACCATCGCCAAGACTTGGAAGAAACCCAAATGTCCATCAACAGAGCAATGCACCAAGAAGAAGGGGCCCATGTGCACAATGGAACATGAGCCACGGAAAAGCATGCAACAGTGCCGCTGGCACCACCGTAGAAGGATCTAGAGATACCCACCCAAAAGGAAGTACGAAAGAAACCGAAATATAAATATCCTATGACATCACTTATAGCTGTTACTTCAACATTGATACCCATGAAGTCATTTCCAAGAGAAGGCCGTGCATAGATGCAGAGAACCAACTCTGCTTAACCAAGTGGAAAGGTGTAAGGAATGTATGAATTTGGATATGGGGGTTTACAGACATGTACTGATACATATGAAATATATAATCACAAAATACCTAAGGAATACCAAGAGAGGTCGACTCAACACTCTGTAATAACCTACACGGGAAAGGATCCAAAGATGAATAGATTGATACATACATATGATGAACCAGATGCAGTACACCTAGAACACACACCACATTTTTATCCAATTGGCTGTGATACTAGATAACAATTAAATTTTAAAAAACACACGAGAAGTAAGGAGATATAGGCTCCTGGGTGTTTGCCCTGGCACACTGCACTCTCATTTGCAGCCTACTAACACAATTTCCAGGAAGCCTCTGTTGCAGGAAAACCCAGAGTTGGAAATGGAGAAATGCTGCCGCCTTGTGGCCGTTTCCCGCAAGAGCGGCTTCAAACGCATAGCTATGGGTCACTTAACATTCACAAGGACTCAGGCCTCTAAAAGACACCTGCCCTCAACAAAAAAAATGTCCTGAGCTCGGCCGTGGCCAAAAAAATTCAAAGCAGGCAAATGTGTCAAAGAGATAGTATGATAGAGGTAAGTTTTACTCACTCTTTATCAAAAAAAGGAAAATGGAGAAAAGCTCAACATCAGGAATCATCAGACTCCTCTAACCTACAAAAAGCTTTCAGCTCACCCAAGTTAACTACCGTCAGCCAAAAGACTACAAACAATCAATGCTGAAGGGGTTTTAGAGAACTCTGTTCCCTCTGTCTGCGGAGGACATGTCTAGTTGTAACAGCCAATAATGAGAACAGAAAGGAGCTGCGTTTTCAATTAAAAATTGAGCCACCCTTCCATCCAGAACACCCACAGCTGAGCCTCTCACCTGAGAAGACAGGCTGCAAGAGCTGCACTCCACGAGTTTTCACAGTAGCCAAGACACCGAAGCAACCCAAATGTCCATCAACAGATGAATGGATAAGAAGAGCTGGTCCGTGGACACAGTGGACTATTAGCCATGGAAAACAAGGAAACACTGCTCTTTGAGGCACCCGAGATGAGCCTAGAGATCATCACAGAACATGAGTTAAGTCGGAAAGCAAAAGGCATACCGTATGACATCACCTATAGGCGTTATCTAACAGCTGACACAAATGAACATATTTCCACAAAGAAAGACACTCACAGACTTAGAAAACAAACTAAGCTTATGTGAAATGAAAGGTGGGGGGAATGGATAAATTAAGATTAGTGTCACCATATGTGTACAAATACATATTAAATACATATATCAAACAGACCGACCATATAGCAAGGGAGGTCACCAGAACAGTCTGCAATAATTTACATGGGAAGAGGATCTGTACAAGAATATATATATATATATATATATATATATATATATATAAAACATACAAATCAACCAGATTCTGTACATCTAGGACCAAGAATATTCTAATCATTACCCCGATTTAAAAAAATTAAAAGAGCGAACAAGAAGTAATGTGACATAAACTTCTGGGGTTTTTTCCTGGCACATTCCATTCTAATTGACAACCTGGGAACAGGACTTCCAGAAGGGCTCCGCTGCCCTAGTAACCGTATGTGGGAATGTAGCAATGCTGACGCCTTGTGGCCGTTTCCCACAGCAGCAGCTTTAAAGTCAGTGCTAATGGTCACTCAATATTCACACCCATTGCAGGCTTGTAAATGACACCTGCCCTCCAAAAAATATCCTGGGGTCGAAAATCGACCAAAAAAGTCAAAAGAGGGCAACCTTCCAAGAAGACAATTTCAAGAGGTTTATTGTACTCACGGTTTTTTTTTTTTTTCTGTTTTTGTTTAACAGAATAAAAAAAGGCGTGGAAAAATGCTGAACCTTAGGAATTATTAGACACGAAAATACACGTTACAAAAACCTATCATGTCACACCACTCAGCATGGCCATCAGCGAAACTTCTGCAAACAAGAAATGCTGAAGGGGTGGTGAAGAAATGCGTACCCTCGGTTCTAAGTGGGTGGTGGTAAGAGCCCCTAAGGGAAAAACAGTGGAGTTGCCTGGAAAGGGTCAACATTGAGCGACCGTTCAATCAAGCATACCCACTGCTGGGTCTATCGCCTGAGAGGATGAGAATCAAAAAAGACACGGGCTGGCAATCCTGCAATCCAGCAATGTTTACCGTAGCCAACACTTGGAAGCAATGAAAATGTCCAGCCACCGAGGAATGCAGAAAGGAGAAGTGGTCCATGGACACAATGGAAGAGTGCTCCAGTGAAAAGTAGAAATTCCATTTTAAAAACAGATATAAGTAAGGAGACATCAGCTTTGGGGGGTTTCTCCAGACACATCCCACCGTCATTGATAACCGAGGAACACCACTGGCAGGAAGGTCTGCTTCACTAGTTGTCAGAGTGGGAAACACAGAAATGCTGCAGCCCTCTGGCCGTTACCTGCAACGGCAGCTTGAAAACCCGTGCTAATGGTCACTTCATGTGCACAAGTCCTGGAGGGCTGTCAATGAAACCTGCCCTCAAAATGTCTTGAGGGAGGTAGTGGCCAAAATATTTCAAAAGGTGGCACATACTTCAAGAAAAGAATGTGATGAGGTAAGCTACACACACAGTTTGAAGAAAAAAGGACATCCCTGAAAGCTCAATTTCAAGGCTTTATGAGACGCATGCAAATCCAACCACAGAGGTATCGGCTCACACCAGTCAGAAGAACCATCAGCAACAAAACTACCAACAATTCATGCTGAAGGGGTTGTGGAGAAGTGCATACCCTCTAGGTTAAGTGGGACTTTGCCGCCAGCCGCGGCGGGTCCTCAAAGTGTAGCAACAACCGACGAGAGGGGGTAGGGAACTGAACGCACCAAGGTATGGGATCAGAAGGGCACAAGCAACTGACGCTTGCAAGGCAAGTTTAATAACAAAGCCTAGCCGTATATAGACCCCTAAAGCAGGGAATTTGCTTCGTCACGCCTTATCGGCATCAGCTGGTTGATTGGCTGCTCGGCTTCTCCCTCAAAGGCACCAATTTCCCCTCCAGGGTTGCTTTTCCTAGCTTTAGGGAACAACCAGGGACTCCCAGTAACTGAGCAGGTCCCTGGAGCGATTTGGCCAAAGACCATCTCCTTTTGTATGTTCATACCATAAAGGTCCAGGATGCATACCAAGGAGAGTACAGTCGGGCCCTGAGGCTTATGAGGGTCTTAGTGGCGCCTTCCTCAGAGGGCAATGCTCGCCACAGGACTTCACCTGGTAAGAGGCACTAATGGGAACAGAATGGAGGTGCCTTTACAAGGTAAACACTGAGTTACGATATGATCCAGCAGGCCCACTCGTGGGCCTATAACCTAAGAAAGAAGACAGAAGTGGAAAGACACAGGCAGGCAAATCTGCATTGCAGGAGTATTACAACAGCCAGGACATGGAAGCAAGCAGAAAGTCCATCAACAGATGAGTGGACAAAGAAGAACAGGGACCTGTACAGATGGAATGTTAGCCAAGGAACAAAAGGAAACAATGCCATCAACAGCACCATCGGTGAGGCTAGAGTTCATCACGCACCTTGCAGTAAGTCACAGAGCGAAAGATACATAGCCTACGATATCACTTATAGGTGTTCCCTAAAAATTGATATCACTGAAGATATTTCCACAGAGAAAGGCAATCACAGATGCAATAAACAGATTTATGGTTCACCCATGGACAGGTGTGAGAATTGTGTACATTAGGAAATTGGGTTTAAGAGAGAGATACAAACACAGGTGAAATACAAAATCACCAAAGGCCTACGGAATACCAAGAGAAGAGTACTCAACATTGTGTCATAAGCTACATGGGAAAAGGATCCAAAGAAGACTAGATACATGTTTATGTGTAAAAGAGCCACATCTTTCACACCTACAACAAGCAAAACATTGTAATCAAACTTGCTGTGAGAAAAAATAAACATTGAATTAAAAAACGAACAAGTCAGTCGTGAGACACAAACTTAAGGGGCTTTTTCCTGGCACAGTCCATTCTAATTGACAACCGAGAATACGACTTCCACGGAGGCTCTGTTGCCCGAGTAACCAGGTTTGGTAAAGGAGACCTGACCTGCTGCCGCCTTGTGGCCGTTTCTCAAAACAGCAGCTTTAAACCCAGTGCTAATGGTCACTTGATATTCAAAATCATTGCAGGCCTATAAATGACACCTGCCCTCAAAAACAATTCTTGGGTCGTACATCGAGGAAAAAAACTCAAAAGACGTGCACATTTCAAAACGACAATTTCAAGAGGCATAGTTTGCGCACAGTTTGTCTTCTCTTGCTTTCTTTCTCTTGTGATAAATAAAAGGGCATGGAAAAAATGCTCAACATCAGGAATTAATTAAAGCCATGCAAATCCAGTCGACAAAAACGTTCACCCACCGTCGTCAGAATGATCATCAGCCACAGAGTCGACAAAGAATAAATGCTCAAGGTGTTTTAGAGAACTCTGTGCCCTCTAGCGGCCGCTGGGACGTAACCTGGGAACAGCTAGTAGTGAGAACACCGTGGAGGTGCGTTGAAAGGAAAAAATTGAGCTAACTGATGGGCCTATCTCCCGAGTAGACCAAAATCAAAAAGACACAGGCTGGCCATCCTGCACTGCAGCAACATGTACCATCGCCAAGACTTGGAAGAAACCCAAATGTCCATCAACAGAGCAATGCACCAAGAAGAAGGGGCCCATGTGCACAATGGAACATGAGCCACGGAAAAGCATGCAACAGTGCCGCTGGCACCACCGTAGAAGGATCTAGAGATACCCACCCAAAAGGAAGTACGAAAGAAACCGAAATATAAATATCCTATGACATCACTTATAGCTGTTACTTCAACATTGATACCCATGAAGTCATTTCCAAGAGAAGGCCGTGCATAGATGCAGAAAACCAACTCTGCTTAACCAAGTGGAAAGGTGTAAGGAATGTATGAATTTGGATATGGGGGTTTACAGACATGTACTGATACATATGAAATATATAATCACAAAATACCTAAGGAATACCAAGAGAGGTCGACTCAACACTCTGTAATAACCTACACGGGAAAGGATCCAAAGATGAATAGATTGATACATACATATGATGAACCAGACGCAGTACACCTAGAACACACACCACATTTTTATCCAATTGGCTGTGATACTAGATAACAATTAAATTTTAAAAAACACACGAGAAGTAAGGAGATATAGGCTCCTGGGGGTTTGCCCTGGCACACTGCACTCTCATTTGCAGCCTACTAACACAATTTCCAGGAAGCCTCTGTTGCAGGAAAACCCAGAGTTGGAAATGGAGAAATGCTGCCGCCTTGTGGCCGTTTCCCGCAAGAGCGGCTTCAAACGCATAGCTATGGGTCACTTAACATTCACAAGGACTCAGGCCTCTAAAAGACACCTGCCCTCAACAAAAAAAATGTCCTGAGCTCGGCCGTGGCCAAAAAAATTCAAAGGAGGCAAATGTGTCAAAGAGATAGTATGATAGAGGTAAGTTTTACTCACTCTTTATCAAAAAAAGGAAAATGGAGAAAAGCTCAACATCAGGAATCATCAGACTCCTCTAACCTACAAAAAGCTTTCAGCTCACCCAAGTTAACTACCGTCAGCCAAAAGACTACAAACAATCAATGCTGAAGGGGTTTTAGAGAACTCTGTTCCCTCTGTCTGCGGAGGACATGTCTAGTTGTAACAGCCAATAATGAGAACAGAAAGAAGCTGCGTTTTCAATTAAAAATTGAGCCACCCTTCCATCCAGAACACCCACAGCTGAGCCTCTCACCTGAGAAGACAGGCTGCAAGAGCTGCACTCCACGAGTTTTCACAGTAGCCAAGACACCGAAGCAACCCAAATGTCCATCAACAGATGAATGGATAAGAAGAGCTGGTCCGTGGACACAGTGGACTATTAGCCATGGAAAACAAGGAAACACTGCTCTTTGAGGCACCCGAGATGAGCCTAGAGATCATCACAGAACATGAGTTAAGTCGGAAAGCAAAAGGCATACCGTATGACATCACCTATAGGCGTTATCTAACAGCTGACACAAATGAACATATTTCCACAAAGAAAGACACTCACAGACTTAGAAAACAAACTAAGCTTATGTGAAATGAAAGGTGGGGGGAATGGATAAATTAAGATTAGTGTCACCATATGTGTACAAATACATATTAAATACATATATCAAACAGACCGACCATATAGCAAGGGAGGTCACCAGAACAGTCTGCAATAATTTACATGGGAAGAGGATCTGTACAAGAATATATATATATATATATATATAAAACATACAAATCAACCAGATTCTGTACATCTAGGACCAAGAATATTCTAATCATTACCCCGATTTAAAAAAATTAAAAGAGCGAACAAGAAGTAATGTGACATAAACTTCTGGGGTTTTTTCCTGGCACATTCCATTCTAATTGACAACCTGGGAACAGGACTTCCAGAAGGGCTCCGCTGCCCTAGTAACCGTATGTGGGAATGTAGCAATGCTGACGCCTTGTGGCCGTTTCCCACAGCAGCAGCTTTAAAGTCAGTGCTAATGGTCACTCAATATTCACACCCATTGCAGGCTTGTAAATGACACCTGCCCTCCAAAAAATATCCTGGGGTCGAAAATCGACCAAAAAAGTCAAAAGAGGGCAACCTTCCAAGAAGACAATTTCAAGAGGTTTATTGTACTCACGGTTTTTTTTTTTTTCTGTTTTTGTTTAACAGAATAAAAAAAGGCGTGGAAAAATGCTGAACCTTAGGAATTATTAGACACGAAAATACACGTTACAAAAACCTATCATGTCACACCACTCAGCATGGCCATCAGCGAAACTTCTGCAAACAAGAAATGCTGAAGGGGTGGTGAAGAAATGCGTACCCTCGGTTCTAAGTGGGTGGTGGTAAGAGCCCCTAAGGGAAAAACAGTGGAGTTGCCTGGAAAGGGTCAACATTGAGCGACCGTTCAATCAAGCATACCCACTGCTGGGTCTATCGCCTGAGAGGATGAGAATCAAAAAAGACACGGGCTGGCAATCCTGCAATCCAGCAATGTTTACCGTAGCCAACACTTGGAAGCAATGAAAATGTCCAGCCACAGAGGAATGCAGAAAGGAGAAGTGGTCCATGGACACAATGGAAGAGTGCTCCAGTGAAAAGTAGAAATTCCATTTTAAAAACAGATATAAGTAAGGAGACATCAGCTTTGGGGGGTTTCTCCAGACACATCCCACCGTCATTGATAACCGAGGAACACCACTGGCAGGAAGGTCTGCTTCACTAGTTGTCAGAGTGGGAAACACAGAAATGCTGCAGCCCTCTGGCCGTTACCTGCAACGGCAGCTTGAAAACCCGTGCTAATGGTCACTTCATGTGCACAAGTCCTGGAGGGCTGTCAATGAAACCTGCCCTCAAAATGTCTTGAGGGAGGTAGTGGCCAAAATATTTCAAAAGGTGGCACATACTTCAAGAAAAGAATGTGATGAGGTAAGCTACACACACAGTTTGAAGAAAAAAGGACATCCCTGAAAGCTCAATTTCAAGGCTTTATGAGACGCATGCAAATCCAACCACAGAGGTATCGGCTCACACCAGTCAGAAGAACCATCAGCAACAAAACTACCAACAATTCATGCTGAAGGGGTTGTGGAGAAGTGCATACCCTCTAGGTTAAGTGGGACTTTGCCGCCAGCCGCGGCGGGTCCTCAAAGTGTAGCAACAACCGACGAGAGGGGGTAGGGAACTGAACGCACCAAGGTATGGGATCAGAAGGGCACAAGCAACTGACGCTTGCAAGGCAAGTTTAATAACAAAGCCTAGCCGTATATAGACCCCTAAAGCAGGGAATTTGCTTCGTCACGCCTTATCGGCATCAGCTGGTTGATTGGCTGCTCGGCTTCTCCCTCAAAGGCACCAATTTCCCCTCCAGGGTTGCTTTTCCTAGCTTTAGGGAACAACCAGGGACTCCCAGTAACTGAGCAGGTCCCTGGAGCGATTTGGCCAAAGACCATCTCCTTTTGTATGTTCATACCATAAAGGTCCAGGATGCATACCAAGGAGAGTACAGTCGGGCCCTGAGGCTTATGAGGGTCTTAGTGGCGCCTTCCTCAGAGGGCAATGCTCGCCACAGGACTTCACCTGGTAAGAGGCACTAATGGGAACAGAATGGAGGTGCCTTTACAAGGTAAACACTGAGTTACGATATGATCCAGCAGGCCCACTCGTGGGCCTATAACCTAAGAAAGAAGACAGAAGTGGAAAGACACAGGCAGGCAAATCTGCATTGCAGGAGTATTACAACAGCCAGGACATGGAAGCAAGCAGAAAGTCCATCAACAGATGAGTGGACAAAGAAGAACAGGGACCTGTACAGATGGAATGTTAGCCAAGGAACAAAAGGAAACAATGCCATCAACAGCACCATCGGTGAGGCTAGAGTTCATCACGCACCTTGCAGTAAGTCACAGAGCGAAAGATACATAGCCTACGATATCACTTATAGGTGTTCCCTGAAAATTGATATCACTGAAGATATTTCCACAGAGAAAGGCAATCACAGATGCAATAAACAGATTTATGGTTCACCCATGGACAGGTGTGAGAATTGTGTACATTAGGAAATTGGGTTTAAGAGAGAGATACAAACACAGGTGAAATACAAAATCACCAAAGGCCTACGGAATACCAAGAGAAGAGTACTCAACATTGTGTCATAAGCTACATGGGAAAAGGATCCAAAGAAGACTAGATACATGTTTATGTGTAAAAGAGCCACATCTTTCACACCTACAACAAGCAAAACATTGTAATCAAACTTGCTGTGAGAAAAAATAAACATTGAATTAAAAAACGAACAAGTCAGTCGTGAGACACAAACTTAAGGGGCTTTTTCCTGGCACAGTCCATTCTAATTGACAACCGAGAATACGACTTCCACGGAGGCTCTGTTGCCCGAGTAACCAGGTTTGGTAAAGGAGACCTGACCTGCTGCCGCCTTGTGGCCGTTTCTCAAAACAGCAGCTTTAAACCCAGTGCTAATGGTCACTTGATATTCAAAATCATTGCAGGCCTATAAATGACACCTGCCCTCAAAAACAATTCTTGGGTCGTACATCGAGGAAAAAAACTCAAAAGACGTGCACATTTCAAAACGACAATTTCAAGAGGCATAGTTTGCGCACAGTTTGTCTTCTCTTGCTTTCTTTCTCTTGTGATAAATAAAAGGGCATGGAAAAAATGCTCAACATCAGGAATTAATTAAAGCCATGCAAATCCAGTCGACAAAAACGTTCACCCACCGTCGTCAGAATGATCATCAGCCACAGAGTCGACAAAGAATAAATGCTCAAGGTGTTTTAGAGAACTCTGTGCCCTCTAGCGGCCGCTGGGACGTAACCTGGGAACAGCTAGTAGTGAGAACACCGTGGAGGTGCGTTGAAAGGAAAAAATTGAGCTAACTGATGGGCCTATCTCCCGAGTAGACCAAAATCAAAAAGACACAGGCTGGCCATCCTGCACTGCAGCAACATGTACCATCGCCAAGACTTGGAAGAAACCCAAATGTCCATCAACAGAGCAATGCACCAAGAAGAAGGGGCCCATGTGCACAATGGAACATGAGCCACGGAAAAGCATGCAACAGTGCCGCTGGCACCACCGTAGAAGGATCTAGAGATACCCACCCAAAAGGAAGTACGAAAGAAACCGAAATATAAATATCCTATGACATCACTTATAGCTGTTACTTCAACATTGATACCCATGAAGTCATTTCCAAGAGAAGGCCGTGCATAGATGCAGAAAACCAACTCTGCTTAACCAAGTGGAAAGGTGTAAGGAATGTATGAATTTGGATATGGGGGTTTACAGACATGTACTGATACATATGAAATATATAATCACAAAATACCTAAGGAATACCAAGAGAGGTCGACTCAACACTCTGTAATAACCTACACGGGAAAGGATCCAAAGATGAATAGATTGATACATACATATGATGAACCAGATGCAGTACACCTAGAACACACACCACATTTTTATCCAATTGGCTGTGATACTAGATAACAATTAAATTTTAAAAAACACACGAGAAGTAAGGAGATATAGGCTCCTGGGGGTTTGCCCTGGCACACTGCACTCTCATTTGCAGCCTACTAACACAATTTCCAGGAAGCCTCTGTTGCAGGAAAACCCAGAGTTGGAAATGGAGAAATGCTGCCGCCTTGTGGCCGTTTCCCGCAAGAGCGGCTTCAAACGCATAGCTATGGGTCACTTAACATTCACAAGTACTCAGGCCTCTAAAAGACACCTGCCCTCAACAAAAAAAATGTCCTGAGCTCGGCCGTGGCCAAAAAAATTCAAAGCAGGCAAATGTGTCAAAGAGATAGTATGATAGAGGTAAGTTTTACTCACTCTTTATCAAAAAAAGGAAAATGGAGAAAAGCTCAACATCAGGAATCATCAGACTCCTCTAACCTACAAAAAGCTTTCAGCTCACCCAAGTTAACTACCGTCAGCCAAAAGACTACAAACAATCAATGCTGAAGGGGTTTTAGAGAACTCTGTTCCCTCTGTCTGCGGAGGACATGTCTAGTTGTAACAGCCAATAATGAGAACAGAAAGGAGCTGCGTTTTCAATTAAAAATTGAGCCACCCTTCCATCCAGAACACCCACAGCTGAGCCTCTCACCTGAGAAGACAGGCTGCAAGAGCTGCACTCCACGAGTTTTCACAGTAGCCAAGACACCGAAGCAACCCAAATGTCCATCAACAGATGAATGGATAAGAAGAGCTGGTCCGTGGACACAGTGGACTATTAGCCATGGAAAACAAGGAAACACTGCTCTTTGAGGCACCCGAGATGAGCCTAGAGATCATCACAGAACATGAGTTAAGTCGGAAAGCAAAAGGCATACCGTATGACATCACCTATAGGCGTTATCTAACAGCTGACACAAATGAACATATTTCCACAAAGAAAGACACTCACAGACTTAGAAAACAAACTAAGCTTATGTGAAATGAAAGGTGGGGGGAATGGATAAATTAAGATTAGTGTCACCATATGTGTACAAATACATATTAAATACATATATCAAACAGACCGACCATATAGCAAGGGAGGTCACCAGAACAGTCTGCAATAATTTACATGGGAAGAGGATCTGTACAAGAATATATATATATATATATATATATATATATATATATATATATATATATATATATATAAAACATACAAATCAACCAGATTCTGTACATCTAGGACCAAGAATATTCTAATCATTACCCCGATTTAAAAAAATTAAAAGAGCGAACAAGAAGTAATGTGACATAAACTTCTGGGGTTTTTTCCTGGCACATTCCATTCTAATTGACAACCTGGGAACAGGACTTCCAGAAGGGCTCCGCTGCCCTAGTAACCATATGTGGGAATGTAGCAATGCTGACACCTTGTGGCCGTTTCCCACAGCAGCAGCTTTAAAGTCAGTGCTAATGGTCACTCAATATTCACACCCATTGCAGGCTTGTAAATGACACCTGCCCTCCAAAAAATATCCTGGGGTCGAAAATAGACCAAAAAAGTCAAAAGAGGGCAACCTTCCAAGAAGACAATTTCAAGAGGTTTATTGTACTCACGGGTTTTTTTTTTTACTGTTTTTGTTTAACAGAATAAAAAAAGGCGTGGAAAAATGCTGAACCTTAGGAATTATTAGACACGAAAATACACGTTACAAAAACCTATCATGTCACACCACTCAGCATGGCCATCAGCGAAACTTCTGCAAACAAGAAATGCTGAAGGGGTGGTGAAGAAATGCGTACCCTCGGTTCTAAGTGGGTGGTGGTAAGAACCCCTAAGGGAAAAACAGTGGAGTTGCCTGGAAAGGGTCAACATTGAGCGACCGTTCAATCAAGCATACCCACTGCTGGGTCTATCGCCTGAGAGGATGAGAATCAAAAAAGACACGGGCTGGCAATCCTGCAATCCAGCAATGTTTACCGTAGCCAACACTTGGAAGCAATGAAAATGTCCAGCCACAGAGGAATGCAGAAAGGAGAAGTGGTCCATGGACACAATGGAAGAGTGCTCCAGTGAAAAGTAGAAATTCCATTTTAAAAACAGATATAAGTAAGGAGACATCAGCTTTGGGGGGTTTCTCCAGACACATCCCACCGTCATTGATAACCGAGGAACACCACTGGCAGGAAGGTCTGCTTCACTAGTTGTCAGAGTGGGAAACACAGAAATGCTGCAGCCCTCTGGCCGTTACCTGCAACGGCAGCTTGAAAACCCGTGCTAATGGTCACTTCATGTGCACAAGTCCTGGAGGGCTGTCAATGAAACCTGCCCTCAAAATGTCTTGAGGGAGGTAGTGGCCAAAATATTTCAAAAGGTGGCACATACTTCAAGAAAAGAATGTGATGAGGTAAGCTACACACACAGTTTGAAGAAAAAAGGACATCCCTGAAAGCTCAATTTCAAGGCTTTATGAGACGCATGCAAATCCAACCACAGAGGTATCGGCTCACACCAGTCAGAAGAACCATCAGCAACAAAACTACCAACAATTCATGCTGAAGGGGTTGTGGAGAAGTGCATACCCTCTAGGTTAAGTGGGACTTTGCCGCCAGCCGCGGCGGGTCCTCAAAGTGTAGCAACAACCGACGAGAGGGGGTAGGGAACTGAACGCACCAAGGTATGGGATCAGAAGGGCACAAGCAACTGACGCTTGCAAGGCAAGTTTAATAACAAAGCCTAGCCGTATATAGACCCCTAAAGCAGGGAATTTGCTTCGTCACGCCTTATCGGCATCAGCTGGTTGATTGGCTGCTCGGCTTCTCCCTCAAAGGCACCAATTTCCCCTCCAGGGTTGCTTTTCCTAGCTTTAGGGAACAACCAGGGACTCCCAGTAACTGAGCAGGTCCCTGGAGCGATTTGGCCAAAGACCATCTCCTTTTGTATGTTCATACCATAAAGGTCCAGGATGCATACCAAGGAGAGTACAGTCGGGCCCTGAGGCTTATGAGGGTCTTAGTGGCGCCTTCCTCAGAGGGCAATGCTCGCCACAGGACTTCACCTGGTAAGAGGCACTAATGGGAACAGAATGGAGGTGCCTTTACAAGGTAAACACTGAGTTACGATATGATCCAGCAGGCCCACTCGTGGGCCTATAACCTAAGAAAGAAGACAGAAGTGGAAAGACACAGGCAGGCAAATCTGCATTGCAGGAGTATTACAACAGCCAGGACATGGAAGCAAGCAGAAAGTCCATCAACAGATGAGTGGACAAAGAAGAACAGGGACCTGTACAGATGGAATGTTAGCCAAGGAACAAAAGGAAACAATGCCATCAACAGCACCATCGGTGAGGCTAGAGTTCATCACGCACCTTGCAGTAAGTCACAGAGCGAAAGATACATAGCCTACGATATCACTTATAGGTGTTCCCTAAAAATTGATATCACTGAAGATATTTCCACAGAGAAAGGCAATCACAGATGCAATAAACAGATTTATGGTTCACCCATGGACAGGTGTGAGAATTGTGTACATTAGGAAATTGGGTTTAAGAGAGAGATACAAACACAGGTGAAATACAAAATCACCAAAGGCCTACGGAATACCAAGAGAAGAGTACTCAACATTGTGTCATAAGCTACATGGGAAAAGGATCCAAAGAAGACTAGATACATGTTTATGTGTAAAAGAGCCACATCTTTCACACCTACAACAAGCAAAACATTGTAATCAAACTTGCTGTGAGAAAAAATAAACATTGAATTAAAAAACGAACAAGTCAGTCGTGAGACACAAACTTAAGGGGCTTTTTCCTGGCACAGTCCATTCTAATTGACAACCGAGAATACGACTTCCACGGAGGCTCTGTTGCCCGAGTAACCAGGTTTGGTAAAGGAGACCTGACCTGCTGCCGCCTTGTGGCCGTTTCTCAAAACAGCAGCTTTAAACCCAGTGCTAATGGTCACTTGATATTCAAAATCATTGCAGGCCTATAAATGACACCTGCCCTCAAAAACAATTCTTGGGTCGTACATCGAGGAAAAAAACTCAAAAGACGTGCACATTTCAAAACGACAATTTCAAGAGGCATAGTTTGCGCACAGTTTGTCTTCTCTTGCTTTCTTTCTCTTGTGATAAATAAAAGGGCATGGAAAAAATGCTCAACATCAGGAATTAATTAAAGCCATGCAAATCCAGTCGACAAAAACGTTCACCCACCGTCGTCAGAATGATCATCAGCCACAGAGTCTACAAAGAATAAATGCTCAAGGTGTTTTAGAGAACTCTGTGCCCTCTAGCGGCCGCTGGGACGTAACCTGGGAACAGCTAGTAGTGAGAACACCGTGGAGGTGCGTTGAAAGGAAAAAATTGAGCTAACTGATGGGCCTATCTCCCGAGTAGACCAAAATCAAAAAGACACAGGCTGGCCATCCTGCACTGCAGCAACATGTACCATCGCCAAGACTTGGAAGAAACCCAAATGTCCATCAACAGAGCAATGCACCAAGAAGAAGGGGCCCATGTGCACAATGGAACATGAGCCATGGAAAAGCATGCAACAGTGCCGCTGGCACCACCGTAGAAGGATCTAGAGATACCCACCCAAAAGGAAGTACGAAAGAAACCGAAATATAAATATCCTATGACATCACTTATAGCTGTTACTTCAACATTGATACCCATGAAGTCATTTCCAAGAGAAGGCCGTGCATAGATGCAGAAAACCAACTCTGCTTAACCAAGTGGAAAGGTGTAAGGAATGTATGAATTTGGATATGGGGGTTTACAGACATGTACTGATACATATGAAATATATAATCACAAAATACCTAAGGAATACCAAGAGAGGTCGACTCAACACTCTGTAATAACCTACACGGGAAAGGATCCAAAGATGAATAGATTGATACATACATATGATGAACCAGATGCAGTACACCTAGAACACACACCACATTTTTATCCAATTGGCTGTGATACTAGATAACAATTAAATTTTAAAAAACACACGAGAAGTAAGGAGATATAGGCTCCTGGGGGTTTGCCCTGGCACACTGCACTCTCATTTGCAGCCTACTAACACAATTTCCAGGAAGCCTCTGTTGCAGGAAAACCCAGAGTTGGAAATGGAGAAATGCTGCCGCCTTGTGGCCGTTTCCCGCAAGAGCGGCTTCAAACGCATAGCTATGGGTCACTTAACATTCACAAGGACTCAGGCCTCTAAAAGACACCTGCCCTCAACAAAAAAAATGTCCTGAGCTCGGCCGTGGCCAAAAAAATTCAAAGCAGGCAAATGTGTCAAAGAGATAGTATGATAGAGGTAAGTTTTACTCACTCTTTATCAAAAAAAGGAAAATGGAGAAAAGCTCAACATCAGGAATCATCAGACTCCTCTAACCTACAAAAAGCTTTCAGCTCACCCAAGTTAACTACCGTCAGCCAAAAGACTACAAACAATCAATGCTGAAGGGGTTTTAGAGAACTCTGTTCCCTCTGTCTGCGGAGGACATGTCTAGTTGTAACAGCCAATAATGAGAACAGAAAGGAGCTGCGTTTTCAATTAAAAATTGAGCCACCCTTCCATCCAGAACACCCACAGCTGAGCCTCTCACCTGAGAAGACAGGCTGCAAGAGCTGCACTCCACGAGTTTTCACAGTAGCCAAGACACCGAAGCAACCCAAATGTCCATCAACAGATGAATGGATAAGAAGAGCTGGTCCGTGGACACAGTGGACTATTAGCCATGGAAAACAAGGAAACACTGCTCTTTGAGGCACCCGAGATGAGCCTAGAGATCATCACAGAACATGAGTTAAGTCGGAAAGCAAAAGGCATACCGTATGACATCACCTATAGGCGTTATCTAACAGCTGACACAAATGAACATATTTCCACAAAGAAAGACACTCACAGACTTAGAAAACAAACTAAGCTTATGTGAAATGAAAGGTGGGGGGAATGGATAAATTAAGATTAGTGTCACCATATGTGTACAAATACATATTAAATACATATATCAAACAGACCGACCATATAGCAAGGGAGGTCACCAGAACAGTCTGCAATAATTTACATGGGAAGAGGATCTGTACAAGAATATATATATATATATATATATATATATATATATATATATATATATATAAAACATACAAATCAACCAGATTCTGTACATCTAGGACCAAGAATATTCTAATCATTACCCCGATTTAAAAAAATTAAAAGAGCGAACAAGAAGTAATGTGACATAAACTTCTGGGGTTTTTTCCTGGCACATTCCATTCTAATTGACAACCTGGGAACAGGACTTCCAGAAGGGCTCCGCTGCCCTAGTAACCGTATGTGGGAATGTAGCAATGCTGACGCCTTGTGGCCGTTTCCCACAGCAGCAGCTTTAAAGTCAGTGCTAATGGTCACTCAATATTCACACCCATTGCAGGCTTGTAAATGACACCTGCCCTCCAAAAAATATCCTGGGGTCGAAAATCGACCAAAAAAGTCAAAAGAGGGCAACCTTCCAAGAAGACAATTTCAAGAGGTTTATTGTACTCACGGTTTTTTTTTTTTCTGTTTTTGTTTAACAGAATAAAAAAAGGCGTGGAAAAATGCTGAACCTTAGGAATTATTAGACACGAAAATACACGTTACAAAAACCTATCATGTCACACCACTCAGCATGGCCATCAGCGAAACTTCTGCAAACAAGAAATGCTGAAGGGGTGGTGAAGAAATGCGTACCCTCGGTTCTAAGTGGGTGGTGGTAAGAGCCCCTAAGGGAAAAACAGTGGAGTTGCCTGGAAAGGGTCAACATTGAGCGACCGTTCAATCAAGCATACCCACTGCTGGGTCTATCGCCTGAGAGGATGAGAATCAAAAAAGACACGGGCTGGCAATCCTGCAATCCAGCAATGTTTACCGTAGCCAACACTTGGAAGCAATGAAAATGTCCAGCCACAGAGGAATGCAGAAAGGAGAAGTGGTCCATGGACACAATGGAAGAGTGCTCCAGTGAAAAGTAGAAATTCCATTTTAAAAACAGATATAAGTAAGGAGACATCAGCTTTGGGGGGTTTCTCCAGACACATCCCACCGTCATTGATAACCGAGGAACACCACTGGCAGGAAGGTCTGCTTCACTAGTTGTCAGAGTGGGAAACACAGAAATGCTGCAGCCCTCTGGCCGTTACCTGCAACGGCAGCTTGAAAACCCGTGCTAATGGTCACTTCATGTGCACAAGTCCTGGAGGGCTGTCAATGAAACCTGCCCTCAAAATGTCTTGAGGGAGGTAGTGGCCAAAATATTTCAAAAGGTGGCACATACTTCAAGAAAAGAATGTGATGAGGTAAGCTACACACACAGTTTGAAGAAAAAAGGACATCCCTGAAAGCTCAATTTCAAGGCTTTATGAGACGCATGCAAATCCAACCACAGAGGTATCGGCTCACACCAGTCAGAAGAACCATCAGCAACAAAACTACCAACAATTCATGCTGAAGGGGTTGTGGAGAAGTGCATACCCTCTAGGTTAAGTGGGACTTTGCCGCCAGCCGCGGCGGGTCCTCAAAGTGTAGCAACAACCGACGAGAGGGGGTAGGGAACTGAACGCACCAAGGTATGGGATCAGAAGGGCACAAGCAACTGACGCTTGCAAGGCAAGTTTAATAACAAAGCCTAGCCGTATATAGACCCCTAAAGCAGGGAATTTGCTTCGTCACGCCTTATCGGCATCAGCTGGTTGGTTGGCTGCTCGGCTTCTCCCTCAAAGGCACCAATTTCCCCTCCAGGGTTGCTTTTCCTAGCTTTAGGGAACAACCAGGGACTCCCAGTAACTGAGCAGGTCCCTGGAGCGATTTGGCCAAAGACCATCTCCTTTTGTATGTTCATACCATAAAGGTCCAGGATGCATACCAAGGAGAGTACAGTCGGGCCCTGAGGCTTATGAGGGTCTTAGTGGCGCCTTCCTCAGAGGGCAATGCTCGCCACAGGACTTCACCTGGTAAGAGGCACTAATGGGAACAGAATGGAGGTGCCTTTACAAGGTAAACACTGAGTTACGATATGATCCAGCAGGCCCACTCGTGGGCCTATAACCTAAGAAAGAAGACAGAAGTGGAAAGACACAGGCAGGCAAATCTGCATTGCAGGAGTATTACAACAGCCAGGACATGGAAGCAAGCAGAAAGTCCATCAACAGATGAGTGGACAAAGAAGAACAGGGACCTGTACAGATGGAATGTTAGCCAAGGAACAAAAGGAAACAATGCCATCAACAGCACCATCGGTGAGGCTAGAGTTCATCACGCACCTTGCAGTAAGTCACAGAGCGAAAGATACATAGCCTACGATATCACTTATAGGTGTTCCCTAAAAATTGATATCACTGAAGATATTTCCACAGAGAAAGGCAATCACAGATGCAATAAACAGATTTATGGTTCACCCATGGACAGGTGTGAGAATTGTGTACATTAGGAAATTGGGTTTAAGAGAGAGATACAAACACAGGTGAAATACAAAATCACCAAAGGCCTACGGAATACCAAGAGAAGAGTACTCAACATTGTGTCATAAGCTACATGGGAAAAGGATCCAAAGAAGACTAGATACATGTTTATGTGTAAAAGAGCCACATCTTTCACACCTACAACAAGCAAAACATTGTAATCAAACTTGCTGTGAGAAAAAATAAACATTGAATTAAAAAACGAACAAGTCAGTCGTGAGACACAAACTTAAGGGGCTTTTTCCTGGCACAGTCCATTCTAATTGACAACCGAGAATACGACTTCCACGGAGGCTCTGTTGCCCGAGTAACCAGGTTTGGTAAAGGAGACCTGACCTGCTGCCGCCTTGTGGCCGTTTCTCAAAACAGCAGCTTTAAACCCAGTGCTAATGGTCACTTGATATTCAAAATCATTGCAGGCCTATAAATGACACCTGCCCTCAAAAACAATTCTTGGGTCATACATCGAGGAAAAAAACTCAAAAGACGTGCACATTTCAAAACGACAATTTCAAGAGGCATAGTTTGCGCACAGTTTGTCTTCTCTTGCTTTCTTTCTCTTGTGATAAATAAAAGGGCATGGAAAAAATGCTCAACATCAGGAATTAATTAAAGCCATGCAAATCCAGTCGACAAAAACGTTCACCCACCGTCGTCAGAATGATCATCAGCCACAGAGTCTACAAAGAATAAATGCTCAAGGTGTTTTAGAGAACTCTGTGCCCTCTAGCGGCCGCTGGGACGTAACCTGGGAACAGCTAGTAGTGAGAACACCGTGGAGGTGCGTTGAAAGGAAAAAATTGAGCTAACTGATGGGCCTATCTCCCGAGTAGACCAAAATCAAAAAGACACAGGCTGGCCATCCTGCACTGCAGCAACATGTACCATCGCCAAGACTTGGAAGAAACCCAAATGTCCATCAACAGAGCAATGCACCAAGAAGAAGGGGCCCATGTGCACAATGGAACATGAGCCACGGAAAAGCATGCAACAGTGCCGCTGGCACCACCGTAGAAGGATCTAGAGATACCCACCCAAAAGGAAGTACGAAAGAAACCGAAATATAAATATCCTATGACATCACTTATAGCTGTTACTTCAACATTGATACCCATGAAGTCATTTCCAAGAGAAGGCCGTGCATAGATGCAGAAAACCAACTCTGCTTAACCAAGTGGAAAGGTGTAAGGAATGTATGAATTTGGATATGGGGGTTTACAGACATGTACTGATACATATGAAATATATAATCACAAAATACCTAAGGAATACCAAGAGAGGTCGACTCAACACTCTGTAATAACCTACACGGGAAAGGATCCAAAGATGAATAGATTGATACATACATATGATGAACCAGATGCAGTACACCTAGAACACACACCACATTTTTATCCAATTGGCTGTGATACTAGATAACAATTAAATTTTAAAAAACACACGAGAAGTAAGGAGATATAGGCTCCTGGGGGTTTGCCCTGGCACACTGCACTCTCATTTGCAGCCTACTAACACAATTTCCAGGAAGCCTCTGTTGCAGGAAAACCCAGAGTTGGAAATGGAGAAATGCTGCCGCCTTGTGGCCGTTTCCCGCAAGAGCGGCTTCAAACGCATAGCTATGGGTCACTTAACATTCACAAGGACTCAGGCCTCTAAAAGACACCTGCCCTCAACAAAAAAAATGTCCTGAGCTCGGCCGTGGCCAAAAAAATTCAAAGCAGGCAAATGTGTCAAAGAGATAGTATGATAGAGGTAAGTTTTACTCACTCTTTATCAAAAAAAGGAAAATGGAGAAAAGCTCAACATCAGGAATCATCAGACTCCTCTAACCTACAAAAAGCTTTCAGCTCACCCAAGTTAACTACCGTCAGCCAAAAGACTACAAACAATCAATGCTGAAGGGGTTTTAGAGAACTCTGTTCCCTCTGTCTGCGGAGGACATGTCTAGTTGTAACAGCCAATAATGAGAACAGAAAGGAGCTGCGTTTTCAATTAAAAATTGAGCCACCCTTCCATCCAGAACACCCACAGCTGAGCCTCTCACCTGAGAAGACAGGCTGCAAGAGCTGCACTCCACGAGTTTTCACAGTAGCCAAGACACCGAAGCAACCCAAATGTCCATCAACAGATGAATGGATAAGAAGAGCTGGTCCGTGGACACAGTGGACTATTAGCCATGGAAAACAAGGAAACACTGCTCTTTGAGGCACCCGAGATGAGCCTAGAGATCATCACAGAACATGAGTTAAGTCGGAAAGCAAAAGGCATACCGTATGACATCACCTATAGGCGTTATCTAACAGCTGACACAAATGAACATATTTCCACAAAGAAAGACACTCACAGACTTAGAAAACAAACTAAGCTTATGTGAAATGAAAGGTGGGGGGAATGGATAAATTAAGATTAGTGTCACCATATGTGTACAAATACATATTAAATACATATATCAAACAGACCGACCATATAGCAAGGGAGGTCACCAGAACAGTCTGCAATAATTTACATGGGAAGAGGATCTGTACAAGAATATATATATATATATATATATATATATATATATATATATATATATATAAAACATACAAATCAACCAGATTCTGTACATCTAGGACCAAGAATATTCTAATCATTACCCCGATTTAAAAAAATTAAAAGAGCGAACAAGAAGTAATGTGACATAAACTTCTGGGGTTTTTTCCTGGCACATTCCATTCTAATTGACAACCTGGGAACAGGACTTCCAGAAGGGCTCCGCTGCCCTAGTAACCGTATGTGGGAATGTAGCAATGCTGACGCCTTGTGGCCGTTTCCCACAGCAGCAGCTTTAAAGTCAGTGCTAATGGTCACTCAATATTCACACCCATTGCAGGCTTGTAAATGACACCTGCCCTCCAAAAAATATCCTGGGGTCGAAAATCGACCAAAAAAGTCAAAAGAGGGCAACCTTCCAAGAAGACAATTTCAAGAGGTTTATTGTACTCACGGTTTTTTTTTTTTCTGTTTTTGTTTAACAGAATAAAAAAAGGCGTGGAAAAATGCTGAACCTTAGGAATTATTAGACACGAAAATACACGTTACAAAAACCTATCATGTCACACCACTCAGCATGGCCATCAGCGAAACTTCTGCAAACAAGAAATGCTGAAGGGGTGGTGAAGAAATGCGTACCCTCGGTTCTAAGTGGGTGGTGGTAAGAGCCCCTAAGGGAAAAACAGTGGAGTTGCCTGGAAAGGGTCAACATTGAGCGACCGTTCAATCAAGCATACCCACTGCTGGGTCTATCGCCTGAGAGGATGAGAATCAAAAAAGACACGGGCTGGCAATCCTGCAATCCAGCAATGTTTACCGTAGCCAACACTTGGAAGCAATGAAAATGTCCAGCCACAGAGGAATGCAGAAAGGAGAAGTGGTCCATGGACACAATGGAAGAGTGCTCCAGTGAAAAGTAGAAATTCCATTTTAAAAACAGATATAAGTAAGGAGACATCAGCTTTGGGGGGTTTCTCCAGACACATCCCACCGTCATTGATAACCGAGGAACACCACTGGCAGGAAGGTCTGCTTCACTAGTTGTCAGAGTGGGAAACACAGAAATGCTGCAGCCCTCTGGCCGTTACCTGCAACGGCAGCTTGAAAACCCGTGCTAATGGTCACTTCATGTGCACAAGTCCTGGAGGGCTGTCAATGAAACCTGCCCTCAAAATGTCTTGAGGGAGGTAGTGGCCAAAATATTTCAAAAGGTGGCACATACTTCAAGAAAAGAATGTGATGAGGTAAGCTACACACACAGTTTGAAGAAAAAAGGACATCCCTGAAAGCTCAATTTCAAGGCTTTATGAGACGCATGCAAATCCAACCACAGAGGTATCGGCTCACACCAGTCAGAAGAACCATCAGCAACAAAACTACCAACAATTCATGCTGAAGGGGTTGTGGAGAAGTGCATACCCTCTAGGTTAAGTGGGACTTTGCCGCCAGCCGCGGCGGGTCCTCAAAGTGTAGCAACAACCGACGAGAGGGGGTAGGGAACTGAACGCACCAAGGTATGGGATCAGAAGGGCACAAGCAACTGACGCTTGCAAGGCAAGTTTAATAACAAAGCCTAGCCGTATATAGACCCCTAAAGCAGGGAATTTGCTTCGTCACGCCTTATCGGCATCAGCTGGTTGGTTGGCTGCTCGGCTTCTCCCTCAAAGGCACCAATTTCCCCTCCAGGGTTGCTTTTCCTAGCTTTAGGGAACAACCAGGGACTCCCAGTAACTGAGCAGGTCCCTGGAGCGATTTGGCCAAAGACCATCTCCTTTTGTATGTTCATACCATAAAGGTCCAGGATGCATACCAAGGAGAGTACAGTCGGGCCCTGAGGCTTATGAGGGTCTTAGTGGCGCCTTCCTCAGAGGGCAATGCTCGCCACAGGACTTCACCTGGTAAGAGGCACTAATGGGAACAGAATGGAGGTGCCTTTACAAGGTAAACACTGAGTTACGATATGATCCAGCAGGCCCACTCGTGGGCCTATAACCTAAGAAAGAAGACAGAAGTGGAAAGACACAGGCAGGCAAATCTGCATTGCAGGAGTATTACAACAGCCAGGACATGGAAGCAAGCAGAAAGTCCATCAACAGATGAGTGGACAAAGAAGAACAGGGACCTGTACAGATGGAATGTTAGCCAAGGAACAAAAGGAAACAATGCCATCAACAGCACCATCGGTGAGGCTAGAGTTCATCACGCACCTTGCAGTAAGTCACAGAGCGAAAGATACATAGCCTACGATATCACTTATAGGTGTTCCCTAAAAATTGATATCACTGAAGATATTTCCACAGAGAAAGGCAATCACAGGTGCAATAAACAGATTTATGGTTCACCCATGGACAGGTGTGAGAATTGTGTACATTAGGAAATTGGGTTTAAGAGAGAGATACAAACACAGGTGAAATACAAAATCACCAAAGGCCTACGGAATACCAAGAGAAGAGTACTCAACATTGTGTCATAAGCTACATGGGAAAAGGATCCAAAGAAGACTAGATACATGTTTATGTGTAAAAGAGCCACATCTTTCACACCTACAACAAGCAAAACATTGTAATCAAACTTGCTGTGAGAAAAAATAAACATTGAATTAAAAAACGAACAAGTCAGTCGTGAGACACAAACTTAAGGGGCTTTTTCCTGGCACAGTCCATTCTAATTGACAACCGAGAATACGACTTCCACGGAGGCTCTGTTGCCCGAGTAACCAGGTTTGGTAAAGGAGACCTGACCTGCTGCCGCCTTGTGGCCGTTTCTCAAAACAGCAGCTTTAAACCCAGTGCTAATGGTCACTTGATATTCAAAATCATTGCAGGCCTATAAATGACACCTGCCCTCAAAAACAATTCTTGGGTCGTACATCGAGGAAAAAAACTCAAAAGACGTGCACATTTCAAAACGACAATTTCAAGAGGCATAGTTTGCGCACAGTTTGTCTTCTCTTGCTTTCTTTCTCTTGTGATAAATAAAAGGGCATGGAAAAAATGCTCAACATCAGGAATTAATTAAAGCCATGCAAATCCAGTCGACAAAAACGTTCACCCACCGTCGTCAGAATGATCATCAGCCACAGAGTCTACAAAGAATAAATGCTCAAGGTGTTTTAGAGAACTCTGTGCCCTCTAGCGGCCGCTGGGACGTAACCTGGGAACAGCTAGTAGTGAGAACACCGTGGAGGTGCGTTGAAAGGAAAAAATTGAGCTAACTGATGGGCCTATCTCCCGAGTAGACCAAAATCAAAAAGACACAGGCTGGCCATCCTGCACTGCAGCAACATGTACCATCGCCAAGACTTGGAAGAAACCCAAATGTCCATCAACAGAGCAATGCACCAAGAAGAAGGGGCCCATGTGCACAATGGAACATGAGCCACGGAAAAGCATGCAACAGTGCCGCTGGCACCACCGTAGAAGGATCTAGAGATACCCACCCAAAAGGAAGTACGAAAGAAACCGAAATATAAATATCCTATGACATCACTTATAGCTGTTACTTCAACATTGATACCCATGAAGTCATTTCCAAGAGAAGGCCGTGCATAGATGCAGAAAACCAACTCTGCTTAACCAAGTGGAAAGGTGTAAGGAATGTATGAATTTGGATATGGGGGTTTACAGACATGTACTGATACATATGAAATATATAATCACAAAATACCTAAGGAATACCAAGAGAGGTCGACTCAACACTCTGTAATAACCTACACGGGAAAGGATCCAAAGATGAATAGATTGATACATACATATGATGAACCAGATGCAGTACACCTAGAACACACACCACATTTTTATCCAATTGGCTGTGATACTAGATAACAATTAAATTTTAAAAAACACACGAGAAGTAAGGAGATATAGGCTCCTGGGGGTTTGCCCTGGCACACTGCACTCTCATTTGCAGCCTACTAACACAATTTCCAGGAAGCCTCTGTTGCAGGAAAACCCAGAGTTGGAAATGGAGAAATGCTGCCGCCTTGTGGCCGTTTCCCGCAAGAGCGGCTTCAAACGCATAGCTATGGGTCACTTAACATTCACAAGGACTCAGGCCTCTAAAAGACACCTGCCCTCAACAAAAAAAATGTCCTGAGCTCGGCCGTGGCCAAAAAAATTCAAAGCAGGCAAATGTGTCAAAGAGATAGTATGATAGAGGTAAGTTTTACTCACTCTTTATCAAAAAAAGGAAAATGGAGAAAAGCTCAACATCAGGAATCATCAGACTCCTCTAACCTACAAAAAGCTTTCAGCTCACCCAAGTTAACTACCGTCAGCCAAAAGACTACAAACAATCAATGCTGAAGGGGTTTTAGAGAACTCTGTTCCCTCTGTCTGCGGAGGACATGTCTAGTTGTAACAGCCAATAATGAGAACAGAAAGGAGCTGCGTTTTCAATTAAAAATTGAGCCACCCTTCCATCCAGAACACCCACAGCTGAGCCTCTCACCTGAGAAGACAGGCTGCAAGAGCTGCACTCCACGAGTTTTCACAGTAGCCAAGACACCGAAGCAACCCAAATGTCCATCAACAGATGAATGGATAAGAAGAGCTGGTCCGTGGACACAGTGGACTATTAGCCATGGAAAACAAGGAAACACTGCTCTTTGAGGCACCCGAGATGAGCCTAGAGATCATCACAGAACATGAGTTAAGTCGGAAAGCAAAAGGCATACCGTATGACATCACCTATAGGCGTTATCTAACAGCTGACACAAATGAACATATTTCCACAAAGAAAGACACTCACAGACTTAGAAAACAAACTAAGCTTATGTGAAATGAAAGGTGGGGGGAATGGATAAATTAAGATTAGTGTCACCATATGTGTACAAATACATATTAAATACATATATCAAACAGACCGACCATATAGCAAGGGAGGTCACCAGAACAGTCTGCAATAATTTACATGGGAAGAGGATCTGTACAAGAATATATATATATATATATATATATATATATATATATATATATATATATATATAAAACATACAAATCAACCAGATTCTGTACATCTAGGACCAAGAATATTCTAATCATTACCCCGATTTAAAAAAATTAAAAGAGCGAACAAGAAGTAATGTGACATAAACTTCTGGGGTTTTTTCCTGGCACATTCCATTCTAATTGACAACCTGGGAACAGGACTTCCAGAAGGGCTCCGCTGCCCTAGTAACCGTATGTGGGAATGTAGCAATGCTGACGCCTTGTGGCCGTTTCCCACAGCAGCAGCTTTAAAGTCAGTGCTAATGGTCACTCAATATTCACACCCATTGCAGGCTTGTAAATGACACCTGCCCTCCAAAAAATATCCTGGGGTCGAAAATCGACCAAAAAAGTCAAAAGAGGGCAACCTTCCAAGAAGACAATTTCAAGAGGTTTATTGTACTCACGGTTTTTTTTTTCTTTCTGTTTTTGTTTAACAGAATAAAAAAAGGCGTGGAAAAATGCTGAACCTTAGGAATTATTAGACACGAAAATACACGTTACAAAAACCTATCATGTCACACCACTCAGCATGGCCATCAGCGAAACTTCTGCAAACAAGAAATGCTGAAGGGGTGGTGAAGAAATGCGTACCCTCGGTTCTAAGTGGGTGGTGGTAAGAGCCCCTAAGGGAAAAACAGTGGAGTTGCCTGGAAAGGGTCAACATTGAGCGACCGTTCAATCAAGCATACCCACTGCTGGGTCTATCGCCTGAGAGGATGAGAATCAAAAAAGACACGGGCTGGCAATCCTGCAATCCAGCAATGTTTACCGTAGCCAACACTTGGAAGCAATGAAAATGTCCAGCCACAGAGGAATGCAGAAAGGAGAAGTGGTCCATGGACACAATGGAAGAGTGCTCCAGTGAAAAGTAGAAATTCCATTTTAAAAACAGATATAAGTAAGGAGACATCAGCTTTGGGGGGTTTCTCCAGACACATCCCACCGTCATTGATAACCGAGGAACACCACTGGCAGGAAGGTCTGCTTCACTAGTTGTCAGAGTGGGAAACACAGAAATGCTGCAGCCCTCTGGCCGTTACCTGCAACGGCAGCTTGAAAACCCGTGCTAATGGTCACTTCATGTGCACAAGTCCTGGAGGGCTGTCAATGAAACCTGCCCTCAAAATGTCTTGAGGGAGGTAGTGGCCAAAATATTTCAAAAGGTGGCACATACTTCAAGAAAAGAATGTGATGAGGTAAGCTACACACACAGTTTGAAGAAAAAAGGACATCCCTGAAAGCTCAATTTCAAGGCTTTATGAGACGCATGCAAATCCAACCACAGAGGTATCGGCTCACACCAGTCAGAAGAACCATCAGCAACAAAACTACCAACAATTCATGCTGAAGGGGTTGTGGAGAAGTGCATACCCTCTAGGTTAAGTGGGACTTTGCCGCCAGCCGCGGCGGGTCCTCAAAGTGTAGCAACAACCGACGAGAGGGGGTAGGGAACTGAACGCACCAAGGTATGGGATCAGAAGGGCACAAGCAACTGACGCTTGCAAGGCAAGTTTAATAACAAAGCCTAGCCGTATATAGACCCCTAAAGCAGGGAATTTGCTTCGTCACGCCTTATCGGCATCAGCTGGTTGGTTGGCTGCTCGGCTTCTCCCTCAAAGGCACCAATTTCCCCTCCAGGGTTGCTTTTCCTAGCTTTAGGGAACAACCAGGGACTCCCAGTAACTGAGCAGGTCCCTGGAGCGATTTGGCCAAAGACCATCTCCTTTTGTATGTTCATACCATAAAGGTCCAGGATGCATACCAAGGAGAGTACAGTCGGGCCCTGAGGCTTATGAGGGTCTTAGTGGCGCCTTCCTCAGAGGGCAATGCTCGCCACAGGACTTCACCTGGTAAGAGGCACTAATGGGAACAGAATGGAGGTGCCTTTACAAGGTAAACACTGAGTTACGATATGATCCAGCAGGCCCACTCGTGGGCCTATAACCTAAGAAAGAAGACAGAAGTGGAAAGACACAGGCAGGCAAATCTGCATTGCAGGAGTATTACAACAGCCAGGACATGGAAGCAAGCAGAAAGTCCATCAACAGATGAGTGGACAAAGAAGAACAGGGACCTGTACAGATGGAATGTTAGCCAAGGAACAAAAGGAAACAATGCCATCAACAGCACCATCGGTGAGGCTAGAGTTCATCACGCACCTTGCAGTAAGTCACAGAGCGAAAGATACATAGCCTACGATATCACTTATAGGTGTTCCCTAAAAATTGATATCACTGAAGATATTTCCACAGAGAAAGGCAATCACAGGTGCAATAAACAGATTTATGGTTCACCCATGGACAGGTGTGAGAATTGTGTACATTAGGAAATTGGGTTTAAGAGAGAGATACAAACACAGGTGAAATACAAAATCACCAAAGGCCTACGGAATACCAAGAGAAGAGTACTCAACATTGTGTCATAAGCTACATGGGAAAAGGATCCAAAGAAGACTAGATACATGTTTATGTGTAAAAGAGCCACATCTTTCACACCTACAACAAGCAAAACATTGTAATCAAACTTGCTGTGAGAAAAAATAAACATTGAATTAAAAAACGAACAAGTCAGTCGTGAGACACAAACTTAAGGGGCTTTTTCCTGGCACAGTCCATTCTAATTGACAACCGAGAATACGACTTCCACGGAGGCTCTGTTGCCCGAGTAACCAGGTTTGGTAAAGGAGACCTGACCTGCTGCCGCCTTGTGGCCGTTTCTCAAAACAGCAGCTTTAAACCCAGTGCTAATGGTCACTTGATATTCAAAATCATTGCAGGCCTATAAATGACACCTGCCCTCAAAAACAATTCTTGGGTCGTACATCGAGGAAAAAAACTCAAAAGACGTGCACATTTCAAAACGACAATTTCAAGAGGCATAGTTTGCGCACAGTTTGTCTTCTCTTGCTTTCTTTCTCTTGTGATAAATAAAAGGGCATGGAAAAAATGCTCAACATCAGGAATTAATTAAAGCCATGCAAATCCAGTCGACAAAAACGTTCACCCACCGTCGTCAGAATGATCATCAGCCACAGAGTCTACAAAGAATAAATGCTCAAGGTGTTTTAGAGAACTCTGTGCCCTCTAGCGGCCGCTGGGACGTAACCTGGGAACAGCTAGTAGTGAGAACACCGTGGAGGTGCGTTGAAAGGAAAAAATTGAGCTAACTGATGGGCCTATCTCCCGAGTAGACCAAAATCAAAAAGACACAGGCTGGCCATCCTGCACTGCAGCAACATGTACCATCGCCAAGACTTGGAAGAAACCCAAATGTCCATCAACAGAGCAATGCACCAAGAAGAAGGGGCCCATGTGCACAATGGAACATGAGCCACGGAAAAGCATGCAACAGTGCCGCTGGCACCACCGTAGAAGGATCTAGAGATACCCACCCAAAAGGAAGTACGAAAGAAACTGAAATATAAATATCCTATGACATCACTTATAGCTGTTACTTCAACATTGATACCCATGAAGTCATTTCCAAGAGAAGGCCGTGCATAGATGCAGAAAACCAACTCTGCTTAACCAAGTGGAAAGGTGTAAGGAATGTATGAATTTGGATATGGGGGTTTACAGACATGTACTGATACATATGAAATATATAATCACAAAATACCTAAGGAATACCAAGAGAGGTCGACTCAACACTCTGTAATAACCTACACGGGAAAGGATCCAAAGATGAATAGATTGATACATACATATGATGAACCAGATGCAGTACACCTAGAACACACACCACATTTTTATCCAATTGGCTGTGATACTAGATAACAATTAAATTTTAAAAAACACACGAGAAGTAAGGAGATATAGGCTCCTGGGGGTTTGCCCTGGCACACTGCACTCTCATTTGCAGCCTACTAACACAATTTCCAGGAAGCCTCTGTTGCAGGAAAACCCAGAGTTGGAAATGGAGAAATGCTGCCGCCTTGTGGCCGTTTCCCGCAAGAGCGGCTTCAAACGCATAGCTATGGGTCACTTAACATTCACAAGGACTCAGGCCTCTAAAAGACACCTGCCCTCAACAAAAAAAATGTCCTGAGCTCGGCCGTGGCCAAAAAAATTCAAAGCAGGCAAATGTGTCAAAGAGATAGTATGATAGAGGTAAGTTTTACTCACTCTTTATCAAAAAAAGGAAAATGGAGAAAAGCTCAACATCAGGAATCATCAGACTCCTCTAACCTACAAAAAGCTTTCAGCTCACCCAAGTTAACTACCGTCAGCCAAAAGACTACAAACAATCAATGCTGAAGGGGTTTTAGAGAACTCTGTTCCCTCTGTCTGCGGAGGACATGTCTAGTTGTAACAGCCAATAATGAGAACAGAAAGGAGCTGCGTTTTCAATTAAAAATTGAGCCACCCTTCCATCCAGAACACCCACAGCTGAGCCTCTCACCTGAGAAGACAGGCTGCAAGAGCTGCACTCCACGAGTTTTCACAGTAGCCAAGACACCGAAGCAACCCAAATGTCCATCAACAGATGAATGGATAAGAAGAGCTGGTCCGTGGACACAGTGGACTATTAGCCATGGAAAACAAGGAAACACTGCTCTTTGAGGCACCCGAGATGAGCCTAGAGATCATCACAGAACATGAGTTAAGTCGGAAAGCAAAAGGCATACCGTATGACATCACCTATAGGCGTTATCTAACAGCTGACACAAATGAACATATTTCCACAAAGAAAGACACTCACAGACTTAGAAAACAAACTAAGCTTATGTGAAATGAAAGGTGGGGGGAATGGATAAATTAAGATTAGTGTCACCATATGTGTACAAATACATATTAAATACATATATCAAACAGACCGACCATATAGCAAGGGAGGTCACCAGAACAGTCTGCAATAATTTACATGGGAAGAGGATCTGTACAAGAATATATATATATATATATATATATATATATATATATATATATAAAACATACAAATCAACCAGATTCTGTACATCTAGGACCAAGAATATTCTAATCATTACCCCGATTTAAAAAAATTAAAAGAGCGAACAAGAAGTAATGTGACATAAACTTCTGGGGTTTTTTCCTGGCACATTCCATTCTAATTGACAACCTGGGAACAGGACTTCCAGAAGGGCTCCGCTGCCCTAGTAACCGTATGTGGGAATGTAGCAATGCTGACGCCTTGTGGCCGTTTCCCACAGCAGCAGCTTTAAAGTCAGTGCTAATGGTCACTCAATATTCACACCCATTGCAGGCTTGTAAATGACACCTGCCCTCCAAAAAATATCCTGGGGTCGAAAATCGACCAAAAAAGTCAAAAGAGGGCAACCTTCCAAGAAGACAATTTCAAGAGGTTTATTGTACTCACGGTTTTTTTTTTTTTCTGTTTTTGTTTAACAGAATAAAAAAAGGCGTGGAAAAATGCTGAACCTTAGGAATTATTAGACACGAAAATACACGTTACAAAAACCTATCATGTCACACCACTCAGCATGGCCATCAGCGAAACTTCTGCAAACAAGAAATGCTGAAGGGGTGGTGAAGAAATGCGTACCCTCGGTTCTAAGTGGGTGGTGGTAAGAGCCCCTAAGGGAAAAACAGTGGAGTTGCCTGGAAAGGGTCAACATTGAGCGACCGTTCAATCAAGCATACCCACTGCTGGGTCTATCGCCTGAGAGGATGAGAATCAAAAAAGACACGGGCTGGCAATCCTGCAATCCAGCAATGTTTACCGTAGCCAACACTTGGAAGCAATGAAAATGTCCAGCCACAGAGGAATGCAGAAAGGAGAAGTGGTCCATGGACACAATGGAAGAGTGCTCCAGTGAAAAGTAGAAATTCCATTTTAAAAACAGATATAAGTAAGGAGACATCAGCTTTGGGGGGTTTCTCCAGACACATCCCACCGTCATTGATAACCGAGGAACACCACTGGCAGGAAGGTCTGCTTCACTAGTTGTCAGAGTGGGAAACACAGAAATGCTGCAGCCCTCTGGCCGTTACCTGCAACGGCAGCTTGAAAACCCGTGCTAATGGTCACTTCATGTGCACAAGTCCTGGAGGGCTGTCAATGAAACCTGCCCTCAAAATGTCTTGAGGGAGGTAGTGGCCAAAATATTTCAAAAGGTGGCACATACTTCAAGAAAAGAATGTGATGAGGTAAGCTACACACACAGTTTGAAGAAAAAAGGACATCCCTGAAAGCTCAATTTCAAGGCTTTATGAGACGCATGCAAATCCAACCACAGAGGTATCGGCTCACACCAGTCAGAAGAACCATCAGCAACAAAACTACCAACAATTCATGCTGAAGGGGTTGTGGAGAAGTGCATACCCTCTAGGTTAAGTGGGACTTTGCCGCCAGCCGCGGCGGGTCCTCAAAGTGTAGCAACAACCGACGAGAGGGGGTAGGGAACTGAACGCACCAAGGTATGGGATCAGAAGGGCACAAGCAACTGACGCTTGCAAGGCAAGTTTAATAACAAAGCCTAGCCGTATATAGACCCCTAAAGCAGGGAATTTGCTTCGTCACGCCTTATCGGCATCAGCTGGTTGGTTGGCTGCTCGGCTTCTCCCTCAAAGGCACCAATTTCCCCTCCAGGGTTGCTTTTCCTAGCTTTAGGGAACAACCAGGGACTCCCAGTAACTGAGCAGGTCCCTGGAGCGATTTGGCCAAAGACCATCTCCTTTTGTATGTTCATACCATAAAGGTCCAGGATGCATACCAAGGAGAGTACAGTCGGGCCCTGAGGCTTATGAGGGTCTTAGTGGCGCCTTCCTCAGAGGGCAATGCTCGCCACAGGACTTCACCTGGTAAGAGGCACTAATGGGAACAGAATGGAGGTGCCTTTACAAGGTAAACACTGAGTTACGATATGATCCAGCAGGCCCACTCGTGGGCCTATAACCTAAGAAAGAAGACAGAAGTGGAAAGACACAGGCAGGCAAATCTGCATTGCAGGAGTATTACAACAGCCAGGACATGGAAGCAAGCAGAAAGTCCATCAACAGATGAGTGGACAAAGAAGAACAGGGACCTGTACAGATGGAATGTTAGCCAAGGAACAAAAGGAAACAATGCCATCAACAGCACCATCGGTGAGGCTAGAGTTCATCACGCACCTTGCAGTAAGTCACAGAGCGAAAGATACATAGCCTACGATATCACTTATAGGTGTTCCCTAAAAATTGATATCACTGAAGATATTTCCACAGAGAAAGGCAATCACAGATGCAATAAACAGATTTATGGTTCACCCATGGACAGGTGTGAGAATTGTGTACATTAGGAAATTGGGTTTAAGAGAGAGATACAAACACAGGTGAAATACAAAATCACCAAAGGCCTACGGAATACCAAGAGAAGAGTACTCAACATTGTGTCATAAGCTACATGGGAAAAGGATCCAAAGAAGACTAGATACATGTTTATGTGTAAAAGAGCCACATCTTTCACACCTACAACAAGCAAAACATTGTAATCAAACTTGCTGTGAGAAAAAATAAACATTGAATTAAAAAACGAACAAGTCAGTCGTGAGACACAAACTTAAGGGGCTTTTTCCTGGCACAGTCCATTCTAATTGACAACCGAGAATACGACTTCCACGGAGGCTCTGTTGCCCGAGTAACCAGGTTTGGTAAAGGAGACCTGACCTGCTGCCGCCTTGTGGCCGTTTCTCAAAACAGCAGCTTTAAACCCAGTGCTAATGGTCACTTGATATTCAAAATCATTGCAGGCCTATAAATGACACCTGCCCTCAAAAACAATTCTTGGGTCGTACATCGAGGAAAAAAACTCAAAAGACGTGCACATTTCAAAACGACAATTTCAAGAGGCATAGTTTGCGCACAGTTTGTCTTCTCTTGCTTTCTTTCTCTTGTGATAAATAAAAGGGCATGGAAAAAATGCTCAACATCAGGAATTAATTAAAGCCATGCAAATCCAGTCGACAAAAACGTTCACCCACCGTCGTCAGAATGATCATCAGCCACAGAGTCTACAAAGAATAAATGCTCAAGGTGTTTTAGAGAACTCTGTGCCCTCTAGCGGCCGCTGGGACGTAACCTGGGAACAGCTAGTAGTGAGAACACCGTGGAGGTGCGTTGAAAGGAAAAAATTGAGCTAACTGATGGGCCTATCTCCCGAGTAGACCAAAATCAAAAAGACACAGGCTGGCCATCCTGCACTGCAGCAACATGTACCATCGCCAAGACTTGGAAGAAACCCAAATGTCCATCAACAGAGCAATGCACCAAGAAGAAGGGGCCCATGTGCACAATGGAACATGAGCCACGGAAAAGCATGCAACAGTGCCGCTGGCACCACCGTAGAAGGATCTAGAGATACCCACCCAAAAGGAAGTACGAAAGAAACCGAAATATAAATATCCTATGACATCACTTATAGCTGTTACTTCAACATTGATACCCATGAAGTCATTTCCAAGAGAAGGCCGTGCATAGATGCAGAAAACCAACTCTGCTTAACCAAGTGGAAAGGTGTAAGGAATGTATGAATTTGGATATGGGGGTTTACAGACATGTACTGATACATATGAAATATATAATCACAAAATACCTAAGGAATACCAAGAGAGGTCGACTCAACACTCTGTAATAACCTACACGGGAAAGGATCCAAAGATGAATAGATTGATACATACATATGATGAACCAGATGCAGTACACCTAGAACACACACCACATTTTTATCCAATTGGCTGTGATACTAGATAACAATTAAATTTTAAAAAACACACGAGAAGTAAGGAGATATAGGCTCCTGGGGGTTTGCCCTGGCACACTGCACTCTCATTTGCAGCCTACTAACACAATTTCCAGGAAGCCTCTGTTGCAGGAAAACCCAGAGTTGGAAATGGAGAAATGCTGCCGCCTTGTGGCCGTTTCCCGCAAGAGCGGCTTCAAACGCATAGCTATGGGTCACTTAACATTCACAAGGACTCAGGCCTCTAAAAGACACCTGCCCTCAACAAAAAAAATGTCCTGAGCTCGGCCGTGGCCAAAAAAATTCAAAGCAGGCAAATGTGTCAAAGAGATAGTATGATAGAGGTAAGTTTTACTCACTCTTTATCAAAAAAAGGAAAATGGAGAAAAGCTCAACATCAGGAATCATCAGACTCCTCTAACCTACAAAAAGCTTTCAGCTCACCCAAGTTAACTACCGTCAGCCAAAAGACTACAAACAATAAATGCTGAAGGGGTTTTAGAGAACTCTGTTCCCTCTGTCTGCGGAGGACATGTCTAGTTGTAACAGCCAATAATGAGAACAGAAAGGAGCTGCGTTTTCAATTAAAAATTGAGCCACCCTTCCATCCAGAACACCCACAGCTGAGCCTCTCACCTGAGAAGACAGGCTGCAAGAGCTGCACTCCACGAGTTTTCACAGTAGCCAAGACACCGAAGCAACCCAAATGTCCATCAACAGATGAATGGATAAGAAGAGCTGGTCCGTGGACACAGTGGACTATTAGCCATGGAAAACAAGGAAACACTGCTCTTTGAGGCACCCGAGATGAGCCTAGAGATCATCACAGAACATGAGTTAAGTCGGAAAGCAAAAGGCATACCGTATGACATCACCTATAGGCGTTATCTAACAGCTGACACAAATGAACATATTTCCACAAAGAAAGACACTCACAGACTTAGAAAACAAACTAAGCTTATGTGAAATGAAAGGTGGGGGGAATGGATAAATTAAGATTAGTGTCACCATATGTGTACAAATACATATTAAATACATATATCAAACAGACCGACCATATAGCAAGGGAGGTCACCAGAACAGTCTGCAATAATTTACATGGGAAGAGGATCTGTACAAGAATATATATATATATATATATATATATATATATATATATATATATATATATATAAAACATACAAATCAACCAGATTCTGTACATCTAGGACCAAGAATATTCTAATCATTACCCCGATTTAAAAAAATTAAAAGAGCGAACAAGAAGTAATGTGACATAAACTTCTGGGGTTTTTTCCTGGCACATTCCATTCTAATTGACAACCTGGGAACAGGACTTCCAGAAGGGCTCCGCTGCCCTAGTAACCGTATGTGGGAATGTAGCAATGCTGACGCCTTGTGGCCGTTTCCCACAGCAGCAGCTTTAAAGTCAGTGCTAATGGTCACTCAATATTCACACCCATTGCAGGCTTGTAAATGACACCTGCCCTCCAAAAAATATCCTGGGGTCGAAAATCGACCAAAAAAGTCAAAAGAGGGCAACCTTCCAAGAAGACAATTTCAAGAGGTTTATTGTACTCACGGTTTTTTTTTTTTTTCTGTTTTTGTTTAACAGAATAAAAAAAGGCGTGGAAAAATGCTGAACCTTAGGAATTATTAGACACGAAAATACACGTTACAAAAACCTATCATGTCACACCACTCAGCATGGCCATCAGCGAAACTTCTGCAAACAAGAAATGCTGAAGGGGTGGTGAAGAAATGCGTACCCTCGGTTCTAAGTGGGTGGTGGTAAGAGCCCCTAAGGGAAAAACAGTGGAGTTGCCTGGAAAGGGTCAACATTGAGCGACCGTTCAATCAAGCATACCCACTGCTGGGTCTATCGCCTGAGAGGATGAGAATCAAAAAAGACACGGGCTGGCAATCCTGCAATCCAGCAATGTTTACCGTAGCCAACACTTGGAAGCAATGAAAATGTCCAGCCACAGAGGAATGCAGAAAGGAGAAGTGGTCCATGGACACAATGGAAGAGTGCTCCAGTGAAAAGTAGAAATTCCATTTTAAAAACAGATATAAGTAAGGAGACATCAGCTTTGGGGGGTTTCTCCAGACACATCCCACCGTCATTGATAACCGAGGAACACCACTGGCAGGAAGGTCTGCTTCACTAGTTGTCAGAGTGGGAAACACAGAAATGCTGCAGCCCTCTGGCCGTTACCTGCAACGGCAGCTTGAAAACCCGTGCTAATGGTCACTTCATGTGCACAAGTCCTGGAGGGCTGTCAATGAAACCTGCCCTCAAAATGTCTTGAGGGAGGTAGTGGCCAAAATATTTCAAAAGGTGGCACATACTTCAAGAAAAGAATGTGATGAGGTAAGCTACACACACAGTTTGAAGAAAAAAGGACATCCCTGAAAGCTCAATTTCAAGGCTTTATGAGACGCATGCAAATCCAACCACAGAGGTATCGGCTCACACCAGTCAGAAGAACCATCAGCAACAAAACTACCAACAATTCATGCTGAAGGGGTTGTGGAGAAGTGCATACCCTCTAGGTTAAGTGGGACTTTGCCGCCAGCCGCGGTGGGTCCTCAAAGTGTAGCAACAACCGACGAGAGGGGGTAGGGAACTGAACGCACCAAGGTATGGGATCAGAAGGGCACAAGCAACTGACGCTTGCAAGGCAAGTTTAATAACAAAGCCTAGCCGTATATAGACCCCTAAAGCAGGGAATTTGCTTCGTCACGCCTTATCGGCATCAGCTGGTTGGTTGGCTGCTCGGCTTCTCCCTCAAAGGCACCAATTTCCCCTCCAGGGTTGCTTTTCCTAGCTTTAGGGAACAACCAGGGACTCCCAGTAACTGAGCAGGTCCCTGGAGCGATTTGGCCAAAGACCATCTCCTTTTGTATGTTCATACCATAAAGGTCCAGGATGCATACCAAGGAGAGTACAGTCGGGCCCTGAGGCTTATGAGGGTCTTAGTGGCGCCTTCCTCAGAGGGCAATGCTCGCCACAGGACTTCACCTGGTAAGAGGCACTAATGGGAACAGAATGGAGGTGCCTTTACAAGGTAAACACTGAGTTACGATATGATCCAGCAGGCCCACTCGTGGGCCTATAACCTAAGAAAGAAGACAGAAGTGGAAAGACACAGGCAGGCAAATCTGCATTGCAGGAGTATTACAACAGCCAGGACATGGAAGCAAGCAGAAAGTCCATCAACAGATGAGTGGACAAAGAAGAACAGGGACCTGTACAGATGGAATGTTAGCCAAGGAACAAAAGGAAACAATGCCATCAACAGCACCATCGGTGAGGCTAGAGTTCATCACGCACCTTGCAGTAAGTCACAGAGCGAAAGATACATAGCCTACGATATCACTTATAGGTGTTCCCTAAAAATTGATATCACTGAAGATATTTCCACAGAGAAAGGCAATCACAGGTGCAATAAACAGATTTATGGTTCACCCATGGACAGGTGTGAGAATTGTGTACATTAGGAAATTGGGTTTAAGAGAGAGATACAAACACAGGTGAAATACAAAATCACCAAAGGCCTACGGAATACCAAGAGAAGAGTACTCAACATTGTGTCATAAGCTACATGGGAAAAGGATCCAAAGAAGACTAGATACATGTTTATGTGTAAAAGAGCCACATCTTTCACACCTACAACAAGCAAAACATTGTAATCAAACTTGCTGTGAGAAAAAATAAACATTGAATTAAAAAACGAACAAGTCAGTCGTGAGACACAAACTTAAGGGGCTTTTTCCTGGCACAGTCCATTCTAATTGACAACCGAGAATACGACTTCCACGGAGGCTCTGTTGCCCGAGTAACCAGGTTTGGTAAAGGAGACCTGACCTGCTGCCGCCTTGTGGCCGTTTCTCAAAACAGCAGCTTTAAACCCAGTGCTAATGGTCACTTGATATTCAAAATCATTGCAGGCCTATAAATGACACCTGCCCTCAAAAACAATTCTTGGGTCGTACATCGAGGAAAAAAACTCAAAAGACGTGCACATTTCAAAACGACAATTTCAAGAGGCATAGTTTGCGCACAGTTTGTCTTCTCTTGCTTTCTTTCTCTTGTGATAAATAAAAGGGCATGGAAAAAATGCTCAACATCAGGAATTAATTAAAGCCATGCAAATCCAGTCGACAAAAACGTTCACCCACCGTCGTCAGAATGATCATCAGCCACAGAGTCTACAAAGAATAAATGCTCAAGGTGTTTTAGAGAACTCTGTGCCCTCTAGCGGCCGCTGGGACGTAACCTGGGAACAGCTAGTAGTGAGAACACCGTGGAGGTGCGTTGAAAGGAAAAAATTGAGCTAACTGATGGGCCTATCTCCCGAGTAGACCAAAATCAAAAAGACACAGGCTGGCCATCCTGCACTGCAGCAACATGTACCATCGCCAAGACTTGGAAGAAACCCAAATGTCCATCAACAGAGCAATGCACCAAGAAGAAGGGGCCCATGTGCACAATGGAACATGAGCCACGGAAAAGCATGCAACAGTGCCGCTGGCACCACCGTAGAAGCATCTAGAGATACCCACCCAAAAGGAAGTACGAAAGAAACCGAAATATAAATATCCTATGACATCACTTATAGCTGTTACTTCAACATTGATACCCATGAAGTCATTTCCAAGAGAAGGCCGTGCATAGATGCAGAAAACCAACTCTGCTTAACCAAGTGGAAAGGTGTAAGGAATGTATGAATTTGGATATGGGGGTTTACAGACATGTACTGATACATATGAAATATATAATCACAAAATACCTAAGGAATACCAAGAGAGGTCGACTCAACACTCTGTAATAACCTACACGGGAAAGGATCCAAAGATGAATAGATTGATACATACATATGATGAACCAGATGCAGTACACCTAGAACACACACCACATTTTTATCCAATTGGCTGTGATACTAGATAACAATTAAATTTTAAAAAACACACGAGAAGTAAGGAGATATAGGCTCCTGGGGGTTTGCCCTGGCACACTGCACTCTCATTTGCAGCCTACTAACACAATTTCCAGGAAGCCTCTGTTGCAGGAAAACCCAGAGTTGGAAATGGAGAAATGCTGCCGCCTTGTGGCCGTTTCCCGCAAGAGCGGCTTCAAACGCATAGCTATGGGTCACTTAACATTCACAAGGACTCAGGCCTCTAAAAGACACCTGCCCTCAACAAAAAAAATGTCCTGAGCTCGGCCGTGGCCAAAAAAATTCAAAGCAGGCAAATGTGTCAAAGAGATAGTATGATAGAGGTAAGTTTTACTCACTCTTTATCAAAAAAAGGAAAATGGAGAAAAGCTCAACATCAGGAATCATCAGACTCCTCTAACCTACAAAAAGCTTTCAGCTCACCCAAGTTAACTACCGTCAGCCAAAAGACTACAAACAATCAATGCTGAAGGGGTTTTAGAGAACTCTGTTCCCTCTGTCTGCGGAGGACATGTCTAGTTGTAACAGCCAATAATGAGAACAGAAAGGAGCTGCGTTTTCAATTAAAAATTGAGCCACCCTTCCATCCAGAACACCCACAGCTGAGCCTCTCACCTGAGAAGACAGGCTGCAAGAGCTGCACTCCACGAGTTTTCACAGTAGCCAAGACACCGAAGCAACCCAAATGTCCATCAACAGATGAATGGATAAGAAGAGCTGGTCCGTGGACACAGTGGACTATTAGCCATGGAAAACAAGGAAACACTGCTCTTTGAGGCACCCGAGATGAGCCTAGAGATCATCACAGAACATGAGTTAAGTCGGAAAGCAAAAGGCATACCGTATGACATCACCTATAGGCGTTATCTAACAGCTGACACAAATGAACATATTTCCACAAAGAAAGACACTCACAGACTTAGAAAACAAACTAAGCTTATGTGAAATGAAAGGTGGGGGGAATGGATAAATTAAGATTAGTGTCACCATATGTGTACAAATACATATTAAATACATATATCAAACAGACCGACCATATAGCAAGGGAGGTCACCAGAACAGTCTGCAATAATTTACATGGGAAGAGGATCTGTACAAGAATATATATATATATATATATATATATATATATATATATATATATATATATATATAAAACATACAAATCAACCAGATTCTGTACATCTAGGACCAAGAATATTCTAATCATTACCCCGATTTAAAAAAATTAAAAGAGCGAACAAGAAGTAATGTGACATAAACTTCTGGGGTTTTTTCCTGGCACATTCCATTCTAATTGACAACCTGGGAACAGGACTTCCAGAAGGGCTCCGCTGCCCTAGTAACCGTATGTGGGAATGTAGCAATGCTGACGCCTTGTGGCCGTTTCCCACAGCAGCAGCTTTAAAGTCAGTGCTAATGGTCACTCAATATTCACACCCATTGCAGGCTTGTAAATGACACCTGCCCTCCAAAAAATATCCTGGGGTCGAAAATCGACCAAAAAAGTCAAAAGAGGGCAACCTTCCAAGAAGACAATTTCAAGAGGTTTATTGTACTCACGGTTTTTTTTTTTTTCTGTTTTTGTTTAACAGAATAAAAAAAGGCGTGGAAAAATGCTGAACCTTAGGAATTATTAGACACGAAAATACACGTTACAAAAACCTATCATGTCACACCACTCAGCATGGCCATCAGCGAAACTTCTGCAAACAAGAAATGCTGAAGGGGTGGTGAAGAAATGCGTACCCTCGGTTCTAAGTGGGTGGTGGTAAGAGCCCCTAAGGGAAAAACAGTGGAGTTGCCTGGAAAGGGTCAACATTGAGCGACCGTTCAATCAAGCATACCCACTGCTGGGTCTATCGCCTGAGAGGATGAGAATCAAAAAAGACACGGGCTGGCAATCCTGCAATCCAGCAATGTTTACCGTAGCCAACACTTGGAAGCAATGAAAATGTCCAGCCACAGAGGAATGCAGAAAGGAGAAGTGGTCCATGGACACAATGGAAGAGTGCTCCAGTGAAAAGTAGAAATTCCATTTTAAAAACAGATATAAGTAAGGAGACATCAGCTTTGGGGGGTTTCTCCAGACACATCCCACCGTCATTGATAACCGAGGAACACCACTGGCAGGAAGGTCTGCTTCACTAGTTGTCAGAGTGGGAAACACAGAAATGCTGCAGCCCTCTGGCCGTTACCTGCAACGGCAGCTTGAAAACCCGTGCTAATGGTCACTTCATGTGCACAAGTCCTGGAGGGCTGTCAATGAAACCTGCCCTCAAAATGTCTTGAGGGAGGTAGTGGCCAAAATATTTCAAAAGGTGGCACATACTTCAAGAAAAGAATGTGATGAGGTAAGCTACACACACAGTTTGAAGAAAAAAGGACATCCCTGAAAGCTCAATTTCAAGGCTTTATGAGACGCATGCAAATCCAACCACAGAGGTATCGGCTCACACCAGTCAGAAGAACCATCAGCAACAAAACTACCAACAATTCATGCTGAAGGGGTTGTGGAGAAGTGCATACCCTCTAGGTTAAGTGGGACTTTGCCGCCAGCCGCGGCGGGTCCTCAAAGTGTAGCAACAACCGACGAGAGGGGGTAGGGAACTGAACGCACCAAGGTATGGGATCAGAAGGGCACAAGCAACTGACGCTTGCAAGGCAAGTTTAATAACAAAGCCTAGCCGTATATAGACCCCTAAAGCAGGGAATTTGCTTCGTCACGCCTTATCGGCATCAGCTGGTTGGTTGGCTGCTCGGCTTCTCCCTCAAAGGCACCAATTTCCCCTCCAGGGTTGCTTTTCCTAGCTTTAGGGAACAACCAGGGACTCCCAGTAACTGAGCAGGTCCCTGGAGCGATTTGGCCAAAGACCATCTCCTTTTGTATGTTCATACCATAAAGGTCCAGGATGCATACCAAGGAGAGTACAGTCGGGCCCTGAGGCTTATGAGGGTCTTAGTGGCGCCTTCCTCAGAGGGCAATGCTCGCCACAGGACTTCACCTGGTAAGAGGCACTAATGGGAACAGAATGGAGGTGCCTTTACAAGGTAAACACTGAGTTACGATATGATCCAGCAGGCCCACTCGTGGGCCTATAACCTAAGAAAGAAGACAGAAGTGGAAAGACACAGGCAGGCAAATCTGCATTGCAGGAGTATTACAACAGCCAGGACATGGAAGCAAGCAGAAAGTCCATCAACAGATGAGTGGACAAAGAAGAACAGGGACCTGTACAGATGGAATGTTAGCCAAGGAACAAAAGGAAACAATGCCATCAACAGCACCATCGGTGAGGCTAGAGTTCATCACGCACCTTGCAGTAAGTCACAGAGCGAAAGATACATAGCCTACGATATCACTTATAGGTGTTCCCTAAAAATTGATATCACTGAAGATATTTCCACAGAGAAAGGCAATCACAGATGCAATAAACAGATTTATGGTTCACCCATGGACAGGTGTGAGAATTGTGTACATTAGGAAATTGGGTTTAAGAGAGAGATACAAACACAGGTGAAATACAAAATCACCAAAGGCCTACGGAATACCAAGAGAAGAGTACTCAACATTGTGTCATAAGCTACATGGGAAAAGGATCCAAAGAAGACTAGATACATGTTTATGTGTAAAAGAGCCACATCTTTCACACCTACAACAAGCAAAACATTGTAATCAAACTTGCTGTGAGAAAAAATAAACATTGAATTAAAAAACGAACAAGTCAGTCGTGAGACACAAACTTAAGGGGCTTTTTCCTGGCACAGTCCATTCTAATTGACAACCGAGAATACGACTTCCACGGAGGCTCTGTTGCCCGAGTAACCAGGTTTGGTAAAGGAGACCTGACCTGCTGCCGCCTTGTGGCCGTTTCTCAAAACAGCAGCTTTAAACCCAGTGCTAATGGTCACTTGATATTCAAAATCATTGCAGGCCTATAAATGACACCTGCCCTCAAAAACAATTCTTGGGTCGTACATCGAGGAAAAAAACTCAAAAGACGTGCACATTTCAAAACGACAATTTCAAGAGGCATAGTTTGCGCACAGTTTGTCTTCTCTTGCTTTCTTTCTCTTGTGATAAATAAAAGGGCATGGAAAAAATGCTCAACATCAGGAATTAATTAAAGCCATGCAAATCCAGTCGACAAAAACGTTCACCCACCGTCGTCAGAATGATCATCAGCCACAGAGTCTACAAAGAATAAATGCTCAAGGTGTTTTAGAGAACTCTGTGCCCTCTAGCGGCCGCTGGGACGTAACCTGGGAACAGCTAGTAGTGAGAACACCGTGGAGGTGCGTTGAAAGGAAAAAATTGAGCTAACTGATGGGCCTATCTCCCGAGTAGACCAAAATCAAAAAGACACAGGCTGGCCATCCTGCACTGCAGCAACATGTACCATCGCCAAGACTTGGAAGAAACCCAAATGTCCATCAACAGAGCAATGCACCAAGAAGAAGGGGCCCATGTGCACAATGGAACATGAGCCACGGAAAAGCATGCAACAGTGCCGCTGGCACCACCGTAGAAGCATCTAGAGATACCCACCCAAAAGGAAGTACGAAAGAAACCGAAATATAAATATCCTATGACATCACTTATAGCTGTTACTTCAACATTGATACCCATGAAGTCATTTCCAAGAGAAGGCCGTGCATAGATGCAGAAAACCAACTCTGCTTAACCAAGTGGAAAGGTGTAAGGAATGTATGAATTTGGATATGGGGGTTTACAGACATGTACTGATACATATGAAATATATAATCACAAAATACCTAAGGAATACCAAGAGAGGTCGACTCAACACTCTGTAATAACCTACACGGGAAAGGATCCAAAGATGAATAGATTGATACATACATATGATGAACCAGATGCAGTACACCTAGAACACACACCACATTTTTATCCAATTGGCTGTGATACTAGATAACAATTAAATTTTAAAAAACACACGAGAAGTAAGGAGATATAGGCTCCTGGGGGTTTGCCCTGGCACACTGCACTCTCATTTGCAGCCTACTAACACAATTTCCAGGAAGCCTCTGTTGCAGGAAAACCCAGAGTTGGAAATGGAGAAATGCTGCCGCCTTGTGGCCGTTTCCCGCAAGAGCGGCTTCAAACGCATAGCTATGGGTCACTTAACATTCACAAGGACTCAGGCCTCTAAAAGACACCTGCCCTCAACAAAAAAAATGTCCTGAGCTCGGCCGTGGCCAAAAAAATTCAAAGCAGGCAAATGTGTCAAAGAGATAGTATGATAGAGGTAAGTTTTACTCACTCTTTATCAAAAAAAGGAAAATGGAGAAAAGCTCAACATCAGGAATCATCAGACTCCTCTAACCTACAAAAAGCTTTCAGCTCACCCAAGTTAACTACCGTCAGCCAAAAGACTACAAACAATCAATGCTGAAGGGGTTTTAGAGAACTCTGTTCCCTCTGTCTGCGGAGGACATGTCTAGTTGTAACAGCCAATAATGAGAACAGAAAGGAGCTGCGTTTTCAATTAAAAATTGAGCCACCCTTCCATCCAGAACACCCACAGCTGAGCCTCTCACCTGAGAAGACAGGCTGCAAGAGCTGCACTCCACGAGTTTTCACAGTAGCCAAGACACCGAAGCAACCCAAATGTCCATCAACAGATGAATGGATAAGAAGAGCTGGTCCGTGGACACAGTGGACTATTAGCCATGGAAAACAAGGAAACACTGCTCTTTGAGGCACCCGAGATGAGCCTAGAGATCATCACAGAACATGAGTTAAGTCGGAAAGCAAAAGGCATACCGTATGACATCACCTATAGGCGTTATCTAACAGCTGACACAAATGAACATATTTCCACAAAGAAAGACACTCACAGACTTAGAAAACAAACTAAGCTTATGTGAAATGAAAGGTGGGGGGAATGGATAAATTAAGATTAGTGTCACCATATGTGTACAAATACATATTAAATACATATATCAAACAGACCGACCATATAGCAAGGGAGGTCACCAGAACAGTCTGCAATAATTTACATGGGAAGAGGATCTGTACAAGAATATATATATATATATATATATATATATATATATATATATATATATATATATATATATAAAACATACAAATCAACCAGATTCTGTACATCTAGGACCAAGAATATTCTAATCATTACCCCGATTTAAAAAAATTAAAAGAGCGAACAAGAAGTAATGTGACATAAACTTCTGGGGTTTTTTCCTGGCACATTCCATTCTAATTGACAACCTGGGAACAGGACTTCCAGAAGGGCTCCGCTGCCCTAGTAACCGTATGTGGGAATGTAGCAATGCTGACGCCTTGTGGCCGTTTCCCACAGCAGCAGCTTTAAAGTCAGTGCTAATGGTCACTCAATATTCACACCCATTGCAGGCTTGTAAATGACACCTGCCCTCCAAAAAATATCCTGGGGTCGAAAATCGACCAAAAAAGTCAAAAGAGGGCAACCTTCCAAGAAGACAATTTCAAGAGGTTTATTGTACTCACGGTTTTTTTTTTTTCTGTTTTTGTTTAACAGAATAAAAAAAGGCGTGGAAAAATGCTGAACCTTAGGAATTATTAGACACGAAAATACACGTTACAAAAACCTATCATGTCACACCACTCAGCATGGCCATCAGCGAAACTTCTGCAAACAAGAAATGCTGAAGGGGTGGTGAAGAAATGCGTACCCTCGGTTCTAAGTGGGTGGTGGTAAGAGCCCCTAAGGGAAAAACAGTGGAGTTGCCTGGAAAGGGTCAACATTGAGCGACCGTTCAATCAAGCATACCCACTGCTGGGTCTATCGCCTGAGAGGATGAGAATCAAAAAAGACACGGGCTGGCAATCCTGCAATCCAGCAATGTTTACCGTAGCCAACACTTGGAAGCAATGAAAATGTCCAGCCACAGAGGAATGCAGAAAGGAGAAGTGGTCCATGGACACAATGGAAGAGTGCTCCAGTGAAAAGTAGAAATTCCATTTTAAAAACAGATATAAGTAAGGAGACATCAGCTTTGGGGGGTTTCTCCAGACACATCCCACCGTCATTGATAACCGAGGAACACCACTGGCAGGAAGGTCTGCTTCACTAGTTGTCAGAGTGGGAAACACAGAAATGCTGCAGCCCTCTGGCCGTTACCTGCAACGGCAGCTTGAAAACCCGTGCTAATGGTCACTTCATGTGCACAAGTCCTGGAGGGCTGTCAATGAAACCTGCCCTCAAAATGTCTTGAGGGAGGTAGTGGCCAAAATATTTCAAAAGGTGGCACATACTTCAAGAAAAGAATGTGATGAGGTAAGCTACACACACAGTTTGAAGAAAAAAGGACATCCCTGAAAGCTCAATTTCAAGGCTTTATGAGACGCATGCAAATCCAACCACAGAGGTATCGGCTCACACCAGTCAGAAGAACCATCAGCAACAAAACTACCAACAATTCATGCTGAAGGGGTTGTGGAGAAGTGCATACCCTCTAGGTTAAGTGGGACTTTGCCGCCAGCCGCGGCGGGTCCTCAAAGTGTAGCAACAACCGACGAGAGGGGGTAGGGAACTGAACGCACCAAGGTATGGGATCAGAAGGGCACAAGCAACTGACGCTTGCAAGGCAAGTTTAATAACAAAGCCTAGCCGTATATAGACCCCTAAAGCAGGGAATTTGCTTCGTCACGCCTTATCGGCATCAGCTGGTTGGTTGGCTGCTCGGCTTCTCCCTCAAAGGCACCAATTTCCCCTCCAGGGTTGCTTTTCCTAGCTTTAGGGAACAACCAGGGACTCCCAGTAACTGAGCAGGTCCCTGGAGCGATTTGGCCAAAGACCATCTCCTTTTGTATGTTCATACCATAAAGGTCCAGGATGCATACCAAGGAGAGTACAGTCGGGCCCTGAGGCTTATGAGGGTCTTAGTGGCGCCTTCCTCAGAGGGCAATGCTCGCCACAGGACTTCACCTGGTAAGAGGCACTAATGGGAACAGAATGGAGGTGCCTTTACAAGGTAAACACTGAGTTACGATATGATCCAGCAGGCCCACTCGTGGGCCTATAACCTAAGAAAGAAGACAGAAGTGGAAAGACACAGGCAGGCAAATCTGCATTGCAGGAGTATTACAACAGCCAGGACATGGAAGCAAGCAGAAAGTCCATCAACAGATGAGTGGACAAAGAAGAACAGGGACCTGTACAGATGGAATGTTAGCCAAGGAACAAAAGGAAACAATGCCATCAACAGCACCATCGGTGAGGCTAGAGTTCATCACGCACCTTGCAGTAAGTCACAGAGCGAAAGATACATAGCCTACGATATCACTTATAGGTGTTCCCTAAAAATTGATATCACTGAAGATATTTCCACAGAGAAAGGCAATCACAGATGCAATAAACAGATTTATGGTTCACCCATGGACAGGTGTGAGAATTGTGTACATTAGGAAATTGGGTTTAAGAGAGAGATACAAACACAGGTGAAATACAAAATCACCAAAGGCCTACGGAATACCAAGAGAAGAGTACTCAACATTGTGTCATAAGCTACATGGGAAAAGGATCCAAAGAAGACTAGATACATGTTTATGTGTAAAAGAGCCACATCTTTCACACCTACAACAAGCAAAACATTGTAATCAAACTTGCTGTGAGAAAAAATAAACATTGAATTAAAAAACGAACAAGTCAGTCGTGAGACACAAACTTAAGGGGCTTTTTCCTGGCACAGTCCATTCTAATTGACAACCGAGAATACGACTTCCACGGAGGCTCTGTTGCCCGAGTAACCAGGTTTGGTAAAGGAGACCTGACCTGCTGCCGCCTTGTGGCCGTTTCTCAAAACAGCAGCTTTAAACCCAGTGCTAATGGTCACTTGATATTCAAAATCATTGCAGGCCTATAAATGACACCTGCCCTCAAAAACAATTCTTGGGTCGTACATCGAGGAAAAAAACTCAAAAGACGTGCACATTTCAAAACGACAATTTCAAGAGGCATAGTTTGCGCACAGTTTGTCTTCTCTTGCTTTCTTTCTCTTGTGATAAATAAAAGGGCATGGAAAAAATGCTCAACATCAGGAATTAATTAAAGCCATGCAAATCCAGTCGACAAAAACGTTCACCCACCGTCGTCAGAATGATCATCAGCCACAGAGTCTACAAAGAATAAATGCTCAAGGTGTTTTAGAGAACTCTGTGCCCTCTAGCGGCCGCTGGGACGTAACCTGGGAACAGCTAGTAGTGAGAACACCGTGGAGGTGCGTTGAAAGGAAAAAATTGAGCTAACTGATGGGCCTATCTCCCGAGTAGACCAAAATCAAAAAGACACAGGCTGGCCATCCTGCACTGCAGCAACATGTACCATCGCCAAGACTTGGAAGAAACCCAAATGTCCATCAACAGAGCAATGCACCAAGAAGAAGGGGCCCATGTGCACAATGGAACATGAGCCACGGAAAAGCATGCAACAGTGCCGCTGGCACCACCGTAGAAGCATCTAGAGATACCCACCCAAAAGGAAGTACGAAAGAAACCGAAATATAAATATCCTATGACATCACTTATAGCTGTTACTTCAACATTGATACCCATGAAGTCATTTCCAAGAGAAGGCCGTGCATAGATGCAGAAAACCAACTCTGCTTAACCAAGTGGAAAGGTGTAAGGAATGTATGAATTTGGATATGGGGGTTTACAGACATGTACTGATACATATGAAATATATAATCACAAAATACCTAAGGAATACCAAGAGAGGTCGACTCAACACTCTGTAATAACCTACACGGGAAAGGATCCAAAGATGAATAGATTGATACATACATATGATGAACCAGATGCAGTACACCTAGAACACACACCACATTTTTATCCAATTGGCTGTGATACTAGATAACAATTAAATTTTAAAAAACACACGAGAAGTAAGGAGATATAGGCTCCTGGGGGTTTGCCCTGGCACACTGCACTCTCATTTGCAGCCTACTAACACAATTTCCAGGAAGCCTCTGTTGCAGGAAAACCCAGAGTTGGAAATGGAGAAATGCTGCCGCCTTGTGGCCGTTTCCCGCAAGAGCGGCTTCAAACGCATAGCTATGGGTCACTTAACATTCACAAGGACTCAGGCCTCTAAAAGACACCTGCCCTCAACAAAAAAAATGTCCTGAGCTCGGCCGTGGCCAAAAAAATTCAAAGCAGGCAAATGTGTCAAAGAGATAGTATGATAGAGGTAAGTTTTACTCACTCTTTATCAAAAAAAGGAAAATGGAGAAAAGCTCAACATCAGGAATCATCAGACTCCTCTAACCTACAAAAAGCTTTCAGCTCACCCAAGTTAACTACCGTCAGCCAAAAGACTACAAACAATCAATGCTGAAGGGGTTTTAGAGAACTCTGTTCCCTCTGTCTGCGGAGGACATGTCTAGTTGTAACAGCCAATAATGAGAACAGAAAGGAGCTGCGTTTTCAATTAAAAATTGAGCCACCCTTCCATCCAGAACACCCACAGCTGAGCCTCTCACCTGAGAAGACAGGCTGCAAGAGCTGCACTCCACGAGTTTTCACAGTAGCCAAGACACCGAAGCAACCCAAATGTCCATCAACAGATGAATGGATAAGAAGAGCTGGTCCGTGGACACAGTGGACTATTAGCCATGGAAAACAAGGAAACACTGCTCTTTGAGGCACCCGAGATGAGCCTAGAGATCATCACAGAACATGAGTTAAGTCGGAAAGCAAAAGGCATACCGTATGACATCACCTATAGGCGTTATCTAACAGCTGACACAAATGAACATATTTCCACAAAGAAAGACACTCACAGACTTAGAAAACAAACTAAGCTTATGTGAAATGAAAGGTGGGGGGAATGGATAAATTAAGATTAGTGTCACCATATGTGTACAAATACATATTAAATACATATATCAAACAGACCGACCATATAGCAAGGGAGGTCACCAGAACAGTCTGCAATAATTTACATGGGAAGAGGATCTGTACAAGAATATATATATATATATATATATATATATATATATATATATATATATATATATATAAAACATACAAATCAACCAGATTCTGTACATCTAGGACCAAGAATATTCTAATCATTACCCCGATTTAAAAAAATTAAAAGAGCGAACAAGAAGTAATGTGACATAAACTTCTGGGGTTTTTTCCTGGCACATTCCATTCTAATTGACAACCTGGGAACAGGACTTCCAGAAGGGCTCCGCTGCCCTAGTAACCGTATGTGGGAATGTAGCAATGCTGACGCCTTGTGGCCGTTTCCCACAGCAGCAGCTTTAAAGTCAGTGCTAATGGTCACTCAATATTCACACCCATTGCAGGCTTGTAAATGACACCTGCCCTCCAAAAAATATCCTGGGGTCGAAAATCGACCAAAAAAGTCAAAAGAGGGCAACCTTCCAAGAAGACAATTTCAAGAGGTTTATTGTACTCACGGTTTTTTTTTTTCTGTTTTTGTTTAACAGAATAAAAAAAGGCGTGGAAAAATGCTGAACCTTAGGAATTATTAGACACGAAAATACACGTTACAAAAACCTATCATGTCACACCACTCAGCATGGCCATCAGCGAAACTTCTGCAAACAAGAAATGCTGAAGGGGTGGTGAAGAAATGCGTACCCTCGGTTCTAAGTGGGTGGTGGTAAGAGCCCCTAAGGGAAAAACAGTGGAGTTGCCTGGAAAGGGTCAACATTGAGCGACCGTTCAATCAAGCATACCCACTGCTGGGTCTATCGCCTGAGAGGATGAGAATCAAAAAAGACACGGGCTGGCAATCCTGCAATCCAGCAATGTTTACCGTAGCCAACACTTGGAAGCAATGAAAATGTCCAGCCACAGAGGAATGCAGAAAGGAGAAGTGGTCCATGGACACAATGGAAGAGTGCTCCAGTGAAAAGTAGAAATTCCATTTTAAAAACAGATATAAGTAAGGAGACATCAGCTTTGGGGGGTTTCTCCAGACACATCCCACCGTCATTGATAACCGAGGAACACCACTGGCAGGAAGGTCTGCTTCACTAGTTGTCAGAGTGGGAAACACAGAAATGCTGCAGCCCTCTGGCCGTTACCTGCAACGGCAGCTTGAAAACCCGTGCTAATGGTCACTTCATGTGCACAAGTCCTGGAGGGCTGTCAATGAAACCTGCCCTCAAAATGTCTTGAGGGAGGTAGTGGCCAAAATATTTCAAAAGGTGGCACATACTTCAAGAAAAGAATGTGATGAGGTAAGCTACACACACAGTTTGAAGAAAAAAGGACATCCCTGAAAGCTCAATTTCAAGGCTTTATGAGACGCATGCAAATCCAACCACAGAGGTATCGGCTCACACCAGTCAGAAGAACCATCAGCAACAAAACTACCAACAATTCATGCTGAAGGGGTTGTGGAGAAGTGCATACCCTCTAGGTTAAGTGGGACTTTGCCGCCAGCCGCGGCGGGTCCTCAAAGTGTAGCAACAACCGACGAGAGGGGGTAGGGAACTGAACGCACCAAGGTATGGGATCAGAAGGGCACAAGCAACTGACGCTTGCAAGGCAAGTTTAATAACAAAGCCTAGCCGTATATAGACCCCTAAAGCAGGGAATTTGCTTCGTCACGCCTTATCGGCATCAGCTGGTTGGTTGGCTGCTCGGCTTCTCCCTCAAAGGCACCAATTTCCCCTCCAGGGTTGCTTTTCCTAGCTTTAGGGAACAACCAGGGACTCCCAGTAACTGAGCAGGTCCCTGGAGCGATTTGGCCAAAGACCATCTCCTTTTGTATGTTCATACCATAAAGGTCCAGGATGCATACCAAGGAGAGTACAGTCGGGCCCTGAGGCTTATGAGGGTCTTAGTGGCGCCTTCCTCAGAGGGCAATGCTCGCCACAGGACTTCACCTGGTAAGAGGCACTAATGGGAACAGAATGGAGGTGCCTTTACAAGGTAAACACTGAGTTACGATATGATCCAGCAGGCCCACTCGTGGGCCTATAACCTAAGAAAGAAGACAGAAGTGGAAAGACACAGGCAGGCAAATCTGCATTGCAGGAGTATTACAACAGCCAGGACATGGAAGCAAGCAGAAAGTCCATCAACAGATGAGTGGACAAAGAAGAACAGGGACCTGTACAGATGGAATGTTAGCCAAGGAACAAAAGGAAACAATGCCATCAACAGCACCATCGGTGAGGCTAGAGTTCATCACGCACCTTGCAGTAAGTCACAGAGCGAAAGATACATAGCCTACGATATCACTTATAGGTGTTCCCTAAAAATTGATATCACTGAAGATATTTCCACAGAGAAAGGCAATCACAGGTGCAATAAACAGATTTATGGTTCACCCATGGACAGGTGTGAGAATTGTGTACATTAGGAAATTGGGTTTAAGAGAGAGATACAAACACAGGTGAAATACAAAATCACCAAAGGCTTACGGAATACCATGAGAAGAGTACTCAACATTGTGTCATAAGCTACATGGGAAAAGGATCCAAAGAAGACTAGATACATGTTTATGTGTAAAAGAGCCACATCTTTCACACCTACAACAAGCAAAACATTGTAATCAAACTTGCTGTGAGAAAAAATAAACATTGAATTAAAAAACGAACAAGTCAGTCGTGAGACACAAACTTAAGGGGCTTTTTCCTGGCACAGTCCATTCTAATTGACAACCGAGAATACGACTTCCACGGAGGCTCTGTTGCCCGAGTAACCAGGTTTGGTAAAGGAGACCTGACCTGCTGCCGCCTTGTGGCCGTTTCTCAAAACAGCAGCTTTAAACCCAGTGCTAATGGTCACTTGATATTCAAAATCATTGCAGGCCTATAAATGACACCTGCCCTCAAAAACAATTCTTGGGTCGTACATCGAGGAAAAAAACTCAAAAGACGTGCACATTTCAAAACGACAATTTCAAGAGGCATAGTTTGCGCACAGTTTGTCTTCTCTTGCTTTCTTTCTCTTGTGATAAATAAAAGGGCATGGAAAAAATGCTCAACATCAGGAATTAATTAAAGCCATGCAAATCCAGTCGACAAAAACGTTCACCCACCGTCGTCAGAATGATCATCAGCCACAGAGTCTACAAAGAATAAATGCTCAAGGTGTTTTAGAGAACTCTGTGCCCTCTAGCGGCCGCTGGGACGTAACCTGGGAACAGCTAGTAGTGAGAACACCGTGGAGGTGCGTTGAAAGGAAAAAATTGAGCTAACTGATGGGCCTATCTCCCGAGTAGACCAAAATCAAAAAGACACAGGCTGGCCATCCTGCACTGCAGCAACATGTACCATCGCCAAGACTTGGAAGAAACCCAAATGTCCATCAACAGAGCAATGCACCAAGAAGAAGGGGCCCATGTGCACAATGGAACATGAGCCACGGAAAAGCATGCAACAGTGCCGCTGGCACCACCGTAGAAGGATCTAGAGATACCCACCCAAAAGGAAGTACGAAAGAAACCGAAATATAAATATCCTATGACATCACTTATAGCTGTTACTTCAACATTGATACCCATGAAGTCATTTCCAAGAGAAGGCCGTGCATAGATGCAGAAAACCAACTCTGCTTAACCAAGTGGAAAGGTGTAAGGAATGTATGAATTTGGATATGGGGGTTTACAGACATGTACTGATACATATGAAATATATAATCACAAAATACCTAAGGAATACCAAGAGAGGTCGACTCAACACTCTGTAATAACCTACACGGGAAAGGATCCAAAGATGAATAGATTGATACATACATATGATGAACCAGATGCAGTACACCTAGAACACACACCACATTTTTATCCAATTGGCTGTGATACTAGATAACAATTAAATTTTAAAAAACACACGAGAAGTAAGGAGATATAGGCTCCTGGGGGTTTGCCCTGGCACACTGCACTCTCATTTGCAGCCTACTAACACAATTTCCAGGAAGCCTCTGTTGCAGGAAAACCCAGAGTTGGAAATGGAGAAATGCTGCCGCCTTGTGGCCGTTTCCCGCAAGAGCGGCTTCAAACGCATAGCTATGGGTCACTTAACATTCACAAGGACTCAGGCCTCTAAAAGACACCTGCCCTCAACAAAAAAAATGTCCTGAGCTCGGCCGTGGCCAAAAAAATTCAAAGCAGGCAAATGTGTCAAAGAGATAGTATGATAGAGGTAAGTTTTACTCACTCTTTATCAAAAAAAGGAAAATGGAGAAAAGCTCAACATCAGGAATCATCAGACTCCTCTAACCTACAAAAAGCTTTCAGCTCACCCAAGTTAACTACCGTCAGCCAAAAGACTACAAACAATAAATGCTGAAGGGGTTTTAGAGAACTCTGTTCCCTCTGTCTGCGGAGGACATGTCTAGTTGTAACAGCCAATAATGAGAACAGAAAGGAGCTGCGTTTTCAATTAAAAATTGAGCCACCCTTCCATCCAGAACACCCACAGCTGAGCCTCTCACCTGAGAAGACAGGCTGCAAGAGCTGCACTCCACGAGTTTTCACAGTAGCCAAGACACCGAAGCAACCCAAATGTCCATCAACAGATGAATGGATAAGAAGAGCTGGTCCGTGGACACAGTGGACTATTAGCCATGGAAAACAAGGAAACACTGCTCTTTGAGGCACCCGAGATGAGCCTAGAGATCATCACAGAACATGAGTTAAGTCGGAAAGCAAAAGGCATACCGTATGACATCACCTATAGGCGTTATCTAACAGCTGACACAAATGAACATATTTCCACAAAGAAAGACACTCACAGACTTAGAAAACAAACTAAGCTTATGTGAAATGAAAGGTGGGGGGAATGGATAAATTAAGATTAGTGTCACCATATGTGTACAAATACATATTAAATACATATATCAAACAGACCGACCATATAGCAAGGGAGGTCACCAGAACAGTCTGCAATAATTTACATGGGAAGAGGATCTGTACAAGAATATATATATATATATATATATATATATAAAACATACAAATCAACCAGATTCTGTACATCTAGGACCAAGAATATTCTAATCATTACCCCGATTTAAAAAAATTAAAAGAGCGAACAAGAAGTAATGTGACATAAACTTCTGGGGTTTTTTCCTGGCACATTCCATTCTAATTGACAACCTGGGAACAGGACTTCCAGAAGGCTCTGCTGCCCTAGTAACCGTATGTGGGAATGTAGCAATGCTGACGCCTTGTGGCCGTTTCCCACAGCAGCAGCTTTAAAGTCAGTGCTAATGGTCACTCAATATTCACAGCCATTGCAGGCTTGTAAATGACACCTGCCCTCCAAAGCAAAATCCTGGGGTCGAAAATCGACCAAAAAAGTCAAAAGAGGGCAACCTTCCAAGAAGACAATTTCGAGAGGTTTATTGTACTCACGGTTTTTTTTTTTTTTCTGTTTTTGTTTAACAGAATAAAAAAAGGCGTGGAAAAATGCTGAACCTTAGGAATTATTAGACACGAAAATACACGTTACAAAAACCTATCATGTCACACGACTCAGCATGGCCAGCAGCAAAACTTCTGCAAACAAGAAATGCTGACGGGGTGGTGAAGAAATGCGTACCCTCGGTTCTAAGTGGGACGTGGTAAGAGCCCCTAAGGAAAACACAGTGGAGTTGCCTGGAAAGGGTCAACATTGAGCGACCGTTCAATCAAGCACAGCCACTGCTGGGTCTATCACCTGAGAGGATGAGAATCAAAAAGACACGGGCTGGCAATCCTGCAATCCAGCAATGTTTACCGTAGCCAACACTTGGAAGCAATGAAAATGCCCAGCCACAGAGGAATGCAGAAAGGAGCAGTGGTCCATGGACACAATGGAAGAGTACTCCAGTGAAAAAGTAGAAATTCCAGTTTAAAAACAGATATAAGTAAGGAGACATCAGCTTTGGGGGGTTTCTCCAGACACATCCCACCGTCATTGATAACCGAGGAACACCACTGGCAGGAAGGTCTGTTTCACTAGTTACCAGAGTGGGAAACGCAGAAATGCTGCAGCCCTCTGGCCGTTACCTGTAACGGCAGCTTGAAAACCCGTGCTAATGGTCACTTCGTGTGCACAAGTCCTGGAGGGCTGTCAATGAAACCTGCCCTCAAAATGTCTTGAGGGAGGTAGTGGCCAAAATATTTCAAAAGGCGGCACATAGTTCAAGAAAAGAATGTGATGAGGTAAGCTACAAACACAGTTTGAAGAAAAAAAGGACATCCCTGAAAGCTCAATTTCAAGGCTTTATGAGACGCATGCAAATCCAACCACAGAGGTATCGGCTCACACCAGTCAGAAGAACCATCAGCAACAAAACTACCAACAATTCATGCTGAAGGGGTTGTGGAGAAGTGCATACCCTCTAGGTTAAGTGGGACTTTGCCGCCAGCCGCGGCGGGTCCTCAAAGTGTAGCAACAACCGACGAGAGGGGGTAGGGAACTGAACGCACCAAGGTATGGGATCAGAAGGGCACAAGCAACTGACGCTTGCAAGGCAAGTTTAATAACAAAGCCTAGCCGTATATAGACCCCTAAAGCAGGGAATTTGCTTCGTCACGCCTTATCGGCATCAGCTGGTTGGTTGGCTTATCGGCTTAGTCACACCTTATCAGCATCAGCTGGTTGGTTGGCTGCTCGGCTTCTCCCTCAAAGGCACCAATTTCCCCTCCAGGGTTGCTTTTCCTAGCTTTAGGGAACAACCAGGGACTCCCAGTAACTGAGCAGGTCCCTGGAGTGATTTGGCCAAAGACCATCTCCTTTTGTATGTTCATACCATAAAGGTCCAGGATGCATACCAAGGAGAGTACAGTCGGGCCCTGAGGCTTATGAGGGTCTTAGTGGCGCCTTCCTCAGAGGGCAATGCTCGCCACAGGACTTCACCTGGTAAGAGGCACTAATGGGAACAGAATGGAGGTGCCTTTACAAGGTAAACACTGAGTTACGATATGATCCAGCAGGCCCACTCGTGGGCCTATAACCTAAGAAAGAAGACAGAAGTGGAAAGACACAGGCAGGCAAATCTGCATTGCAGGAGTATTACAACAGCCAGGACATGGAAGCAAGCAGAAAGTCCATCAACAGATGAGTGGACAAAGAAGAACAGGGACCTGTACAGATGGAATGTTAGCCAAGGAACAAAAGGAAACAATGCCATCAACAGCACCATCAGTGAGGCTAGAGTTCATCACGCACCTTGCAGTAAGTCACAGAGCGAAAGATACATAGCCTACGATATCACTTATAGGTGTTCCCTAAAAATTGATATCACTGAAGATATTTCCACAGAGAAAGGCAATCACAGATGCAATAAACAGATTTATGGTTCACCCATGGACAGGTGTGAGAATTGTGTACATTAGTAAATTAGGTTTAAGAGAGAGATACAAACACAGGTGAAATACAAAATCACCAAAGGCCTACGGAATACCAAGAGAAGAGTACTCAACATTGTGTCATAAGCTACATGGGAAAAGGATCCAAAGAAGACTAGATATGTGTTTATGTGTAAAAGAGCCACATCTTTCACACCTACAACAAGCAAAACATTGTAATCAAACTTGCTGTGAGAAAAAATAAACATTGAATTAAAAAACGAACAAGTCAGTCGTGAGACACAAACATAATGGGCTTTTTCCTGGCACAGTCCATTCTAATTGACAACCTAGAATACGACTTCCACAGAGGTTCTGTTGCCCGACTAACCAGGTTTGGTAAAGGAGACCTGCTGCCGCCTTGTGGCTATTTCTCAAAACAGCAGCTTTAAACCCAGTGCTAATGGTCACTTGATATTCAAAATCATTGCAGGCCTATAAATGACACCTGCCCTCAAAAACGATTCTTCGGTCGTCAATCGAGGAAAAAAACTCAAAAGACGTGCACATTTCAAAACGACAATTTCAAGAGGCATGATCTATGCACATTTTGTCTTCTCTTTCTTTCTTTATCTTGTGATAAATAAAAGGGCATGGAAAAATGCTCAACATCAGGAATTAATAAAGCCATGCAAATCCAGTCGACAGAAACGCCTCACCGGGGGCCTAACCCTAACCCTAGCCCCAGCCCTGACCCTGACCCCTAGGCCTCTCCCGCAGCCTGAAGCCTGAGGCCTAGCCTAACGGCACGCTGCACCCTACGACGCCCACGCCCCCGAACACGCATCCGCACCCCGATGTCGACCCTCAACCTCACCAGGGGCCTAAACCTAACCCTAGCCCCAGCTTGACCCTGACCCCTAAGACTCACCCGCAGCCGGAAGCCTGAGGCCTAGGCTAAGGGCACGCCACGCTCTATGACGCACACGCCCCCTAAAACGCATCCGCACCGCGATCTCAACGCTCAGCCTCACCGGGGGCCTAAACCTAACCCTAGCCCCAGCCCTGACTCTGACCCCTAGGCCTCCCCCGCAGGCTGAAGCCTGAGGCTTAGCCTAACGGCACGCCGCGCGCTACCACGCACACGCCCCCTAACACGCATCCGCACCCCGATCTCGACCCTCAGCCTCACCGGGTGCCTAACCCTAACCCTAGCCCCAGCCCTGACACTGACCCATAGGCCTCCCCTGCAGCCTAAAGCCTGAGGCCTAGCCTAACGGCACGCTGCGCCCTACGACGCCCACGCCCCCTAACACACATCCGCACCCCGATCTCGACCCTCAGCCTCACCGGGGGCCTAATCCTAACCCTAGACTCAGCCCTGAACCTGACCCCAAGGCCTCCCCCGCAGCCTGAAGCCTGAGGCCTTGCCTAACGGCACACCGCGACCTACGACGCCCAAGTCCCCGAACACGCATCCGCACCCCGATCTCGACACTCAGCCTCACCGAGGGCCTAACCCTAATCCTAGCCCCAGGCTTGACCCTGACTCCTAGGCCTCCCCCGCAGCCTGAAGCCTGAGGCCTAGCCTAACGGCACACCGTGACCTACGACGCCCACGCCCGCGAACACGCATGCGCACCCCGATTTCGACCCTCAGCCTCACCGGGGGCCTAACCCTAACCTTAGCCCCAGCACTGACCCTGACCCCTAGGCCTCCCCCGCAGCCTGAAGCCTGAGGCCTAGCCTAATGGCACGCTGCGCCCTACGACGCCCACGCCCCCTAACACCCATCCGCACCCCGATCTCGACCCTCAGCCTCATCGGGGGCCTAACCCTAACCCTATCCCCAGCCCTTACCCTGAAACCTAGGCCTCCCCCGCAGCCTGAAGCCTGAGGCCTAGCCTAACGGCACGCCGCGCGCTACGACGCAAGCGACCGCTAACACGCATCCGCACCACGATCTCGACCCTCAGCGTCACCGGGGGCCTAACACTAACCCTAGCCCCAGCCCTTTCCCTGACCCATAGGACTCCCCCGCAGCCTGAAGCCTGAGGCCTAGCCTAACGGCACGCTGCACCCTACGACGCGCACGCCCCCTAACACGCGTCCGCACCCCGATCTCGACCCTCAGCCTCACCGGGGGCCTAAATCTAAACCTAGCCCCAGCCCTTACCCTGACCCCTAGACCTCCCCCGCAGCCTGAAGCCTGAGGCCTAGCCTAACGGCACGCCTCGCCCTACGACGCCCACGCCCCCGAACACACATCCGCACCCCGATCTTGACCCTCAGCCTCACCGCGGGCCTAACCCTAACCCTATCCCCAGCCCTGACCCTGATCCCTAGGCCTGCCCCGCAGCCTGAAGCCTGAGACCTAACCTAACGGCACGCCACGCCCTACGACGCACACGCCCCCTAACACGCATCCGCACGCCGATCTCGACCCTCAGCCTCACCGGGGGCCTAAACCTAACCAGGCCCCAGCTTGACCCTGACCCCTAGGACTCCCCCGCAGCCTGAAGCCTGAGGCCTAGGCTAACGGCACGCCGCGCTCTACGACGCACACGCCCCCTAACACGCATCCGCACCCCGATCTAGACCCTCAGCCTCACCGAGGTCCTAACCCTAACCCTAGCCCCAGCCCGGACCCAGACACCTCGGCCTCCCCCGCAGCCTGAAGCCTGAGTCCTAGCCTAACGGCACTCTGCGTCCTACGACGCCCACGCCCCCGAACACGCATCCGCACCCCGATCTCGACCCTCAGCCTCACCGGGGTCTAAACCTAACCCTAGCCCCAGCCCTGACCCTGACCCCTAGGCCTCCCCCGCAGCCTGAAGCCTGAGGCCTAGCCTAAGGGCACGCCGCGCCCTACGAAGCCCACGCACGCTAAGACGAATCCGCACCCCGATCTCGACCCTCAGCCTCACCGGGGGCCTAACACTAACCCCAGCCCCAGGCTTGACCCTGACACTAGGCCTCCGCCGCAGCCTGAAGCCTGAGACCTAGCCTAACGGCACGCCACGCCCTTCGAAGCATACGCCCCCTAACACGCATCCGCACCCCGATCTCGACCCTCAGCCTCACCGGGGGCCGAATCCTTACCCTAGCCCCAGCCCAGACTCTGACACCTAGGCCTCCCCCGCAGCCTGAAGCCTGAGGCCTAGCCTAAGGGCACGCCGCGCCCTACGACGCCCATGCACGCTAAGACGAGTCTGCACCCCGATCTCGTCACTCAGCCTCACCGGGGGCCTAACACTAACCCCAGCCCCACGCTTGACCCTGACCCTAAGCCTCCCCCGCAGCCTGAAGCCTGAGGCGTAGCCTAACGGCACGCCGCGCCCTACGACGCACACGCCCCCTAACACGCATCCGCACCTAGATCTCGACCCTCAGCCGCACCGGGGGCCTAACCCTAACCCTAGCCCCAGCCCTGACCCTGCAACCCTAGGCCTCTCCCGCAGCCTGAAGCCTGAGGCCTAGCCTAAGGGCACGCCGCGCCCTACGACGCTCACGCCCCCTGACACGCATCCGCACCCCGATCTCCACCCTCAGCCTCACCGGGGGCCTAACCCTAACTCTATCCCCAGCCCTGACGATGACACCTAGGCCTCCCCCGCATCCTGAAGCCTGAGGCCTAGCCTAACGTCTCGCTGCGCCCTACGACGCCCACGCCCCCTAACACGCATCCGCACCCCGATCTCGACCCTTAGCCTCACTGGGGGCCTAACCCTAACCCTAGCCCCAGCCGTGACCCTGACCCCTTGGCCTCACCCGCAGCCTGAAGCCTGAGACCTAGCCTAACGGCACGCCACGCCCTACGACGCACACGCCCCCTAACACGCATCCGCACACCGATCTCGACCCTCAGCCTCACCGGGGGCCTAAACCTAACCCTAGCCCCAGCTTGACCCTGACCCCTAGGACTCCCCCGCAGCCGGAAGCCTGAGGCCTAGGCAAACGGCACGCCGCGCTCTACGACGCACACTCCCCCTAAAACGCATCCGCACCGCGATCTCGACGCTCAGCCTCACCGGGGGCCTAAACCTAACCCTAGCCCCAGCCCTGACTCTGACCCCTAGGCCGCCCCCACAGCCTGAAGCCTGAGGCTTAGCGTAAAAGCACGCAGCGCCCTACGACGCACACGCCCCTTAACACGCATACGCACCCCGATCTCGACCTTCAGCCTCACCGGGGCCCTAACCCTAACCCTATCCCCAGCCCTGACCCTGACACCTAGGCCTCCCCCGCATCCTGAAGCCTGAGGCCTAGCCTAACGGCACGATGCGCGCTACCACGCACACGCCCCCTAACACGCATCCGCACCCCGGTCTCGACCCTCAGCCTCACCGGGGGCCTAACCCTAACCCTAGCCCCAGCCCTGACACTGACCCCTAGGCCTCCGCCGCAGCCTAAAGCCTGAGTCCTAGCCTAACGGCACGCTGCGCCCTACGACGTCCACGCTCCCTAACACACATCCGCACCCCGATCTCGACCCTCAGCCTCACCGGGGGCCTAACACTAACCCTAGCCCCAGCCCTGACCCTGACCCCTAGGCCTCCCTCGCAGCCTGAAGCCTGAGGCCTAGACTAACGGCACGCTGCGCCCTACGATGCCCAGGCCCCCTAACACGCATCCGCAGCCTGATCTCGACTCTCAGCCTCACCGGGGGCCTAACCCTAACCCTAGCCCCAGCGCTGACCCTGATCCCTAGGCCTGCCCCGCAGCCTGAAGCCTGAGGACTAGCCTAATGGCACGCCGCGCTCTACGACGCACACGCCCCCTAACACGCATCCGCACCCCGATCTCGACCCTCAGCCTCATCGGGGGCCTAACCCTAACCCTAGCCCCAGCCCTGACCCTGACCCCTAGGCCTCCCCCGCAGCCTGAAGCATGAGGCCTAGCCTAATGGCACGCCGCGCCCTAAGACGCACATGCCCCCTAACACGCATCCGCACCCTGATCTCGACCCTCAGCCTCACCGGGGGCCTAACCCTAACCCTAGCACCAGCCCTGACACTGACCACTAGGCCTCCCCCACAGCCTGAAGCCTGAGGCTTAGCCTAAAAGCACGCCACGCCCTTCGAAGCACACGCCCCCTAACACGCATCCGCACCCCGATCTCGACCCTCAGCCTCACCGGGGGCCTAATCCTTACCCTAGCCCCAGCCCAGACTCTGACACCTAGGCCTCCCCCGCAGCCTGAAGCCTGAGGCCTAGCCTAAGGGCACGCCGCGCTCTACGAAGCCCACGCACGCTAAGACGAATCCGCACCCCGATCTCGTCACTCAGCCTCACCGGGGGCCTAACACTAACCCCAGTCCCACGCTTGACCCTGACCCTAGGCCTCCCCCGCAGCCTGAAGCCTGAGGCCTAGCCTAACGGCACGCCACGCCCATCGACGCACACGCCCCCTAACACGCATCCGCACCCCGATCTCGACCCACAGCCTCACCGGGGGCCTAACCCTAACCCTAGCCCTAGCCCTGAACCTGACACCTAGGCCACCCCGCAGCCTGAAGCCTGAGGCCTAGCCAAACGGCACGCAGCGCCCTACGACGCACACGCCCCCTAACACGCATCCGCACCCCGATCTCGACCCTCAGCCTCACAGGGGGCCTAACCCTAACCCTACCCCAGCCCTGACCCTGAACCCTAGGCCTCCCCCGCAGCGTGAATCCTGAGGCCTAGCCTAACGGCACGCCGCGCCCTACGACGCCCACGCCCCCTAACACGCATCCGCACCCCGATCTCGACCCTCAGCCTCACCGGGGGCCTAATCCTAACCCTAGCCCCAGCGATGACCCTGACCCCCAGGCCTCCCCCGCAGCCTGAAGCCTGAGGACTAACCTAACAGCACGCCGTGCCCTACGACGCGCACGACCCCTAACACGCATCCGCACCCCGATCTCGACCCTCAGCCTCACCGGGGGCCTAACCCTAACCCTAGCCCCAGCCTTGACCCTGACCACTAGGCATCCCCCAAAGCCTGAAGCCTGAGGCCTAGCCTAAGGGCTCGCCGCGCCCTACGACACCCACGCCCCCGAACACGCATCCGCACCCCGATCTTGACCCTCAGCCTCACCGTGGGCGTAACCCTAACCCTAGCGCCAGACCTGACCCTGACTCCTAGGCCTCCCCCGCTGCCTGAAGCCTGAGGTCTAGCCTAACGGCACGCCACGCCCTACGACGCTCATGCCCCCTAACACGCATCCGCAACCCGATCTCGACCCTCAGCCTCACCGGGGGCCTAACCCTAACCCTATCCCCAGCCCTGACCCTGACACCTAGTCATCCCCCGCAGCCTGAAGCCTGAGGCCTAGCCTAACGGCACGCCACGCCCTACGATGCACACGACCCATAACACGCATCCGCACCCCGATCTCGATCCTCAGCCTCACCGGGGGCCTAACCCTAACACTAGCCCCAGCCCTGGCCCTGACCCCTAGGCCTCCCCCGTAGCCTGAAGCCTGAGGCCTAGCCTTATGGCACGCCGCGCATTAGGACGCACACGCCCACTAACACGCATCCGCACCCCGATCTCGACCCTCAGCCTCACCGTGGCCCTAACCCTAACCCTAGCCCCAGCCCTGACCCTGACCCCTAGGCCTCCCCCACAGCCTGAAGCCTGAGACCTAACCTAATGGCACGCCGCGCCCTACGACGCCCACGCCCCCGAACACGCATCCGCACCCGGATCTCGACCCTCAGCCTCACCGGGGGCCTAACCCTGACCCTAACCCCTAGGCCTCCCCCGCAGCCTGAAGCCTGAGGCCTAGCCTAACTTCACGCCACGCCCTACGACGCTCATGCCCCCTAACACGCATCCGCAACCCGATCTCGACCCTCAGCCTCACCGGGGGCCTAACCCTAACCCTATCCCCAGCCCTGACCCTGACACCTAGTCATCCCCCGCAGCCTGAAGCCTGAGGCCTAGCCTAACGGCACGCCACGCCCTACGATGCACACGACCCATAACACGCATCCGCACCCCGATCTCGATCCTCAGCCTCACCGGGGGCCTAACCCTAACACTAGCCCCAGCCCTGGCCCTGACCCCTAGGCCTCCCCCGTAGCCTGAAGCCTGAGGCCTAGCCTTATGGCACGCCGCGCATTAGGACGCACACGCCCACTAACACGCATCCGCACCCCGATCTCGACCCTCAGCCTCACCGTGGCCCTAACCCTAACCCTAGCCCCAGCACTGACCCTGACCCCTAGGCCTCCCCCGCAGCCTGAAGCCTGAGGCCTTGCCTAACGGCACACCGCGACCTACGACGCCCAAGTCCCCGAACACGCATCCGCACCCCGATCTCGACACTCAGCCTCACCGAGGGCCTAACCCTAATCCTAGCCCCAGGCTTGACCCTGACTCCTAGGCCTCCCCCGCAGCCTGAAGCCTGAGGCCTAGCCTAACGGCACACCGTGACCTACGACGCCCACGCCCGCGAACACGCATGCGCACCCCGATTTCGACCCTCAGCCTCACCGGGGGCCTAACCCTAACCTTAGCCCCAGCACTGACCCTGACCCCTAGGCCTCCCCCGCAGCCTGAAGCCTGAGGCCTAGCCTAATGGCACGCTGCGCCCTACGACGCCCACGCCCCCTAACACCCATCCGCACCCCGATCTCGACCCTCAGCCTCATCGGGGGCCTAACCCTAACCCTATCCCCAGCCCTTACCCTGAAACCTAGGCCTCCCCCGCAGCCTGAAGCCTGAGGCCTAGCCTAACGGCACGCCGCGCGCTACGACGCAAGCGACCGCTAACACGCATCCGCACCACGATCTCGACCCTCAGCGTCACCGGGGGCCTAACACTAACCCTAGCCCCAGCCCTTTCCCTGACCCATAGGACTCCCCCGCAGCCTGAAGCCTGAGGCCTAGCCTAACGGCACGCTGCACCCTACGACGCGCACGCCCCCTAACACGCGTCCGCACCCCGATCTCGACCCTCAGCCTCACCGGGGGCCTAAATCTAAACCTAGCCCCAGCCCTTACCCTGACCCCTAGACCTCCCCCGCAGCCTGAAGCCTGAGGCCTAGCCTAACGGCACGCCTCGCCCTACGACGCCCACGCCCCCGAACACACATCCGCACCCCGATCTTGACCCTCAGCCTCACCGCGGGCCTAACCCTAACCCTATCCCCAGCCCTGACCCTGATCCCTAGGCCTGCCCCGCAGCCTGAAGCCTGAGACCTAACCTAACGGCACGCCACGCCCTACGACGCACACGCCCCCTAACACGCATCCGCACGCCGATCTCGACCCTCAGCCTCACCGGGGGCCTAAACCTAACCAGGCCCCAGCTTGACCCTGACCCCTAGGACTCCCCCGCAGCCTGAAGCCTGAGGCCTAGGGTAACGGCACGCCGCGCTCTACGACGCACACGCCCCCTAACACGCATCCGCACCCCGATCTAGACCCTCAGCCTCACCGAGGTCCTAACCCTAACCCTAGCCCCAGCCCGGACCCAGACACCTCGGCCTCCCCCGCAGCCTGAAGCCTGAGTCCTAGCCTAACGGCACTCTGCGTCCTACGACGCCCACGCCCCCGAACACGCATCCGCACCCCGATCTCGACCCTAAGCCTCACCGGGGTCTAAACCTAACCCTAGCCCCAGCCCTGACCCTGACCCCTAGGCCTCCCCCCAGCCTGAAGCCTGAGGCCTAGCCTAAGGGCACGCCGCGCCCTACGAAGCCCACGCACGCTAAGACGAATCCGCACCCCGATCTCGACCCTCAGCCTCACCGGGGGCCTAACACTAACCCCAGCCCCAGGCTTGACCCTGACACTAGGCCTCCGCCGCAGCCTGAAGCCTGAGACCTAGCCTAACGGCACGCCACGCCCTTCGAAGCATACGCCCCCTAACACGCATCCGCACCCCGATCTCGACCCTCAGCCTCACCGGGGGCCGAATCCTTACCCTAGCCCCAGCCCAGACTCTGACACCTAGGCCTCCCCCGCAGCCTGAAGCCTGAGGCCTAGCCTAAGGGCACGCCGCGCCCTACGACGCCCATGCACGCTAAGACGAGTCTGCACCCCGATCTCGTCACTCAGCCTCACCGGGGGCCTAACACTAACCCCAGCCCCACGCTTGACCCTGACCCTAAGCCTCCCCCGCAGCCTGAAGCCTGAGGCGTAGCCTAACGGCACGCCGCGCCCTACGACGCACACGCCCCCTAACACGCATCCGCACCTAGATCTCGACCCTCAGCCGCACCGGGGGCCTAACCCTAACCCTAGCCCCAGCCCTGACCCTGCAACCCTAGGCCTCTCCCGCAGCCTGAAGCCTGAGGCCTAGCCTAAGGGCACGCCGCGCCCTACGACGCTCACGCCCCCTGACACGCATCCGCACCCCGATCTCCACCCTCAGCCTCACCGGGGGCCTAACCCTAACTCTATCCCCAGCCCTGACGATGACACCTAGGCCTCCCCCGCATCCTGAAGCCTGAGGCCTAGCCTAACGTCTCGCTGCGCCCTACGACGCCCACGCCCCCTAACACGCATCCGCACCCCGATCTCGACCCTTAGCCTCACTGGGGGCCTAACCCTAACCCTAGCCCCAGCCGTGACCCTGACCCCTTGGCCTCACCCGCAGCCTGAAGCCTGAGACCTAGCCTAACGGCACGCCACGCCCTACGACGCACACGCCCCCTAACACGCATCCGCACACCGATCTCGACCCTCAGCCTCACCGGGGGCCTAAACCTAACCCTAGCCCCAGCTTGACCCTGACCCCTAGGACTCCCCCGCAGCCGGAAGCCTGAGGCCTAGGCAAACGGCACGCCGCGCTCTACGACGCACACTCCCCCTAAAACGCATCCGCACCGCGATCTCGACGCTCAGCCTCACCGGGGGCCTAAACCTAACCCTAGCCCCAGCCCTGACTCTGACCCCTAGGCCGCCCCCACAGCCTGAAGCCTGAGGCTTAGCGTAAAAGCACGCAGCGCCCTACGACGCACACGCCCCTTAACACGCATACGCACCCCGATCTCGACCTTCAGCCTCACCGGGGCCCTAACCCTAACCCTATCCCCAGCCCTGACCCTGACACCTAGGCCTCCCCCGCATCCTGAAGCCTGAGGCCTAGCCTAACGGCACGATGCGCGCTACCACGCACACGCCCCCTAACACGCATCCGCACCCCGGTCTCGACCCTCAGCCTCACCGGGGGCCTAACCCTAACCCTAGCCCCAGCCCTGACACTGACCCCTAGGCCTCCGCCGCAGCCTAAAGCCTGAGTCCTAGCCTAACGGCACGCTGCGCCCTACGACGTCCACGCTCCCTAACACACATCCGCACCCCGATCTCGACCCTCAGCCTCACCGGGGGCCTAACACTAACCCTAGCCCCAGCCCTGACCCTGACCCCTAGGCCTCCCTCGCAGCCTGAAGCCTGAGGCCTAGACTAACGGCACGCTGCGCCCTACGATGCCCAGGCCCCCTAACACGCATCCGCAGCCTGATCTCGACTCTCAGCCTCACCGGGGGCCTAACCCTAACCCTAGCCCCAGCGCTGACCCTGATCCCTAGGCCTGCCCCGCAGCCTGAAGCCTGAGGACTAGCCTAATGGCACGCCGCGCTCTACGACGCACACGCCCCCTAACACGCATCCGCACCCCGATCTCGACCCTCAGCCTCATCGGGGGCCTAACCCTAACCCTAGCCCCAGCCCTGACCCTGACCCCTAGGCCTCCCCCGCAGCCTGAAGCATGAGGCCTAGCCTAATGGCACGCCGCGCCCTAAGACGCACATGCCCCCTAACACGCATCCGCACCCTGATCTCGACCCTCAGCCTCACCGGGGGCCTAACCCTAACCCTAGCACCAGCCCTGACACTGACCACTAGGCCTCCCCCACAGCCTGAAGCCTGAGGCTTAGCCTAAAAGCACGCCACGCCCTTCGAAGCACACGCCCCCTAACACGCATCCGCACCCCGATCTCGACCCTCAGCCTCACCGGGGGCCTAATCCTTACCCTAGCCCCAGCCCAGACTCTGACACCTAGGCCTCCCCCGCAGCCTGAAGCCTGAGGCCTAGCCTAAGGGCACGCCGCGCTCTACGAAGCCCACGCACGCTAAGACGAATCCGCACCCCGATCTCGTCACTCAGCCTCACCGGGGGCCTAACACTAACCCCAGTCCCACGCTTGACCCTGACCCTAGGCCTCCCCCGCAGCCTGAAGCCTGAGGCCTAGCCTAACGGCACGCCACGCCCATCGACGCACACGCCCCCTAACACGCATCCGCACCCCGATCTCGACCCACAGCCTCACCGGGGGCCTAACCCTAACCCTAGCCCTAGCCCTGAACCTGACACCTAGGCCACCCCGCAGCCTGAAGCCTGAGGCCTAGCCAAACGGCACGCAGCGCCCTACGACGCACACGCCCCCTAACACGCATCCGCACCCCGATCTCGACCCTCAGCCTCACAGGGGGCCTAACCCTAACCCTACCCCAGCCCTGACCCTGAACCCTAGGCCTCCCCCGCAGCGTGAATCCTGAGGCCTAGCCTAACGGCACGCCGCGCCCTACGACGCCCACGCCCCCTAACACGCATCCGCACCCCGATCTCGACCCTCAGCCTCACCGGGGGCCTAATCCTAACCCTAGCCCCAGCGATGACCCTGACCCCCAGGCCTCCCCCGCAGCCTGAAGCCTGAGGACTAACCTAACAGCACGCCGTGCCCTACGACGCGCACGACCCCTAACACGCATCCGCACCCCGATCTCGACCCTCAGCCTCACCGGGGGCCTAACCCTAACCCTAGCCCCAGCCTTGACCCTGACCACTAGGCATCCCCCAAAGCCTGAAGCCTGAGGCCTAGCCTAAGGGCTCGCCGCGCCCTACGACACCCACGCCCCCGAACACGCATCCGCACCCCGATCTTGACCCTCAGCCTCACCGTGGGCGTAACCCTAACCCTAGCGCCAGACCTGACCCTGACTCCTAGGCCTCCCCCGCAGCCTGAAGCCTGAGGTCTAGCCTAACGGCACGCCACGCCCTACGACGCTCATGCCCCCTAACACGCATCCGCAACCCGATCTCGACCCTCAGCCTCACCGGGGGCCTAACCCTAACCCTATCCCCAGCCCTGACCCTGACACCTAGTCATCCCCCGCAGCCTGAAGCCTGAGGCCTAGCCTAACGGCACGCCACGCCCTACGATGCACACGACCCATAACACGCATCCGCACCCCGATCTCGATCCTCAGCCTCACCGGGGGCCTAACCCTAACACTAGCCCCAGCCCTGGCCCTGACCCCTAGGCCTCCCCCGTAGCCTGAAGCCTGAGGCCTAGCCTTATGGCACGCCGCGCATTAGGACGCACACGCCCACTAACACGCATCCGCACCCCGATCTCGACCCTCAGCCTCACCGTGGCCCTAACCCTAACCCTAGCCCCAGCCCTGACCCTGACCCCTAGGCCTCCCCCACAGCCTGAAGCCTGAGACCTAACCTAATGGCACGCCGCGCCCTACGACGCCCACGCCCCCGAACACGCATCCGCACCCGGATCTCGACCCTCAGCCTCACCGGGGGCCTAACCCTAACCCTAGCCCCAGCCCTGACCCTAACCCCTAGGCCTCCCCCGCAGCCTGAAGCCTGAGGCCTAGCCTAACTTCACGCCACGCCCTACGACGCTCATGCCCCCTAACACGCATCCGCAACCCGATCTCGACCCTCAGCCTCACCGGGGGCCTAACCCTAACCCTATCCCCAGCCCTGACCCTGACACCTAGTCATCCCCCGCAGCCTGAAGCCTGAGGCCTAGCCTAACGGCACGCCACGCCCTACGATGCACACGACCCATAACACGCATCCGCACCCCGATCTCGATCCTCAGCCTCACCGGGGGCCTAACCCTAACACTAGCCCCAGCCCTGGCCCTGACCCCTAGGCCTCCCCCGTAGCCTGAAGCCTGAGGCCTAGCCTTATGGCACGCCGCGCATTAGGACGCACACGCCCACTAACACGCATCCGCACCCCGATCTCGACCCTCAGCCTCACCGTGGCCCTAACCCTAACCCTAGCCCCAGCACTGACCCTGACCCCTAGGCCTCCCCCGCAGCCTGAAGCCTGAGGCCTTGCCTAACGGCACACCGCGACCTACGACGCCCAAGTCCCCGAACACGCATCCGCACCCCGATCTCGACACTCAGCCTCACCGAGGGCCTAACCCTAATCCTAGCCCCAGGCTTGACCCTGACTCCTAGGCCTCCCCCGCAGCCTGAAGCCTGAGGCCTAGCCTAACGGCACACCGTGACCTACGACGCCCACGCCCGCGAACACGCATGCGCACCCCGATTTCGACCCTCAGCCTCACCGGGGGCCTAACCCTAACCTTAGCCCCAGCACTGACCCTGACCCCTAGGCCTCCCCCGCAGCCTGAAGCCTGAGGCCTAGCCTAATGGCACGCTGCGCCCTACGACGCCCACGCCCCCTAACACCCATCCGCACCCCGATCTCGACCCTCAGCCTCATCGGGGGCCTAACCCTAACCCTATCCCCAGCCCTTACCCTGAAACCTAGGCCTCCCCCGCAGCCTGAAGCCTGAGGCCTAGCCTAACGGCACGCCGCGCGCTACGACGCAAGCGACCGCTAACACGCATCCGCACCACGATCTCGACCCTCAGCGTCACCGGGGGCCTAACACTAACCCTAGCCCCAGCCCTTTCCCTGACCCATAGGACTCCCCCGCAGCCTGAAGCCTGAGGCCTAGCCTAACGGCACGCTGCACCCTACGACGCGCACGCCCCCTAACACGCGTCCGCACCCCGATCTCGACCCTCAGCCTCACCGGGGGCCTAAATCTAAACCTAGCCCCAGCCCTTACCCTGACCCCTAGACCTCCCCCGCAGCCTGAAGCCTGAGGCCTAGCCTAACGGCACGCCTCGCCCTACGACGCCCACGCCCCCGAACACACATCCGCACCCCGATCTTGACCCTCAGCCTCACCGCGGGCCTAACCCTAACCCTATCCCCAGCCCTGACCCTGATCCCTAGGCCTGCCCCGCAGCCTGAAGCCTGAGACCTAACCTAACGGCACGCCACGCCCTACGACGCACACGCCCCCTAACACGCATCCGCACGCCGATCTCGACCCTCAGCCTCACCGGGGGCCTAAACCTAACCAGGCCCCAGCTTGACCCTGACCCCTAGGACTCCCCCGCAGCCTGAAGCCTGAGGCCTAGGCTAACGGCACGCCGCGCTCTACGACGCACACGCCCCCTAACACGCATCCGCACCCCGATCTAGACCCTCAGCCTCACCGAGGTCCTAACCCTAACCCTAGCCCCAGCCCGGACCCAGACACCTCGGCCTCCCCCGCAGCCTGAAGCCTGAGTCCTAGCCTAACGGCACTCTGCGTCCTACGACGCCCACGCCCCCGAACACGCATCCGCACCCCGATCTCGACCCTCAGCCTCACCGGGGTCTAAACCTAACCCTAGCCCCAGCCCTGACCCTGACCCCTAGGCCTCCCCCGCAGCCTGAAGCCTGAGGCCTAGCCTAAGGGCACGCCGCGCCCTACGAAGCCCACGCACGCTAAGACGAATCCGCACCCCGATCTCGACCCTCAGCCTCACCGGGGGCCTAACACTAACCCCAGCCCCAGGCTTGACCCTGACACTAGGCCTCCGCCGCAGCCTGAAGCCTGAGACCTAGCCTAACGGCACGCCACGCCCTTCGAAGCATACGCCCCCTAACACGCATCCGCACCCCGATCTCGACCCTCAGCCTCACCGGGGGCCGAATCCTTACCCTAGCCCCAGCCCAGACTCTGACACCTAGGCCTCCCCCGCAGCCTGAAGCCTGAGGCCTAGCCTAAGGGCACGCCGCGCCCTACGACGCCCATGCACGCTAAGATGAGTCTGCACCCCGATCTCGTCACTCAGCCTCACCGGGGGCCTAACACTAACCCCAGCCCCACGCTTGACCCTGACCCTAAGCCTCCCCCGCAGCCTGAAGCCTGAGGCGTAGCCTAACGGCACGCCGCGCCCTACGACGCACACGCCCCCTAACACGCATCCGCACCTAGATCTCGACCCTCAGCCGCACCGGGGGCCTAACCCTAACCCTAGCCCCAGCCCTGACCCTGCAACCCTAGGCCTCTCCCGCAGCCTGAAGCCTGAGGCCTAGCCTAAGGGCACGCCGCGCCCTACGACGCTCACGCCCCCTGACACGCATCCGCACCCCGATCTCCACCCTCAGCCTCACCGGGGGCCTAACCCTAACTCTATCCCCAGCCCTGACGATGACACCTAGGCCTCCCCCGCATCCTGAAGCCTGAGGCCTAGCCTAACGTCTCGCTGCGCCCTACGACGCCCACGCCCCCTAACACGCATCCGCACCCCGATCTCGACCCTTAGCCTCACTGGGGGCCTAACCCTAACCCTAGCCCCAGCCGTGACCCTGACCCCTTGGCCTCACCCGCAGCCTGAAGCCTGAGACCTAGCCTAACGGCACGCCACGCCCTACGACGCACACGCCCCCTAACACGCATCCGCACACCGATCTCGACCCTCAGCCTCACCGGGGGCCTAAACCTAACCCTAGCCCCAGCTTGACCCTGACCCCTAGGACTCCCCCGCAGCCGGAAGCCTGAGGCCTAGGCAAACGGCACGCCGCGCTCTACGACGCACACTCCCCCTAAAACGCATCCGCACCGCGATCTCGACGCTCAGCCTCACCGGGGGCCTAAACCTAACCCTAGCCCCAGCCCTGACTCTGACCCCTAGGCCGCCCCCACAGCCTGAAGCCTGAGGCTTAGCGTAAAAGCACGCAGCGCCCTACGACGCACACGCCCCTTAACACGCATACGCACCCCGATCTCGACCTTCAGCCTCACCGGGGCCCTAACCCTAACCCTATCCCCAGCCCTGACCCTGACACCTAGGCCTCCCCCGCATCCTGAAGCCTGAGGCCTAGCCTAACGGCACGATGCGCGCTACCACGCACACGCCCCCTAACACGCATCCGCACCCCGGTCTCGACCCTCAGCCTCACCGGGGGCCTAACCCTAACCCTAGCCCCAGCCCTGACACTGACCCCTAGGCCTCCGCCGCAGCCTAAAGCCTGAGTCCTAGCCTAACGGCACGCTGCGCCCTACGACGTCCACGCTCCCTAACACACATCCGCACCCCGATCTCGACCCTCAGCCTCACCGGGGGCCTAACACTAACCCTAGCCCCAGCCCTGACCCTGACCCCTAGGCCTCCCTCGCAGCCTGAAGCCTGAGGCCTAGACTAACGGCACGCTGCGCCCTACGATGCCCAGGCCCCCTAACACGCATCCGCAGCCTGATCTCGACTCTCAGCCTCACCGGGGGCCTAACCCTAACCCTAGCCCCAGCGCTGACCCTGATCCCTAGGCCTGCCCCGCAGCCTGAAGCCTGAGGACTAGCCTAATGGCACGCCGCGCTCTACGACGCACACGCCCCCTAACACGCATCCGCACCCCGATCTCGACCCTCAGCCTCATCGGGGGCCTAACCCTAACCCTAGCCCCAGCCCTGACCCTGACCCCTAGGCCTCCCCCGCAGCCTGAAGCATGAGGCCTAGCCTAATGGCACGCCGCGCCCTAAGACGCACATGCCCCCTAACACGCATCCGCACCCTGATCTCGACCCTCAGCCTCACCGGGGGCCTAACCCTAACCCTAGCACCAGCCCTGACACTGACCACTAGGCCTCCCCCACAGCCTGAAGCCTGAGGCTTAGCCTAAAAGCACGCCACGCCCTTCGAAGCACACGCCCCCTAACACGCATCCGCACCCCGATCTCGACCCTCAGCCTCACCGGGGGCCTAATCCTTACCCTAGCCCCAGCCCAGACTCTGACACCTAGGCCTCCCCCGCAGCCTGAAACCTGAGGCCTAGCCTAAGGGCACGCCGCGCTCTACGAAGCCCACGCACGCTAAGACGAATCCGCACCCCGATCTCGTCACTCAGCCTCACCGGGGGCCTAACACTAACCCCAGTCCCACGCTTGACCCTGACCCTAGGCCTCCCCCGCAGCCTGAAGCCTGAGGCCTAGCCTAACGGCACGCCACGCCCATCGACGCACACGCCCCCTAACACGCATCCGCACCCCGATCTCGACCCACAGCCTCACCGGGGGCCTAACCCTAACCCTAGCCCTAGCCCTGAACCTGACACCTAGGCCACCCCGCAGCCTGAAGCCTGAGGCCTAGCCAAACGGCACGCAGCGCCCTACGACGCACACGCCCCCTAACACGCATCCGCACCCCGATCTCGACCCTCAGCCTCACAGGGGGCCTAACCCTAACCCTACCCCAGCCCTGACCCTGAACCCTAGGCCTCCCCCGCAGCGTGAATCCTGAGGCCTAGCCTAACGGCACGCCGCGCCCTACGACGCCCACGCCCCCTAACACGCATCCGCACCCCGATCTCGACCCTCAGCCTCACCGGGGGCCTAATCCTAACCCTAGCCCCAGCGATGACCCTGACCCCCAGGCCTCCCCCGCAGCCTGAAGCCTGAGGACTAACCTAACAGCACGCCGTGCCCTACGACGCGCACGACCCCTAACACGCATCCGCACCCCGATCTCGACCCTCAGCCTCACCGGGGGCCTAACCCTAACCCTAGCCCCAGCCTTGACCCTGACCACTAGGCATCCCCCAAAGCCTGAAGCCTGAGGCCTAGCCTAAGGGCTCGCCGCGCCCTACGACACCCACGCCCCCGAACACGCATCCGCACCCCGATCTTGACCCTCAGCCTCACCGTGGGCGTAACCCTAACCCTAGCGCCAGACCTGACCCTGACTCCTAGGCCTCCCCCGCAGCCTGAAGCCTGAGGTCTAGCCTAACGGCACGCCACGCCCTACGACGCTCATGCCCCCTAACACGCATCCGCAACCCGATCTCGACCCTCAGCCTCACCGGGGGCCTAACCCTAACCCTATCCCCAGCCCTGACCCTGACACCTAGTCATCCCCCGCAGCCTGAAGCCTGAGGCCTAGCCTAACGGCACGCCACGCCCTACGATGCACACGACCCATAACACGCATCCGCACCCCGATCTCGATCCTCAGCCTCACCGGGGGCCTAACCCTAACACTAGCCCCAGCCCTGGTCCTGACCCCTAGGCCTCCCCCGTAGCCTGAAGCCTGAGGCCTAGCCTTATGGCACGCCGCGCATTAGGACGCACACGCCCACTAACACGCATCCGCACCCCGATCTCGACCCTCAGCCTCACCGTGGCCCTAACCCTAACCCTAGCCCCAGCCCTGACCCTGACCCCTAGGCCTCCCCCACAGCCTGAAGCCTGAGACCTAACCTAATGGCACGCCGCGCCCTACGACGCCCACGCCCCCGAACACGCATCCGCACCCGGATCTCGACCCTCAGCCTCACCGGGGGCCTAACCCTAACCCTAGCCCCAGCCCTGACCCTAACCCCTAGGCCTCCCCCGCAGCCTGAAGCCTGAGGCCTAGCCTAACTTCACGCCACGCCCTACGACGCTCATGCCCCCTAACACGCATCCGCAACCCGATCTCGACCCTCAGCCTCACCGGGGGTCTAACCCTAACCCTATCCCCAGCCCTGACCCTGACACCTAGTCATCCCCCGCAGCCTGAAGCCTGAGGCCTAGCCTAACGGCACGCCACGCCCTACGATGCACACGACCCATAACACGCATCCGCACCCCGATCTCGATCCTCAGCCTCACCGGGGGCCTAACCCTAACACTAGCCCCAGCCCTGGCCCTGACCCCTAGGCCTCCCCCGTAGCCTGAAGCCTGAGGCCTAGCCTTATGGCACGCCGCGCATTAGGACGCACACGCCCACTAACACGCATCCGCACCCCGATCTCGACCCTCAGCCTCACCGTGGCCCTAACCCTAACCCTAGCCCCAGCACTGACCCTGACCCCTAGGCCTCCCCCGCAGCCTGAAGCCTGAGGCCTTGCCTAACGGCACACCGCGACCTACGACGCCCAAGTCCCCGAACACGCATCCGCACCCCGATCTCGACACTCAGCCTCACCGAGGGCCTAACCCTAATCCTAGCCCCAGGCTTGACCCTGACTCCTAGGCCTCCCCCGCAGCCTGAAGCCTGAGGCCTAGCCTAACGGCACACCGTGACCTACGACGCCCACGCCCGCGAACACGCATGCGCACCCCGATTTCGACCCTCAGCCTCACCGGGGGCCTAACCCTAACCTTAGCCCCAGCACTGACCCTGACCCCTAGGCCTCCCCCGCAGCCTGAAGCCTGAGGCCTAGCCTACTGGCACGCTGCGCCCTACGACGCCCACGCCCCCTAACACCCATCCGCACCCCGATCTCGACCCTCAGCCTCATCGGGGGCCTAACCCTAACCCTATCCCCAGCCCTTACCCTGAAACCTAGGCCTCCCCCGCAGCCTGAAGCCTGAGGCCTAGCCTAACGGCACGCCGCGCGCTACGACGCAAGCGACCGCTAACACGCATCCGCACCACGATCTCGACCCTCAGCGTCACCGGGGGCCTAACACTAACCCTAGCCCCAGCCCTTTCCCTGACCCATAGGACTCCCCCGCAGCCTGAAGCCTGAGGCCTAGCCTAACGGCACGCTGCACCCTACGACGCGCACGCCCCCTAACACGCGTCCGCACCCCGATCTCGACCCTCAGCCTCACCGGGGGCCTAAATCTAAACCTAGCCCCAGCCCTTACCCTGACCCCTAGACCTCCCCCGCAGCCTGAAGCCTGAGGCCTAGCCTAACGGCACGCCTCGCCCTACGACGCCCACGCCCCCGAACACACATCCGCACCCCGATCTTGACCCTCAGCCTCACCGCGGGCCTAACCCTAACCCTATCCCCAGCCCTGACCCTGATCCCTAGGCCTGCCCCGCAGCCTGAAGCCTGAGACCTAACCTAACGGCACGCCACGCCCTACGACGCACACGCCCCCTAACACGCATCCGCACGCCGATCTCGACCCTCAGCCTCACCGGGGGCCTAAACCTAACCAGGCCCCAGCTTGACCCTGACCCCTAGGACTCCCCCGCAGCCTGAAGCCTGAGGCCTAGGCTAACGGCACGCCGCGCTCTACGACGCACACGCCCCCTAACACGCATCCGCACCCCGATCTAGACCCTCAGCCTCACCGAGGTCCTAACCCTAACCCTAGCCCCAGCCCGGACCCAGACACCTCGGCCTCCCCCGCAGCCTGAAGCCTGAGTCCTAGCCTAACGGCACTCTGCGTCCTACGACGCCCACGCCCCCGAACACGCATCCGCACCCCGATCTCGACCCTCAGCCTCACCGGGGTCTAAACCTAACCCTAGCCCCAGCCCTGACCCTGACCCCTAGGCCTCCCCCGCAGCCTGAAGCCTGAGGCCTAGCCTAAGGGCACGCCGCGCCCTACGAAGCCCACGCACGCTAAGACGAATCCGCACCCCGATCTCGACCCTCAGCCTCACCGGGGGCCTAACACTAACCCCAGCCCCAGGCTTGACCCTGACACTAGGCCTCCGCCGCAGCCTGAAGCCTGAGACCTAGCCTAACGGCACGCCACGCCCTTCGAAGCATACGCCCCCTAACACGCATCCGCACCCCGATCTCGACCCTCAGCCTCACCGGGGGCCGAATCCTTACCCTAGCCCCAGCCCAGACTCTGACACCTAGGCCTCCCCCGCAGCCTGAAGCCTGAGGCCTAGCCTAAGGGCACGCCGCGCCCTACGACGCCCATGCACGCTAAGATGAGTCTGCACCCCGATCTCGTCACTCAGCCTCACCGGGGGCCTAACACTAACCCCAGCCCCACGCTTGACCCTGACCCTAAGCCTCCCCCGCAGCCTGAAGCCTGAGGCGTAGCCTAACGGCACGCCGCGCCCTACGACGCACACGCCCCCTAACACGCATCCGCACCTAGATCTCGACCCTCAGCCGCACCGGGGGCCTAACCCTAACCCTAGCCCCAGCCCTGACCCTGCAACCCTAGGCCTCTCCCGCAGCCTGAAGCCTGAGGCCTAGCCTAAGGGCACGCCGCGCCCTACGACGCTCACGCCCCCTGACACGCATCCGCACCCCGATCTCCACCCTCAGCCTCACCGGGGGCCTAACCCTAACTCTATCCCCAGCCCTGACGATGACACCTAGGCCTCCCCCGCATCCTGAAGCCTGAGGCCTAGCCTAACGTCTCGCTGCGCCCTACGACGCCCACGCCCCCTAACACGCATCCGCACCCCGATCTCGACCCTTAGCCTCACTGGGGGCCTAACCCTAACCCTAGCCCCAGCCGTGACCCTGACCCCTTGGCCTCACCCGCAGCCTGAAGCCTGAGACCTAGCCTAACGGCACGCCACGCCCTACGACGCACACGCCCCCTAACACGCATCCGCACACCGATCTCGACCCTCAGCCTCACCGGGGGCCTAAACCTAACCCTAGCCCCAGCTTGACCCTGACCCCTAGGACTCCCCCGCAGCCGGAAGCCTGAGGCCTAGGCAAACGGCACGCCGCGCTCTACGACGCACACTCCCCCTAAAACGCATCCGCACCGCGATCTCGACGCTCAGCCTCACCGGGGGCCTAAACCTAACCCTAGCCCCAGCCCTGACTCTGACCCCTAGGCCGCCCCCACAGCCTGAAGCCTGAGGCTTAGCGTAAAAGCACGCAGCGCCCTACGACGCACACGCCCCTTAACACGCATACGCACCCCGATCTCGACCTTCAGCCTCACCGGGGCCCTAACCCTAACCCTATCCCCAGCCCTGACCCTGACACCTAGGCCTCCCCCGCATCCTGAAGCCTGAGGCCTAGCCTAACGGCACGATGCGCGCTACCACGCACACGCCCCCTAACACGCATCCGCACCCCGGTCTCGACCCTCAGCCTCACCGGGGGCCTAACCCTAACCCTAGCCCCAGCCCTGACACTGACCCCTAGGCCTCCGCCGCAGCCTAAAGCCTGAGTCCTAGCCTAACGGCACGCTGCGCCCTACGACGTCCACGCTCCCTAACACACATCCGCACCCCGATCTCGACCCTCAGCCTCACCGGGGGCCTAACACTAACCCTAGCCCCAGCCCTGACCCTGACCCCTAGGCCTCCCTCGCAGCCTGAAGCCTGAGGCCTAGACTAACGGCACGCCGCGCTCTACGACGCACACGCCCCCTAACACGCATCCGCACCCCGATCTCGACCCTCAGCCTCATCGGGGGCCTAACCCTAACCCTAGCCCCAGCCCTGACCCTGACCCCTAGGCCTCCCCCGCAGCCTGAAGCATGAGGCCTAGCCTAATGGCACGCCGCGCCCTAAGACGCACATGCCCCCTAACACGCATCCGCACCCTGATCTCGACCCTCAGCCTCACCGGGGGCCTAACCCTAACCCTAGCACCAGCCCTGACACTGACCACTAGGCCTCCCCCACAGCCTGAAGCCTGAGGCTTAGCCTAAAAGCACGCCACGCCCTTCGAAGCACACGCCCCCTAACACGCATCCGCACCCCGATCTCGACCCTCAGCCTCACCGGGGGCCTAATCCTTACCCTAGCCCCAGCCCAGACTCTGACACCTAGGCCTCCCCCGCAGCCTGAAGCCTGAGGCCTAGCCTAAGGGCACGCCGCGCTCTACGAAGCCCACGCACGCTAAGACGAATCCGCACCCCGATCTCGTCACTCAGCCTCACCGGGGGCCTAACACTAACCCCAGTCCCACGCTTGACCCTGACCCTAGGCCTCCCCCGCAGCCTGAAGCCTGAGGCCTAGCCTAACGGCACGCCACGCCCATCGACGCACACGCCCCCTAACACGCATCCGCACCCCGATCTCGACCCACAGCCTCACCGGGGGCCTAACCCTAACCCTAGCCCTAGCCCTGAACCTGACACCTAGGCCACCCCGCAGCCTGAAGCCTGAGGCCTAGCCAAACGGCACGCAGCGCCCTACGACGCACACGCCCCCTAACACGCATCCGCACCCCGATCTCGACCCTCAGCCTCACAGGGGGCCTAACCCTAACCCTACCCCAGCCCTGACCCTGAACCCTAGGCCTCCCCCGCAGCGTGAATCCTGAGGCCTAGCCTAACGGCACGCCAAGCCCTACAACGCCCACGCCCCCTAACACGCATCCGCACCCCGATCTCGACCCTCAGCCTCACCGGGGGCCTAATCCTAACCCTAGCCCCAGCGATGACCCTGACCCCCAGGCCTCCCCCGCAGCCTGAAGCCTGAGGACTAACCTAACAGCACGCCGTGCCCTACGACGCGCACGACCCCTAACACGCATCCGCACCCCGATCTCGACCCTCAGCCTCACCGGGGGCCTAACCCTAACCCTAGCGCCAGCCTTGACCCTGACCACTAGGCATCCCCCAAAGCCTGAAGCCTGAGGCCTAGCCTAAGGGCTCGCCGCGCCCTACGACACCCACGCCCCCGAACACGCATCCGCACCCCGATCTTGACCCTCAGCCTCACCGTGGGCGTAACCCTAACCCTAGCGCCAGACCTGACCCTGACTCCTAGGCCTCCCCCGCAGCCTGAAGCCTGAGGTCTAGCCTAACGGCACGCCACGCCCTACGACGCTCATGCCCCCTAACACGCATCCGCAACCCGATCTCGACCCTCAGCCTCACCGGGGGCCTAACCCTAACCCTATCCCCAGCCCTGACCCTGACACCTAGTCATCCCCCGCAGCCTGAAGCCTGAGGCCTAGCCTAACGGCACGCCACGCCCTACGATGCACACGACCCATAACACGCATCCGCACCCCGATCTCGATCCTCAGCCTCACCGGGGGCCTAACCCTAACACTAGCCCCAGCCCTGGTCCTGACCCCTAGGCCTCCCCCGTAGCCTGAAGCCTGAGGCCTAGCCTTATGGCACGCCACGCATTAGGACGCACACGCCCACTAACACGCATCCGCACCCCGATCTCGACCCTCAGCCTCACCGTGGCCCTAACCCTAACCCTAGCCCCAGCCCTGACCCTGACCCCTAGGCCTCCCCCACAGCCTGAAGCCTGAGACCTAACCTAATGGCACGCCGCGCCCTACGACGCCCACGCCCCCGAACACGCATCCGCACCCGGATCTCGACCCTCAGCCTCACCGGGGGCCTAACCCTAACCCTAGCCCCAGCCCTGACCCTAACCCCTAGGCCTCCCCCGCAGCCTGAAGCCTGAGGCCTAGCCTAACTTCACGCCACGCCCTACGACGCTCATGCCCCCTAACACGCATCCGCAACCCGATCTCGACCCTCAGCCTCACCGGGGGCCTAACCCTAACCCTATCCCCAGCCCTGACCCTGACACCTAGTCATCCCCCGCAGCCTGAAGCCTGAGGCCTAGCCTAACGGCACGCCACGCCCTACGATGCACACGACCCATAACACGCATCCGCACCCCGATCTCGATCCTCAGCCTCACCGGGGGCCTAACCCTAACACTAGCCCCAGCCCTGGCCCTGACCCCTAGGCCTCCCCCGTAGCCTGAAGCCTGAGGCCTAGCCTTATGGCACGCCGCGCATTAGGACGCACACGCCCACTAACACGCATCCGCACCCCGATCTCGACCCTCAGCCTCACCGTGGCCCTAACCCTAACCCTAGCCCCAGCACTGACCCTGACCCCTAGGCCTCCCCCGCAGCCTGAAGCCTGAGGCCTTGCCTAACGGCACACCGCGACCTACGACGCCCAAGTCCCCGAACACGCATCCGCACCCCGATCTCGACACTCAGCCTCACCGAGGGCCTAACCCTAATCCTAGCCCCAGGCTTGACCCTGACTCCTAGGCCTCCCCCGCAGCCTGAAGCCTGAGGCCTAGCCTAACGGCACACCGTGACCTACGACGCCCACGCCCGCGAACACGCATGCGCACCCCGATTTCGACCCTCAGCCTCACCGGGGGCCTAACCCTAACCTTAGCCCCAGCACTGACCCTGACCCCTAGGCCTCCCCCGCAGCCTGAAGCCTGAGGCCTAGCCTAATGGCACGCTGCGCCCTACGACGCCCACGCCCCCTAACACCCATCCGCACCCCGATCTCGACCCTCAGCCTCATCGGGGGCCTAACCCTAACCCTATCCCCAGCCCTTACCCTGAAACCTAGGCCTCCCCCGCAGCCTGAAGCCTGAGGCCTAGCCTAACGGCACGCCGCGCGCTACGACGCAAGCGACCGCTAACACGCATCCGCACCACGATCTCGACCCTCAGCGTCACCGGGGGCCTAACACTAACCCTAGCCCCAGCCCTTTCCCTGACCCATAGGACTCCCCCGCAGCCTGAAGCCTGAGGCCTAGCCTAACGGCACGCTGCACCCTACGACGCGCACGCCCCCTAACACGCGTCCGCACCCCGATCTCGACCCTCAGCCTCACCGGGGGCCTAAATCTAAACCTAGCCCCAGCCCTTACCCTGACCCCTAGACCTCCCCCGCAGCCTGAAGCCTGAGGCCTAGCCTAACGGCACGCCTCGCCCTACGACGCCCACGCCCCCGAACACACATCCGCACCCCGATCTTGACCCTCAGCCTCACCGCGGGCCTAACCCTAACCCTATCCCCAGCCCTGACCCTGATCCCTAGGCCTGCCCCGCAGCCTGAAGCCTGAGACCTAACCTAACGGCACGCCACGCCCTACGACGCACACGCCCCCTAACACGCATCCGCACGCCGATCTCGACCCTCAGCCTCACCGGGGGCCTAAACCTAACCAGGCCCCAGCTTGACCCTGACCCCTAGGACTCCCCCGCAGCCTGAAGCCTGAGGCCTAGGCTAACGGCACGCCGCGCTCTACGACGCACACGCCCCCTAACACGCATCCGCACCCCGATCTAGACCCTCAGCCTCACCGAGGTCCTAACCCTAACCCTAGCCCCAGCCCGGACCCAGACACCTCGGCCTCCCCCGCAGCCTGAAGCCTGAGTCCTAGCCTAACGGCACTCTGCGTCCTACGACGCCCACGCCCCCGAACACGCATCCGCACCCCGATCTCGACCCTCAGCCTCACCGGGGTCTAAACCTAACCCTAGCCCCAGCCCTGACCCTGACCCCTAGGCCTCCCCCGCAGCCTGAAGCCTGAGGCCTAGCCTAAGGGCACGCCGCGCCCTACGAAGCCCACGCACGCTAAGACGAATCCGCACCCCGATCTCGACCCTCAGCCTCACCGGGGGCCTAACACTAACCCCAGCCCCAGGCTTGACCCTGACACTAGGCCTCCGCCGCAGCCTGAAGCCTGAGACCTAGCCTAACGGCACGCCACGCCCTTCGAAGCATACGCCCCCTAACACGCATCCGCACCCCGATCTCGACCCTCAGCCTCACCGGGGGCCGAATCCTTACCCTAGCCCCAGCCCAGACTCTGACACCTAGGCCTCCCCCGCAGCCTGAAGCCTGAGGCCTAGCCTAAGGGCACGCCGCGCCCTACGACGCCCATGCACGCTAAGACGAGTCTGCACCCCGATCTCGTCACTCAGCCTCACCGGGGGCCTAACACTAACCCCAGCCCCACGCTTGACCCTGACCCTAAGCCTCCCCCGCAGCCTGAAGCCTGAGGCGTAGCCTAACGGCACGCCGCGCCCTACGACGCACACGCCCCCTAACACGCATCCGCACCTAGATCTCGACCCTCAGCCGCACCGGGGGCCTAACCCTAACCCTAGCCCCAGCCCTGACCCTGCAACCCTAGGCCTCTCCCGCAGCCTGAAGCCTGAGGCCTAGCCTAAGGGCACGCCGCGCCCTACGACGCTCACGCCCCCTGACACGCATCCGCACCCCGATCTCCACCCTCAGCCTCACCGGGGGCCTAACCCTAACTCTATCCCCAGCCCTGACGATGACACCTAGGCCTCCCCCGCATCCTGAAGCCTGAGGCCTAGCCTAACGTCTCGCTGCGCCCTACGACGCCCACGCCCCCTAACACGCATCCGCACCCCGATCTCGACCCTTAGCCTCACTGGGGGCCTAACCCTAACCCTAGCCCCAGCCGTGACCCTGACCCCTTGGCCTCACCCGCAGCCTGAAGCCTGAGACCTAGCCTAACGGCACGCCACGCCCTACGACGCACACGCCCCCTAACACGCATCCGCACACCGATCTCGACCCTCAGCCTCACCGGGGGCCTAAACCTAACCCTAGCCCCAGCTTGACCCTGACCCCTAGGACTCCCCCGCAGCCGGAAGCCTGAGGCCTAGGCAAACGGCACGCCGCGCTCTACGACGCACACTCCCCCTAAAACGCATCCGCACCGCGATCTCGACGCTCAGCCTCACCGGGGGCCTAAACCTAACCCTAGCCCCAGCCCTGACTCTGACCCCTAGGCCGCCCCCACAGCCTGAAGCCTGAGGCTTAGCGTAAAAGCACGCAGCGCCCTACGACGCACACGCCCCTTAACACGCATACGCACCCCGATCTCGACCTTCAGCCTCACCGGGGCCCTAACCCTAACCCTATCCCCAGCCCTGACCCTGACACCTAGGCCTCCCCCGCATCCTGAAGCCTGAGGCCTAGCCTAACGGCACGATGCGCGCTACCACGCACACGCCCCCTAACACGCATCCGCACCCCGGTCTCGACCCTCAGCCTCACCGGGGGCCTAACCCTAACCCTAGCCCCAGCCCTGACACTGACCCCTAGGCCTCCGCCGCAGCCTAAAGCCTGAGTCCTAGCCTAACGGCACGCTGCGCCCTACGACGTCCACGCTCCCTAACACACATCCGCACCCCGATCTCGACCCTCAGCCTCACCGGGGGCCTAACACTAACCCTAGCCCCAGCCCTGACCCTGACCCCTAGGCCTCCCTCGCAGCCTGAAGCCTGAGGCCTAGACTAACGGCACGCTGCGCCCTACGATGCCCAGGCCCCCTAACACGCATCCGCAGCCTGATCTCGACTCTCAGCCTCACCGGGGGCCTAACCCTAACCCTAGCCCCAGCGCTGACCCTGATCCCTAGGCCTGCCCCGCAGCCTGAAGCCTGAGGACTAGCCTAATGGCACGCCGCGCTCTACGACGCACACGCCCCCTAACACGCATCCGCACCCCGATCTCGACCCTCAGCCTCATCGGGGGCCTAACCCTAACCCTAGCCCCAGCCCTGACCCTGACCCCTAGGCCTCCCCCGCAGCCTGAAGCATGAGGCCTAGCCTAATGGCACGCCGCGCCCTAAGACGCACATGCCCCCTAACACGCATCCGCACCCTGATCTCGACCCTCAGCCTCACCGGGGGCCTAACCCTAACCCTAGCACCAGCCCTGACACTGACCACTAGGCCTCCCCCACAGCCTGAAGCCTGAGGCTTAGCCTAAAAGCACGCCACGCCCTTCGAAGCACACGCCCCCTAACACGCATCCGCACCCCGATCTCGACCCTCAGCCTCACCGGGGGCCTAATCCTTACCCTAGCCCCAGCCCAGACTCTGACACCTAGGCCTCCCCCGCAGCCTGAAGCCTGAGGCCTAGCCTAAGGGCACGCCGCGCTCTACGAAGCCCACGCACGCTAAGACGAATCCGCACCCCGATCTCGTCAATCAGCCTCACCGGGGGCCTAACACTAACCCCAGTCCCACGCTTGACCCTGACCCTAGGCCTCCCCCGCAGCCTGAAGCCTGAGGCCTAGCCTAACGGCACGCCACGCCCATCGACGCACACGCCCCCTAACACGCATCCGCACCCCGATCTCGACCCACAGCCTCACCGGGGGCCTAACCCTAACCCTAGCCCTAGCCCTGAACCTGACACCTAGGCCACCCCGCAGCCTGAAGCCTGAGGCCTAGCCAAACGGCACGCAGCGCCCTACGACGCACACGCCCCCTAACACGCATCCGCACCCCGATCTCGACCCTCAGCCTCACAGGGGGCCTAACCCTAACCCTACCCCAGCCCTGACCCTGAACCCTAGGCCTCCCCCGCAGCGTGAATCCTGAGGCCTAGCCTAACGGCACGCCGCGCCCTACGACGCCCACGCCCCCTAACACGCATCCGCACCCCGATCTCGACCCTCAGCCTCACCGGGGGCCTAATCCTAACCCTAGCCCCAGCGATGACCCTGACCCCCAGGCCTCCCCCGCAGCCTGAAGCCTGAGGACTAACCTAACAGCACGCCGTGCCCTACGACGCGCACGACCCCTAACACGCATCCGCACCCCGATCTCGACCCTCAGCCTCACCGGGGGCCTAACCCTAACCCTAGCCCCAGCCTTGACCCTGACCACTAGGCATCCCCCAAAGCCTGAAGCCTGAGGCCTAGCCTAAGGGCTCGCCGCGCCCTACGACACCCACGCCCCCGAACACGCATCCGCACCCCGATCTTGACCCTCAGCCTCACCGTGGGCGTAACCCTAACCCTAGCGCCAGACCTGACCCTGACTCCTAGGCCTCCCCCGCAGCCTGAAGCCTGAGGTCTAGCCTAACGGCACGCCACGCCCTACGACGCTCATGCCCCCTAACACGCATCCGCAACCCGATCTCGACCCTCAGCCTCACCGGGGGCCTAACCCTAACCCTATCCCCAGCCCTGACCCTGACACCTAGTCATCCCCCGCAGCCTGAAGCCTGAGGCCTAGCCTAACGGCACGCCACGCCCTACGATGCACACGACCCATAACACGCATCCGCACCCCGATCTCGATCCTCAGCCTCACCGGGGGCCTAACCCTAACACTAGCCCCAGCCCTGGCCCTGACCCCTAGGCCTCCCCCGTAGCCTGAAGCCTGAGGCCTAGCCTTATGGCACGCCGCGCATTAGGACGCACACGCCCACTAACACGCATCCGCACCCCGATCTCGACCCTCAGCCTCACCGTGGCCCTAACCCTAACCCTAGCCCCAGCCCTGACCCTGACCCCTAGGCCTCCCCCACAGCCTGAAGCCTGAGACCTAACCTAATGGCACGCCGCGCCCTACGACGCCCACGCCCCCGAACACGCATCCGCACCCGGATCTCGACCCTCAGCCTCACCGGGGGCCTAACCCTAACCCTAGCCCCAGCCCTGACCCTAACCCCTAGGCCTCCCCCGCAGCCTGAAGCCTGAGGCCTAGCCTAACTTCACGCCACGCCCTACGACGCTCATGCCCCCTAACACGCATCCGCAACCCGATCTCGACCCTCAGCCTCACCGGGGGCCTAACCCTAACCCTATCCCCAGCCCTGACCCTGACACCTAGTCATCCCCCGCAGCCTGAAGCCTGAGGCCTAGCCTAACGGCACGCCACGCCCTACGATGCACACGACCCATAACACGCATCCGCACCCCGATCTCGATCCTCAGCCTCACCGGGGGCCTAACCCTAACACTAGCCCCAGCCCTGGCCCTGACCCCTAGGCCTCCCCCGTAGCCTGAAGCCTGAGGCCTAGCCTTATGGCACGCCGCGCATTAGGACGCACACGCCCACTAACACGCATCCGCACCCCGATCTCGACCCTCAGCCTCACCGTGGCCCTAACCCTAACCCTAGCCCCAGCACTGACCCTGACCCCTAGGCCTCCCCCGCAGCCTGAAGCCTGAGGCCTTGCCTAACGGCACGCCGCGCCCTACGACGCCCATGCACGCTAAGACGAGTCTGCACCCCGATCTCGTCACTCAGCCTCACCGGGGGCCTAACACTAACCCCAGCCCCACGCTTGACCCTGACCCTAAGCCTCCCCCGCAGCCTGAAGCCTGAGGCGTAGCCTAACGGCACGCCGCGCCCTACGACGCACACGCCCCCTAACACGCATCCGCACCTAGATCTCGACCCTCAGCCGCACCGGGGGCCTAACCCTAACCCTAGCCCCAGCCCTGACCCTGCAACCCTAGGCCTCTCCCGCAGCCTGAAGCCTGAGGCCTAACCTAAGGGCACGCCGCGCCCTACGACGCTCACGCCCCCTGACACGCATCCGCACCCCGATCTCCACCCTCAGCCTCACCGGGGGCCTAACCCTAACTCTATCCCCAGCCCTGACGATGACACCTAGGCCTCCCCCGCATCCTGAAGCCTGAGGCCTAGCCTAACGTCTCGCTGCGCCCTACGACGCCCACGCCCCCTAACACGCATCCGCACCCCGATCTCGACCCTTAGCCTCACTGGGGGCCTAACCATAACCCTAGCCCCAGCCGTGACCCTGACCCCTTGGCCTCACCCGCAGCCTGAAGCCTGAGACCTAGCCTAACGGCACGCCACGCCCTACGACGCACACGCCCCCTAACACGCATCCGCACACCGATCTCGACCCTCAGCCTCACCGGGGGCCTAAACCTAACCCTAGCCCCAGCTTGACCCTGACCCCTAGGACTCCCCCGCAGCCGGAAGCCTGAGGCCTAGGCAAACGGCACGCCGCGCTCTACGACGCACACTCCCCCTAAAACGCATCCGCACCGCGATCTCGACGCTCAGCCTCACCGGGGGCCTAAACCTAACCCTAGCCCCAGCCCTGACTCTGACCCCTAGGCCGCCCCCACAGCCTGAAGCCTGAGGCTTAGCGTAAAAGCACGCAGCGCCCTACGACGCACACGCCCCTTAACACGCATACGCACCCCGATCTCGACCTTCAGCCTCACCGGGGCCCTAACCCTAACCCTATCCCCAGCCCTGACCCTGACACCTAGGCCTCCCCCGCATCCTGAAGCCTGAGGCCTAGCCTAACGGCACGATGCGCGCTACCACGCACACGCCCCCTAACACGCATCCGCACCCCGGTCTCGACCCTCAGCCTCACCGGGGGCCTAACCCTAACCCTAGCCCCAGCCCTGACACTGACCCCTAGGCCTCCGCCGCAGCCTAAAGCCTGAGTCCTAGCCTAACGGCACGCTGCGCCCTACGACGTCCACGCTCCCTAACACACATCCGCACCCCGATCTCGACCCTCAGCCTCACCGGGGGCCTAACACTAACCCTAGCCCCAGCCCTGACCCTGACCCCTAGGCCTCCCTCGCAGCCTGAAGCCTGAGGCCTAGACTAACGGCACGCTGCGCCCTACGATGCCCAGGCCCCCTAACACGCATCCGCAGCCTGATCTCGACTCTCAGCCTCACCGGGGGCCTAACCCTAACCCTAGCCCCAGCGCTGACCCTGATCCCTAGGCCTGCCCCGCAGCCTGAAGCCTGAGGACTAGCCTAATGGCACGCCGCGCTCTACGACGCACACGCCCCCTAACACGCATCCGCACCCCGATCTCGACCCTCAGCCTCATCGGGGGCCTAACCCTAACCCTAGCCCCAGCCCTGACCCTGACCCCTAGGCCTCCCCCGCAGCCTGAAGCATGAGGCCTAGCCTAATGGCACGCCGCGCCCTAAGACGCACATGCCCCCTAACACGCATCCGCACCCTGATCTCGACCCTCAGCCTCACCGGGGGCCTAACCCTAACCCTAGCACCAGCCCTGACACTGACCACTAGGCCTCCCCCACAGCCTGAAGCCTGAGGCTTAGCCTAAAAGCACGCCACGCCCTTCGAAGCACACGCCCCCTAACACGCATCCGCACCCCGATCTCGACCCTCAGCCTCACCGGGGGCCTAATCCTTACCCTAGCCCCAGCCCAGACTCTGACACCTAGGCCTCCCCCGCAGCCTGAAGCCTGAGGCCTAGCCTAAGGGCACGCCGCGCTCTACGAAGCCCACGCACGCTAAGACGAATCCGCACCCCGATCTCGTCACTCAGCCTCACCGGGGGCCTAACACTAACCCCAGCCCCACGCTTGACCCTGACGCTAGGCCTCCCCCGCAGCCTGAAGCCTGAGGCCTAGCCTAACGGCACGCCACGCCCATCGACGCACACGCCCCCTAACACGCATCCGCACCCCGATCTCGACCCACAGCCTCACCGGGGGCCTAACCCTAACCCTAGCCCTAGCCCTGAACCTGACACCTAGGCCACCCCCGCAGCCTGAAGCCTGAGGCCTAGCCAAACGGCACGCAGCGCCCTACGACGCACACGCCCCCTAACACGCATCCGCACCCCGATCTCGAACCTCAGCCTCACAGGGGGCCTAACCCTAACCCTACCCCAGCCCTGACCCTGAACCCTAGGCCTCCCCCGCAGCGTGAATCCTGAGGCCTAGCCTAACGGCACGCCGCGCCCTACGACGCCCACGCCCCCTAACACGCATCCGCACCCCGATCTCGACCCTCAGCCTCACCGGGGGCCTAATCCTAACCCTAGCCCCAGCGATGACCCTGACCCCCAGGCCTCCCCCGCAGCCTGAAGCCTGAGGACTAACCTAACAGCACGCCGTGCCCTACGACGCGCACGACCCCTAACACGCATCCGCACCCCGATCTCGACCCTCAGCCTCACCGGGGGCCTAACCCTAACCCTAGCCCCAGCCTTGACCCTGACCACTAGGCATCCCCCAAAGCCTGAAGCCTGAGGCCTAGCCTAAGGGCTCGCCGCGCCCTACGACACCCACGCCCCCGAACACGCATCCGCACCCCGATCTTGACCCTCAGCCTCACCGTGGGCGTAACCCTAACCCTAGCGCCAGACCTGACCCTGACTCCTAGGCCTCTCCCGCAGCCTGAAGCCTGAGGCCTAGCCTAACGGCACGCTGCACCCTACGACGCCCACGCCCCCGAACACGCATCCGCACCCCGATGTCGACCCTCAACCTCACCAGGGGCCTAAACCTAACCCTAGCCCCAGCTTGACCCTGACCCCTAAGACTCACCCGCAGCCGGAAGCCTGAGGCCTAGGCTAAGGGCACGCCACGCTCTACGACGCACACGCCCCCTAAAACGCATCCGCACCGCGATCTCAACGCTCAGCCTCACCGGGGGCCTAAACCTAACCCTAGCCCCAGCCCTGACTCTGACACCTAGGCCTCCCCCGCAGGCTGAAGCCTGAGGCTTAGCCTAACGGCACGCCGCGCGCTACCACGCACACGCCCCCTAACACGCATCCGGACCCCGATCTCGACCCTCAGCCTCACCGGGGGCCTAACCCTAACCCTAGCCCCAGCCCTGACACTGACCCATAGGCCTCCCCTGCAGCCTAAAGCCTGAGGCCTAGCCTAACGGCACGCTGCGCCCTACGACGCCCACGCCCCCTAACACACATCCGCACCCCGATCTCGACCCTCAGCCTCACCGGGGGCCTAATCCTAACCCTAGACTCAGCCCTGAACCTGACCCCAAGGCCTCCCCCGCAGCCTGAAGCCTGAGGCCTTGCCTAACGGCACACCGCGACCTACGACGCCCAAGTCCCCGAACACGCATCCGCACCCCGATCTCGACACTCAGCCTCACCGAGGGCCTAACCCTAATCCTAGCCCCAGGCTTGACCCTGACTCCTAGGCCTCCCCCGCAGCCTGAAGCCTGAGGCCTAGCCTAACGGCACACCGTGACCTACGACGCCCACGCCCGCGAACACGCATGCGCACCCCGATTTCGACCCTCAGCCTCACCGGGGGCCTAACCCTAACCTTAGCCCCAGCACTGACCCTGACCCCTAGGCCTCCCCCGCAGCCTGAAGCCTGAGGCCTAGCCTAATGGCACGCTGCGCCCTACGACGCCCACGCCCCCTAACACCCATCCGCACCCCGATCTCGACCCTCAGCCTCATCGGGGGCCTAACCCTAACCCTATCCCCAGCCCTTACCCTGAAACCTAGGCCTCCCCCGCAGCCTGAAGCCTGAGGCCTAGCCTAACGGCACGCCGCGCGCTACGACGCAAGCGACCGCTAACACGCATCCGCACCACGATCTCGACCCTCAGCGTCACCGGGGGCCTAACACTAACCCTAGCCCCAGCCCTTTCCCTGACCCATAGGACTCCCCCGCAGCCTGAAGCCTGAGGCCTAGCCTAACGGCACGCTGCACCCTACGACGCGCACGCCCCCTAACACGCGTCCGCACCCCGATCTCGACCCTCAGCCTCACCGGGGGCCTAAATCTAAACCTAGCCCCAGCCCTTACCCTGACCCCTAGACCTCCCCCGCAGCCTGAAGCCTGAGGCCTAGCCTAACGGCACGCCTCGCCCTACGACGCCCACGCCCCCGAACACACATCCGCACCCCGATCTTGACCCTCAGCCTCACCGCGGGCCTAACCCTAACCCTATCCCCAGCCCTGACCCTGATCCCTAGGCCTGCCCCGCAGCCTGAAGCCTGAGACCTAACCTAACGGCACGCCACGCCCTACGACGCACACGCCCCCTAACACGCATCCGCACGCCGATCTCGACCCTCAGCCTCACCGGGGGCCTAAACCTAACCAGGCCCCAGCTTGACCCTGACCCCTAGGACTCCCCCGCAGCCTGAAGCCTGAGGCCTAGGCTAACGGCACGCCGCGCTCTACGACGCACACGCCCCCTAACACGCATCCGCACCCCGATCTAGACCCTCAGCCTCACCGAGGTCCTAACCCTAACCCTAGCCCCAGCCCGGACCCAGACACCTCGGCCTCCCCCGCAGCCTGAAGCCTGAGTCCTAGCCTAACGGCACTCTGCGTCCTACGACGCCCACGCCCCCGAACACGCATCCGCACCCCGATCTCGACCCTCAGCCTCACCGGGGTCTAAACCTAACCCTAGCCCCAGCCCTGACCCTGACCCCTAGGCCTCCCCCGCAGCCTGAAGCCTGAGGCCTAGCCTAAGGGCACGCCGCGCCCTACGAAGCCCACGCACGCTAAGACGAATCCGCACCCCGATCTCGACCCTCAGCCTCACCGGGGGCCTAACACTAACCCCAGCCCCAGGCTTGACCCTGACACTAGGCCTCCACCGCAGCCTGAAGCCTGAGACCTAGCCTAACGGCACGCCACGCCCTTCGAAGCATACGCCCCCTAACACGCATCCGCACCCCGATCTCGACCCTCAGCCTCACCGGGGGCCGAATCCTTACCCTAGCCCCAGCCCAGACTCTGACACCTAGGCCTCCCCCGCAGCCTGAAGCCTGAGGCCTAGCCTAAGGGCACGCCGCGCCCTACGACGCCCATGCACGCTAAGACGAGTCTGCACCCCGATCTCGTCACTCAGCCTCACCGGGGGCCTAACACTAACCCCAGCCCCACGCTTGACCCTGACCCTAAGCCTCCCCCGCAGCCTGAAGCCTGAGGCGTAGCCTAACGGCACGCCGCGCCCTACGACGCACACGCCCCCTAACACGCATCCGCACCTAGATCTCGACCCTCAGCCGCACCGGGGGCCTAACCCTAACCCTAGCCCCAGCCCTGACCCTGCAACCCTAGGCCTCTCCCGCAGCCTGAAGCCTGAGGCCTAGCCTAAGGGCACGCCGCGCCCTACGACGCTCACGCCCCCTGACACGCATCCGCACCCCGATCTCCACCCTCAGCCTCACCGGGGGCCTAACCCTAACTCTATCCCCAGCCCTGACGATGACACCTAGGCCTCCCCCGCATCCTGAAGCCTGAGGCCTAGCCTAACGTCTCGCTGCGCCCTACGACGCCCACGCCCCCTAACACGCATCCGCACCCCGATCTCGACCCTTAGCCTCACTGGGGGCCTAACCCTAACCCTAGCCCCAGCCGTGACCCTGACCCCTTGGCCTCACCCGCAGCCTGAAGCCTGAGACCTAGCCTAACGGCACGCCACGCCCTACGACGCACACGCCCCCTAACACGCATCCGCACACCGATCTCGACCCTCAGCCTCACCGGGGGCCTAAACCTAACCCTAGCCCCAGCTTGACCCTGACCCCTAGGACTCCCCCGCAGCCGGAAGCCTGAGGCCTAGGCAAACGGCACGCCGCGCTCTACGACGCACACTCCCCCTAAAACGCATCCGCACCGCGATCTCGACGCTCAGCCTCACCGGGGGCCTAAACCTAACCCTAGCCCCAGCCCTGACTCTGACCCCTAGGCCGCCCCCACAGCCTGAAGCCTGAGGCTTAGCGTAAAAGCACGCAGCGCCCTACGACGCACACGCCCCTTAACACGCATACGCACCCCGATCTCGACCTTCAGCCTCACCGGGGCCCTAACCCTAACCCTATCCCCAGCCCTGACCCTGACACCTAGGCCTCCCCCGCATCCTGAAGCCTGAGGCCTAGCCTAACGGCACGATGCGCGCTACCACGCACACGCCCCCTAACACGCATCCGCACCCCGGTCTCGACCCTCAGCCTCACCGGGGGCCTAACCCTAACCCTAGCCCCAGCCCTGACACTGACCCCTAGGCCTCCGCCGCAGCCTAAAGCCTGAGTCCTAGCCTAACGGCACGCTGCGCCCTACGACGTCCACGCTCCCTAACACACATCCGCACCCCGATCTCGACCCTCAGCCTCACCGGGGGCCTAACACTAACCCTAGCCCCAGCCCTGACCCTGACCCCTAGGCCTCCCTCGCAGCCTGAAGCCTGAGGCCTAGACTAACGGCACGCTGCGCCCTACGATGCCCAGGCCCCCTAACACGCATCCGCAGCCTGATCTCGACTCTCAGCCTCACCGGGGGCCTAACCCTAACCCTAGCCCCAGCGCTGACCCTGATCCCTAGGCCTGCCCCGCAGCCTGAAGCCTGAGGACTAGCCTAATGGCACGCCGCGCTCTACGACGCACACGCCCCCTAACACGCATCCGCACCCCGATCTCGACCCTCAGCCTCATCGGGGGCCTAACCCTAACCCTAGCCCCAGCCCTGACCCTGACCCCTAGGCCTCCCCCGCAGCCTGAAGCATGAGGCCTAGCCTAATGGCACGCCGCGCCCTAAGACTCACATGCCCCCTAACACGCATCCGCACCCTGATCTCGACCCTCAGCCTCACCGGGGGCCTAACCCTAACCCTAGCACCAGCCCTGACACTGACCACTAGGCCTCCCCCACAGCCTGAAGCCTGAGGCTTAGCCTAAAAGCACGCCACGCCCTTCGAAGCACACGCCCCCTAACACGCATCCGCACCCCGATCTCGACCCTCAGCCTCACCGGGGGCCTAATCCTTACCCTAGCCCCAGCCCAGACTCTGACACCTAGGCCTCCCCCGCAGCCTGAAGCCTGAGGCCTAGCCTAAGGGCACGCCGCGCTCTACGAAGCCCACGCACGCTAAGACGAATCCGCACCCCGATCTCGTCACTCAGCCTCACCGGGGGCCTAACACTAACCCCAGTCCCACGCTTGACCCTGACACTAGGCCTCCCCCGCAGCCTGAAGCCTGAGGCCTAGCCTAACGGCACGCCACGCCCATCGACGCACACGCCCCCTAACACGCATCCGCACCCCGATCTCGACCCACAGCCTCACCGGGGGCCTAACCCTAACCCTAGCCCTAGCCCTGAACCTGACACCTAGGCCACCCCGCAGCCTGAAGCCTGAGGCCTAGCCAAACGGCACGATGCGCGCTACCACGCACACGCCCCCTAACACGCATCCGCACCCCGATCTCGACCCTCAGCCTCACAGGGGGCCTAACCCTAACCCTACCCCAGCCCTGACCCTGAACCCTAGGCCTCCCCCGCAGCGTGAATCCTGAGGCCTAGCCTAACGGCACGCCGCGCCCTACGACGCCCACGCCCCCTAACACGCATCCGCACCCCGATCTCGACCCTCAGCCTCACCGGGGGCCTAATCCTAACCCTAGCCCCAGCGATGACCCTGACCCCCAGGCCTCCCCCGCAGCCTGAAGCCTGAGGACTAACCTAACAGCACGCCGTGCCCTACGACGCGCACGACCCCTAACACGCATCCGCACCCCGATCTCGACCCTCAGCCTCACCGGGGGCCTAACCCTAACCCTAGCCCCAGCCTTGACCCTGACCACTAGGCATCCCCCAAAGCCTGAAGCCTGAGGCCTAGCCTAAGGGCTCGCCGCGCCCTACGACACCCACGCCCCCGAACACGCATCCGCACCCCGATCTTGACCCTCAGCCTCACCGTGGGCGTAACCCTAACCCTAGCGCCAGACCTGACCCTGACTCCTAGGCCTCCCCCGCAGCCTGAAGCCTGAGGTCTAGCCTAACGGCACGCCACGCCCTACGACGCTCATGCCCCCTAACACGCATCCGCAACCCGATCTCGACCCTCAGCCTCACCGGGGGCCTAACCCTAACCCTATCCCCAGCCCTGACCCTGACACCTAGTCATCCCCCGCAGCCTGAAGCCTGAGGCCTAGCCTAACGGCACGCCACGCCCTACGATGCACACGACCCATAACACGCATCCGCACCCCGATCTCGATCCTCAGCCTCACCGGGGGCCTAACCCTAACACTAGCCCCAGCCCTGGCCCTGACCCCTAGGCCTCCCCCGTAGCCTGAAGCCTGAGGCCTAGCCTTATGGCACGCCGCGCATTAGGACGCACACGCCCACTAACACGCATCCGCACCCCGATCTCGACCCTCAGCCTCACCGTGGCCCTAACCCTAACCCTAGCCCCAGCCCTGACCCTGACCCCTAGGCCTCCCCCACAGCCTGAAGCCTGAGACCTAACCTAATGGCACGCCGCGCCCTACGACGCCCACGCCCCCGAACACGCATCCGCACCCGGATCTCGACCCTCAGCCTCACCGGGGGCCTAACCCTAACCCTAGCCCCAGCCCTGACCCTAACCCCTAGGCCTCCCCCGCAGCCTGAAGCCTGAGGCCTAGCCTAACTTCACGCCACGCCCTACGACGCTCATGCCCCCTAACACGCATCCGCAACCCGATCTCGACCCTCAGCCTCACCGGGGGCCTAACCCTAACCCTAGCCCCAGCCCTGACACTGACCCATAGGCCTCCCCTGCAGCCTAAAGCCTGAGGCCTAGCCTAACGGCACGCTGCGCCCTACGACGCCCACGCCCCCTAACACACATCCGCACCCCGATCTCGACCCTCAGCCTCACCGGGGGCCTAATCCTAACCCTAGACTCAGCCCTGAACCTGACCCCAAGGCCTCCCCCGCAGCCTGAAGCCTGAGGCCTTGCCTAACGGCACACCGCGACCTACGACGGCCAAGTCCCCGAACACGCATCCGCACCCCGATCTCGACACTCAGCCTCACCGAGGGCCTAACCCTAATCCTAGCCCCAGGCTTGACCCTGACTCCTAGGCCTCCCCCGCAGCCTGAAGCCTGAGGCCTAGCCTAACGGCACACCGTGACCTACGACGCCCACGCCCGCGAACACGCATGCGCACCCCGATTTCGACCCTCAGCCTCACCGGGGGCCTAACCCTAACCTTAGCCCCAGCACTGACCCTGACCCCTAGGCCTCCCCCGCAGCCTGAAGCCTGAGGCCTAGCCTAATGGCACGCTGCGCCCTACGACGCCCACGCCCCCTAACACCCATCCGCACCCCGATCTCGACCCTCAGCCTCATCGGGGGCCTAACCCTAACCCTATCCCCAGCCCTTACCCTGAAACCTAGGCCTCCCCCGCAGCCTGAAGCCTGAGGCCTAGCCTAACGGCACGCCGCGCGCTACGACGCAAGCGACCGCTAACACGCATCCGCACCACGATCTCGACCCTCAGCGTCACCGGGGGCCTAACACTAACCCTAGCCCCAGCCCTTTCCCTGACCCATAGGACTCCCCCGCAGCCTGAAGCCTGAGGCCTAGCCTAACGGCACGCTGCACCCTACGACGCGCACGCCCCCTAACACGCGTCCGCACCCCGATCTCGACCCTCAGCCTCACCGGGGGCCTAAATCTAAACCTAGCCCCAGCCCTTACCCTGACCCCTAGACCTCCCCCGCAGCCTGAAGCCTGAGGCCTAGCCTAACGGCACGCCTCGCCCTACGACGCCCACGCCCCCGAACACACATCCGCACCCCGATCTTGACCCTCAGCCTCACCGCGGGCCTAACCCTAACCCTATCCCCAGCCCTGACCCTGATCCCTAGGCCTGCCCCGCAGCCTGAAGCCTGAGACCTAACCTAACGGCACGCCACGCCCTACGACGCACACGCCCCCTAACACGCATCCGCATGCCGATCTCGACCCTCAGCCTCACCGGGGGCCTAAACCTAACCAGGCCCCAGCTTGACCCTGACCCCTAGGACTCCCCCGCAGCCTGAAGCCTGAGGCCTAGGCTAACGGCACGCCGCGCTCTACGACGCACACGCCCCCTAACACGCATCCGCACCCCGATCTAGACCCTCAGCCTCACCGAGGTCCTAACCCTAACCCTAGCCCCAGCCCGGACCCAGACACCTCGGCCTCCCCCGCAGCCTGAAGCCTGAGTCCTAGCCTAACGGCACTCTGCGTCCTACGACGCCCACGCCCCCGAACACGCATCCGCACCCCGATCTCGACCCTCAGCCTCACCGGGGTCTAAACCTAACCCTAGCCCCAGCCCTGACCCTGACCCCTAGGCCTCCCCCGCAGCCTGAAGCCTGAGGCCTAGCCTAAGGGCACGCCGCCCCCTACGAAGCCCACGCACGCTAAGACGAATCCGCACCCCGATCTCGACCCTCAGCCTCACCGGGGGCCTAACACTAACCCCAGCCCCAGGCTTGACCCTGACACTAGGCCTCCGCCGCAGCCTGAAGCCTGAGACCTAGCCTAACGGCACGCCACGCCCTTCGAAGCATACGCCCCCTAACACGCATCCGCACCCCGATCTCGACCCTCAGCCTCACCGGGGGCCGAATCCTTACCCTAGCCCCAGCCCAGACTCTGACACCTAGGCCTCCCCCGCAGCCTGAAGCCTGAGGCCTAGCCTAAGGGCACGCCGCGCCCTACGACGCCCATGCACGCTAAGACGAGTCTGCACCCCGATCTCGTCACTCAGCCTCACCGGGGGCCTAACACTAACCCCAGCCCCACGCTTGACCCTGACCCTAAGCCTCCCCCGCAGCCTGAAGCCTGAGGCGTAGCCTAACGGCACGCCGCGCCCTACGACGCACACGCCCCCTAACACGCATCCGCACCTAGATCTCGACCATCAGCCGCACCGGGGGCCTAACCCTAACCCTAGCCCCAGCCCTGACCCTGCAACCCTAGGCCTCTCCCGCAGCCTGAAGCCTGAGGCCTAGCCTAAGGGCACGCCGCGCCCTACGACGCTCACGCCCCCTGACACGCATCCGCACCCCGATCTCCACCCTCAGCCTCACCGGGGGCCTAACCCTAACTCTATCCCCAGCCCTGACGATGACACCTAGGCCTCCCCCGCATCCTGAAGCCTGAGGCCTAGCCTAACGTCTCGCTGCGCCCTACGACGCCCACGCCCCCTAACACGCATCCGCACCCCGATCTCGACCCTTAGCCTCACTGGGGGCCTAACCCTAACCCTAGCCCCAGCCGTGACCCTGACCCCTTGGCCTCACCCGCAGCCTGAAGCCTGAGACCTAGCCTAACGGCACGCCACGCCCTACGACGCACACGCCCCCTAACACGCATCCGCACACCGATCTCGACCCTCAGCCTCACCGGGGGCCTAAACCTAACCCTAGCCCCAGCTTGACCCTGACCCCTAGGACTCCCCCGCAGCCGGAAGCCTGAGGCCTAGGCAAACGGCACGCCGCGCTCTACGACGCACACTCCCCCTAAAACGCATCCGCACCGCGATCTCGACGCTCAGCCTCACCGGGGGCCTAAACCTAACCCTAGCCCCAGCCCTGACTCTGACCCCTAGGCCGCCCCCACAGCCTGAAGCCTGAGGCTTAGCGTAAAAGCACGCAGCGCCCTACGACGCACACGCCCCTTAACACGCATACGCACCCCGATCTCGACCTTCAGCCTCACCGGGGCCCTAACCCTAACCCTATCCCCAGCCCTGACCCTGACACCTAGGCCTCCCCCGCATCCTGAAGCCTGAGGCCTAGCCTAACGGCACGATGCGCGCTACCACGCACACGCCCCCTAACACGCATCCGCACCCCGGTCTCGACCCTCAGCCTCACCGGGGGCCTAACCCTAACCCTAGCCCCAGCCCTGACACTGACCCCTAGGCCTCCGCCGCAGCCTAAAGCCTGAGTCCTAGCCTAACGGCACGCTGCGCCCTACGACGTCCACGCTCCCTAACACACATCCGCACCCCGATCTCGACCCTCAGCCTCACCGGGGGCCTAACACTAACCCTAGCCCCAGCCCTGACCCTGACCCCTAGGCCTCCCTCGCAGCCTGAAGCCTGAGGCCTAGACTAACGGCACGCTGCGCCCTACGATGCCCAGGCCCCCTAACACGCATCCGCAGCCTGATCTCGACTCTCAGCCTCACCGCGGGCCTAACCCTAACCCTAGCCCCAGCGCTGACCCTGATCCCTAGGCCTGCCCCGCAGCCTGAAGCCTGAGGACTAGCCAATTGGCACGCCGCGCTCTACGACGCACACGCCCCCTAACACGCATCCGCACCCCGATCTCGACCCTCAGCCTCATCGGGGGCCTAACCCTAACCCTAGCCCCAGCCCTGACCCTGACCCCTAGGCCTCCCCCGCAGCCTGAAGCATGAGGCCTAGCCTAATGGCACGCCGCGCCCTAAGACGCACATGCCCCCTAACACGCATCCGCACCCTGATCTCGACCCTCAGCCTCACCGGGGGCCTAACCCTAACCCTAGCACCAGCCCTGACACTGACCACTAGGCCTCCCCCACAGCCTGAAGCCTGAGGCTTAGCCTAAAAGCACGCCACGCCCTTCGAAGCACACGCCCCCTAACACGCATCCGCACCCCGATCTCGACCCTCAGCCTCACCGGGGGCCTAATCCTTACCCTAGCCCCAGCCCAGACTCTGACACCTAGGCCTCCCCCGCAGCCTGAAGCCTGAGGCCTAGCCTAAGGGCACGCCGCGCTCTACGAAGCCCACGCACGCTAAGACGAATCCGCACCCCGATCTCGTCACTCAGCCTCACCGGGGGCCTAACACTAACCCCAGCCCCACGCTTGACCCTGACGCTAGGCCTCCCCCGCAGCCTGAAGCCTGAGGCCTAGCCTAACGGCACGCCACGCCCATCGACGCACACGCCCCCTAACACGCATCCGCACCCCGATCTCGACCCACAGCCTCACCGGGGGCCTAACCCTAACCCTAGCCCTAGCCCTGAACCTGACACCTAGGCCACCCCCGCAGCCTGAAGCCTGAGGCCTAGCCAAACGGAACGCAGCGCCCTACGACGCACACGCCCCCTAACACGCATCCGCACCCCGATCTCGACCCTCAGCCTCACAGGGGGCCTAACCCTAACCCTACCCCAGCCCTGACCCTGAACCCTAGGCCTCCCCCGCAGCGTGAATCCTGAGGCCTAGCCTAACCGCACGCCGCGCCCTACGACGCCCACGCCCCCTAACACGCATCCGCACCCCGATCTCGACCCTCAGCCTCACCGGGGGCCTAATCCTAACCCTAGCCCCAGCGATGACCCTGACCCCCAGGCCTCCCCCGCAGCCTGAAGCCTGAGGACTAACCTAACAGCACGCCGTGCCCTACGACGCGCACGACCCCTAACACGCATCCGCACCCCGATCTCGACCCTCAGCCTCACCGGGGGCCTAACCCTAACCCTAGCCCCAGCCTTGACCCTGACCACTAGGCATCCCCCAAAGCCTGAAGCCTGAGGCCTAGCCTAAGGGCTCGCCGCGCCCTACGACACCCACGCCCCCGAACACGCATCCGCACCCCGATCTTGACCCTCAGCCTCACCGTGGGCGTAACCCTAACCCTAGCGCCAGACCTGACCCTGACTCCTAGGCCTCTCCCGCAGCCTGAAGCCTGAGGCCTAGCCTAACGGCACGCTGCACCCTACGACGCCCACGCCCCCGAACACGCATCCGCACCCCGATGTCGACCCTCAACCTCACCAGGGGCCTAAACCTAACCCTAGCCCCAGCTTGACCCTGACCCCTAAGACTCACCCGCAGCCGGAAGCCTGAGGCCTAGGCTAAGGGCACGCCACGCTCTACGACGCACACGCCCCCTAAAACGCATCCGCACCGCGATCTCAACGCTCAGCCTCACCGGGGGCCTAAACCTAACCCTAGCCCCAGCCCTGACTCTGACACCTAGGCCTCCCCCGCAGGCTGAAGCCTGAGGCTTAGCCTAACGGCACGCCGCGCGCTACCACGCACACGCCCCCTAACACGCATCCGGACCCCGATCTCGACCCTCAGCCTCACCGGGGGCCTAACCCTAACCCTAGCCCCAGCCCTGACACTGACCCATAGGCCTCCCCTGCAGCCTGAAGCCTGAGGCCTAGCCTAACGGCACGCCACGCCCTACGATGCACACGACCCATAACACGCATCCGCACCCCGATCTCGATCCTCAGCCTCACCGGGGGCCTAACCCTAACACTAGCCCCAGCCCTGGCCCTGACCCCTAGGCCTCCCCCGTAGCCTGAAGCCTGAGGCCTAGCCTTATGGCACGCCGCGCATTAGGACGCACACGCCCACTAACACGCATCCGCACCCCGATCTCGACCCTCAGCCTCACCGTGGCCCTAACCCTAACCCTAGCCCCAGCCCTGACCCTGACCCCTAGGCCTCCCCCACAGCCTGAAGCCTGAGACCTAACCTAATGGCACGCCGCGCCCTACGACGCCCACGCCCCCGAACACGCATCCGCACCCGGATCTCGACCCTCAGCCTCACCGGGGGCCTAACCCTAACCCTAGCCCCAGCCCTGACCCTAACCCCTAGGCCTCCCCCGCAGCCTGAAGCCTGAGGCCTAGCCTAACTTCACGCCACGCCCTACGACGCTCATGCCCCCTAACACGCATCCGCAACCCGATCTCGACCCTCAGCCTCACCGGGGGCCTAACCCTAACCCTATCCCCAGCCCTGACCCTGACACCTAGTCATCCCCCGCAGCCTGAAGCCTGAGGCCTAGCCTAACGGCACGCCACGCCCTACGATGCACACGACCCATAACACGCATCCGCACCCCGATCTCGATCCTCAGCCTCACCGGGGGCCTAACCCTAACACTAGCCCCAGCCCTGGCCCTGACCCCTAGGCCTCCCCCGTAGCCTGAAGCCTGAGGCCTAGCCTTATGGCACGCCGCGCATTAGGACGCACACGCCCACTAACACGCATCCGCACCCCGATCTCGACCCTCAGCCTCACCGTGGCCCTAACCCTAACCCTAGCCCCAGCACTGACCCTGACCCCTAGGCCTCCCCCGCAGCCTGAAGCCTGAGGCCTTGCCTAACGGCACACCGCGACCTACGACGCCCAAGTCCCCGAACACGCATCCGCACCCCGATCTCGACACTCAGCCTCACCGAGGGCCTAACCCTAATCCTAGCCCCAGGCTTGACCCTGACTCCTAGGCCTCCCCCGCAGCCTGAAGCCTGAGGCCTAGCCTAACGGCACACCGTGACCTACGACGCCCACGCCCGCGAACACGCATGCGCACCCCGATTTTGACCCTCAGCCTCACCGGGGGCCTAACCCTAACCTTAGCCCCAGCACTGACCCTGACCCCTAGGCCTCCCCCGCAGCCTGAAGCCTGAGGCCTAGCCTAATGGCACGCTGCGCCCTACGACGCCCACGCCCCCTAACACCCATCCGCACCCCGATCTCGACCCTCAGCCTCATCGGGGGCCTAACCCTAACCCTATCCCCAGCCCTTACCCTGAAACCTAGGCCTCCCCCGCAGCCTGAAGCCTGAGGCCTAGCCTAACGGCACGCCGCGCGCTACGACGCAAGCGACCGCTAACACGCATCCGCACCACGATCTCGACCCTCAGCGTCACCGGGGGCCTAACACTAACCCTAGCCCCAGCCCTTTCCCTGACCCATAGGACTCCCCCGCAGCCTGAAGCCTGAGGCCTAGCCTAACGGCACGCTGCACCCTACGACGCGCACGCCCCCTAACACGCGTCCGCACCCCGATCTCGACCCTCAGCCTCACCGGGGGCCTAAATCTAAACCTAGCCCCAGCCCTTACCCTGACCCCTAGACCTCCCCCGCAGCCTGAAGCCTGAGGCCTAGCCTAACGGCACGCCTCGCCCTACGACGCCCACGCCCCCGAACACACATCCGCACCCCGATCTTGACCCTCAGCCTCACCGCGGGCCTAACCCTAACCCTATCCCCAGCCCTGACCCTGATCCCTAGGCCTGCCCCGCAGCCTGAAGCCTGAGACCTAACCTAACGGCACGCCACGCCCTACGACGCACACGCCCCCTAACACGCATCCGCACGCCGATCTCGACCCTCAGCCTCACCGGGGGCCTAAACCTAACCAGGCCCCAGCTTGACCCTGACCCCTAGGACTCCCCCGCAGCCTGAAGCCTGAGGCCTAGGCTAACGGCACGCCGCGCTCTACGACGCACACGCCCCCTAACACGCATCCGCACCCCGATCTAGACCCTCAGCCTCACCGAGGTCCTAACCCTAACCCTAGCCCCAGCCCGGACCCAGACACCTCGGCCTCCCCCGCAGCCTGAAGCCTGAGTCCTAGCCTAACGGCACTCTGCGTCCTACGACGCCCACGCCCCCGAACACGCATCCGCACCCCGATCTCGACCCTCAGCCTCACCGGGGTCTAAACCTAACCCTAGCCCCAGCCCTGACCCTGACCCCTAGGCCTCCCCCGCAGCCTGAAGCCTGAGGCCTAGCCTAAGGGCACGCCGCGCCCTACGAAGCCCACGCACGCTAAGACGAATCCGCACCCCGATCTCGACCCTCAGCCTCACCGGGGGCCTAACACTAACCCCAGCCCCAGGCTTGACCCTGACACTAGGCCTCCGCCGCAGCCTGAAGCCTGAGACCTAGCCTAACGGCACGCCACGCCCTTCGAAGCATACGCCCCCTAACACGCATCCGCACCCCGATCTCGACCCTCAGCCTCACCGGGGGCCGAATCCTTACCCTAGCCCCAGCCCAGACTCTGACACCTAGGCCTCCCCCGCAGCCTGAAGCCTGAGGCCTAGCCTAAGGGCACGCCGCGCCCTACGACGCCCATGCACGCTAAGACGAGTCTGCACCCCGATCTCGTCACTCAGCCTCACCGGGGGCCTAACACTAACCCCAGCCCCACGCTTGACCCTGACCCTAAGCCTCCCCCGCAGCCTGAAGCCTGAGGCGTAGCCTAACGGCACGCCGCGCCCTACGACGCACACGCCCCCTAACACGCATCCGCACCTAGATCTCGACCCTCAGCCGCACCGGGGGCCTAACCCTAACCCTAGCCCCAGCCCTGACCCTGCAACCCTAGGCCTCTCCCGCAGCCTGAAGCCTGAGGCCTAGCCTAAGGGCACGCCGCGCCCTACGACGCTCACGCCCCCTGACACGCATCCGCACCCCGATCTCCACCCTCAGCCTCACCGGGGGCCTAACCCTAACTCTATCCCCAGCCCTGACGATGACACCTAGGCCTCCCCCGCATCCTGAAGCCTGAGGCCTAGCCTAACGTCTCGCTGCGCCCTACGACGCCCACGCCCCCTAACACGCATCCGCACCCCGATCTCGACCCTTAGCCTCACTGGGGGCCTAACCCTAACCCTAGCCCCAGCCGTGACCCTGACCCCTTGGCCTCACCCGCAGCCTGAAGCCTGAGACCTAGCCTAACGGCACGCCACGCCCTACGACGCACACGCCCCCTAACACGCATCCGCACACCGATCTCGACCCTCAGCCTCACCGGGGGCCTAAACCTAACCCTAGCCCCAGCTTGACCCTGACCCCTAGGACTCCCCCGCAGCCGGAAGCCTGAGGCCTAGGCAAACGGCACGCCGCGCTCTACGACGCACACTCCCCCTAAAACGCATCCGCACCGCGATCTCGACGCTCAGCCTCACCGGGGGCCTAAACCTAACCCTAGCCCCAGCCCTGACTCTGACCCCTAGGCCGCCCCCACAGCCTGAAGCCTGAGGCTTAGCGTAAAAGCACGCAGCGCCCTACGACGCACACGCCCCTTAACACGCATACGCACCCCGATCTCGACCTTCAGCCTCACCGGGGCCCTAACCCTAACCCTATCCCCAGCCCTGACCCTGACACCTAGGCCTCCCCCGCATCCTGAAGCCTGAGGCCTAGCCTAACGGCACGATGCGCGCTACCACGCACACGCCCCCTAACACGCATCCGCACCCCGGTCTCGACCCTCAGCCTCACCGGGGGCCTAACCCTAACCCTAGCCCCAGCCCTGACACTGACCCCTAGGCCTCCGCCGCAGCCTAAAGCCTGAGTCCTAGCCTAACGGCACGCTGCGCCCTACGACGTCCACGCTCCCTAACACACATCCGCACCCCGATCTCGACCCTCAGCCTCACCGGGGGCCTAACACTAACCCTAGCCCCAGCCCTGACCCTGACCCCTAGGCCTCCCTCGCAGCCTGAAGCCTGAGGCCTAGACTAACGGCACGCTGCGCCCTACGATGCCCAGGCCCCCTAACACGCATCCGCAGCCTGATCTCGACTCTCAGCCTCACCGGGGGCCTAACCCTAACCCTAGCCCCAGCGCTGACCCTGATCCCTAGGCCTGCCCCGCAGCCTGAAGCCTGAGGACTAGCCTAATGGCACGCCGCGCTCTACGACGCACACGCCCCCTAACACGCATCCGCACCCCGATCTCGACCCTCAGCCTCATCGGGGGCCTAACCCTAACCCTAGCCCCAGCCCTGACCCTGACCCCTAGGCCTCCCCCGCAGCCTGAAGCATGAGGCCTAGCCTAATGGCACGCCGCGCCCTAAGACGCACATGCCCCCTAACACGCATCCGCACCCTGATCTCGACCCTCAGCCTCACCGGGGGCCTAACCCTAACCCTAGCACCAGCCCTGACACTGACCACTAGGCCTCCCCCACAGCCTGAAGCCTGAGGCTTAGCCTAAAAGCACGCCACGCCCTTCGAAGCACACGCCCCCTAACACGCATCCGCACCCCGATCTCGACCCTCAGCCTCACCGGGGACCTAATCCTTACCCTAGCCCCAGCCCAGACTCTGACACCTAGGCCTCCCCCGCAGCCTGAAGCCTGAGGCCTAGCCTAAGGGCACGCCGCGCTCTACGAAGCCCACGCACGCTAAGACGAATCCGCACCCCGATCTCGTCACTCAGCCTCACCGGGGGCCTAACACTAACCCCAGCCCCACGCTTGACCCTGACCCTAGGCCTCCCCCGCAGCCTGAAGCCTGAGGCCTAGCCTAACGGCACGCCACGCCCATCGACGCACACGCCCCCTAACACGCATCCGCACCCCGATCTCGACCCACAGCCTCACCGGGGGCCTAACCCTAACCCTAGCCCTAGCCCTGAACCTGACACCTAGGCCACCCCCGCAGCCTGAAGCCTGAGGCCTAGCCAAACGGCACGCAGCGCCCTACGACGCACACGCCCCCTAACACGCATCCGCACCCCGATCTCGACCCTCAGCCTCACAGGGGGCCTAACCCTAACCCTACCCCAGCCCTGACCCTGAACCCTAGGCCTCCCCCGCAGCGTGAATCCTGAGGCCTAGCCTAACGGCACGCCGCGCCCTACGACGCCCACGCCCCCTAACACGCATCCGCACCCCGATCTCGACCCTCAGCCTCACCGGGGGCCTAATCCTAACCCTAGCCCCAGCGATGACCCTGACCCCCAGGCCTCCCCCGCAGCCTGAAGCCTGAGGACTAACCTAACAGCACGCCGTGCCCTACGACGCGCACGACCCCTAACACGCATCCGCACCCCGATCTCGACCCTCAGCCTCACCGGGGGCCTAACCCTAACCCTAGCCCCAGCCTTGACCCTGACCACTAGGCATCCCCCAAAGCCTGAAGCCTGAGGCCTAGCCTAAGGGCTCGCCGCGCCCTACGACACCCACGCCCCCGAACACGCATCCGCACCCCTATCTTGACCCTCAGCCTCACCGTGGGCGTAACCCTAACCCTAGCGCCAGACCTGACCCTGACTCCTAGGCCTCCCCCGCAGCCTGAAGCCTGAGGTCTAGCCTAACGGCACGCCACGCCCTACGACGCTCATGCCCCCTAACACGCATCCGCAACCCGATCTCGACCCTCAGCCTCACCGGGGGCCTAACCCTAACCCTAGCCCCAGCCCTGACCCTAACCCCTAGGCCTCCCCCGCAGCCTGAAGCCTGAGGCCTAGCCTTATGGCACGCCGCGCATTAGGACGCACACGCCCACTAACACGCATCCGCACCCCGATCTCGACCCTCAGCCTCACCGTGGCCCTAACCCTAACCCTAGCCCCAGCCCTGACCCTGACCCCTAGGCCTCCCCCACAGCCTGAAGCCTGAGACCTAACCTAATGGCACGCCGCGCCCTACGACGCCCACGACCCCGAACACGCATCCGCACCCGGATCTCGACCCTCAGCCTCACCGGGGGCCTAACCCTAACCCTAGCCCCAGCCCTGACCCTAACCCCTAGGCCTCCCCCGCAGCCTGAAGCCTGAGGCCTAGCCTAACTTCACGCCGCGCCCTACGATGCCCACGCCCCCTAACACGCATCCACACCCCGATTTCGACCCTCAGCCTCACCGAGGTCCTAACCCTAACCCTAGCCCCAGCCCTGACCCTGACCCCTAGGCCTCCCCCGCAGCCTGAAGCCTGAGGCCTAGCCTAACGGCACGCCACCCCCTACGACACACACGCCCCCTAACATGCATCCGAACACCGATCTCGACCCTCAGCCTCCCCGGGGGCCTAACCCTAACCCTAGCCCCAGCCCTGAACCTGACACCTAGGCCACACCCGCAGCCTGAAGCCTGAGGCGTAGCCTATCGGCATGGCGCACTCTACGACACACAGGCCCGCTAACAGGCATCCGCACCCCGATCTCGACCCTCAGCCTCACCGGGGGCCTAACCCTAACCCTAGCCCCAGCCCAGACCCTGACCCCTAGGCCTCCCCCGCAGCCTGAAGCCTGTGGCCTAGCCTAACGGCACGCCGCGGCCTATGACGCCCACGCCCCCGAACACGCATCCGCACCCCGATCTCGACCCTCAGCCTCACCGGGGGCCTAACCCTAACCCTAGCCCCAGCCCTGAAACTAACACCTAGGTCACATCCGCAGCCTGAAGCCTGAGGCGTAGCCGAACAGCACACCGCGCCCTACCACGCACACGCCCCCTAACACGCATCCGCACCCCGATCTCGACCCTCAGCCTCACCTGGGGCCTAACCCTAACCCTAGCCCCAGCCCTGACACTGACCCCTAGGCCTCCGCCGCAGCCTAAAGCCTGAGTCCTAGCCTAACATCACGCTGCGCCCTACGACGTCCACGCTCCCTAACACACATCCGCACCCCGATCTCGACACTCAGCCTCACCGGGGGCCTAACACTAACCCTAGCCCCAGCCCTGACCCTGACCCCTAGGCCTCCCTCGCAGCCTGAAGCCTGAGGCCTAGACTAACGGCACGCTGCGCCCTACGATGCCCAGGCCCCCTAACACGCATCCGCAGCCTGATCTCGACTCTCAGCCTCACCGGGGGCCTAACCCTAACCCTAGCCCCAGCGCTGACCCTGATCCCTAGGCCGGCCCCGCAGCCTTAAGCCTGAGGACTAGCCTAATGGCACGACGCGCCCTACGACGCACACGCCCCCTAACACGCATCCGCACCCCGATCTCGACCCTCAGCCTCATCGGGGGCCTAACCCTAACCCTAGCCCCAGCCCAGACCCTGACCTCTAGGCCTCCCCCGCAGCCTGAAGCATGAGGCCTAGCCTAATGGCACGCCGCGCCCTAAGACGCACATGCCCCCTAACACGCATCCGCACCCTGATCTCGACCCTCAGCCTCACCGGGGGCCTAACCCTAACCCTAGCCCCAGCCCTGACCCTGACCACTAGGCCTCCCCCACAGCCTGAAGCCTGAGGCCTAACCTAATGGCACGCCGCGTCCTACGACGCCCACGCCCCCTAACACGCATCCGCACCCCGATCTCGACCCTCAGCCTCACCGAGGTCCTAACCCTAACCCTAGACCCAGCCCTGACCCAGACACCTCGGCCTCCCCCACAGCCTGAAGCCTGAGTCCTAGCCTAACGGCACTCTGCGCCCTACGATGCCCACGCCCCCGAACACGCATCCGCACCCCGATCTCGACCCTCAGCCTCACCGGGGGCCTAACACTAACCCCAGCCCCAGGCTTGACCCTGACACTAGGCCTCCCCCACAGCCTGAAGCCTGAGGCCTAGCCTAACGGCAAGCCACGCCCTTCGAAGCATACGCCCCCTAACACGCATCCGCACCCCGATCTCGACCCTCAGCCTCACCGGGGGCCTAACCCTAACCCTAGCCCCAGCCGTGACCCTGACCCCTAGGCCTCCCCCACAGCCTGAAGCCTGAGGCCTAACCTAATGGCACGCCGCGCCCTACGACGCCCACGCCCCCGAACACGCATCCGCACCCCGATCTCGACCCTCAGCCTCACCGGGGGCCTAACCCTAACAATAGCCCCAGCCCTGACCCTGACCACTAGGCCTCCCCCGCAGCCTGAAGCCTGAGGCCTAGCCTAACTTCACGCCGCGCCCTACGATGCCCACGCCCCCTAACACGCATCTACACCCCGATTTCGACCCTCAGCCTCACCGAGGTCCTAACCCTAACCCTAGCCCCAGCCCTGACCCTGACCCCTAGGCCTCCCCCGCAGCCTGAAGCCTGAGGCCTAGCCTAACGGCACGCCAACCCCTACGACACACACGCCTCCTAACATGCATCCGCACCCCGATCTCGACCCTCAGCCTCACCGGGGGCCTAAACCTAACCCTAGCCCCAGCCCTGAACCTGACACCTAGGCCACACCCGCAGCCTGAAGCCTGAGGCGTAGCCTATCGGCATGGCGCACTCTACGATGCACAGGCCCGCGAACAGGCATCCGCACCCCGATCTCGACCCTCAGCCTCACCGGGGGCCTAACCCTAACCCTAGCCCCAGCCCAGGCCCTGCCACCTAGGCCTCACCTGCAGCCTGAAGCCTGAGGAGTAGCCTAAGGGCACGCCACGCCCTACGACGCCCACGCCCCCTAACACGCATCCGCACCCCGATCTCGACCCTCAGCCTCACCGGGGGCCTAATCATAACCCTAGCCCCAGCCCTGACCTTGACCCCTAGGCCTCCCCTGCAGCCTGAAGCCTGTGGCCTAGCCTAACGGCACGCCGTGCCCTACGACGCACACGCCCCCTAACACGCATCCGCACCCCGATCTCGACCCTCAGCCTCACCGGGGGCCTAATCCTAACCCTAGCCCCGGCCCTGACCCTGACCCCTAGGCCTCCCCTGCTGCCTGAAGCCTGAAGCCTAACCTAACGGCACGCTGCACCCTACGACGCCCACGCCCCCTAACACGCACCCGCATCGCGATCTCGACCCTCAGCCTCACCGAGGGCCTAAGCCTATCTCTAGCCCCAGCTCTGACCCTGAACTCTGGGCCTCCCCCGCAGTCTGAAGCCTGAGGCCTAGCCTAACGGCACGCCGCGCCCTATGACGCCCACGCCCCCGAACACGCATCCGCACTCTGATCTCGACCGTCAGCCTCACCGGGGGCCTAACCCTAACCCTAGCCCCAGCCCTGAAACTGACACCTAGGCCACACCCGCAGCCTGAAGCCTGAGGCGTAGCCTAACAGCACACCGCGCCCTACAACGCACACGCCCCCTAACAAGCATCCGCATCCCGATCTCGACCCTCAGCCTCACCGGGGGCCTAACCCTAACCCTATCCCCAGCCCTGACCCTGACCCCTAGGCAGCCCCCGCAGCCTGAAGCTTGAGTCCTAGCCTAATGGCACGCCGCGTCCTACGACGCACACGCCCCCAAACACGCATCCGCACCCCGATCTCGACCCTCAGCCTCACCGGGGGCCTAACCATAACCCTACCCCAGCCCTGAACCTGACACCTAGGCCACCCCCGCACCCTGAAGCCTGAGGCCTAGCCTATCGGCACGGCGCGCTCTACGACGCTCAGGCTCGCTAACACGCATCCGCACCCCGATCTCGACCCTCAGCCTCACCGGGGGCCTAACCCTAACCCTAGCCCCAGCTCTGACCCTGACCTCTGGGCCTCCCCCGCAGCCTTAAGCCTGAGCACTAGCCTAACGGCACGCCGCGCCCTATGACGCCCACGCCCCCGAACACGCATCCGCTCCCCGATCTCGACCCTCAGCCTCACCGGGGGCCTAACACTAACCCCAGCCCCACGCTTGACCCTGACCTTAGGCCTCCCCCGCAGCCTGAAGCCTGAGGCGTAGCCTAACGGCACGCCATGCCCTTCGACGCACAGGCCCCCTAACACGCATCCGCACCCCGATCTCGACCCTCAGCCTCACCGGGGGCCTAACCCTAACCCTAGCCCCAGCCCTGAACCTGACACCTAGGAAACTCCCGCAGCCTGAAGCCTGAGGCCTAGCCTAACGGCACGCAGCGCCCTACGACGCACACGCCCCCTAACACGCATCCGCACCCCGATCTCGACCCTCAGCCGCACCGGGGGCCTAACCCTAAACCTAGCCCCAGCCCTGACCCTGACACCTAGGCCTCCCCCGCAGCCTGAAGCCTGAGGCCTAGCCTAAGTGCACGCCGCCCCCTACGACGCACACGCCACCGAACACGCATCCGCACTCCGATCTGGACCCTCAGCCTCACCAGGGGCCTAACCCTAACCCTAGCCCCAGCTTGACACTGACCCCTAGGCCTCCCCCGCAGCCTGAAGTCTGAGGCCTAGCCTAACGTCACGCCACGCCCTACGACGCACACGCCATCTAACACGCATCCGCACACCGATCTCGACCCTCAGCCTCACCGTGGGCCTAACCCTAACCCTAGCCCCAGCCCTGACCCTGACCCCTAGGCTTCCCCAGGAGCCTGAAGCCTGAGGCCTAGCCTAAGGGCACGCCACGCCCTACGAAGCCCACGCACGCTAAGACGAATCCGCACCCCGATCTCGACCCTCAGCCTCACCGGGGGCCTAACACTAACCCCAGCCCCAGGCTTGACCCTGACCCTAGGCCTCCCCCGCAGCCTGAAGCCTGAGGCCTAGCCTAACGGCACGCCACGACCTTCGAAGCACACGCCCCCTAACACGCATACGCACCCCGATCTCGACCTTCAGCCTCACCGGGGCCCTAACCCTAACCCTATCCCCAGCCCTGACCCTGACACCTAGGCCTCCCCCACATCCTGAAGCCTGAGGCCTAGCCTAACGGCACGATGCGCGTTACCACGCACACGCCCCCCAACACGCATCCGCACCCCGATCTCGACCCTCAGCCTCACCTGGGGCCTAACCCTAACCCTAGCCCCAGCCCTGACACTGACCCCTAGGCCTCCGCCGCAGCCTAAAGCCTGAGTCCTAGCCTAACGGCACGCTGCGCCCTACGACGTCCACGCTCCCTAACACACATCCGCACCCCGATCTCGACCCTCAGCCTCACCGGGGGCCTAACACTAACCCTAGCCCCAGCCTTGACCCTCACCCCTAGGCCTCCCTCGCAGCCTGAAGCCTGAGGCCTAGACTAACGGCACGCTGCGCCCTACGATGCCCAGGCCCCCTAACACGCATCCGCAGCCTGATTTCGACTCTCAGCCTAACCGGGGGCCTAACCCTAACCCTAGCCCAAGCGCTGACCCTGATCCCTAGACCTGCCCCGCAGCCTGAAGCCTGAGGACTAGCCTAATGGCACGCCGCGCCCTACGACGCACACGCCCCCTAACACGCATCCGCACCCCGATCTCGACCCTCAGCCTCATCGGGGGCCTAACCCTAACTCTAGCCCCAGCCCTGACCCTGACCCCTAGGCCTCCCCCGCAGCCTGAAGCATGAGGCCTAGCCTAATGGCACGCCGCGCCCTAAGACGCACATGCCCCCTAACACGCATCCGCACCCCGATCTCGACCCTCAGCCTCACCGGGGGCCTAATCCTAACCCTAGACTCAGCCCTGAACCTGACCCCAAGGCCTCCCCCGCAGCCTGAAGCCTGAGGCCTTGCCTAACGGCACACCGCGACCTACGACGCCCAAGTCCCCGAACACGCATCCGCACCCCGATCTCGACACTCAGCCTCACCGAGGGCCTAACCCTAATCCTAGCCCCAGGCTTGACCCTGACTCCTAGGCCTCCCCCGCAGCCTGAAGCCTGAGGCCTAGCCTAACGGCACACCGTGACCTACGACGCCCACGCCCGCGAACACGCATGCGCACCCCGATTTCGACCCTCAGCCTCACCGGGGGCCTAACCCTAACCTTAGCCCCAGCACTGACCCTGACCCCTAGGCCTCCCCCGCAGCCTGAAGCCTGAGGCCTAGCCTAATGGCACGCTGCGCCCTACGACGCCCACGCCCCCTAACACCCATCCGCACCCCGATCTCGACCCTCAGCCTCATCGGGGGCCTAACCCTAACCCTATCCCCAGCCCTTACCCTGAAACCTAGGCCTCCCCCGCAGCCTGAAGCCTGAGGCCTAGCCTAACGGCACGCCGCGCGCTACGACGCAAGCGACCGCTAACACGCATCCGCACCACGATCTCGACCCTCAGCGTCACCGGGGGCCTAACACTAACCCTAGCCCCAGCCCTTTCCCTGACCCATAGGACTCCCCCGCAGCCTGAAGCCTGAGGCCTAGCCTAACGGCACGCTGCACCCTACGACACGCACGCCCCCTAACACGCGTCCGCACCCCGATCTCGACCCTCAGCCTCACCGGGGGCCTAAATCTAAACCTAGCCCCAGCCCTTACCCTGACCCCTAGACCTCCCCCGCAGCCTGAAGCCTGAGGCCTAGCCTAACGGCACGCCTCGCCCTACGACGCCCACGCCCCCGAACACACATCCGCACCCCGATCTTGACCCTCAGCCTCACCGCGGGCCTAACCCTAACCCTATCCCCAGCCCTGACCCTGATCCCTAGGCCTGCCCCGCAGCCTGAAGCCTGAGACCTAACCTAACGGCACGCCACGCCCTACGACGCACACGCCCCCTAACACGCATCCGCACGCCGATCTCGACCCTCAGCCTCACCGGGGGCCTAAACCTAACCAGGCCCCAGCTTGACCCTGACCCCTAGGACTCCCCCGCAGCCTGAAGCCTGAGGCCTAGGCTAACGGCACGCCGCGCTCTACGACGCACACGCCCCCTAACACGCATCCGCACCCCGATCTAGACCCTCAGCCTCACCGAGGTCCTAACCCTAACCCTAGCCCCAGCCCGGACCCAGACACCTCGGCCTCCCCCGCAGCCTGAAGCCTGAGTCCTAGCCTAACGGCACTCTGCGTCCTACGACGCCCACGCCCCCGAACACGCATCCGCACCCCGATCTCGACCCTCAGCCTCACCGGGGTCTAAACCTAACCCTAGCCCCAGCCCTGACCCTGACCCCTAGGCCTCCCCCGCAGCCTGAAGCCTGAGGCCTAGCCTAAGGGCACGCCGCGCCCTACGAAGCCCACGCACGCTAAGACGAATCCGCACCCCGATCTCGACCCTCAGCCTCACCGGGGGCCTAACACTAACCCCAGCCCCAGGCTTGACCCTGACACTAGGCCTCCGCCGCAGCCTGAAGCCTGAGACCTAGCCTAACGGCACGCCACGCCCTTCGAAGCATACGCCCCCTAACACGCATCCGCACCCCGATCTCGACCCTCAGCCTCACCGGGGGCCGAATCCTTACCCTAGCCCCAGCCCAGACTCTGACACCTAGGCCTCCCCCGCAGCCTGAAGCCTGAGGCCTAGCCTAAGGGCACGCCGCGCCCTACGACGCCCATGCACGCTAAGACGAGTCTGCACCCCGATCTCGTCACTCAGCCTCACCGGGGGCCTAACACTAACCCCAGCCCCACGCTTGACCCTGACCCTAAGCCTCCCCCGCAGCCTGAAGCCTGAGGCGTAGCCTAACGGCACGCCGCGCCCTACGACGCACACGCCCCCTAACACGCATCCGCACCTAGATCTCGACCCTCAGCCGCACCGGGGGCCTAACCCTAACCCTAGCCCCAGCCCTGACCCTGCAACCCTAGGCCTCTCCCGCAGCCTGAAGCCTGAGGCCTAGCCTAAGGGCACGCCGCGCCCTACGACGCTCACGCCCCCTGACACGCATCCGCACCCCGATCTCCACCCTCAGCCTCACCGGGGGCCTAACCCTAACTCTATCCCCAGCCCTGACGATGACACCTAGGCCTCCCCCGCATCCTGAAGCCTGAGGCCTAGCCTAACGTCTCGCTGCGCCCTACGACGCCCACGCCCCCTAACACGCATCCGCACCCCGATCTCGACCCTTAGCCTCACTGGGGGCCTAACCCTAACCCTAGCCCCAGCCGTGACCCTGACCCCTTGGCCTCACCCGCAGCCTGAAGCCTGAGACCTAGCCTAACGGCACGCCACGCCCTACGACGCACACGCCCCCTAACACGCATCCGCACACCGATCTCGACCCTCAGCCTCACCGGGGGCCTAAACCTAACCCTAGCCCCAGCTTGACCCTGACCCCTAGGACTCCCCCGCAGCCGGAAGCCTGAGGCCTAGGCAAACCGCACGCCGCGCTCTACGACGCACACTCCCCCTAAAACGCATCCGGACCGCGATCTCGACGCTCAGCCTCACCGGGGGCCTAAACCTAACCCTAGCCCCAGCCCTGACTCTGACCCCTAGGCCGCCCCCACAGCCTGAAGCCTGAGGCTTAGCGTAAAAGCACGCAGCGCCCTACGACGCACACGCCCCCTAACACCCATCCGCACCCCGATCTCGACCCTCAGCCTCATCGGGGGCCTAACCCTAACCCTATCCCCAGCCCTTACCCTGAAACCTAGGCCTCCCCCGCAGCCTGAAGCCTGAGGCCTAGCCTAACGGCACGCCGCGCGCTACGACGCAAGCGACCGCTAACACGCATCCGCACCACGATCTCGACCCTCAGCGTCACCGGGGGCCTAACACTAACCCTAGCCCCAGCCCTTTCCCTGACCCATAGGACTCCCCCGCAGCCTGAAGCCTGAGGCCTAGCCTAACGGCACGCTGCACCCTACGACGTGCACGCCCCCTAACACGCGTCCGCACCCCGATCTCGACCCTCAGCCTCACCGGGGGCCTAAATCTAAACCTAGCCCCAGCCCTTACCCTGACCCCTAGACCTCCCCCGCAGCCTGAAGCCTGAGGCCTAGCCTAACGGCACGCCTCGCCCTACGACGCCCACGCCCCCGAACACACATCCGCACCCCGATCTTGACCCTCAGCCTCACCGCGGGCCTAACCCTAACCCTATCCCCAGCCCTGACCCTGATCCCTAGGCCTGCCCCGCAGCCTGAAGCCTGAGACCTAACCTAACGGCACGCCACGCCCTACGACGCACACGCCCCCTAACACGCATCCGCACGCCGATCTCGACCCTCAGCCTCACCGGGGGCCTAAACCTAACCAGGCCCCAGCTTGACCCTGACCCCTAGGACTCCCCCGCAGCCTGAAGCCTGAGGCCTAGGCTAACGGCACGCCGCGCTCTACGACGCACACGCCCCCTAACACGCATCCGCACCCCGATCTAGACCCTCAGCCTCACCGAGGTCCTAACCCTAACCCTAGCCCCAGCCCGGACCCAGACACCTCGGCCTCCCCCGCAGCCTGAAGCCTGAGTCCTAGCCTAACGGCACTCTGCGTCCTACGACGCCCACGCCCCCGAACACGCATCCGCACCCCGATCTCGACCCTCAGCCTCACCGGGGTCTAAACCTAACCCTAGCCCCAGCCCTGACCCTGACCCCTAGGCCTCCCCCGCAGCCTGAAGCCTGAGGCCTAGCCTAAGGGCACGCCGCGCCCTACGAAGCCCACGCACGCTAAGACGAATCCGCACCCCGATCTCGACCCTCAGCCTCACCGGGGGCCTAACACTAACCCCAGCCCCAGGCTTGACCCTGACACTAGGCCTCCGCCGCAGCCTGAAGCCTGAGACCTAGCCTAACGGCACGCCACGCCCTTCGAAGCATACGCCCCCTAACACGCATCCGCACCCCGATCTCGACCCTCAGCCTCACCGGGGGCCGAATCCTTACCCTAGCCCCAGCCCAGACTCTGACACCTAGGCCTCCCCCGCAGCCTGAAGCCTGAGGCCTAGCCTAAGGGCACGCCGCGCCCTACGACGCCCATGCACGCTAAGACGAGTCTGCACCCCGATCTCGTCACTCAGCCTCACCGGGGGCCTAACACTAACCCCAGCCCCACGCTTGACCCTGACCCTAAGCCTCCCCCGCAGCCTGAAGCCTGAGGCGTAGCCTAACGGCACGCCGCGCCCTACGACGCACACGCCCCCTAACACGCATCCGCACCTAGATCTCGACCCTCAGCCGCACCGGGGGCCTAACCCTAACCCTAGCCCCAGCCCTGACCCTGCAACCCTAGGCCTCTCCCGCAGCCTGAAGCCTGAGGCCTAGCCTAAGGGCACGCCGCGCCCTACGACGCTCACGCCCCCTGACACGCATCCGCACCCCGATCTCCACCCTCAGCCTCACCGGGGGCCTAACCCTAACTCTATCCCCAGCCCTGACGATGACACCTAGGCCTCCCCCGCATCCTGAAGCCTGAGGCCTAGCCTAACGTCTCGCTGCGCCCTACGACGCCCACGCCCCCTAACACGCATCCGCACCCCGATCTCGACCCTTAGCCTCACTGGGGGCCTAACCCTAACCCTAGCCCCAGCCGTGACCCTGACCCCTTGGCCTCACCCGCAGCCTGAAGCCTGAGACCTAGCCTAACGGCACGCCACGCCCTACGACGCACACGCCCCCTAACACGCATCCGCACACCGATCTCGACCCTCAGCCTCACCGGGGGCCTAAACCTAACCCTAGCCCCAGCTTGACCCTGACCCCTAGGACTCCCCCGCAGCCGGAAGCCTGAGGCCTAGGCAAACGGCACGCCGCGCTCTACGATGCACACTCCCCCTAAAACGCATCCGCACCGCGATCTCGACGCTCAGCCTCACCGGGGGCCTAAACCTAACCCTAGCCCCAGCCCTGACTCTGACCCCTAGGCCGCCCCCACAGCCTGAAGCCTGAGGCTTAGCGTAAAAGCACGCAGCGCCCTACGACGCACACGCCCCTTAACACGCATACGCACCCCGATCTCGACCTTCAGCCTCACCGGGGCCCTAACCCTAACCCTATCCCCAGCCCTGACCCTGACACCTAGGCCTCCCCCGCATCCTGAAGCCTGAGGCCTAGCCTAACGGCACGATGCGCGCTACCACGCACACGCCCCCTAACACGCATCCGCACCCCGGTCTCGACCCTCAGCCTCACCGGGGGCCTAACCCTAACCCTAGCCCCAGCCCTGACACTGACCCCTAGGCCTCCGCCGCAGCCTAAAGCCTGAGTCCTAGCCTAACGGCACGCTGCGCCCTACGACGTCCACGCTCCCTAACACACATCCGCACCCCGATCTCGACCCTCAGCCTCACCGGGGGCCTAACACTAACCCTAGCCCCAGCCCTGACCCTGACCCCTAGGCCTCCCTCGCAGCCTGAAGCCTGAGGCCTAGACTAACGGCACGCTGCGCCCTACGATGCCCAGGCCCCCTAACACGCATCCGCAGCCTGATCTCGACTCTCAGCCTCACCGGGGGCCTAACCCTAACCCTAGCCCCAGCGCTGACCCTGATCCCTAGGCCTGCCCCGCAGCCTGAAGCCTGAGGACTAGCCTAATGGCACACCGCGCTCTACGACGCACACGCCCCCTAACACGCATCCGCACCCCGATCTCGACCCTCAGCCTCATCGGGGGCCTAACCCTAACCCTAGCCCCAGCCCTGACCCTGACCCCTAGGCCTCCCCCGCAGCCTGAAGCATGAGGCCTAGCCTAATGGCACGCCGCGCCCTAAGACGCACATGCCCCCTAACACGCATCCGCACCCTGATCTCGACCCTCAGCCTCACCGGGGGCCTAACCCTAACCCTAGCACCAGCCCTGACACTGACCACTAGGCCTCCCCCACAGCCTGAAGCCTGAGGCTTAGCCTAAAAGCACGCCACGCCCTTCGAAGCACACGCCCCCTAACACGCATCCGCACCCCGATCTCGACCCTCAGCCTCACCGGGGGCCTAATCCTTACCCTAGCCCCAGCCCAGACTCTGACACCTAGGCCTCCCCCGCAGCCTGAAGCCTGAGGCCTAGCCTAAGGGCACGCCGCGCTCTACGAAGCCCACGCACGCTAAGACGAATCCGCACCCCGATCTCGTCACTCAGCCTCACCGGGGGCCTAACACTAACCCCAGCCCCACGCTTGACCCTGACGCTAGGCCTCCCCCGCAGCCTGAAGCCTGAGGCCTAGCCTAACGGCACGCCACGCCCATCGACGCACACGCCCCCTAACACGCATCCGCACCCCGATCTCGACCCACAGCCTCACCGGGGGCCTAACCCTAACCCTAGCCCTAGCCCTGAACCTGACACCTAGGCCACCCCCGCAGCCTGAAGCCTGAGGCCTAGCCAAACGGCACGCAGCGCCCTACGACGCACACGCCCCCTAACACGCATCCGCACCCCGATCTCGACCCTCAGCCTCACAGGGGGCCTAACCCTAACCCTACCCCAGCCCTGACCCTGAACCCTAGGCCTCCCCCGCAGCGTGAATCCTGAGGCCTAGCCTAACGGCACGCCGCGCCCTACGACGCCCACGCCCCCTAACACGCATCCGCACCCCGATCTCGACCCTCAGCCTCACCGGGGGCCTAATCCTAACCCTAGCCCCAGCGATGACCCTGACCCCCAGGCCTCCCCCGCAGCCTGAAGCCTGAGGACTAACCTAACAGCACGCCGTGCCCTACGACGCGCACGACCCCTAACACGCATCCGCACCCCGATCTCGACCCTCAGCCTCACCGGGGGCCTAACCCTAACCCTAGCCCCAGCCTTGACCCTGACCACTAGGCATCCCCCAAAGCCTGAAGCCTGAGGCCTAGCCTAAGGGCTCGCCGCGCCCTACGACACCCACGCCCCCGAACACGCATCCGCACCCCTATCTTGACCCTCAGCCTCACCGTGGGCGTAACCCTAACCCTAGCGCCAGACCTGACCCTGACTCCTAGGCCTCCCCCGCAGCCTGAAGCCTGAGGTCTAGCCTAACGGCACGCCACGCCCTACGACGCTCATGCCCCCTAACACGCATCCGCAACCCGATCTCGACCCTCAGCCTCACCGGGGGCCTAACCCTAACCCTATCCCCAGCCCTGACCCTGACACCTAGTCATCCCCCGCAGCCTGAAGCCTGAGGCCTAGCCTAACGGCACGCCACGCCCTACGATGCACACGACCCATAACACGCATCCGCACCCCGATCTCGATCCTCAGCCTCACCGGGGGCCTAACCCTAACACTAGCCCCAGCCCTGGCCCTGACCCCTAGGCCTCCCCCGTAGCATGAAGCCTGAGGCCTAGCCTTATGGCACGCTGCGCATTAGGACGCACACGCCCACTAACACGCATCCGCACCCCGATCTCGACCCTCAGCCTCACCGTGGCCCTAACCCTAACCCTAGCCCCAGCCCTGACCCTGACCCCTAGGCCTCCCCCACAGCCTGAAGCCTGAGACCTAACCTAATGGCACGCCGCGCCCTACGACGCCCACGACCCCGAACACGCATCCGCACCCGGATCTCGACCCTCAGCCTCACCGGGGGCCTAACCCTAACCCTAGCCCCAGCCCTGACCCTAACCCCTAGGCCTCCCCCGCAGCCTGAAGCCTGAGGCCTAGCCTAACTTCACGCCGCGCCCTACGATGCCCACGCCCCCTAACACGCATCCACACCCCGATTTCGACCCTCAGCCTCACCGAGGTCCTAACCCTAACCCTAGCACCAGCCCTGACCCTGACCCCTAGGACTCCCCCGCAGCCTGAAGCCTGAGGCCTAGCCTAACGGCACGCCACCCCCTACGACACACACGCCCCCTAACATGCATCCGAACACCGATCTCGACCCTCAGCCTCCCCGGGGGCCTAACCCTAACCCTAGCCCCAGCCCTGAACCTGACACCTAGGCCACACCCGCAGCCTGAAGCCTGAGGCGTAGCCTATCGGCATGGCGCACTCTACGACACACAGGCCCGCTAACAGGCATCCGCACCCCGATCTCGACCCTCAGCCTCACCGGGGGCCTAACCCTAACCCTAGCCCCAGCCCAGACCCTGACCCCTAGGCCTCCCCCGCAGCCTGAAGCCTGTGGCCTAGCCTAACGGCACGCCGCGGCCTATGACGCCCACGCCCCCGAACACGCATCCGCACCCCGATCTCGACCCTCAGCCTCACCGGGGGCCTAACCCTAACCCTAGCCCCAGCCCTGAAACTAACACCTAGGTCATATCCTCAGCCTGAAGCCTGAGGCGTAGCCGAACAGCACACCGCGCCCTACCACGCACACGCCCCCTAACACGCATCCGCACCCCGATCTCGACCCTCAGCCTCACCTGGGGCCTAACCCTAACCCTAGCCCCAGCCCTGACACTGACCCCTAGGCCTCCGCCGCAGCCTAAAGCCTGAGTCCTAGCCTAACGTCACGCTGCGCCCTACGACGTCCACGCTCCCTAACACACATCCGCACCCCGATCTCGACACTCAGCCTCACCGGGGGCCTAACACTAACCCTAGCCCCAGCCCTGACCCTGACCCCTAGGCCTCCCTCGCAGCCTGAAGCCTGAGGCCTAGACTAACGGCACGCTGCGCCCTACGATGCCCAGGCCCCCTAACACGCATCCGCAGCCTGATCTCGACTCTCAGCCTCACCGGGGGCCTAACCCTAACCCTAGCCCCAGCGCTGACCCTGATCCCTAGGCCGGCCCCGCAGCCTTAAGCCTGAGGACTAGCCTAATGGCACGACGCGCCCTACGACGCACACGCCCCCTAACACGCATCCGCACCCCGATCTCGACCCTCAGCCTCATCGGGGGCCTAACCCTAACCCTAGCCCCAGCCCAGACCCTGACCTCTAGGCCTCCCCCGCAGCCTGAAGCATGAGGCCTAGCCTAATGGCACGCCGCGCCCTAAGACGCACATGCCCCCTAACACGCATCCGCACCCTGATCTCGACCCTCAGCCTCACCGGGGGCCTAACCCTAACCCTAGCCCCAGCCCTGACCCTGACCACTAGGCCTCCCCCACAGACTGAAGCCTGAGGCCTAACCTAATGGCACGCCGCGTCCTACGACGCCCACGCCCCCTAACACGCATCCGCACCCCGATCTCGACCCTCAGCCTCACCGAGGTCCTAACCCTAACCCTAGACCCAGCCCTGACCCAGACACCTCGGCCTCCCCCACAGCCTGAAGCCTGAGTCCTAGCCTAACGGCACTCTGCGCCCTACGATGCCCACGCCCCCGAACACGCATCCGCACCCCGATCTCGACCCTCAGCCTCACCGGGGGCCTAACACTAACCCCAGCCCCAGGCTTGACCCTGACACTAGGCCTCCCCCACAGCCTGAAGCCTGAGGCCTAGCCTAACGGCAAGCCACGCCCTTCGAAGCATACGCCCCCTAACACGCATCCGCACCCCGATCTCGACCCTCAGCCTCACCGGGGGCCTAACCCTAACCCTAGCCCCAGCCGTGACCCTGACCCCTAGGCCTCCCCCACAGCCTGAAGCCTGAGGCCTAACCTAATGGCACGCCGCGCCCTACGACGCCCACGCCCCCGAACACGCATCCGCACCCCGATCTCGACCCTCAGCCTCACCGGGGGCCTAACCCTAACAATAGCCCCAGCCCTGACCCTGACCACTAGGCCTCCCCCGCAGCCTGAAGCCTGAGGCCTAGCCTAACTTCACGCCGCGCCCTACGATGCCCACGCCCCCTAACACGCATCTACACCCCGATTTCGACCCTCAGCCTCACCGAGGTCCTAACCCTAACCCTAGCCCCAGCCCTGACCCTGACCCCTAGGCCTCCCCCGCAGCCTGAAGCCTGAGGCCTAGCCTAACGGCACGCCAACCCCTACGACACACACGCCCCCTAACATGCATCCGCACCCCGATCTCGACCCTCAGCCTCACCGGGGGCCTAAACCTAACCCTAGCCCCAGCCCTGAACCTGACACCTAGGCCACACCCGCAGCCTGAAGCCTGAGGCGTAGCCTATCGGCATGGCGCACTCTACGATGCACAGGCCCGCGAACAGGCATCCGCACCCCGATCTCGACCCTCAGCCTCACCGGGGGCCTAACCCTAACCCTAGCCCCAGCCCAGGTCCTGCCACCTAGGCCTCACCTGCAGCCTGAAGCCTGAGGCGTAGCCTAAGGGCACGCCACGCCCTACGACGCCCACGCCCCCTAACACGCATCCGCACCCCGATCTCGACCCTCAGCCTCACCGGGGGCCTAATCATAACCCTAGCCCCAGCCCTGACCTTGACCCCTAGGCCTCCCCTGCAGCCTGAAGCCTGTGGCCTAGCCTAACGGCACGCCGTGCCCTACGACGCACACGCCCCCTAACACGCATCCGCACCCCGATCTCGACCCTCAGCCTCACCGGGGGCCTAATCCTAACCCTAGCCCCGGCCCTGACCCTGACCCCTAGGCCTCCCCTGCTGCCTGAAGCCTGAAGCCTAACCTAACGGCACGCTGCACCCTACGACGCCCACGCCCCCTAACACGCACCCGCATCGCGATCTCGACCCTCAGCCTCACCGAGGGCCTAAGCCTATCTCTAGCCCCAGCTCTGACCCTGAACTCTGGGCCTCCCCCGCAGTCTGAAGCCTGAGGCCTAGCCTAACGGCACGCCGCGCCCTATGACGCCCACGCCCCCGAACACGCATCCGCACTCTGATCTCGACCGTCAGCCTCACCGGGGGCCTAACCCTAACCCTAGCCCCAGCCCTGAAACTGACACCTAGGCCACACCCGCAGCCTGAAGCCTGAGGCGTAGCCTAACAGCACACCGCGCCCTACAACGCACACGCCCCCTAACAAGCATCCGCATCCCGATCTCGACCCTCAGCCTCACCGGGGGCCTAACCCTAACCCTATCCCCAGCCCTGACCCTGACCCCTAGGCAGCCCCCGCAGCCTGAAGCTTGAGTCCTAGCCTAATGGCACGCCGCGTCCTACGACGCACACGCCCCCAAACACGCATCCGCACCCCGATCTCGACCCTCAGCCTCACCGGGGGCCTAACCATAACCCTACCCCAGCCCTGAACCTGACACCTAGGCCACCCCCGCACCCTGAAGCCTGAGGCCTAGCCTATCGGCACGGCGCGCTCTACGACGCTCAGGCTCGCTAACACGCATCCGCACCCCGATCTCGACCCTCAGCCTCACCGGGGGCCTAACCCTAACCCTAGCCCCAGCTCTGACCCTGACCTCTGGGCCTCCCCCGCAGCCTTAAGCCTGAGCACTAGCCTAACGGCACGCCGCGCCCTATGACGCCCACGCCCCCGAACACGCATCCGCTCCCCGATCTCGACCCTCAGCCTCACCGGGGGCCTAACACTAACCCCAGCCCCACGCTTGACCCTGACCTTAGGCCTCCCCCGCAGCCTGAAGCCTGAGGCGTAGCCTAACGGCACGCCATGCCCTTCGACGCACAGGCCCCCTAACACGCATCCGCACCCCGATCTCGACCCTCAGCCTCACCGGGGGCCTAACCCTAACCCTAGCCCCAGCCCTGAACCTGACACCTAGGAAACTCCCGCAGCCTGAAGCCTGAGGCCTAGCCTAACGGCACGCAGCGCCCTACGACGCACACGCCCCCTAACACGCATCCGCACCCCGATCTCGACCCTCAGCCGCACCGGGGGCCTAACCCTAAACCTAGCCCCAGCCCTGACCCTGACACCTAGGCCTCCCCCGCAGCCTGAAGCCTGAGGCCTAGCCTAAGTGCACGCCGCCCCCTACGACGCACACGCCACCGAACACGCATCCGCACTCCGATCTGGACCCTCAGCCTCACCAGGGGCCTAACCCTAACCCTAGCCCCAGCTTGACACTGACCCCTAGGCCTCCCCCGCAGCCTGAAGTCTGAGGCCTAGCCTAACGTCACGCCACGCCCTACGACGCACACGCCATCTAACACGCATCCGCACACCGATCTCGACCCTCAGCCTCACCGTGGGCCTAACCCTAACCCTAGCCCCAGCCCTGACCCTGACCCCTAGGCTTCCTCAGGAGCCTGAAGCCTGAGGCCTAGCCTAAGGGCACGCCACGCCCTACGAAGCCCACGCACGCTAAGACGAATCCGCACCCCGATCTCGACCCTCAGCCTCACCGGGGGCCTAACACTAACCCCAGCCCCAGGCTTGACCCTGACCCTAGGCCTCCCCCGCAGCCTGAAGCCTGAGGCCTAGCCTAACGGCACGCCACGACCTTCGAAGCACACGCCCCCTAACACGCATACGCACCCCGATCTCGACCTTCAGCCTCACCGGGGCCCTAACCCTAACCCTATCCCCAGCCCTGACCCTGACACCTAGGCCTCCCCCACATCCTGAAGCCTGAGGCCTAGCCTAACGGCACGATGCGCGTTACCACGCACACGCCCCCTAACACGCATCCGCACCCCGATCTCGACCCTCAGCCTCACCTGGGGCCTAACCCTAACCCTAGCCCCAGCCCTGACACTGACCCCTAGGCCTCCGCCGCAGCCTAAAGCCTGAGTCCTAGCCTAACGGCACGCTGCGCCCTACGACGTCCACGCTCCCTAACACACATCCGCACCCCGATCTCGACCCTCAGCCTCACCGGGGGCCTAACACTAACCCTAGCCCCAGCCTTGACCCTCACCCCTAGGCCTCCCTCGCAGCCTGAAGCCTGAGGCCTAGACTAACGGCACGCTGCGCCCTACGATGCCCAGGCCCCCTAACACGCATCCGCAGCCTGATCTCGACTCTCAGCCTCACCGGGGGCCTAACCCTAACCCTAGCCCAAGCGCTGACCCTGATCCCTAGACCTGCCCCGCAGCCTGAAGCCTGAGGACTAGCCTAATGGCACGCCGCGCCCTACGACGCACACGCCCCCTAACACGCATCCGCACCCCGATCTCGACCCTCAGCCTCATCGGGGGCCTAACCCTAACTCTAGCCCCAGCCCTGACCCTGACCCCTAGGCCTCCCCCGCAGCCTGAAGCATGAGGCCTAGCCTAATGGCACGCCGCGCCCTAAGACGCACATGCCCCCTAACACGCATCCGCACCCTGATCTCGACCCTCAGCCTCATCGGGGGCCTAACCCTAACCCTAGCCCCAGCCCTGACCCTGACCACTAGGCCTCCCCCACAGCCTGAAGCCTGAGGCCTAACCTAATGGCACGCCGCGCCCTACGACGCACACGCCCCCTAACACGCATCCGCACCCCGATCTCGACCCTCAGCCTCACCGAGGTCCTAACCCTAACCCTAGCCCCAGCCCTGACCCTGACCCCTAGGCCTCCCCCACAGCCTGAAGCCTGAGGCCTAGCCTAAGGGCACGCCGCGCCCTACGAAGCCCACGCACGCTAAGACGAATCCGCACCCCGATCTCGACCCTCAGCCTCACCGGGGGCCTAACACTAACCCCAGCCCCAGGCTTGACTCTGACACTAGGCCTCCCCCGCAGCCTGAAGCCTGAGGCCTAGCCTAACGGCAAGCCACGCCCTTCGAAGCATACGCCCCCTAACACGCATCCGCACCCCGATCTCGACCCTCAGCCTCACCGGGGGCCGAATCCTTACCCTAGCCCCAGCCCAGACTCTGACACCTAGGCCTCGCCCGCAGCCTGAAGCCTGAGGCCTAGACTAAGGACACGCCGCGCCCTACGACGCACACGCTCAATAACACGCATCCGCACCCCGATCTCGACGCTCAGCCTCACCGGGGGCCTAACCCTAACCCTAGCCCCAGCCCTGACCCTGACCCCTAGGCCTCCCCCACAGCCTGAAGCCTGAGGTCTAACCTAATGGCACGCCGCGCCCTACGACGCGCACGCCCCCGAACACGCATCCGCACCCCGATCTCGACCCTCAGCCTCACCGGGGGCCTAACCCTAACCCTAGCCCCAGCCCAAACCCTGACACCTAGGCCTCACCTGCAGCCTGAAGCCTGAAGCCTAGCCTAACGGCACGCCGCGCCCTATGACGCCCACGCCCCCGAACACGCATCCGCTCCCCGATCTCGACCCTCAGCCTCACCGGGGGCCTAACACTAACCCCAGCCCCACGCTTCACCCTGACACTAGGCCTCCCCCGCAGCCTGAAGCCTGAGGCCTAGCCTAACGGCACGCCACGCCCTTCGACGCACAGGCCCCCAAACACGCATCCGCACCCCGATCTCGACCCTCAGCCTCACCGGGGGCCTAACCCTAACCCTAGCCCCAGCCCTGAACCTGACACCTAGGAAACACCCGCAGCCTGAAGCCTGAGGCCTAGCCTAACGGCACGCAGCGCCCTACGACGCACACGCCCCCTAACACGCATCCGCACCCCGATCTCGACCCTCAGCCTCACCGGGGGCCTAACCCTAACCCTAGCCCCAGCCCTGACCCTGACACCTAGGCCTCCCCCGCAGCCTGAAGCCTGAGGCCTAGCCTAAGTGCACGCCGCCCCCTACGACGCACACGCCACCGAACACGCATCCGCACTCCGATCTGGACCCTCAGCCTCACCAGGGGCCTAACCCTAACCCTAGCCCCAGCTTGACGCTGACCCCTAGGCCTCCCCCGCAGCCTGAAGTCTGAGGCCTAGCCTAACGTCACGCCGCGCCCTACGACGCACACGCTATCTGACACGCATCCGCACACCGATCTCGACCCTCAGCCTCACCGTGGGCCTAACCCTAACCCTAGCCCCAGCCCTGACCCTGACCCCTAGGCCTCCCCAGGAGCCTGAAGCCTGAGGCCTAGCCTAACGGCACGCCGCGCCCTACGACGCACACGCCCCCTAACACGCATCCGCACCCCGATCTCAACCCTCAGCCTCACCGGGGACCTAACCCTAACCCTAGCCGCAGGCTTGACCCTGACCCCTAGGCCACCCCTGCTGCCTGAAGCCTGAAGCCTAACCTAACGGCACGCCGCGCCCTACGACGCCCACGCCCCCGAACACGCATCCGCACCCCGATCTCGACCCTCAGCCTCACCGAGGGCCTAACCCTAACTCTAGCCCCAGCTCTGATGCTCACCCCTGGGCCTCCCCCGCAGCCTGAAGCCTGAGGCCTAGCCTAACAGCATGCCAGGCCCTACGACGCCCACGCCCCCGAACACGCATCCGCAACCCGATCTTGACCCTCAGCCTCACCGGGGGACTAACCCTAACCCTAGCCCCAGGCTTGACCCTGACACCTAGGCCTCCCACACATCCTGAAGCCTGAGGCCTAGCCTAAGGGCACGCCGCGCCCTACGACGCACATGCCCTTTAACACGCATCCGCATCCCGATCTCGACCCTCAGCCTCACCGGGGGCCTAACCCTAACCCTAGCCCCAGCCCTGACCCTGACACCTAGGCCTCCCCCGCAGCCTGAAGCCTGAGGCCTAGCCTAAGGGCACGCCGCGCCCTACGACGCACAGGCCCCCTAACACGCATCCGCACACGGATCTCGACCCTCAGCCTCACCGGGGGCCTAACCCTAACCCTAGCCCCAGCCCTGACCCTGACCCCTAGGCCTCCCCCGCTGAGTGAAGCCTGAAGCCTAACCTAACGGCACACCGCGCCGTACGACGCCCACGCCCCCTAACACGCATCCGGACCGCGATCTCGACCCTCAGCCTCACCGGGGGCCTAATCCTAACCCTAGCCCCAGCCCAGACCCTGACCCCTAGGCCTCCCCCGCAGCCTGAAGCCTGAGGCCTAGCCTAAGGGCACGCCGCGCCCTACGAAGCCCACGCATGCTAAGACGAATCCACACCCCGATCTCGACCCTCAGCCTCACCGGGGGCCTAACACTAACCCCAGCCCCAGGCTTGACCCTGATACTAGGCCTCCCCCGCAGCCTGAAGCCTGAGGCGTAGCCTAACGGCACGCCACGACCTTCGAAGCACACGCCCCCTAACACGCATCCATACCCCGATCTCGACCCTCAGCCTCACCGGGGGCCTAATCCTAACCCTAGCCCCAGCGATGACCCTGATCCCTAAGCCTCCCCCGCAGCCTGAAGCCTGAGGACTAACCTAACAGCACGCCGTGCCCTACGACGCGCACGCCCCCTAACACGCATCCGCACCCCGATATCGACCCTCAGCTTCACCGGGGGCCTAACCCTAACCCTAGCCCCAGCCTTGACCCTGACCACTAGGCCTCCCACACAGCCTGAAGCCTGAGGCCTAGCCTAAGGGCTCGCCGCGCTCTACGACACCCACGCCCCCGAACACGCATCCGCACCCCGATCTTGACCATCAGCCTCACCGTGGGCGTAACCCTAACCCTAGCGCCAGACCTGACCCTGACTCCTAGGCCTCCCCCGCAGCCTGAAGCCTGAGGTCTAGCCTAACGGCACGCCACGCCCTACGACGCTCATGCCCCCTAACACGCATCCGCACCCTGATCTCGAACCTCAGCCCCACCGGGGGCCTAACCCTAACCCTATCCCCAGCCCTGACCCTGACACCTAGTCATCCCCCGCAGCCTGAAGCCTGAGGCCTAGCCTAACGGCACGCCACGCCATACGATGCACACGCCCCCTAACACGCATCCGCACCCCGATCTCGATCGTCAGCCTCACCGGGGGCCTAACCCTAACCCTAGCCCCAGCCCTGGCCCTGACCTCTAGGCCTCCCCCGTAGCCTGAAGCCTGAGGCCTAGCCTAATGGCACGCCGCGCCCTAGGACGCACACGCCCCCTAACACGCATCCGCACCCCGATCTCGACCCTCAGCCTCACCGTGGCCCTAACCCTAACCCTAGCCCCAGCCCTGACCCTGACCCCTAGGCCTCCCCCACAGCCTGAAGCCTGAGGCCTAACCTAATGGCACGCCGCGCCCTACGACGCCCACGCCCCCGAACACGCATCCGCACCCCGATCTCGACCCTCAGCCTCACCGGGGGCGTAACCCTAACCCTAGCCCCAGCCCTGACCCTGACACCTAGGCCTCCCCCGCAGCCTGAAGCCTGAGGCCTAGCCTAACGACACGCCGCGCCCTACGATGCCCACGCCCCCTAACACGCATCCACACCCCGATTTCGACCCTCAGCCTCACCGAGGTCCTAACCCTAACCCTAGCCCCAGGCCTGACCCTGACCCCTTGGCCTCCCCCGCAGCCTGAAGCCTGAGGACTAGCCTAACGGCACGCCACCCCCTACGACACACACGCCCCCTAACATGCATCCGCACCCCCATCTCGACCCTCAGCCTCACCGGGGGCCTAACCCTAACCCTAGGCCCGGCCGAGACTCTGACAACTAGGCCTCACCTGCAGCCTGAAGCCTGAGGCGGAGCCTAAGGGCACGCCACGCCCTACGACGCCCACGCCCCCTAACACGCATCCGCACCCCGATGTCGACCCTCAGCCTCACCGGGGGCCTAACCCTAACCCTAGCCCCAGCCCTGACCTTGACCCCTAGGCCTCCCCCGCAGCCTGAAGCCTGTGGCCTAGACTAACGGCACGCCGTGCCCTACGACGCACACGCCTCCTAACACGCATCCGCACCGCGATCTCGACCATCAGCCTCACCGGGGGCCTAATCCTAACCCTAGACCCGGCCCTGACCCTGATCCCTAGGCCTCCCCTGCTGCCTGAAGCCTGAAGCCTAACCTAACGGCACGCTGCGCCCTACGACGCCCACGCCCCCTAATACGCATCCGCACCCCGATCTCGACCCTCAGCCTCACCGGGGGCCTAACCCTAACCCTAGCCCCAGCCCTGAACCTGACTCCTAGGCCACACCCGCAGCCTGAAGCCTGAGGCGTAGCCTATCGGCACGGCGCACTCTACGACGCACAGGCCCACTAACAGGCATCCGCACCCCGATCTCGACCCTCAGCCTCACCGGGGGCCTAACCCTAACCCTAGCCCCAGCCCTGACCCTGACAACTAGGAAACCCCCGCAGACTGAAGCCTGAGGCCTAGCCTAACGGCACGCAGCGCCCAACGACGCACACGCCCCCTAACACGCATCCGCACCCCGATCTCGACCCTCAGCCTCACTGGAGGCCTAACCCTAACCCTAGCCCCAGCCCTGACCCTGACACCTAGGCCTCCCCTGCAGCCTGAAGCCTGAGGCCTAGCCTAAGTGCACGCCGCCCCCTACGACGCACACGCCACCGAACACGCATCCGCACTCCGATCTCGACCCTCAGCCTCACCAGGGGCCTAACCCTAACCCTAGCCCCAGCTTGACCCTGACCCCTAGGCCTCCCCCACAGCCTGAAGTCTGAGGCCTAGCCTAACGTCACGCCGCGCCCTACGACGCACACGCCATCTAACACGCATCCGCACACCGATCTCGACCCTCAGCCTCACCGTGGGCCTAACCCTAACCCTAGCCCCAGCCCTGACCCTGACACCTAGGCCTCCCCAGCAGCCTGAAGCCTGAGGCCTAGCCTAACGGCACGCCGCGCCCTACGACGCACACGCCCCCTAACACGCATCCGCACCCCGATCTCGACCCTCAGCCTCACCGGGGGCCTAACGCTAACCCTAGCCCGAGGCTTGACACTGACCCCTTGGCCACCCCTGCTGCCTGAAGCCTGAAGCCTAACCTAACGGCACGCCGCGCCCTACGACGCCCACGCCCCCGAACGCGCATCCGCTCCCCGATCTCGACCCTCAGCCTCAACGGTGGACTAACCCTAACCCTAGCCCCAGGCTTCACCCTGACACCTAGGCCTCCCACACATCCTGAAGCCTGAGGCCTAGCCTAAGGGCACGCCACGCCCTACGACGCTCATGCCCCCTAACACGCATCCGCACCCCGATCTCGACCCTCAGCCTCACCGGGGGCCTAACCCTAACCCTATACCCAGCCCTGACCCTGACACCTAGTCATCCCCCACAGCCTGAAGCCTGAGGCCTAGCCTAACGGCACGCCACGCCATACGATGCACACGCCCCCTAACACGCATCCGCACCCCGATCTCGATCGTCAGCCTCACCGGGGGCCTAACCCTAACACTAGCCCCAGCCCTGGCCCTGACCCCTAGGCCTCCCCCGTAGCCTGAAGCCTGAGGCCTAGCCTAATGGCACGCCGCGCCCTAGGACGCACACGCCCCCTAACACGCATCCGCACCCCGATCTCGACCCTCAGCCTCACCGTGGCCCTAACCCTAACCCTAGCCCCAGGCCTGACCCTGACCCCTAGGCCTCCCCCACAGCCTGAAGCCTGAGGCCTAACCTAATGGCACGCCGCGCCTTACGACGCCCACGCCCCCGAACACGCATCCGCACCCCGATCTCGACCCTCAGCCTCACCGGGGGCGTAACCCTAACCCTAGCCCCAGCCCTGACCCTGACACCTAGGCCTCCCCCGCAGCCTGAAGCCTGAGGCCTAGCCTAACGACACGCCGCGCCCTACGATGCCCACGCCCCCTAACACGCATCCACACCCCGATTTCGACCCTCAGCCTCACCGAGGTCCTAACCCTAACCCTAGCCCCAGGCCTGACCCTGACCACTAGGCCTCCCCCGCAGCCTGAAGCCTGAGGCCTAGCCTAACGACACGCCACCCCCTACGACACACACGCCCCCTAACATGCATCCGCACCCCGATCTCGACCCTCAGCCTCACCGGGGGCCTAACCCTAACCCTAGCCCCAGCCCAGACTCTGACACCTAGGCCTCACCTGCAGCCTGAAGCCTGAGGCGGAGCCTAAGGGCACACCACGCCCTACGACTCCCACGCCCCCTAACACGCATCCGCACCCCGATCTCGACCCTCAGCCTCACCGGGGGCCTAACCCTAACCCTAGCCCCAGCCCTGACCTTGACCCCTAGGCCTCCCCCGCAGCCTGAAGCCTGTGGCCTAGCGTAACGGCACGCCGTGCCCTACGACGCACACGCCTCCTAACACGCATCCGCACCGCGATCTCGACCCTCAGCCTCACCGGAGGCCTAATCCTAACCCTAGCCCCGGCCCTGACCCTGATCCCTAGGCCTACCCTGCTGCCTGAAGCCTGAAGCCTAACCTAACGGCACGCTGCGCCCTACGACGCCCACGCCCCCTAACACGCATCCGCATCGCGATCTCGACCCTCAGCCTCAACGAGGGCCTAAGCCTATCTCTAGCCCCAGCTCTGACCCTGAACTCTGGGCCTCCCCCGCAGCCTGAAGCCTGAGTCCTAGCCTAACGGCACTCTGCGCCCTACGACGCCCACGCCCCCGAACACGCATCCGCACCCCGATCTCGACCCTCAGCCTCACCGGGGGCCTAACCCTAACCCTAGCCCCAGCCCTGACCCTGACACCTAGGCCTCCCCCGCAACCTGAAGCCTGAGGCCTAGCCTAAGGGCACGCCGCCCCCTACGACGCACACGCCACCGAACACGCATCCGCACTCCGATCTCGACCCTCAGTCTCACCAGGGGCCTAACCCTAACCCTAGCCCCAGCTTGACCCTGACCCCTAGGCCTCCCCCGCAGCCTGAAGTCTGAGGCCTAGCCTAACGTCACGCCACGCCCTACGACGCACACGCCATCTAACACGCATCCGCACACCGATCTCGACCCTCAGCCTCACCGTGGGCCTAACCCTAACCCTAGCCCCAGCCCTGACCCTGACACCTAGGCCTCCCCAGCAGCCTGAAGCCTGAGGCCTAGCCTAACGGCACGCCGCTCCCTACGACGCACACGCCCCCTAACACGCATCCGCACCCCGATCTCGACCCTCAGCCTCACCGGGGGCCTAACCCTAACCCTAGCCCGAGGCTTGACCCTGACCCCTAGGCCACCCCTGCTGCCTGAAGCCTGAAGCCTAACCTAACGGCACGCCGCGCCCTACGACGCCCACGCCCCCGAACACGCATCCGCTCCCCGATCTCGACCCTCAGCCTCACCGGGGGACTAACCCTAACCCTAGCCCCAGGCTTCACCCTCACACCTTGGCCTCCCCCACATCCTGAAGCCTGAGGCCTAGCCTAAGGGCACGCCGCGCCCTACGACGCCCACGCCCCCTAACACGCATCCGCACCCCGATCTCGACCCTCAGCCTCACCCTGGACCTAAACCTAACCCTAGCCCCAGCCCTGACCCTGACAGCTAGGCCTCCCCCGCAGCCTAAAGCCTGAGGCCTAGCCTAACGACACTAGGCGCCCTACGACGCACACGCCCCCTAACAAGAATCCGCACCCAGATCTCGACCCTCAGTCTCACCGGAGGCCTAAACCTAACCCTAGCCCCAGCCATGACCCTGACCCCTATGCCTCCCTCACAGCCTGAAGCCTGCGGCCTAGCCTAACGGCACACCGTGCCCTACGACGCACACCTCCCCTAACACGCATCCGCACCCCGATCTCGACCCTCAGCCTCACCGGGGGCCTAACCATAACCCTAGCCCCATCCCTGACCCTGACCCCTAGGCCTCCCCCGCAGCCTGAAGCCTGAGGCCTAACCTAACGGAACGCCGCGCCCTACGACGCACACGCCCCCTAACACGCATCCGCACCACGATCTCGACCCTGAGCCTCACCGGGGGCCTTACCCTAACCCTAGCCCCAGGCTTGAACCTAACCCCTAGGCCTCCCCGTCAGCCTGAAGCCTGAGGCCTAGCCTAACGGCACGCCTCCCGCTACGACGCACACGCACCCTAACACGCATCCGCACCCCGATCTCGACCCTCAGCCTCACCGGGGGCCTAACCCTAACCCTAACCCCAGCCCTGACCCTGACACCTAGGCCTCCCCCGTAACCTGAAGCCTGAGGTCTATCCTAAGAGCACGCCGCGCCCTACGACGCACAGGCCCCCTAACACGCATCCACACACTGATCTCGACCCTCAGCCTCACCGCGTGCCTAACCCTAACCCTATCCCCAGCCCTGACCCTGACACCTAGTCATCCCCCACAGCCTGAAGCCTGAGGCCTAGCCTAACGGCACGCCACGCCATACGATGCACACGCCCCCTAACACGCATCCGCACCCCGATCTCGATCGTCAGCCTCACCGGGGGCCTAACCCTAACACTAGCCCCAGCCCTGGCCCTGACCCCTAGACCTCCCCCGTAGCCTGAAGCCTGAGGCCTAGCCTAATGGCACGCCGCGCCCTAGGACGCACACGCCCCCTAACACGCATCCGCACCCCGATCTCGACCCTCAGCCTCACCGTGGCCCTAACCCTAACCCTAGCCCCAGCCCTGACCCTGACGCCTAGGCCTCCCCCACAGCCTGAAGCCTGAGGCCTAACCTAATGGCACGCCGCGCCCTACGACGCCCACGCCCCCGAACACGCATCCGCACCCCGATCTCGACCCTCAGCCTCACCGGGGGCGTAACCCTAACCCTAGCCCCAGCCATGACCCTGACACCTAGGCCTCCCCCGCAGCCTGAAGCCTGAGGCCTAGCCTAACGACACGCCGCGCCCTACGATGCCCACGCCCCCTAACACGCATCCACACCCCGATTTCGACCCTCAGCCTCACCGAGGTCCTAACCCTAACCCTAGCCCCAGGCCTGACCCTGACCCCTAGGCCTCCCCCGCAGCCTGAAGCCTGAGGCCTAGCCTAACGGCACGCCACCCCCTACGACACACACGCCCCCTAACATGCATCCGCACCCCGATCTCGACCCTCAGCCTCACCGGGGGCCGAACCCTAACCCTAGCCCCAGCCCAGACTCTGACACCTAGGCCTCACCTGCAGCCTGAAGCCTGAGGCGGAGCCTAAGGGCACACCACGCCCTACGACGCCCACGCCCCCTAACACGCATCCGCACCCTGATCTCGACCCTCAGCCTCACCGGGGGCCTAACCCTAACCCTAGCCCCAGCCCTGAACCTGACACCTAGGAAACCCCCGCAGCCTGAAGCCTGAGGCCTAGCCTAACGGCACGCAGCGCCCTACGACGCACACGCACGCTAACACGCATCCGCACCCCGATCTCGACCCTCAGCCTCACCGGGGGCCTTACCCTAACCCTAGCCCCAGCCCTGACCCTGACACCTAGGCCTCCCCCGCAGCCTGAAGCCTGAGGCCTAGCCTAAGGGCACGCCGCCCCCTACGACGCACACGCCACCGAACACGCATCCGCACTCCGATCTGGACCCTCAGCCTCACCGGGGGCCTAACCCTAACCCTAGCCCCAGCTTGACCCTGACCCCTAGGCCTCCCCCGCAGCCTGAAGTCTGAGGCCTAGCCTAACGTCCCGCCGCGCCCTACGACGCACACGCCATCTAACACGCATCCGCACACCGATCTCGACCCTCAGCCTCACCGTGGGCCTAACCCTAACCCTAGCCCCAGCCCTGACCCTGACCACTAGGCCTCCCCAGGAGCCTGAAGCCTGAGGACTAGCCTAACGGCACGCCGCGCCCTACGACGCACACGCCCCCTAACACGCATCCGCACCCCGATCTCAACCCTCAGCCTCACCGGGGACCTAACCCTAACCCTAGCCCCAGGCTTGACCCTGACCCCTAGGCCACCCCTGCTGCCTGAAGCCTGAAGCCTAACCTAACGGCACGCCGCGCCCTACGACGCCCACGCCCCCGAACACGCATCCGCACCCCGATCTCGACCCTCAGCCTCACCGGGGGCCTAACCCTAACCCTAGCCCCAGCTTGACCCTGACCCCTAGGCCTCTCCCGCAGCCTGAAGTCTGAGGCCTAGCCTAACGTCCCGCCGCGCCCTACGACGCACACGCCATCTAACACGCATCCGCACACCGATCTCGACCCTCAGCCTCACCGGGGGCCTAACCCTAACTCTAGCCCCAGCCCTGACGCTGACCCCTGGGCCTCCCCCGCAGCCTGAAGCCTGAGGCCTAGCCTAACAGCATGCCAGGCCCTACGACGCCCACGCCCCCGAACACGCATCCGCAACCCGATCTCGACCCTCAGCCTCACCGGGGGACTAACCCTAACCCTAGCCCCAGGCTTGACCCTGACAACTAGGCCTCCCCCACATCCTGAAGCCTGAGGCCTAGCCTAAGGGCACGCCGCGCCCTACGACGCCCACGCCCCCTAACACGCATCCGCACCCCGATCTCGACCCTCAGCCTCACCCTGGGCCTAAACCTAACCCTAGCCCCAGCCCTGACCCTGACCCCTAGGCCTCTCCCGCAGCCTAAAGCCTGAGGCCTGGCCTAACGGCACGCGGCGCCCTACGACGCACACGCCCCCTAACACGAATCCGCACCCAGATCTCGACCCTCAGCCTCACCGGAGGCCTAACCCTAACCCTAGCCCCAGCCATGACCCTGACCCCTATGCCTCACTCACAGCCTGAAGCCTGTGGCCTAGCCTAACGGCACACCGTGCCCTACGACGCACACGCCCCCTAACACGCATCCGCACCCCTATCTCGACCCTGAGCCTCACCGGGGGCCTTACCCTAACCCTAGCCCCAGGCTTGAACCTGACCCCTAGGCCTCCCCGGCAGGCTGAAGCCTGAGGCCTAGCCTAAGGGCACGCCGCGCCCTACGACGCACACGCCCCTTAACACGCATCCGAATGCCGATCTCCACCCTCAGCCTCACCGGGGGCCTAACCCTAACCCTAGCCCCAGCCCTTAACCTGACACCTAGGCCACACCCGCAGCCTGAAGCCTGAGGCGTAGCCTATCGGCATGGCGCAATCTACGACGCACAGGCCCGCTAACAGGCATCCGCACCCCGATCTCGACCCTCAGCCTCACCGGGGGCCTAACCCTAACCCTAGCCCCAGCCCAGACCCTGACCCCTAGGCCTCCCCCGCAGCCTGAAGCCTGTGGCCTAGCCTAACGGCACGCCGTGCCCTACGACGCACACGCCCCCTAACACGCATCCGCACCCCGATCTCGACCCTCAGCCTCACCGGGGGCCTAACCCTAACCCTAGCCCCAGCCCTGACCCTGACCCCTAGGCCTCCCTCGCAGCCTGAAGCCTGAGGCCTGGACTAACGGCACGCTGCGCCCTACGATGCCCAGGCCCCCTAACACGCATCCGCAGCCTGATCTCGACTCTCAGCCTCACCGGGGGCCTAACCCTAACCCTAGCCCCAGCGCTGACCCTGATCCTCAGGCCTGCCCCGCAGCCTGAAGCCTGAGGACTAGCCTAATGGCACGCCGCGCCCTACGACGCACACGCCCCCTAACACGCATCCGCACCCCGATCTCGACCCTCAGCCTCATCGGGGGCCTAAACCTAAGCCTAGCCCCAGCCCTGACCCTGACCCCTAGGCCTCCCCCGCAGCCTGAAGCATGAGGCCTAGCCTAATGGCACGCCGCGCCCTAAGACGCACATGCCCCCTAACACGCATCCGCACGCTGATCTCGACCCTCAGCCTCACCGGGGGCCTAACCCTAACCCTAGCCCCAGCCCTGACCCTGACCACTAGGCCTCCCCCACAGGCTGAAGCCTGAGGCCTAACCTAATGGCACGCCGCGTCCTACGACGCCCACGCCCCCTAACACGCATCCGCACCCCGATCTCGACCCTCAGCCTCACCGCGGGCCTAACCCTAACCCTAGCCCCAGCCCTGACCCTGACCCCTAGGCCTCCCCCGCAGCCTGAAGCCTGAGGCCTAGCCTAAGGGCAGGCCGCGCCCTACGAAGCCCACGCACGCTAAGACGAATCCGCACCCCGATCTCGACCCTCAGCCTCACCGGGGGCCTAACCCTAACCCTAGCCCCAGCCCTGACCCTGACACCTACGCCTCCCCCGCAGCCTGAAGCCTGAGGCCTAGCCTAAGGGCACGCCACGCCCTACGACGCACACGCCCCCTAACACGCATCCGCACCCCGATCTCGACCCTCAGCCTCACCGGGGGCCTAACCCTAACCCTAGCCCCAGCCCTGACCCTGACCCCTAGGCACCCCCCGCAGCCTGAAGCCTGAGTCCTAGCCTAATGGCACGCCGCGTCCTACGACACACACGCCCCCTAACACGCATCCGCACCACGATCTCGACCCTCAGCCTCACCGGGGGCCTAACCCTAACCCTAGACCCAGCCCTGACCCTGACCCCTAGGCCTCCACCACAGCCTGAAGCCTGAGGCCTAACCTAATGGCACGCAGCGCTCTACGACACCCACGCCCCCGAACACGCATCCGCACCCCGATCTCGACCCCCAGCCTCACCGGGGGCATAACCCTAACCCTAGCACCAGGCTTTACCCTGACCACTAGGCCTCCCCCACAGCCTGAAGCCTGAGGCCTAGCCTAACGGCACGCCACCCCCTACGACACACACGCCCCCTAACATGCATGGGCACCCCGATCTCGACCCTCAGCCTCACCGGGGGCCTAACCATAACCCTAGCCCCAGCCCTGAACCTGACACCTAGGCCACCCCCGCACCTGAAGCCTGAGGCCTAGCCTATCGGCACGGCGCGCTCTACGACGCTCAGGCCCGCTAACACGCATCCGCACCCCTATCTCGACCGTCAGCCTCACCGGGGGCCTAACCCTAACCATAGCCCCAGCCCTGACCCTGTCCCCTAGGCCTCCCCAGCAGCCTGAAGCCTGAGGCCTAGCCTAACGGCACGCGGCGCCCTACGACGCACACGCCCCCTAACACGCATCCGCACCCCGATCTCGACCCTCAGCCTCACCGGGGGCCTAACCCTAACCCTAGCCCCAGGCTTGACCCTGACCCCTAGGCCACCCCTGCTGCCTGAAGCCTGAAGCCTAACCGAACGGCACGCCGCGTCCTACGACGCACACGCGCCCGAACACGCATCCGCACCCCGATCTCGACCCTCAGCCTCACCGGGGTACTAACCCTAACCCTAGCCCGAGGCTTCACCCTGACACCTAGGCCTCCCCCACATCCTGAAGCCTGAGGCCTAGCCTAAGGGCACGCCGCGCCATACGACACCCACGCCCCCTAACACGCATCCGCACCCCGATCTCGAACCTCAGCCTCACCCTGGACCTAAACCTAACCCTAGCCCCAGCCCTGACCCTGACCCCTAGGCCTCCCCCACAGCCTAAAGCCTGAGGCCTAGCGTAACGGCACGCGGCGCCGTACGACGCACACGCCCCCTAACACGAATCCGCACCCAGATCTCGACCCTCAGCCTCACCGGAGGCCTAACCCTAACCCTAGCCCCAGGCTTGACCCTGACCCCTAGGCCACCCCTGCTGCCTGAAGCCTGAAGCCTAACCTAACGGCACGCCGCGCCCTACGACGCCCACGCCCCCGAACACGCATCCGCACCCCGATCTCGACCCTCAGCCTCACCGGGGGCCTAACCCTAACCCTAGCCCCAGGCTTGACCCTGACACCTAGGCCTCCCCAGCAGCCTGAAGCCTAAGGCCTAGCCTAACGGCATGCCGCACCCTACAACACCCACGCCCCCTAACACGCATCCGCACCGCGATCTCGACCCTCAGCCTCACCGAGGGCCTAACCCTAACTCTAGCCCCAGCCCTGACGCTGACCCCTGGGCCTCCCCCCCAGCCAGAAGCCTGAGGCCTAGCCTAACAGCATGCCAGGCCCTACGACGCCCACGACCCCGAACACGCATCCGCACCCCGATCTCGACCCTCAGCCTCACCGGGGGACTCACCCTAACCCTAGCCCCAGGCTTGACCCTGACACCTAGGCCTCCCCCACATCCTGAAGCCTGAGGCCTAGCCTAAGGGCACGGCGCGCCCTACGACGCCCACGACCCCTAACACGCATCCGCACCCCGATCTCGACCCTCAGCCTCACCCTGGGCCTAAACCTAACCCAAGCCCCAGCCCTGACCCTGACCCCTAGGCCTCCCCCGCAGCCTAAAGCCTGAGGCCTAGCCTAACGTCACGCCGCGCCCTACGAGGCACACGCCATCTAACACGCATCCGCACACCGATCTCTACCCTCAGCCTAACCGTGGGCCTAACCCTAACCATAGCCCCAGCCCTGACCCTGACCCCTAGGCCTCCCCAGCAGCCTGAAGCCTGAGGCCTAGCCTAACGGCACGCGGCGCGCTACGACGCACACGCCCCCTAACACGCATCCGCACCCCGATCTCGACCCTCAGCCTCACCGGGGGCCTAACCCTAACCCTAGCCCCAGGCTTGACCCTGACCCCTAGGCCACCCCTGCTGCCTGAAGCCTGAAGCCTCACCTAACGGCACGCCGCGTCCTACGACGCACACGCGCCCGAACACGCATCCGCACCCCGATCTCGACCCTCAGCCTCACCGGGGGACTAACCCTAACCCTAGCCCGAGGCTTCACCCTGACACCTAGGCCTCCCCCACATCCTGAAGCCTGAGGCCTAGCCTAAGGGCACGCCGCGCCATACGACACCCACGCCCCCTAACACGCATCCGCACCCCGATCTCGAACCTCAGCCTCACCCTGGACCTAAACCTAACCCTAGCCCCAGCCCTGACCCTGACCCCTAGGCCTCCCCCGCAGCCCAGAGCCTGAGGCCTAGCCTAACGGCACGCGGCGCCGTACGACGCACACGCCCCCTAACACGAATCCGCACCCAGATCTCGACCCTCAGCCTCACCGGAGGCCTAAACCTAACCCTAGCCCCAGCCATGACCCTGACCCCTATGCCTCCCCCACAGCCTGAAGCCTGTGGCCTAGCCTAACGGCACACCGTGCCCTACGACGCACACTCTCCTTAACACGCATCCGCACACCGATCTCGACCCTCAGCCTCACCGGGGGCCTAACCATAACCCTAGCCCCATCCCTGACCCTGACCCCTAGGCCTCCCCCGCAGCCTGAAGCCTGAGGCCTAACCTAACGGCACGCCGCGCCCTACAACGCACACGCCCCCTAACACGCATCCGCACCCCGATCTCGAAACTGAGCCTCACCGGGGGCCTTACCCTAACCCTAGCCCCAGGCTTGAACCTGACCCCTAGGCCTCCCCGGCAGCCTGAAGCCTGAGGCCTAGCCTAACGGCACGCCACCCGCTACGACGCACACGCACATTAACACGCATCCGCACCCCGATCTCGACCCTCAGCCTCACCGGGGGCCTAACCCTAACCCTAGCCCCAGCCCTGAACCTGACACCTACGCCTCCCCCGCAGCCTGAAGCCTGAGGCCTAGCCTAACGGCACGCCGCGCCCTACGACGCACAAGCCCCCTAACACGCATCCGCACCCCGATCTCGACCCTCAGCCTCACCGGGGGCCTAACCCTAACCCTATCCCCAGCCCTGACCCTGACCCCTAGGCACCCCCCGCAGCCTGAAGCCTGAGGCCTAGCCTAACGGCACGCCGCGCCCTACGATACACACGCCCCCTAACACGCATCCGCACCCCGATCTCGACCCTCAGCCTCACCTGGGGCCTAACCCTAACCGTAGCCCCAGCCCTGGCCCTGACCCTTAGGCCTCCCCCGTAGCCTGAAGCCTGAGTCCTAGCCTAATGGCACGCCGCGTCCTACGACACACACGCCCCCTAACACGCATCCGCACCACGATCTCGACCCTCTGCCTCACCGGGGGCCTAACCCTAACCCTAGACCCAGCCCTGACCCTGACCCCTAGGCCTCCACCACAGCCTGAAGCCTGAGGCCTAACCTAATGGCACGCAGCGCTCTACGACACCCACGCCCCCGAACACGCATCCGCACCCCGATCTCGAACCTCAGCCTCACCGGGGGCATAACCCTAACCCTAGCACCAGGCTTTACCCTGACCACTAGGCCTCCCCCACAGCCTGAAGCCTGAGGCCTAGCCTAACGGCACGCCACCCCCTACGACACACACGCCCCCTAACATGCATGGGCACCCCGATCTCGACCCTCAGCCTCACCGGGGGCCTAACCATAACCCTAGCCCCAGCCCTGAACCTGACACCTAGGCCACCCCCGCACCTGAAGCCTGAGGCCTAGCCTATCGGCACGGCGCGCTCTACGACGCTCAGGCCCGCTAACACGCATCCGCACCCCGATCTCGACCGTCAGCCTCACCGGGGGCCTAACCCTAACCATAGCCCCAGCCCTGACCCTGACCCCTAGGCCTCCCCAGCAGCCTGAAGCCTGAGGCCTAGCCTAACGGCACGCGGTGCCCTACGACGCACACGCCCCCTAACACGCATCCGCACCCCGATCTCGACCCTCAGCCTCACCGGGGGCCTAACCCTAACCCTAGCCCCAGGCTTGACCCTGACCCCTAGGCCACCCCTGCTGCCTGAAGCCTGAAGCCTAACCTAACGGCACGCCGCATCCTACGACGCACACGCGCCCGAACACGCATCCGCACCCCGATCTCGACCCTCAGCCTCACCGGGGTACTAACCCTAACCCTAGCCCGAGGCTTCACCCTGACACCTAGGCCTCCCCCACATCCTGAAGCCTGAGGCCTAGCCTAAGGGCACGCCGCGCCATACGACACCCACGCCCCCTAACACGCATCCGCACCCCGATCTCGAACCTCAGCCTCACCCTGGACCTAAACCTAACCCTAGCCCCAGCCCTGACCCTGACCCCTAGGCCTCCCCCGCAGCCTAAAGCCTGAGGCCTAGCGTAACGGCACGCGGCGCCGTACGACGCACACGCCCCCTAACACGAATCCGCACCCAGATCTCGACCCTCAGCCTCACCGGAGGCCTAAACCTAACCCTAGCCCCAGCCATGACCCTGACCCCTATGCCTCCCCCACAGCCTGAAGCCTGTGGCCTAGCCTAACGGCACACCGTGCCCTACGACGCACACTCTCCTTAACACGCATCCGCACACCGATCTCGACCCTCAGCCTCACCGGGGGCCTAACCATAACCCTAGCCCCATCCCTGACCCTGACCCCTAGGCCTCCCCCGCAGCCTGAAGCCTGAGGCCTAACCTAACGGCACGCCGCGCCCTACGACGCCCACTCCCCCTAACATGCATCCGCACCCCAATCTCGACTCTCAGCCTCACCCTGGGCCTAAACCTAACCCTAGCCCCAGCCCTGACCCTGACCCCTAGGCCTCCCCCGCAGCATAAAGCCTGAGGCCTAGCCTAATGGCACGCAGCGCCCTACGACGCCCACGCCCCCTAACGCGAATCCGCACACAGATCTCGAACCTCAGCCTCACCGGAGGCCTAACCCTAACCCTAGCCTCAGCCATGACCCTGACACCTAGGCCTCCCCCACAGCCTGAAGCCTGTGGCCTAGCCTAACGGCACACCGTGCCCTACGACGCACACGCCCCCGAACACGCATCCGCACCCCGATCTCGACCCTCAGCCTCACCGGGGGCCTAACCCTAACCCTAGCCCCAGGCTTGACCCTGACCCCTAGGCCACCCCTGCTGCCTGAAGCCTGAAGCCTAACCTAACGGCACGCCGCGCCCTACGACGCCCACGCCCCCGAACACGCATCCGCACCCCGATCTCGACCCTCAGCCTCACCGGGGGCCTAACCCTAACCCTAGCCCCAGGCTTGACCCTGACACCTAGGCCTCCCCAGCAGCCTGAAGCCTAAGGCCTAGCCTAACGGCATGCCGCACCCTACAACACCCACGCCCCCTAACACGCATCCGCACCCCGATCTCGACCCTCAGCCTCACCGGGGGCCTAACCCTAACCCTAGCCCCAGGCTTGACCCTGACCCCTAGGCCACCCCTGCTGCCTGAAGCCTGAAGCCTCACCTAACGGCACGCCGCGTCCTACGACGCACACGCGCCCGAACACGCATCCGCACCCCGATCTCGACCCTCAGCCTCACCGGGGGACTAACCCTAACCCTAGCCCGAGGCTTCACCCTGACACCTAGGCCTCCCCCACATCCTGAAGCCTGAGGCCTAGCCTAAGGGCACGCCGCGCCATACGACACCCACGCCCCCTAACACGCATCCGCACCCCGATCTCGAACCTCAGCCTCACCCTGGACCTAAACCTAACCCTAGCCCCAGCCCTGACCCTGACCCCTAGGCCTCCCCCGCAGCCCAGAGCCTGAGGCCTAGCGTAACGGCACGCGGCGCCGTACGACGCACACGCCCCCTAACACGAATCCGCACCCAGATCTCGACCCTCAGCCTCACCGGAGGCCTAAACCTAACCCTAGCCCCAGCCATGACCCTGACCCCTATGCCTCCCCCACAGCCTGAAGCCTGTGGCCTAGCCTAACGGCACACCGTGCCCTACGACGCACACTCTCCTTAACACGCATCCGCACACCGATCTCGACCCTCAGCCTCACCGGGGGCCTAACCATAACCCTAGCCCCATCCCTGACCCTGACACCTAGGCCTCCCCCGCAGCCTGAAGCCTGAGGCCTAACCTAACGGCACGCCGCGCCCTACAACGCACACGCCCCCTAACACGCATCCGCACCCCGATCTCGAAACTGAGCCTCACCGGGGGCCTTACCCTAACCCTAGCCCCAGGCTTGAACCTGACCCCTAGGCCTCCCCGGCAGCCTGAAGCCTGAGGCCTAGCCTAACGGCACGCCACCCGCTACGACGCACACGCACATTAACACGCATCCGCACCCCGATCTCGACCCTCAGCCTCACCGGGGGCCTAACCCTAACCCTAGCCCCAGCCCTGAACCTGACACCTAGGCCACACCCGCAGCCTGAAGCCTGAGGCGTAGCCTAACGGCACGCCGCGCCCTACGACGCACACGCCCCCTAACACGCATCCGCATCCCGATCTCGACCCTCAGCCTCACCGGGGGCCTAACCCTAACCCTAGCCCCAGCCCTGACCCTGACACCTAGGCCTCCCCCGCAGCCTGAAGCCTGAGGCCTAGCCTAAGGGCACGCCACGCCCTACGACGCACAGGCCCCCTAACACGCATCCGCACACTGATCTCGACCCTCAGCCGCACCGGGGGCCTAACCCTAACTCTAGGCCCAGCCCTGACGCTGACCTCTGGGCCTCCCCCGCAGCCTGAAGCCTGAGGCCTAGCCTAACAGCATGCCAGGCCCTACGACGCCCACGCCCCCGAACACGCATCCGCACCCCGATCTCGACCCTCAGCCTCACCGGGGGCCTAACCATAACCCTAGCCCCATCCCTGACCCTGACCCCTAGGCCTGCCCCGGAGCGTGAAGCCTGAGGCCTAACCTAACCGAACGCTGCGCCCTACGACGCACACGCCCCCTAACACGCATCCGCATCCCGATCTCGACCCTCAGCCTCACCGGGGGCCTAACCCTAACCCTAGCCCCAGCCCTGACCCTGACCCCTAGGCCTCCCCCGCTGACTGAAGCCTGAAGCCTAACCTAACGGCACGCCGCGCCGTACGACGCCCACGCCCCCTAACACGCATCCGCACCGCGATCTCGACCCTCAGCCTCATCGGGGGCCTAATCCTAACCCTAGCCCGAGCCCAGACCCTGATCCCTAGGCCTCCCCCGCAGCCTGAAGCCTGAGGCCTAGCCTAAGGGCACGCCGCGACCTATGACGCCCACGCACGCTAAGACGAATCCGCACCCCGATCTCGAGCCTCAGCCTCACCGGGGGCCTAACACTAACCCCAGCCCCACGCTTGACCCTGACCCTAGGTCTCCCCCGCAGCCTGAAGCCTGAGGCCTAGCCTAACGGCACGCCACGCCCTTCGACGCACACGCCCCCTAACACGCATCCGCACCCCGATCTCGACCCTCAGCCTCACCGGGGGCCTAACCCTAACTCTAGGCCCAGCCCTGACGCTGACCTCTGGGCCTCCCCCGCAGCCTGAAGCCTGAGGCCTAGCCTAACAGCATGCCAGGCCCTACGACGCCCACGCCCCCGAACACTCATCCGCACCCCGATCTCGACCCTCAGCCTCACCGGGGGACTAACCCTAACCCTAGCCCCAGGCTTTACCCTGACACCTAGGCCTCGCCCACATCCTGAAGCCTGAGGCCTAGCCTAAGGGCACGGCGTGCACTACGACGCCCACGCCCCCTAACAAGCATCAGCACCCCGATTTCGACCCTCAGCCTCACCCTGGGCCTAAACCTAACCCTAGCCCCAGCCCTGACCCTGACCCCTAGGCCTCCCCCGCGGCCTAAAGCCTGAGGCCTAGCCTAACGGCACGTGTCGCCATACAACGCACACGCCCCCTAACACGCATCCGCACCCCGATCTCGACCCTCAGCCTCACCGGGGGCCTAACCATAACCCTAGCCCCATCCCTGACCCTGACCCCTAGGCCTGCCCCGCAGCGTGAAGCCTGAGGCCTGACCTAACGGAACGCCGCGCCCTATGACGCACACGCCCCCTAACACGCATCCGCACCCCGATCACGACCCTCAGCCTCACCGGAGGCCTAACCCTAACCATAGCCCCAGGCTTGAACCTGACCCCTAGGCCTCCCCGGCAGCCTGAAGCCTGAGGCCTAGCCTAACGGCACGCCACCTGCTACGACGCACACGCACCCTAACACGCATCCGCACCCCGATCTCGACCCTCAGCCTCATCGGGGGCCTAATCCTAACCCTAGCCCGAGCGCAGACCCTGATCCCTAGGCCTCCCCCGCAGCCTGAAGCCTGAGGCCTAGCCTAACAGCATGCCAGGCCCTACGACGCCCACGCCCCCGAACACGCATCCGCACCCCGAACTCGACCCTCAGCCTCACCGGGGGACTAACCCTAACCCTAGCCCAAGGCTTGACCCTGACACCTAGGCCTTCCCCACATCCTGAAGCCTGAGGCCTAGCCTAAGGGCACGCCGCGCCCTACGACGCCCACGACCCCTAACACGGATCTGCACCCCGATCTCGACCCTCAGCCTCACCCTGGGCCTAAACCTAACCCTAGCCACAGGCCTGACCCTGACCCTAGGCCTGCCCCGCAGCCTGAAGCCTGAGGACTAGCCTAACGGCATGCCGCGCCCTACGACGCGCACGCCCCTTAACACGGATCCGCACCCCGATCTCGACCCTCAGCCTCACCCTGGGCCTAAACCTAACCCTAGCCCCAGCCCAGACCCTGACCCCTAGGCCTCCCCCGCAGCCTGAAGCCTGAGGCCTAGCCTAAGGGCACGCCGCTCCCTACGAAGCCCACGCACGCTAAGACGAATCCGCACCCTGATCTCGACCCTCAGCCTCACCGGGGGGGCCCAACACTAACCCCAGCCCCAGGCTTGACCCTGACACTAGGCCTCCCCCGCAGCCTGAAGCCTGAGGCCTATCCTAACGGCACGCCACGCCCTTCGAAGCACACGCCCCCTAACACGCATCCGCACCCCGATCTCGAACCTCAGCCTCACCGGGGGCCTAACCCTAACCCTAGCCCCAGGCCTGAACCTGACACCTAGGCCACCCCCGCAGCCTGAAGCCTGAGGCCTAGCCAAACGGCACACAGCGCCCTACGACGCACACGCCCCCTAACACGCATCCGCACCCCGATCTCGACCCTCAGCCTCTCCGGGGGCCTAACCCTAACACTAGCCCCAGCCCTGACCCTGACACCTAGGCCTCCTCCGCAGCCTGAAGCCTGAGGCCTAGCCTAAGGGCACGCCGCACCCTATGACGCACACGCAAGCAAACACGCATCCGCACTCCGATCTCCACCCTCAGCCTCACCAGGGGCCTAACCCTAACCCTAGCCCCAGCTTGACCCTGACGCCTAGGCCTCCCCCGCAGCCTGAAGCCTGAGGCCTAGCCTAACGGCACGCCGCGCCCTACGACGCACACGCCCTCTAACACGCATCCGCACACCGATCTCGACCCTCAACCTCACCGGGGGCCTAACCCTAACCCTAGCCCCAGCCCTGACCCTGACCCCTAGGCCTGCCCCGGAGCGTGAAGCCTGAGGCCTAACCTAACCGAACGCCGCGCCCTACGACGCACACGCCCCCTAACACGCATCCGCATCCCGATCTCGACCCTCAGCCTCACCGGGGGCCTAACCCTAACCCTAGCCCCAGCCCTGACCCTGACCCCTAGGCCTCCCCCGCTGACTGAAGCCTGAAGCCTAACCTAACGGCACGCCGCGCCGTGCGACGCCCACGCCCCCTAACACGCATCCGCACCGCGATCTCGACCCTCAGCCTCATCGGGGGCCTAATCCTAACCCTAGCCCGAGCCCAGACCCTGATCCCTAGGCCTCCCCCGCAGCCTGAAGCCTGAGGCCTAGCCTAAGGGCACGCCGCGACCTATGACGCCCACGCACGCTAAGACGAATCCGCACCCCGATCTCGAGCCTCAGCCTCACCGGGGGCCTAACACTAACCCCAGCCCCACGCTTGACCCTGACACTAGGTCTCCCCCGCAGCCTGAAGCCTGAGGCGTAGCCTAAGGGCACGCCACGCCCTTCGACGCACACGCCCCCTAACACGCATCCGCACCCCGATCTCAACCCTCAGCCTCACCGGGGGCCTAACCCTAACCCTAGCCCCAGCGCTGAACCTGACACCTAGGCCACCCCCGCAGCCTGAAGCCTGAGGCCTAGCCAAACGGCACGCAGCGCCCTACGACGCACACGCCCCCGAACACGCATGCGCACCCCGATCTCGACCCTCAGCCTCACCGAGGGCCTAACCCTAACCCTAGCCCCAGGCTTGACCCTGACACCTAGGCCTTCCCCACATCCTGAAGCCTGAGGCCTAGCCTAAGGGCACGCCGCGCCCTACGACGCCCACGCCCCCTAACACGGATCCGCACCCCGATCTCGACCCTCAGCCTCACCCTGGGCCTAAACCTAACCCTAGCCCCTGCCCTGACCTTGACCCCTAGGCCTCCCCCGCAGCCTAAAGCCTGAGGCCTAGCCTAACGGCACGCGGCGCCCTACGACGCACACGCCCCCTAACACGAATCCGCACCCAGATCTCGACCCTCAGCCTCACCGGAGGCCTAACCCTAACCCTAGTCCCTGCCATGACCCTGACCACTAGGCCTCCCCCACAGCCTGAAGCCTGTGGCCTAGCCTAACGGCACGCCGCGCCCTACGACGCACACGCCCCCTAACACGCATCCGCACCCCGATCTCGACCCTCAGCCTCACCGAGGGCCTAACCCTAACTCTAGGCCCAGCCCTGACGCTGACCTCTGGGCCTCCCCCGCAGCCTGAAGCCTGAGGCCTAGCCTAACAGCATGCCAGGCCCTACGACGCCCACGCCCCCGAACACGCATCCGCACCCCGATCTCGACCCTCAGCCTCACCGGGGGCCTAACCATAACCCTAGCCCCATCCCTGACCCTGACCCCTAGGCCTGCCCCGGAGCGTGAAGCCTGAGGCCTAACCTAACCGAACGCCGCGCCCTACGACGCACACGCCCCCTAACACGCATCCGCATCCCGATCTCGACCCTCAGCCTCACCGGGGGCCTAACCCTAACCCTAGCCCCAGCCCTGACCCTGACCCCTAGGCCTCCCCCGCTGACTGAAGCCTGAAGCCTAACCTAACGGCACGCCGCGCCGTACGACGCCCACGACCCCTAACACGCATCCGCACCGCGATCTCGACCCTCAGCCTCATCGGGGGCCTAATCCTAACCCTAGCCCGAGCCCAGACCCTGATCCCTAGGCTCCCCCGCAGCCTGAAGCCTGAGGCCTAGCCTAAGGGCACGCCGCGACCTACGACGCCCACGCACGCTAAGACGAATCCGCACTCCGATCTCGAGCCTCAGCCTCACCGGGGGCCTAACACTAACCCCAGCCCCACGCTTGACCCTGACCCTAGGTCTCCCCCGCAGCCTGAAGCCTGAGGCCTAGCCTAACGGCACGCCACGCCCTTCGACGCACACGCCCCCTAACACGCATCCGCACCCCGATCTCGACCCTCAGCCTCACCGGGGGCCTAACCCTAACTCTAGGCCCAGCCCTGACGCTGACCTCTGGGCCTCCCCCGCAGCCTGAAGCCTGAGGCCTAGCCTAACAGCATGCCAGGCCCTACGACGCCCACGCCCCCGAACACGCATCCGCACCCCGATCTCGACCCTCAGCCTCACCGGAGGACTAACCCTAACCCTAGCCCCAGGCTTTACCCTGACACCTAGGCCTCGCCCACATCCTGAAGCCTGAGGCCTAGCCTAAGGGCACGGCGTGCACTACGACGCCCACGCCCCCTAACACGCATCCGCACCCCGATTTCGACCCTCAGCCTCACCCTGGGCCTAAACCTAACCCTAGCCCCAGCCCTGACCCTGACCCCTAGGCCTCCCCCGCAGCCTAAAGCCTGAGGCCTAGCCTAACGGCACGCGTCGCCATACAACGCACACGCCCCCTAACACGAATCCGCACCCAGATCTCGACCCTCAGCCTCACCGGAGGCCTAACCCTAACCCTAGCCCCAGCCATGGCCCTGACCCCTAGGCCTCCCCCACAGCCTGAAGCCTGTGGCCTAGCCTAATGGCACACCGTGCCCTACGACGCACACGCCCCCTAACACGCATCCGCACCCCGATCTCGACCCTCAGCCTCACCGGGGGCCTAACCATAACCCTAGCCCCATCCCTGACCCTGACCCCTAGGCCTGCCCCGCAGCGTGAAGCCTGAGGCCTGACCTAACGGAACGCCGCGCCCTATGACGCACACGCCCCCTAACACGCATCCGCACCCCGATCACGACCCTCAGCCTCACCGGAGGCCTAACCCTAACCATAGCCCCAGGCTTGAACCTGACCCCTAGGCCTCCCCGGCAGCCTGAAGCCTGAGGCCTAGCCTAACGGCACGCCACCCGCTACGACGCACACGCACCCTAACACGCATCCGCACCCCGATCTCGACCCTCAGCCTCATCGGGGGCCTAATCCTAACCCTAGCCCGAGCGCAGACCCTGATCCCTAGGCCTCCCCCGCAGCCTGAAGCCTGAGGCCTAGCCTAACAGCATGCCAGGCCCTACGACGCCCACGCCCCCGAACACGCATCCGCACCCCGAACTCGACCCTCAGCCTCACCGGGGGACTAACCCTAACCCTAGCCCCAGGCTTGACCCTGACACCTAGGCCTTCCCCACATCCTGAAGCCTGAGGCCTAGCCTAAGGGCACGCCGCGCCCTACGACGCCCACGACCCCTAACACGGATCCGCACCCCGATCTCGACCCTCAGCCTCACCCTGGGCCTAAACCTAACCCTAGCCACAGGCCTGACCCTGACCCTAGGCCTGCCCCGCAGCCTGAAGCCTGAGGACTAGCCTAACGGCATGCCGCGCCCTACGACGCGCACGCCCCTTAACACGCATCCGCACCCCGATCTCGACCCTCAGCCTCACCGGGGGCATAATCCTAACCCTAGCCCCAGCCCAGACCCTGACCCCTAGGCCTCCCCCGCAGCCTGAAGCCTGAGGCCTAGCCTAAGGGCACGCCGCGCCCTACGACGCCCACGACCCCTAACACGGATCCGCACCCCGATCTCGACCCTCAGCCTCACCCTGGGCCTAAACCTAACCCTAGCCACAGGCCTGACCCTGACCCTAGGCCTGCCCCGCAGCCTGAAGCCTGAGGACTAGCCTAACGGCATGCCGCGCCCTACGACGCACACGCCCCCTAACACGAATCCGCACCCTGATCTCGACCCTCAGCCTCACCGGGGGGGCCCAACACTAACCCCAGCCCCAGGCTTGACCCTGACACTAGGCCTCCCCCGCAGCCTGAAGCCTGAGGCCTATCCTAACGGCACGCCACGCCCTTCGAAGCACACGCCCCCTAACACGCATCCGCACCCCGATCTCGAACCTCAGCCTCACCGGGGGCCTAACCCTAACCCTAGCCCCAGCCCTAAACCTGACACCTAGGCCACCCCCGCAGCCTGAAGCCTGAGGCCTAGCCAAACGGCACGCAGCGCCCTACGACGCACACGCCCCCTAACACGCATCCGCACCCCGATCTCGACCCTCAGCCTCTCCGGGGGCCTAACCCTAACACTAGCCCCAGCCCTGACCCTGACACCTAGGCCTCCTCCGCAGCCTGAAGCCTGAGGCCTAGCCTAAGGGCACGCCGCACCCTATGACACACACGCAAGCAAACACGCATCCGCACTCCGATCTCCACCCTCAGCCTCACCAGGGGCCTAACCCTAACCCTAGCCCCAGCTTGACCCTGACCCCTAGGCCTCCCCCGCAGCCTGAAGCCTGAGGCCTAGCCTAACGGCACGCCGCGCCCTACGACGCACACGCCCTCTAACACGCATCCGCACACCGATATCGACCCTCAGCCTCACCGGGGGCCTAACCCTAACCCTAGCCCCAGCCCTGACCCTGACCCCTAGGCCTGCCCCGGAGCGTGAAGCCTGAGGCCTAACCTAACCGAACGCCGCGCCCTACGACGCACACGCCCCCTAACACGCATCCGCATCCCGATCTCGACCCTCAGCCTCACCGGGGGCCTAACCCTAACCCTAGCCCCAGCCCTGACCCTGACCCCTAGGCCTCCCCCGCTGACTGAAGCCTGAAGCCTAACCTAAAAGCACGCCGCGCCGTACGACGCCCACGCCCCCTAACACGCATCCGCACCGCGATCTCGACCCTCAGCCTCATCGGGGGCCTAATCCTAACCCTAGCCCGAGCCCAGACCCTGATCCCTAGGCCTCCCCCGCAGCCTGAAGCCTGAGGCCTAGCCTAAGGGCACGCCGCGACCTATGACGCCCACGCACGCTAAGACGAATCCGCACCCCGATCTCGAGCCTCAGCCTCACCGGGGGCCTAACACTAACCCCAGCCCCACGCTTGACCCTGACCCTAGGTCTCCCCCGCAGCCTGAAGCCTGAGGCCTAGCCTAAGGGCACGCCACGCCCTTCGACGCCCACGCCCCCTAACAAGCATCCGCACCCCGATCTCGACCCTCAGCCTCACCGGGGGCCTAACCCTAACCCTAGCCCCAGCCCTGAACCTGACACCTAGGCCTCCCCAGCAGCCTGAAGCCTGTTGCCTAGCCTAACGGCACGCCGCGCCCTACGACGCACACGCCCCCTAACACGAATCCGCACCCAGATCTCGACCCTCAGCCTCACCGGAGGCCTAACCCTAACCCTAGTCCCTGCCATGACCCTGACCACTAGGCCTCCCCCACAGCCTGAAGCCTGTGGCCTAGCCTAACGGCACACCGGGCCCTACGAAGCCCACGCACGCTAAGACGAATCCGCACCCCGATCTCGACCCTCAGCCTCACCGGGGGCCTAACACTAACCCCAGCCCCACGCTTGACCCTGACCCTAGGCCTCCCCCGCAGCCTGAAGCCTGAGGACTAGCCTAACGGCACACCGTGCGCTACCACGCACACGCCCCCTAACACGCATCCGCACCCCGATCTCACCCTCAGCCTCACCGGGGGTCTAACCCTAACCCTAGCCCGAGCCCTGACCCTGACCCCTAGGTCTACCCCACAGCCTGAAGCCTGAGGCCTAGCCTAACGGCACGCCACGCCCTTCGACGCACACGCCCCCTAACACGCATCCGCACCCCGATCTCGAACCTCAGCCTCACCAGGGGCCTAACCCTAACCCTAGCCCCAGCCCTGACCCTGACACCTAGGCCACCCCCGCAGCCTGAAGCCTGAGGCCTAGCCAAACGGCACGCCGCCCCCAACGACGCACACGCCCCCTAACACGCATCCGCACCGCGATCTCGACCCTCAGCCTCACCGAAGGCCTAACCCTAACTCTAGCCTCAGCCCTGACGCTGACCTCTGGGCCTCCCCCGCAGCCTGAAGCCTGAGGCCTAGCCTAACAGCATGCCAGGCCCTACGACGCCCACGCCCCCGAACACACATCCGCACCCCAATCTCGACCCTCAGCCTCACCGGGGGACTAACCCTAACCGTAGCCCCAGGCTTTACCCTGACACCTAGGCCTCCCCCACATCCTGAAACCTGAGGCCTAGCCTAAGGGCACGCCGCGCCGTACGACGCCCATGCCCCCTAAAACGCATCCGCACGCCGATCTCGACCCTCAGCCTCACCGGAGGCCTAACCATAACCCTAGCCCCAGCCATGACCCTGACCCCTAGGCCTCCCCCACAGCCTGAAGCCTGTGGCCTAGCCTAACGGCACACCGTGCCCTACGACGCACACGCCCCCTAACACGCATCCGCACCCCGATCTCGACCCTCAGCCTCACCGGGGGCCTAACCATAACCCTAGCCCCATCCCTGACCCTGACCCCTAGGCCTGCCCCGCAGCGTGAAGCCTGAGGCCTAACCTAACGGAACGCCGCGCCCTACTACGCACACGCCCCCTAACACGCATCCGCACCCCGATCTCGACCCTCAGCCTCACCGGAGGCCTAACCCTAACCCTACCCCAGGCTTGAACCTGACCCCTAGGCCTCACCGGCAGCCTGAAGCCTGAGGCCTAGCCTAACGGCACGGCACCCGCTACGACGCACACGCACCCTAACACGCATCCGCACCCCGATCTCGACCCTCAGCCTCACCGGGGGCCTAACCCTAACCCTAGCCCCAGCCCTGAACCTGACACCTAGGCCACACCCGCAGCCTGAAGCCTGAGGCGTGGCCTAATGGCAGACCGCGCCCTATGACGCACACGCCCCCTAACACGCATCCGCACCCCAATCTCGACCCTCAGCCTCACCGGGGTCCTAACCCTAACCCTAGCCCCAGCCCTGACCCTGACACCTAGGCCTCCCCCGCAGCCTGAAGCCTGAGGCCTAGCCTAAGGGCACGCCAAGCCCTACGACGCACACGCCCCCTAACACGCATCCGCACACCGATCTCGACCCTCAGCCTCACCGGGGGCCTAACCCTAACCCTAGCCCCAGCCCTGACCCTGACCCCTAGGCCTCCGCCGCTGACTGAAGCCTGAAGCCTAACCTAACGGCACGCCGCGCGGTACGACGCCCACGCCCCCTAACACGCATCCGCACCGCGATCTCGACCCTCAGCCTCATCGGGGGCCTAATCCTAACCCTAGCCCGAGCCCAGACACTGATCCCTAGGCCTCCCCCGCAGCCTGAAGCCTGAGGCCTAGCCTAAGGGCACGCCGCGCCCTACGAAGCCCACGCACGCTAAGACGAATCCGCACCCCGATCTCGACCCTCAGCCTCACCGGGGGGGCCCAACACTAACCCCAGCCCCAGGCTTGACCCTGACACTAGGCCTCCCCCGCAGCCTGAAGCCTGAGGCCTATCCTAACGGCACGCCACGCCCTTCGAAGCACACGCCCCCTAACACGCATCCGCACCCCGATCTCGACCCTCAGCCTCACCGGGGGCCTAACCCTAACCCTAGCCCCAGCCCTGAACCTGACACCTAGGCCACCCCCGCAGCCTGAAGCCTGAGGCCTAGCCAAACGGCACGCAGCGCCCTACGACGCACACGCCCCCTAACACGCATCCGCACCCCGATCTCGACCCTCAGCCTCTCCGGGGGCCTAACCCTAACACTAGCCCCAGCCCTGACCCTGACACCTAGGCCTCCCCCGCAGCCTGAAGCCTGAGGCCTAGCCTAAGGGCACGCCGCACCCTATGACGCACACGCAAGCAAACACGCATCCGCACTCCGATCTCCACCCTCAGCCTCACCAGGGGCCTAACCCTAACCCTAGCCCCAGCTTGACCCTGACCCCTAGGCCTCCCCAGCAGCCTGAAGCCTGAGGCCAACCTAACGGCACGCCGCGCCCTACGACGCACACGCCCTCTAACACGCATCCGCACACCGATCTCGACCCTCAGCCTCACCGGGGGCCTAACCCTAACCCTAGCCCCAGCCCTGACCCTGACCCCTAGGCCTCCCCAGCAGCCTGAAGCCTGAGGCCTAGCCTAATGGCACGCCGCGCCCTACGACGCACACGCCCCCAAACACGCATCCGCACCGCGATCTCGACCCTCAGCCTCACCGAAGGCCTAACCCTAACTCTAGCCTCAGCCCTGACGCTGACCTCTGGGCCTCCCCCGCAGCCTGAAGCCTGAGGCCTAGCCTAACAGCATGCCAGGCCCTACGACGCCCACGCCCCCGAACACGCATCCGCACCCCAATCTCGACCCTCAGCCTCACCGGGGGACTAACCCTAACCCTAGCCCCAGGCTTTACCCTGACACCTAGGCCTCCCCCACATCTTGAAGCCTGAGGCCTAGCCTAAGGGCACGCCGCGCCGTACGACGCCCATGCCCCCTAACACGCATCCGCACCCCGATCTCGACCCTCAGCCTCACCCTGTGCCTAAACCTAACCCTAGCCCCAGCCCTGACCCTGACCCCTAGGCCTCCCCCGCAGCCTAAAGCCTGAGGCCTAGCCTAATGGCACGCGGCGCCCTACGACGCACACGCCCCCTAACACGAATCCGCACCCAGATCTCGACCCTCAGCCTCACCGGAGGCCTAACCCTAACCCTAGTCCCTGCCATGAACCTGACCACTAGGCCTCCCCCACAGCCTGAAGCCTGTGGCCTAGCCTAACGGCACACCGCGCCCTACGAAGCCCACGCACGCTAAGACGAATCTGCACCCCGATCTCGACCCTCAGCCTCACCGGGGGCCTAACACTAACCCCAGCCCCACGCTTGACCCTGACCCTAGGCCTCCCCCGCAGCCTGAAGCCTGAGGACTAGCCTAACGGCACACCGCGCGCTACCACGCACACGCCCCCTAACACGCATCCGCACCCCGATCTCACCCTCAGCCTCACCGGGGGTCTAACCCTAACCCTAGCCCGAGCCCTGACCCTGACCACTAGGTCTACCCCACAGCCTGAAGCCTGAGGCCTAGCCTAACGGCACGCCACGCCCTTCGACGCACACGCCCCCTAACACGCATCCGCACCCCGATCTCGACCCTCAGCCTCACCGGGGGCCTAACCCTAACCCTAGCCCCAGGCCTGAACCTGACACCTAGGCCACCCCCGCAGCCTGAAGCCTGAGGCCTAGCCAAACGGAACGCAGCGCCCTACGACGCACACGCCCCCTAACACGCATGCGCACCCCGATCTCGACCCTCAGCCTCACCGGGGGCCTAACCCTAACCCTAGCCCCAGGCTTGACCCTGACACCTAGGCCTCCCCAGCAGCCTGAAGCCTGAGGCCTAGCCTAACAGCATGCCAGGCCCTACGACGCCCACGCCCTCAAACACGCATCCGCACCCCGATCTCGACCCTCAGCCTCACCGGGGGACTAACCCTAACCCTAGCCCCAGCCCTGACACTGACACCTAGGGCTCCCCCGCAGCCTGAAGCCTGCGGACTAGCCTATCGGCACGCTGCGCCGTACGACGCCCACGCCTCCGAACACGCATCCGCACCCCGATCTCGACCCTCAGCCTCACCGGGGGCTTAACCCTAACCCTAACCCCAGCCCTGACCCTGACCCCTAGGCCTCCCCCGCAGCCTGAAGCCTGAGGCCTAGCCTAACGGCACGCCGCGCCCTACGATGCACACGCCGCGTAACACGCATCCGGACCCCGATCTCGACCCTCAGCCTCACCGGGGGCCTAAACCTAACCCTAGCCCCAGCCCTGACCCTGACCCCTAGGCCTCCCCCGCAGCCTGAAGCCTGAGGTCTAGCCTAATGGCACGCCGCGCGCTACCACGCACACGCCCCCTAACACGCATCCGCACCCCGATCTCGACCCTCAGCCTCACCGGGGGTCTAACCCTAAACCTAGCACCAGCCGTGACCCTGACCCTTCGGCCTCCCCCTCAGCCTGAAGCCTGAGGCCTAGCCTAACGGCACGCCGCGCCCTACGACGCACACGCCCCCTAACACGCATCCGCACACCGATCTCGACCCTCAGCCTCACCGGGGGCCTAACCCTAACCCTAGTCCCAGCCCTGACCCTGACCCCTAGGCCTCCCCAGCAGCCTGAAGCCTGAAGCCTAACCTAACGGCACGCCGCGCCGTACGACGCCCACGCCCCCTAACACGCATCCGCACCGCGATCTCGACCCTCAGCCTCATCGGGGGCCTAATCCTAAACCTAGCCCGAGCCCAGACACTGATCCCTAGGCCTCCCCCGCAGCCTGAAGCCTGAGGCCTAGCCTAAGGGCACGCTGCGCCCTACGAAGCCCACGCACGCTAAGACGAATCCGCACCCCGATCTCGACCCTCAGCCTCACCGGGGGGGCCCAACACTAACCCCAGCCCCAGGCTTGACCCTGACACTAGGCCTCCCCCGCAGCCTGAAGCCTGAGGCCTATCCTAACGGCACGCCACGCCCTTCGAAGCACACGCCCCCTAACACGCATCCGCACCCCGATCTCGACCCTCAGCCTCACCGGGGGCCTAATCCTAACCCTAGCCCCAGCCCTGAACCTGACACCTAGGCCACCCCCGCAGCCTGAAGCCTGAGGCCTAGCCAAACGGCACGCAGCGCCCTACGACGCACACGCCCCCTAACACGCATCCGCACCCCGATCTCGACCCTCAGCCTCTCCGGGGGCCTAACCCTAACACTAGCCCCAGCCGTGACCCTGACACCTAGGCCTCCCCCGCAGCCTGAAGCCTGAGGCCTAGCCTAAGTGCACGCCGCACCCTATGACGCACACGCAAGCAAACACGCATCCGCACTCCGATCTCCACCCTCAGCCTCACCAGGTGCCTAACCCTAACCCCAGCTTGACCCTGACCCCTAGGCCTCCCCCGCAGCCTGAAGCCTGAGGCCTAGCCTAACGGCACGCCGCGCCCTACGACGCACACGCCCTCTAACACGCATCCGCACCCCTATCTCGACCCTGAGCCTCACCGGGGGCCTTACCCTAACCCTAGCCCCAGGCTTTACCCTGACACCTAGGCCTCCCCCACATCCTGAAGCCTGAGGCCTAGCCTAAGGGCACGGCGTGCACTATGACGCCCACGCCCCCTAACACGCATCCGCACCCCGATTTCGACCCTCAGCCTCACCCTGGGCCTAAACCTAACCCTAGCCCCAGCCCTGACCCTGACCCCTAGGCCTCCCCCGCAGCCTAAAGCCTGAGGCCTAGCCTAACGGCACGCGTCGCCATACAACGCACACTCCCCCTAACACGAATCCGCACCCAGATCTCGACCCTCAGCCTCACCGGAGGCCTAACCCTAACCCTAGCCCCAGCCATGGCCCTGACCCCTAGGCCTCCCCCACAGCCTGAAGCCTGTGGCCTAGCCTAATGGCACACGGTGCCCTACGACGCACACGCCCCCTAACACGCATCCGCACCCCGATCTCGACCCTCAGCCTCACCGGGGGCCTAACCATAACCCTAGCCCCATCCCTGACCTGACCCCTAGGCCTGCCCCGCAGCGTGAAGCCTGAGGCCTGACCTAACGGAATGCCGCGCCCTACGACGCACACGCCCCCTAACACGCATCCGCACCCCGATCTCGACCCTCAGCCTCACCGGAGGCCTAACCCTAACCATAGCCCCAGGCTTGAACCTGACCCCTAGGCCTCCCCGGCAGCCTGAAGCCTGAGGCCTAGCCTAACGGCACGCCACCCGCTACGACGCACACGCACCCTAACACGCATCCGCACCCCGATCTCGACCCTCAGCCTCACCGGGGGCCTAACCCTAACCCTATCCCCAGCCCTGACCCTGACACCTAGGCCTCCCCCGCAGCCTGAAGCCTGAGGCCTAGCCTAAGGGCACGCCACGCCCTACGACAAACACGCCCCCTAACACGCATCCGCACACGGATCTCGACCCTCAGCCTCACCAGGGGCCTAACCCTAACCCTAGCCCGAGCCCAGACCCTGATCCCTAGGCCTCCCCCGCAGCCTGAAGCCTGAGGCCTAGCCTAAGGGCACGCCGCGACCTATGACGCCCACGCACGCTAAGACGAATCCGCACCCCGATCTCGAGCCTCAGCCTCACCGGGGTCCTTAAACTAACCCCAGCCCCACGCTTGACCCTGACCCTAGGCCTCCCCCGCAGCCTGAAGCCTGAGGCCTACCCTAATGGCACGCCACGCCCTTCGACGCACACGCCCCCTAACACGCATCCGCACCCCGATCTCGACCCTCAGCCTCACCGGGGGCCTAACCCTAACCCTAGCCCCAGCCCTGAACCTGACACCTAGGCCACCCCCGCAGCCTGAAGCCTGAGGCCTAGCCAAACGGCACGCAGCGCCCTACGACGCACACGCCCCCTAAGACGCATGCGCACCCCGATCTCGACCCTCAGCCTCACCTGGGGCCTAACCCTAACCCTAGCCCCAGGCTTGACCCTGACACCTAGGCCTCCCCAGCAGCCTGAAGCCTGAGGCCTAGCCTAACGGCATGCCGCACCCTACAACACCCACGCCCCCTAACACGCATCCGCACCGCGATCTCGAACCTCAGCCTCACCGAGGGCCTAACCCTAACTCTAGCCCCAGCCCTGACGCTGACCCCTGGGCCTCGCCCGCATCCTGAAGCCTGAGGCCTAGCCTAACAGCATGCCAGGCCCTACGACGCCCACGCCCCCGAACAGGCATCCGCACCCCGATCTCGACCCTCAGCCTCACCGGGGGACTAACCCTAACCCTAGCCCCAGGCTTGACCCTGACACCTAGGCCTTCCCCACATCCTGAAGCCTGAGGCCTAGCCTAAGGGCACGCCGCGCCCTACGACGCCCACGACCCATAACACGGATCCGCACCCCGATCTCGACCCTCAGCCTCACCCTGGGCCTAAACCTAACCCTAGCCACAGGCCTGACCCTGACCCTAGGCCTGCCCCGCAGCCTGAAGCCTGAGGACTAGCCTAACGGCATGCCGCGCCCTACGACGCGCACGCCCCTTAACACGCATCCGCACCCCGATCTCGACCCTCAGCCTCACCGGGGGCATAATCCTAACCCTAGCCCCAGCCCAGACCCTGACCCCTAGGCCTCCCCCGCAGCCTGAAGCCTGAGGCCTAGCCTAAGGGCACGCCACGCCCTACGAAGCCCACGCACGCTAAGACGAATCTGCACCCTGATCTCGACCCTCAGCCTCACCGGGGGAGCCCAACACTAACCCCAGCCCCAGGCTTGACCCTGACACTAGGCCTCCCCCGCAGCCTGAAGCCTGAGGCCTATCCTAACGGCACGCCACGCCCTTCGAAGCACACGCCCCCTAACACGCATCCGCACCCCGATCTCGAACCTCAGCCTCACCGGGGGCCTAACCCTAACCCTAGCCCCAGCCCTGAACCTGACACCTAGGCCACCCCCGCAGCCTGAAGCCTGAGGCCTAGCCAAACGGCACGCAGCGCCCTACGACGCACACGCCCCCTAACACGCATGCGCACCCCGATCTCGACCCTCAGCCTCTCCGGGGGCCTAACCCTAACACTAGCCCCAGCCCTGACCCTGACACCTAGGCCTCCTCCGCAGCCTGAAGCCTGAGGCCTAGCCTAAGGGCACGCCGCACCCTATGACGCACACGCAAGCAAACACGCATCCGCACTCCGATCTCCACCCTCAGCCTCACCAGGGGCCTAACCCTAACCCTAGCCCCAGCTTGACCCTGACCCCTAGGCCTCCCCCGCAGCCTGAAGCCTGAGGCCTAGCCTAATGGCACGTCGCGCCCTACGACGCACACGCCCCCTAACACGCATCCGCACCGCGATCTCGACCCTCAGCCTCACCCTGGGCCTAAACCTAACCCTAGCCCCAGCCCTGACCATGACCCCTAGGCCTCCCCCGCAGCCTAAAGCCTGAGGCCTAGCCTAACGGCACGCGTCGCCATACAACGCACACGCCCCCTGACACGAATCCGCACACAGATCTCGACCCTCAGCCTCACCGGAGGCCTAAACCTAACCCTAGCCCCAGCCATTACCCTGACCCCTAGGCCTCCCCCACAGCCTGAAGCCTGTGGCCTAGCCTAACGGCACACCGTGCCCTACGACGCACACGCCCCCTAACACGCATCCGCACCCCGATCTCGACCCTCAGCCTCACCGGGGGCCTAACCCTAACCCTAGCCCCAGGCTTGACCCTGACACCTAGGCCTCCCCAGCAGCCTGAAGCCTGAGGCCTAGCCTAAAGGCATGCCGCACCCTACAACACCCACGCCCCCTAACACGCATCCGCACCGCGATCTCGACCCTCAGCCTCACCGAGGGCCTAACCCTAACTCTAGCCCCAGCCCTGACGCTGACCCCTGGGGCTCCCCCGCAGCCTGAAGCCTGAGGCCTAGCCTAACAGCATGCCAGGCCCTACGACGCCCACGCCCCCGAACACGCATTCGCACCCCGATCTCGACCCTCAGCCTCACCGGGGGACTAACCCTAACCCTAGCCCCAGGCTTGACCCTGACACCTAGGCCTCCCCCACATCCTGAAGCCTGAGGCCTAGCCTAAGGGCACGCCGCGCCCTACGACGCCCACGCCCCCTAACACGGATCCGCACCCCGATCTCGACCCTCAGCCTCACCCTGGGCCTAAACCTATCCCTAGCCCCAGCCCTGACCCTGACCCCTAGGCCTCCCCCGCAGCCTAAAGCCTGAGGCCTAGCCTAATGGCACGCGGCGCCCTACGACGCACACGCCCCCTAACACGAATCCGCACCCAGATCTCGACCCTCAGCCTCACCGGAGGCCTAACCCTAACCCTAGTCCCTGCCATGACCCTGACCACTAGGCCTCCCCCACAGCCTGAAGCCTGTGGCCTAGCCTAACGGCACACCGGGCCCTACGAAGCCCACGCACGCTAAGACGAATCCGCACCCCGATCTCGACCCTCAGCCTCACCGGGGGCCTAACACTAACCCCTGCCCCACGCTTGACCCTGAACCTAGGCCTCCCCCGCAGCCTGAAGCCTGAGGACTAGCCTAACGGCACACCGCGCGCTACCACGCACACGCCCCCTAACACGCATCCGCACCCCGATCTCACCCTCAGCCTCACCGGGGGTCTAACCCTAACCCTAGCCCGAGCCCTGACCCTGACCCCTAGGTCTACCCCACAGCCTGAAGACTGAGGCCAAGCCTAATGGCACGCCGCGCCCTACGACGCACACGCCCCCTAACACGCATCCGCACCGCGATCTCGACCCTCAGCCTCACCGAGGGCCTAACCCTAACTCTAGCCCCAGCCCTGACGCTGACCCCTGGGCCTCCCCCGCAGCCTGAAGCCTGAGGCCTAGCCTAACGGCATGCCGCCCCCTACAACACCCACGCCCCCTAACACGCATCCGCACCGCGATCTCGACCCTCAGCCTCACCGAGGGCCTAACCCTAACTCTAGCCCCAGCCCTGACGCTGACCCCTGGGCCTCCCCCGCAGCCTGAAGCCTGAGGCCTAGCCTAACAGCATGCCAGGCCCTACGACGCCCACGCCCTCAAACACGCATCCGCACCCCGATCTCGACCCTCAGCCTCACCGGGGGACTAACCCTAACCCTAGCCCCAGCCCTGACACTGACACCTAGGGCTCCCCCGCAGCCTGAAGCCTGCGGACTAGCCTATCGGCACGCCGCGCCGTACGACGCCCACGCCTCCGAACACGCATCCGCACCCCGATCTCGACCCTCAGCCTCACCGGGGGCTTAACCCTAACCCTAACCCCAGCCCTGACCCTGACCCCTAGGCCTCCCCCGCAGCCTGAAGCCTGAGGCCTAGCCTAACGGCACGCCGCGCCCTACGATGCACACGCCGCGTAACACGCATCCGGACCCCGATCTCGACCCTCAGCCTCACCGGGGGCCTAAACCTAACCCTAGCCCCAGCCCTGACCCTGACCCCTAGGCCTCCCCCGCAGCCTGAAGCCTGAGGTCTAGCCTAATGGCACGCCGCGCGCTACCACGCACACGCCCCCTAACACGCATCCGCACCCCGATCTCGACCCTCAGCCTCACCGGGTGTCTAACCCTAAACCTAGCACCAGCCGTGACCCTGACCCTTCGGCCTCCCCCTCAGCCTGAAGCCTGAGGCCTAGCCTAACGGCACGCCGCGCCCTACGACGCACACGCCCCCTAACACGCATCCGCACACCGATCTCGACCCTCAGCCTCACCGGGGTCCTAACCCTAACCCTAGCCCCAGCCCTGACCCTGACCCCTAGGCCTCCCCAGCAGCCTGAAGCCTAACCTAACGGCACGCCGCGCCGTACGACGCCCACGCCCCCTAACACGCATCCGCACCGCGATCTCGAACCTCAGCCTCATCGGGGGCCTAATCCTAAACCTAGCCCGAGCCCAGACACTGATCCCTAGGCCTCCCCCGCAGCCTGAAGCCTGAGGCCTAGCCTAAGGGCACGCCGCGCCCTACGAAGCCCACGCACGCTAAGACGAATCCGCACCCCGATCTCGACCCTCAGCCTCACCGGGGGGGCCCAACACTAACCCCAGCCCCAGGCTTGACCCTGACACGAGGCCTCCCCCGCAGCCTGAAGCCTGAGGCCTATCCTAACGGCACGCCACGCCCTTCGAAGCACACGCCCCCTAACACGCATCCGCACCCCGATCTCGACCCTCAGCCTCACCGGGGGCCTAACCCTAACCCTAGCCCCAGCCCTGAACCTGACACCTAGGCCACCCCCGCAGCCTGAAGCCTGAGGCCTAGCCAAACGGCACGCAGCGCCCTACGACGCACACGCCCCCTAACACGCATCCGCACCCCGATCTCGACCCTCAGCCTCTCCGGGGGCCTAACCCTAACACTAGCCCCAGCCGTGACCCTGACACCTAGGCCTCCCCCGCAGCCTGAAGCCTGAGGCCTAGCCTAAGGGCACGCCGCACCCTATGACGCACACGCAAGCAAACACGCATCCGCACTCCGATCTCCACCCTCAGCCTCACCAGGTGCCTAACCCTAACCCCAGCTTGACCCTGACCCCTAGGCCTCCCCCGCAGCCTGAAGCCTGAGGCCTAGCCTAACGGCACGCCGCGCCCTACGACGCACACGCCCTCTAACACGCATCCGCACACCGATCTCGACCCTCAGCCTCACCGGGGGCCTAACCCTAACCCTAGCCCCAGCCCTGACCCTGACCCCTAGGCCTCCCCAGCAGCCTGAAGCCTGAGGCCTAGCCTAATGGCACGCCGCGCCCTACGACGCACATGCCCCCTAACACGCATCCGCACCGCGATCTCGACCCTCAGCCTCACCGAAGGCCTAACCCTAACTCTAGCCTCAGCCCTGACGCTGACCTCTGGGCCTCCCCCGCAGCCTGAAGCCTGAGGCCTAGCCTAACAGCATGCCAGGCCCTACGACGCCCACGCCCCCGAACACGCATCCGCACCCCAATCTCGACCCTCAGCCTCACCGGGGGACTAACCCTAACCCTAGCCCCAGGCTTTACCCTGACACCTAGGCCTCCCCCACATCCTGAAGCCTGAGGCCTAGCCTAAGGGCACGCCGCGCCGTACGACGCCCATGCCCCCTAAAACGCATCCGCACCCCGATCTCGACCCTCAGCCTCACCCTGGGCCTAAACCTAACCCTAGCCCCAGCCCTGACCATGACCCCTAGGCCTCCCCCGCAGCCTAAAGCCTGAGGCCAAGCCTAATGGCACGCGTCGCCATACAACGCACACGCCCCCTGACACGAATCCGCACCCAGATCACAACCCTCAGCCTCACCGGAGGCCTAACCCTAACCCTAGCCCCAGCCATGACCCTGACCCCTAGGCCTCCCCCACAGCCTGAAGCCTGTGGCCTAGCCTAACGGCACACCGTGCCCTACGACGCACACGCCCCCTAACACGCATCCGCACCCCGATCTCGACCCTCAGCCTCACCGGGGGCCTAACCATAACCCTAGCCCCATCCCTGACCCTGACCCCTAGGCCTGCCCCGCAGCGTGAAGCCTGAGGCCTAACCTAACGGCACGCGTCGCCATACAACGCACACGCCCCCTAACACGAATCCGCACCCAGATCTCGACCCTCAGCCTCACCGGGGGCCTAACCCTAACCCTAGCCCCAGCCCTGACCCTGACACCTAGGCCTCCCCCGCAGCCTGAGGCCTGAGGCCTAGCCTAAGGGCACGCCACGCCCTACGACGCACACGCCCCCTAACACGCATCCGCACCCCGATCTCGACCCTCAGCCTCACCGGGGGCCTAACCCTAACCCTAGCCCCAGCCCTGACCCTGACCCCTAGGCCTCCGCCGCTGACTGAAGCCTGAAGCCTAACCTAACGGCACGCCGCGCCATACGACGCCCACGCCCCCTAACACGCATCCGCACCGCGATCTCGACCCTCAGCCTCATCGGGGGCCTAATCCTAACCCTAGCCCGAGCCCAGACCCTGATCCCTAGGCCTCCCCCGCAGCCTGAAGCCTGAGGCCTAGCCTAAGGGCACGCCGCGACCTACGACGCCCACGCACGCTAAGACGAATCCGCACCCCGATCTCGAGTCTCAGCCTCACCGGGGGCCTAACACTAACCCCAGCCCCACGCTTGACCCTGACCCTAGGCCTCCCCCGCAGCCTGAAGCCTGAGGACTAGCCTAACGGCACACCGCGCGCTACCACGCACACGCCCCCTAACACGCATCCGCACCCCGATCTCACCCTCAGCCTCACCGGGGGTCTAACCCTAACCCTAGCCCGAGCCCAGACCCTGACCCCTAGGTCTACCCCACAGCCTGAAGACTGAGGCCAAGCCTAACGGCACGCTGCGCCCTACGAAGCACAGGCCCCCTAACACGCATCCGCACACTGATCTCGACCCTAATCCTCACCGGGGGCCTAACCCTAACCCTAGCCCCAGCGCTGACCCTGACCACTAGGCCTCCCCCGCAGCCTGAAGCCTGAGGACTAGCCTAACGGCACGCCGCGCCCTACGACACCCACGCCCCCTAACACGCATCTGTACCCCGATCTCGACCTTCAACCTCAGCGGTGTCTAACCCTAACCCTAGCCCCAGCCCTGACACTGACACCAAGGGCTCCCCCGCAGCCTGAAGCCTGCGGACTAGCCTATCGGCACGCCGTGCCGTACAACTCCCACGCCTCCGAACACGCATCCGCACCCCGATCTCGACCCTCAGCCACACCGGGGCCCTAACCCTAACCCTAACCCCAGCCCTGACCCTGACCCCTAGGCCTCCCCCGCAGCCTGAAGCCTGAGGCCTAGCCTAACGGCACGCCGCGCCCTACGATGCACACGCCTCGTAACACGCATCCGGTCCCCGATCTCGACCCTCAGCCTCACCGGGGGCCTAAACCTAACCCTAGCCCCAGCCATGACCCTGACCCCTAGGCCTCCCCCGCAGCCTGAAGCCTGAGGTCTAGCCTAATGTCACGCCGCGCGCTACCACACACACGCCCCCTAACACGCATCCGCACCCCGATCTCGACCCTCAGCCTCACCGGGGGTCTAACCCTAAATCTAGCACCAGCCGTGACCCTGACCCTTAGGCCTCCCCCTCAGCCTGAAGCCTGAGGCCTAGCCTAACGGCACGCCGCGCCCTACGACGCCCACGCCCCCTAACACGCATCCGCACACCGATCTCGACCCTCAGCCTCACCGGGGGCCTAACCCTAACCCTAACCCCAGCCCTGACCCTGACCCCTAGGCCTCCCCCGCAGCCTGAAGCCTGAGGACTAGCCTAACGGCACGCCGCACCCTACGACGCCCACGCCCCCTAACACGCATCCGCACCCTGATCTCGACCCTCAGCCTCACCGGGGGCCTAACCGTAATCCTAGCACCAGCCGCTACCCTGACCCCTAGGCCTCCCCCGCAGCCTGAAGCCTGAGGCCTAGCCTAACGGCACGCCACACGCTACGACGCAAGCGCCCCCTATCACGCATCCGCACCCCGATCTCGACCCTCAGCCTCACCGGGGGCCAAACACTAACCCTAGCCCCAGCCCTGACCCTGACCGCTAGGCCTCCCCCGCAGCCTGAAGCCTGAGGCCTAGCCTAACGGAACACCAAGACCTACGACGCCCAGGGCCCCGAACACTCATCCGAACCACGATCTCGACCGTCAGCCTCACCGGGGGCCTAACCCTAACCCTAGCCCCAGCCCTGACCCTGACCCCTAGGCCTCCACAGCAGCCTGAAGCCTGAGGCCTAGCCTAACGGCACGCTGCGCCCTGCGACGCACAAGCCCCCTAACACGCATCTGCACCCCGATCTCGACCCTCAGCCTCACCGGGTGCCTAACCCTAACCCTAGCCCCAGCACTGACCCTGACACCTAGGCCTCCCCCGCAGCCTGAAGCCTGAGGCCTAGCCTAACGGCACGCCGCGCCCTACGACGAACACCCCCCCTAACACGCATCTGCACTCCGATCTCGACCCTCAGCCTAACCGGGGGCCTAACCGTAACCCTAAGCCCAGCCCTGACCCTGACACCTAGGCCTCCCACGCAGCCTGAAGACAGAGGCCTAGCCTAACGGCACGCCACGCCCTACGACGCACATGCCCCCTAACACGCATCCGTACCCCGATCTCGACACTCAGCCTCACCGGGGGACTAACCCTAACCCTAGCCCCAGGCTTTACCCTGACACCTAGGCCTCCCCCACATCCTGAAGCCTGAGGCCTAGCCTGAGGGCACGCCGCGCCGTACGACGCCCATGCCCCCTAACACGCATCCGCACCCCGATCTCGACCCTCAGCCTCACCCTGGGCCTAAACCTAACCCTAGCCCCAGCCCTGACCATGACCCCTAGGCCTCCCCCGCAGCCTAAAGCCTGAGGTCTAGCCTAACTGCACGCGTCGCCATACAACGCACACGCCTCCTAACACGAATCCACACCCAGATCTCGACCCTCAGCCTCACCGGAGGCCTAACCCTAACCCTAGCCCCAGCCATGACCCTGACCCCTAGGCCTCCCCCACAGCCTGAAGCCTGTGGCCTAGCCTAACGGCACACCGTGCCCTACGACGCACACGCCCCCTAACACGCATCCGCACCCCGATCTCGACCCTTAGCCTCACCGGGGGCCTAACCATAACCCTAGCCCCATCCCTGACCCTGACCCCTAGGCCTGCCCCGCAGCGTGAAGCCTGAGGCCTAACCTAACGGAACTCCGCACCCTACGACGCACACGACCCCTAACACGCATCCGCACCCCGATCTCGACCCTCAGCCTCACCGGAGGCCTAACCCTAACCCTAGTCCCTGCCATGATCCTGACCACTAGGCCTCCCCCACAGCCTGAAGCCTGTGGCCTAGCCTAACGGCACACCGCGCCCTACGAAGCCCACGCACGCTAAGACGAATCCGCACCCCAATCTCGACCCTCAGCCTCACCTGGGGCCTAACACTAACCCCAGCCCCATGCTTGACCCTGACCCTAGGCCTCCCCTGCAGCCTGAAGCCTGAGGACTAACCTAACAGCACGCCGTGCCCTACGACGCGCACGCCCCCTAACACGCATCCGCACCCCGATCTCGACCCTCAGCCTCACCGGGGGCTTAACCCTAACCCCAGCCCTGACCCTGACCCCTAGGCCTCCCCCGCAGCCTGAAGCCTGAGGCGTAGCCTAACGGCACGCCGCGCCCTACGACGCACACGCCCCCGAACACGCATCCGCACACCGATCTCGACCCTCAGCCTCACCGGGGGCCTAACCCTAACCCTAGCCCCAGCCCTGACCCTGACCCCTAGGCCTCCCCAGCAGCCTGAAGCCTGAGGCGTAGCCTAACTGCACGCCGCGCCCTACGACGCACACGCCCCCTAACACGCATCCGCACCGCGATCTCGACCCTCAGCCTCACCGAAGGCCTAACCCTAACTCTAGCCTCAGCCCTGACGCTGACCTCTGGGCCTCCCCCGCAGCCTGAAGCCTGAGGCCTAGCCTAACAGCATGCCAGGCCCTACGACGCCCACGCCCCCGAACACGCATCCGCACCCCAATCTCGAACCTCAGCCTCACCGGGGAACTAACCCTAACCCTAGCCCCAGGCTTTACCCTGACACCTAGGCCTCCCCCACATCCTGAAACCTGAGGCCTAGCCTAAGGGCACGCCGCGCCGTACGACGCCCATGCCCCCTAACACGCATCCGCACCCCGATCTCGACCCTCAGCCTCACCCTGGGCCTAAACCTAACCCTAGCCCCAGCCCTGACCATGACCCCTAGGCCTCCCCCGCAGCCTAATGCCTGAGGCCTAGCCTAACGGCACGCGTCGCCATACAACGCACACGCCCCCTAACACGAATCCGCACCCAGATCTCGACCCTCAGCCTCACCGGGGGCCTAACCCTAACCCTAGCCCCAGCCCTGAACTTGACACCTAGGCCACACCCGCAGCCTGAAGCCTGAGGCGTGGCCTAATGGCAGACAGCGCCCTATGACGCACACGCCCCCTAACTCGCATCCGCATCCTGATCTCGACCCTCAGCCTCACCGGGGGCCTAACCCTAACCCTAGCCCCAGCCCTGACCCTGACACCTAGGCCTCCCCCGCAGCCTGAAGCCTGAGGCCTAGCCTAAGGGCACGCCACGCCCTATGACGCACACGCCCCCTAACACGCATCCGCACACCGATCTCGACCCTCAGCCTCACCGGGGGCCTAACCCTAACCCTAGCCCCAGCCCTGACCCTGACCACTAGGCCTCCGCCGCTGACTGAAGCCTGAAGCCTAACCTAACGGCACGCCGCGCCATACGACGCCCACGCCCCCTAACACGCATCCGCACCGCGATCTCGACCCTCAGCCTCATCGGGGGCCTAATCCTAACCCTAGCCCGAGCCCAGACCCTGATCCCTAGGCCTCCCCCGCAGCCTGAAGCCTGAGGCCTAGCCTAAGGGCACGCCGCGACCTACGACGCCCATGCACGCTAAGACGAATCCGCACCCCGATCTCGAGTCTCAGCCTCACCGGGGGACTAACACTAACCCCAGCCCCACGCTTGACCCTGACCCTAGGCCTCCCCCGCAGCCTGAAGCCTGAGGCCTAGCCTAACGGCACGCCACGCCCTTCGACGCACACGCCCCCTAACACGCATCCGCACCCCGATCTCGACCCTCAGCCTCACCGGGGGTCTAACCCTAAATCTAGCACCAGCCGTGACCCTGACCCTTAGGCCTCCCCCTCAGCCTGAGGCCTGAGGCCTAGCCTAACGGCACGCCGCGCCCTACGACGCCCACGCCCCCTAACACGCATCCGCACACCGATCTCGACCCTCAGCCTCACCGGGGGCCTAACCCTAACCCTAACCCCAGCCCTGACCCTGACCCCTAGGCCTCCCCCGCAGCCTGAAGCCTGAGGACTAGCCTAACGGCACGCCGCACCCTACGACGCCCACGCCCCCGAACACGCATCCGCACCCTGATCTCGACCCTCAGCCTCACCGGGGGCCTAACCGTAACCCTAGCACCAGCCGATACCCTGACCCCTAGGCCTCCCCCGCAGCCTGAAGCCTGAGGCCTAGCCTAACGGCACGCCACACGCTACGACGCAAGCGCCCCCTATCACGCATCCGCACCCCGATCTCGACCCTCAGCCTCACCGGGGGCCAAACACTAACCCTAGCCCCAGCCCTGACCCTGACCGCTAGGCCTCCCCCGCAGCCTGAAGCCTGAGGCCTAGCCTAACGGAACACCAAGACCTACGACGCCCAGGGCCCTGAACACTCATCCGAACCACGATCTCGACCGTCAGCCTCACCCGGGGCCTAACCCTAACCCTAGCCCCAGCCCTGACCCTGACCCCTAGGCCTCCCCAGCAGCCTGAAGCCTGAGGCCTAGCCTAACGGCACGCTGCGCCCTGCGACGCACAAGCCCCCTAACACGCATCTGCACCCCGATCTCGACCCTCAGCCTCACCGGGTGCCTAACCCTAACCCTAGCCCCAGCACTGACCCTGACACCTAGGCCTCCCCCGCAGCCTGAAGCCTGAGGCCTAGCCTAACGGCACACCGCGCCCTACGACGAACACCCCCCCTAACACGCATCTGCACTCCGATCTCGACCCTCAGCCTAACCGGGGGCCTAACCGTAACCCTAAGCCCAGCCCTGACCCTGACACCTAGGCCTCCCACGCAGCCTGAAGACAGAGGCCTAGCCTAACGGCACGCCACGCCCTACGACGCACATGCCCCCTAACACGCATCCGTACCCCGATCTCGACCCTCAGCCTCACCGGGGGCCTAACCCTAAACCGAGCCCCAGCCCTGACCCTGACCACTAGGACTCCCCCGCAGCCTGAAGCCTGTGGCCTAGCCTAACGGCACGCTGCGCGCTACGACGCGCACGCCCCCTAACACGCATCCGCACACCGATCTCGACCCTCAGCCTCACCGGGGGCCTAACCCTAACCCTAGCCCCAGCCCTGACCCTGACCCCTAGGCCTCCCCAGCAGCCTGAAGCCTGAGGCCTAGCCTAACGGCACGCCGCGCCCTACGACGCACACGCCCCCTAACACGCATCCGCACCGCGATCTCGACCCTCAGCCTCACCGAAGGCCTAACCCTAACTCTAGCCTCAGCCCTGACGCTGACCTCTGGGCCTCCCCCGCAGCCTGAAGCCTGAGGCCTAGCCTAACAGCATGCCAGGCCCTACGACGCCCACGCCCCCGAACACGCATCCGCACCCCAATCTCGACCCTCAGCCTCACCGGGGGACTAACCCTAACCCTAGCCCCAGGCTTTACCCTGACACCTAGGCCTCCCCCACATCCTGAAGCCTGAGGCCTAGCCTAAGGGCACGCCGCGCCGTACGACGCCCATGCCCCCTAACACGCATCCGCACCCCGATCTCGACCCTCAGCCTCACCCTGGGCCTAAACCTAACCCTAGCCCCAGCCCTGACCATGACCCCTAGGCCTCCCCCGCAGCCTAAAGCCTGAGGCCTAGCCTAACGGCACGCGTCGCCATACAACGCACACGCCTCCTAACACGAATCCGCACCCAGATCTCGACCCTCAGCCTCACCGGAGGCCTAACCCTAACCCTAGCCCCAGCCATGACCCTGACCCCTAGGCCTCCCCCACAGCCTGAAGCCTGTGGCCTAGCCTAACGGCACACCGTGCCCTACGACGCACACGCCCCCTAACACGCATCCGCACCCCGATCTCGACCCTTAGCCTCACCGGGGGCCTAACCATAACCCTAGCCCCATCCCTGACCCTGACCCCTAGGCCTGCCCCGCAGCGTGAAGCCTGAGGCCTAACCTAACGGAACTCCGCACCCTACGACGCACACGCCCCCTAACACGCATCCGCACCCCGATCTCGACCCTCAGCCTCACCGGAGGCCGAACCCTAACCCTAGTCCCTGCCATGATCCTGACCACTAGGCCTCCCCCACAGCCTGAAGCCTGTGGCCTAGCCTAACGGCACACCGCGCCCTACGAAGCCCACGCACGCTAAGACGAATCCGCACCCCAATCTCGACCCTCAGCCTCACCTGGGGCCTAACACTAACCCCAGCCCCACGCTTGACCCTGACCCTAGGCCTCCCCTGCAGCCTGAAGCCTGAGGACTAACATAACAGCACGCCGTGCCCTACGACGCGCACGCCCCCTAACACGCATCCGCACCCCGATCTCGACCCTCAGCCTCACCGGGGGCCTAACCCTAACCCTAGCCCCAGCCCTGACCCTGACCCCTAGGCCTCCCCAGCAGCCTGAAGCCTGAGGCCTAACCTAACCGAACGCCGCGCCCTACGACGCACACGCCCCCTAACACGCATCCGCACCGCGATCTCGACCCTCAGCCTTACCGAAGGCCTAACCCTAACTCTAGCCTCAGCCCTGACGCTGACCTCTGGGCCTCCCCCGCAGCCTGAAGCCTGAGGCCTAGCCTAACAGCATGCCAGGCCCTACGACGCCCACGCCCCCGAACACGCATCCGCACCCCAATCTCGACCCTCAGCCTCACCGGGGGACTAACCCTAACCCTAGCCCCAGGCTTTACCCTGACACCTAGGCCTACCCCACATCCTGAAACCTGAGGCCTAGCCTAAGGGCACGCCGCGCCGTACGACGCCCATGCCCCCTAACACGCATCCGCACACCGATCTCGACCCTCAGCCTCACCCTGGGCCTAAACCTAACCCTAGCCCCAGCCCTGACCATGACCCCTAGGCCTCCCCCGCAGCCTAAAGCCTGAGGCCTAGCCTAACGGCACGCGTCGCCATACAACGCACACGCCCCCTAACACGAATCCGCACCCAGATCTCGACCCTCAGCCTCACCGGGGGCCTAACCCTAACCCTAGCCCCAGCCCTGAACCTGACACCTAGGCCACACCCGCAGCCTGAAGCCTGAGGCGTGGCCTAATGGCAGACAGCGCCCTATGACGCACACGCCCCCTAACACGCATCCGCATCCTGATCTCGACCCTCAGCCTCACCGGGGGCCTAACCCTAACCCTAGCCCCAGCCCTGACCCTGACACCTAGGCCTCCCCCGCAGCCTGAAGCCTGAGGCCTAGCCTAAGGGCACGCCACGCCCTATGACGCACACGCCCCCTAACACGCATCCGCACACCGATCTCGACCCTCAGCCTCACCGGGGGCCTAACCCTAACCGTAGCCCCAGCCCTGACCCTGACCACTAGGCCTCCGCCGCTGACTGAAGCCTGAAGCCTAACCTAACGGCACGCCGCGCCATACGACGCCCACGCCCCCTAACACGCATCCGCACCGCGATCTCGACCCTCAGCCTCATCGGGGGCCTAATCCTAACCCTAGCCCGAGCCCAGACCCTGATCCCTAGGCCTCCCCCGCAGCCTGAAGCCTGAGGCCTAGCCTAAGGGCACGCCGCGACCTACGACGCCCATGCACGCTAAGACGAATCCGCACCCCGATCTCGAGTCTCAGCCTCACCGGGGGACTAACACTAACCCCAGCCCCACGCTTGACCCTGACCCTAGGCCTCCCCCGCAGCCTGAAGCCTGAGGCCTAGCCTAACGGCACGCCACGCCCTTCGACGCACACGCCCCCTAACACGCATCCGCACCCCGATCTCGACCCTCAGCCTCACCGGGGGTCTAACCCTAAATCTAGCACCAGCCGTGACCCTGACCCTTAGGCCTCCCCCTCAGCCTGAAGCCTGAGGCCTAGCCTAACGGCACGCCGCGCCCTACGACGCCCACGCCCCCTAACACGCATCCGCACACCGATCTCGACCCTCAGCCTCACCGGGGGCCTAACCCTAACCCTAACCCCAGCCCTGACCCTGACCCCTAGGCCTCCCCCGCAGCCTGAAGCCTGAGGACTAGCCTAACGGCACGCCGCACCCTACGACGCCCACGCCCCCGAACACGCATCCGCACCCTGATCTCGACCCTCAGCCTCACCGGGGGCCTAACCGTAACCCTAGCACCAGCCGCTACCCTGACCCCTAGGCCTCCCCCGCAGCCTGAAGCCTGAGGCCTAGCCTAACGGCACGCCACACGCTACGACGCAAGCGCCCCCTATCACGCATCCGCACCCCGATCTCGACCCTCAGCCTCACCGGGGGCCAAACACTAACCCTAGCCCCAGCCTTGACCCTGACCGCTAGGCCTCCCCCGCAGCCTGAAGCCTGAGGCCTAGCCTAACGGAACACCAAGACCTACGACGCCCAGGGCCCCGAACACTCATCCGAACCACGATCTCGACCGTCAGCCTCACCGGGGGCCTAACCCTAACCCTATCCCCAGCCCTGACCCTGACCCCTAGGCCTCCCCAGCAGCCTGAAGCCTGAGGCCTAGCCTAACGGCACGCTGCGCCCTGCGACGCACAAGCCCCCTAACACGCATCTGCACCCCGATCTCGACCCTCAGCCTCACCGGGTGCCTAACCCTAACCCTAGCCCCAGCACTGACCCTGACACCTAGGCCTCCCCCGCAGCCTGAAGCCTGAGGCCTAGCCTAACGGCACGCCGCGCCCTACGACGAACACCCCCCCTAACACGCATCTGCACTCCGATCTCGACCCTCAGCCTAACCGGGGGCCTAACCGTAACCCTAAGCCCAGCCCTGACCCTGACACCTAGGCCTCCCACGCAGCCTGAAGACAGAGGCCTAGCCTAACGGCACGCCACGCCCTACGACGCACATGCCCCCTAACACGCATCCGTACCCCGATCTCGACCCTCAGCCTCACCGGGGGCCTAACCCTAAACCGAGCCCCAGCCCTGACCCTGACCACTAGGACTCCCCCGCAGCCTGAAGCCTGTGGCCTAGCCTAACGGCACGCTGCGCGCTACGACGCGCACGCCCCCTAACACGCATCCGCACACCGATCTCGACCCTCAGCCTCACCGGGGGCCTAACCCTACCCCTAGCCCCAGCCCTGACCCTGACCCCTAGGCCTCCCCAGCAGCCTGAAGCCTGAGGCCTAGCCTAACGGCACGCCGCGCCCTACGACGCACACGCCCCCTAACATGCATCCGCACCGCGATCTCGACCCTCAGCCTCACCGAAGGCCTAACCCTAACTCTAGCCTCAGCCCTGACGCTGACCTCTGGGCCTCCCCCGCAGCCTGAAGCCTGAGGCCTAGCCTAACAGCATGCCAGGCCCTACGACGCCCACGCCCCCGAACACGCATCCGCACCCCAATCTCGACCCTCAGCCTCACCGGGGGACTAACCCTAACCCTAGCCCCAGGCTTTACCCTGACACCTAGGCCTCCCCCACATCCTGAAGCCTGAGGCCTAGCCTAAGGGCACGCCGCGCCGTACGACGCCCATGCCCCCTAACACGCATCCGCACCCCGATCTCGACCCTCAGCCTCACCCTGGGCCTAAACCTAACCCTAGCCCCAGCCCTGACCATGACCCCTAGGCCTCCCCCGCACCCTAAAGCCTGAGGCCTAGCCTAACGGCACGCGTCGCCATACAACGCACACGCCTCCTAACACGAATCCGCACCCAGATCTCGACCCTCAGCCTCACCGGAGGCCTAACCCTAACCCTAGCCCCAGCCATGACCCTGACCCCTAGGCCTCCCCCACAGCCTGAAGCCTGTGGCCTAGCCTAACGGCACACCGTGCCCTACGACGCACACGCCCCCTAACACGCATCCGCACCCCGATCTCGACCCTTAGCCTCACCGGGGGCCTAACCATAACCCTAGCCCCATCCCTGACCCTGACCCCTAGGCCTGCCCCGCAGCGTGAAGCCTGAGGCCTAACCTAACGGAACTCCGCGCCCTACGACGCACACGCCCCCTAACACGCATCCGCACCACGATCTCGACCCTCAGCCTCACCGGAGGCCTAACCCTAACCCTAGCCCCAGGCTTGAACCTGACCCCTAGGCCTCCACGGCAGCCTGAAGCCTGAGGCCTAGCCTAACGGCACGCCACCCGCTACGACGCACACGCACCCTAACACGCATTCGCACCCCGATCTCGACCCTCAGCCTCACCGGGGGCCTAACCCTAACCCTAGCCCCAGCCCTGAACCTGACACCTAGGCCACACCCGCAGCCTGAAGCCTGAGGCGTGGCCTAATGGCAGACCGCGCCCTATGACGCACACGCACCCTAACACGCATCCGCATCCCGATCTCGACCCTCAGCCTCACCGGGGGCCTAAACCTAACCCTAGCCCCAGCCCTGACCCTGACAGCTAGGCCTCCCCCGCCGCCTGAAGCCTGAGGCCTAGCCTAAGGGCACGCCACGCCCTACGACGCACACGCCCCCTAACACGCATCCGCACACCGATCTGGACCCTCAGCCTCACCGGGGGCCTAACCCTAACCCTAGCCCCAGCCCTGACCCTGACCCCTAGGCCTCCCCCGCTGACTGAAGCCTGAAGCCTAACCTAACGGCACGCCGCGCCGTACGACGCCCACGCCCCCTAACACGCATCCGCACCGCGATCTCGACCCTCAGCCTCATCGGGGGCCTAATCCTAACCCTAGCCCGAGCCCAGACCCTGATCCCTAGGCCTCCCCCGCAGCCTGAAGCCTGAGGCCTAGCCTAAGGGCACGCCGCGACCTACGACGCCCATGCACGCTAAGACGAATCCGCACCCCGATCTCGAGTCTCAGCCTCACCGGGGGACTAACACTAACCCCAGCCCCACGCTTGACCCTGACCCTAGGCCTCCCCCGCAGCCTGAAGCCTGAGGCCTAGCCTAACGGCACGCCACGCCCTTCGATGCACACGCCCCCTAACACGCATCCGCACCCCGATCTCGACCCTCAGCCTCACCGGGGGTCTAACCCTAAATCTAGCACCAGCCGTGACCCTGACCCTTAGGCCTCCCCCTCAGCCTGAAGCCTGAGGCCTAGCCTAACGGCACGCCGCGCCCTACGACGCCCACGCCCCCTAACACGCATCCGCACACCGATCTCGACCCTCAGCCTCACCGGGGGCCTAACCCTAACCCTAACCCCAGCCCTGACCCTGACCCCTAGGCCTCCCCCGCAGCCTGAAGCCTGAGGACTAGCCTAACGGCACGCCGCACCCTACGACGCCCACGCCCCCGAACACGCATCCGCACCCTGATCTCGACCCTCAGCCTCACCGGGGGCCTAACCGTAACCCTAGCACCAGCCGCTACCCTGACCCCTAGGCCTCCCCCGCAGCCTGAAGCCTGAGGCCTAGCCTAACGGCACGCCACACGCTACGACGCAAGCGCCCCCTATCACGCATCCGCACCCCGATCTCGACCCTCAGCCTCACCGGGGGCCAAACACTAACCCTAGCCCCAGCCCTGACCCTGACCGCTAGGCCTCCCCCGCAGCCTGAAGCCTGAGGCCTAGCCTAACGGAACACCAAGACCTACGACGCCCAGGGCCCCGAACACTCATCCGAACCACGATCTCGACCGTCAGCCTCACCGGGGGCCTAACCCTAACCCTAGCCCCAGCCCTGACCCTGACCCCTAGGCCTCCCCAGCAGCCTGAAGCCTGAGGCCTAGCCTAACGGCACGCTGCGCCCTGCGACGCACAAGCCCCCTAACACGCATCTGCACCCCGATCTCGACCCTCAGCCTCACCGGGTGCCTAACCCTAACCCTAGCCCCAGCACTGACCCTGACACCTAGGCCTCCCCCGCAGCCTGAAGCCTGAGGCCTAGCCTAACGGCACGCCGCGCCCTACGACGAACACCCCCCCTAACACGCATCTGCACTCCGATCTCGACCCTCAGCCTAACCGGGGGCCTAACCGTAACCCTAAGCCCAGCCCTGACCCTGACACCTAGGCCTCCCACGCAGCCTGAAGACAGAGGCCTAGCCTAACGGCACGCCACGCCCTACGACGCACATGCCCCCTAACACGCATCCGTACCCCGATCTCGACCCTCAGCCTCACCGGGGGCCTAACCCTAAACCGAGCCCCAGCCCTGACCCTGACCACTAGGACTCCCCCGCAGCCTGAAGCCTGTGGCCTAGCCTAACGGCACGCTGCGCGCTACGACGCGCACGCCCCCTAACACGCATCCGCACACCGATCTCGACCCTCAGCCTCACCGGGGGCCTAACCCTACCCCTAGCCCCAGCCCTGACCCTGACCCCTAGGCCTCCCCAGCAGCCTGAAGCCTGAGGCCTAGCCTAACGGCACGCCGCGCCCTACGACGCACACGCCCCCTAACACGCATCCGCACCGCGATCTCGACCCTCAGCCTCACCGAAGGCCTAACCCTAACTCTAGCCTCAGCCCTGACGCTGACCTCTGGGCCTCCCCCGCAGCCTGAAGCCTGAGGCCTAGCCTAACAGCATGCCAGGCCCTACGACGCCCACGCCCCCGAACACGCATCCGCACCCCAATCTCGACCCTCAGCCTCACCGGGGGACTAACCCTAACCCTAGCCCCAGGCTTTACCCTGACACCTAGGCCTCCCCCACATCCTGAAGCCTGAGGCCTAGCCTAAGGGCACGCCGCGCCGTACGACGCCCATGCCCCCTAACACGCATCCGCACCCCGATCTCGACCCTCAGCCTCACCCTGGGCCTAAACCTAACCCTAGCCCCAGCCCTGACCATGACCCCTAGGCCTCCCCCGCAGCCTAAAGCCTGAGGCCTAGCCTAACGGCACGCGTCGCCATACAACGCACACGCCTCCTAACACGAATCCGCACCCAGATCTCGACCCTCAGCCTCACCGGAGGCCTAACCCTAACCCTAGCCCCAGCCATGACCCTGACCCCTAGGCCTCCCCCACAGCCTGAAGCCTGTGGCCTAGCCTAACGGCACACCGTGCCCTACGACGCACACGCCCCCTAACACGCATCCGCACCCCGATCTCGACCCTTAGCCACACCGGGGGCCTAACCATAACCCTAGCCCCATCCCTGACCCTGACCCCTAGGCCTGCCCCGCAGCGTGAAGCCTGAGGCCTAACCTAACGGAACTCCGCACCCTACGACGCACACGCCCCCTAACACGCATCCGCACCCCGATCTCGACCCTCAGCCTCACCGGAGGCCTAACCCTAACCCTAGTCCCTGCCATGATCCTGACCACTAGGCCTCCCCCACAGCCTGAAGCCTGTGGCCTAGCCTAACGGCACACCGCGCCCTACGAAGCCCACGCACGCTAAGACGAATCCGCACCCCAATCTCGACCCTCAGCCTCACCTGGGGCCTAACACTAACCCCAGCCCCACGCTTGACCCTGACCCTAGGCCTCCCCCGCAGCCTGAAACCTGAGGACTAACCTAACAGCACGCCGTGCCCTACGACGCGCACGCCCCCTAACACGCATCCGCACCCCGATCTCGACCCTCAGCCTCACCGGGGGCTTAACCCTAACCCCAGCCCTGACCCTGACCCCTAGGCCTCCCCTGCAGCCTGAAGCCTGAGGCGTAGCCTAACGGCACGCCGCGCCCTACGACGCACACGCCCCCTAACACGCATCCGCACACCGATCTCGACCCTCAGCCTCACCGGGGGCCTAACCCTAACCCTAGCCCCAGCCCTGACCCTGACCCCTAGGCCTCCCCAGCAGCCTGAAGCCTGAGGCGTAGCCTAACGGCACGCCGCGCCCTACGACGCACACGCCCCCTAACACGCATCCGCACCGCGATCTCGACCCTCAGCCTCACCGAAGGCCTAACCCTAACTCTAGCCTCAGCCCTGACACTGACCTCTGGGCCTCCCCCGCAGCCTGAAGCCTGAGGCCTAGCCTAACAGCATGCCAGGCCCTACGACGCCCACGCCCCCGAACACGCATCCGCACCCCAATCTCGACCCTCAGCCTCACCGGGGGCCTAACCCTAACCCTAGCCCCAGGCTTTACCCTGACACCTAGGCCTCCCCCACATCCTGAAACCTGAGGCCTAGCCTAAGGGCACGCCGCGCCGTACGACGCCCAAGCCCCCTAACACGCATCCGCACCCCGATCTCGACCCTCAGCCTCACCCTGGGCCTAAACCTAACCCTAGCCCCAGCCCTGACCATGACCCCTAGGCCTCCCCCGCAGCCTAAAGCCTGAGGCCTAGCCTAACGGCACGCGTCGCCATACAACGCACACGCCCCCTAACACGAATCCGCACCCAGATCTCGACCCTCAGCCTCACCGGGGGCCTAACCCTAACCCTAGCCCCAGCCCTGAACCTGACACCTAGGCCACACCCGCAGCCTGAAGCCTGAGGCGTGGCCTAATGGCAGACAGCGCCCTATGACGCACACGCCCCCTAACACGCATCCACATCCTGATCTCGACCCTCAGCCTCACCGGGGGCCTAACCCTAACCCTAGCCCCAGCCCTGACCCTGACACCTAGGCCTCCCCCGCAGCCTGAAGCCTGAGGCCTAGCCTAAGGGCACGCCACGCCCTATGACGCACACGCCCCCTAACACGCATCCGCACACCGATCTCGACCCTCAGCCTCACCGGGGGCCTAACCCTAACCCTAGCCCCAGCCCTGACCCTGACCACTAGGCCTCCGCCGCTGACTGAAGCCTGAAGCCTAACCTAACGGCACGCCGCGCCATACGACGCCCACGCCCCCTAACACGCATCCGCACCGAGATCTCGACCCTCAGCCTCATCGGGGGCCTAATCCTAACCCTAGCCCGAGCCCAGACCCTGATCCCTAGGCCTCGCCCGCAGCCTGAAGCCTGAGGCCTAGCCTAAGGGCACGCCGCGACCTACGACGCCCATGCACGCTAAGACGAATCCGCACCCTGATCTCGAGTCTCAGCCTCACCGGGGGACTAACACTAACCCCAGCCCCACGCTTGACCCTGACCCTAGGCCTCCCCCGCAGCCTGAAGCCTGAGGCCTAGCCTAACGGCACGCCACGCCCTTCGACGCACACGCCCCCTAACACGCATCCGCACCCCGATCTCGACCCTCAGCCTCACCGGGGGTCTAACCCTAAATCTAGCACCAGCCGTGACCCTGACCCTTAGGCCTCCCCCTCAGCCTGAAGCCTGAGGCCTAGCCTAACGGCACGCCGCGCCCTACGACGCCCACGCCCCCTAACACGCATCCGCACACCGATCTCGACCCTCAGCCTCACCGGGGGCCTAACCCTAACCCTAACCCCAGCCCTGACCCTGACCCCTAGGCCTCCCCCGCAGCCTGAAGCCTGAGGACTAGCCTAACGGCACGCCGCACCCTACGACGCCCACGCCCCCGAACACGCATCCGCACCCTGATCTCGACCCTCAGCCTCACCGGGGGCCTAACCGTAACCCTAGCACCAGCCGCTACCCTGACCCCTAGGCCTCCCCCGCAGCCTGAAGCCTGAGGCCTAGCCTAACGGCACGCCACACGCTACGACGCAAGCGCCCCCTATCACGCATCCGCACCCCGATCTCGACCCTCAGCCTCACCGGGGGCCAAACACTAACCCTAGCCCCAGCCCTGACCCTGACCGCTAGGCCTCCCCCGCAGCCTGAAGCCTGAGGCCTAGCCTAACGGAACACCAAGACCTACGACGCCCAGGGCCCCGAACACTCATCCGAACCACGATCTCGACCGTCAGCCTCACCGGGGGCCTAACCCTAACCCTAGCCCCAGCCCTGACCCTGACCCCTAGGCCTCCCCAGCAGCCTGAAGCCTGAGGCCTAGCCTAACGGCACGCTGCGCCCTGCGACGCACAAGCCACCTAACACGCATCTGCACCCCGATCTCGACCCTCAGCCTCACCGGGTGCCTAACCCTAACCCTAGCCCCAGCACTGACCCTGACACCTAGGCCTCCCCCGCAGCCTGAAGCCTGAGGCCTAGCCTAACGGCACGCCGCGCCCTACGACGAACACCCCCTCTAACACGCATCTGCACTCCGATCTCGACCCTCAGCCTAACCGGGGGCCTAACCGTAACCCTAAGCCCAGCCCTGACCCTGACACCTAGGCCTCCCACGCAGCCTGAAGACAGAGGCCTAGCCTAACGGCACGCCACGCCCTACGACGCACATGCCCCCTAACACGCATCCGTACCCCGATCTCGACCCTCAGCCTCACCGGGGGCCTAACCCTAAACCGAGCCCCAGCCCTGACCCTGACCACTAGGACTCCCCCGCAGCCTGAAGCCTGTGGCCTAGCCTAAGGGCACGCCGCACCCTATGACGCACACGCAAGCAAACACGCATCCGCACTCCGATCTCCACCCTCAGCCTCACCAGGGGCCTAACCCTAACCCTAGCCCCAGCTTGACCCTGACCCCTAGGCCTCCCCAGCAGCCTGAAGCCTGAGGCCTAGCCTAACGGCACGCCGCGCCCTACGACGCACACGCCCTCTAACACGCATCCGCACACCGATCTCGACCCTCAGCCTCACCGGGGGCCTAACCCTAACCCTAGCCCCAGCCCTGACCCTGACCCCTAGGCCTCCCCAGCAGCCTGAAGCCTGAGGCCTAGCCTAACGGCACGCCGCGCCCTACGACGCACACGCCCCCTAACACGCATCCGCACCGCGATCTCGACCCTCAGCCTCACCGAAGGCCTAACCCTAACTCTAGCCTCAGCCCTGACGCTGACCTCTGGGCCTCCCCCGCAGCCTGAAGCCTGAGGCCTATCCTAACAGCATGCCAGGCCCTACGACGCCCACGCCCCCGAACACGCATCCTTACCCCAATCTCGACCCTCAGCCTCACCGGGGGACTAACCCTAACCCTAGCCCCAGGCTTTACCCTGACACCTAGGCCTCCCCCACATCCTGAAGCCTGAGGCCTAGCCTAAGGGCACGCCGCGCCGTACGACGCCCATGCCCCCTAACACGCATCCGCACCCCGATCTCGACCCTCAGCCTCACCCTGGGCCTAAACCTAACCCTAGCCCCAGCCCTGACCATGACCCCTAGGCCTCCCCCGCAGCCTAAAGCCTGAGGCCTAGCCTAACGGCACGCGTCGCCATACAACGCACACGCCCCCTGACACGAATCCGCACCCAGATCTCGACCCTCAGCCTCACCGGAGGCCTAACCCTAACCCTAGCCCCAGCCATGACCCTAACCCCTAGGCCTCCCCCACAGCCTGAAGCCTGTGGCCTAGCCTAACGGCACACCGTGCCCTACGACGCACACGCCCCCTAACACGCATCCGCACCCCGATCTCGACCCTCAGCCTCACCGGAGGCCTAACCCTAACCCTAGCCCCAGGCTTGAACCTGACCCCTAGGCCTCCCCGGCAGCCTGAAGCCTGAGGCCTAGCTTAACGGCACGCCACCCGCTACGACGCACACGCACCCTAACACGCATCCGCACCCCGATCTCGACCCTCAGCCTCACCGGGGGCCTAACCCTAACCCTAGCCCCAGCCCTGAACCTGACACCTAGGCCACACCCGCAGCCTGAAGCCTGAGGCGTAGCCTAATGGCAGAGCGCGCCGTATGACGCACACGCCCTCTAACACGCATCCGCATCCCGATCTCGACCCTCAGCCTCACCGGGGACCTAACCCTAACCCTAGCCCCAGCCCTGACCCTGACACCTAGGCCTCCCCCGCAGCCTGAAGCCTGAGGCCTAGCCTAAGGGCACGCCACGCCCTACGACGCACACGCCCCCTAACACGCATCCGCACACCGATCTCGACCCTCAGCCTCACCGGGGGCCTCACCCTAACCCTAGCCCCAGCCCTGACCCTGACCCCTAGGCCTCCGCCGCTGACTGAAGCCTGAAGCCTAACCTAACGGCACGCCGCGCCGTACGACGCCCACGCCCCCTAACACGCATCCGCACCGCGATCTCGTCCCTCAGCCTCATCGGGGGCCTAATCCTAACCCTAGCCCGAGCCCAGACCCTGATCCCTAGGCCTCCCCCGCAGCCTGAAGCCTGAGGCCTAGCCTAAGGGCACGCCGGGACCTACGACGCCCACGCACGCTAAGACGAATCTGCACCCCGATCTCGAGCCTCAGCCTCACCGGGGGCCTAACACTAACCCCAGCCCCACGCTTGACCCTGACCCTAGGCTTCCCCCGCAGCCTGAAGCCTGAGGCCTAGCCTAACGGCACGCCACGCCCTTCGACGCACACGCCCCCTAACACGCATCCGCACCCCGATCTCGACCCTCAGCCTCACCGGGGGCCTAACCCTAACCCTAGCCCCAGCCCTGAACCTGACACCTAGGCCACCCCCGCAGCCTGAAGCCTGAGGCCTAGCCAAACGGCACGCAGCGCCCTACGACGCACACGCCCCCTAACACGCATGCGCACCCCGATCTCGACCCTCAGCCTCACCGGGGGCCTAACCCTAACCCTAGCCCCAGGCTTGACCCTGACACCTAGGCCGCCCCAGCAGCCTGAAGCCTGAGGCCTAGCCTAACGGCATGCCGCACCCTACAACACCCACGCCCCCTAACACGCATCCGCACCGCGATCTCGACCCTCAGCCTCACCGAGGGCCTAACCCTAACTCTAGCCCCAGCCCTGACGCTGACCCCTGGGCCTCCCCCACAGCCTGAAGCCTGAGGCCTAGCCTAACAGCATGCCAGGCCCTACGACGCCCACGCCCCCGAACACGCATCCGCACCCCGATCTCGACCCTCAGCCTCACCGGGGGACTAACCCTAACCCTAGCCCCAGGCTTGACCCTGACAACTAGGCCTCCCCCACATCCTGAAGCCTGAGGCCTAGCCTAAGGGCACGCCGCGCCCTACGACGCCCACGCCCCCTAACACGGATCCGCACCCCGATCTCGACCCTCAGCCTCACCCTGGGCCTAAACCTAACCGTAGCCCCAGCCCTGACCCTGACCCCTAGGCCTCCCCCGCAGCCTAAAGCCTGAGGCCTAGCCTAACGGCACGCGGCGCCCTACGACGCACACGCCCCCTAACACGAATCCGCACCCAGATCTCGACCCTCAGCCTCACCGGAGGCCTAACCCTAACCCTAATCCCTGCCATGACCCTGACCACTAGGCCTCCCCCACAGCCTGAAGCCTGTGGCCTAGCCTAACGGCACACCGCGCCCTACGAAGCCCACGCACGCTAAGACGAATCCGCACCCAGATCTCGACCCTCAGCCTCACCGGGGGCCTAACACTAACCCCAGCCCCACGCTTGACCCTGACCCTAGGCCTCCCCCGCAGCCTGAAGCCTGAGGACTAGCCTAACGGCACACCGCGCGCTACCACGCACACGCCCCCTAACACGCATCCGCACCCCGATCTCACCCTCAGCCTCACCGGGGGTCTAACCCTAACCCTAGCCCGAGCCCTGACCCTGACCCCTAGGTCTACCCCACAGCCTGAAGACTGAGGCCAAGCCTAACGGCACGCTGCGCCCTACGAAGCACAGGCCCCCTAACACGCATCCGCACACTGATCTCGACCCTAAGCCTCACCGGGGGCCTAACCCTAACCCTAGCCCCAGCCAGGACCCTGACCACTAGGCCTCCCCCGCAGCCTGAAGCCTGAGGACTAGCCTAACGGCACGCCACGCCCTACGACACCCACGCCCCCTAACACGCATCTGTACCCCGATCTCCACCTTCAACCTCAGCGGTGTCTAACCCTAACCCTAGCCCCAGCCCTGACACTGACACCTAGGGCTCCCCCGCAGCCTGAAGCCTGAGGACTAGCCTATCGGCACGCCGCGCCGTACGACTCCCACGCCTCCGAACACGCATCCGCACCCCGATCTCGACCCTCAGCCACACCGGGGGCCTAACCCTAACCCTAACCCCAGCCCTGACCCTGACCCCTAGGCCTCCCCCGCAGCCTGAAGCCTGAGGCCTAGCCTAACGGCACGCCGCGCCCTACGATGCACACGCCTCGTAACACGCATCCGGTCCCCGATCTCGACCCTCAGCCTCACCGGGGGCCTAAACCTAACCCTAGCCCCAGCCCTGACCCTGACCCCTAGGCCTCCCCCGCAGCCTGAAGCCTGAGGTCTAGCCTAATGGCACGCCGCGCGCTACCACGCACACGCCCCCTAACACGCATCCGCACCCCGATCTCGACCCTCAGCCTCACCGGGGGTCTAACCCTAAACCTAGCACCAGCCGTGACCCTGACCCTTAGGCCTCCCCCTCAGCCTGAAGCCTGAGGCCTAGCCTAACGGCACGCCGCGCCCTACGACGCACACGCCCCCTAACACGCATCCGCACACCGATCTCGACCCTCAGCTTCACCGGGGGCCTAACCCTAACTCTAACCCCAGCCCTGACCCTGACCCCTAGGCCTCCCCCGCAGCCTGAAGCCTGAGGACTAGCCTAACGGCACGCCGCACCCTACGACGCCCACGCCCCCTAACACGCATCCGCACCCTGATCTCGACCCTCAGCCTCACCGGGGGCCTAACCGTAACCCTAGCACCAGCCGCTACCCTGACCCCTAGGCCTCCCAAGCAGCCTGAAGCCTGAGGCCTAGCCTAACGGGACGCCACGCGCTACGACGCAAGCGCCCCCTATCACGCATCCGCACCCCGATCTCGACCCTCAGCCTCACCGGGGGCCTAACACTAACCCTAGCCCCAGCCCTGACCCTGACCACTAGGCCTCCCCCGCAGCCTGAAGCCTGAGGCCTAGCCTAACGGAACACCAAGACCTACGACGCCCAGGGCCCCGAACACTCATCCGAACCACGATCTCGACCGTCAGCCTCACCGGGGGCCTAACCCTAACCCTAGCCCCAGCCCTGACCCTGACCCCTAGGCCTCCCTAGCAGCCTGAAGCCTGAGGCCTAGCCTAACGGCACGCTGCGCCCTGCGACGCACAAGCCCCCTAACACGCATCTGCACCCCGATCTCGACCCTCAGCCTCACCGGGTGTCTAACCCTAACCCTAGCCCCAGCACTGACCCTGACACCTAGGCCTCCCCCGCAGCCTGAAGCCTGAGGCCTAGCCTAAGGGCAGCCCGCGCCCTACGACGCCCACGCCCCCTAACACGCATCCGCACCGCGATCTCGACCCTCAGCCTCACCAGGGGCCTAATCCTAACCCTAGCCCCAGCCCAGACTCTGACACCTAGGCCTCCCCCGCAGCCTGAAGCCTGAGGCCTAGCCTAAGGGCACGCCGCGCCCTACGACGCCCACGCACGCTAAGACAAATCCGGACCCCGATCTCGACCCTCAGCCTCACCGGGGGCCTAACACTAACCCCAGCCCCAGGCTTGACGCTGACCCTAGGCCTCCCCCGCAGCCTGAAGCCTGAGGCCTAGCCTAACGGCACGCCGCGCCCTACGACGAACACCCCCCCTAACACGCATCTGCACCCCGATCTCGACCCTCAGCCTAACCGGGGGCCTAACCGTAACCCTAAGCCCAGCCCTGACCCTGACACCTAGGCCTCCCCCGCAGCCTGAAGACAGAGGCCTAGCCTAACGGCACGCCACGCCCTACGACGCACATGCCCCCTAACACGCATCCGTACCCCGATCTCGACCCTCAGCCTCACCGGGGGCCTAACCCTAAACCGAGCCCCAGCCCTGACCCTGACCACTAGGACTCCCCCGCAGCCTGAAGCCTGAGGCCTAGCCTAACGGCACGCTGCGCGCTACGAAGCGCACGCCCCATAACACGCATCTGCACCCCGATCTCGACCCTCAGCCTCACCGGGGGCCTCAACCTAACCCTAGCCCCAGGCCTGACCCTGACCCTAGGCCTGCCCCGCAGCCTGAAGCCTGAGGCGTAGCCTAACGGCATGCCGCCCCCTACGACGCGCACGCCCCTTAACACGCATCCGCACCCCGATCTCGAGCCTCAGCCGCACCGGGGGCCCAACCCAAACCCTAGATTCAGCCCTGACTCTGACCCCTAGGCCTCGCCCGCAGCCTGAAGCCTGAGGCCTAGCCTAATGGCAAGCCGTGCCCCACGACGCGCACGCCCCCTAACACGCATCCGCACCTCGATCTCGACCCTCAGCCTCTCCGGGGGCCTAACCCTAACACTAGACCCAGCCCTGACCCTGACACCTAGGCCTCCCCCGCAGCCTGAAGCCTGAGGCCTAGCCTAAGGGCACGCCGCAACCTATGACGCACACGCCACCAAACACGCATCCGCACTCCGATCTCCACCCTCAGCCTCACCAGGGGCCTAACCCTAACCCTAGCCCCAGCTTGACCCTGACCCCTAGGCCTCCCCCGCAGCCTGAAGCCTGAGGCATAGCCTAACGGCACGCCGCGCCCTACGACGCACACGCCCTCTAACACGCATCCGCACACCGATCTCGACCCTCAGCCTCACCGGGGGCCTAACCCTAACCCTAGCCCCAGCCCTGACCCTGACCCCTAGGCCTCCCCAGCAGCCTGAAGCCTGAGGCATAGCCTAACGGCACGCCGTGCCCTACGACGCACACGCCCCCTAACACGCATCTGCACCGCGATCTCGACCCTCAGCCTCACCGAAGGCCTAACCCTAACTCTAGCCTCAGCCCTGACGCTGACCTCTGGGCCTCCCCCGCAGCCTGAAGCCTGAGGCCTAGCCTAACAGCATGCCAGGCCCTACGACGCCCACGCCCCCGAACACGCATCCGCACCCCGATCTCGACCCTCAGCCTCACCGGGGGACTAACCCTAACCCTAGCCCCACGCTTGACCCTGACCCTAGGCCTCCCCGGCAGCCTGAAGCCTGAGGCCTAGCCTAACGGCACGCCACGCCCTTCGACGCACACGCCCCCTAACACGCATCCGCACCCCGATCTCACCCTCAGCCTCACCGGGGGTCTAACCCTAACCCTAGCCCGAGTCTTGACCCTGACCCCTAGGTCTACCCCACAGCCTGAAGACTGAGGCCAAGCCTAACGGCACGCTGCGCCCTACGAAGCCCAGGCCCCCTAACACGCATCCGCACACTGATCTTGACCCTAAGCCTCACCGGGGGCCTAACCCTAACCCTAGCCCCAGCGCTGACCCTGACCACTAGGCCTCCCCCGCAGCCTGAAGCCTGAGGACTAGCCTAACGGCACGCCGCGCCCTACGACACCCACGCCCCCTAACACGCATCTGTACCCCGATCTCGACCTTCAACCTCAGCGGTGTCTAACCCTAACCCTAACCCCAGCCCTGACACTGACACCTAGGGCTCCCCCGCAGCCTGAAGCCTGCGGACTAGCCTATCGGCACGCCGCGCCGTACGACGCCCACGCCTCCGAACACGCATCCGCACCCCGATCTCGACCCTCAGCCTCACCGGGGGCCTAACCCTAACCCTAACCCCAGCCCTGACCCTGACCCCTAGGCCTCCCCCTCAGCCTGAAGCCTGAGGCCTAGCTTAACGGCACGCCGCGCCCTACGACGCACACGCCCCCTAACACGCATCCGCACACCGATCTCGACCCTCAGCCTCACCGGGGGCCTAACCCTAACCCTAACCCCAGCTCTGACCCTGACCCCTAGGCCTCCCCCGCAGCCTGAAGCCTGAGGACTAGCCTAACGGCACGCCGCACCCTACGACGCCCACGCCCCCTAACACGCATCCGCACCCTGATCTCGACCCTCAGCCTCACCGGGGGCCTAACCGTAACCCTAGCACCAGCCGCTACCCTGACCCCTAGGCCTCCCCCGCAGCCTGAAGCCTGAGGCCTAGCCTAACGGCACGCCACGCGCTACGACGCAAGCGCCCCCTATCACGCATCCGCACCCCGATCTCGACCCTCAGCCTCACCGGGGGCCTAACACTAACCCTAGCCCCAGCCCTGACCCTGACCGCTAGGCCTCCCCCGCAGCCTGAAGCCTGAGGCCTAGCCTAAAGGAACACCAAGACCTACGACGCCCAGGGCCCCGAACACTCATCCGAAACACGATCTCGACCGTCAGCCTCACCGGGGGCCTAACCCTAACCCTAGCCCCAGCCCTGACCCTGACCCCTAGGCATCCCCAGCAGCCTGAAACCTGAGGCCTAGCCTAACGGCACGCTGCGCCCTGCGACGCACAAGCCCCCTAACACGCATCTGCACCCCGATCTCGACCCTCAGCCTCACCGGGGGCCTAACCCTAACCCTAGCCCCAGCACTGACCCTGACATCTAGGCCTCCCCCGCAGCCTGAACCCTGAGGCCTAGCCTAAGGGCACGCCGCGCCCTACGACGCCCACGCACGCTAAGACAAATCCGCACCCCGATCTCGACCCTCAGCCTCACCGGGGGCCTAACACTAACCCCAGCCCCAGGCTTGACGCTGACCCTAGGCCTCCCCCGCAGCCTGAAGCCTGAGGCCTAGCCTAACGGCACGCCGCGCCCTACGACGAACACCCCCCCTAACACGCATCTGCACCCCGATCTCGACCCTCAGCCTCACCGGGGGCCTAACCCTAACCCTAAGCCCAGCCCTGACCCTGACACCTAGGCCTACCCCGCAGCCTGAAGACAGAGGCCTAGCCTAACGGCACGCCACGCCCTACGACGCACATGCCCCCTAACACGCATCCGTACCCCGATCTCAACCCTCAGCCTCACCGGCGGCCTAACCCTAAACCGAGCCCCAGCCCTGACCCTGACCACTAGGACTCCCCCGCAGCCTGAAGCCTGAGGCCTAGCCTAACGGCACAATGCGCGCTACGACGCGCACGCCCCCTAACACGCATCTGCACCCCGATCTCGACCCTCAGCCTCACCGGGGGCCTCAACCTAACCCTAGCCCCAGGCCTGACCCTGACCCTAGGCCTGCCCCGCAGCCTGAAGCCTGAGGCCTAGCCTAACGGCATGCCGTGCCCTACGACGCGCACGCCCCTTAACACGCATCCGCACCCCGATCTCGACCCTCAGCCTCACCGGGGGCGTAACCCTAAACCTAGCCCCAGCCCTGACCCTGACACCTAGGCCTCCCCCGCAGCCTGAAGCGTAAGGCCTAGCCTAACGGCACGCCGCGCCGTACGACGCGCACGCCCCCTAACACGCATCCGCACCCCGATCTCGACCCTCAGCCTCACCGGGGTCCTAACCCTAACCCTAGCCACAGGCCTGACCATGACCCCTAGGCCTCCCCCGCAGCCTGAAGCCTGAGGCCTAGCCTAACGGAACGCCGCGCCCTACGACGCGAAGGCCCCCTAACAGGCATCCGCACCCTGATCTCCACCCTCAGCCTCACCGGGAGCCTTACCTAACCCTAGCCCCAGCCCTGACCCTGACCCCTAGGCCTCCCCCGTAGCCTGAAGCCTGAGGCCTAGCCTAACGGCACGCCGCGCCCTAAGACGCACACGCCCCCTAACAGGCATCCGCACCCCGATCTCGACTCTCAGCCTCACCGGGGGCCTAACCCTAACCCTAGCCCCAGCCAGGACCCTGACCTCTATGCCTACACCGCAGCCTGAAGCCTGAGGCCTAGCCTAACAGCATGCCATGCCCTACGACGCAAAAGCCCCCTAACACGCATTCGCACCCCGATCTCGACCCTCAGCCGCACCGGGGGCCCAACCCAAACCCTAGATTCAGCCCTGACTCTGACCCCTAGGCCTCGCCCGCAGCCTGAAGCCTGAGGCCTTGCCTAATGGCAAGTCGCGCCCCAAGACGCGCACGCCCCCTAACACGCATCCGCACCCCGATCTCGACACTCAGCCTCACCGGGGGCCTAACCCTAACCCGAGCCCCAGCCCTGACCCTGACACCTAGGCCTCCCCCGCAGCCTGAAGCCTGAGGCCTAGCCTAACGGCACGCCGCGCCCTACGACGAACACCCCCCCCTAACACGCATCTGCACCCCGATCTCGACCCTCAGCCTAACCGGGGGCCTAACCGTAACCCTAAGCCCAGCCCTGACCCTGACACCTAGGTCTCCCCCGCAGCCTGAAGACTGAGGCCTAGCCTAACGGCACGCCACGCCCTACGACGCACATGCCCCCTAACACGCATCCGTACCCCGATCTCGACCCTCAGCCTCACCGGGGTCCTAACCCTAAACCAAGCCCCAGCCCTGACCCTGACCACTAGGACTCCCCCGCAGCCTGAACCCTGAGGCCTAGCCTAACGGCACGCTGCGCGCTACGACGCGCACCCCCCCTAACACGCATCCGCACCCCGATCTCGACCCTCAGCCTCACCGGGGGCCTCAACCTAACCCTAGCCCCAGGCCTGACCCTGACCCTAGGCCTCCCCCGCAGCCTGAAGCCTGAGGCCTAGCCTAACGGCACGCTGCGCGCTACGACGCGCACGCCCCCTAACACGCATCCGCACCCCGAACTCGACCCTCAGCCTCACCAGGGGCCTAACCCTAACCCTAGCCCCAGCTTGAACCTGACCCCTAGGCCTCCCCCGCAGCCTGAAGTCTGAGGCCTAGCGTAACGTCACGCCACGCCCTACGACGCACAAGCCATCTAACAGGCATCCGCACACCGATCTCGACCCTCAGCCTCACCGTGGGCCTAACCCTAACCCTAGCCCCAGCCCTGACCCTGACACCTAGGCCTCCCCAGCAGCCTGAAGCCTGAGGCCTAGCCTAACGGCACGCTGCGCCCTACGACGCACACGCCCCCTAACACGCATCCGCACCCCGATCTCGACCCTCAGCCTCACCGGGGGCCTAACCCTAACCCTAGCCCGAGGCTTGACCCTGACCCCTAGGCCACCCCTGCTGCCTGAAGCCTGAAGCCTAACCTAACGGCACGCCGCGCCCTACGACGCCCACGCCCCCGAACACGCATCCGCTCCCCGATCTCGACCCTCAGCCTCACCGGGGGACTAACCCTAACCCTAGCCCCAGGCTTCACCCTGACACCTAGGCGTCCCCCACATCCTGAAGCCTGAGGCCTAGCCTAAGGGCACGCCGCGCCCTACGACGCCCACGCCCCCTAACACGCATCCGCACCCCGATCTCGACCCTCAGCCTCACCCTGGACCTAAACCTAACCCTAGCCCCAGCCCTGACCCTGACCCCTAGGCCTCCCCCGCAGCCTAAAGCCTGAGGCCTAGCCTAACGGCACTAGGCGCCCTACGACGCACACGCACCCTAACAAGAATCCGCACCCCGATATCGACCATCAGCCTCACCGGGGTCCTAACCCTAACCCTAGCCCCAGCCCTGAAACTGACACCTAGGCCACCCCCGCAGCCTGAAGCCTGAGGCCTAGCCAAACGGCACGCAGCGCCCTACGACGCACACGCCCCCGAACACGCATCCGCACCTCGATCTCGACCCTCAGCCTCTCCGGGGGCCTAACCCTAACACTAGACCCAGCCCTGACCCTGACACCTAGGCCTCCCCCGCAGCCTGAAGCCTGAGGCCTAGCCTAAGGGCACGCCGCAACCTATGACGCACACGCCACCAAACACGCATCCGCACTCCGATCTCCACCCTCAGCCTCACCAGGGGCCTAACCCTAACCCTAGCCCCAGCTTGACCCTGACCCCTAGGCCTCCCCCGCAGCCTGAAGCCTGAGGCATAGCCTAACGGCACGCCGCGCCCTACGACGCACACGCCCTCTAACACGCATCCGCACACCGATCTCGACCCTCAGCCTCACCGGGGGCCTAACCCTAACCCTAGCCCCAGCCCTGACCCTGACCCCTAGGCCTCCCCAGCAGCCTGAAGCCTGAGGCCTAGCCTAACGGCAAGCCGCGCCCTACGACGCACACGCCCCCTAACACGCATCTGCACCGCGATCTCGACCCGCAGCCTCACCGAAGGCCTAACCCTAACTCTAGCCTCAGCCCTGACGCTGACCTCTGGGCCTCCCCCGCAGCCTGAAGCCTGAGGCCTAGCCTAACAGCATGCCAGGCCCTACGACGCCCACGCCCCCGAACACGCATCCGCACCCCGATCTCGACCCTCAGCCTCACCGGGGGACTAACCCTAACCCTAGCCCCACGCTTGACCCTGATCCTAGGCCTCCCCGGCAGCCTGAAGCCTAAGGCCTAGCCTAACGGCACGCCACGCCCTTCGACGCACACGCCCCCTAACACGCATCCGCACCCCGATCTCACCCTCAGCCTCACCGGGGGTCTAACCCTAACCCTAGCCCGAGTCTTGACCCTGACCCCTAGGTCTACCCCACAGCCTGTAGACTGAGGCCAAGCCTAACGGCACGCTGCGCCCTACGAAGCCCAGGCCCCCTAACACGCATCCGCACACTGATCTTGACCCTAAGCCTCACCGGGGGCCTAACCCTAACCCTAGCCCCAGCGCTGACCCTGACCACTAGGCCTCCCCCGCAGCCTGAAGCCTGAGGACTAGCCTAACGGCACGCCGCGCCCTACGACACCCACGCCCCCTAACACGCATCTGTACCCCGATCTCGACCTTCAACCTCAGCGGTGTCTAACCCTAACCCTAACCCCAGCCCTGACACTGACACCTAGGGCTCCCCCGCAGCCTGAAGCCTGCGGACTAGCCTATCGGCACGCCGCGCCGTACGACGCCCACGCCTCCGAACACGCATCCGCACCCCGATCTCGACCCTCAGCCTCACCGGGGGCCTAACCCTAACCCTAACCCCAGCCCTGACCCTGACCCCTAGGCCTCCCCCTCAGCCTGAAGCCTGAGGCCTAGCTTAACGGCACGCCGCGCCCTACGACGCACACGCCCCCTAACACGCATCCGCACACCGATCTCGACCCTCAGCCTCACCGGGGGCCTAACCCTAACCCTAACCCCAGCTCTGACCCTGACCCCTAGGCCTCCGCCGCAGCCTGAAGCCTGAGGACTAGCCTAACGCCACGCCGCACCCTACGACGCCCACGCCCCCTAACACGCATCCGCACCCTGATCTCGACCCTCAGCCTCACCGGGGGCCTAACCGTAACCCTAGCACCAGCCGCTACCCTGACCCCTAGGCCTCCCCCGCAGCCTGAAGCCTGAGGCCTAGCCTAACGGCACGCCACGCGCTACGACGCAAGCGCCCCCTATCACGCATCCGCACCCCGATCTCGACCCTCAGCCTCACCGGGGGCCTAACACTAACCCTAGCCCCAGCCCTGACCCTGACCGCTAGGCCTCCCCCGCAGCCTGAAGCCTGAGGCCTAGCCTAAAGGAACACCAAGACCTACGACGCCCAGGGCCCCGAACACTCATCCGAACCACGATCTCGACCGTCAGCCTCACCGGGGGCCTAACCCTAACCCTAGCCCCAGCACTGACCCTGACATCTAGGCCTCCCCCGCAGCCTGAACCCTGAGGCCTAGCCTAAGGGCAGGCCGCGCCCTACGACGCACACGCCCCCTAACACGCATCCGCACACCGATCTCGACCCTCAGCCTCACCGGGGGCCTAACCCTAACCCTAGCCTAACCCTAGCCCCAGCCCTGACCCTGACACCTAGGCCTCCCCCGCTGACTGAAGCCTGAAGCCTAACCTAACGGCACGCCGCGCCGTACTACACCCAGGCCCCCTAACACGCATCCGCACCGCGATCTCGACCCTCAGCCTCACCGGGGGCCTAATCCTAACCCTAGCCCCAGCCCAGACTCTGACACCTAGGCCTCCCCCGCAGCCTGAAGCCTGAGGCCTAGCCTAAGGGCACGCCGCGCCCTACGACGCCCACGCACGCTAAGACAAATCCGCACCCCGATCTCGACCCTCAGCCTCACCGGGGGCCTAACACTAACCCCAGCTCCAGGCTTGACGCTGACCCTAGGCCTCCCCCGCAGCCTGAAGCCTGAGGCCTAGCCTAACGGCACGCCGCGTCCTACGACGAACACCCCCCCTAACACGCATCTGCACCCCGATCTCGACCCTCAGCCTAACCTGGGGCCTAACCGAAACCCTAAGCCCAGCCCTGACCCTGACACCTAGGCCTCCCCCGCAGCCTGAAGACAGAGGCCTAGCCTAATGGCACGCCACGCCCTACGACGCACATGCCACCTAACACGCATCCGTACCCCGATCTCGACCCTCAGCCTCACCGGGGGCCTAACCCTAAACCGAGCCCCAGCCCTGACCCTGACCACTAGGACTCCCCCGCAGCCTGAAGCCTGAGGCCTAGCCTAACGGCACGCTGTGCGCTACGACGCGCACGCCCCCTAACACGCATCTGCACCCCGATCTCGACCCTCAGCCTCACCGGGGTCCTCAACCTAACCCTAGCCCCAGGCCTGACCCTGACCCTAGGCCTGCCCCGCAGCCTGAAGCCTGAGGCCTAGCCTAACGGCATGCCGCGCCCTACGACGCGCACGCCCCTTAACACGCATCCGCACCCCGATCTCGACCCTCAGCCTCACCGGGGGCCTAACCCTAAACCTAGCCCCAGGCCTGACCCTGACACCTAGGCCTCCCCCGCAGCCTGAAGCGTAAGGCCTAGCCTAACGGCACGCCGCGCCGTACGACGCGCACGCTCCCTAACACGCATCCGCACGCCGATCTCGACCCTAAGCCTCACCAGGTGCCTAACCCTAATCCTAGCCGCAGCCCTGACCCTGATCCCTAGGCCTCCCCAGCAGCCTGAAGCCTGAGGCCTAGCCTAACGGCACGCCGCGCCCTATGACGCACACACCCCCTAACAAGCATCCGCACCCCGATGTCGACCCTCAGCCTCACTGGGGGCCTAACACTAAGCCTAGCCCCAGCCCTGACCCTGACCCATAGGCCACCCCCGCAGCCTGAAGCCTGAGGCCTAGCCTAAGGGCACGCCACGCCCTACGACGCACACGCCCCCTAACACGCATCCGCACGCAGATCTCGAACCTCAGCCTCACCGGGGGCCTAACCCTAACCCTAGCCCCAGCCCTCACCCTGACCCCCAGGCCTCTCCCGCAGCCTGAAGCCTGAGACCTAGCCTAACGGAACGCCGCGCCCTACGACGCACATGCCCCCTAACACGCATCCGCACGCCGATCTCGACCCTCAGCCTCACCGGGGTCCTAACCCTAACCCTAGCCCCAGCCAGGACCCTGACCTCTATGCCTACACCGCAGCCTGAAGCCTGAGGCCTAGCCTAACGGCATGCCATGCCCTACGACGCAAAAGCCCCCTAACACGCATTCGCACCACGATCTCAACCTTCAGCCGCACCGGGGGCCCAACCCAAACCCTAGATTCAGCCCTGACTCTGACCCCTAGGCCTCGCCCACAGCCTGAAGCCTGAGGCCTAGCCTAATGGCAAGCCGCGCCCCACGACGCGCACGCCCCCTAACACGCATCCGCACCCCGAACTCGACCCTCAGCCTCACCGGGGGCCTAACCCTAACCCTAGCCCCAGCCCTGAACCTGACACCTAGGCCACCCCCGCAGCCTGAAGCCTGAGGCCTAGCCTAACAGCATGCCAGGCCCTACGACGCCCACGCCCCCGAACACGCATCCGCACCCCGATCTCGACCCTCAGCCTCACCGGGGGACTAACCCTAACCCCAGCCCCAGGCTTTACCCTGACACCTAGGCCTGCCCCACATCCTGAAGCCTGAGGCCTAGCCTAAGGGCACGCCGCTCCTTACGACGCCCATGCCCCCTAACACGCATCCGCACCCCGATCTCGACCCTCAGCCTCACCCTGGGCCTAAACCTAACCCTAGCCCCAGCCCTGACCCTGACCCCTAGGCCTCCCCCGCAGCCTAAAGCCTGAGGCCTAGCCTAACGGCACGCGTCGCCATACAATGCACACGCCCCCTAACACGAATCCGCACCTAGATCTCGACCCTCAGCCTCACCTGAGGCCTAACCCTAACCCTAGCCCCAGCCATGACCCTGACCCCTAGGCCTCCCCCACAGCCTGAAGCCTGTGGCCTAGCCTAATGGCACCCGTGCCCTACGACGCACACGCCCCCCAACACGCATCCGCACCCCGATCTCGACCTTCAGCCTCACCGGGGGCCTAACCATAACCCTAGCCCCATCCCTGACCCTGACCCCTAGGCCTGTCCCGCAGCGTGAAGCCTGAGGCCTAACCTAACGGAACGCCGCGCCCTACGACGCACACGCCCCCTAACACGCATCCGCACCCCGATCTCGACCCTCAGCCTCACCGGAGGCCTAACCCTAACCCTAGCTCCAGGCTTGAACCTGACCCCTAGGCCTCCACGGCAGCCTGAAGCCTGAGGCCTAGCCTAACGGCACGCCGCGCCGTACGAAGCCCACGCCTCCGAACACGCATCCGCACCCCGATCTCGACCCTCAGCCTCACCGGGGGCCTAACCCTAACCCTAACCCCAGCCCTGACCCTCACCCCTAGGCCTCCCCCGCAGCCTGAAGCCTGAGGCCTAGCCTAACGGCACCCCGCGCCCTACGATGCACACGCCGCGTAACACGCATCCGGACCCCGATCTCGACCCTCAGCCTCACCGGGGGCCTAAACCTAACCCTAGCCCCAGCCCTGACCCTCACCCCTAGGCCTCCCCCGCAGCCTGAAGCCTGAGGTCTAGCCTAATGGCACGCCGCGCGCTACCACGCACACTCCCACTAACACGCATCCGCACCCCGATCTCGACCCTCAGCCTCACCGGGGGTCTAAGCCTAAACCTAGCACCAGCCGAGACCCTGACCCTTAGGCCTCCCCCTCAGCCTGAAGCCTGAGGCCTAGCCTAACGGCACGCCGCGCCCTACGACGCACATGCCCCCTAACACGCATCCGTACCCCGATCTCGACCCTCAACCTCACCGGGGGCCTAACCCTAAACCAAGCCCCAGCCCTGACCCTGACCACTAGGACTCCCCCGCAGCCTGAACCCTGAGGCCTAGCCTAACGGCACGCTGCACGCTACGACGCGCACGCCCCCTAACACGCATCCGCACCCCGATCTCGACCCTCAGCCTCACCGGGGGCCTAACCCTAACCCTAACCCCAGCCCTGACCCTGACCGCTAGGCCTCCACCGCAGCCTGAAACATGAGGCCTAGCCTAACGGAACACCAAGACCTACGACGCCCAGGGCCCCGAACACTCATCCGAACCACGATCTCGACCGTCAGCCTCACCGGGGGCCTAACCCTAACCCTAGCCCCAGCCCTGACCCTGACCCCTAGGCCTCCCCAGCAGCCTGAAGCCTGAGGCCTAGCCTAACGGCACGCTGCGCCCTGCGACGCACAAGCCCCCTAACACGCATCTGCACCCCGATCTCGACCCTCAGCCTCACCGGGGGCCTAACCCTAACCCTAGCCCCAGCCCTGACCCTGACACCTAGGCCTCCCCCGCAGCCTGAAGCCTGAGGCCTAGCCTAAGGGCACGCCGCGCCCTACGACGCCCACGCACGCTAAGACAAATCCGCACCCCGATCTCGACCCTCAGCCTCACCGGGGGCCTAACACTAACCCCAGCCCCAGGCTTGACGCTGACCCTAGGCCTCCCCCGCAGCCTGAAGCCTGAGGCCTAGCCTAACGGCACGCCGCGCCCTACGACGAACACCCCCCCTAACACGCATCTGCACCCCGATCTCGACCCTCAGCCTCACCGGGGGCCTAACCCTAACCCTAAGCCCAGCCCTGACCCTGACACCTAGGCCTACCCCGCAGCCTGAAGACAGAGGCCTAGCCTAACGGCACGCCACGCCCTACGACGCACATGCCCCCTAACACGCATCCGTACCCCGATCTCAACCCTCAGCCTCACCGGGGGCCTAACCCTAAACCGAGCCCCAGCCCTGACCCTGACCACTAGGACTCCCCCGCAGCCTGAAGCCTGAGGCCTAGCCTAACGGCACAATGCGCGCTACGACGCGCACGCCCCCTAACACGCATCTGCACCCCGATCTCGACCCTCAGCCTCACCGGGGGCCTCAACCTAACCCTAGCCCCAGGCCTGACCCTGACCCTAGGCCTGCCCCGCAGCCTGAAGCCTGAGGCCTAGCCTAACGGCATGCCGTGCCCTACGACGCGCACGCCCCTTAACACGCATCCGCACCCCGATCTCGACCCTCAGCCTCACCGGGGGCGTAACCCTAAACCTAGCCCCAGCCCTGACCCTGACACCTAGGCCTCCCCCGCAGCCTGAAGCGTAAGGCCTAGCCTAACGGCACGCCGCGCCGTACGACGCGCACGCCCCCTAACACGCATCCGCACCCCGATCTCGACCCTCAGCCTCACCGGGGTCCTAACCCTAACCCTAGCCACAGGCCTGACCATGACCCCTAGGCCTCCCCCGCAGCCTGAAGCCTGAGGCCTAGCCTAACGGAACGCCGCGCCCTACGACGCGCAGGCCCCCTAACAGGCATCCGCACCCTGATCTCCACCCTCAGCCTCACCGGGAGCCTTACCTAACCCTAGCCCCAGCCCTGACCCTGACCCCTAGGACTCCCCCGTAGCCTGAAGCCTGAGGCCTAGCCTAACGGCACGCCGCGCCCTAAGACGCACACGCCCCCTAACAGGCATCCGCACCCCGATCTCGACTCTCAGCCTCACCGGGGGCCTAACCCTAACCCTAGCCCCAGCCAGGACCCTGACCTCTATGCCTACACCGCAGCCTGAAGCCTGAGGCCTAGCCTAACAGCATGCCATGCCCTACGACGCAAAAGCCCCCTAACACGCATTCGCACCCCGATCTCGACCCTCAGCCGCACCGGGGGCCCAACCCAAACCCTAGATTCAGCCCTGACTCTGACCCCTAGGCCTCGCCCGCAGCCTGAAGCCTGAGGCCTTGCCTAATGGCAAGTCGCGCCCCAAGACGCGCACGCCCCCTAACACGCATCCGCACCCCGATCTCGACACTCAGCCTCACCGGGGGCCTAACCCTAACCCGAGCCCCAGCCCTGACCCTGACCCCTAGGCCTCCCCCGCAGCCTGAAGCCTGAGGCCTAGCCTAACGGCACGCCGCGCCCTACGACGAACACCCCCCCCTAACACGCATCTGCACCCCGATCTCGACCCTCAGCCTAACCGGGGGCCTAACCGTATCCCTAAGCCCAGCCCTGACCCTGACACCTAGGTCTCCCCCGCAGCCTGAAGACTGAGGCCTAGCCTAACGGCACGCCACGCCCTACGACGCACATGCCCCCTAACACGCATCCGTACCCCGATCTCGACCCTCAGCCTCACCGGGGTCCTAACCCTAAACCAAGCCCCAGCCCTGACCCTGACCACTAGGACTCCCCCGCAGCCTGAACCCTGAGGCCTAGCCTAACGGCACGCTGCGCGCTACGACGCGCACGCCCCCTAACACGCATCCGCACCCCGATCTCGACCCTCAGCCTCACCGGGGGCCTCAACCTAACCCTAGCCCCAGGCCTGACCCTGACCCTAGGCCTCCCCCGCAGCCTGAAGCCTGAGGCCTAGCCTAACGGCACGCTGCGCGCTACGACGCGCACGCCCCCTAACACGCATCCGCACCCCGAACTCGACCCTCAGCCTCACCAGGGGCCTAACCCTAACCCTAGCCCCAGCTTGACCCTGACCCCTAGGCCTCCCCCGCAGCCTGAAGTCTGAGGCCTAGCCTAACGTCACGCCACGCCCTACGACGCACACGCCATCTAACAGGCATCCGCACACCGATCTCGACCCTCAGCCTCACCGTGGGCCTAACCCTAACCCTAGCCCCAGCCCTGACCCTGACACCTAGGCCTCCCCAGCAGCCTGAAGCCTGAGGCCTAGCCTAACGGCACGCTGCGCCCTACGACGCACACGCCCCCTAACACGCATCCGCACCCCGATCTCGACCCTCAGCCTCACCGGGGGCCTAACCCTAACCCTAGCCCGAGGCTTGACCCTGACCCCTAGGCCACCCCTGCTGCCTGAAGCCTGAAGCCTAACCTAACGGCACGCCGCGCCCTACGACGCCCACGCCCCCGAACACGCATCCGCTCCCCGATCTCGACCCTCAGCCTCACCGGGGGACTAACCCTAACCCTAGCCCCAGGCTTCACCCTGACACCTAGGCCTCCCCCACATCCTGAAGCCTGAGGCCTAGCCTAAGGGCACGCCGCGCCCTACGACGCCCACGCCCCCTAACACGCATCCGCACCCCGATCTCGACCCTCAGCCTCACCCTGGACCTAAACCTAACCCTAGCCCCAGCCCTGACCCTGACCCCTAGGCCTCCCCCGCAGCCTAAAGCCTGAGGCCTAGCCTAACGGCACTAGGCGCCCTACGACGCACACGCACCCTAACAAGAATCCGCACCCCGATATCGACCATCAGCCTCACCGGGGTCCTAACCCTAACCCTAGCCACAGGCCTGACCATGACCCCTAGGCCTCCCCCGCAGCCTGAAGCCTGAGGCCTAGCCTAACGGCACGCCGCGCCCTACGACGCGCACGTCCCCTAACACGCATCCGCACCCCGATCTCCACCCTCAGCCTCACCGGGGGCCTTACCTAACCCTAGCCACAGCCCTGACCCTGACCCCTAGGCCTCCCCGGCAGCCTGAAGCCTGAGGCCTAGCCTAACGGCACGCCGTGCCCTAAGACGCACACGCCCCCTAACAGGCATCCGCACCCCGATCTCGACTCTCAGCCTCACCGGGGGCCTAAGCCTAACCCTAGCCCCAGCCAGGACCCTGACTTCTTGGCCTACACCGCAGCCTGAAGCCTGAGGCCTAGCCTAACAGCATGTCACGCCCTACGACGCAAAAGCCCCCTAACACGCATTCGCACCCCGATCTCGACCCTCAGCCGCACCGGGGGCCCAACCCAAACCCTAGATTCAGCCCCGACTCTGACGCCTAGGCCTCGCCCGCAGCCTGAAGCCTGAGGCCTAGCCTAATGGCAAGCCGCGCCCCACGACGCGCACACCCCCTAACACGCATCCGCACCCCGATCTCGACCCTCAGCCTCACCGGGGGCCAAACCCTAACCCTAGCCCCAGCCAGGACCCTGACCTCTAGGCCTACCCCGCAGCCTTAAGCTAGAGGCCTTAGCTTAACGGCACGCCGCGCCCAACGATGCACACGCCCCCTAACACGCATCCGCACCCCGATCTCGACCCTCAGCCTCACCGGGGGCCTAACATGAACCCGAGCCCCATCCCTGACCCTGACCCCTAGGCCTCTCCCACAGCTTGAATCCTGAGGCCTAGCCTAACGGCACGCCGTGCCCTAAGACGCACACGCCCCCTAACACGCATCCCCAACCTGATCTCGACCCTCAGCCTCACCGGGAGCCCAACCCTAACCCTAGCCCCAGCCCTGACCCTGACCCCTAGGCCTCCCCCGCAGCCTGAAGCCTGAGGCCTAGCCTAAAGGCACGCCACGCCCTACGAGGCACACGCCCCCTAACACGCATCCGCACCCCGATCTCGACCTTCAGCGTCACCGGGGGCCTAACCCTAACCCTAGCCCCAGCCCTGACCCTGACCCCTAGGCCTCCCCCGCAGCTTGAAGGCTGAGGCCTAGCCTAACGGCACGCCGCGCCCTACGACGCACACGCCCCCTAACACGCATCCGCACCCCGATCTCGACCCTCAGCTTCACCGGGTGCCCAACCCTAACCCTAGCCCCAGCCCTGAAACTGACCCCTAGGCCTCCCCCGCAGCCTGAAGCCTGAGGCCTACCCTAACGGCCCGCCGCGCCCTACGATTCACACGCCCCCGAACTTGCATCCGCACCCCGATCTCAACCCTCAGCCTCACCTGAGGCCTAACCATAACCCTAGCCACGGCCCTGACCCTGACCCCTAGGCCTCTACCGCAGCCTGAAACCTGAGGCCTAGCCTAACTGCACGCCGCGCCCTACGACGAACACGCCCCCTAACACGCATCCGCACCCCGATCTCGACCCTCAGCCTCACCGGGGGCCTAACCCTAACCCTAGCTCCAGCCCTGACACTGACCATTAGGCCTTCCCCGCAGCCTGTAGCCTGAAGCCTAGCCTAACGGCATGCCGCGCCCTACGACGCACACGCCCCCTAACACGCATCCACACCCCGATCTCGACCCTCAGCCTCACCAGGGGCCTAACCCTAACCCTAGCCCCAGCCCTGACCCTGACCCCTAGGCCTCCCCCGCAGACTGAAGCCTAGCCTAACGGCACGCCGCGCACTACGACGCACACGCCCCCTAACACGCATCCGCACCCCGATCTTGACCCTCAGCCTCACCGAGGGCCTAACACTAACCCTAGCCCCAGCCCTGACCCTGACCCCTAGGCCTCCCCCGCAGCCTGAACCCTGAGGCCTAGCCTAACGGCACGCCGCGCCCTATGACGCACACGCCCCCTAACACGCATCCGCACCCCGATCTTGACCCTCAGCCTCACCGGGGGCCTAACCCTAACCCTAGCCCCAGCCATGACCCTGACCCCTAGGCCTCCCCCTCAGCCTGAAGCCTGAGACCTAGCCTAACGGCACGCCACGCCCAATGACGGGCACGCCCCCTAACACGCATCCGCAGGCAGATCTCCACCCTCAGCCTCACCGGGGGCCTAAACCTAACCCTAGACCCAGCCCTCACCCTGACCCCCAGGCCTCTCCCGCAGCCTGAAGCCTGAGGCCTAGCCTAAAGGCACGCCGCGCCCTACGACGCACACGCCCCCTAACACGCATCCGCACCCCGATCTCGACCCTCAGCCTCACCGGGGGCCTAACCCAGGCCACAGGGCTGACCATGACCCCAAGGACTCCCCCGCAGCCTGAAGCCTGAGGCCTAGCCTAACGGCACGCCGCGCCCTACGACGCGCACGCCCCCTAACACGCATCCGCAAGCCGACCTCGACCCTCAGCCTCACCGGGTCCTAACCCTAACCCTAGTCCCAGCCCTGACTCTGACCCCTAGGCCTCCCCCGCAGGCTGAAGCCTGAGGCCTAGCCTAACGGCACGCCGCGTCCTACGACGTACACACCCCCTAACACGCATCCGCACCCCGATCTCGACCCTCAGCCTCACCGGGTCCTAACCCTAACCCTAGTCCCAGCCCTGACTCTGACCCCTAGGCCTCCCCCGCAGGCTGAAGCCTGAGGCCTAGCCTAACGGCACGCCGCGCCCTACGAGGCACACGCCCCCTAAAACGCATCCGCACCCCGATCTCGACCCTCAGCTTCACCGGGTGCCCAAACCTATCCCTAGCCCCAGCCCTGACCCTGACCCCTAGGCCTCCCCGGCAACCTGAAGCCTGAGGCCTAGCCTAACCGCACGCCGCGCCCTACGACGCACACGCCTCCTAACACGCATTCACACCCCGATCTCAACCCTCAGCCTCACCGGGGGCCTAACCCTAACCCTAGCCCCAGGCTTCACCCTGACACCTAGGCCTCCCCCACATCCTGAAGCCTGAGGCCTAGCCTAAGGGCACGCCGCGCCCTACGACGCCCACGCCCCCTAACACGCATCCGCACCCCGATCTCGACCCTCAGCCTCACCCTGGACCTAAACCTAACCCTAGCCCCAGCCCTGACCCTGACCCCTAGGCCTCCCCCGCAGCCTAAAGCCTGAGGCCTAGCCTAACGGCACTAGGCGCCCTACGACGCACACGCACCCTAACAAGAATCCGCACCCCGATATCGACCATCAGCCTCACCAGGGGCCTAACCCTAACCCTAGCCACAGGCCTGACCATGACCCCTAGGCCTCCCCCGCAGCCTGAAGCCTGAGGCCTAGCCTAACGGCACGCCGCGCCCTACGACGCGCACGTCCCCTAACACGCATCCGCACCCCGATCTCCACCCTCAGCCTCACCGGGGGCCTTACCTAACCCTAGCCACAGCCCTGACCCTGACCCCTAGGCCTCCCCGGCAGCCTGAAGCCTGAGGCCTAGCCTAACGGCACGCCGTGCCCTAAGACGCACACGCCCCCTAACAGGCATCCGCACCCCGATCTCGACTCTCAGCCTCACCGGGGGCCTAAGCCTAACCCTAGCCCCAGCCAGGACCCTGACTTCTTGGCCTACACCGCAGCCTGAAGCCTGAGGCCTAGCCTAACAGCATGTCACGCCCTACGACGCAAAAGCCCCCTAACACGCATTCGCACCCCGATCTCGACCCTCAGCCGCACCGGGGGCCCAACCCAAACCCTAGATTCAGCCCCGACTCTGACGCCTAGGCCTCGCCCGCAGCCTGAAGCCTGAGGCCTAGCCTAATGGCAAGCCGCGCCCCACGACGCGCACACCCCCTAACACGCATCCGCACCCCGATCTCGACCCTCAGCCTCACCGGGGGCCAAACCCTAACCCTAGCCCCAGCCAGGACCCTGACCTCTAGGCCTACCCCGCAGCCTTAAGCTAGAGGCCTTAGCTTAACGGCACGCCGCGCCCAACGATGCACACGCCCCCTAACACGCATCCGCACCCCGATCTCGACCCTCAGCCTCACCGGGGGCCTAACATGAACCCGAGCCCCATCCCTGACCCTGACCCCTAGGCCTCTCCCACAGCTTGAATCCTGAGGCCTAGCCTAACGGCACGCCGTGCCCTAAGACGCACACGCCCCCTAACACGCATCCCCAACCTGATCTCGACCCTCAGCCTCACCGGGAGCCCAACCCTAACCCTAGCCCCAGCCCTAACCCTGACCCCTAGGCCTCCCCCGCAGCCTGAAGCCTGAGGCCTAGCCTAATGGCACGCCGCGCCCCACGACGCGCACGCCCCCTAACACGCATCCGCACCGCGATCTCGACCCTCAGCCTCACCGCGGGCCTAACCCTAACCCTAGCCCCAGCCCTGACCCTGACCCCTAGGCCTCCCCCGCAGCCTGAAGCCTGAGGCCTAGCCTAAACGCACGCCACGCCCTACGAGGCACACGCCCCCTAACACGCATCCGCACCCCGATCTCGACCCTCAGCCTCACCGGGGGCCTAACCCTAACCCTAGCCCCAGCCCTGACCCTGACCCCTAGGCCTACCCCGCAGCTTGAAGGCTGAGGCCTAGCCTAATGGCACGCCGGGCCCTACGACGCACACGCCCCCTAACACGCATCCGCACCCCGATCTCGACCCTCAGCTTCACCGGGTGCCCAACCCTAACCCTAGCCCCAGCCCTGAACCTGACCCCTAGGCCTCCCCAGCAGCCTGAAGCCTGAGGCCTACCCTAACGGCCCGCCGCGCCCTACGATGCACACGCCCCCGAACTTGCATCCGCACCCCGATCTCAACCCTCAGCCTCACCTGGGGCCTAACCATAACCCTAGCCACGGCCCTGACCCTGACCCCTAGGCCTCTACCGCAGCCTGAAACCTGAGGCCTAGCCTAACTGCACGCCGCGCCCTACGACGAACACGCCCCCTAACACGCATCCGCACCCCGATCTCGACCCTCAGCCTCACCGGGGGCCTAACCCTAACCCTAGCTCCAGCCCTGACACTGACCATTAGGCCTTCCCCGCAGCCTGTAGCCTGAAGCCTAGCCTAACGGCATGCCGCGCCCTACGACGCACACGCCCCCTAACACGCATCCACACCGCGATCTCGACCCTCAGCCTCACCGGGGGCCTAACCCTAACCCTAGACCCAGCCCAGACCCTGAAACCTAGGCCTCCTCCGCAGCCTGAAGCCCGAGGCGTAGCCTAACGGCACGCCTTGCCCTACGACAAACACGCCCCCTAACACGCATCTGCACCCCGATCTCGACCCTCATCCTCACCAGGGGCCTAACCCTAACCCTATCCCCAGCCAGGACCCTGACTTCTAGGTGTACCCCGCAGCCTTAAGCTAGAGGCCTTAGCTTAACGGCACGCCGCGCCCAACGATGCACACGCCCCCTAACACGCATCCGCACCCCGATCTCGACCCTCAGCCTCACCGGGGGCCTAACATTAACCCGAGCCCCAGCCCTGACCCTGACCCCTAGGCCTCCCCCGCAGCCTGAAGCCTGAGGCCTAGCCTAATGGCATGCCACGCCCCACGACGCGCACGCCCCCTAACACGCATCCGCACCGCGATCTCGACCCTCAGCCTCACCGGGGGCCCAACCCTAACCCTAGCCCCAGCCCTGACCCTGACACCTAGGCCTCCCCCGCAGCCTGAAGCCTGAGGCCTACCCTAACGGCACGCCACGCCCTACGACGAACACGCCCCCTAACACGCATCCGCACCCCGATCTCGACCCTCAGCCTCACCGGGGGCCTAACCCTAACCCTAGCCCCAGCCCCAGCCCTGACCCTGACCCCTAGGCCTCCCCCGTAGCCTGAAGCTTGAGGCCTAGCCTAACGGCACGCCCCCCCCTAAGATGCACACGCCCCCTAACACGCATCCGCACCCCGATCTCGACCCTCAGCCTCACCGGGGGCCTAACACTAACCCTAGTCCCAGCCCTGACCCTGACCCCTAGTCCTCCCCCGCAGCTTGAAGGCTGAGGCCTAGCCTAACGGCACGCCGCGCCCTACGAGGCACACGCCCCCTAAAACGCATCCGCACCCCGATCTCGACCCTCAGCTTCACCGGGTGCCCAAACCTAACCCTAGCCCCAGCCTTGACCCTGACCCTAGGCCTCCCCAGCAGCTTGATGCCTGAGGCCTAGCCTAACGGCACGCCACGCCCTACAACACACACATCACCTAACACGCATCCGCACCCCGATCTCGACCCTCAGGCTCACCGGGGGCCTAACCCTAACCCTAGCCCCAGCCCTGACCCTGACCCCTAGGCCTCCCCCGCAGCCTGATGCCAGAGACCTAGACTAACGGCACGCCGTGCCCTACGACGCGCACGCCCCCTAACACGCATCTGCACCCCGATCTCGACCCTCAGCCTCACCGGGGGCCTAACCCTAACCCTAGCCCCATCCCTGACCCTTACACCTAGGCCTCCCCCGCAGCCTGAATCCTGAGGGCTAGCCTAACGGCACGCCGCGCCCTACGACGAACACGCCCCCTAACACGGATCCGCACCCCGATCTCGACTCTCTGCCTCACCGGGGGCCTAACCCTAACCCTAGTCCCAGCCCTGACCCTGACCCCTAGGCCTCCCCCTCAGCCTGAAGCCTGAGGCCTAGCCTAACGGCACGCCACGCCCAACGATGGGCACGCCCCCTAACACGCATCCGCACGCAGACCTCGACCCTCAGCCTCACCGGGGGCCTAACCCTAACCCTAGCCACAGGCCTGACCATGACCCCAAGGACTCCCCCGCAGCCTGAAGCCTGAGGCCTAGCCTAAACGCACGCCGCGCCCTACGAGGCACACGCCCCCTAAAACGCATCCGCACCCCGATCTCGACCCTCAGCTTCACCGGGTGCCCAAACCTATCCCTAGCCCCAGCCCTGACCCTGACCCCTAGGCCTCCCCGGCAACCTGAAGGCTGAGGCCTAGCCTAACCGCACGCCGCGCCCTACGACGCACACGCCTCCTAACACGCATTCACACCCCGATCTCAACCCTCAGCCTCACCGGGGGCCTAACCCTAACCCTAGCCCCAGGCTTCACCCTGACACCTAGGCCTCCCCCACATCCTGAAGCCTGAGGCCTACCCTAAGGGCACGCCGCGCCCTACGACGCCCACGCCCCCTAACACGCATCCGCACCCCGATCTCGACCCTCAGCCTCACCCTGGACCTAAACCTAACCCTAGCCCCAGCCCTGACCCTGACCCCTAGGCCTCCCCCGCAGCCTAAAGCCTGAGGCCTAGCCTAACGGCACTAGGCGCCCTACGACGCACACGCACCCTAACAAGAATCCGCACCCCGATATCGACCATCAGCCTCACCGGGGTCCTAACCCTAACCCTAGCCACAGGCCTGACCATGACCCCTAGGCCTCCCCCGCAGCCTGAAGCCTGAGGCCTAGCCTAACGGCACGCCGCGCCCTACGACGCGCACGTCCCCTAACACGCATCCGCACCCCGATCTCCACCCTCAGCCTCACCGGGGGCCTTACCTAACCCTAGCCACAGCCCTGACCCTGACCCCTAGGCCTCCCCGGCAGCCTGAAGCCTGAGGCCTAGCCTAACGGCACGCCGTGCCCTAAGACGCACACGCCCCCTAACAGGCATCCGCACCCCGATCTCGACTCTCAGCCTCACCGGGGGCCTAAGCCTAACCCTAGCCCCAGCCAGGACCCTGACTTCTTGGCCTACACCGCAGCCTGAAGCCTGAGGCCTAGCCTAACAGCATGTCACGCCCTACGACGCAAAAGCCCCCTAACACGCATTCGCACCCCGATCTCGACCCTCAGCCGCACCGGGGGCCCAACCCAAACCCTAGATTCAGCCCCGACTCTGACGCCTAGGCCTCGCCCGCAGCCTGAAGCCTGAGGCCTAGCCTAATGGCAAGCCGCGCCCCACGACGCGCACACCCCCTAACACGCATCCGCACCCCGATCTCGACCCTCAGCCTCACCGGGGGCCAAACCCTAACCCTAGCCCCAGCCAGGACCCTGACCTCTAGGCCTACCCCGCAGCCTTAAGCTAGAGGCCTTAGCTTAACGGCACGCCGCGCCCAACGATGCACACGCCCCCTAACACGCATCCGCACCCCGATCTCGACCCTCAGCCTCACCGGGGGCCTAACCCTAACTCTAACCCCAGCCCTGACCCTGACCCCTAGGCCTCCCCCGCAGCCTGAAGCCTGAGGACTAGCCTAACGGCACGCCGCACCCTACGACGCCCACGCCCCCTAACACGCATCCGCACCCTGATCTCGACCCTCAGCCTCACCGGGGGCCTAACCGTAACCCTAGCACCAGCCGCTACCCTGACCCCTAGGCCTCCCAAGCAGCCTGAAGCCTGAGGCCTAGCCTAACGGGACGCCACGCGCTACGACGCAAGCGCCCCCTATCACGCATCCGCACCCCGATCTCGACCCTCAGCCTCACCGGGGGCCTAACACTAACCCTAGCCCCAGCCCTGACCCTGACCACTAGGCCTCCCCCGCAGCCTGAAGCCTGAGGCCTAGCCTAACGGAACACCAAGACCTACGACGCCCAGGGCCCCGAACACTCATCCGAACCACGATCTCGACCGTCAGCCTCACCGGGGGCCTAACCCTAACCCTAGCCCCAGCCCTGACCCTGACCCCTAGGCCTCCCTAGCAGCCTGAAGCCTGAGGCCTAGCCTAACGGCACGCTGCGCCCTGCGACGCACAAGCCCCCTAACACGCATCTGCACCCCGATCTCGACCCTCAGCCTCACCGGGTGTCTAACCCTAACCCTAGCCCCAGCACTGACCCTGACACCTAGGCCTCCCCCGCAGCCTGAAGCCTGAGGCCTAGCCTAAGGGCAGCCCGCGCCCTACGACGCCCACGCCCCCTAACACGCATCCGCACCGCGATCTCGACCCTCAGCCTCACCAGGGGCCTAATCCTAACCCTAGCCCCAGCCCAGACTCTGACACCTAGGCCTCCCCCGCAGCCTGAAGCCTGAGGCCTAGCCTAAGGGCACGCCGCGCCCTACGACGCCCACGCACGCTAAGACAAATCCGGACCCCGATCTCGACCCTCAGCCTCACCGGGGGCCTAACACTAACCCCAGCCCCAGGCTTGACGCTGACCCTAGGCCTCCCCCGCAGCCTGAAGCCTGAGGCCTAGCCTAACGGCACGCCGCGCCCTACGACGAACACCCCCCCTAACACGCATCTGCACCCCGATCTCGACCCTCAGCCTAACCGGGGGCCTAACCGTAACCCTAAGCCCAGCCCTGACCCTGACACCTAGGCCTCCCCCGCAGCCTGAAGACAGAGGCCTAGCCTAACGGCACGCCACGCCCTACGACGCACATGCCCCCTAACACGCATCCGTACCCCGATCTCGACCCTCAGCCTCACCGGGGGCCTAACCCTAAACCGAGCCCCAGCCCTGACCCTGACCACTAGGACTCCCCCGCAGCCTGAAGCCTGAGGCCTAGCCTAACGGCACGCTGCGCGCTACGAAGCGCACGCCCCATAACACGCATCTGCACCCCGATCTCGACCCTCAGCCTCACCGGGGGCCTCAACCTAACCCTAGCCCCAGGCCTGACCCTGACCCTAGGCCTGCCCCGCAGCCTGAAGCCTGAGGCGTAGCCTAACGGCATGCCGCCCCCTACGACGCGCACGCCCCTTAACACGCATCCGCACCCCGATCTCGAGCCTCAGCCGCACCGGGGGCCCAACCCAAACCCTAGATTCAGCCCTGACTCTGACCCCTAGGCCTCGCCCGCAGCCTGAAGCCTGAGGCCTAGCCTAATGGCAAGCCGTGCCCCACGACGCGCACGCCCCCTAACACGCATCCGCACCTCGATCTCGACCCTCAGCCTCTCCGGGGGCCTAACCCTAACACTAGACCCAGCCCTGACCCTGACACCTAGGCCTCCCCCGCAGCCTGAAGCCTGAGGCCTAGCCTAAGGGCACGCCGCAACCTATGACGCACACGCCACCAAACACGCATCCGCACTCCGATCTCCACCCTCAGCCTCACCAGAGGCCTAACCCTAACCCTAGCCCCAGCTTGACCCTGACCCCTAGGCCTCCCCCGCAGCCTGAAGCCTGAGGCATAGCCTAACGGCACGCCGCGCCCTACGACGCACACGCCCTCTAACACGCATCCGCACACCGATCTCGACCCTCAGCCTCACCGGGGGCCTAACCCTAACCCTAGCCCCAGCCCTGACCCTGACCCCTAGGCCTCCCCAGCAGCCTGAAGCCTGAGGCATAGCCTAACGGCACGCCGTGCCCTACGACGCACACGCCCCCTAACACGCATCTGCACCGCGATCTCGACCCTCAGCCTCACCGAAGGCCTAACCCTAACTCTAGCCTCAGCCCTGACGCTGACCTCTGGGCCTCCCCCGCAGCCTGAAGCCTGAGGCCTAGCCTAACAGCATGCCAGGCCCTACGACGCCCACGCCCCCGAACACGCATCCGCACCCCGATCTCGACCCTCAGCCTCACCGGGGGACTAACCCTAACCCTAGCCCCACGCTTGACCCTGACCCTAGGCCTCCCCGGCAGCCTGAAGCCTGAGGCCTAGCCTAACGGCACGCCACGCCCTTCGACGCACACGCCCCCTAACACGCATCCGCACCCCGATCTCACCCTCAGCCTCACCGGGGGTCTAACCCTAACCCTAGCCCGAGTCTTGACCCTGACCCCTAGGTCTACCCCACAGCCTGAAGACTGAGGCCAAGCCTAACGGCACGCTGCGCCCTACGAAGCCCAGGCCCCCTAACACGCATCCGCACACTGATCTTGACCCTAAGCCTCACCGGGGGCCTAACCCTAACCCTAGCCCCAGCGCTGACCCTGACCACTAGGCCTCCCCCGCAGCCTGAAGCCTGAGGACTAGCCTAACGGCACGCCGCGCCCTACGACACCCACGCCCCCTAACACGCATCTGTACCCCGATCTCGACCTTCAACCTCAGCGGTGTCTAACCCTAACCCTAACCCCAGCCCTGACACTGACACCTAGGGCTCCCCCGCAGCCTGAAGCCTGCGGACTAGCCTATCGGCACGCCGCGCCGTACGACGCCCACGCCTCCGAACACGCATCCGCACCCCGATCTCGACCCTCAGCCTCACCGGGGGCCTAACCCTAACCCTAACCCCAGCCCTGACCCTGACCCCTAGGCCTCCCCCTCAGCCTGAAGCCTGAGGCCTAGCTTAACGGCACGCCGCGCCCTACGACGCACACGCCCCCTAACACGCATCCGCACACCGATCTCGACCCTCAGCCTCACCGGGGGCCTAACCCTAACCCTAACCCCAGCTCTGACCCTGACCCCTAGGCCTCCCCCGCAGCCTGAAGCCTGAGGACTAGCCTAACGGCACGCCGCACCCTACGACGCCCACGCCCCCTAACACGCATCCGCACCCTGATCTCGACCCTCAGCCTCACCGGGGGCCTAACCGTAACCCTAGCACCAGCCGCTACCCTGACCCCTAGGCCTCCCCCGCAGCCTGAAGCCTGAGGCCTAGCCTAACGGCACGCCACGCGCTACGACGCAAGCGCCCCCTATCACGCATCCGCACCCCGATCTCGACCCTCAGCCTCACCGGGGGCCTAACACTAACCCTAGCCCCAGCCCTGACCCTGACCGCTAGGCCTCCCCCGCAGCCTGAAGCCTGAGGCCTAGCCTAAAGGAACACCAAGACCTACGACGCCCAGGGCCCCGAACACTCATCCGAAACACGATCTCGACCGTCAGCCTCACCGGGGGCCTAACCCTAACCCTAGCCCCAGCCCTGACCCTGACCCCTAGGCATCCCCAGCAGCCTGAAACCTGAGGCCTAGCCTAACGGCACGCTGCGCCCTGCGACGCACAAGCCCCCTAACACGCATCTGCACCCCGATCTCGACCCTCAGCCTCACCGGGGGCCTAACCCTAACCCTAGCCCCAGCACTGACCCTGACATCTAGGCCTCCCCCGCAGCCTGAACCCTGAGGCCTAGCCTAAGGGCACGCCGCGCCCTACGACGCCCACGCACGCTAAGACAAATCCGCACCCCGATCTCGACCCTCAGCCTCACCGGGGGCCTAACACTAACCCCAGCCCCAGGCTTGACGCTGACCCTAGGCCTCCCCCGCAGCCTGAAGCCTGAGGCCTAGCCTAACGGCACGCCGCGCCCTACGACGAACACCCCCCCTAACACGCATCTGCACCCCGATCTCGACCCTCAGCCTCACCGGGGGCCTAACCCTAACCCTAAGCCCAGCCCTGACCCTGACACCTAGGCCTACCCCGCAGCCTGAAGACAGAGGCCTAGCCTAACGGCACGCCACGCCCTACGACGCACATGCCCCCTAACACGCATCCGTACCCCGATCTCAACCCTCAGCCTCACCGGCGGCCTAACCCTAAACCGAGCCCCAGCCCTGACCCTGACCACTAGGACTCCCCCGCAGCCTGAAGCCTGAGGCCTAGCCTAACGGCACAATGCGCGCTACGACGCGCACGCCCCCTAACACGCATCTGCACCCCGATCTCGACCCTCAGCCTCACCGGGGGCCTCAACCTAACCCTAGCCCCAGGCCTGACCCTGACCCTAGGCCTGCCCCGCAGCCTGAAGCCTGAGGCCTAGCCTAACGGCATGCCGTGCCCTACGACGCGCACGCCCCTTAACACGCATCCGCACCCCGATCTCGACCCTCAGCCTCACCGGGGGCGTAACCCTAAACCTAGCCCCAGCCCTGACCCTGACACCTAGGCCTCCCCCGCAGCCTGAAGCGTAAGGCCTAGCCTAACGGCACGCCGCGCCGTACGACGCGCACGCCCCCTAACACGCATCCGCACCCCGATCTCGACCCTCAGCCTCACCGGGGTCCTAACCCTAACCCTAGCCACAGGCCTGACCATGACCCCTAGGCCTCCCCCGCAGCCTGAAGCCTGAGGCCTAGCCTAACGGAACGCCGCGCCCTACGACGCGAAGGCCCCCTAACAGGCATCCGCACCCTGATCTCCACCCTCAGCCTCACCGGGAGCCTTACCTAACCCTAGCCCCAGCCCTGACCCTGACCCCTAGGCCTCCCCCGTAGCCTGAAGCCTGAGGCCTAGCCTAACGGCACGCCGCGCCCTAAGACGCACACGCCCCCTAACAGGCATCCGCACCCCGATCTCGACTCTCAGCCTCACCGGGGGCCTAACCCTAACCCTAGCCCCAGCCAGGACCCTGACCTCTATGCCTACACCGCAGCCTGAAGCCTGAGGCCTAGCCTAACAGCATGCCATGCCCTACGACGCAAAAGCCCCCTAACACGCATTCGCACCCCGATCTCGACCCTCAGCCGCACCGGGGGCCCAACCCAAACCCTAGATTCAGCCCTGACTCTGACCCCTAGGCCTCGCCCGCAGCCTGAAGCCTGAGGCCTTGCCTAATGGCAAGTCGCGCCCCAAGACGCGCACGCCCCCTAACACGCATCCGCACCCCGATCTCGACACTCAGCCTCACCGGGGGCCTAACCCTAACCCGAGCCCCAGCCCTGACCCTGACACCTAGGCCTCCCCCGCAGCCTGAAGCCTGAGGCCTAGCCTAACGGCACGCCGCGCCCTACGACGAACACCCCCCCCTAACACGCATCTGCACCCCGATCTCGACCCTCAGCCTAACCGGGGGCCTAACCGTAACCCTAAGCCCAGCCCTGACCCTGACACCTAGGTCTCCCCCGCAGCCTGAAGACTGAGGCCTAGCCTAACGGCACGCCACGCCCTACGACGCACATGCCCCCTAACACGCATCCGTACCCCGATCTCGACCCTCAGCCTCACCGGGGTCCTAACCCTAAACCAAGCCCCAGCCCTGACCCTGACCACTAGGACTCCCCCGCAGCCTGAACCCTGAGGCCTAGCCTAACGGCACGCTGCGCGCTACGACGCGCACCCCCCCTAACACGCATCCGCACCCCGATCTCGACCCTCAGCCTCACCGGGGGCCTCAACCTAACCCTAGCCCCAGGCCTGACCCTGACCCTAGGCCTCCCCCGCAGCCTGAAGCCTGAGGCCTAGCCTAACGGCACGCTGCGCGCTACGACGCGCACGCCCCCTAACACGCATCCGCACCCCGAACTCGACCCTCAGCCTCACCAGGGGCCTAACCCTAACCCTAGCCCCAGCTTGAACCTGACCCCTAGGCCTCCCCCGCAGCCTGAAGTCTGAGGCCTAGCGTAACGTCACGCCACGCCCTACGACGCACAAGCCATCTAACAGGCATCCGCACACCGATCTCGACCCTCAGCCTCACCGTGGGCCTAACCCTAACCCTAGCCCCAGCCCTGACCCTGACACCTAGGCCTCCCCAGCAGCCTGAAGCCTGAGGCCTAGCCTAACGGCACGCTGCGCCCTACGACGCACACGCCCCCTAACACGCATCCGCACCCCGATCTCGACCCTCAGCCTCACCGGGGGCCTAACCCTAACCCTAGCCCGAGGCTTGACCCTGACCCCTAGGCCACCCCTGCTGCCTGAAGCCTGAAGCCTAACCTAACGGCACGCCGCGCCCTACGACGCCCACGCCCCCGAACACGCATCCGCTCCCCGATCTCGACCCTCAGCCTCACCGGGGGACTAACCCTAACCCTAGCCCCAGGCTTCACCCTGACACCTAGGCGTCCCCCACATCCTGAAGCCTGAGGCCTAGCCTAAGGGCACGCCGCGCCCTACGACGCCCACGCCCCCTAACACGCATCCGCACCCCGATCTCGACCCTCAGCCTCACCCTGGACCTAAACCTAACCCTAGCCCCAGCCCTGACCCTGACCCCTAGGCCTCCCCCGCAGCCTAAAGCCTGAGGCCTAGCCTAACGGCACTAGGCGCCCTACGACGCACACGCACCCTAACAAGAATCCGCACCCCGATATCGACCATCAGCCTCACCGGGGTCCTAACCCTAACCCTAGCCCCAGCCCTGAAACTGACACCTAGGCCACCCCCGCAGCCTGAAGCCTGAGGCCTAGCCAAACGGCACGCAGCGCCCTACGACGCACACGCCCCCGAACACGCATCCGCACCTCGATCTCGACCCTCAGCCTCTCCGGGGGCCTAACCCTAACACTAGACCCAGCCCTGACCCTGACACCTAGGCCTCCCCCGCAGCCTGAAGCCTGAGGCCTAGCCTAAGGGCACGCCGCAACCTATGACGCACACGCCACCAAACACGCATCCGCACTCCGATCTCCACCCTCAGCCTCACCAGGGGCCTAACCCTAACCCTAGCCCCAGCTTGACCCTGACCCCTAGGCCTCCCCCGCAGCCTGAAGCCTGAGGCATAGCCTAACGGCACGCCGCGCCCTACGACGCACACGCCCTCTAACACGCATCCGCACACCGATCTCGACCCTCAGCCTCACCGGGGGCCTAACCCTAACCCTAGCCCCAGCCCTGACCCTGACCCCTAGGCCTCCCCAGCAGCCTGAAGCCTGAGGCCTAGCCTAACGGCAAGCCGCGCCCTACGACGCACACGCCCCCTAACACGCATCTGCACCGCGATCTCGACCCGCAGCCTCACCGAAGGCCTAACCCTAACTCTAGCCTCAGCCCTGACGCTGACCTCTGGGCCTCCCCCGCAGCCTGAAGCCTGAGGCCTAGCCTAACAGCATGCCAGGCCCTACGACGCCCACGCCCCCGAACACGCATCCGCACCCCGATCTCGACCCTCAGCCTCACCGGGGGACTAACCCTAACCCTAGCCCCACGCTTGACCCTGATCCTAGGCCTCCCCGGCAGCCTGAAGCCTAAGGCCTAGCCTAACGGCACGCCACGCCCTTCGACGCACACGCCCCCTAACACGCATCCGCACCCCGATCTCACCCTCAGCCTCACCGGGGGTCTAACCCTAACCCTAGCCCGAGTCTTGACCCTGACCCCTAGGTCTACCCCACAGCCTGTAGACTGAGGCCAAGCCTAACGGCACGCTGCGCCCTACGAAGCCCAGGCCCCCTAACACGCATCCGCACACTGATCTTGACCCTAAGCCTCACCGGGGGCCTAACCCTAACCCTAGCCCCAGCGCTGACCCTGACCACTAGGCCTCCCCCGCAGCCTGAAGCCTGAGGACTAGCCTAACGGCACGCCGCGCCCTACGACACCCACGCCCCCTAACACGCATCTGTACCCCGATCTCGACCTTCAACCTCAGCGGTGTCTAACCCTAACCCTAACCCCAGCCCTGACACTGACACCTAGGGCTCCCCCGCAGCCTGAAGCCTGCGGACTAGCCTATCGGCACGCCGCGCCGTACGACGCCCACGCCTCCGAACACGCATCCGCACCCCGATCTCGACCCTCAGCCTCACCGGGGGCCTAACCCTAACCCTAACCCCAGCCCTGACCCTGACCCCTAGGCCTCCCCCTCAGCCTGAAGCCTGAGGCCTAGCTTAACGGCACGCCGCGCCCTACGACGCACACGCCCCCTAACACGCATCCGCACACCGATCTCGACCCTCAGCCTCACCGGGGGCCTAACCCTAACCCTAACCCCAGCTCTGACCCTGACCCCTAGGCCTCCGCCGCAGCCTGAAGCCTGAGGACTAGCCTAACGCCACGCCGCACCCTACGACGCCCACGCCCCCTAACACGCATCCGCACCCTGATCTCGACCCTCAGCCTCACCGGGGGCCTAACCGTAACCCTAGCACCAGCCGCTACCCTGACCCCTAGGCCTCCCCCGCAGCCTGAAGCCTGAGGCCTAGCCTAACGGCACGCCACGCGCTACGACGCAAGCGCCCCCTATCACGCATCCGCACCCCGATCTCGACCCTCAGCCTCACCGGGGGCCTAACACTAACCCTAGCCCCAGCCCTGACCCTGACCGCTAGGCCTCCCCCGCAGCCTGAAGCCTGAGGCCTAGCCTAAAGGAACACCAAGACCTACGACGCCCAGGGCCCCGAACACTCATCCGAACCACGATCTCGACCGTCAGCCTCACCGGGGGCCTAACCCTAACCCTAGCCCCAGCACTGACCCTGACATCTAGGCCTCCCCCGCAGCCTGAACCCTGAGGCCTAGCCTAAGGGCAGGCCGCGCCCTACGACGCACACGCCCCCTAACACGCATCCGCACACCGATCTCGACCCTCAGCCTCACCGGGGGCCTAACCCTAACCCTAGCCTAACCCTAGCCCCAGCCCTGACCCTGACACCTAGGCCTCCCCCGCTGACTGAAGCCTGAAGCCTAACCTAACGGCACGCCGCGCCGTACTACACCCAGGCCCCCTAACACGCATCCGCACCGCGATCTCGACCCTCAGCCTCACCGGGGGCCTAATCCTAACCCTAGCCCCAGCCCAGACTCTGACACCTAGGCCTCCCCCGCAGCCTGAAGCCTGAGGCCTAGCCTAAGGGCACGCCGCGCCCTACGACGCCCACGCACGCTAAGACAAATCCGCACCCCGATCTCGACCCTCAGCCTCACCGGGGGCCTAACACTAACCCCAGCTCCAGGCTTGACGCTGACCCTAGGCCTCCCCCGCAGCCTGAAGCCTGAGGCCTAGCCTAACGGCACGCCGCGTCCTACGACGAACACCCCCCCTAACACGCATCTGCACCCCGATCTCGACCCTCAGCCTAACCTGGGGCCTAACCGAAACCCTAAGCCCAGCCCTGACCCTGACACCTAGGCCTCCCCCGCAGCCTGAAGACAGAGGCCTAGCCTAATGGCACGCCACGCCCTACGACGCACATGCCACCTAACACGCATCCGTACCCCGATCTCGACCCTCAGCCTCACCGGGGGCCTAACCCTAAACCGAGCCCCAGCCCTGACCCTGACCACTAGGACTCCCCCGCAGCCTGAAGCCTGAGGCCTAGCCTAACGGCACGCTGTGCGCTACGACGCGCACGCCCCCTAACACGCATCTGCACCCCGATCTCGACCCTCAGCCTCACCGGGGTCCTCAACCTAACCCTAGCCCCAGGCCTGACCCTGACCCTAGGCCTGCCCCGCAGCCTGAAGCCTGAGGCCTAGCCTAACGGCATGCCGCGCCCTACGACGCGCACGCCCCTTAACACGCATCCGCACCCCGATCTCGACCCTCAGCCTCACCGGGGGCCTAACCCTAAACCTAGCCCCAGGCCTGACCCTGACACCTAGGCCTCCCCCGCAGCCTGAAGCGTAAGGCCTAGCCTAACGGCACGCCGCGCCGTACGACGCGCACGCTCCCTAACACGCATCCGCACGCCGATCTCGACCCTAAGCCTCACCAGGTGCCTAACCCTAATCCTAGCCGCAGCCCTGACCCTGATCCCTAGGCCTCCCCAGCAGCCTGAAGCCTGAGGCCTAGCCTAACGGCACGCCGCGCCCTATGACGCACACACCCCCTAACAAGCATCCGCACCCCGATGTCGACCCTCAGCCTCACTGGGGGCCTAACACTAAGCCTAGCCCCAGCCCTGACCCTGACCCATAGGCCACCCCCGCAGCCTGAAGCCTGAGGCCTAGCCTAAGGGCACGCCACGCCCTACGACGCACACGCCCCCTAACACGCATCCGCACGCAGATCTCGAACCTCAGCCTCACCGGGGGCCTAACCCTAACCCTAGCCCCAGCCCTCACCCTGACCCCCAGGCCTCTCCCGCAGCCTGAAGCCTGAGACCTAGCCTAACGGAACGCCGCGCCCTACGACGCACATGCCCCCTAACACGCATCCGCACGCCGATCTCGACCCTCAGCCTCACCGGGGTCCTAACCCTAACCCTAGCCCCAGCCAGGACCCTGACCTCTATGCCTACACCGCAGCCTGAAGCCTGAGGCCTAGCCTAACGGCATGCCATGCCCTACGACGCAAAAGCCCCCTAACACGCATTCGCACCACGATCTCAACCTTCAGCCGCACCGGGGGCCCAACCCAAACCCTAGATTCAGCCCTGACTCTGACCCCTAGGCCTCGCCCACAGCCTGAAGCCTGAGGCCTAGCCTAATGGCAAGCCGCGCCCCACGACGCGCACGCCCCCTAACACGCATCCGCACCCCGAACTCGACCCTCAGCCTCACCGGGGGCCTAACCCTAACCCTAGCCCCAGCCCTGAACCTGACACCTAGGCCACCCCCGCAGCCTGAAGCCTGAGGCCTAGCCTAACAGCATGCCAGGCCCTACGACGCCCACGCCCCCGAACACGCATCCGCACCCCGATCTCGACCCTCAGCCTCACCGGGGGACTAACCCTAACCCCAGCCCCAGGCTTTACCCTGACACCTAGGCCTGCCCCACATCCTGAAGCCTGAGGCCTAGCCTAAGGGCACGCCGCTCCGTACGACGCCCATGCCCCCTAACACGCATCCGCACCCCGATCTCGACCCTCAGCCTCACCCTGGGCCTAAACCTAACCCTAGCCCCAGCCCTGACCCTGACCCCTAGGCCTCCCCCGCAGCCTAAAGCCTGAGGCCTAGCCTAACGGCACGCGTCGCCATACAATGCACACGCCCCCTAACACGAATCCGCACCTAGATCTCGACCCTCAGCCTCACCTGAGGCCTAACCCTAACCCTAGCCCCAGCCATGACCCTGACCCCTAGGCCTCCCCCACAGCCTGAAGCCTGTGGCCTAGCCTAATGGCACCCGTGCCCTACGACGCACACGCCCCCCAACACGCATCCGCACCCCGATCTCGACCTTCAGCCTCACCGGGGGCCTAACCATAACCCTAGCCCCATCCCTGACCCTGACCCCTAGGCCTGTCCCGCAGCGTGAAGCCTGAGGCCTAACCTAACGGAACGCCGCGCCCTACGACGCACACGCCCCCTAACACGCATCCGCACCCCGATCTCGACCCTCAGCCTCACCGGAGGCCTAACCCTAACCCTAGCTCCAGGCTTGAACCTGACCCCTAGGCCTCCACGGCAGCCTGAAGCCTGAGGCCTAGCCTAACGGCACGCCGCGCCGTACGAAGCCCACGCCTCCGAACACGCATCCGCACCCCGATCTCGACCCTCAGCCTCACCGGGGGCCTAACCCTAACCCTAACCCCAGCCCTGACCCTCACCCCTAGGCCTCCCCCGCAGCCTGAAGCCTGAGGCCTAGCCTAACGGCACCCCGCGCCCTACGATGCACACGCCGCGTAACACGCATCCGGACCCCGATCTCGACCCTCAGCCTCACCGGGGGCCTAAACCTAACCCTAGCCCCAGCCCTGACCCTCACCCCTAGGCCTCCCCCGCAGCCTGAAGCCTGAGGTCTAGCCTAATGGCACGCCGCGCGCTACCACGCACACTCCCACTAACACGCATCCGCACCCCGATCTCGACCCTCAGCCTCACCGGGGGTCTAAGCCTAAACCTAGCACCAGCCGAGACCCTGACCCTTAGGCCTCCCCCTCAGCCTGAAGCCTGAGGCCTAGCCTAACGGCACGCCGCGCCCTACGACGCACATGCCCCCTAACACGCATCCGTACCCCGATCTCGACCCTCAACCTCACCGGGGGCCTAACCCTAAACCAAGCCCCAGCCCTGACCCTGACCACTAGGACTCCCCCGCAGCCTGAACCCTGAGGCCTAGCCTAACGGCACGCTGCACGCTACGACGCGCACGCCCCCTAACACGCATCCGCACCCCGATCTCGACCCTCAGCCTCACCGGGGGCCTAACCCTAACCCTAACCCCAGCCCTGACCCTGACCGCTAGGCCTCCACCGCAGCCTGAAACATGAGGCCTAGCCTAACGGAACACCAAGACCTACGACGCCCAGGGCCCCGAACACTCATCCGAACCACGATCTCGACCGTCAGCCTCACCGGGGGCCTAACCCTAACCCTAGCCCCAGCCCTGACCCTGACCCCTAGGCCTCCCCAGCAGCCTGAAGCCTGAGGCCTAGCCTAACGGCACGCTGCGCCCTGCGACGCACAAGCCCCCTAACACGCATCTGCACCCCGATCTCGACCCTCAGCCTCACCGGGGGCCTAACCCTAACCCTAGCCCCAGCCCTGACCCTGACACCTAGGCCTCCCCCGCAGCCTGAAGCCTGAGGCCTAGCCTAAGGGCACGCCGCGCCCTACGACGCCCACGCACGCTAAGACAAATCCGCACCCCGATCTCGACCCTCAGCCTCACCGGGGGCCTAACACTAACCCCAGCCCCAGGCTTGACGCTGACCCTAGGCCTCCCCCGCAGCCTGAAGCCTGAGGCCTAGCCTAACGGCACGCCGCGCCCTACGACGAACACCCCCCCTAACACGCATCTGCACCCCGATCTCGACCCTCAGCCTCACCGGGGGCCTAACCCTAACCCTAAGCCCAGCCCTGACCCTGACACCTAGGCCTACCCCGCAGCCTGAAGACAGAGGCCTAGCCTAACGGCACGCCACGCCCTACGACGCACATGCCCCCTAACACGCATCCGTACCCCGATCTCAACCCTCAGCCTCACCGGGGGCCTAACCCTAAACCGAGCCCCAGCCCTGACCCTGACCACTAGGACTCCCCCGCAGCCTGAAGCCTGAGGCCTAGCCTAACGGCACAATGCGCGCTACGACGCGCACGCCCCCTAACACGCATCTGCACCCCGATCTCGACCCTCAGCCTCACCGGGGGCCTCAACCTAACCCTAGCCCCAGGCCTGACCCTGACCCTAGGCCTGCCCCGCAGCCTGAAGCCTGAGGCCTAGCCTAACGGCATGCCGTGCCCTACGACGCGCACGCCCCTTAACACGCATCCGCACCCCGATCTCGACCCTCAGCCTCACCGGGGGCGTAACCCTAAACCTAGCCCCAGCCCTGACCCTGACACCTAGGCCTCCCCCGCAGCCTGAAGCGTAAGGCCTAGCCTAACGGCACGCCGCGCCGTACGACGCGCACGCCCCCTAACACGCATCCGCACCCCGATCTCGACCCTCAGCCTCACCGGGGTCCTAACCCTAACCCTAGCCACAGGCCTGACCATGACCCCTAGGCCTCCCCCGCAGCCTGAAGCCTGAGGCCTAGCCTAACGGAACGCCGCGCCCTACGACGCGCAGGCCCCCTAACAGGCATCCGCACCCTGATCTCCACCCTCAGCCTCACCGGGAGCCTTACCTAACCCTAGCCCCAGCCCTGACCCTGACCCCTAGGACTCCCCCGTAGCCTGAAGCCTGAGGCCTAGCCTAACGGCACGCCGCGCCCTAAGACGCACACGCCCCCTAACAGGCATCCGCACCCCGATCTCGACTCTCAGCCTCACCGGGGGCCTAACCCTAACCCTAGCCCCAGCCAGGACCCTGACCTCTATGCCTACACCGCAGCCTGAAGCCTGAGGCCTAGCCTAACAGCATGCCATGCCCTACGACGCAAAAGCCCCCTAACACGCATTCGCACCCCGATCTCGACCCTCAGCCGCACCGGGGGCCCAACCCAAACCCTAGATTCAGCCCTGACCCTGACCCCTAGGCCTCCCCCGCAGCCTGAAGCCTGAGGCCTAGCCTAACGGCACGCCGCGCCCTACGACGAACACCCCCCCCTAACACGCATCTGCACCCCGATCTCGACCCTCAGCCTAACCGGGGGCCTAACCGTATCCCTAAGCCCAGCCCTGACCCTGACACCTAGGTCTCCCCCGCAGCCTGAAGACTGAGGCCTAGCCTAACGGCACGCCACGCCCTACGACGCACATGCCCCCTAACACGCATCCGTACCCCGATCTCGACCCTCAGCCTCACCGGGGTCCTAACCCTAAACCAAGCCCCAGCCCTGACCCTGACCACTAGGACTCCCCCGCAGCCTGAACCCTGAGGCCTAGCCTAACGGCACGCTGCGCGCTACGACGCGCACGCCCCCTAACACGCATCCGCACCCCGATCTCGACCCTCAGCCTCACCGGGGGCCTCAACCTAACCCTAGCCCCAGGCCTGACCCTGACCCTAGGCCTCCCCCGCAGCCTGAAGCCTGAGGCCTAGCCTAACGGCACGCTGCGCGCTACGACGCGCACGCCCCCTAACACGCATCCGCACCCCGAACTCGACCCTCAGCCTCACCAGGGGCCTAACCCTAACCCTAGCCCCAGCTTGACCCTGACCCCTAGGCCTCCCCCGCAGCCTGAAGTCTGAGGCCTAGCCTAACGTCACGCCACGCCCTACGACGCACACGCCATCTAACAGGCATCCGCACACCGATCTCGACCCTCAGCCTCACCGTGGGCCTAACCCTAACCCTAGCCCCAGCCCTGACCCTGACACCTAGGCCTCCCCAGCAGCCTGAAGCCTGAGGCCTAGCCTAACGGCACGCTGCGCCCTACGACGCACACGCCCCCTAACACGCATCCGCACCCCGATCTCGACCCTCAGCCTCACCGGGGGCCTAACCCTAACCCTAGCCCGAGGCTTGACCCTGACCCCTAGGCCACCCCTGCTGCCTGAAGCCTGAAGCCTAACCTAACGGCACGCCGCGCCCTACGACGCCCACGCCCCCGAACACGCATCCGCTCCCCGATCTCGACCCTCAGCCTCACCGGGGGACTAACCCTAACCCTAGCCCCAGGCTTCACCCTGACACCTAGGCCTCCCCCACATCCTGAAGCCTGAGGCCTAGCCTAAGGGCACGCCGCGCCCTACGACGCCCACGCCCCCTAACACGCATCCGCACCCCGATCTCGACCCTCAGCCTCACCCTGGACCTAAACCTAACCCTAGCCCCAGCCCTGACCCTGACCCCTAGGCCTCCCCCGCAGCCTAAAGCCTGAGGCCTAGCCTAACGGCACTAGGCGCCCTACGACGCACACGCACCCTAACAAGAATCCGCACCCCGATATCGACCATCAGCCTCACCGGGGTCCTAACCCTAACCCTAGCCACAGGCCTGACCATGACCCCTAGGCCTCCCCCGCAGCCTGAAGCCTGAGGCCTAGCCTAACGGCACGCCGCGCCCTACGACGCGCACGTCCCCTAACACGCATCCGCACCCCGATCTCCACCCTCAGCCTCACCGGGGGCCTTACCTAACCCTAGCCACAGCCCTGACCCTGACCCCTAGGCCTCCCCGGCAGCCTGAAGCCTGAGGCCTAGCCTAACGGCACGCCGTGCCCTAAGACGCACACGCCCCCTAACAGGCATCCGCACCCCGATCTCGACTCTCAGCCTCACCGGGGGCCTAAGCCTAACCCTAGCCCCAGCCAGGACCCTGACTTCTTGGCCTACACCGCAGCCTGAAGCCTGAGGCCTAGCCTAACAGCATGTCACGCCCTACGACGCAAAAGCCCCCTAACACGCATTCGCACCCCGATCTCGACCCTCAGCCGCACCGGGGGCCCAACCCAAACCCTAGATTCAGCCCCGACTCTGACGCCTAGGCCTCGCCCGCAGCCTGAAGCCTGAGGCCTAGCCTAATGGCAAGCCGCGCCCCACGACGCGCACACCCCCTAACACGCATCCGCACCCCGATCTCGACCCTCAGCCTCACCGGGGGCCAAACCCTAACCCTAGCCCCAGCCAGGACCCTGACCTCTAGGCCTACCCCGCAGCCTTAAGCTAGAGGCCTTAGCTTAACGGCACGCCGCGCCCAACGATGCACACGCCCCCTAACACGCATCCGCACCCCGATCTCGACCCTCAGCCTCACCGGGGGCCTAACATGAACCCGAGCCCCATCCCTGACCCTGACCCCTAGGCCTCTCCCACAGCTTGAATCCTGAGGCCTAGCCTAACGGCACGCCGTGCCCTAAGACGCACACGCCCCCTAACACGCATCCCCAACCTGATCTCGACCCTCAGCCTCACCGGGAGCCCAACCCTAACCCTAGCCCCAGCCCTGACCCTGACCCCTAGGCCTCCCCCGCAGCCTGAAGCCTGAGGCCTAGCCTAAAGGCACGCCACGCCCTACGAGGCACACGCCCCCTAACACGCATCCGCACCCCGATCTCGACCTTCAGCGTCACCGGGGGCCTAACCCTAACCCTAGCCCCAGCCCTGACCCTGACCCCTAGGCCTCCCCCGCAGCTTGAAGGCTGAGGCCTAGCCTAACGGCACGCCGCGCCCTACGACGCACACGCCCCCTAACACGCATCCGCACCCCGATCTCGACCCTCAGCTTCACCGGGTGCCCAACCCTAACCCTAGCCCCAGCCCTGAAACTGACCCCTAGGCCTCCCCCGCAGCCTGAAGCCTGAGGCCTACCCTAACGGCCCGCCGCGCCCTACGATTCACACGCCCCCGAACTTGCATCCGCACCCCGATCTCAACCCTCAGCCTCACCTGAGGCCTAACCATAACCCTAGCCACGGCCCTGACCCTGACCCCTAGGCCTCTACCGCAGCCTGAAACCTGAGGCCTAGCCTAACTGCACGCCGCGCCCTACGACGAACACGCCCCCTAACACGCATCCGCACCCCGATCTCGACCCTCAGCCTCACCGGGGGCCTAACCCTAACCCTAGCTCCAGCCCTGACACTGACCATTAGGCCTTCCCCGCAGCCTGTAGCCTGAAGCCTAGCCTAACGGCATGCCGCGCCCTACGACGCACACGCCCCCTAACACGCATCCACACCCCGATCTCGACCCTCAGCCTCACCAGGGGCCTAACCCTAACCCTAGCCCCAGCCCTGACCCTGACCCCTAGGCCTCCCCCGCAGACTGAAGCCTAGCCTAACGGCACGCCGCGCACTACGACGCACACGCCCCCTAACACGCATCCGCACCCCGATCTTGACCCTCAGCCTCACCGAGGGCCTAACACTAACCCTAGCCCCAGCCCTGACCCTGACCCCTAGGCCTCCCCCGCAGCCTGAACCCTGAGGCCTAGCCTAACGGCACGCCGCGCCCTATGACGCACACGCCCCCTAACACGCATCCGCACCCCGATCTTGACCCTCAGCCTCACCGGGGGCCTAACCCTAACCCTAGCCCCAGCCATGACCCTGACCCCTAGGCCTCCCCCTCAGCCTGAAGCCTGAGACCTAGCCTAACGGCACGCCACGCCCAATGACGGGCACGCCCCCTAACACGCATCCGCAGGCAGATCTCCACCCTCAGCCTCACCGGGGGCCTAAACCTAACCCTAGACCCAGCCCTCACCCTGACCCCCAGGCCTCTCCCGCAGCCTGAAGCCTGAGGCCTAGCCTAAAGGCACGCCGCGCCCTACGACGCACACGCCCCCTAACACGCATCCGCACCCCGATCTCGACCCTCAGCCTCACCGGGGGCCTAACCCAGGCCACAGGGCTGACCATGACCCCAAGGACTCCCCCGCAGCCTGAAGCCTGAGGCCTAGCCTAACGGCACGCCGCGCCCTACGACGCGCACGCCCCCTAACACGCATCCGCAAGCCGACCTCGACCCTCAGCCTCACCGGGTCCTAACCCTAACCCTAGTCCCAGCCCTGACTCTGACCCCTAGGCCTCCCCCGCAGGCTGAAGCCTGAGGCCTAGCCTAACGGCACGCCGCGTCCTACGACGTACACACCCCCTAACACGCATCCGCACCCCGATCTCGACCCTCAGCCTCACCGGGTCCTAACCCTAACCCTAGTCCCAGCCCTGACTCTGACCCCTAGGCCTCCCCCGCAGGCTGAAGCCTGAGGCCTAGCCTAACGGCACGCCGCGCCCTACGAGGCACACGCCCCCTAAAACGCATCCGCACCCCGATCTCGACCCTCAGCTTCACCGGGTGCCCAAACCTATCCCTAGCCCCAGCCCTGACCCTGACCCCTAGGCCTCCCCGGCAACCTGAAGCCTGAGGCCTAGCCTAACCGCACGCCGCGCCCTACGACGCACACGCCTCCTAACACGCATTCACACCCCGATCTCAACCCTCAGCCTCACCGGGGGCCTAACCCTAACCCTAGCCCCAGGCTTCACCCTGACACCTAGGCCTCCCCCACATCCTGAAGCCTGAGGCCTAGCCTAAGGGCACGCCGCGCCCTACGACGCCCACGCCCCCTAACACGCATCCGCACCCCGATCTCGACCCTCAGCCTCACCCTGGACCTAAACCTAACCCTAGCCCCAGCCCTGACCCTGACCCCTAGGCCTCCCCCGCAGCCTAAAGCCTGAGGCCTAGCCTAACGGCACTAGGCGCCCTACGACGCACACGCACCCTAACAAGAATCCGCACCCCGATATCGACCATCAGCCTCACCAGGGGCCTAACCCTAACCCTAGCCACAGGCCTGACCATGACCCCTAGGCCTCCCCCGCAGCCTGAAGCCTGAGGCCTAGCCTAACGGCACGCCGCGCCCTACGACGCGCACGTCCCCTAACACGCATCCGCACCCCGATCTCCACCCTCAGCCTCACCGGGGGCCTTACCTAACCCTAGCCACAGCCCTGACCCTGACCCCTAGGCCTCCCCGGCAGCCTGAAGCCTGAGGCCTAGCCTAACGGCACGCCGTGCCCTAAGACGCACACGCCCCCTAACAGGCATCCGCACCCCGATCTCGACTCTCAGCCTCACCGGGGGCCTAAGCCTAACCCTAGCCCCAGCCAGGACCCTGACTTCTTGGCCTACACCGCAGCCTGAAGCCTGAGGCCTAGCCTAACAGCATGTCACGCCCTACGACGCAAAAGCCCCCTAACACGCATTCGCACCCCGATCTCGACCCTCAGCCGCACCGGGGGCCCAACCCAAACCCTAGATTCAGCCCCGACTCTGACGCCTAGGCCTCGCCCGCAGCCTGAAGCCTGAGGCCTAGCCTAATGGCAAGCCGCGCCCCACGACGCGCACACCCCCTAACACGCATCCGCACCCCGATCTCGACCCTCAGCCTCACCGGGGGCCAAACCCTAACCCTAGCCCCAGCCAGGACCCTGACCTCTAGGCCTACCCCGCAGCCTTAAGCTAGAGGCCTTAGCTTAACGGCACGCCGCGCCCAACGATGCACACGCCCCCTAACACGCATCCGCACCCCGATCTCGACCCTCAGCCTCACCGGGGGCCTAACATGAACCCGAGCCCCATCCCTGACCCTGACCCCTAGGCCTCTCCCACAGCTTGAATCCTGAGGCCTAGCCTAACGGCACGCCGTGCCCTAAGACGCACACGCCCCCTAACACGCATCCCCAACCTGATCTCGACCCTCAGCCTCACCGGGAGCCCAACCCTAACCCTAGCCCCAGCCCTAACCCTGACCCCTAGGCCTCCCCCGCAGCCTGAAGCCTGAGGCCTAGCCTAATGGCACGCCGCGCCCCACGACGCGCACGCCCCCTAACACGCATCCGCACCGCGATCTCGACCCTCAGCCTCACCGCGGGCCTAACCCTAACCCTAGCCCCAGCCCTGACCCTGACCCCTAGGCCTCCCCCGCAGCCTGAAGCCTGAGGCCTAGCCTAAACGCACGCCACGCCCTACGAGGCACACGCCCCCTAACACGCATCCGCACCCCGATCTCGACCCTCAGCCTCACCGGGGGCCTAACCCTAACCCTAGCCCCAGCCCTGACCCTGACCCCTAGGCCTACCCCGCAGCTTGAAGGCTGAGGCCTAGCCTAATGGCACGCCGGGCCCTACGACGCACACGCCCCCTAACACGCATCCGCACCCCGATCTCGACCCTCAGCTTCACCGGGTGCCCAACCCTAACCCTAGCCCCAGCCCTGAACCTGACCCCTAGGCCTCCCCAGCAGCCTGAAGCCTGAGGCCTACCCTAACGGCCCGCCGCGCCCTACGATGCACACGCCCCCGAACTTGCATCCGCACCCCGATCTCAACCCTCAGCCTCACCTGGGGCCTAACCATAACCCTAGCCACGGCCCTGACCCTGACCCCTAGGCCTCTACCGCAGCCTGAAACCTGAGGCCTAGCCTAACTGCACGCCGCGCCCTACGACGAACACGCCCCCTAACACGCATCCGCACCCCGATCTCGACCCTCAGCCTCACCGGGGGCCTAACCCTAACCCTAGCTCCAGCCCTGACACTGACCATTAGGCCTTCCCCGCAGCCTGTAGCCTGAAGCCTAGCCTAACGGCATGCCGCGCCCTACGACGCACACGCCCCCTAACACGCATCCACACCGCGATCTCGACCCTCAGCCTCACCGGGGGCCTAACCCTAACCCTAGACCCAGCCCAGACCCTGAAACCTAGGCCTCCTCCGCAGCCTGAAGCCCGAGGCGTAGCCTAACGGCACGCCTTGCCCTACGACAAACACGCCCCCTAACACGCATCTGCACCCCGATCTCGACCCTCATCCTCACCAGGGGCCTAACCCTAACCCTATCCCCAGCCAGGACCCTGACTTCTAGGTGTACCCCGCAGCCTTAAGCTAGAGGCCTTAGCTTAACGGCACGCCGCGCCCAACGATGCACACGCCCCCTAACACGCATCCGCACCCCGATCTCGACCCTCAGCCTCACCGGGGGCCTAACATTAACCCGAGCCCCAGCCCTGACCCTGACCCCTAGGCCTCCCCCGCAGCCTGAAGCCTGAGGCCTAGCCTAATGGCATGCCACGCCCCACGACGCGCACGCCCCCTAACACGCATCCGCACCGCGATCTCGACCCTCAGCCTCACCGGGGGCCCAACCCTAACCCTAGCCCCAGCCCTGACCCTGACACCTAGGCCTCCCCCGCAGCCTGAAGCCTGAGGCCTACCCTAACGGCACGCCACGCCCTACGACGAACACGCCCCCTAACACGCATCCGCACCCCGATCTCGACCCTCAGCCTCACCGGGGGCCTAACCCTAACCCTAGCCCCAGCCCCAGCCCTGACCCTGACCCCTAGGCCTCCCCCGTAGCCTGAAGCTTGAGGCCTAGCCTAACGGCACGCCCCCCCCTAAGATGCACACGCCCCCTAACACGCATCCGCACCCCGATCTCGACCCTCAGCCTCACCGGGGGCCTAACACTAACCCTAGTCCCAGCCCTGACCCTGACCCCTAGTCCTCCCCCGCAGCTTGAAGGCTGAGGCCTAGCCTAACGGCACGCCGCGCCCTACGAGGCACACGCCCCCTAAAACGCATCCGCACCCCGATCTCGACCCTCAGCTTCACCGGGTGCCCAAACCTAACCCTAGCCCCAGCCTTGACCCTGACCCTAGGCCTCCCCAGCAGCTTGATGCCTGAGGCCTAGCCTAACGGCACGCCACGCCCTACAACACACACATCACCTAACACGCATCCGCACCCCGATCTCGACCCTCAGGCTCACCGGGGGCCTAACCCTAACCCTAGCCCCAGCCCTGACCCTGACCCCTAGGCCTCCCCCGCAGCCTGATGCCAGAGACCTAGACTAACGGCACGCCGTGCCCTACGACGCGCACGCCCCCTAACACGCATCTGCACCCCGATCTCGACCCTCAGCCTCACCGGGGGCCTAACCCTAACCCTAGCCCCATCCCTGACCCTTACACCTAGGCCTCCCCCGCAGCCTGAATCCTGAGGGCTAGCCTAACGGCACGCCGCGCCCTACGACGAACACGCCCCCTAACACGGATCCGCACCCCGATCTCGACTCTCTGCCTCACCGGGGGCCTAACCCTAACCCTAGTCCCAGCCCTGACCCTGACCCCTAGGCCTCCCCCTCAGCCTGAAGCCTGAGGCCTAGCCTAACGGCACGCCACGCCCAACGATGGGCACGCCCCCTAACACGCATCCGCACGCAGACCTCGACCCTCAGCCTCACCGGGGGCCTAACCCTAACCCTAGCCACAGGCCTGACCATGACCCCAAGGACTCCCCCGCAGCCTGAAGCCTGAGGCCTAGCCTAAACGCACGCCGCGCCCTACGAGGCACACGCCCCCTAAAACGCATCCGCACCCCGATCTCGACCCTCAGCTTCACCGGGTGCCCAAACCTATCCCTAGCCCCAGCCCTGACCCTGACCCCTAGGCCTCCCCGGCAACCTGAAGCCTGAGGCCTAGCCTAACCGCACGCCGCGCCCTACGACGCACACGCCTCCTAACACGCATTCACACCCCGATCTCAACCCTCAGCCTCACCGGGGGCCTAACCCTAACCCTAGCCCCAGGCTTCACCCTGACACCTAGGCCTCCCCCACATCCTGAAGCCTGAGGCCTACCCTAAGGGCACGCCGCGCCCTACGACGCCCACGCCCCCTAACACGCATCCGCACCCCGATCTCGACCCTCAGCCTCACCCTGGACCTAAACCTAACCCTAGCCCCAGCCCTGACCCTGACCCCTAGGCCTCCCCCGCAGCCTAAAGCCTGAGGCCTAGCCTAACGGCACTAGGCGCCCTACGACGCACACGCACCCTAACAAGAATCCGCACCCCGATATCGACCATCAGCCTCACCGGGGTCCTAACCCTAACCCTAGCCACAGGCCTGACCATGACCCCTAGGCCTCCCCCGCAGCCTGAAGCCTGAGGCCTAGCCTAACGGCACGCCGCGCCCTACGACGCGCACGTCCCCTAACACGCATCCGCACCCCGATCTCCACCCTCAGCCTCACCGGGGGCCTTACCTAACCCTAGCCACAGCCCTGACCCTGACCCCTAGGCCTCCCCGGCAGCCTGAAGCCTGAGGCCTAGCCTAACGGCACGCCGTGCCCTAAGACGCACACGCCCCCTAACAGGCATCCGCACCCCGATCTCGACTCTCAGCCTCACCGGGGGCCTAAGCCTAACCCTAGCCCCAGCCAGGACCCTGACTTCTTGGCCTACACCGCAGCCTGAAGCCTGAGGCCTAGCCTAACAGCATGTCACGCCCTACGACGCAAAAGCCCCCTAACACGCATTCGCACCCCGATCTCGACCCTCAGCCGCACCGGGGGCCCAACCCAAACCCTAGATTCAGCCCCGACTCTGACGCCTAGGCCTCGCCCGCAGCCTGAAGCCTGAGGCCTAGCCTAATGGCAAGCCGCGCCCCACGACGCGCACACCCCCTAACACGCATCCGCACCCCGATCTCGACCCTCAGCCTCACCGGGGGCCAAACCCTAACCCTAGCCCCAGCCAGGACCCTGACCTCTAGGCCTACCCCGCAGCCTTAAGCTAGAGGCCTTAGCTTAACGGCACGCCGCGCCCAACGATGCACACGCCCCCTAACACGCATCCGCACCCCGATCTCGACCCTCAGCCTCACCGGGGGCCTAACATGAACCCGAGCCCCATCCCTGACCCTGACCCCTAGGCCTCTCCCACAGCTTGAATCCTGAGGCCTAGCCTAACGGCACGCCGTGCCCTAAGACGCACACGCCCCCTAACACGCATCCCCAACCTGATCTCGACCCTCAGCCTCACCGGGAGCCCAACCCTAACCCTAGCCCCAGCCCTAACCCTGACCCCTAGGCCTCCCCCGCAGCCTGAAGCCTGAGGCCTAGCCTAATGGCACGCCGCGCCCCACGACGCGCACGCCCCCTAACACGCATCCGCACCGCGATCTCGACCCTCAGCCTCACCGCGGGCCTAACCCTAACCCTAGCCCCAGCCCTGACCCTGACCCCTAGGCCTCCCCCGCAGCCTGAAGCCTGAGGCCTAGCCTAAACGCACGCCACGCCCTACGAGGCACACGCCCCCTAACACGCATCCGCACCCCGATCTCGACCCTCAGCGTCACCGGGGGCCTAACTCTAACCCTAGCCCCAGCCCTGACCCTGATCCCTAGGCCTCCCCCGCAGCTTGAAGGCTGAGGCCTAGCCTAATGGCACGCCGGGCCCTACGACGCACACGCCCCCTAACACGCATCCGCACCCCGATCTCGACCCTCAGGTTCACCGGGTGCCCAACCCTAACCCTAGCCCCAGCCCTGAACCTGACCCCTAGGCCTCCCCCGCAGCCTGAAGCCTGAGGCCTACCCTAACGGCCCGCCGCGCCCTACGATGCACACGCCCCCGAACTTGCATCCGCACCCCGATCTCAACCCTCAGCCTCACCTGGGGCCTAACCATAACCCTAGCCACGGCCCTGACCCTGACCCCTAGGCCTCTACCGCAGCCTGAAACCTGAGGCCTAGCCTAACTGCACGCCGCGCCCTACGACGAACACGCCCCCTAACACGCATCCGCACCCCGATCTCGACCCTCAGCCTCACCGGGGGCCTAACCCTAACCCTAGCTCCAGCCCTGACACTGACCATTAGGCCTTCCCCGCAGCCTGTAGCCTGAAGCCTAGCCTAACGGCATGCCGCGCCCTACGACGCACACGCCCCCTAACACGCATCCACACCGCGATCTCGACCCTCAGCCTCACCGGGGGCCTAACCCTAACCCTAGACCCAGCCCAGACCCTGAAACCTAGGCCTCCTCCGCAGCCTGAAGCCCGAGGCGTAGCCTAACGGCACGCCTTGCCCTACGACAAACACGCCCCCTAACACGCATCTGCACCCCGATCTCGACCCTCATCCTCACCAGGGGCCTAACCCTAACCCTATCCCCAGCCAGGACCCTGACTTCTAGGTGTACCCCGCAGCCTTAAGCTAGAGGCCTTAGCTTAACGGCACGCCGCGCCCAACGATGCACACGCCCCCTAACACGCATCCGCACCCCGATCTCGACCCTCAGCCTCACCGGGGGCCTAACATTAACCCGAGCCCCAGCCCTGACCCTGACCCCTAGGCCTCCCCCGCAGCCTGAAGCCTGAGGCCTAGCCTAATGGCATGCCACGCCCCACGACGCGCACGCCCCCTAACACGCATCCGCACCGCGATCTCGACCCTCAGCCTCACCGGGGGCCCAACCCTAACCCTAGCCCCAGCCCTGACCCTGACACCTAGGCCTCCCCCGCAGCCTGAAGCCTGAGGCCTACCCTAACGGCACGCCACGCCCTACGACGAACACGCCCCCTAACACGCATCCGCACCCCGATCTCGACCCTCAGCCTCACCGGGGGCCTAACCCTAACCCTAGCCCCAGCCCCAGCCCTGACCCTGACCCCTAGGCCTCCCCCGTAGCCTGAAGCTTGAGGCCTAGCCTAACGGCACGCCCCCCCCTAAGATGCACACGCCCCCTAACACGCATCCGCACCCCGATCTCGACCCTCAGCCTCACCGGGGGCCTAACACTAACCCTAGTCCCAGCCCTGACCCTGACCCCTAGGCCTCCCCCGCAGCTTGAAGGCTGAGGCCTAGCCTAACGGCACGCCGCGCCCTACGAGGCACACGCCCCCTAAAACGCATCCGCACCCCGATCTCGACCCTCAGCTTCACCGGGTGCCCAAACCTAACCCTAGCCCCAGCCTTGACCCTGACCCTAGGCCTCCCCAGCAGCTTGATGCCTGAGGCCTAGCCTAACGGCACGCCACGCCCTACAACACACACATCACCTAACACGCATCCGCACCCCGATCTCGACCCTCAGGCTCACCGGGGGCCTAACCCTAACCCTAGCCCCAGCCCTGACCCTGACCCCTAGGCCTCCCCCGCAGCCTGATGCCAGAGACCTAGACTAACGGCACGCCGTGCCCTACGACGCGCACGCCCCCTAACACGCATCTGCACCCCGATCTCGACCCTCAGCCTCACCGGGGGCCTAACCCTAACCCTAGCCCCATCCCTGACCCTTACACCTAGGCCTCCCCCGCAGCCTGAATCCTGAGGGCTAGCCTAACGGCACGCCGCGCCCTACGACGAACACGCCCCCTAACACGGATCCGCACCCCGATCTCGACTCTCTGCCTCACCGGGGGCCTAACCCTAACCCTAGTCCCAGCCCTGACCCTGACCCCTAGGCCTCCCCCTCAGCCTGAAGCCTGAGGCCTAGCCTAACGGCACGCCACGCCCAACGATGGGCACGCCCCCTAACACGCATCCGCACGCAGACCTCGACCCTCAGCCTCACCGGGGGCCTAACCCTAACCCTAGCCACAGGCCTGACCATGACCCCAAGGACTCCCCCGCAGCCTGAAGCCTGAGGCCTAGCCTAACTTCACGCCGCGCCCTACGACGCGCACGCCCCCTAACACGCATCCGCAAGCCGACCTCGACCCTCAGCCTCAACGGGTCCTAACTCTAACCCTAGTCCCAGCCCTGACTCTGACCCCTAGGCCTCCCCCGCAGGCTGAAGCCTGAGGCCTAGCCTAACGGCACGCCGCGCCCTATGACGTACACACCCCCTAACACGCATCCGCACCCCGATCTCGACCCTCAGCCTCACCAGGGGCCTAACCCTAAGCCTAGCCCCAGCCCTGAACCTAAACCCTAGGCCACCCCCGCAGCCTGAAACCTGAGGCCTAGCCAAACGGCACGCCGCGCCCTACGACGCACACGCCCCCTAACACGCATCCGCACGCCGATCTCGACCCTCAGCCTCACCGGGGGCCCAAGCCTAACCCTAGCCCCAGCCCTGACGCTGACCCCTAGGCCTCACCCGCAGCCTGAAGCCTGAGGCCTAGCCTAACGGCACGCCACGCCCAACGACGGGCACGCCCCCTAACACGCATCCGCACCCCGATCTCGACCCTCAGCCTCGCCGGGGGCCTAACCCTAACCCTAGACCCAGCCCAGACCCTGAAACCTAGGCCTCCTCCGCAGCCTGAAGCCCGAGGCGTAGCCTAACGGCACGCCTTGCCCTACGACAAACACGCCCCCTAACACGCATCTGCACCCCGATCTCGACCCTCATCCTCACCAGGGTCCTAACCCTAACCCTATCCCCAGCCAGGACCCTGACTTCTAGGTGTACCCCGCAGCCTTAAGCTAGAGGCCTTAGCTTAACGGCACGCCGCGCCCAACGATGCACACGCCCCCTAACACGCATCCGCACCCCGATCTCGACCCTCAGCCTCACCTGGGGCCTAACATTAACCCGAGCCCCATCCCTGACCCTGACCCCTAGGCCTCCCCCACAGCTTGATTCCTGAGGCCTAGCCTAACGGCACGCCGTGCCCTAAGACGCACACGCCCCCTAACACGCATCCCCAACCTGATCTCGACCCTCAGCGTCACCGGGAGCCCAACCCTAACCCTAGCCCCAGCCCTGACCCTGACCCCTAGGCCTCCCCCGCAGCCTGAAGCCTGAGGCCTAGCCTAATGGCACGCCGCGCCCCACGACGCGCACGCCCCCTAACACGCATCCGCACCAGGATCTCGACCCTCAGCCTCACCGGGGGCCCAACCCTAACCCTAGCCCCAGCCCTGACCCTGACCCCTAGGCCTCCCCCGCAACCTGAAGACTGAGGCCTAGCATAACGGCACTCCACGCCGTACGACGCACACGCCCACTAACACGCATCCGCACCCCGTTCTCGACCCTCAGCCTCACAGGGCCCCAACCCTAACCCTAGCCCCAGCCCTGACCCTGACCGATAGGCCTCCCCCGCAGCCTGAAACCTGAGTCCTAGCCTAACGGCACGCCAGGCCCTACGACCCACACGCCCCCTAACACGCATCCGTACCCCGATCGCGAACCTCAGCCTCAACGGGGGCCTAACACTCACCCTAGACCCAGCCCTGACCCTGACCACTAGGCCTCCCCCGCAGCCTGAAGCCTGAGGCCTAGCCTAACGGCACGCCGCGCCCTACGACGCACACGCCCCCTATCACGCAGCCGCACCCCGATCTCGAACCTCAGCCTCACCGGGGGCCTAACCCTAACCCTAGCCCCAGCCCTGACCCTGATCCCCAGGCCTCCCCCGCAGCCTGAAACCTGAGGCCTAGCCTAACGGCATGCCGCGCCCTATGACGCACACGCCCCCTAACACGCATCCGCACCCCGATTTCGACCCTCAGCCTCACCGGGGGCCTAACCCTAGCCCCAGCCCTGAACCTGACCCCTAGGCCTCCCCCGCAGCCTGAAGCCTGAGGTGTACCCTAACGGCACGCCGCGCCCTACGACGCCCACGCCCCCTAACACGCATCCGCACCCCGATCTCGACCCTCAGCCTCACCGGGGGCCTAACCCTAATCGTAGCCCCAGACCTGACCCTGACCCCTAAGCCTCCCCCGCAGCCTGAAGCCTGAAGCCTAGCCTAACGGCACGCCGCGCCCTACGACGCACACGCCCCCGAACTTGCATCCGCACCCCGATCTCGACCCTCAGCCTCACCTGGGGCCTAACCATAACCCTAGCCACGGCCCTGACCCTGACCCCTAGGCCTCGCCCGCAGCCTGAAACCTGAGGCCTAGCCTAACTGCACGCCGCGCCCTACGACGAACACGCCCCCTAACACGCATCCGCACCCCGATCTCGACCCTCAGCCTCACCGGGGGCCTAACCCTAACCCTAGCTCCAGCCCTGACCCTGACCATTAGGCCTCCCCCGCAGCCTGAAGCCTGAGGCCTAGCCTAACGGCACGCCGCGCCCTACTACGCACACGCCCCCTATCACGCAGCCGCACCCCGATCTCGAACCTCAGCCTCACCGGAGGCCTAACCCTAACCCTAGCCCCAGCCCTGACCCTGATCCCCAGGCCTCCCCCGCAGCCTGAAACCTGAGGCCTAGCCTAACGGCATGCCGCGCCCTATGACGCACACGCCCCCTAACACGCATCCGCACCCCGATCTCGACCCTCAGCCTCACCGGGGGCCTAACCCTAGCCCCAGCCCTGAACCTGACCCCTAGGCCTCCCCCGCAGCCTGAAGCCTGAGGCCTACCCTAACGGCACGCCGCGCCCTACGACGCCCACGCCCCCTAACACGCATCCGCACCCCGATCTCGACCCTCAGCCTCACCGGGGGCCTAACCCTAATCGTAGCCCCAGACCTGACCCTGACCCCTAAGCCTCCCCCGCAGCCTGAAGCCTGAAGCCTAGCCTAACGGCACGCCGCGCCCTACGACGCACACGCCCCCGAACTTGCATCCGCACCCCGATCTCGACCCTCAGCCTCACCTGGGGCCTAACCATAACCCTAGCCACGGCCCTGACCCTGACCCCTAGGCCTCGCCCGCAGCCTGAAACCTGAGGCCTAGCCTAACTGCACGCCGCGCCCTACGACGAACACGCCCCCTAACACGCATCCGCACCCCGATCTCGACCCTCAGCCTCACCGCGGGCCTAACACTAACCCTAGCCCCAGACCTGACCCTGACCCCTAGGCCTCCCCCGCAGCCTGAAGCCTGAGGCCTAGCCTAACGGCACGCCACGCCCTACGAGGCACACGCCCCCTAACACGCATCCCCAACCTGATCTCGACCCTCAGCCTCACCCGGAGCCGAACCCTAACCCTAGCCCCAGCCCTGACCCTGACCCCTATGCCTCCCCCGCAGCCTGAAGCCTGAGGCCTAGCCTAACGGCACGCCACGCCCTACGAGGCACACGCCCCCTAACACGCATCCGCACCCCGATCTCGACCCTCAGCCTCACCGGGGGCCTAACCCTAACCCTAGCCCCAGCCCTGACCCTGACCCCTAGGCCTCCCCCGTAGCCTGAAGCCTGAGGCCTAGCCTAACGGCACACCGTGACCTAAGATTCACACGCCCCCTAACACGCATCCGCACCCCGATCTCGACCCTCAGCCTCACCGGGGGCCTAACACTAACCCTAGCCCCAGCCCTGACCCTGACCCCTAGGCCTCCCCCGCAGCTTGAAGGCTGAGGCCTAGCCTAACGGCACGCCGCGCCCTACGACGCACACGCCCCCTAACACGCATCCGCACCCCGATCTCGGCCCTCAGCTTCACCGGGTGCCCAACCCTAACCTAGCCCCAGCCCTGACCCTGACCCCTAGGCCTCCCCGGCCACCTGAAGCCTGAGGCCTAGCCTAACCGCACGCCGCGCCCTACGACGCACATGCCTCCTAACACGCATTCGCACCCCGACCTCAACCCTCAGCCTCACCGGGGGCCTAACCCTAACCCTAGGCCCAGCCTTGACCCTGACCCTAGGCCTCCCCCGCAGCCTGATGCCTGAGGCCTAGCCTAACGGCACGCCGCGCCCTACAACACACACATCCCCTAACACGCATCCGCACCCCGATCTCGACCCTCAGGCTCACCGGGGGCCTAACCCTAACCCTAGCCCCAGCCCTGACCCTGACCCCTAGGCCTCCCCCGCAGCCTGAAGCCTGAGGCCTAGCCTAACGGCACGTCGCGCCCTACGACGCACACGCCCCCTAACATGCATCCGCACCCCGATCTCGACCCTCAGCCTCACCGGGGGCCCAACGCTAACCTTAGTCCCAGCCCTGACCCTGACCCCTAGGCCTCCCCCGCAGCCTGAAGCCTGAGGCCTAGCCTAACGGCACTCCACGCCGTACGACGCACACGACCCCTAACACGCATCCGCACCCCGATCTCGATCCTCAGCCTCACAGGGCCCCAACCCTAACCCTAGCTCCAGCCCTGACCCTGACCCCTAGGCCTCCCCCGCAGCCTGAAACCTGAGGCCTAGCCTAACGGCACGCCAGGCCCTACGACGCACACGCCCCCTAACACGCATCCGTACCCCGATCGCGAACCTCAGCCTCAACGGGGGCCTAACACTCACCCTAGACCCAGACCTGACCCTGACCACTAGGCCTCCCCCGCAGCCTGAAGCCTGAGGCCTAGCCTAACGGCTCGCCGCGCCCTACGACGCACACGCCCCCTATCACGCAGCCGCACCCTGATCTCGAACCTCAGCCTCACCGGGGGCCTAACCCTAACCCTAGCCCCAGCCCTGACCCTGATCCCCAGGCCTCCCCCGCAGCCTGAAACCTGAGGCCTAGCCTAACGGCATGCCGCGCCCTATGACGCACACGCCCCCTAACACGCATCCGCACCCCGATCTCGATCCTCAGCCTCACCGGGGGCCTAACCCTAAACCTAGCCCCAGCCCTGAACCTGACCCCTAGGCCTCCCCCGCAGCCTGAAGCCTGAGGCCAACCCTAACGGCACGCCGCGCCCTACGACGCCCACGCCCCCTAACACGCATCCGCACCCCGATCTCGACCCTCAGCCTCACCGGGGGCCTAACCCTAATCGTAGCCCGAGACCTGACCCTGACCCCTAGGCCTCCCCCGCAGCCTGAAGCCTGAAGCCTAGCCTAACGGCACGCCGCGCCCTACGACGCACACGCCCCCGAACTTGCATCCGAACCCCGATCTCGACCCTCAGCCTCACCTGGGGCCTAACCATAACCCTAGCCACGGCCCTGACCCTGACCCCTAGGCCTCGCCCGCAGCCTGAAACCTGAGGCCTAGCCTAAGTGCACGCCGCGCCCTACGACGAACACGCCCCCTAACACGCATCCGCACCCCGATCTCGACCCTCAGCCTCACCGGGGGCCTAACCCTAACCCTAGCTCCAGCCCTGACCCTGACCATTAGGCCTCCCCCGCAGCCTGAAGCCTGAGGCCTAGCCTAACGGCACGCCGCGCCCTACGACGCACACGCCCCCTATCACGCAGCCGCACCCCGATCTCGAACCTCAGCCTCACCGGGGGCCTAACCCTAACCCTAGCCCCAGCCCTGACCCTGATCCCCAGGCCTCCCCCGCAGCCTGAAACCTGAGGCCTAGCATAACGGCATGCCGCGCCCTATGACGCACACGCCCCCTAACATGCATCCGCATCCCGATATCGACCCTCAGCCTCACCGGGGGCCTAACCCTAGCCCCAGCCCTGAACCTAACCCCTAGGCCTCCCCCGCAGCCTGAAGCCTGAGGCGTACCCTAACGGCATGCCGCGCCCTACGACGCCCACGCCCCCTAACACGCATCCGCACCCCGATCTCGACCCTCAGCCTCACCGGGGGCCTAACCCTAATCGTAGCCCCAGACCTGACCCTGACCCCTAAGCCGCCCCCGCAGCCTGAAGCCTGAAGCCTAGCCTAACGGCACGCCGCGCCCTACGACGCACACGCCCCCGAACTTGCATCCGCACCCCGATCTCGACCCTCAGCCTCACCTGGGGCCTAACCATAACCCTAGCCACGGCCCTGACCCTGACCCCTAGGCCTCGCCCGCAGCCTGAAACCTGAGGCCTAGCCTAACTGCACGCCGCGCCCTACGACGAACACGCCCCCTAACACGCATCCGCACCCCGATCTCGACCCTCAGCCTCACCGCGGGCCTAACACTAACCCTAGCCCCAGCCCTGACCCTGACCCCTAGGCCTCCCCCGCAGCCTGAAGCCTGAGGCCTAGCCTAACGGCACGCCGCGCCCTATGACGCACACGCCCCCTAACACGCATCCGCACCCCGATCTCGACCCTCAGCCTCACCGGGGGCCTAACCCTAACCCTAGCCCCAGCCATGACCCTGACACCTAGGCCTCCCCCTCAGCCTGAAGCCTGAGGCCTAGCCTAACGGCACGCCACGCCCAACGACGGGCACGCCCCCTAACACTCATCCGCATGCAGATCTCCACCCTCAGCCTCACCGGGGGCCTAAACCTAACCCTAGCCCGAGCCCTCACCCTGACCCCCAGGCCTCTCCCGCAGCCTGAAGCCTGAGGCCTAGCCTAACGGCACGCCGCGCCCTACGACGCACACGCCCCCTAACACGCATCTGCACCCCGATCTCGACCCTCAGCCTCACCGGGGGCCTAACCCTAGCCACAGCCCTGACCATGACCCCAAGGACTCCCCGCAGCCTGAAACCTGAGGCCTAGCCTAACGGCACGCCGCGCCCTACGACGCGCACGCCCCCTAACACGCATCCGCAAGCCGACCTCGACCATCAGCCTCACCGGGTCCTAACCATAACCCTAGTCCCAGCCCTGACTCTGACCCCTAGGCCTCCCCCGCAGGCTGAAGCCTGAGGCCTAGCCTAACGGCACGCCGCGCCCTACGACGTACACACCCCCTAACACGCATCCGCACCCCGATCTCGACCCTCAGCCTCACCGGGGGCCTAACCCTAAGCCTAGCCCCAGCCCTGACCCTAAAACCTAGGCCACCCCCGCAGCATGAAACCTGAGGCCTAGCCAAACGGCACGCCGCGCCCTACGACGCACACGCCCCCTAACACGCATCCGCACGCCGATCTCGACCCTCAGCCTCACCGGGGACCCAAGCCTAACCCTAGCCCCAGCCCTGACGCTGACCACTAGGCCTCACCCGAAGCCTGAAGCCTGAGGCCTAGCCTAAAGGCACGCCGCGCCCTACGACGTACACGCCCCCTAACATGCATCCGCACCCCGATCTCGACCCTCAGCCTCACCGGGGGCCTAACATTAACCCGAGCCCCATGCCTGACCCTGACCCCTAGGCCTCCCCCACAGCTTGAATCCTGAGGCCTAGCCTAACGGCACGCCGTGCCCTAAGACGCACACGCCCCCTAACACGCATCCCAAACCTGATCTCGACCCTCAGCCTCACCCGGAGCCCAACCCTAACCCTAGCCCCAGCCCTGACCCTGACCCCTATGCCTCCCCCGCAGCCTGAAGCCTGAGGCCTAGCCTAACGGCACGCCACGCCCTACGAGGCACACGCCCCCTAACACGCATCCGCACCCCGATCTCGACCCTCAGCCTCACCGGGGGCCTAACCCTAACCCTAGCCCCAGCCCTGACCCTGACCCCTAGGCCTCCCCCGTAGCCTGAAGCCTGAGGCCTAGCCTAACGGCACACCGTGACCTAAGATGCACACGCCCCCTAACACGCATCCGCACCCCGATCTCGACCCTCAGCCTCACCGGGGGCCTAACACTAACCCTAGCCCCAGCCCTGACCCTGACCCCTAGGCCTCCCCCGCAGCTTGAAGGCTGAGGCCTAGCCTAACGGCACGCCGCGCCCTACGACGCACACGCCCCCTAACACGCATCCGAACCCCGATCTCGACCCTCAGCTTCACCGGGTGCCCAACCCTAACCTAGCCCCAGCCCTGACCCTGACCCCTAGGCCTCCCCGGCCACCTGAAGCCTGAGGCCTAGCCTAACCGCACGCCGCGCCCTACGACGCACACGCCTCCTAACACGCATTCGCACCCCGACCTCAACCCTCATCCTCACCGGGGGCCTAACCCTAACCCTAGCCCCAGCCTTGACCCTGACCCTAGGCCTCCCCCGCAGCCTGATGCCAGAGGCCTAGCCTAACGGCACGCCGCGCCCTACAACACACACATCCCCTAACACGCATCCGCACCCCGATCTCGACCCTCAGGCTCACCGGGGGCCTAACCCTAACCCTAGCCCCAGCCCTGACCCTGACCCCTAGGCGTCCCCCGCAGCCTGATGCCAGAGACCTAGACTAACGGCACGCCGTGCCCTACGATGCGCACGCCCCCTAACACGCATCTGCACCCCGATCTCGACCCTCAGCCTCACCGGGGGCCTAACCCTTACCCTAGCCCCATCCCTGACACTTACACCTAGGCCTCCCCCGCAGCCTGAATCCTGAGGGCTAGCTTAACGGCACGCCGCGCCCTACGACGAACACGCCCCCTAACACGCATCCGCACCCCGATCTCGACCCTCTGCCTCACCGGGGGCCTAACCCTAACCCTAGCCCCAGCCCTGACCCTGACCCCTAGGCCTCCCCCGCAGCCTGAAGCCTGAGGCCTAGCCTAACGGCACGTCGCGCCCTATGACGCGCACGCCCCCTAACACGCATCCGCAAGCCGACCTCGACCCTCAGCCTCACTGGGTCCTAACCCTAACCCTAGTCCCAGCCCTGACTCTGACCCCTAGGCCTCCCCCGCAGGCTGAAGCCTGAGGCCTAGCCTAACGGCACGAGGCGCCCTACGACGTACACACCCCCTAACACGCATCCGCACCCCGAACTCGACCCTCAGCCTCACCGGGGGCCCAAGCCTAACCCTAGCCCCAGCCCTGATGCTGACCCCTAGGCCTCACCCGCAGCCTGAAGCCTGAGGCCTCGCCTAACGGCACGCCGCGCCCTACGACGTACACACCCCCTAACACGCATCCGCACCCCGATCTCGACCCTCAGCCTCAACGGGGGCCTAAACCTAACCCTAGACCCAGCCCAGACCCTGAAACCTAGGCCTCCTCCGCAGCCTGAAGCCCGAGGCGTAGCCTAACGGCACGCCTTGCCCTACGACAAACACGCCCCCTAACACGCATCTGCACCCCGATCTCGACCCTCATCCTCACCAGGGGCCTAACCCTAACCCTAGCCCCAGGCAGGACCCTGACTTCTAGGTGTACCCCGCAGCCTTAAGCTAGAGGCCTAGCTTAACGGCACGCCGCGCCCAACGACGCACACGCCCCCTAACACGCATCCGCACCCCGATCTCGACCCTCAGCCTCACCGGGGCCCTAACCGTAACCCTAGCCCCAGCCCTGACCCTGACCCCTAGGCCTCCCCCGTAGACTGAAGCCTGAGGCCTAGCCTAACGGCACGCCGCGCCCTATGACGCACACACCCCCTAACACGCATCCGCACCCCGATCTCGACCCTCAGCCTCACCCGGCGCCAAACCCTAACCCTAGCCATGGCCCTGACCCTGACCTTTAGGACTCCCCCGCAGCCTGAAGCCTGAGGCCTAGCCTAACAGCACGCCACGCCCTACGACGCACACGCCCCCTAACACGCATCGGCACCCCGATCTCGACCGTCAGCCTCACCGGGGGCCAAACCCTAACCCTAGCCACGGCCCTGACCCTGACACCTAGGTCTCCCCCGCAGCGTGAAGCCTGAGTCCTAGCCTAACGGCATGCCGCGCTCTACGAAGCACACGCCCCCTAACACGCATCCGCATCCCGATCTCGACCCTCAGCCTCACCGGGGGCCTAACCTTAACCCTAGCCACGGCCCTGACCCTGACACCTAGGCCTCCCCTGAAGCCTGAAGCCTGAGGAATACCCTAACGGCACGCCGCGCCGTATGACGCACACGCCCCCTAACACGCATCCGCACCCCAGTCTCGACCCTCAGCCTCTCCGGGGCCTAACCCTTACCCTAGCTCCTGCTCTGACCCTGACCCCTAGTCCTCCTCCGCAACCTGAATCCTGAGGCCTACCCTAAAGGCATGCCGCGCCCTGCGACGCACACGCCCCCTAACACGCATCCGCACCCCGATCTCGACCCTCTGCCTCACCGGGGGCCTAACCCTAACCCTAACCCCCGCCCTGACCCTGATCCCTAGGTCTCCCCCGCAGCGTGAAGCCTGAGGCCTAGCCTAACGGCATGCCGCGCCCTACGAAGCACACGCCCCCTAACACGCATTCCGCACCCCGATCTCGACCCTCAGCCTCACCGGGGGCCTAACCCTAACCCTAGCCCCAGCCCTGACCCCTAGGCCTCCTCCGCAGCCTGAAGCCTGAGGCCTAGCCTAACGGCACGCCGCGCCCTACGATGCACACGCTCCCTAACACGCATCCGCACCCCGATCTCGACCCTCAGCCTCACCGGGGGCCTAACCCTAACCCTAGCCCCAGCCCTGACCCTGACCCCTAGGCCTCCCCCGCAGACTGAAGCCTAGCCTAACGGCACGCCGCGCACTACGACGCACACGCCCCCTAACACGCATCCGCACCCCGATCTCGACCCTCAGCCTCACCGGGGGCCTAACCTGAACCCTAGCCACGGCCCTGACCCTGACACCTAGGCCTCCCCTGAAGCCTGAAGCCTGAGGCCTACCCTAACGGCACGCCACGCCGTATGACGCACACGCCCCCTAACACGCATCCGCACCCCGGTCTCGACCCTCAGCCTCTCCGGGGCCTAACCCTTACCCTAGCTCCAGCTCTGACCCTGACCCCTAGTCCTCCTCCGCAACCTGAATCCTGAGGCCTACCCTAACGGCATGCCGCGCCCTGCGACGCACACGCCCCCTAACACGTATCCGCACCCAGATCTCGTCCCTCAGCCTCACCGGGGGCCTAACTCTAACCCTAGCTCCAGCCCTGACCCTGACCCCTAGGCCTCCCCGGCAGCCTGAAGCCTGAGGCCTACCCTAACGATAACCCATACCCTGCCCCGTACACTCCCCCTAGCACGTATATGTACCCCAATCTTGTCCCTAACCCTGTCCCGGCGCTAAGCCTAACCGTAAGTCCTGTTCGTGAAACTCGTAGAATTAAGATCTTTGTCCCTTTGTTCACCATTTTTGTGCAACCAATCCAGTTAAAATAGGAGGTAGTAACACCTGTAAAATTCATATTAAAAAGATCTCATTCTCTTAGGATTTCCGGAGCGTAATTCTGAAAGCTGGTCTGGAACTGACACTGGCACTGAGAGACTTCGTAGCCAGTTGTCTAATTCTACCTAAGTAGGTTTTAACTTCTGACGTAGTATTGATGTATCCATAACAGTTGCTAATGACCACTACACATATTTCTCTTCTTTCTATTAGTATCTTATCTAACATCATTGTTTGGAATTTAATAGTTAAGAGAGGATTCCTTGAAAACGTATGGTTGCAGCTATCAGCAGACATTATTTTGAGAATGGCTCGTGGCATCCTGAGTGTGATATAGCTAAGAAATTGAATTTCAACAATACAGGAATGTGGGGACTTACCTGGCAGTTCAGTGTTTAAGACTTCACCTTCCAATGCAGGGGTTGCCAGTTGGATCCCTGGGCAGGGTGCTAAGATCCCACATGCCTCGCGGCCAAAAAATCAAAACATGAAACAGAAACAATATTGTAATAAATTCAATAGAATTACAAAATGGTCCACATCAAAAAAAAAACTTAAAAAGAAAACATAACAAAAATTACAGGAATGCATCTAAATCACATCTACAATGGTCACTTAGGTTTATCTTGGGTGTCTGAACCCTAGTTACTCCTTTTTGACTGTCAAATGCATTCCCATCCTCAATGCCAAAACAGATGTACAATTCGTATCCAAAAGACCATAAAACAGGCCACTTTGGTCAGTAAAATTTAAGTTAAACCAGGTATAAGCCAGAGTGACTTCCTCACACCTCAATACGTGAAGAGTTTTTTTCCCTTTTCATTACAAGTCTTTCAATAGAAAGCATTGGTGATCAAAATGTCAATCCATCAGTGTCAGAATGATTCAGCTGTTTGGCCCATGTGTAGACCATGTCCCTCAGCGCTAGGCCTCCTTTATATTTGCCTAGTTAATCCACATTGGGGGAATACTGATCAGCTATCGTGAACATGCTCAGAGGTATGTTAATGAGAAAACGCTTTATATAGGCCAAACATTTTATTATTCATACCCAATTGTCACACAAGCATTGTACATGTGCTTTTAGCAGTAGACCTAAAGCAAACAGTGAAACATCATGAGTAAGTACATTCTGATCATTTCACTAGTTTTCCTTTCCTCTTAAACATCAGGGCAAAATGAAGCCAACACAGTAACCTTCATAAATACACACTTCAGTACAGAGGTGTCATTTATCCAATTGCTCCAAGTCCTAAGTAGCTTGAGCGCAAGGACTTCCCTGTGTCTGGAAAACACAGATCAAAGCAAGTAACAAAAAACCAAATACATTATAACCATACTCACCAGTTGACTCAGTAACCAATCCTTTCATTAACGTTTTATGAAGCCATCCGATTCTACATTAAGATTTTTCATTTCTTACCCAGTTTGGCATTATGATATGAAACTTATCAGAGACCTGTGCTTGCCAAAAGGTCCTTCACATAGATCTTCTTGAAGATGGAGCACGTTTGCAAAGTGCTAGAGCACAACAGCAACTATCTATAAAACACATAAGGACTTAAAATTCATGGTTAAACATTTGATCACAATGTAAATGACAAAAGAAGCCATGATTGCTGCTACATACAACATTTAAAAATATATAGAATTATGAGTGAAAAAATTTTACCAGGACATACTAGATTTTTAGGAATTCCATGTAATTTAACATACTAATCAAACATTTCTCTCTGAGATGGCTCAAGGGCCTTCTAAAGCATCTCAAAGTTAGCTGGAGATTAAAAAAACTGTTAGAATTGGCCAAACAACACTTATTCACTGAACCAAAGCAAAGAGATTTCAAACAAAAATAGAGATCACAGACACAGGCAAAGGAACTCACAAGCTCTTTGCAATCAAAAGCAGCATTCCAAGAAAACTTTGGAGGGAGAAACCAAATCCAGGCTTGGCCTAACCCACTTCCAACAAAATCCATCTTAGAAAATCCTGGTCATGCACAACTCTTTTCTCAATGTTCCCTTTTCACAAATGTTCATCACCTTCTGTATCCATCTTATGTTGCCCCTTATTATTTTCTGCATTCAGAAACCACCAGCTCTAGTACAAAGTGACTTTCTTTTCTCTTTGTACCATCAGCCTTTTACCTAGCTGCTCACTTTCTTTATTACGTAGCTTCATAAATGCTTGAACATATGGAACTTCTTTTGTCTTTCTCTTCCTGTGACAAAATAACTCTAGCTGAAGGATAGTATAGTCATTTAGGCTACCATTCAAAGACCACCTTTCCTCGTTCTTCAAGAATGTATCCATACATTGGCCAGGCAAAATTACAATAGAATTTCATTCTTTTCATAGTCTTAGGTTTACAACTATAGGTTGACCTGTATGCCAGGATTTTGCCCATTGGCTAGCAGATGGAACTGAAGAAGAAGCACTTCTTATGTTTGAACTATAGAACACTCACACACAGACTAAGAACAAAACAAAATCCTAAACACCAACCGAAGCCTCAAATCAAAGGAACCAGAAACCAAAGAGAAACCAAAAACCAAACAGCACAAGGCTCAAATCAGCTTCCAAGTCTCAACTTAGCCTGTGACCTCTGTTCAAGTGGTGCACCTCCCAAATGAGATTTCCTGGAATGAAAAGTCACCCAAATGGGAACCGAGGTTCCCCCAAATGTACCGGGCTAAAAGGACCTCAGACTGCATGCCAGAGTGTTACCCCATGCTGGCTGCGTTGCTGCAACATCCCAAATGTTATTTTTCTGGTTCCCCAAAATAGTCCCTTGAAGTAGGACATTTGGGGCACTCCAGGCAGGAGGAAGAGAGGAATGTCCTCAAGGCAAAGATAGCCTCAGCAGCTGCTAGGGTGGTTCCTCTTCCACCATCTACTCCTGCCCCAGAGTTCTAACTGCTGGGATGACTGGGGCTCGGCCTTTCCAGGCAAGGGTCCCAGGTGGTCTGACCTCTAAAGGAATTCTGCAACTCTACACTCTCTCGGAAGAGGCTGGTGTGGAGAAAATCTCAGTGTCCGATCAAGTCAGGGTACCTACAGGGGACATCCCCAAGTCAGACCCACATTGGGTACTAAATGTAATGTCGAAAACTCGACCTCTGTGCACCAGTGCCAAATCGAATCTCAGAGAGAGGGGTTTGCAGGAAGTAGAAAAGAATAGCTTTACTGCTTTGGCAGCCAAAGGGGGACACAGAAAACTCGTGCCCTCAAAAACCATGTGTCCCAATGCAGGAGGATCTGGTGAGGAGGTTTACAGCAATGGTTTAAGGAAACAGTTGATCTTAAGGATTAGTGTGTGTACAGGGCCTTAACTCACTTTAATCTGGCCTCAGATGGTCTCTTGATGAGCTTCTCTGGAATGAAGAAGACTGAAATCTTCTATTTTGTGGGGGTTTTAGGTTGGTAAAGAGCCCAAAGATACTCTTACCTGTATCCCTTGATGGAAAACCAGGATCCTGGCCCAAGGCTGCACTATTGCTTCTTGATGGTTTCTCTCTTGTCTCTGCATCTCCTCCTTTCCCTGATGAGCAACTGTTCGAACCTGCCCTTTGGAACCCAGGGAAGGTCCTGGAATCTCTAGCCTAACTAAGGCCCTGACACTGTTCCTAACTCAGACCCTGACACTCTCCCTAACTAAGGCACTGACACTACTCCTAACTCACTCCCTGACACTGTACCTAACAAAGGTTCTGATGCTAATCCTAACTCAAGCCCTGACACTGTCTCTAACTAAGGTCCAGCATCTGTCCCTAATACAGGCCCTGCTACCAGCAAAAACAAGAATCCAGACACTATGCTGAGCTAATATCCTGACCCATTTCTAACCAAGGTCCTGACACTGTCCCTAAGAAAGCCCTGTTGCTATCCCGACGTGAAGACCTGAGGCTGTGCCTAACTCAGGCCCTGATAATGGCTTTAGCAAAGCTCCTGAGGCTGCTCCTAAGTCATGCCCTGATAGTATCCCTAGCTAAGGACCTGACACTAGGCCTCACTCGAGCTCTGTCACTCTCCTTAAGTCTGGCTCTGACGCTGTCCCTACCTCAAGCCCTGACACTGGTCCTAAATTAGGTCCTGATGCTCTAAGTAACTAAGGTCTTGGCACTATCCCTAGTTCATGTCCTGACACTATTCCTAGACCTTAACCTAACCTTGTGTTTAACTAATGTCTAGCCTCTTATACTAAATAAATCCCTGTCGCTGTCCCTAACTAAGGCCCTGAAATTAGTCCCGAGGCCGTGACCCTGTCCCTAACTGAGGCCTGGAGGTCCTAACTCAGGCCCTGACACTACAACCTAACTCAGTACCTAACAAAGGCTCTGATGCTTGTCCTAGGTCATGCCTTGACACTGTCTCTGGGGCCCTGCTGCCGTCAATATCTAAAGTCCTGACATTATCCTGAGCCAATATCTTCACCCATGTCTTACCAAGGTCCTGAAACTGTCCCAACGTAAGCCCTGACGCTGTCCCTAAGTGAGGCCCTGAGGCTGTCCCTAACAGAGGCCATGAGAATGTCTTTAAAGAAGACCCTAACGTTGATCCTACAGACGCCCTTATACTACTCCTAAATCATGCCCTGACACTGTCCCTAACTCAGGCCCTAAAGATAGGCCTCACTTAGGCCCTGTTGCCGTACCTTAGTTAGGCTCTGACACTATCCCTACATCAGCCCTGACACTGGTCCTGATTAAGGCTCTGACTCTGGTCCTAAGTAAGGCCGTGATGCTCTCAATAACTAAGGTCTTCACGCTATCCGTAGCTCACTTCCTGACACTACCCCTCGGCTTGAAGCTGCCTCTGTCCCGAGCTAATGTTCTGCCTCTTATACTCCCTGAAGCCCTAATGCTCTCCCTAACTAAGGCCCTGACGCTCTCAATGACTAAGGTCTTCACGCTATCCGTAGCTCATTTCCTGACACTACCCTCGCCTGAAAGCTATGTCCCGAGCTAATGTTCTGCCTCTTATACTCCCTGAAGCCCTATGCTCTCCCTAACTAAGGCCCTGACGCTCTCAATGACTAAGGTCTTCACGCTATCCGTAGCTCACTTCCTGACACTACCCCTCGCCTGGAAGCTGACTCTGTCCCGAGCTAATGTTCTGCCTCTTATACTCCCTGAAGCCCTAATGCTCTCCCCAACTAAGGCCCGGACTAGCTCTAACTAAAACCCTGACACACTCTAACTACGGCCCGAAATCTGTCCCTAATATAGGCCTTGCTGATGGCAATAACTAAAATCCGGACACTATGCTGAGCTAATATCCTGAACCATTTCTAACCAAGGTCCTGACACTGTCCCTAAGAAAGCCCTGTCGCTGTCCCTACGTGAAGACGTGAGGCTGTGCCTAACTCAGGCCCTGAAGCTATGCCTAACTGAGGCCTTGATGCTGTGCCGAACTCAGGCCCTGACCATGTCTTTAACTAAGACCCTAATGCTGATGCAACAAAGGCCCTGATGCTGCTCCTAAGTCATGCCCAGACAGTGTCCCCAGCTAAGGGCCTGACACTACGTCTCACTCAGGCCCTGTCGCTCTCCCTAAGTCAGGCTCTGATGCTGTCCCTACCTGAAGCCCTGACACTGGTCCTAAATAAGGCCCTGATACTCTCAGTGACTAAGGTCTTGACACTATCGCTAACCCTAACCCTGTCCCTAGCAAATGTCCTGCCTCTTATACTAACTGAAGCCTTTATGCTGTGAATCCCTCAGGCCCTGAATTTAGCCCCAAGGCCGTGGCACTGTCCCTAACTAAGGCCTAGATGCTCGTCCTAAATCCCACACTGACACTGTTCCTAACTCAGGCCCTGACACTGTACCTAACAGAGAACCAGATGCTAGTCCTAACACAGGCCCTGACACTGTGTCTAACTAAGGCCCTGCTGCCATCAATATCTAAAGTCCTGACAGTATCCTGAGCTTATATTCTGACCCATCTCTTACTAAGGTCCTGAAACTGTCTCTAAGTAAGCCTTGACGCTGTCCCTAAGTGAGGCCCTGACGCTGTCTCTAACAGAGGCCCTGATAATGTCTTTAACAAACCCCTTAGGCTGTTCCTACTGAGGCCCTTATGGTGCTCCTAAGTCATTCTCTGACACTGCCCCTAGCTAAGGGCCTGACTCTAGGCCTCACTCAGGCCCTGTCGCTCTCCCCAAGTCAGGCTCTGATGCTGTCCCTACCTGAAGCCCTGACACTGGTCCTAAATTAAGCACTGATGCTCTAAGTAGCTATGGTCTTGACACTATCCCTAGGTCATTTCCTGACGCTATCCCTAGACCTTAACCTAACCTTGTCTTTAACTAATGTCGAGCCTCTTATGCTAAATAAATCCCTGATGCTGTCCCTAACTAAGGCCCTGAAATTAGTCCTGAGGCCATGACCCTGTCCCTGAGACCTGGAAGCTGTCCTTAACAAAGGCCCAAGGTCCTGAAACTGACACTATCAGTTAAAGAACTGAGGCCCTGACACTCTCCCTAATTAAGGACTGAGGCTGTCTCTAACTAAGGCCCTGAGTCTGTCTTTAACTAATGGCCTCACTCTTTCCCTAACAAAGGCCCTGACGCAGTCCCTAACTAAGGCCCTTACACGGTCCCTAATAACATGAGCTGTCTCTCATTAATGCCCTGATGCGGCCCATAAATGATGTACTGAAGACGGCACTAAGGTCCTGACGATGTTACTAATGACCCCAAATGTCTCTTACTAAGGCCCTCAAATTACCCGAGGCCCTAAAGATGCCCATAACTAAGTCTCTGACACTATCTCTAACTAAGACCCTCAAGTTATCTTTAACTGAGGCCATAACAGTGTCCCTAACGAAGAACTTGACATTGTCTCTAACTAAGGCCCCGAGTCTGTCTTTACCTAACGGCCTCACTTTTTCCCCAACTACTCCCTGACGCTGCCCCTAACCAAGGCCCTGATGGTGTGCCTAATTGCCTGAGCTGTCTTTCACTAATAACCTGACTCTGCCGATAAATAACACCCTGGTTATGTCCCTAATGAACAGCCTGAAGTGTCTCTTACTAAGGTCCTCAAGGTTTTCTCTGAGGCCCTGACACCCTCCTTAATTAACCTTAATTAACGCCTTGACACTGCCTTTACCTAATGGCCTGATGCAGTTCTGACCTGAGATGCTGATGCTCTAAGACCTTGAAGTCTCTACCTGAGAAGCTGACACTGTCTGTAACTAATTTCCTGACTTTTTCCTTAACTAACATCCTAATTTTGTCTCTAAATAAGGGCCTGACACTGGTCCTAACTACAGCCCTGATGCTGACCCTATCTAAGGCCCTGACGATGTCCCTACTAGACATAGATGTCCCTCACTGTGGTCCTGATCCTGTCCATTACTAAGGCCCTGAATATGTGCTTAAGTAAGTCTCTGACACTGTCCTCAGGCGCTGACCCTCTTCCTAACTAAGGGCCTTGACGCTGTCTCTAAAGAAGGCCCTGACACTGCCCCTAAATAACGGCCTGACACTGGTCCCAAGTATGGACCTGATCCTGTCCGTGACTAAGGCCCTGAAGATGTCCCTCATTAAGTCTCTGACACTGCCCTTAATAAGCCCCTGACGCTGTCCCTATCTAATGGCCTAAGCTATAACTTACAAAGTCCCTAACGCTATCCCCAAGACGCTGACGCCCTCCCCAACTTAGCCTTTAATGCTGTCCCTTAGTGCCTAAGCGGTCACAAAATAATACCCTGATTCTATCGCTAAGGCCCTGAATATATCCCTGAGAAAGTCTCTGAAGTGTCCCTCACTAACGGCCTAAACTCTCTCTTACTAAGTCCCTCAAGTTATCTCTGAGGGCCTGACAGCACTGGCCCTAACTAACGTCCTGATGCTGAACCTAACTAAGGCCTTGATGCCGATTCTACCTGAGGCCCGAGAACTGTCTGTAACCAATGACCTGCCTCTTTCCCTAACTAACACCCTAGTTTGGTCCCTCATTAACGTCCTGACACTGGTCGACACTACAGCCCTGATGCTGGCTCAATCTAAGGCCTTGACGATGTCCCTAATAGCCTTAGATGTCCCTCACTGTGGGCCTGACCCTGTCCCTAACCAAGGCCCTGACCCTCTTCCTAACTAAAGCTGTGATGATGTCTCTACCTGAGGTACTGGCACTGTCTATAATAATGGCCGACTCTTTCCCTAACACCCTTATGCTGTCCCTAATAGCCTCGTGTACCTCTCAATAATGCCCTGAGCCTGTCCATAATGAAGGCCCTGAATATGTCCCTAAGTATGTCTCTGACGCTGTCCTTAACTAAAGCCCTGATGCTCTCTCTACCTAAGGCACTGACACTGTCTGTAATAATGGCCCGACTCTTTCCCTAACTAACACCCTGATGCTATCCCTAATTGAGGCCCTGAAGATGTCCCTAATACCCTTAGGTGTTCCTCAGTATCACCCTGATCCTGTCCATAACGAAGGCCCTGAATATGTCCCTAGCTAAGTCTCTGATGCTGGCCCTAACTAAGGCCCTGATGCTGTCTCTACCTCAGAATCTGACATTTGAACGTCCTGACTCTCCCTAACATCCTGACGCTGCCCCTAAGTGAGGCCCCAACACTCTTCTTAACTAAGGACTTGCTGCTGTCCCTACCTAACACCCTGACACTGTCTGTAACTAACGACCTGACTCTTTCCCTGACTAACACCCTCGTTTTGGCCCTAACTAACGCCCTGACACTGGTTCTAATTATGGCCAAGATGCTGGCTCCAAGGCCCCGAAGATATCCCTAAGTAACAGCCCGAACTGTGTCTAACGAAGGCTCTCACGTTTTCTCTAACTGAAGCACTGACGCTGTCCCTTATAGTCTAAGCTGTCACTAAATAATGCCCTGGTCCCCTCCATAACTAAGGCCCTGAATATGTCCCTAAGTACATCTCTGACGATGTCCTTAACATCCCGAACTCTCTTCAAGTTCCCTCTGCGGCTCTGACACCGGCCCTTCCTAAGGCCTCGCCCCGGGCTTGTCCCCGGCGGCTGCGCGGTATTCTCTTGTCCGCGTCTCTAGCCAGCTGCCTGCCGTCGGCCACTCTAAGAGTCTGCGGTGCAGCGGTCCCACGTGGGACGTGCCTGTGTCGGCTCACCTGTGGGAGGAGAGTCACGGCCGCTCCGCCCTCCAGGGGACGGCGGCTCCGGGTAGGAATCTCTCCGCCGGTGTCTGGACACAGGGTTCTGTGCCCTTGTTTGCTGTAAATCCCTTGGAGTTACCTCTATTTTTTTTAATGGCTATCCCCCTCAGCATATTCATAATTTAAATTATTTACCACATTAAAATTCAGGAATGACATTATTACAAAGAGCAGGAAGACACCGGATGCCCCCCCCAATGATCTAGTACTTGGAGGATTTAAAATTCTAATGAGAAAACACTCACTCTCCTCACCCTCTTGGGCGTCAGCACAAGGCGGGGATCAGCTGCGTCCTTTATTTGTCCCTCTGATTTTCCAGAACCTTTCCTTCGAGAAGAAATCTCTGGGCTCTGCGGGAACTGTGAGTGGTGGCCATCAGGTAAATCTGAGACTGAAAAGCAAGAGGAAGAGAGCTAGAGGCGGAGGGGAGAATCGGTGATGGGGAGAAGCAGGGGCATCCACGTTCAATCGCAGGCTGAGAGTCTGGGTTAGTCTCCAACGAAGCCAAGGACCCCCAGGAGCTGACCCCGCTGGCCTTGTCACCTGGTGTGGGGACTGGGGACAGCCAGACCTCCATGGCCACTCTCAGAGAAATCAAGAAGGTGGGAGCGCACCCCTGAGAGCCAGATTGAAAACTGGTCGTGCTGTGAAACAATAAGATGCCCTTTCCAGAAAAGTGAAGACTGTTCTCTTGGTTCTCAAAGACTTGCAAATACTCCGTGTCCTTCTGGAGGCATGCTGAAGCCTTCAGCCTTTGAGGGCAGTAACGGGAGTGCATCTGGGCTCAAAGCCATCCAGCACTCACTCCTTGAGGGTGCTGAGGATGACCCGCGTCCACCCCTCGGGTGCTGTGGGCCTGAAACCCCCTGACCGCCGAGGACGGGAGGGGCCGTGCAGATGCTCCACTGGATACTGGGGACTGGGCTGGTGGGTTACAGGCCTTTATCAGATACATGGTTTGCAAACATCTTGTGCCATTTGGGATGGCGGATTACCTTATTCCTTGCTCCTTTCATACACAACGGTTTTTCATTTTGAGGAAGTCCAATTCATCTATTTTGTCTTTTGCTGCTTGGGCTTTCAGTAGATCTAAGAAATCATGACCAAATCCAAGGTCATGAAGATTTACTCTCATGTTTTCTTCTACGAGTTTTATGATTTTGGTTCTTGCAACTAGGCCTTTGGTCCATTTTGCGTTGATTTTGTATATGGGGTGGGGGGAGGTAAGGGTCCAACTTTATTCTTCTGCATGTGGGTATCCAGTTGTTCCAGAACGTGTGCTAACTGTGTGGGAGAAAATACCTGCAAATGATGTGACCAACAAGGGCTTAATTCTAAAATATACAAACAGCTCATACAACTCAAAAAAAGGAAAAAAAAATCAAAAAGTAGGCAGAAGGTCTAAATAGACATTTCTCCAAAGAATACATACAGATGGCCAATAGGCACATGAAAAGATGCTCCACATCGCTGATTATTAGAGAATGCAAATCAAAACTACAGTGAGGTATCACCTCATAGTGGTCAGAATGGCCATCATTAAAATGTGTGCAAATAAATGCTGGAAGGGGTGTGGAGAAAAGGGAACCCTTCTACACTGTTGGTGGGAATGTAAATTGATGCAGCCACTATGGAAAACAGTATGGAGGTTCCTCAAAAACTAAAAATAGAGCTACCATATGATCCAGCAATCCCGCTCCTGGGCACATATCCAGACAAAACTATAATTCAAAGAGATACGTGCACCCCAGCATCCACAGCAGCACTATTCACAATAGCCAAGACGTGGAGGAAACCTGAATGCCCCTCAACAGATGAATGGATATAGAAGATGTGGTACATATATGCAATGGAATAGTACTCAGCCATAAAACAGAATGAAATAATGCCGTTTGCAGCTACATGGATGGACCTAGAGATGATTATCATACAAAGTGAAGGAAGTCAGACAGAGAACGACAAATACCATATGATATCTCTTATATGTGGATGATAAAATGAGACCCAAATGAACCCATCTACAGAACAAAAACAGACTCACAAATATAGAAAACAGACTTGTGGTTGTCAAGGGGAAGACAGGGGAGAGGGATGGATTGGGAGTTTAGGATTAGTAGATGCAAATTACTATATAGAGGATGGATAGACAAGGTCTTACTGTACAGCACAGGGAACTGTATTCAATAGCCTGTAATAAACCATAATGGAAAAGAATATGAAAAATATGTATATATGTATGTATATACGAATCACTTTGCTGTACAGCAGAAATTAACACGACATTGTAGGTCAACTATACTTCAGTATCAATTAGTTTGAAGGCACTTTTATAAATTAGGTCTTATTTCTCTTGTCCTTTCATCCTGGGACAGATGTATAACAGAAACTAACCTGGATTACTCCGCGACGAACTCATATCACACAGAATTTTAACTGTTGAACAAACCATGAATACCAGTTACACCATGGGATGTCCTGATCCAATATGTAGTTTGTAAACCTTGTAGCAAGACTGCAGAATCCACTAAATTTGGAATTCAAACTGAAATGAAGCCACCTGTCCCATGACTGCTCCACAACTAGTTATACAACATCAATTGGAAACCATATACAATCAAATGAATGTAGATAGAAACAACTATAGCCTTCCTTTTTTTTCTTTTAGATGAAGATGGTATTTAAGGCGATGTCTTGGGCCATTTCAGGGTGTTACTCAATTTCCTGGTATCTCCCATGCACACAGGAGGTACACGTGGTAGTTAACTTGTTTGTGCAACTATATGAAGGTAGTTAATACCACAACACTACATACGTAAAGTGAATTAAATGCTAAAGTCATGTTTTGTATTTTTAATGACAATGAAAAAAAAGTGTAGCGCTGATATTTGTTACAAAAATGAACATTAAAAACATTCTTAGTGAAAAAAGCCATACAGAAAAGGCCACCCAGATCCCATACTCATCTTGTCTGCTTCAAATCCATCAAGGTTGTCCAAATGAGGGGGAAACTCAGTAATGGTTCCAGAAAAAGAAAACTGGATCAGGATGGAAAAAGACATTTTCACACAGTTGGGACAGCAGGTGAATGTTGACGTGGGGCTGAGTATTAAATTATACTGTGGACATCAGGATTTCTTCATTTAGGGGGTATATGCTGGTTCCTTGGGCGAAACACACTGAGCATTTTGTGTGAAGTGGCGAACGTGAGTACTTTTTGCCATCATTGCAACTTTTCTGTACATTTTAAATTACTGGAAAGTAAATTACTTTTCTAGACAACCATGTCAGTATCATGCCAGAAAATCAGAAAAGACAGACATCAAATTTTGTTATAGAGGCCAACACTTACCCAGACCAAGTTCAACCACGGTTGTGATACTTATTTCCCTTGTAGGAGTCCGCATGGTATAAAGAGGCACCGTGGGAAGAGTATATTAGTAGCTACCATGTCTTGGGTCCTGCGGATTACCTGGGGTGCAGTAGAAACTGTGAGATTTTAGTATTGCAATTTTTCACATTACTTCAAACACTATGTTAAAAATAATTTCAGTAAAGTTGCAAACTATGCAATCAATATACACAAATCAGTTGTTTCTATACACTAATAATGAACCAACAGCAAGAAAAATTAAGAAAACAATCCCATTTACAATTCCATCAAAAAGTACGAACTATTTAGCAATAAATTTAACCACGGACATGAAAGACCTATACACAGAAAACTATAAAGCATTGATAAAGGAACTGAAGACACAATAGAAAACAATATTCCATGTTCATATATCAGAAAAATTACTATTATTAAAATGTTTATTCTACCTAAAGCCATCAACAAACAGTGCCAGGAAAACTAGACACCAGACTCCAAAGAACGACACTGGTCACCATCTACACTGCACGTAAAACTAACTAAAAGCGCACAGTATTCCACGAAAACCCTTTCTCTCCTGAGTCCCCTGAAGACGCACCCCACCCACCCAGCAGTCAGCTGCACAGGAAGATTCTCCACACTTGCTCATTTTTTCCTCTTGCGGAGTCTCCTCACCAGTGGTTCCCGAGAAAACCCAGCTCCTGTCAGTGTGGACAATGCCTCATGGTCCAGAAACCTAAGCCCTGACAGGAGACAAAGCTCCTGTCTGCTTGTCACGGAGCAAAGTCTGTGGGCAGGGTGCACCTGTGCCCCCAGGGGCAGACAGGTGGGTCCGGCGCCCCCTGTGGGACGTCAGAGAAGTGCCGGGAGCGCCGCACTCACAAACCCAGAGGCCTCATCTGGAAGGCTGTTCTGCTGTATATACTAAGTTTGGAAATCCAAACTGAAATGCAGCCAAGTATCTCACTGTATCTTCTCAAAAGATGGCTAAGGAGCAATTAATTACAAACCATATGTAATGAAATGAATGTAGACACAAACTTTACAACTTCAAACAAAATTCACTCAAAATTGCCCATAGACAAATTTAAATGACCAAACTATAAAAATCCTAGAAAAAAAGATAATCTACATGACTTTGGGTCTGGTGACCTTATTCAGAAAACTGGAAGACAAACCACAAACTGCAAGAAACTATTTCCAAAACACATATCTGATAAAGGATCTGTACTCCAGTTATGCCAACAACGCCATTAAAATTTGGTAAAGATTGAAACACACACCTGGCTCAAGAAGATAAACAGGCAGTAAACCATACAAGAATATACTCAGGATGCTGGTGGAATGCATGTACAACCAACTTCAGAAGACAGTTTGGCAGTTTTTTGCCAAATCTAAACAGTCTCACCTTAGGATCCAAGAAGTGTACCTCTTGTATTTAGACAACTGCTTTGAAAAACTGTGTTCAAACCAAAACTAGCATCAAGTAATGCACAGCAGCTCTATTCATAATGGGTAAAAACGTAAAGATATCAGGATGGCCTTCCGTAGATGAATTCATAAGCAAATTAGGGCACACCCACGTCAAGGGGAGCACAACACACCACCCCAAAATGGGCCCATTTGACAAAAGGACTATTGGGACTGATTAAGAAACAGCAGACCCAGGAGAATCGTTCAAAACCAAGTAGAAAATGCCCTTTTAGGAGGGAAATGTACATTTATTAAGGATATCTCCATTTGTAAGGGTATGTCCCTCTCTGGACCAGGATTTGGTCTAACTATCAAGAAAAGCTTGTTGGTACTTCCCTGCTGGTCCAATGGTTAAGACTCCATGCTCCCAATGCAGGGGACCAGGGTTTAATCGCTGGCCAGGGAACTAGATCCCACATGCTGCAATTAAGAGCCCGCATGTCATAACTAAAGATTCACAGGCCACAACTAAGACCCGGTGCAGCCAAATAAATAAAAGTTTAAAAAAACTTGTCAATGAAATAGGCCTGGATGTAAATCTGTGTAACAACCATACCCTTGTTTACTGGGCTTTGACCAATAACATCCCTTAAATGGCTTCCTCCATTCCCTAACATCTTTCTTTTGTTCTCAGCAGAAGATAGCATTTAAGCTAATGGCTTGGGCCATTTCGGGGAGTGACTCAGTTTTCCTGGGTATCTTTCAAGTATACAGGAGGTATGCACGGTATATATTAAACTTCCGATTGTTTTCTGCAGTTCATCTCTTTTTCATTACAAGGGAGATCTCAATAAAGAACACAGAAGTGTAGAGGGAAAATTAGTTTTCCTCTCATATACGTGCAATGCAATAGTATTCAGAGATATAAAGGAGTGGACCATCAACCCGTGCAAAAAAAAATAGATGCATCTAACACTTACATTGCTAAGTGAAAGAATCCAGTCTGAAGTGCTACACACTGTATGACCTCATCTATATGACATTCTAGAAAAGGCAAAACTGACAACGGTAAACAGTTTACGGAATATGTGGTTGAAACAGTCCATATGATACTTTAGTGCTGAATAATTGTCACTACGCATTTGTCTACACCCACAGAGTTTTTACAACCCAACAAGTAATTTACAATCTATTCAAACTTAGCTACTTAGGATATGGGAGTGTCAAAGACTGGAATACAGAATGTAACAAAGAATCTAACTGATTCAGAAATGTATGAAAAAACTCACTGTTGGTAGCGGGACACATGAGCTGACCTAACTTTGGAAATGTACACACTCTGTAGGCCAAAGACAAAATGTGCCATACATACACAGGGGACTCTATCTTCCTTCCCATGAGGGGTAGTAGCTAACACTACTGAAACTATCATATCAGTAATCGAATGGAACAAGCGCTTAATTGAATAAATGACAAATGGTGGAAGCCAGGTTTCTTACCACTGCAGTGGGATGTTACAGTCAAACAAAGGGAGAAGGTTACAGTATGCATGTCATAACAGATCTGGTTGGAGATATCAGTATAAACTATCTTTAGCCTACACATAGTTCCACATGGAAATCTTTATAATTATGTGTATAGATATAGCCTGGGATACATGCATATATTTCTATGTACTGTCAGCTGAGCACATTTAGCTCCCACATGTAAGTTTTTAATACCATTCTCTAATAAAAAGAACAAGGGCTCTTTGAAGAAAAGGCTGATGCTAGGACTGAGACGGTAAATATAAGAAACACGATAATCTTAAAATATCAGAAAGTAAAGAGGTACCAAAAATTTTTTAAACCCACAAAAGAAAAATTATGTAAAATGAAAACAGGAGGAAATGGAAAAAGCCCTCAACAGCCAAAGCAAGAATTAACTAAGCAGTCTAAAACTGTAGTGCTGGATTATAACCAAAAGTTTACAATAATTATTCACATGTCCAAACTGGTAAAAATAAATTACATCGTTTTTGATGAATGGTGTTAAACAGAAATCTCCTATGCAGAAAGCCTCTCAACATATATATAGCCACTCAGCTGTCCATCAAGCATGTGAAGCTAACCCCTCTCTCCTCAAGCATGGGTTCTGCATTATGACTTCCTCCTAAATAAGACACACAGGATGGACACGGGGAAAAAATTAACCTCACTGTGGGAAAACTTGACCAACACTACTTCAGCTGGGTGACCAAAGTTAAGAATATAAGTGAGAAACTTCCTTAAGAGCCTGTCCTCTTGATATACAGTGAAGAGGAGTCACTTCACCTCTGTGATCTGCTTTCTCAAAGCCAAGTCGAACCATGACAGAACCACCAAGCAAATCCCAGTGCAGGGCAGTCTACGAAATACCTGCCCAGTCCTCCTCCACACTGTCAAGGTCATGGAAACCAGGAGAGTCTGAGCAACAGTCAGAGCCCAGAAGACACTAAACAGACATGATGACCCCATGTCCTATGAGACCCTGGAACAAGGAAAGGTATAACAAAGGGAACATGAATGGGAACTTCAGATAATAGTAAAGTATCAATATTGGTTCATTATTTGTCATGATTCTGTAGAAAATTAGACAGGAAAAATTAAACATCAAGTAAGAAAAACCTACTGTAACAAACTGGAAATCTACAGGAAATGGGGCATTTCTTTGTAAAAAAACCACATTACCAAAATGAACCCTAAATTAAGGAAAATACAAAAAGACCAATGAATCACCGAGGAACCTCTCCCCCATATTGGTTATCCTATCACTGTTCCAGGGTCTCCCTCTCCCGGGACAGGGAAGGAGCAGGGACAGAGCTGTCTGGTAGCTCCCCTAGTATATGACCCCACCCGGGGTCTTCACCTCCCCCAGCCACGCCTACCCAGTGAGGACACCTGAGGAAGGACCAGGAATTGTTGATTCAGATGTATCAACTAGGACTTTTTCTCTCCCCAGCGACTGGACACACTTACGGAAGTAAAATAAATGAGTATTTATCGTCAGGGTAGAAATGCATTAATACTTGCAAGTGGCAAGTTGAAGGATGGGACTGGATCTGGCAGGTCCCATGGCTCACACTGTCTCAGTGTGACCTTGCTTCTCTCCACACCTTTGTCCTGCTCAGTGCCTTTGGGGGACCCCATTCACAGGCACAGGCTCTCGCACTGCCCTTGGGCCAACAGCTGTTCTAGGCTGGCAACCACTCACCATCCATTTTCCGAGAAAGAGTTTCTCCTTTTCCTGGATTCCAAGAAAGTCATGGTTTTAAATGCCTTTGATCTGGCTTGGGTGGCATTCTCACCCTTGACCCATCACCAGGAGATGGAAAATGGGACTGGCTAGATGCGGGCTGTAAACCCATCTTTGAGCTGGTGCAACACGCGCTCATCCTTCTGGAACTGTCTGGACTGGAAGCAGGTGAGATGTAATTCCCAAAGGAAAACTGAGGCACTTGGGCGTGAGAACAGATGCTGGCTTGGAGAAAGCAGCAGATTCTAAGTCAATGACAGCTCACTGCACAGCACAGAATCTGACACAAAAGGAAGAAAGAGGTTCACTTAGGGTCAGGGCTGCAGCTACTCATCCAGTGCTCTTCCTGTCCTTCCAAGACGGCAAGAAGTTCTTTCACTTGCTGAAAAGTCAGGATCATTGGTGGTGGTAAACGCAAGTCTCTTTCCTTGGGCGTCAGATCCTCACATCTCAGCCCATGTGCCCTCAGAAGACACACAGACTTCATCCCTGCCCCTGAGAGGTGGGAGCCCTTGAGCTATGCCATCTCCCTGGCCATATTAACTACCCATCCCTGAAAAACAATACTGTTCCTTTTCCAGTTTCTTCTCTCTCCTTTACTAAGAGGAAGAAACCAAATGCTAAGGTGGTAAGGAAACTCGCGTGCAATGAAGTAACGGGAGGCTCAAGAACTCTTCCATGCCATGGAACCCATAATTGGCAGGCTTTCCAGAGGCCATTTGGATGTATATGGCTCTCCAAGACAATGCAGTCTCAGTGTAAACCTCCCATTTGGAGGTCCAGTTGCTCCCATATCTTTGATTCCCAATGAATATGCATGTCAAAAGTTTCTAACGACTGAAAGGACAAAGGACTGCAGGGCCACGGTCTGCTGTATGGGTGTTGTGTCAGGGACACAATCCAATGTTTAGAGGATTATTACTTCTCTTGGCAGCCTATGAGGCTGTGAGGGGGAGGCCTTTTTCTCAACCACATGCACCTTGGTAGTTGAAACTTCTCATAGGAAGGTCTACACTGCCCAGGTAGCTCTTGAATCGCCTGGCATCATGGTCAGCTCCGTAACTGTCCATGAGGGCCTGACAATGCCCAGGCTGGACTGAACTAGAGGACCACAGATGCCCGCCTGGCGAGTCAGAGGTCAAGGGCTGTCCTGCCTGAGACTTGATCATCTCTCATGCCCACTCAGACAGGACAAAGGATGCCTCCAGTTCCAGGAGGGCCCCACTGGCCCTTAAGAAGGCAGCATCCTGGGGCTGGCAGGTCACTGCACCCGGTCCTGTATAAATCCACACATGTCCACTGAGCGCCCTCCTGTCTGGGCTGCGCTGGGCCCTGGGGCTGCCCAGGCAGAGTAGGGCCAGCATCACCCTCCCCAGGTAGGAGGGCCGAAGGAAACCATGCCTGACTTCTGACATGCTCCTCGATCCTTGACAGAGGTCGAGGTGGATAAGAAACAGTCCGAGACAAGAACAGACATTTCATTCTTCTCTCAGAGCGCAGGACTGGGGGGGAGGGAGGCCAGAAAAACAGTTATTGACCTCAGCTCCCTGACTCCTGTCTGACCCTGGGCAAGTCCTATCCATTCTGGAGGCTTCAGAGAGGAGGAGTGGGGCGGGCAATGAGGGCCGATTGTGCTTAAACCTAACTCTAACCTTTACCCTAAGAACCCTAACCTCTAACCGTAACCCCCTAACAACCTTAGCCCCAGGCCCCTAGACCCTCGCCCCTGACCCCTAAACTCTAATCCCTGACCCTTTAACCACAGCCCTCTACCATGACTCTCCAACAATGACCCATAACCCTAAACCGTGACCCCTGAACCCTCACACGGACTCAACCCCAGGCCTAAAGCCTGGCGTAGTGGGTACCGAGGGATGACTGTATGAACTCTCACAGAAACCAAGGAATTCAATCTTGCTGACCATGAATTTAGCAATGTTTTTTTAGATTTGACAGTAAAGCATAAGAAATGAAAGAAAAAATAGATAAATTGGGTTTCCTCAAACTTACAAACCTTTGTGCATCAAAAGAGGCTATCCAGAAATTAAAAGACAGCCCACAGAATGGAAGACAATATTGGCACATTATATATCTGATAAGACTCTCTACCTAGAATATACCCAGGACTTTTACAACTCATCAACAAAAAGACAAACAGTAACATTTTTGAAACAGACAAATGGCTTGCACGGACTGCTCTCCAGGCAAGACATACAAATGGTCAACAAGGACACGAGAAGCTGTCAGGCATCAGTAGTCATGATGGAAACGCAAATTAAAACCCCAGTGTGGTGCCCCTTCACACACGCTAGAGTAAAAATAAATTTTAATATAAATTTTAGAATATGTAAATAAAAACAACAAATGCTGGCAACAATGTAGAGAAATTGGAACCCTTAAAAGTTACTTGTGGAGATGTACAATGGTGCAGTCTATGTGTTCAAAACTTTAGCATTTACTCAAAAATATAAAATATAATTACCATGTGGTTCAACAACTCCACTCCTAGACATATACCCCAAAAATGGAAAACAGGCGTTCAAACAAAAACTTGTACACCAATTATTCATAGCAGCACTGTTCAAAATAGCCCAAGGTAGAAAGGATTTCAATGTCCATCAGCAGGTAAATGGATAAGCAAAATAAGGTAGATCCATAAGCTGCATTACTCTGTCATATAAAGGAATAAAGTAAAATTCTACAGCCGCTGTGGAAAACTGTATGGTGGCTCCTCAGAAACATGGAAAACGTATGATCCCTTGATTCCGCTCCAGGGTGTACACCCAAAATATTAGAAAGCGAGGACTGGAACAGACATTTGTACCCCGTATTCATAGCAACATTATTCACAACAGCCAAAAGGTGGAAGCGGCACAACACATCCTTCAGCAGATGAATGGACAAGTACAGTGTAGTATATACACAACGGAATACGATTCAACCTTGAAAACTAAGGTAATTCTCACACATGCTACAACGTGCATGAACCTTGAAGTCGTTATGCCAAGTGAAACCAGCCAGACACAGACAGGACACACGTTGTATGATTCCACTAGTATGAGGTATCCAGATAAGTCAACTTCAAAGACAAAGTAGAATAAGGTTGCCAGGGGTTGAGGTGAGTTAGGGTTTAATGGCTCCGGTTTCACATGGGGAAAATAAAGCTCTGGAGATGGAGGGTGAGGATATCTTTACAACAATGTGAATGTAATTAATGCCACAGAACTGGATACTTAAAAATGGTTTCAATGGGGCTTCCCTCGCGGCACAGCGCTTAAGAATCCACCTTTCAATGCAGGGGACACGGGTTCAAGTGCTGGTCCTGGAACATCCTGCATGCTGCAGAGCAACTAAGCCCGCGAGCCATAGCTACTGAGCCTTCGTGCCACAACTACTGAAACCCATGCACCTAGAGCCTGTGCTCCACAACAAGAGAAGCCACCGCAATGAGAAGCCTGCACACGGCAACAAAGAGTAGCCCCTGCTCGCCACAACTAGAGAAAGGCTGCGTGCAGCAACAAAGACCCGACACAGCCAAAACATAAAATAAAATAAGTTTTTAAAAGCTTTTAAAAATGGTTTAAATGGTAAACTGGAGTATTTTGTGAAAGTGGAAAACTTTATACTGCTATTTAAAGTTTTTTTATACACTTGAAATTTACTAGAAAATAAAGTACTTATCAAAACCACCATGTCATACCACGCCGGAAACACAGACATCAAACTCTGTTATAGAGGCCAAGCCCTACCCAGATCCAGTTCACCCGCAGTGGTGATGCTAATCAGCCCTGTAGCAGTCCACATACTACAAGAGGCACCGTGGGAAGGTTACATTGGGAGCCACTATGTCTCGGGTGCTGAGGAAGACCCGGATGTAGCTGAAACCGTGGGATTGCTGAATTCTAGTTTTCCACATTCAACCGCCAAAAAACTGTTACAACTAAAACATGAATTCAGTAAAGCTGCAGGATACAAAAAAAGAAAAATCAACGCACAAAGATCATTTGCGATTCTATACGCTGATAAGGAACCATCAGAAAAAGAATTTTTAAAAAATCTCACTTACAACTGCATCCAAAAAGATAACGAGGAGTAGATTGAACCAAGGACGTGAAGGACCTGCACACTGAAAACAGGAAGACACTGATAAAGGAAACTGAACAGACAAAAATAAATGGAAAGGTACCCCGTGCTCATGAGTAAACAGAATACTGTGAAGATATGCATTCTAAGGTGGGACTTCCCTGGCCGCCCAGGGGTCGGGACCCTGCACTCCCGCTGCAGGGGCCGCGGGTTCCATCCCTGGTTGGGGAACTAAGATCCCGCATCCTACATGCCACATGGTGTGGCCCCCAATTTTTTTAAATTAAAAAATATGCATCCTAGCCAAATTAATGTACACATTCAATGCAATCCCTACCCAAAGTCCAATGACATTTTCCATAGAAACAGAACAAACAATCTTAAGTTGTGTGTGGAGCCACGAAGGACCCAGAAGAGCCAGAGCGACCCTGAGGCAGGAGAACGAGCTGGAGGCATCTCGCTCCCAGACTTCACACTTCGTTACGAAGCTACAGTCCCAGCGAAGTGTGGCATTGGCACAGAAACAGGCACACGGGCCAGAGGAACAGAGCAGAGAGCCCAGGAGTCAACCTACAGCTATGCGATCAGTTAATTCACAAGAAAGAAGCCCAGAACGTACGCCGGGGAAAGGACAGGTCCCTCAATAAACGGTGCTGGGAAAACCAGACGCCACTCGCCAAAGAACAACACTGAACTCTGTCTACACCCCACACAAAAGGGGCCAAACACCCAGTTTTCCACATCAAGCCCTTCCTCTCCCGGGTCCTCTGAAGACAGACACCCGCAGCGGTCAGCCACGCACAGGAACCTTCTCCCCACTTTTTCTCACCTTCTCCCTCAGCGGCAGCACCTCCCGGCAGGTCCCGAGGAGACCAGGCTCCTCTCAGCATGAACTGGACCCCCCAGTGTCCCAGAGCTGAAGCCCCAGCGGGTCCTGAGGAGAGCCGGCTTCCGTTAGTGTGGACTTGGCCCCGGGTTGTACCAAAGCCCGGCCATCAGCATGGACTCAGCCCCGCGTGTTCCTGAAGCCAAAGCCCCAGCAGGTCCCGAGGAGACAGGGCTCCTCCCAGCATGAACATGAACAGCGTGATCTGAACAGACATCCGGCGAAAAAAGATACAGATAGTAAAAGTCGTACAGAAACAAGCTCAACAACATATACCGTTAGGGAACTACAAATTAAAATCATGAGACACCATAGCACACCAATTGGGACTGCTAGGCTCCAAAAATATGACAATACCAATTGCTAGAGGGTGAGGAACAGAAGGAACTCTCCCTATAGCTGTGGGGTGGTGCCTGTGCAGCCACTTTGTAAGACAATTTGGCAGTTTTTTCCAAAGCTAAACAAGTCTCACGTTGGGATCCAACAATCATACTTCTAGTATTTAGGCAACTGCTTTGAAAATCTATGTCCAAATGCAAACAAGGATGCAATTATGCACAGCAGCACTTCCATAATGGCTAAAAACTTGAAATCAGGATATCCTTCAAAAGATGAATGCATAAGCAAATTGGGGTACATCCATGTCAAGGCGAGTAGAATATGCCACCCCAAAATATGTCTCTCTGGCATAAGGGTTATTGGTCTGCTTTAAAAAAATAGGGCTTCCCTGGTGGCTCAGTGGATAAGAGTCCACCTGCCGATTCAGGGGACACAGGTTCGAGCCCCGGTCCGGGAATATCCCACATGCCGCAGAGCAACTAAGCCTGTGCGCCACAACTACTGAGCCTGCGCTCTAGAGCCCGCGAGCCACAACTACTGAGGCCGTGTGCCAAAACAACTACTGAAGCCTGCACGCCTAGAGCCTGTGCTCCACGACAGGAAAATCCACCACAATGTGGTGCCCGCGGGCCGCAATGAAGAGTAGCCCCTGCTCGCCACACCCAGAGAAAAGCCTACATGCGGCAACGAAGACCCAATGAAGCCAAAAATAAAATAATAAATTTGTTTTTAAAAAAATCTCAGAAAGCTGAGTTTGCCGTTTTATGAAGGGCATTTACAATAGAGAAATCTCCATTTATAAGGGTATGTCCCTCTTTGCACCAAAAATAGAAGGATAATTAAATCTTAAGTAACTCTTTTCAATGGGGAAGTCCTGACTTAAATGTGCACACAGCCATACCCTTGTTTACTGTGCTTTGCCTGATAACCTTCCATAACCGGCCTTCCCCCCTTCCCCAGCATCTTTTCTGTGTTTAGCTGAAGACGGTATTGAAGTGGATGGTTTTGGTCACTTCAGGGAGTGACTCAGTTTTCCGTGGTGTCCCCCCTCTATTCAGAAGGTATACATGTTATTAAACTTCTGCTTTTCTCCTGGTAATCTGTCTTTTATTACAGGGGCGGGGGGGGGCTCAACCAAGAACCTAGAAAAGTAGAGGGAAAGTTGTTTTTCCTCCCATACACATGCAGTGGAATACTACTCAGCAGAAAGGAATGCACCATCCACCTATGGAAAGACATGGATAAACCTTCAGCGTGTACTGCTAAGTGAAAAATCCAGCCTGAGCAGGCTGCACACAGTGTGACCCCATTGATGACATCCCGGGAAAGGCAAAGCTACATAGATGATAAGCAGATCATGGGGTGGGGGGTTTGAAGTAGTCCATGTGATACTCTAGGATGGATACCTGTCACTATGCATTTGTCTAAGCCCATAGATGTGTGTAGCCCAAGGGGCCAATCATAATCTACTCAAATTTAGTTATTTAGGGTGTAGGATGTTGCACGATGGAATACGTCATGTGACAGAATCTAACGATTAGAAATATATGGAAACAACTCACTGTAGGGGATGGGGTAAAAGCTGCTGACTTAAGTTACCTTTGGAAATGAATGGAATCTGTAGGCTAAAGGCAAAATGGCCCGTATATATACAGTGGGCTTTGTTTTATGAAGTTCTTTCCAGGGTGTAGTAGCTAACAATTCTGAAACCTCTGCACATGTAATGTGGAAAGGAGCAATGCATAGATAAATGGCAGATGGTGGGAGCCAGGCTCCTTGCTGTGGGAGTGCGAACTTACAGGTACGCAAGGGGAGAGCCTCTGCCCTCGTAATCCTGGATCTGGGCTTCCTGGGAGGATGCCGACTGGCCGGGGGGAACACACAGATCTTCACGCCGGGAAGACCCTGCAGACATAGGAACTTCGCACCCCATCTTTCCATCCACACCTGCTGGAAACACTCAGCCCTCCGTAATCAGTCAACTGCAGCGTTTAAGACATTCTCACCCCTAAGCAGATAAAGGAGCGTGAGGGTCTGGCTTACCCCTAAGCTGTCCCAGAATCTAGGCCCTGGGGATGGAGACAGTTTGGGGATTCCTGGGCCTCTGAATCCAGGCCCTGGGGGTGGAGCCAGGTTGGGGCTCCTGGGCCTCTGAATCCAGGATCTGGGGGTGGAGCCAAGTTGGGGGCTCCTGGGCCTCTGAATCCAGGCCCTGGGGGTGGAGCTAGGTTGGGGGTTCCTGGGCCTCTGACCAGCAGGTGAGAGGAAGGAGGAAGACCAGTCCTGAGGACAGAGGTGCCCTGAAGTCTGTGAGCCCAGGAGCCCCGATGGGACTCATTCCCAGTGAGGACATGGGCGGGGCCTGCAGTGGTTCTGTGTTCCCCCTGGGCCCTTTGATGAAGCCATGGCAGCACTGGGCCCAGACGTCTCCTGGCGGCGTCTCAAACTCTGACACAGTGGTTTTACAAAGGAACAAGAGAATGGAGCTGAGCCCCTGACGGCCACTCCTTTCTGGCTCTGAGTTGCTTCCAACAAGACCGCAGTCACCTGCATTAGTCTGCTGTGACCCATCTGCCCCCACTTTGCCTTTCCTCTCCCTCCCTGCCATGATTCCAGTGACATTTCCAGCCCGGACCCCTCTCCCAGGCCAGACGCCTCCGTCCAGTCACTGCACACCCATCTCACCTTGGGGGCTTAGCAGGGTTTCAGAGGACTGGGATCCTGCAGCTCCCCACACCCAGGAGCAGCCCCACCTTCCCAGGTTGCTGAGCCCAGGCACCAGGTGTAACCGAGCAGGACCCTGTGGGGCCTTCGCAGGACAGAGCCCTCCCCCACACCCTCTGCTGTAGCTCCTCTCTGAAGTACCTGGATAACAGTGCCCGATGCATGCTTCCTCCACCACCAAGTGGAAGAAATTAACTACTTGATGATCAGGAACAGGTAACCCCGGAGCTCCTGGTGCCTAAGAATTTATAACGTTAACCGCCTGTTACCTCACCATCAATCAGAGAATCGTGCACCAGCTGATCACATACCCTGCGACCCCCCTCCTTCACTTGGCCTTGAAAATTGCTTTGCTGAAATCCCTCAAGGAGTTTGGGGTTCTAGAGCACAGGCCACCTGGCCTCCTTGTATCGGCACTTTGACAATTCAGGCTGCACCTTCCTCCACCACCCCCGGTGTCAGTAGACTGGCTCTGCTGCCCTCGGGCGAGTGGACCCACGTTCGGTTCGGTAACACTGGGGCCTCCCAGGCTCCCACTCGCCTTGGCCCCAGTGACTGTCAGCTCCTCCTCCACAGTCTTGTTGCAGCAAAAACAGAAACGAAGTTTCCCTGCCCCGAGAACAAGGGAAACAAGGGGACAGCGAACAGGCTAGAGAAGAAGCGTAACCTGGCCTGAAAGAGCTCATCACTCCTTGTTTCACTTTGTCATTCATTTGTAGTAACTAGATTTGTACTCTACAAAGCTAACCTCACTCCGACACTATGGAATTTACCTTCGGCACCCATCACCCCTCACTGTGTGTGTTACAGCCCCTGCTTCTCACTCCCTAACCTTATTATGTAACGCACTTAGATTCTATACGCTCCTCATAACAAATCACCCCCTAGTTTTTCATTTCAGAAACAAGGTCACTGGCCGATAAACCAGAGGCAAACGGACGCAATTACCAGACTGCCGGACCCCAATTACCGGGTGACCTGATGCCAGCTGTGACTGATTTGAAATAATGTAAAGGAAAGGAGGAATGCAAGACCTTCACTACTTTGATCCTTATCCTCTACCCCGGACTGCGAGAGCCCCACATATAAAACCTTTCCTGATTCTCAAGGAGGGGTGCCCAGTTCTTGAGGTCTAGCCGGCTGTGTCTTCCCTGCTGCCTCGCAGAAAAATAAAGCCATCTCTCTCTTCCTCCAAAACCCGTCTCCGTATTTCTGTTCGGCCTCGGTGCACTGGGAAGCCGATATTTCAACAACAGCCTGTAGCCAGTTCCCACGCTAATTCTCCTCTACGCCCACAGCCCTAGCCCAAGCCCGATCTTGTGCCTGGTTCCTCCATCAGGCCTGACAAACCTCCCTGCCCCACGGTGCGTCTCACATCCCACCCCAACGTGGTCTTTCTGAAGCATAAACGAGACTGTGACTCTCTCCCTCCTGTAATCCCCCAAAGTTTCCCCACTTTCGCTAGGGTATCTGCCGGGAGAGACATCTGCCAAGGCCCTGAGAGTCCCCGGCAGCCCCACTAGGCTGCTGGCTCCTGGGTTCCCAGACACTGAGCACCTCAGCAGGCCAGGAGACACGGCAGGAAACCCCAGAACTGCTCACCTCCAAAGGGGGTTGGCACTGCCACTGCCTGATCAAAGAGAGCAGAGAAGGGTTCCCCAGCTGGGACACAAACTCTGCACGAGTGGCCTCTCCTTGCGCCATTAGCTCACCTCGTCTGACTTGAGGGAAGGAAGGACCGAGGCATACTTGGTTCCTAAGGAGGATGCTATAGGCTCAGTCATGTCTCCCCAAATCCACATGCTGAATCCCTAACCCCCAGGACGTGGCTGTATTTGGAGATGGGATTTTTAAAGAGGTGATCAAGGTTAATATGACATCACTAGGGTGGATCCTAATCCAATAGGATTGACGTCCTACAAGAAGAGATTAGGACACAGATAGGCACAGGGGGAGACCATGTGAGGACCTGGGGAGAAGATGGCTGTCTAAGCACCAACTAGAGAGACCTCAGAAGAAGCCGTCCTGCAACACCTTGATCTCAGATGTCTGGTCTCCAGGACTGGGGGAGGATGAACTCCTGCTGTTTTTTTTTTTTGTTTGTTTGTTTGTTTGCGGTACGCGGGCCTCTCACTGTTGTGGCCTCTCCCGTTGCCGAGCACAGGCTCCGGACATGCGGGCTCAGCGGCCATGGCTCACGAGCCCAGCCGCTCCGCGGCATGTGGTATCCTCCCGGACCAGGGCACAAACCCATGTCCCCTGCATCGGCAGGCGGATTCTCAACCACTGCGCCACCAGGCAAGCCCCACTCCTGCTGTTTTAAACCACCCAGCTTGTGGTCGTTTGTTACAGAAGCCACAGAACAGTCACACGGACCCTGCTCTGTGGGACCCTGGAAGTGCGGGTCTCATTAAAGACCAACAGAGGCTGGGTTACAGAACCCTTAGAGTCAGCACTGGGCCCCAGAAATTCTAAAGCAGTGGCTGGACACCAGAACGTTGAGGGGTCAGTCGGAAGCCAATCCCTAAGGGTGCCGGCTGCACACGGCCTCCCCAGGTTTTTACGCCTGCCTGTACAAGTTGGGGATAAGTATTTCCATCCTGATTCAGGACCTCTGATATCACCGTTCACGCTGCCAATTAAGAACCCACGAGTTACACAGAGGAAAACCCTAGCAGGACACTTGCTCCAGTGGGAAAGAATTCTGAAGTTGGTCAGAGGTGGGGAATCGTCTCCCACGCAGCCAGCAGCCCCCACCGCAAGGCACGTCCTCACTGCAAAGCTGGGGGACCGTGCCGAGGCGTCCCTGAGTAAACGTGAGCTGACCCCCAGGCCAGCTGCTGCTGAACTGTTCCCGCCCTTCTCAGGTAAAACATCTGAATGTGTGCAAGGATTTGAAAGCCTAGAGGAAGGGCCATGGAGCCACACCAGCCACGGCACACAGGCCGACGTGGGGCCTGCAGGCTAGCCAGCATGGTCCTGGCCCCGGGTGCTCTTCTGGAAGCTTTCCATCTCCCTGTCCAATGTACCCCTCCTGTCCCGGCCCCCACCGCTTTTCTCCGTCCTCACCTCTGCCCGGGGAGAAATTCCAGCGGCAGGTATGGGTGACACATCCTCTTCTTTAGCAGGTGGCAGCCCGGCAACTCCTGCAGAAAGTCCAGCAGAGCCCCACTCGCACCGGGCCACGCACAGAGCCATGGGCCCTACTCCCTCCCACCAGCCCAGCCCCGAGACTGCCGATGGGGCAGAGAATATGGCGTCAGGCACAGCTGCAGGAGCTCTTGCTGCCTAGAGCGGGGTTTATATTGACCTCAGCCCAGGCACACCTGGGGAGGGCTGGCCGGCCGGGTCAGGCTGCCCAGGTCAGCCAATCCTCGCCCCTCAGGGGCTCACAGTTGCAGAACATGGGCCTTGCTGCACCGGCCAGGTCCAAGAACAGGTATAGGTCCTGAGGGTCAGGATAGACAAGGGGCTGCAGCCCTGGCTTGTTTTCTAATCATTTTATCTGGCCCATGAGTGGGAGACAACTTCAAGAAGACCCTCTCCTAATGAGAGGAACCCAGGAGTCAGGGAGAGGAGGGGTCGTGGGTAAAACAGAGGCCTGGTGCCCCAGCTGCAGTGGAAGCCTCTGGAAGACCCGGTGGAAGGAGGCCGCACAAAGTGAAGCCCAGGGTCACAGACCTGTCCCGGAGCCGCTGTTTGTTAGTTCACGTCTTGCTCTGAGGTGCTTTGTGTCAGCTCTGACCAACAGGTGAGCTGGCGGTGCTCTGAAAGAAGGGCTACGTGCACAGTTCCTATGTACCCAGCCTTGCTGGGGTACCTGCCCAGCTGAGTTCCATACCCTGGGCGGGGCCTCACCACGAGAGCCCCATGGGCTGCTGGGTACCTGCTCAGCTGAGCTCCATACCCTCGGAGGGACCTGACCATGAGAGCCTCATGGGCTGCTGGGTACCAGCTCTGCTGAGCTTCATACCCTGGGAGGGGCCTGACCACGAGAGCCCCGTGCGATGCTGGGTACCTGCTCAGCTGAGCTCCATACCCTGGGAGGGGCCTGACCACGAGAGCCCCGGGGGCTGCTGGGTACCAGCTCAGCTGAGCTTCATACCCTGGGAGGGGCCTGACCACGAGAGCCCCGTGGGCTGCTGGGTACCTGCTCAGCTGAGCTCCATACCCTGGGAGGGGCCTGACCACGAGACCCTGTGGGCTGGGAGGGGTGTGTGTGTATGAGCGTCCTCTCTGTGTAGCCGGCACAGAATTGCTTGGCACCTTCCCTGTGGGCAATGCTGGGATGAAATGAGGACCAGGAGATGCCACGGACCCCCTGAATACCTGTCCATCCCGAGTGATGAGGTGAGTAGGCCGGTGCTGGCCACTGGGCTGCGTGAGGGAGGCCCCACGGGTATCTCTTTGTGTCTTCCACCTGACACCACGGAGGCCTCCCCAGGACAGAGCAGAGGGCCTGCCTGGGGCAGGTGGGAGCTCCTGGTGACCCTGCAGGGGACATGAGAGGGACGGACCAGGCAGGAGGGGGAGGGAGCCCAGGAAGGGCCATGGGACTCGGGGCCGAGGGGTCCTTTCTGGGTCTGAGCTGGGAGTGGACGTGCAGGTGGTGCGTGTGATCCAGGAAAGCTGCCCTGGTGACGTGAGGCTGAACCTGCTTCAGAGTGACAAGCCTTCCGGGTGATCCCAGAACAGGACAGTGAGACGGATCCTGTTAGAAGAAGGTGAGTGAGTCCCCCCAGGAGGAGGCTCTGTGCACTGGCCCCGGGAGGGGGTGAAGGGAACGGGCGTGGAACCTGCGGGGAGTGGGCAGTCCCCCTGCGTGGGCGGCAGGTGCAGACCCCACTCCGTGGTCCCACAGCTGTGCTTCCGGCTGGATTACTTGGCTTCTCGGAGCCTCAGCTTCCTGGTCTGCTCGTGGGGTGATGGCAGCACGGACTAACTAGTAATTTGCTCAGAACAGGGTAGGAAGGGGTCTAGTGGAAATTCCACGGAACACCGTCAGCATGGGAATCGCGGGCCCTGTTTCCCGCAGGTCTGTCTTCAGGATCAGGGGAGCAAATCCGAGCAGACTTGCAGCAGAGCCGGGGGAGGGGCTCCGTTTGGTGGGTCCCCCTGTTTCCTGAATCTCGGAAGGAGCAGCTCCAGCGGGCAGTGGCAGCTTCATCCCACACCTGGAAGCATCCAGACCTCAAGGCCCAGCAGCCCCCGAGCCCTGTGTCTGGGCCCCCGGGAGGCAGATGGGGCAGGCCGGCGTCCTCCTTGCCCTCTTTCTGCCCAGAACATTCGAGGTCCAGGCCGTCAATGGGGAGAAGCAGGGATGGGGGTGTCGCACGTGGGAAGAGGACACGGAGCAGCGTGTGTGCGTGGACGTCCACACCGGGAATGTGGGTCGGTGGGGCGCGGGCTCTGGGAGGTGCAGATGGGGGGCCTGAGGGAGCAGGGCGGGGCCGGGGGTCCTGGGGGGCGGGGGGCGAGCTGTGCCTGTGCCGGGCCTCAGACTCCGTGGGGCTTCCCTCCACTGGTCACTGGGAGGAGGGGCCGAGCAGCGTGGATGGACAGACCCCTCGCGTCCCCAGGCCCTGGCAGCCTCGGCCCTTCAGGCTCTGGGCCGGGGAGCCTGAGGAGCGCAGGTGCAGCTGTGCCCACAGGGAGGCCTGCAGGGGCTGAGCAGGAAGCGCCGGGTGGTCTCGCCTGTGCGGAAGCTTCCGAGCCGGTGTCCGGGGGGAGCTCTCACCTCGCACGTGGGTTTCGAGTCCACAGCTCAGATCACCTTCTAGCCGCTTGCTTTGTTTTCTAGACACAAAGTCCTAATATCTCCTGTGTCCCCTGCCCGTGAAAAGGCGCGTCTGATCTGGCACCAGGTGCTGCCTCTGGTCCCTCCTGACTGGACGCCCGGCAGCCAGTGTCACCGCGTCACGACTGTCAGGGGGTGTCAGGCGTGGGGGGACGAGAGCACAGGGTCCAGGCCCACGAGGGGCCGTGCCGTCCGCGGAGCCGGTGCTGTGGCTGTACGTGTTCCCTCCCCGACCCCGCGGGCAGAGAGCACCGCCCCCTTCCAGACTGCTACCAAGTGAAGTCACGTGGCCCCTGCTCGGCCCCGGCCTGGCGAGGCGCTCTGCCTCGGCGGGGAAGCTTTCCTTTTTCCACGGGGGTGCAAGTAGGCAAATAACAAAACCAAAGCTGAGATCAGCACAGCACAGGCTCTGTTCAGTGGCCAGAGAATGCAGAAGCGGGAACTAAGTTCACAGATCACCTTCTCGCCCTCCTGGAGAGAGTGCTTTCATTTTAAAGAGTAAAGACAAAGGGAGGAGGAGTGAGGCTAATGACGGGGTGAAGAGGCCTTCTGGGGAAGGGGCGGGGCTTTTTCCAAGGGGGTGGGGCACCACCTCCTTTTACCCGTTTCTGGTCATTCATGTCCAGTCATGGCCACCGGTAGGTGTGTCACTGAATAAGCTGATATAGTAAATTCAACACGTGATGAGACTCAGGGTCTGTTGCAGGTCACATTCGTTGCCATCTTGGTCCCAGCTGGTCCCATCTGTTTGTTTGTTTGTAGCTTCCTTTCTTATCTCTGGACGCCTTAACTTAAATACTTAGGTGAACTCCTGCTGAAGGTGGGGGTGGAGGACAGCCCTGTGAAAGGTGGGAGCACGGGTTCTGAGCAGGGCCTGGAGCAGCTCTGACAACAAGAGGCGGAGCCTGAGACGGGCGGTCAGTCTGAAGCCCACACTGGGGCCTGTGGTCGGCTTGCGGAGGTGGTCAGCCGGGGCACGTGTCAGCGAAGGTTCTCGGTGTTTACACAGAAGATATGAACATGGGCCCAGATGCAGAGCTGCCTGCGGACGCTGCTACAGAAACCCCTGATTCTTTCCTGAGAAAAGTGTTGGGGGGGCATTCAGGCAACAGGGCAAACTGCTTGCTTTGGATGTTCCTGTGGGGAAGTGGGTGCATAGCAACAGGGGCTCAGCCTGCATAACCCCAGAAGCCTTCCCAGGACAGCTCCAGAACTGCTTCTGGAATGGCAAGGAGAAGTGGGTCTTCCACCCACTAGACGTGGAGGAGAGGGCTGGGGTCTGCAGGGCCGCCCTCACCTTCAGGGACCGGCTGGGAGGCTCACAGGACTCGGCACATGCTCGTGGCTTGTATGCTCACAGCTGAGATGGGTCACAGCACGTGGTAGCGATGCAGGGAGGGAGTGCCCCTGCTCCCACCACCTCCTGACCCTCCATGCCCCCTCCTTCCCTTGAGGGTCTCTAGGGTGTCTCTTCCCCCAGCCACAAAGGGCAGAACCACAAAAGTTACCCGCACCCCCGTGTCCCCAGGGAAGCTCATTAGAGGCTTGGCACCCGGCTGGGGGCTGGTCACGTGGTGTTCTCTGTCCTCACCCTCCAAAATTCTGGTGCCCAGAAGGGGAGCCGGGGTTCAGTATGAACCACATGGTTTGTGCACACAGCACAGGCGCAGGAGGCTGCCCCTAACGGGAGGTGGGAGGGCTTAGATCAGGGCAGGGACCTGCTCAACAGCTGCATTAGCTTCCTGGGGCAGCTGTGACAAACGACCACAAACGGAGGCTCAGAGCAACAGAAACCCGTCCTCTCTCAGTCCTGCAGACCAGACGTCTGAGATCAAGGTGTCCCAGGGCCGCGCTCCCTCCGGAGGCTCCAGGGGAGGGTCCTGCCTGCCTCTTCCAGCTTCTGGGGGCTCCAGGCGTCCCTGGGCTTGCGGCCACATCCCTCCTGTCTCTACCTCCATCTTCACATGGTGCCTCTTGTGTGTCTGTGTCTCTCTTCTGGTCTCTTAGAGGGACACTGTCACTGATTTAGGGCCACCCGGATCCAAGATGACCTCACCTTCAGATCCGTAACTAATTATACATGCAAAGACCCTACTTCCAAATACAGTTCCATTCTCAGATTCTGGGGGGTATGATGTGGACATAACTTCTGGGGGCCCCCATTCAACCCACTGTAGTACCCAGTTCCCAGACACCAGCCGACCTTCCTCAGGACAGCATCAGGCTGGTGATGTTCTGTGTTTCCGCACGGAGTTGTCTCTTGTTTCTTGTGGTGACAGTGAGGTTGGGTGGGGGAGGCTTCTGGCTGACCCCCGGTCATTCCAGGGACCACGCTGACGTGTCCTTCCCGGGAGGGTGCGAGCACGGCCAGGACTCCCTGGGAATGCTCCACACCGACCGCTCGGTGGTCAGACACCTGCATGGGCTGGACCGGGCCCCGGACCTCTGCACCTTCTACCACATCCACAGCCTGGTGGGCTCTGTGCAGGCCTTGGACCAGGAGGTGCGAACCGGCAGGATCGGTGGGAGCCCTCCTGCCTGCCACGTGGCCTCCAGCCCACCACAGACCCTCCAGTCCTGCCATGGACACCTCCATCACATTAGCCTCCAAGAGGGCTTCTGGGAGGGGTGAAACTTGACCATGAAGAAGACAGGGCCGGCCCTACCTGCAGCAGGTGCAGGCAAGGACTGGGGGTGCTTGGCTACTTGTCCCCAAAGAACCAGAATGTGGGCTCTGTCTTGATGGGTCCACCTCCACCTGGGCTCACCTGGGGGGTCGCTGCAGGGAGAGCGCATCCTTAGGTGATTTTCCAACTCTCCCCACCCCCAGCTTCACCCCCTGGGCTCCCCCTGGCCCAATAATAGTCTTTAAATAGTGTCTCTCACTCATCAGGCCTGCGTGGGAGATTTTAGTATTGTGTGGGAGTCAGCGACCAGCGGCCATGTGTCCTGGGTGTCTTGGGAGGGGCAGGAGCCTCACTCTCACGTTCCTGCCCCAGGGGACCTGGGGTCGGGGCAGCAGACCCAGGCTCTCTTCTGGTAGAAGCTCCCTCTCTGTGAGCAAGTCTTCCCCGGCTCCCATTATCCTCACTGGAGGCTCGGGAGGCCACAGCATCAGGGCACCTCCAGCACCAGGACCCCACCCTAGGGAGCTTCTCAAGAGAAGGGACCAGGCCTGGGGGTGGAGGGAAGGAGTGGTCAGCCTCTTCAGGATCCCCGGGGCTAGGATGCCTCCTACGTAGGAGGGCCTTGGACTCAGCTTAACTACCACCCGGGTCTCCTACCCCCTCCCCTGGGAGGGGGTCCTTCAGATTCCAGGGCCCCAAGATCCTCCCCATCGACCTCTGACCCCAACTGAAGAGTCGGGGGCCCAGAGACCCCCTCCCCGGCTTCTCTTTTCTTGGAGGCTCCCAGATTCCCTGAAGCTGTTATACCCCGGGTTTATTATGCTGAAGGATGCAAGTTAAAATCAGCGAGGACGGAGGCGACGAGCAGGGTCCAGCATCCTCGGCTGTGGCCGCCCAGGGAAGCCCACCTGAGTCCTGAAGTGCAGGGTTTATTGGGGTCTGTCTCGTCCATGTGGGGACCACCGTGTGCCTGACCTTGGCCTCCGGTCCCCGGGGGCGGCTCAGGAAGCCCCACCGTGTATCACGCCGTCAGCACAGACCGGCCTGGAGCGAGGTCCACGGAGCACGGACACTCCCGTCGGACTCAAGGTGACCTCTGGAGCCAGGACAGAGGCCCGGCCTCTCTGTGGGCAGGTGAACCCACACCGCACGGGCCCTGGTGCGGTGCCCGTTCCGTGGGGGCAGCTGGGTGCACGCGGGTCAGCCAGTGTCTGTGTCTCAGCCTGTGACCACTGACCACACTGTCCTGCTCTGCTCAAGAGAGCGAGGCCAATGGAGGGACAACGGGGGTGGGAACAAAGCCGGGTCGGGGTCAGGCTGGGTGAGAAAGGGCCAAGGAGCGAGAACAATGCTGCCCTTGCCTGGTGAGCCGAGCGTCGACGTCCGCCCTGTGGGCAGCCCCTCTCCCCAGGTCCCGAGGCAAGGCTGCCTTTCCTGCACCCTGGGGCAGGGTCATGCCTGTGTATACAGCAGGACGCACAGCCGTGCACGCAGCAGGTCCGATGCCCGCCCTTGGAGTGTACCTGGGGGCTTGGTGAGGGTGGACCATCCCGACAGGACCTGGGCCGAGCCCGGGGAGGATGGAGGGGAGAAGCGTTCGGGAGCCTCTGCAGGGGGTCCTCACCTGTCTGCACATGGGGCCTGAGGACACCGACCGGGAGTGGGCAGCCAGGGAGCCCAGTCCTGGGTCATCCCTGAGGCTGGATGAGGGGTGTGGAGCTGGGCGTCATGGCGGTGGGTCGGAAGAGCTGATCGCAGGACCCTGTGGAGACAGAGCACACAAGGCAGAAGGGAAGGTGGAGACCGTGCCCGACGCAGGATGGAGACACTAGCAGGTGGCGCTGCAGGGACCGGATCAGGGCTGCTCCCTGCAGGGCGGCCACAGAGCCCTGCACCGCTGGAAGCCCCGCGGCGTCTGGACAGAAACCCAGAGGATGGGGGGACAGAGGGGCGGGAAGAGTTTGGAAAAGTCACGCCATCTCCACGTGTCCTGGGGAAGGGGACCCCGCTCCAGCCTCCTTCCTTAGATTCTCCCCACTTGGGGAAGTCTGCAAACTCAAAACCCAGTTGTGTAGGCCTTGGAATTTGTCGGGAGGATGAAATGGAAGTGGGGAATGGAATGAAAAACAAGGTCTATGTGCTTGGACAGAATATGCCACTCTAACTTCCAATCAGGAATAGGAATTTCCCAAAAGAGCAAGATGCCCCTGTAACCAGAATGGGGCTTGAAGCAATCCCGCGACTTTGTGGTCGGTTACAGAAAAAAGATGAAGACACTTGCTAAGGGGCACGGCAATCCAAAACGCCTGCACAGTTCTAAATGATACTATAGTCCAAAGTTATATTGAGGTCAGGCTATGAAGAGGCGTTGAACGCAAGGCAGCATTGCAGGAAACGGATGTCAACGGGTACATCGGAATGGCGCCGATAGCACATGAAAAGCGACAGAACGTGGAAAATGATGCGGTTGGCCAAAAAGGGTGTATGCGTTTATTCCTGAAAAACGTTTATTCAGGAAAAAACGCATACGCCCTTTTTGGCCAACCAAGCAACCTGGGAGAGCAAATCAGCACTACAAAGAAATCTCTCCCACCCCCCCACGATCAAAAGGGCCACGCGAAAAATGTGTAAAAACCAGAAAGGTAGGACAGGCCACGGAGACAAGGGTGCCTTGCTAAGCTGATGGGCAGGATGTCAATGGCCAACAGCCAATCTTCAAAAGTGTATCCTCTTTCTCAAAACATGTAAAACACAGAACCAAGAGCATAGGGCACTGGCAGGCATGGGCGTTGACCTTGGGAAAATTAAAAATCAACCAGACACAGGGACCCCAAACTTGATGGCTGCGGTCTTGACAAGAACCTAAACACCGGTACACGTTTCATATCCCAGGAAAGAGCCAAGTGGACAAAGACAAGTGGACAAGTGGACAAAGACAAGTGGACAACTGGACAAAGACAAGTGGACAAGTGGACAAAGACAAGTGGACAAGTGGACAAGTGGTGCTACGTAGGTCCAATGGAGTGTCACTCAGCCATGAAATCCACGTCATGAGGCTGGTAGCAGCATCCTGAGTGGATTTAGGTACGATCATCCTCAGTGAAATAAGTCCCACAAAAAAAGAAACTTATGATATCACTTATCGAGGGAATGTAAAAATCGCTCCCCATGAACTGAATCCCCAAACAGAACAGAGTCACGCTTTTAGAAAACACACTTAGGCCTGCTTCAGGGGAAAGGTGAGGTGGGGTGACGCATAAAACTCGAGGTTGAAACGAGCACAGATACCCTTCCGAAAACCGAATATGGAATGGACACGACCTACTCCTTGCTCAATCAACTGGACTCACCAGACCCTGTTCATTGCACAAGTATCTATCCGACTAGTAAGCATCTTAAAAGCTAAGTCTTGATATCTCTGTGTAAGTGCATCAAGTGTGTGTAAAGCGGCCTAAAAACAGCAGGGAAAATCAGCTCAGACCAATTCTGAGGATACATTTCCAACACAAGGAAGAAACAAGCAGGGCAAAACACAGAGAAATTCTTCCAAAATGCGTTCAGGGACTGGCATGCAACCAGCATTGACCACATCTACAGCCCCAGCGGCAGAAGACATAAGGCTGGACACTCTTGGGGCTGAGACGATTGGTGAGGTTGGGAAAGCAAATGCAGACCCTTGAAAGGAATCCTGCGTGCTCCCCATTCCATGGGTCCCAACTCTCCAGGTTCAACGCAATCTTCCGACAGCGAAAGCACTCATTGGAAACCCAGCGCATGCTACACCGTGGGATCGGGAAAGCTTTCTGAAACTCACCTCAGTTTTCATCTCCTGGTGCTCGTGTTCTCCATTCAGGCCCCCTAACGAACAATCTCCCCACTTGGAGACTCAGCGCCTTTCCATGCCTCTTTCGTACCGTCTGCAATTTGTCCGCAGAATGAACTGCAAGAGGAGGAACCAATGAGAGACTCGCTGGAGGTGTTTGGTCGGGCACATGTCACTCTCATTTCCCATCACGAAGAAGAATTCACCAGATGCTCAGCCTGCCACCCCGGATCGACAATAGGGCGTGAAGCCATCCAGCCGTGCTGCGTCCCACTCACAAAAAAGCGACTTGGGAAATGGAGCTCAGGGGCACTGCACTTCCCAAACCTGCAGAGTTCTAAACGATAACTATCGCCCCCAAATATATTGAGGTCAGGCTACGAAGAGGCGTTGAACGCAAGGCAGAACTGCAGGAAACGGATGTCAACGGGTACATCGGAATGGCCACGATAGCACATGAAAAGCGCCAGAACGTGGACAATGATGCGGTTGGCCAAAAAGGGCGTATGCGTTTTTTCCTGAATATATTCAAGAAAAAACGCATACGCCCTTTTTGGCCAACCAAGCAACCTGGGAGAGCAAATCAGCACTACAAAGAAATCTCTCGCCGCCCCCCCCCCCGGGCAAAACGGCCACGCGAAAAAAGTCTAAAAACCAGAAAGGCAGGACAGGCCACCGAGTCAAGGGAGCCTTGTTAAGCTGATGGGCGGGATGTCAATGGCCAACAGCTAATCTTCACAAGTGTATCCTCTTTCCCAAAATATGTAAAACACAGAACCACAGAGCATAGGGCACTTCTACAAATGGGCGTTGACCTTGGGAAAACGAAAAAATCAACCAGACACAGGGACCCCAAAGTTGAGGGCTGCTTTCTTGACAAGAACCTCGACTCCGGTACACGTTTCATATCCCAGGAAAGAGCCAAGTGGACAAAGACAAGTGGACAAGTGGACAAAGACAAGTGGACGAGTGGACAAGTGGTGCTACGTAGGTCCAATGGAGTGTCACTCAGCCATGAAATCCACGTCATGAGGCTGGTAGCAGCATCCTGAGTGGATTTAGGTACGATCATCCTCAGGGAAATAAGTCCCACAAAAAAAGAAACTTATGATATCACTTATCGAGGGAATGTAAAAATCGCTCCCCATGAACTGAATCCCCAAACAGAACAGAGTCACTCTTTTAGAAAACACACTTAGGCCTGCTTCAGGGGAAAGGTGAGGTGGGGTGACGCATAAAACTCGAGTTTGAAATGAGCACAGATACCCTTCCGAAAACCGAATATGGAATGGACACGACCTACTCCTTGCTCAATCAACTGGACTCACCAGACCCTGTTCATCGCACAAGTATCTATCCGACTAGTAAGCATCTTAAAAGCTAAGTCTTGATATCTCTGTGTAAGTGCATCAAGTGTGTGTAAAGCGGCCTAAAAACAGCAGGGAAAATCAGCTCACACCCATTCTGAGGATACATTTCCAACACAAAGAAGAAACAAGCAGGGCAAAACAGAGAGAAATTCTTCCAAAATGCGTTCAGGGACTGGCATGCAACCAGGATTGACCACATCTACAGCCCCAGCGGCAGAAGACATAAGGCTGGACACTCTTGGGGCTGAGACGATTGGTGAGGTTGGAAAAGCAAATGCAGACCCTTGAAAGGAATCCTGCGTGCTCCCCATTCCATGGGTCCCAAATCTCCAGGTTCAACGCAATCTTCCGACAGCGAAAGCACCCATTGGAAACCCAGCGGATGCTACACCGTGGGATCGGGAAAGCTTTCTGAAACTCACCTCACTTTTCATCTCCTGGTGCTCGTGTTCTCCATTCAGGCCCCCTTACTAACAATCTCCCCACTTGGAGACTCAGCGCCTTTCCATGCCTCTTTCGTACCGTCTGCAATTTGTCCGCAGGATGAACTGCAAGAGGGGGAACCAATGAGACACTCGCTGGAGGTGTTTGGTCGGGCACATGTCACTCTCATTTCCCATGGCGAAGAAGAATTCACCAAAGGCTCAGCCTGCCACCCCGGATCGACAATAGGGCGTGAAGCCATCCAGCCGTGCTGCGTCCCACTCACAAAAAAGCGACTTGGGAAATGGAGCTCAGGGGCACTGCACTTCCCAAACCTGCAGAGTTCTAAACGATAACTATCGCCCCCAAATATATTGAGGTCAGGCTACGAAGAGGCGTTGAACGCAAGGCAGAACTGCAGGAAACGGATGTCAACGGGTACATGGGAATGGCCCCGATAGCACATGAAAAGCGCCAGAACATGGACAATGATGCGGTTGGCCAAAAAGGGCGTATGCGTTTTTTCCTGAATATATTCAGGAAAAAACGCATACGCCCTTTTTGGCCAACCAAGCAACCTGGGAGAGCAAATCAGCACTACAAAGAAATCTCTCCACCCCCCGCCACGGGGCAAAAGGGCCAGGCGAAAAAAGTCTAAAAACCAGAAAGGCAGGGCAGGCCACCGAGTCAAGGGAGCCTTGTTAAGCTGATGGGCGGGATGTCAATGGCCAACAGCCAATCTTCACAAGTGTATCCTCTTTCCCAAAACATGTAAAACACAGAACCACAGAGCATAGGGCACTTCCACACATGGGCGTTGACCTTGGGAAAATGAAAAAATCAACCAGACACAGGGACCCCAAAGTTGAGGGCTGCTGTCTTGACAAGAACCTCGACTCCGGTACACGTTTCATATCCCAGGAAAGAGCCAAGTGGACAAAGACAAGTGGACAAGTGGACAAAGACAAGTGGACAAGTGGACAAGTGGTGCTACGTAGGTCCAATGGAGTGTCACTCAGCCATGAAATCCACGTCATGAGGCTGGTAGCAGCATCCTGAGTGGATTTAGGTACGATCCTCCTCAGTGAAATAAGTCCCACAAAGACAGAAACTTATGATATCACTTATCGAGGGAATGTAAAAATCGCTCCCCATGAACTGAATCCCCAAACAGAACAGAGTCACGCTTTTAGAAAACACACTTAGGCCTGCTTCAGGGGAAAGGTGAGGTGGGGTGACGCATAAAACTCGAGTTTGAAATGAGCACAGATACCCTTCCGAAAACCGAATATGGAATGGACACGACCTACTCCTTGCTCAATCAACTGGACTCACCAGACCCTGTTCATCGCACAAGTATCTATCCGACTAGTAAGCATTTTAAAAGTTAAGTCTTGATATCTCTGTGTAAGTGCATCAAGTGGGTGTAAAGCGGCCTAAAAACAGCAGGGAAAATCAGCTCAGACCCATTCTGAGGATACATTTCCAACACAAAGAAGAAACAAGCAGGGCAAAACAGAGAGAAATTCTTCCAAAATGCGTTCAGGGACTGGCATGCAACCAGCATAGACCACATCTAAAGCCCCAGCGGCAGAAGACATAAGGCTGGACACTCTTGGGGCTGAGACGATTGGTGAGGTTGGGAAAGCAAATGCAGACCCTTGAAAGGAATCCTGCGTGCTCCCCATTCCATGGGTCCCAACTCTCCAGGTTCAACGCAATCTTCCGACAGCGAAAGCACTCATTGGAAACCCAGCGGACGCTACACCGTGGGATCGGGAAAGCTTTCTGAAACTCACCTCACTTTTCATCTCCTGGTGCTCGTGTTCTCCATTCAGGCCCCCTTACTAACAATCTCCCCACTTGGAGACTCAGCGCCTTTCCATGCCTCTTTCGTACCGTCTGCAATTTGTCCGCAGGATGAACTGCAAGAGGGGGAACCAATGAGAGACTCGCTGGAGGGGTTTGGTCGGGCACATGTCACTCTCATTTCCCATCGCGAAGAAGAATTCACCAAAGGCTCAGCCTGCCACCCCGGATCGACAATAGGGCGTGAAGCCATCCAGCCGTGTTGCGTCCCACTCACAAAAAAGCGACTTGGGAAATGGAGCTCAGGGGCACTGCACTTCCCAAACCTGCAGAGTTCTAAACGATAACTATCGCCCCCAAATATATTGAGGTCAGGCTACGAAGAGGCGTTGAACGCAAGGCAGAACTGCAGGAAACGGATGTCAACGGGTACATCGGAATGGCCCCGATAGCACATGAAAAGCGCCAGAACGTGGACAATGATGCGGTTGGCCAAAAAGGGCGTATGCGTTTTTTCCTGAATATATTCAGGAAAAAACGCATACGCCCTTGTTGGCCAACCAAGCAACCTGGGAGAGCAAATCAGCACTACAACGAAATCTCTCCCCCGCCCCCGGGGCAAAAGGGCCAGGCGAAAAAAGTCTAAAAACCAGAAAGGCAGGGCAGGCCACGGAGTCAACGGAGCCTTTTTAAGCTGATGGGCGGGATGTCAATGGCCAACAGCCAATCTTCACAAGTGTATCCTCTTTCCCAAAACATGTAAAACACAGAACCACAGAGCATAGGGCACTTCTACAAATGGGCGTTGACCTTGGGAAAATGAAAAAATCAACCAGACACAGGGACCCCAAAGTTGAGGGCTGCTGTCTTGACAAGAACCTCGACTCCGGTACACGTTTCATATCCCAGGAAAGAGCCAAGTGGACAAAGACAAGTGGACAAGTGGACAAAGACAAGTGGACAAGTGGACAAGTGGTGCTACGTAGGTCCAATGGAGTGTCACTCAGCCATGAAATCCATGTCATGAGGCTGGTAGCAGCATCCTGAGTGGATTTAGGTACGATCATCCTCAGTGAAATAAGTCCCACAAAGACAGAAACTTATGATATCACTTATCGAGGGAATGTAAAAATTGCTCCCCATGAACTGAATCCCCAAACAGAACAGAGTCACGCTTTTAGAAAACACACTTAGGCCTGCTTCAGGGGAAAGGTGAGGTGGGGTGACGCATAAAACTCGAGTTTGAAATGAGCACAGATACCCTTCCGAAAACCGAATATGGAATGGACACGACCTACTCCTTGCTCAATCAACTGGACTCACCAGACCCTGTTCATCGCACAAGTATCTATCCGACTAGTAAGCCTCTTAAAAGCTAAGTCTTGATATCTCTGTGTAAGTGCATCAAGTGTGTGTAAAGCGGCCTAAAAACAGCAGGGAAAATCAGCTCAGACCCATTCTGAGGATACATTTCCAACACAAAGAAGAAACAAGCAGGGCAAAACAGAGAGAAATTCTTCCAAAATGCGTTCAGGGACTGGCATGCAACCAGCATTGACCACATCTACAGCGCCAGCGGCAGAAGACATAAGGCTGGACACTCTTGGGGCTGAGACGATTGGTGAGGTTGGGAAAGCAAATGCAGACCCTTGAAAGGAATCCTGCGTGCTCCCCATTCCATGGGTCCCAACTCTCCAGGTTCAACGCAATCTTCCGACAGCGAAAGCACTCATTGGAAACCCAGCGGACGCTACACCGTGGGATCGGGAAAGCTTTCTGAAACTCACCTCACTTTTCATCTCCTGGTGCTCGTGTTCTCCATTCAGGCCCCCTTACGAACAATCTCCCCACTTGGAGACTCAGCGCCTTTCCATGCCTCTTTCGTACCGTCTGCAATTTGTCCGCAGGATGAACTGCAAGAGGCGGAACCAATGAGAGACTCTCTGGAGGTGTTTGGTCGGGCACATGTCACTCTCATTTCCCATCGCGAGAAGAATTCACCAAAGGCTCAGCCTGCCACCCCGGATCGACAATAGGGCGTGAAGCCATCCAGCCGTGTTGCGTCCCACTCACAAAAAAGCGACTTGGGAAATGGAGCTCAGGGGCACTGCACTTCCCAAACCTGCAGAGTTCTAAACGATAACTATCGCCCCAAAATATATTGAGGTCAGGCTACGAAGAGGCGTTGAACGCAAGCCAGAACTGCAGGAAACGGATGTCAACGGGTACATGGGAATGGCCCCGATAGCACATGAAAAGCGCCAGAACGTCGACAATGATGCGGTTGGCCAAAAAGGGCGTATGCGTTTTTTCCTGAATATATTCAGGAAAAAACGCTTACGCCCTTTTTGGCCAACCAAGCAACCTGGGAGAGCAAATCAGCACTACAAAGAAATCTCTCGCCCCCCCCCCCACGGGGCAAAAGGGCCAGGCGAAAAAAGTCTAAAAACCAGAAAGGCAGGGCAGGCCACCGAGTCAAGGGAGCCTTGTTAAGCTGATGGGCGGGATGCCAATGGCCAACAGCCAATCTTCACAAGTGTATCCTCTTTCCCAAAACATGTAAAACACAGAACCAGACAGCATAGGGCACTTCCACACATGGGCGTTGACCTTGGGAAAATGAAAAAATCAACCAGACACAGGGACCCCAAAGTTGAGGGCTGCTGTCTTGACAAGAACCTCGACTCCGGTACACGTTTCATATCCCAGGAAAGAGCCAAGTGGACAAAGACAAGTGGACAAGTGGACAAAGACAAGTGGACAAGTGGTGCTACGTAGGTCCAATGGAGTGTCACTCAGCCATGAAATCCACGTCATGAGGCTGGTAGCAGCATCCTGAGTGGATTTAGGTACGATCATCCTCAGTGAAATAAGTCCCACAAAGACAGAAACTTATGATATCACTTATCGAGGGAATGTAAAAATCGCTCCCCATGAACTGAATCCCCAAACAGAACAGAGTCACGCTTTTAGAAAACACACTTAGGCCTGCTTCAGGGGAAAGGTGAGGTGGGGTGACGCATAAAACTCGAGTTTGAAATGAGCACAGATACCCTTCCGAAAACCAAATATGGAATGGACACGACCTACTCCTTGCTAAATCAACTGGACTCACCAGACCCTGTTCATCGCACAAGTATCTATCCGACTAGTAAGCATCTTAAAAGCTAAGTCTTGATATCTCTGTGTAAGTGCATCAAGTGTGTGTAAAGCGGCCTAAAAACAGCAGGGAAAATCAGCTCAGACCCATTCTGAGGATACATTTCCAACACAAAGAAGAAACAAGCAGGGCAAAACAGAGAGAAATTCTTCCAAAATGCGTTCAGGGACTGGCATGCAACCAGCATTGACCACATCTACAGCCCCAGCGGCAGAAGACATAAGGCTGGACACTCTTGGGGCTGAGACGATTGGTGAGGTTGGGAAAGCAAATGCAGACCCTTGAAAGGAATCCTGCGTGCTCCCCATTCCATGGGTCCCAACTCTCCAGGTTCAACGCAATCTTCCGACAGCGAAAGCACTCATTGGAAACCCAGCGGACGCTACACCGTGGGATCGGGAAAGCTTTCTGAAACTCACCTCACTTTTCATCTCCTGGTGCTCGTGTTCTCCATTCAGGCCCCCTTACTAACAATCTCCCCACTTGGAGACTCAGCGCCTTTCCATGCCTCTTTCGTACCGTCTGCAATTTGTCCGCAGGATGAACTGCAAGAGGGGGAACCAATGAGAGACTCGCTGGAGGGGTTTGGTCGGGCACATGTCACTCTCATTTCCCATCGCGAAGAAGAATTCACCAAAGGCTCAGCCTGCCACCCCGGATCGACAATAGGGCGTGAAGCCATCCAGCCGTGTTGCGTCCCACTCACAAAAAAGCGACTTGGGAAATGGAGCTCAGGGGCACTGCACTTCCCAAACCTGCAGAGTTCTAAACGATAACTATCGCCCCCAAATATATTGAGGTCAGGCTACGAAGAGGCGTTGAACGCAAGGCAGAACTGCAGGAAACGGATGTCAACGGGTACATCGGAATGGCCCCGATAGCACATGAAAAGCGCCAGAACGTGGACAATGATGCGGTTGGCCAAAAAGGGCGTATGCGTTTTTTCCTGAATATATTCAGGAAAAAACGCATACGCCCTTTTTGGCCAACCAAGCAACCTGGGAGAGCAAATCAGCACTACAAAGAAATCTCTCCCCCCCCCCCCCCGGGGCAAAAGGGCCAGGAGAAAAAAGTCTAAAAACCAGAAAGGCAGGGGAGGCCACGGAGTCAACGGAGCCTTGTTAAGCTGATGGGCGGGATGTCAATGGCCAACAGCCAATCTTCACTAGTGTATCCTCTTTCCCAAAACATGTAAAACACAGAAGCACAGAGCATAGGGCACTTCCACACATGGGCGTTGACCTTGGGAAAATGAAAAAATCAACCAGACACAGGGACCCCAAAGTTGAGGGCTGCTGTCTTGACAAGAACCTCGACTCCGGTACACGTTTCATATCCCAGGAAAGAGCCAAGTGGACAAAGACAAGTGGACAAGTGGACAAAGACAAGTGGACAAGTGGACAAGTGGTGCTACGTAGGTCCAATGGAGTGTCACTCAGCCATGAAATCCACGTCATGAGGCTGGTAACAGCATCCTGAGTGGATTTAGGTACGATCATCCTCAGTGAAGTAAGTCCCACAAAGACAGAAACTTATGATATCACTTATCGAGGGAATGTAAAAATCGCTCCCCATGAACTGAATCCCCAAACAGAACAGAGTCACCCTTTTAGAAAACACACTTAGGCCTGCTTCAGGGGAAAGGTGAGGTGGGGTGACGCATAAAACTCGAGTTTGAAATGAGCACAGATACCCTTCCGAAAACCGAATATGGAATGGACACGACCTACTCCTTGCTCAATCAACTGGACTCACCAGACCCTGTTCATCGCACAAGTATCTATCCGACTAGTAAGCATCTTAAAAGTTAAGTCTTGATATCTCTGTGTAAGTGCATCAAGTGGGTGTAAAGCGGCCTAAAAACAGCAGGGAAAATCAGCTCAGACCCATTCTGAGGATACATTTCCAACACAAAGAAGAAACAAGCAGGGCAAAACAGAGAGAAATTCTTCCAAAATGCGTTCAGGGACTGGCATGCAACCAGCATTGACCACATCTACAGCCCCAGCGGCAGAAGACATAAGGCTGGACACTCTTGGGGCTGAGACGATTGGTGAGGTTGGGAAAGCAAATGCAGACCCTTGAAAGGAATCCTGCGTGCTCCCCATTCCATGGGTCCCAACTCTCCAGGTTCAACGCAATCTTCCGACAGCGAAAGCACTCATTGGAAACCCAGCGGACGCTACACCGTGGGATCGGGACAGCTTTCTGAAACTCACCTCACTTTTCATCTCCTGGTGCTCGTGTTCTCCATTCAGGCCCCCTTACGAACAATCTCCCCACTTGGAGACTCAGCGCCTTTCCATGCCTCTTTCGTACCGTCTGCAATTTGTCCGCAGGATGAACTGCAAGAGGGGGAACCAATGAGAGACTCTCTGGAGGTGTTTGGTCGGGCACATGTCACTCTCATTTCCCATCGCGAGAAGAATTCACCAAAGGCTCAGCCTGCCACCCCGGATCGACAATAGGGCGTGAAGCCATCCAGCCGTGTTGCGTCCCACTCACAAAAAAGCGACTTGGGAAATGGAGCTCAGGGGCACTGCACTTCCCAAACCTGCAGAGTTCTAAACGATAACTATCGCCCCAAAATATATTGAGGTCAGGCTACGAAGAGGCGTTGAACGCAAGCCAGAACTGCAGGAAACGGATGTCAACGGGTACATGGGAATGGCCCCGATACCACATGAAAAGCGCCAGAACGTCGACAATGATGCGGTTGGCCAAAAAGGGCGTATGCGTTTTTTCCTGAATATATTCAGGAAAAAACGCATACGCCCTTTTTGGCCAACCAAGCAACCTGGGAGAGCAAATCAGCACTACAAAGAAATCTCTCGCCCCCCCCCCCCCCACGGGGCAAAAGGGCCAGGCGAAAAAAGTCTAAAAACCAGAAAGGCAGGGCAGGCCACCGAGTCAAGGGAGGCTTGTTAAGCTGATGGGCGGGATGTCAATGGCCAACAGCCAATCTTCACAAGTGTATCCTCTTTCCCAAAACATGTAAAACACAGAACCAGAGAGCATAGGGCACTTCCACACATGGGAAAATGAAAAAATCAACCAGACACAGGGACCCCAAAGTTGAGGGCTGCTGTCTTGACAAGAACCTCGACTCCGGTACACGTTTCATATCCCAGGAAAGAGCCAAGTGGACAAAGACAAGTGGACAAGTGGACAAAGACAAGTGGACAAGTGGACAAGTGGTGCTACGTAGGTCCAATGGAGTGTCACTCAGCCATGAAATCCACGTCATGAGGCTGGTAGCAGCATCCTGAGTGGATTTAGGTACGATCATCCTCAGTGAAGTAAGTCCCACAAAGACAGAAACTTATGATATCACTTATCGAGGGAATGTAAAAATCGCTCCCCATGAACTGAATCCCCAAACAGAACAGAGTCACCCTTTTAGAAAACACACTTAGGCCTGCTTCAGGGGAAAGGTGAGGTGGGGTGACACATAAAACTCGAGTTTGAAATGAGCACAGATACCCTTCCGAAAACCGAATATGGAATGGACACGACCTACTCCTTGCTCAATCAACTGGACTCACCAGACCCTGTTCATCGCACAAGTATCTATCCGACTAGTAAGCATCTTAAAAGCTAAGTCTTGATATGTCTGTGTAAGTGCATCAAGTGTGTGTAAAGCGGCCTAAAAACAGCAGGGAAAATCAGCTCAGACCCATTCTGAGGATACATTTCCAACACAAAGAAGAAACAAGCAGGGCAAAACAGAGAGAAATTCTTCCAAAATGCGTTCAGGGACTGGCATGCAACCAGCATTGACCACATCTACAGCCCCAGCGGCAGAAGACATAAGGCTGGACACTCTTGGGGCTGAGACGATTGGTGAGGTTGGGAAAGCAAATGCAGACCCTTGAAAGGAATCCTGCGTGCTCCCCATTCCATGGGTCCCAACTCTCCAGGTTCAACGCAATCTTCCGACAGCGAAAGCACTCATTGGAAACCCAGCGGACGCTACACCGTGGGATCGGGAAAGCTTTCTGAAACTCACCTCACTTTTCATCTCCTGGTGCTCGTGTTCTCCATTCAGGCCCCCTTACGAACAATCTCCCCACTTGGAGACTCAGCGCCTTTCCATGCCTCTTTCGTACCGTCTGCAATTTGTCCGCAGGATGAACTGCAAGAGGGGGAACCAATGAGAGACTCGCTGGAGGGGTTTGGTCGGGCACATGTCACTCTCATTTCCCATCGCGAAGAAGAATTCACCAAAGGCTCAGCCTGCCACCCCGGATCGACAATAGGGCGTGAAGCCATCCAGCCGTGTTGCGTCCCACTCACAAAAAAGCGACTTGGGAAATGGAGCTCAGGGGCACTGCACTTCCCAAACCTGCAGAGTTCTAAACGATAACTATCGCCCCCAAATATATTGAGGTCAGGCTACGAAGAGGCGTTGAACGCAAGGCAGAACTGCAGGAAACAGATGTCAACGGGTACATCGGAATGGCCCCGATAGCACATGAAAAGCGCCAGAACGTGGACAATGATGCGGTTGGCCAAAACGGGCGTATGCGTTTTTTCCTGAATATATTCAGGAAAAAACGCATACGCCCTTTTTGGCCAACCAAGCAACCTGGGAGAGCAAATCAGCACTACAAAGAAATCTCCCCCCCCCCCCGGGGCAAAAGGGCCAGGCGAAAAAAGTCTAAAAACCAGAAAGGCAGGGCAGGCCACGGAGTCAACGGAGCCTTGTTAAGCTGATGGGCGGGATGTCAATGGCCAACAGCCAATCTTCACTAGTGTATCCTCTTTCCCAAAACATGTAAAACACAGAAGCACAGAGCATAGGGCACTTCCACACATGGGCGTTGACCTTGGGAAAATGAAAAAATCAACCAGACACAGGGACCCCAAAGTTGAGGGCTGCTGTCTTGACAAGAACCTCGACTCCGGTACACGTTTCATATCCCAGGAAAGAGCCAAGTGGACAAAGACAAGTGGACAAGTGGACAAAGACAAGTGGACAAGTGGACAAGTGGTGCTACGTAGGTCCAATGGAGTGTCACTCAGCCATGAAATCCACGTCATGAGGCTGGTAGCAGCATCCTGAGTGGATTTAGGTACGATCATCCTCAGTGAAATAAGTCCCACAAAGACAGAAACTTATGATATCACTTATCGAGGGAATGTAAAAATCGCTCCCCATGAACTGAATCCCCAAACAGAACAGAGTCACGCTTTTAGAAAACACACTTAGGCCTGCTTCAGGGGAAAGGTGAGGTGGGGTGACGCATAAAACTCGAGTTTGAAATGAGCACAGATACCCTTCCGAAAACCGAATATGGAATGGACACGACCTACTCCTTGCTCAATCAACTGGACTCACCAGACCCTGTTCATCGCACAAGTATCTATCCGACTAGTAAGCATCTTAAAAGCTAAGTCTTGATATCTCTGTGTAAGTGCATCAAGTGTGTGTAAAGCGGCCTAAAACCAGCAGGGAAAATCAGCTCAGACCCATTCTGAGGATACATTTCCAACACAAAGAAGAAACAAGCAGGGCAAAACAGAGAGAAATTCTTCCAAAATGCGTTCAGGGACTGGCATGCAACCAGGATTGACCACATCTACAGCCCCAGCGGCAGAAGACATAAGGCTGGACACTCTTGGGGCTGAGACGATTGGTGAGGTTGGGAAAGCAAATGCAGACCCTTGAAAGGAATCCTGCGTGCTCCCCATTCCATGGGTCCCAACTCTCCAGGTTCAACGCAATCTTCCGACAGCGAAAGCACTCATTGGAAACCCAGCGGACGCTACACCGTGGGATCGGGAAAGCTTTCTGAAACTCACCTCACTTTTCATCTCCTGGTGCTCGTGTTCTCCATTCAGGCCCCCTTACTAACAATCTCCCCACTTGGAGACTCAGCGCCTTTCCATGCCTCTTTCGTACCGTCTGCAATTTGTCCGCAGGATGAACTGCAAGAGGGGGAACCAATGAGAGACTCGCTGGAGGGGTTTGGTCGGGCACATGTCACTCTCATTTCCCATCGCGAAGAAGAATTCACCAAAGGCTCAGCCTGCCACCCCGGATCGACAATAGGGCGTGAAGCCATCCAGCCGTGTTGCGTCCCACTCACAAAAAAGCGACTTGGGAAATGGAGCTCAGGGGCACTGCACTTCCCAAACCTGCAGAGTTCTAAACGATAACTATCGCGCCCAAATATATTGAGGTCAGGCTACGAAGAGGCGTTGAACGCAAGGCAGAACTGCAGGAAACGGATGTCAACGGGTACATCGGAATGGCCCCGATAGCACATGAAAAGCGCCAGAACGCGGACAATGATGCGGTTGGCCAAAAAGGGCGTATGCGTTTTTTCCTGAATATATTCAGGAAAAAACGCATACGCCCTTTTTGGCCAACCAAGCAACCTGGGAGAGCAAATCAGCACTACAAAGAAATCTCTCGCCCCCGCCCCCCGGGGCAAAAGGGCCAGGCGAAAAAAGTCTAAAAACCAGAAAGGCAGGGCAGGCCACGGAGTCAACGGAGCCTTGTTAAGCTGATGGGCGGGATGTCAATGGCCAACAGCCAATCTTCACAAGTGTATCCTCTTTCCCAAAACATGTTAAACACAGAACCACAGAGCATAGGGCACTTCCACACATGGGCGTTGACCTTGGGAAAATGAAAAAATCAACCAGACACAGGGACCCCAAAGTTGAGGGCTGCTGTCTTGACAAGAACCTCGACTCCGGTACACGTTTCATATCCCAGGAAAGAGCCAAGTGGACAAAGACAAGTGGACAAGTGGACAAAGACAAGTGGACAAGTGGACAAGTGGTGCTACGTAGGTCCAATGGAGTGTCACTCAGCCATGAAATCCACGTCATGAGGCTGGTAGCAGCATCCTGAGTGGATTTAGGTACGATCATCCTCAGTGAAGTAAGTCCCACAAAGACAGAAACTTATGATATCACTTATCGAGGGAATGTAAAAATCGCTCCCCATGAACTGAATCCCCAAACAGAACAGAGTCACGCTTTTAGAAAACACACTTATGCCTGCTTCAGGGGAAAGGTGAGGTGGGGTGACGCATAAAACTCGAGTTTGAAATGAGCACAGATACCCTTCCGAAAACCGAATATGGAATGGACACGACCTACTCCTTGCTCAATCAACTGGACTCACCAGACCCTGTTCATCGCACAAGTATCTATCCGACTAGTAAGCATCTTAAAAGCTAAGTCTTGATATCTCTGTGTAAGTGCATCAAGTGTGTGTAAAGCGGCCTAAAAACAGCAGGGAAAATCAGCTCAGACTCATTCTGAGGATACATTTCCAACACAAAGAAGAAACAAGCAGGGCAAAACAGAGAGAAATTCTTCCAAAATGCGTTCAGGGACTGGCATGCAACCAGGATTGACCACATCTACAGCCCCAGCGGCAGAAGACATAAGGCTGGACACTCTTGGGGCTGAGACGATTGGTGAGGTTGGGAAAGCAAATGCAGACCCTTGAAAGGAATCCTGCGTGCTCCCCATTCCATGGGTCCCAACTCTCCAGGTTCAACGCAATCTTCCGACAGCGAAAGCACTCATTGGAAACCCAGCGGACGCTACACCGTGGGATCGGGAAAGCTTTCTGAAACTCACCTCACTTTTCATCTCCTGGTGCTCGTGTTCTCCATTCAGGCCCCCTTACGAACAGTCTCCCCACTTGGAGACTCAGCGCCTTTCCATGCCTCTTTCGTACCGTCTGCAATTTGTCCGCAGGATGAACTGCAAGAGGGGGAACAAATGAAAGACTCGCTGGAGGGGTTTGGTCGGGCACATGTCACTCTCATTTCCCATCGCGAAGAATTCACCAAAGGCTCAGCCTGCCACCCCGGATCGACAATAGGGCGTGAAGCCATCCAGCCGTGTTGCGTCCCACTCACAAAAAAGCGACTTGGGAAATGGAGCTCAGGGGCACTGCACTTCCCAAACCTGCAGAGTTCTAAACGATAACTATCGCCCCCAAATATATTGAGGTCAGGCTACGAAGAGGCGTTGAACGCAAGGCAGAACTGCAGGAAACGGATGTCAACGGGTACATCGGAATGGCCCCGATAGCACATGAAAAGCGCCAGAACGTGGACAATGATGCGGTTGGCCAAAAAGGGCGTATGCGTTTTTTCCTGAATATATTCAGGAAAAAACGCATACGCCCTTTTTGGCCAACCAAGCAACCTGGGAGAGCAAATCAGCACTACAAAGAAATCTCTCCCCCCCCACCCCCCGGGGCAAAAGGGCCAGGAGAAAAAAGTCTAAAAACCAGAAAGGCAGGGGAGGCCACGGAGTCAACGGAGCCTTGTTAAGCTGATGGGCGGGATGTCAATGGCCAACAGCCAATCTTCACTAGTGTATCCTCTTTCCCAAAACATGTAAAACACAGAACCCAGAGCATAGGGCACTTCCACACATGGGCGTTGACCTTGGGAAAATGAAAAAATCAACCAGACACAGGGACCCCAAAGTTGAGGGCTGCTGTCTTGACAAGAACCTCGACTCCGGTACACGTTTCATATCCCAGGAAAGAGCCAAGTGGACAAAGACAAGTGGACAAGTGGACAAAGACAAGTGGACAAGTGGTGCTACGTAGGTCCAATGGAGTGTCACTCAGCCATGAAATCCACGTCATGAGGCTGGTAGCAGCATCCTGAGTGGATTTAGGTACGATCATCCTCAGTGAAATAAGTCCCACAAAGACAGAAACTTATGATATCACTTATCGAGGGAATGTAAAAATCGCTCCCCATGAACTGAATCCCCAAACAGAACAGAGTCACGCTTTTAGAAAACACACTTAGGCCTGCTTCAGGGGAAAGGTGAGGTGGGGTGACGCATAAAACTCGAGTTTGAAATGAGCACAGATACCCTTCCGAAAACCGAATATGGAATGGACACGACCTACTCCTTGCTCAATCAACTGGACTCACCAGACCCTGTTCATCGCACAAGTATCTATCCGACTAGTAAGCATCTTAAAAGCTAAGTCTTGATATCTCTGTGTAAGTGCATCAAGTGGGTGTAAAGCGGCCTAAAAACAGCAGGGAAAATCAGCTCACACCCATTCTGAGGATACATTTCCAACACAAAGAAGAAACAAGCAGGGCAAAACAGAGAGAAATTCTTCCAAAATGCGTTCAGGGACTGGCATGCAACCAGCATTGACCACATCTACAGCCCCAGCGGCAGAAGACATAAGGCTGGACACTCTTGGGGCTGAGACGATTGGTGAGGTTGGGAAAGCAAATGCAGACCCTTGAAAGGAATCCTGCGTGCTCCCCATTCCATGGGTCCCAACTCTCCAGGTTCAATGCAATCTTCCGACAGCGAAAGCACTCATTGGAAACCCAGCAGACGCTACACCGTGGGATCGGGAAAGCTTTCTGAAACTCACCTCACTTTTCATCTCCTGGTGCTCGTGTTCTCCATTCAGGCCCCCTTACGAACAATCTCCCCACTTGGAGACTCAGCGCCTTTCCATGCCTCTTTCGTACCGTCTGCAATTTGTCCGCAGGATGAACTGCAAGAGGGGGAACCAATGAGAGACTCGCTGGAGGGGTTTGGTCGGGCACATGTCACTCTCATTTCCCATCGCGAAGAAGAATTCACCAAAGGCTCAGCCTGCCACCCCGGATCGACAATAGGGCGTGAAGCCATCCAGCCGTGTTGCGTCCCACTCACAAAAAAGCGACTTGGGAAATGGAGCTCAGGGGCACTGCACTTCCCAAACCTGCAGAGTTCTAAACGATAACTATCGCCCCCAAATATATTGAGGTCAGGCTACGAAGAGGCGTTGAACGCAAGGCAGAACTGCAGGAAACGGATGTCAACGGGTACATCGGAATGGCCCCGATAGCACATGAAAAGCGCCAGAACGCGGACAATGATGCGGTTGGCCAAAAAGGGCGTATGCGTTTTTTCCTGAATATATTCAGGAAAAAACGCATACGCCCTTTTTGGCCAACCAAGCAACCTGGGAGAGCAAATCAGCACTACAAAGAAATCTCTCGCCCCCGCCCCCCGGGGCAAAAGGGCCAGGCGAAAAAAGTCTAAAAACCAGAAAGGCAGGGCAGGCCACGGAGTCAACGGAGCCTTGTTAAGCTGATGGGCGGGATGTCAATGGCCAACAGCCAATCTTCACTAGTGTATCCTCTTTCCCAAAACATGTAAAACACAGAACCACAGAGCATAGGGCACTTCCACACATGGGCGTTGACCTTGGGAAAATGAAAAAATCAACCAGACACAGGGACCCCAAAGTTGAGGGCTGCTGTCTTGACAAGAACCTCGACTCCGGTACACGTTTCATATCCCAGGAAAGAGCCAAGTGGACAAAGACAAGTGGACAAGTGGACAAAGACAAGTGGACAAGTGGACAAGTGGTGCTACGTAGGTCCAATGGAGTGTCACTCAGCCATGAAATCCACGTCATGAGGCTGGTAGCAGCATCCTGAGTGGATTTAGGTACGATCATCCTCAGTGAAGTAAGTCCCACAAAGACAGAAACTTATGATATCACTTATCGAGGGAATGTAAAAATCGCTCCCCATGAACTGAATCCCCAAACAGAACAGAGTCACGCTTTTAGAAAACACACTTATGCCTGCTTCAGGGGAAAGGTGAGGTGGGGTGACGCATAAAACTCGAGTTTGAAATGAGCACAGATACCCTTCCGAAAACCGAATATGGAATGGACACGACCTACTCCTTGCTCAATCAACTGGACTCACCAGACCCTGTTCATCGCACAAGTATCTATCCGACTAGTAAGCATCTTAAAAGCTAAGTCTTGATATCTCTGTGTAAGTGCATCAAGTGTGTGTAAAGCGGCCTAAAAACAGCAGGGAAAATCAGCTCAGACTCATTCTGAGGATACATTTCCAACACAAAGAAGAAACAAGCAGGGCAAAACAGAGAGAAATTCTTCCAAAATGCGTTCAGGGACTGGCATGCAACCAGGATTGACCACATCTACAGCCCCAGCGGCAGAAGACATAAGGCTGGACACTCTTGGGGCTGAGACGATTGGTGAGGTTGGGAAAGCAAATGCAGACCCTTGAAAGGAATCCTGCGTGCTCCCCATTCCATGGGTCCCAACTCTCCAGGTTCAACGCAATCTTCCGACAGCGAAAGCACTCATTGGAAACCCAGCGGACGCTACACCGTGGGATCGGGAAAGCTTTCTGAAACTCACCTCACTTTTCATCTCCTGGTGCTCGTGTTCTCCATTCAGGCCCCCTTACGAACAATCTCCCCACTTGGAGACTCAGCGCCTTTCCATGCCTCTTTCGTACCGTCTGCAATTTGTCCGCAGGATGAACTGCAAGAGGGGGAACCAATGAAAGACTCGCTGGAGGGGTTTGGTCGGGCACATGTCACTCTCATTTCCCATCGCGAAGAATTCACCAAAGGCTCAGCCTGCCACCCCGGATCGACAATAGGGCGTGAAGCCATCCAGCCGTGTTGCGTCCCACTCACAAAAAAGCGACTTGGGAAATGGAGCTCAGGGGCACTGCACTTCCCAAACCTGCAGAGTTCTAAACGATAACTATCGCCCCCAAATATATTGAGGTCAGGCTACGAAGAGGCGTTGAACGCAAGGCAGAACTGCAGGAAACGGATGTCAACGGGTACAAGGGAATGGCCCCGATAGCACATGAAAAGCGCCAGAACGTGGACAATGATGCGGTTGGCCAAAAAGGGCGTATGCGTTTTTTCCTGAATATATTCAGGAAAAAACGCATACGCCCTTTTTGGCCAACCAAGCAACCTGGGAGAGCAAATCAGCACTACAAAGAAATCTCTCGCCCCCCCCCCCCCCCCCGGGCAAAAGGGCCAGGCGAAAAAAGTCTAAAAACCAGAAAGGCAGGGGAGGCCACCGAGTCAAGGGAGCCTTGTTAAGCTGATGGGCGGGATGCCAATGGCCAACAGCCAATCTTCACAAGTGTATCCTCTTTCCCAAAACATGTAAAACACAGAACCACAGAGCATAGGGCACTTCCACACATGGGCGTTGACCTTGGGAAAATGAAAAAATCAACCAGACACAGGGACCCCAAAGTTGAGGGCTGCTGTCTTGACAAGAACCTCGACTCCGGTACACGTTTCATATCCCAGGAAAGAGCCAAGTGGACAAAGACAAGTGGACAAGTGGACAAAGACAAGTGGACAAGTGGACAAGTGGTGCTACGTAGGTCCAATGGAGTGTCACTCAGCCATGAAATCCACGTCATGAGGCTGGTAGCAGCATCCTGAGTGGATTTAGGTACGATCATCCTCAGTGAAGTAAGTCCCACAAAGACAGAAACTTATGATATCACTTATCGAGGGAATGTAAAAATCGCTCCCCATGAACTGAATCCCCAAACAGAACAGAGTCACCCTTTTAGAAAACACACTTAGGCCTGCTTCAGGGGAAAGGTGAGGTGGGGTGACGCATAAAACTCGAGTTTGAAATGAGCACAGATACCCTTCCGAAAACCGAATATGGAATGGACACGACCTACTCCTTGCTCAATCAACTGGACTCACCAGACCCTGTTCATCGCACAAGTATCTATCCGACTAGTAAGCATTTTAAAAGTTAAGTCTTGATATCTCTGTGTAAGTGCATCAAGTGGGTGTAAAGCGGCCTAAAAACAGCAGGGAAAATCAGCTCAGACCCATTCTGAGGATACATTTCCAACACAAAGAAGAAACAAGCAGGGCAAAACAGAGAGAAATTCTTCCAAAATGCGTTCAGGGACTGGCATGCAACCAGCATAGACCACATCTAAAGCCCCAGCGGCAGAAGACATAAGGCTGGACACTCTTGGGGCTGAGACGATTGGTGAGGTTGGGAAAGCAAATGCAGACCCTTGAAAGGAATCCTGCGTGCTCCCCATTCCATGGGTCCCAACTCTCCAGGTTCAACGCAATCTTCCGACAGCGAAAGCACTCATTGGAAACCCAGCGGACGCTACACCGTGGGATCGGGAAAGCTTTCTGAAACTCACCTCACTTTTCATCTCCTGGTGCTCGTGTTCTCCATTCAGGCCCCCTTACGAACAATCTCCCCACTTGGAGACTCAGCGCCTTTCCATGCCTCTTTCGTACCGTCTGCAATTTGTCCGCAGGATGAACTGCAAGAGGGGGAACCAATGAGAGACTCTCTGGAGGTGTTTGGTCGGGCATATGTCACTCTCATTTCCCATCGCGAGAAGAATTCACCAAAGGCTCAGCCTGCCACCCCGGATCGACAATAGGGCGTGAAGCCATCCAGCCGTGTTGCGTCCCACTCACAAAAAAGCGACTTGGGAAATGGAGCTCAGGGGCACTGCACTTCCCAAACCTGCAGAGTTCTAAACGATAACTATCGCCCCCAAATATATTGAGGTCAGGCTACGAAGAGGCGTTGAACGCAAGGCAGAACTGCAGGAAACGGATGTCAACGGGTACATCGGAATGGCCCCGATAGCACATGAAAAGCGCCAGAACGTGGACAATGATGCGGTTGGCCAAAACGGGCGTATGCGTTTTTTCCTGAATATATTCAGGAAAAAACGCATACGCCCGTTTTGGCCAACCAAGCAACCTGGGAGAGCAAATCAGCACTACAAAGAAATCTCTCCCCCCCCACCGGGGCAAAAGGGCCAGGCGAAAAAAGTCTAAAAACCAGAAAGGCAGGGCAGGCCACGGAGTCAACGGAGCCTTGTTAAGCTGATGGCCGGGATGTCAATGGCCAACAGCCAATCTTCACAAGTGTATCCTCTTTCCCAAAACATGTAAAACACAGAACCACAGAGCATAGGGCACTTCCACACATGGGCGTTGACCTTGGGAAAATGAAAAAATCAACCAGACACAGGGACCCCAAAGTTGAGGGCTGCTGTCTTGACAAGAACCTCGACTCCGGTACACGTTTCATATCCCAGGAAAGAGCCAAGTGGACAAAGACAAGTGGACAAGTGGACAAAGACAAGTGGACAAGTGGTGCTACGTAGGTCCAATGGAGTGTCACTCAGCCATGAAATCCACGTCATGAGGCTGGTAGCAGCATCCTGAGTGGATTTAGGTACGATCATCCTCAGTGAAGTAAGTCCCACAAAGACAGAAACTTATGATATCACTTATCGAGGGAATGTAAAAATCGCTCCCCATGAACTGAATCCCCAAACAGAACAGAGACACGCTTTTAGAAAACACACTTATGCCTGCTTCAGGGGAAAGGTGAGGTGGGGTGACACATAAAACTCGAGTTTGAAATGAGCACAGATACCCTTCCGAAAACCGAATATGGAATGGACACGACCTACTCCTTGCTCAATCAACTGGACTCACCAGACCCTGTTCATCGCACAAGTATCTATCCGACTAGTAAGCATCTTAAAAGCTAAGTCTTGATATCTCTGTGTAAGTGCATCAAGTGTGTGTAAAGCGGCCTAAAAACAGCAGGGAAAATCAGCTCAGACCCATTCTGAGGATACATTTCCAACACAAAGAAGAAACAAGCAGGGCAAAACAGAGAGAAATTCTTCCAAAATGCGTTCAGGGACTGGCATGCAACCAGCATTGACCACATCTACAGCCCCAGCGGCAGAAGACATAAGGCTGGACACTCTTGGGGCTGAGACGATTGGTGAGGTTGGGAAAGCAAATGCAGACCCTTGAAAGGAATCCTGCGTGCTCCCCATTCCATGGGTCCCAACTCTCCAGGTTCAACGCAATCTTCCGACAGCGAAAGCACTCATTGGAAACCCAGCAGACGCTACACCGTGGGATCGGGAAAGCTTTCTGAAACTCACCTCACTTTTCATCTCCTGGTGCTCGTGTTCTCCATTCAGGCCCCCTTACTAACAATCTCCCCACTTGGAGACTCAGCGCCTTTCCATGCCTCTTTCGTACCGTCTGCAATTTGTCCGCAGGATGAACTGCAAGAGGGGGAACCAATGAGAGACTCGCTGGAGGGGTTTGGTCGGGCACATGTCACTCTCATTTCCCATCGCGAAGAAGAATTCACCAAAGGCTCAGCCTGCCACCCCGGATCGACAATAGGGCGTGAAGCCATCCAGCCGTGTTGCGTCCCACTCACAAAAAAGCGACTTGGGAAATGGAGCTCAGGGGCGCTGCACTTCCCAAACCTGCAGAGTTCTAAACGATAACTATCGCCCCCAAATATATTGAGGTCAGGCTACGAAGAGGCGTTGAACGCAAGGCAGAACTGCAGGAAACGGATGTCAACGGGTACATCGGAATGGCCCCGATAGCACATGAAAAGCGCCAGAACGTGGACAATGATGCGGTTGGCCAAAAAGGGCGTATGCGTTTTTTCCTGAATATATTCAGGAAAAAACGCATACGCCCTTTTTGGCCAACCAAGCAACCTGGGAGAGCAAATCAGCACTACAAAGAAATCTCCCCCCCCCCCCGGGGCAAAAGGGCCAGGAGAAAAAAGTCTAAAAACCAGAAAGGCAGGGGAGGCCACGGAGTCAACGGAGCCTTGTTAAGCTGATGGGCGGGATGTCAATGGCCAACAGCCAATCTTCACTAGTGCATCCTCTTTCCCAAAACATGTAAAACACAGAACCACAGAGCATAGGGCACTTCCACACATGGGCGTTGACCTTGGGAAAATGAAAAAATCAACCAGACACAGGGACCCCAAAGTTGAGGGCTGCTGTCTTGACAAGAACCTCGACTCCGGTACACGTTTCATATCCCAGGAAAGAGCCAAGTGGACAAAGACAAGTGGACAAGTGGACAAAGACAAGTGGACAAGTGGTGCTACGTAGGTCCAATGGAGTGTCACTCAGCCATGAAATCCACGTCATGAGGCTGGTAGCAGCATCCTGAGTGGATTTAGGTACGATCATCCTCAGTGAAATAAGTCCCACAAAGACAGAAACTTATGATATCACTTATCGAGGGAATGTAAAAATCGCTCCCCATGAACTGAATCCCCAAACAGAACAGAGTCACGCTTTTAGAAAACACACTTAGGCCTGCTTCAGGGGAAAGGTGAGGTGGGGTGACGCATAAAACTCGAGTTTGAAATGAGCACAGATACCCTTCCGAAAACCGAATATGGAATGGACACGACCTACTCCTTGCTCAATCAACTGGACTCACCAGACCCTGTTCATCGCACAAGTATCTATCCGACTAGTAAGCATCTTAAAAGCTAAGTCTTGATATCTCTGTGTAAGTGCATCAAGTGTGTGTAAAGCGGCCTAAAAACAGCAGGGAAAATCAGCTCAGACCCATTCTGAGGATACATTTCCAACACAAAGAAGAAACAAGCAGGGCAAAACAGAGAGAAATTCTTCCAAAATGCATTCAGGGACTGGCATGCAACCAGCATTGACCACATCTACAGCCCCAGCGGCAGAAGACATAAGGCTGGACACTCTTGGGGCTGAGACGATTGGTGAGGTTGGGAAAGCAAATGCAGACCCTTGAAAGGAATCCTGCGTGCTCCCCATTCCATGGGTCCCAACTCTCCAGGTTCAACGCAATCTTCCGACAGCGAAAGCACTCATTGGAAACCCAGCAGACGCTACACCGTGGGATCGGGAAAGCTTTCTGAAACTCACCTCACTTTTCATCTCCTGGTGCTCGTGTTCTCCATTCAGGCCCCCTTACTAACAATCTCCCCACTTGGAGACTCAGCGCCTTTCCATGCCTCTTTCGTACCGTCTGCAATTTGTCCGCAGGATGAACTGCAAGAGGGGGAACCAATGAGAGACTCGCTGGAGGGGTTTGGTCGGGCACATGTCACTCTCATTTCCCATCGCGAAGAAGAATTCACCAAAGGCTCAGCCTGCCACCCCGGATCGACAATAGGGCGTGAAGCCATCCAGCCGTGTTGCGTCCCACTCACAAAAAAGCGACTTGGGAAATGGAGCTCAGGGGCACTGCACTTCCCAAACCTGCAGAGTTCTAAACGATAACTATCGCCCCCAAATATATTGAGGTCAGGCTACGAAGAGGCGTTGAACGCAAGGCAGAACTGCAGGAAACGGATGTCAACGGGTACATCGGAATGGCCCCGATAGCACATGAAAAGCGCCAGAACGTGGACAATGATGCGGTTGGCCAAAAAGGGCGTATGCGTTTTTTCCTGAATATATTCAGGAAAAAACGCATACGCCCTTTTTGGCCAACCAAGCAACCTGGGAGAGCAAATCAGCACTACAAAGAAATCTCTCCCCCCCCCCCCGGGGCAAAAGGGCCAGGAGAAAAAAGTCTAAAAACCAGAAAGGCAGGGGAGGCCACGGAGTCAACGGAGCCTTGTTAAGCTGATGGGCGGGATGTCAATGGCCAACAGCCAATCTTCACTAGTGTATCCTCTTTCCCAAAACATGTAAAACACAGAACCACAGAGCATAGGGCACTTCCACACATGGGCGTTGACCTTGGGAAAATGAAAAAATCAACCAGACACAGGGACCCCAAAGTTGAGGGCTGCTGTCTTGACAAGAACCTCGACTCCGGTACACGTTTCATATCCCAGGAAAGAGCCAAGTGGACAAAGACAAGTGGACAAGTGGACAAAGACAAGTGGACAAGTGGTGCTACGTAGGTCCAATGGAGTGTCACTCAGCCATGAAATCCACGTCATGAGGCTGGTAGCAGCATCCTGAGTGGATTTAGGTACGATCATCCTCAGTGAAATAAGTCCCACAAAGACAGAAACTTATGATATCACTTATCGAGGGAATGTAAAAATCGCTCCCCATGAACTGAATCCCCAAACAGAACAGAGTCACGCTTTTAGAAAACACACTTAGGCCTGCTTCAGGGGAAAGGTGAGGTGGGGTGACGCATAAAACTCGAGTTTGAAATGAGCACAGATACCCTTCCGAAAACCGAATATGGAATGGACACGACCTACTCCTTGCTCAATCAACTGGACTCACCAGACCCTGTTCATCGCACAAGTATCTATCCGACTAGTAAGCATCTTAAAAGCTAAGTCTTGATATCTCTGTGTAAGTGCATCAAGTGTGTGTAAAGCGGCCTAAAAACAGCAGGGAAAATCAGCTCAGACCCATTCTGAGGATACATTTCCAACACAAAGAAGAAACAAGCAGGGCAAAACAGAGAGAAATTCTTCCAAAATGCGTTCAGGGACTGGCATGCAACCAGCATTGACCACATCTACAGCCCCAGCGGCAGAAGACATAAGGCTGGACACTCTTGGGGCTGAGACGATTGCTGAGGTTGGGAAAGCAAATGCAGACCCTTGAAAGGAATCCTGCGTGCTCCCCATTCCATGGGTCCCAACTCTCCAGGTTCAACGCAATCTTCCGACAGCGAAAGCACTCATTGGAAACCCAGCGGACGCTACACCGTGGGATCGGGAAAGCTTTCTGAAACTCACCTCACTTTTCATCTCCTGGTGCTCGTGTTCTCCATTCAGGCCCCCTTACGAACAATCTCCCCACTTGGAGACTCAGCGCCTTTCCATGCCTCTTTCGTACCGTCTGCAATTTGTCCGCAGGATGAACTGCAAGAGGGGGAACCAATGAGAGACTCGCTGGAGGGGTTTGGTCGGGCACATGTCACTCTCATTTCCCATCGCGAAGAAGAATTCACCAAAGGCTCAGCCTGCCACCCCGGATCGACAATAGGGCGTGAAGCCATCCAGCCGTGTTGCGTCCCACTCACAAAAAAGCGACTTGGGAAATGGAGCTCAGGGGCACTGCACTTCCCAAACCTGCAGAGTTCTAAACGATAACTATCGCCCCCAAATATATTGAGGTCAGGCTACGAAGAGGCGTTGAACGCAAGGCAGAACTGCAGGAAACGGATGTCAACGGGTACAAGGGAATGGCCCCGATAGCACATGAAAAGCGCGAGAACGTGGACAATGATGCGGTTGGCCAAAAAGGGCGTATGCGTTTTTTCCTGAATATATTCAGGAAAAAACGCATACGCCCTTTTTGGCCAACCAAGCAACCTGGGAGAGCAAATCAGCACTACAAAGAAATCTCTCCCCCCCCACCCCGGGGCAAAAGGACCAGGCGAAAAAAGTCTAAAAACCAGAAAGGCAGGGCAGGCCACGGAGTCAACGGAGCCTTGTTAAGCTGATGGGCGGGATGTCAATGGCCAACAGCCAATCTTCACAAGTGTATCCTCTTTCCCAAAACATGTAAAACACAGAAGCACAGAGCATAGGGCACTTCCACACATGGGCGTTGACCTTGGGAAAATGAAAAAATCAACCAGACACAGGGACCCCAAAGTTGAGGGCTGCTGTCTTGACAAGAACCTCGACTCCGGTACACGTTTCATATCCCAGGAAAGAGCCAAGTGGACAAAGACAAGTGGACAAGTGGACAAAGACAAGTGGACAAGTGGACAAGTGGTGCTACGTAGGTCCAATGGAGTGTCACTCAGCCATGAAATCCACGTCATGAGGCTGGTAACAGCATCCTGAGTGGATTTAGGTACGATCATCCTCAGTGAAGTAAGTCCCACAAAGACAGAAACTTATGATATCACTTATCGAGGGAATGTAAAAATCGCTCCCCATGAACTGAATCCCCAAACAGAACAGAGTCACCCTTTTAGAAAACACACTTAGGCCTGCTTCAGGGGAAAGGTGAGGTGGGGTGACGCATAAAACTCGAGTTTGAAATGAGCACAGATACCCTTCCGAAAACCGAATATGGAATGGACACGACCTACTCCTTGCTCAATCAACTGGACTCACCAGACCCTGTTCATCGCACAAGTATCTATCCGACTAGTAAGCATCTTAAAAGTTAAGTCTTGATATCTCTGTGTAAGTGCATCAAGTGGGTGTAAAGCGGCCTAAAAACAGCAGGGAAAATCAGCTCAGACCCATTCTGAGGATACATTTCCAACACAAAGAAGAAACAAGCAGGGCAAAACAGAGAGAAATTCTTCCAAAATGCGTTCAGGGACTGGCATGCAACCAGCATTGACCACATCTACAGCCCCAGCGGCAGAAGACATAAGGCTGGACACTCTTGGGGCTGAGACGATTGGTGAGGTTGGGAAAGCAAATGCAGACCCTTGAAAGGAATCCTGCGTGCTCCCCATTCCATGGGTCCCAACTCTCCAGGTTCAACGCAATCTTCCGACAGCGAAAGCACTCATTGGAAACCCAGCGGACGCTACACCGTGGGATCGGGACAGCTTTCTGAAACTCACCTCACTTTTCATCTCCTGGTGCTCGTGTTCTCCATTCAGGCCCCCTTACGAACAATCTCCCCACTTGGAGACTCAGCGCCTTTCCATGCCTCTTTCGTACCGTCTGCAATTTGTCCGCAGGATGAACTGCAAGAGGGGGAACCAATGAGAGACTCTCTGGAGGTGTTTGGTCGGGCACATGTCACTCTCATTTCCCATCGCGAGAAGAATTCACCAAAGGCTCAGCCTGCCACCCCGGATCGACAATAGGGCGTGAAGCCATCCAGCCGTGTTGCGTCCCACTCACAAAAAAGCGACTTGGGAAATGGAGCTCAGGGGCACTGCACTTCCCAAACCTGCAGAGTTCTAAACGATAACTATCGCCCCAAAATATATTGAGGTCAGGCTACGAAGAGGCGTTGAACGCAAGCCAGAACTGCAGGAAACGGATGTCAACGCGTACATGGGAATGGCCCCGATACCACATGAAAAGCGCCAGAACGTCGACAATGATGCGGTTGGCCAAAAAGGGCGTATGCGTTTTTTCCTGAATATATTCAGGAAAAAACGCATACGCCCTTTTTGGCCAACCAAGCAACCTGGGAGAGCAAATCAGCACTACAAAGAAATCTCTCGCCCCCCCCCCCACGGGGCAAAAGGGCCAGGCGAAAAAAGTCTAAAAACCAGAAAGGCAGGGCAGGCCACCGAGTCAAGGGAGCCTTGTTAAGCTGATGGGCGGGATGTCAATGGCCAACAGCCAATCTTCACAAGTGTATCCTCTTTCCCAAAACATGTAAAACACAGAACCAGAGAGCATAGGGCACTTCCACACATGGGAAAATGAAAAAATCAACCAGACACAGGGACCCCAAAGTTGAGGGCTGCTGTCTTGACAAGAACCTCGACTCCGGTACACGTTTCATATCCCAGGAAAGAGCCAAGTGGACAAAGACAAGTGGACAAGTGGACAAAGACAAGTGGACAAGTGGACAAGTGGTGCTACGTAGGTCCAATGGAGTGTCACTCAGCCATGAAATCCACGTCATGAGGCTGGTAGCAGCATCCTGAGTGGATTTAGGTACGATCATCCTCAGTGAAGTAAGTCCCACAAAGACAGAAACTTATGATATCACTTATCGAGGGAATGTAAAAATCGCTCCCCATGAACTGAATCCCCAAACAGAACAGAGTCACCCTTTTAGAAAACACACTTAGGCCTGCTTCAGGGGAAAGGTGAGGTGGGGTGACACATAAAACTCGAGTTTGAAATGAGCACAGATACCCTTCCGAAAACCGAATATGGAATGGACACGACCTACTCCTTGCTCAATCAACTGGACTCACCAGACCCTGTTCATCGCACAAGTATCTATCCGACTAGTAAGCATCTTAAAAGCTAAGTCTTGATATGTCTGTGTAAGTGCATCAAGTGTGTGTAAAGCGGCCTAAAAACAGCAGGGAAAATCAGCTCAGACCCATTCTGAGGATACATTTCCAACACAAAGAAGAAACAAGCAGGGCAAAACAGAGAGAAATTCTTCCAAAATGCGTTCAGGGACTGGCATGCAACCAGCATTGACCACATCTACAGCCCCAGCGGCAGAAGACATAAGGCTGGACACTCTTGGGGCTGAGACGATTGGTGAGGTTGGGAAAGCAAATGCAGACCCTTGAAAGGAATCCTGCGTGCTCCCCATTCCATGGGTCCCAACTCTCCAGGTTCAACGCAATCTTCCGACAGCGAAAGCACTCATTGGAAACCCAGCGGACGCTACACCGTGGGATCGGGAAAGCTTTCTGAAACTCACCTCACTTTTCATCTCCTGGTGCTCGTGTTCTCCATTCAGGCCCCCTTACGAACAATCTCCCCACTTGGAGACTCAGCGCCTTTCCATGCCTCTTTCGTACCGTCTGCAATTTGTCCGCAGGATGAACTGCAAGAGGGGGAACCAATGAGAGACTCGCTGGAGGGGTTTGGTCGGGCACATGTCACTCTCATTTCCCATCGCGAAGAAGAATTCACCAAAGGCTCAGCCTGCCACCCCGGATCGACAATAGGGCGTGAAGCCATCCAGCCGTGTTGCGTCCCACTCACAAAAAAGCGACTTGGGAAATGGAGCTCAGGGGCACTGCACTTCCCAAACCTGCAGAGTTCTAAACGATAACTATCGCCCCCAAATATATTGAGGTCAGGCTACGAAGAGGCGTTGAACGCAAGGCAGAACTGCAGGAAACAGATGTCAACGGGTACATCGGAATGGCCCCGATAGCACATGAAAAGCGCCAGAACGTGGACAATGATGCGGTTGGCCAAAACGGGCGTATGCGTTTTTTCCTGAATATATTCAGGAAAAAACGCATACGCCCTTTTTGGCCAACCAAGCAACCTGGGAGAGCAAATCAGCACTACAAAGAAATCTCCCCCCCCCCGGGGCAAAAGGGCCAGGCGAAAAAAGTCTAAAAACCAGAAAGGCAGGGCAGGCCACGGAGTCAACGGAGCCTTGTTAAGCTGATGGGCGGGATGTCAATGGCCAACAGCCAATCTTCACTAGTGTATCCTCTTTCCCAAAACATGTAAAACACAGAACCACAGAGCATAGGGCACTTCCACACATGGGCGTTGACCTTGGGAAAATGAAAAAATCAACCAGACACAGGGACCCCAAAGTTGAGGGCTGCTGTCTTGACAAGAACCTCGACTCCGGTACACGTTTCATATCCCAGGAAAGAGCCAAGTGGACAAAGACAAGTGGACAAGTGGACAAAGACAAGTGGACAAGTGGACAAGTGGTGCTACGTAGGTCCAATGGAGTGTCACTCAGCCATGAAATCCACGTCATGAGGCTGGTAGCAGCATCCTGAGTGGATTTAGGTACGATCATCCTCAGTGAAATAAGTCCCACAAAGACAGAAACTTATGATATCACTTATCGAGGGAATGTAAAAATCGCTCCCCATGAACTGAATCCCCAAACAGAACAGAGTCACGCTTTTAGAAAACACACTTATGCCTGCTTCAGGGGAAAGGTGAGGTGGGGTGACGCATAAAACTCGAGTTTGAAATGAGCACAGATACCCTTCCGAAAACCGAATATGGAATGGACACGACCTACTCCTTGCTCAATCAACTGGACTCACCAGACCCTGTTCATCGCACAAGTATCTATCCGACTAGTAAGCATCTTAAAAGCTAAGTCTTGATATCTCTGTGTAAGTGCATCAAGTGGGTGTAAAGCGGCCTAAAACCAGCAGGGAAAATCAGCTCAGACCCATTCTGAGGATACATTTCCAACACAAAGAAGAAACAAGCAGGGCAAAACAGAGAGAAATTCTTCCAAAATGCGTTCAGGGACTGGCATGCAACCAGCATTGACCACATCTACAGCCCCAGCGGCAGAAGACATAAGGCTGGACACTCTTGGGGCTGAGACGATTGGTGAGGTTGGGAAAGCAAATGCAGATCCTTGAAAGGAATCCTGCGTGCTCCCCATTCCATGGGTCCCAACTCTCCAGGTTCAACGCAATCTTCCGACAGCGAAAGCACTCATTGGAAACCCAGCGGACGCTACACCGTGGGATCGGGAAAGCTTTCTGAAACTCACCTCACTTTTCATCTCCTGGTGCTCGTGTTCTCCATTCAGGCCCCCTTACGAACAATCTCCCCACTTGGAGACTCAGCGCCTTTCCATGCCTCTTTCGTACCGTCTGCAATTTGTCCGCAGGATGAACTGCAAGAGGGGGAACCAATGAGAGACTCTCTGGAGGTGTTTGGTCGGGCACATGTCACTCTCATTTCCCATCGCGAGAAGAATTCACCAAAGGCTCAGCCTGCCACCCCGGATCGACAATAGGGCGTGAAGCCATCCAGCCGTGTTGCGTCCCACTCACAAAAAAGCGACTTGGGAAATGGAGCTCAGGGGCACTGCACTTCCCAAACCTGCAGAGTTCTAAACGATAACTATCGCCCCCAAATATATTGAGGTCAGGCTATGAAGAGACGTTGAACGCAAGCCAGAACTGCAAGAAACGGATGTCAACGGGTACTTGGGAATGGCCCCGATACCACATGAAAAGCGCCAGAACGTCGACAATGATGCGGTTGGCCAAAAAGGGCGTATGCGTTTTTTCCTGAATATATTCAGGAAAAAACGCATACGCCCTTTTTGGCCAACCAAGCAACCTGGGAGAGCAAATCAGCACTACAAAGAAATCTCTCCCCCCCCCCCCGGGGCAAAAGGGCCATGCGAAAAAAGTCTAAAAACCAGAAAGGCAGGGGAGGCCACGGAGTCAACGGAGCCTTGTTAAGCTGATGGGCGGGATGTCAATGGCCAACAGCCAATCTTCACTAGTGTATCCTCTTTCCCAAAACATGTAAAACACAGAACCACAGAGCATAGGGCACTTCCACACATGGGCGTTGACCTTGGGAAAATGAAAAAATCAACCAGACACAGGGACCCCAAAGTTGAGGGCTGCTGTCTTGACAAGAACCTCGACTCCGGTACACGTTTCATATCCCAGGAAAGAGCCAAGTGGACAAAGACAAGTGGACAAGTGGACAAAGACAAGTGGACAAGTGGTGCTACGTAGGTCCAATGGAGTGTCACTCAGCCATGAAATCCACGTCATGAGGCTGGTAGCAGCATCCTGAGTGGATTTAGGTACGATCATCCTCAGTGAAGTAAGTCCCACAAAGACAGAAACTTATGATATCACTTATCGAGGGAATGTAAAAATCGCTCCCCATGAACTGAATCCCCAAACAGAACAGAGTCACCCTTTTAGAAAACACACTTAGGCCTGCTTCAGGGGAAAGGTGAGGTGGGGTGACACATAAAACTCGAGTTTGAAATGAGCACAGATACCCTTCCGAAAACCGAATATGGAATGGACACGACCTACTCCTTGCTCAATCAACTGGACTCACCAGACCCTGTTCATCGCACAAGTATCTATCCGACTAGTAAGCATCTTAAAAGCTAAGTCTTGATATGTCTGTGTAAGTGCATCAAGTGTGTGTAAAGCGGCCTAAAAACAGCAGGGAAAATCAGCTCAGACCCATTCTGAGGATACATTTCCAACACAAAGAAGAAACAAGCAGGGCAAAACAGAGAGAAATTCTTCCAAAATGCGTTCAGGGACTGGCATGCAACCAGCATTGACCACATCTACAGCCCCAGCGGCAGAAGACATAAGGCTGGACACTCTTGGGGCTGAGACGATTGGTGAGGTTGGGAAAGCAAATGCAGACCCTTGAAAGGAATCCTGCGTGCTCCCCATTCCATGGGTCCCAACTCTCCAGGTTCAACGCAATCTTCCGACAGCGAAAGCACTCATTGGAAACCCAGCGGACGCTACACCGTGGGATCGGGAAAGCTTTCTGAAACTCACCTCACTTTTCATCTCCTGGTGCTCGTGTTCTCCATTCAGGCCCCCTTACGAACAATCTCCCCACTTGGAGACTCAGCGCCTTTCCATGCCTCTTTCGTACCGTCTGCAATTTGTCCGCAGGATGAACTGCAAGAGGGGGAACCAATGAGAGACTCGCTGGAGGGGTTTGGTCGGGCACATGTCACTCTCATTTCCCATCGCGAAGAAGAATTCACCAAAGGCTCAGCCTGCCACCCCGGATCGACAATAGGGCGTGAAGCCATCCAGCCGTGTTGCGTCCCACTCACAAAAAAGCGACTTGGGAAATGGAGCTCAGGGGCACTGCACTTCCCAAACCTGCAGAGTTCTAAACGATAACTATCGCCCCCAAATATATTGAGGTCAGGCTACGAAGAGGCGTTGAACGCAAGGCAGAACTGCAGGAAACAGATGTCAACGGGTACATCGGAATGGCCCCGATAGCACATGAAAAGCGCCAGAACGTGGACAATGATGCGGTTGGCCAAAACGGGCGTATGCGTTTTTTCCTGAATATATTCAGGAAAAAACGCATACGCCCTTTTTGGCCAACCAAGCAACCTGGGAGAGCAAATCAGCACTACAAAGAAATCTCCCCCCCCCCCCCGGGGCAAAAGGGCCAGGCGAAAAAAGTCTAAAAACCAGAAAGGCAGGGCAGGCCACGGAGTCAACGGAGCCTTGTTAAGCTGATGGGCGGGATGTCAATGGCCAACAGCCAATCTTCACAAGTGTATCCTCTTTCCCAAAACATGTAAAACACAGAACCACAGAGCATAGGGCACTTCCACACATGGGCGTTGACCTTGGGAAAATGAAAAAATCAACCAGACACAGGGACCCCAAAGTTGAGGGCTGCTGTCTTGACAAGAACCTCGACTCCGGTACACGTTTCATATCCCAGGAAAGAGCCAAGTGGACAAAGACAAGTGGACAAGTGGACAAAGACAAGTGGACAAGTGGACAAGTGGTGCTACGTAGGTCCAATGGAGTGTCACTCAGCCATGAAATCCACGTCATGAGGCTGGTAGCAGCATCCTGAGTGGATTTAGGTACGATCATCCTCAGTGAAATAAGTCCCACAAAGACAGAAACTTATGATATCACTTATCGAGGGAATGTAAAAATCGCTCCCCATGAACTGAATCCCCAAACAGAACAGAGTCACGCTTTTAGAAAACACACTTATGCCTGCTTCAGGGGAAAGGTGAGGTGGGGTGACGCATAAAACTCGAGTTTGAAATGAGCACAGATACCCTTCCGAAAACCGAATATGGAATGGACACGACCTACTCCTTGCTCAATCAACTGGACTCACCAGACCCTGTTCATCGCACAAGTATCTATCCGACTAGTAAGCATCTTAAAAGCTAAGTCTTGATATCTCTGTGTAAGTGCATCAAGTGGGTGTAAAGCGGCCTAAAAACAGCAGGGAAAATCAGCTCAGACCCATTCTGAGGATACATTTCCAACACAAAGAAGAAACAAGCAGGGCAAAACAGAGAGAAATTCTTCCAAAATGCGTTCAGGGACTGGCATGCAACCAGCATTGACCACATCTACAGCCCCAGCGGCAGAAGACATAAGGCTGGACACTCTTGGGGCTGAGACGATTGGTGAGGTTGGGAAAGCAAATGCAGATCCTTGAAAGGAATCCTGCGTGCTCCCCATTCCATGGGTCCCAACTCTCCAGGTTCAACGCAATCTTCCGACAGCGAAAGCACTCATTGGAAACCCAGCGGACGCTACACCGTGGGATCGGGAAAGCTTTCTGAAACTCACCTCACTTTTCATCTCCTGGTGCTCGTGTTCTCCATTCAGGCCCCCTTACGAACAATCTCCCCACTTGGAGACTCAGCGCCTTTCCATGCCTCTTTCGTACCGTCTGCAATTTGTCCGCAGGATGAACTGCAAGAGGGGGAACCAATGAGAGACTCTCTGGAGGTGTTTGGTCGGGCACATGTCACTCTCATTTCCCATCGCGAGAAGAATTCACCAAAGGCTCAGCCTGCCACCCCGGATCGACAATAGGGCGTGAAGCCATCCAGCCGTGTTGCGTCCCACTCACAAAAAAGCGACTTGGGAAATGGAGCTCAGGGGCACTGCACTTCCCAAACCTGCAGAGTTCTAAACGATAACTATCGCCCCCAAATATATTGAGGTCAGGCTACGAAGAGGCGTTGAACGCAAGCCAGAACTGCAAGAAACGGATGTCAACGGGTACTTGGGAATGGCCCCGATACCACATGAAAAGCGCCAGAACGTCGACAATGATGCGGTTGGCCAAAAAGGGCGTATGCGTTTTTTCCTGAATATATTCAGGAAAAAACGCATACGCCCTTTTTGGCCAACCAAGCAACCTGGGAGAGCAAATCAGCACTACAAAGAAATCTCTCCCCCCCCCCGGGGCAAAAGGGCCAGGCGAAAAAAGTCTAAAAACCAGAAAGGCAGGGGAGGCCACGGAGTCAACGGAGCCTTGTTAAGCTGATGGGCGGGATGTCAATGGCCAACAGCCAATCTTCACTAGTGTATCCTCTTTCCCAAAACATGTAAAACACAGAACCACAGAGCATAGGGCACTTCCACACATGGGCGTTGACCTTGGGAAAATGAAAAAATCAACCAGACACAGGGACCCCAAAGTTGAGGGCTGCTGTCTTGACAAGAACCTCGACTCCGGTACACGTTTCATATCCCAGGAAAGAGCCAAGTGGACAAAGACAAGTGGACAAGTGGACAAAGACAAGTGGACAAGTGGTGCTACGTAGGTCCAATGGAGTGTCACTCAGCCATGAAATCCACGTCATGAGGCTGGTAGCAGCATCCTGAGTGGATTTAGGTACGATCATCCTCAGTGAAGTAAGTCCCACAAAGACAGAAACTTATGATATCACTTATCGAGGGAATGTAAAAATCGCTCCCCATGAACTGAATCCCCAAACAGAACAGAGTCACCCTTTTAGAAAACACACTTAGGCCTGCTTCAGGGGAAAGGTGAGGTGGGGTGACACATAAAACTCGAGTTTGAAATGAGCACAGATACCCTTCCGAAAACCGAATATGGAATGGACACGACCTACTCCTTGCTCAATCAACTGGACTCACCAGACCCTGTTCATCGCACAAGTATCTATCCGACTAGTAAGCATCTTAAAAGCTAAGTCTTGATATGTCTGTGTAAGTGCATCAAGTGTGTGTAAAGCGGCCTAAAAACAGCAGGGAAAATCAGCTCAGACCCATTCTGAGGATACATTTCCAACACAAAGAAGAAACAAGCAGGGCAAAACAGAGAGAAATTCTTCCAAAATGCGTTCAGGGACTGGCATGCAACCAGCATTGACCACATCTACAGCCCCAGCGGCAGAAGACATAAGGCTGGACACTCTTGGGGCTGAGACGATTGGTGAGGTTGGGAAAGCAAATGCAGACCCTTGAAAGGAATCCTGCGTGCTCCCCATTCCATGGGTCCCAACTCTCCAGGTTCAACGCAATCTTCCGACAGCGAAAGCACTCATTGGAAACCCAGCGGACGCTACACCGTGGGATCGGGAAAGCTTTCTGAAACTCACCTCACTTTTCATCTCCTGGTGCTCGTGTTCTCCATTCAGGCCCCCTTACGAACAATCTCCCCACTTGGAGACTCAGCGCCTTTCCATGCCTCTTTCGTACCGTCTGCAATTTGTCCGCAGGATGAACTGCAAGAGGGGGAACCAATGAGAGACTCGCTGGAGGGGTTTGGTCGGGCACATGTCACTCTCATTTCCCATCGCGAAGAAGAATTCACCAAAGGCTCAGCCTGCCACCCCGGATCGACAATAGGGCGTGAAGCCATCCAGCCGTGTTGCGTCCCACTCACAAAAAAGCGACTTGGGAAATGGAGCTCAGGGGCACTGCACTTCCCAAACCTGCAGAGTTCTAAACGATAACTATCGCCCCCAAATATATTGAGGTCAGGCTACGAAGAGGCGTTGAACGCAAGGCAGAACTGCAGGAAACAGATGTCAACGGGTACATCGGAATGGCCCCGATAGCACATGAAAAGCGCCAGAACGTGGACAATGATGCGGTTGGCCAAAACGGGCGTATGCGTTTTTTCCTGAATATATTCAGGAAAAAACGCATACGCCCTTTTTGGCCAACCAAGCAACCTGGGAGAGCAAATCAGCACTACAAAGAAATCTCCCCCCCCCCCCCGGGGCAAAAGGGCCAGGCGAAAAAAGTCTAAAAACCAGAAAGGCAGGGCAGGCCACGGAGTCAACGGAGCCTTGTTAAGCTGATGGGCGGGATGTCAATGGCCAACAGCCAATCTTCACAAGTGTATCCTCTTTCCCAAAACATGTAAAACACAGAACCACAGAGCATAGGGCACTTCCACACATGGGCGTTGACCTTGGGAAAATGAAAAAATCAACCAGACACAGGGACCCCAAAGTTGAGGGCTGCTGTCTTGACAAGAACCTCGACTCCGGTACACGTTTCATATCCCAGGAAAGAGCCAAGTGGACAAAGACAAGTGGACAAGTGGACAAAGACAAGTGGACAAGTGGACAAGTGGTGCTACGTAGGTCCAATGGAGTGTCACTCAGCCATGAAATCCACGTCATGAGGCTGGTAGCAGCATCCTGAGTGGATTTAGGTACGATCATCCTCAGTGAAATAAGTCCCACAAAGACAGAAACTTATGATATCACTTATCGAGGGAATGTAAAAATCGCTCCCCATGAACTGAATCCCCAAACAGAACAGAGTCACGCTTTTAGAAAACACACTTATGCCTGCTTCAGGGGAAAGGTGAGGTGGGGTGACGCATAAAACTCGAGTTTGAAATGAGCACAGATACCCTTCCGAAAACCGAATATGGAATGGACACGACCTACTCCTTGCTCAATCAACTGGACTCACCAGACCCTGTTCATCGCACAAGTATCTATCCGACTAGTAAGCATCTTAAAAGCTAAGTCTTGATATGTCTGTGTAAGTGCATCAAGTGTGTGTAAAGCGGCCTAAAAACAGCAGGGAAAATCAGCTCAGACCCATTCTGAGGATACATTTCCAACACAAAGAAGAAACAAGCAGGGCAAAACAGAGAGAAATTCTTCCAAAATGCGTTCAGGGACTGGCATGCAACCAGCATTGACCACATCTACAGCCCCAGCGGCAGAAGACATAAGGCTGGACACTCTTGGGGCTGAGACGATTGGTGAGGTTGGGAAAGCAAATGCAGACCCTTGAAAGGAATCCTGCGTGCTCCCCATTCCATGGGTCCCAACTCTCCAGGTTCAACGCAATCTTCCGACAGCGAAAGCACTCATTGGAAACCCAGCGGACGCTACACCGTGGGATCGGGAAAGCTTTCTGAAACTCACCTCACTTTTCATCTCCTGGTGCTCGTGTTCTCCATTCAGGCCCCCTTACGAACAATCTCCCCACTTGGAGACTCAGCGCCTTTCCATGCCTCTTTCGTACCGTCTGCAATTTGTCCGCAGGATGAACTGCAAGAGGGGGAACCAATGAGAGACTCGCTGGAGGGGTTTGGTCGGGCACATGTCACTCTCATTTCCCATCGCGAAGAAGAATTCACCAAAGGCTCAGCCTGCCACCCCGGATCGACAATAGGGCGTGAAGCCATCCAGCCGTGTTGCGTCCCACTCACAAAAAAGCGACTTGGGAAATGGAGCTCAGGGGCACTGCACTTCCCAAACCTGCAGAGTTCTAAACGATAACTATCGCCCCCAAATATATTGAGGTCAGGCTACGAAGAGGCGTTGAACGCAAGGCAGAACTGCAGGAAACGGATGTCAACGGGTACATCGGAATGGCCCCGATAGCACATGAAAAGCGCCAGAACGTGGACAATGATGCGGTTGGCCAAAACGGGCGTATGCGTTTTTTCCTGAATATATTCAGGAAAAAACGCATACGCCCTTTTTGGCCAACCAAGCAACCTGGGAGAGCAAATCAGCACTACAAAGAAATCTCCCCCCCCCCCCGGGGCAAAAGGGCCAGGCGAAAAAAGTCTAAAAACCAGAAAGGCAGGGCAGGCCACGGAGTCAACGGAGCCTTGTTAAGCTGATGGGCGGGATGTCAATGGCCAACAGCCAATCTTCACAAGTGTATCCTCTTTCCCAAAACATGTAAAACACAGAACCACAGAGCATAGGGCACTTCCACACATGGGCGTTGACCTTGGGAAAATGAAAAAATCAACCAGACACAGGGACCCCAAAGTTGAGGGCTGCTGTCTTGACAAGAACCTCGACTCCGGTACACGTTTCATATCCCAGGAAAGAGCCAAGTGGACAAAGACAAGTGGACAAGTGGACAAAGACAAGTGGACAAGTGGACAAGTGGTGCTACGTAGGTCCAATGGAGTGTCACTCAGCCATGAAATCCACGTCATGAGGCTGGTAGCAGCATCCTGAGTGGATTTAGGTACGATCATCCTCAGTGAAATAAGTCCCACAAAGACAGAAACTTATGATATCACTTATCGAGGGAATGTAAAAATCGCTCCCCATGAACTGAATCCCCAAACAGAACAGAGTCACGCTTTTAGAAAACACACTTATGCCTGCTTCAGGGGAAAGGTGAGGTGGGGTGACGCATAAAACTCGAGTTTGAAATGAGCACAGATACCCTTCCGAAAACCGAATATGGAATGGACACGACCTACTCCTTGCTCAATCAACTGGACTCACCAGACCCTGTTCATCGCACAAGTATCTATCCGACTAGTAAGCATCTTAAAAGCTAAGTCTTGATATCTCTGTGTAAGTGCATCAAGTGGGTGTAAAGCGGCCTAAAAACAGCAGGGAAAATCAGCTCAGACCCATTCTGAGGATACATTTCCAACACAAAGAAGAAACAAGCAGGGCAAAACAGAGAGAAATTCTTCCAAAATGCGTTCAGGGACTGGCATGCAACCAGCATTGACCACATCTACAGCCCCAGCGGCAGAAGACATAAGGCTGGACACTCTTGGGGCTGAGACGATTGGTGAGGTTGGGAAAGCAAATGCAGATCCTTGAAAGGAATCCTGCGTGCTCCCCATTCCATGGGTCCCAACTCTCCAGGTTCAACGCAATCTTCCGACAGCGAAAGCACTCATTGGAAACCCAGCGGACGCTACACCGTGGGATCGGGAAAGCTTTCTGAAACTCACCTCACTTTTCATCTCCTGGTGCTCGTGTTCTCCATTCAGGCCCCCTTACGAACAATCTCCCCACTTGGAGACTCAGCGCCTTTCCATGCCTCTTTCGTACCGTCTGCAATTTGTCCGCAGGATGAACTGCAAGAGGGGGAACCAATGAGAGACTCTCTGGAGGTGTTTGGTCGGGCACATGTCACTCTCATTTCCCATCGCGAGAAGAATTCACCAAAGGCTCAGCCTGCCACCCCGGATCGACAATAGGGCGTGAAGCCATCCAGCCGTGTTGCGTCCCACTCACAAAAAAGCGACTTGGGAAATGGAGCTCAGGGGCACTGCACTTCCCAAACCTGCAGAGTTCTAAACGATAACTATCGCCCCCAAATATATTGAGGTCAGGCTACGAAGAGGCGTTGAACGCAAGCCAGAACTGCAAGAAACGGATGTCAACGGGTACTTGGGAATGGCCCCGATACCACATGAAAAGCGCCAGAACGTCGACAATGATGCGGTTGGCCAAAAAGGGCGTATGCGTTTTTTCCTGAATATATTCAGGAAAAAACGCATACGCCCTTTTTGGCCAACCAAGCAACCTGGGAGAGCAAATCAGCACTACAAAGAAATCTCTCCCCCGCCCCCGGGGCAAAAGGGCCAGGCGAAAAAAGTCTAAAAACCAGAAAGGCAGGGGAGGCCACGGAGTCAACGGAGCCTTGTTAAGCTGATGGGCGGGATGTCAATGGCCAACAGCCAATCTTCACTAGTGTATCCTCTTTCCCAAAACATGTAAAACACAGAACCACAGAGCATAGGGCACTTCCACACATGGGCGTTGACCTTGGGAAAATGAAAAAATCAACCAGACACAGGGACCCCAAAGTTGAGGGCTGCTGTCTTGACAAGAACCTCGACTCCGGTACACGTTTCATATCCCAGGAAAGAGCCAAGTGGACAAAGACAAGTGGACAAGTGGACAAAGACAAGTGGACAAGTGGTGCTACGTAGGTCCAATGGAGTGTCACTCAGCCATGAAATCCACGTCATGAGGCTGGTAGCAGCATCCTGAGTGGATTTAGGTACGATCATCCTCAGTGAAGTAAGTCCCACAAAGACAGAAACTTATGATATCACTTATCGAGGGAATGTAAAAATCGCTCCCCATGAACTGAATCCCCAAACAGAACAGAGTCACCCTTTTAGAAAACACACTTAGGCCTGCTTCAGGGGAAAGGTGAGGTGGGGTGACACATAAAACTCGAGTTTGAAATGAGCACAGATACCCTTCCGAAAACCGAATATGGAATGGACACGACCTACTCCTTGCTCAATCAACTGGACTCACCAGACCCTGTTCATCGCACAAGTATCTATCCGACTAGTAAGCATCTTAAAAGCTAAGTCTTGATATGTCTGTGTAAGTGCATCAAGTGTGTGTAAAGCGGCCTAAAAACAGCAGGGAAAATCAGCTCAGACCCATTCTGAGGATACATTTCCAACACAAAGAAGAAACAAGCAGGGCAAAACAGAGAGAAATTCTTCCAAAATGCGTTCAGGGACTGGCATGCAACCAGCATTGACCACATCTACAGCCCCAGCGGCAGAAGACATAAGGCTGGACACTCTTGGGGCTGAGACGATTGGTGAGGTTGGGAAAGCAAATGCAGACCCTTGAAAGGAATCCTGCGTGCTCCCCATTCCATGGGTCCCAACTCTCCAGGTTCAACGCAATCTTCCGACAGCGAAAGCACTCATTGGAAACCCAGCGGACGCTACACCGTGGGATCGGGAAAGCTTTCTGAAACTCACCTCACTTTTCATCTCCTGGTGCTCGTGTTCTCCATTCAGGCCCCCTTACGAACAATCTCCCCACTTGGAGACTCAGCGCCTTTCCATGCCTCTTTCGTACCGTCTGCAATTTGTCCGCAGGATGAACTGCAAGAGGGGGAACCAATGAGAGACTCGCTGGAGGGGTTTGGTCGGGCACATGTCACTCTCATTTCCCATCGCGAAGAAGAATTCACCAAAGGCTCAGCCTGCCACCCCGGATCGACAATAGGGCGTGAAGCCATCCAGCCGTGTTGCGTCCCACTCACAAAAAAGCGACTTGGGAAATGGAGCTCAGGGGCACTGCACTTCCCAAACCTGCAGAGTTCTAAACGATAACTATCGCCCCCAAATATATTGAGGTCAGGCTACGAAGAGGCGTTGAACGCAAGGCAGAACTGCAGGAAACAGATGTCAACGGGTACATCGGAATGGCCCCGATAGCACATGAAAAGCGCCAGAACGTGGACAATGATGCGGTTGGCCAAAACGGGCGTATGCGTTTTTTCCTGAATATATTCAGGAAAAAACGCATACGCCCTTTTTGGCCAACCAAGCAACCTGGGAGAGCAAATCAGCACTACAAAGAAATCTCCCCCCCGCCCCGGGGCAAAAGGGCCAGGCGAAAAAAGTCTAAAAACCAGAAAGGCAGGGCAGGCCACGGAGTCAACGGAGCCTTGTTAAGCTGATGGGCGGGATGTCAATGGCCAACAGCCAATCTTCACAAGTGTATCCTCTTTCCCAAAACATGTAAAACACAGAACCACAGAGCATAGGGCACTTCCACACATGGGCGTTGACCTTGGGAAAATGAAAAAATCAACCAGACACAGGGACCCCAAAGTTGAGGGCTGCTGTCTTGACAAGAACCTCGACTCCGGTACACGTTTCATATCCCAGGAAAGAGCCAAGTGGACAAAGACAAGTGGACAAGTGGACAAAGACAAGTGGACAAGTGGACAAGTGGTGCTACGTAGGTCCAATGGAGTGTCACTCAGCCATGAAATCCACGTCATGAGGCTGGTAGCAGCATCCTGAGTGGATTTAGGTACGATCATCCTCAGTGAAATAAGTCCCACAAAGACAGAAACTTATGATATCACTTATCGAGGGAATGTAAAAATCGCTCCCCATGAACTGAATCCCCAAACAGAACAGAGTCACGCTTTTAGAAAACACACTTATGCCTGCTTCAGGGGAAAGGTGAGGTGGGGTGACGCATAAAACTCGAGTTTGAAATGAGCACAGATACCCTTCCGAAAACCGAATATGGAATGGACACGACCTACTCCTTGCTCAATCAACTGGACTCACCAGACCCTGTTCATCGCACAAGTATCTATCCGACTAGTAAGCATCTTAAAAGCTAAGTCTTGATATGTCTGTGTAAGTGCATCAAGTGTGTGTAAAGCGGCCTAAAAACAGCAGGGAAAATCAGCTCAGACCCATTCTGAGGATACATTTCCAACACAAAGAAGAAACAAGCAGGGCAAAACAGAGAGAAATTCTTCCAAAATGCGTTCAGGGACTGGCATGCAACCAGCATTGACCACATCTACAGCCCCAGCGGCAGAAGACATAAGGCTGGACACTCTTGGGGCTGAGACGATTGGTGAGGTTGGGAAAGCAAATGCAGACCCTTGAAAGGAATCCTGCGTGCTCCCCATTCCATGGGTCCCAACTCTCCAGGTTCAACGCAATCTTCCGACAGCGAAAGCACTCATTGGAAACCCAGCGGACGCTACACCGTGGGATCGGGAAAGCTTTCTGAAACTCACCTCACTTTTCATCTCCTGGTGCTCGTGTTCTCCATTCAGGCCCCCTTACGAACAATCTCCCCACTTGGAGACTCAGCGCCTTTCCATGCCTCTTTCGTACCGTCTGCAATTTGTCCGCAGGATGAACTGCAAGAGGGGGAACCAATGAGAGACTCGCTGGAGGGGTTTGGTCGGGCACATGTCACTCTCATTTCCCATCGCGAAGAAGAATTCACCAAAGGCTCAGCCTGCCACCCCGGATCGACAATAGGGCGTGAAGCCATCCAGCCGTGTTGCGTCCCACTCACAAAAAAGCGACTTGGGAAATGGAGCTCAGGGGCACTGCACTTCCCAAACCTGCAGAGTTCTAAACGATAACTATCGCCCCCAAATATATTGAGGTCAGGCTACGAAGAGGCGTTGAACGCAAGGCAGAACTGCAGGAAACAGATGTCAACGGGTACATCGGAATGGCCCCGATAGCACATGAAAAGCGCCAGAACGTGGACAATGATGCGGTTGGCCAAAACGGGCGTATGCGTTTTTTCCTGAATATATTCAGGAAAAAACGCATACGCCCTTTTTGGCCAACCAAGCAACCTGGGAGAGCAAATCAGCACTACAAAGAAATCTCCCCCCCCCCCCCGGGGCAAAAGGGCCAGGCGAAAAAAGTCTAAAAACCAGAAAGGCAGGGCAGGCCACGGAGTCAACGGAGCCTTGTTAAGCTGATGGGCGGGATGTCAATGGCCAACAGCCAATCTTCACAAGTGTATCCTCTTTCCCAAAACATGTAAAACACAGAACCACAGAGCATAGGGCACTTCCACACATGGGCGTTGACCTTGGGAAAATGAAAAAATCAACCAGACACAGGGACCCCAAAGTTGAGGGCTGCTGTCTTGACAAGAACCTCGACTCCGGTACACGTTTCATATCCCAGGAAAGAGCCAAGTGGACAAAGACAAGTGGACAAGTGGACAAAGACAAGTGGACAAGTGGACAAGTGGTGCTACGTAGGTCCAATGGAGTGTCACTCAGCCATGAAATCCACGTCATGAGGCTGGTAGCAGCATCCTGAGTGGATTTAGGTACGATCATCCTCAGTGAAATAAGTCCCACAAAGACAGAAACTTATGATATCACTTATCGAGGGAATGTAAAAATCGCTCCCCATGAACTGAATCCCCAAACAGAACAGAGTCACGCTTTTAGAAAACACACTTATGCCTGCTTCAGGGGAAAGGTGAGGTGGGGTGACGCATAAAACTCGAGTTTGAAATGAGCACAGATACCCTTCCGAAAACCGAATATGGAATGGACACGACCTACTCCTTGCTCAATCAACTGGACTCACCAGACCCTGTTCATCGCACAAGTATCTATCCGACTAGTAAGCATCTTAAAAGCTAAGTCTTGATATCTCTGTGTAAGTGCATCAAGTGGGTGTAAAGCGGCCTAAAAACAGCAGGGAAAATCAGCTCAGACCCATTCTGAGGATACATTTCCAACACAAAGAAGAAACAAGCAGGGCAAAACAGAGAGAAATTCTTCCAAAATGCGTTCAGGGACTGGCATGCAACCAGCATTGACCACATCTACAGCCCCAGCGGCAGAAGACATAAGGCTGGACACTCTTGGGGCTGAGACGATTGGTGAGGTTGGGAAAGCAAATGCAGATCCTTGAAAGGAATCCTGCGTGCTCCCCATTCCATGGGTCCCAACTCTCCAGGTTCAACGCAATCTTCCGACAGCGAAAGCACTCATTGGAAACCCAGCGGACGCTACACCGTGGGATCGGGAAAGCTTTCTGAAACTCACCTCACTTTTCATCTCCTGGTGCTCGTGTTCTCCATTCAGGCCCCCTTACGAACAATCTCCCCACTTGGAGACTCAGCGCCTTTCCATGCCTCTTTCGTACCGTCTGCAATTTGTCCGCAGGATGAACTGCAAGAGGGGGAACCAATGAGAGACTCTCTGGAGGTGTTTGGTCGGGCACATGTCACTCTCATTTCCCATCGCGAGAAGAATTCACCAAAGGCTCAGCCTGCCACCCCGGATCGACAATAGGGCGTGAAGCCATCCAGCCGTGTTGCGTCCCACTCACAAAAAAGCGACTTGGGAAATGGAGCTCAGGGGCACTGCACTTCCCAAACCTGCAGAGTTCTAAACGATAACTATCGCCCCCAAATATATTGAGGTCAGGCTACGAAGAGGCGTTGAACGCAAGCCAGAACTGCAAGAAACGGATGTCAACGGGTACTTGGGAATGGCCCCGATACCACATGAAAAGCGCCAGAACGTCGACAATGATGCGGTTGGCCAAAAAGGGCGTATGCGTTTTTTCCTGAATATATTCAGGAAAAAACGCATACGCCCTTTTTGGCCAACCAAGCAACCTGGGAGAGCAAATCAGCACTACAAAGAAATCTCTCCCCCCCCCCCCGGGGCAAAAGGGGCAGGCGAAAAAAGTCTAAAAACCAGAAAGGCAGGGGAGGCCACGGAGTCAACGGAGCCTTGTTAAGCTGATGGGCGGGATGTCAATGGCCAACAGCCAATCTTCACTAGTGTATCCTCTTTCCCAAAACATGTAAAACACAGAACCACAGAGCATAGGGCACTTCCACACATGGGCGTTGACCTTGGGAAAATGAAAAAATCAACCAGACACAGGGACCCCAAAGTTGAGGGCTGCTGTCTTGACAAGAACCTCGACTCCGGTACACGTTTCATATCCCAGGAAAGAGCCAAGTGGACAAAGACAAGTGGACAAGTGGACAAAGACAAGTGGACAAGTGGACAAGTGGTGCTACGTAGGTCCAATGGAGTGTCACTCAGCCATGAAATCCACGTCATGAGGCTGGTAGCAGCATCCTGAGTGGATTTAGGTACGATCATCCTCAGTGAAGTAAGTCCCACAAAGACAGAAACTTATGATATCACTTATCGAGGGAATGTAAAAATCGCTCCCCATGAACTGAATCCCCAAACAGAACAGAGTCACCCTTTTAGAAAACACACTTAGGCCTGCTTCAGGGGAAAGGTGAGGTGGGGTGACACATAAAACTCGAGTTTGAAATGAGCACAGATACCCTTCCGAAAACCGAATATGGAATGGACACGACCTACTCCTTGCTCAATCAACTGGACTCACCAGACCCTGTTCATCGCACAAGTATCTATCCGACTAGTAAGCATCTTAAAAGCTAAGTCTTGATATCTCTGTGTAAGTGCATCAAGTGTGTGTAAAGCGGCCTAAAAACAGCAGGGAAAATCAGCTCACACCCATTCTGAGGATACATTTCCAACACAAAGAAGAAACAAGCAGGGCAAAACAGAGAGAAATTCTTCCAAAATGCGTTCAGGGACTGGCATGCAACCAGCATTGACCACATCTACAGCCCCAGCGGCAGAAGACATAAGGCTGGACACTCTTGGGGCTGAGACGATTGGTGAGGTTGGGAAAGCAAATGCAGACCCTTGAAAGGAATCCTGCGTGCTCCCCATTCCATGGGTCCCAACTCTCCAGGTTCAACGCAATCTTCCGACAGCGAAAGCACTCATTGGAAACCCAGCGGACGCTACACCGTGGGATCGGGAAAGCTTTCTGAAACTCACCTCACTTTTCATCTCCTGGTGCTCGTGTTCTCCATTCAGGCCCCCTTACGAACAATCTCCCCACTTGGAGACTCAGCGCCTTTCCATGCCTCTTTCGTACCGTCTGCAATTTGTCCGCAGGATGAACTGCAAGAGGGGGAACCAATGAGAGACTCGCTGGAGGGGTTTGGTCGGGCACATGTCACTCTCATTTCCCATCGCGAAGAAGAATTCACCAAAGGCTCAGCCTGCCACCCCGGATCGACAATAGGGCGTGAAGCCATCCAGCCGTGTTGCGTCCCACTCACAAAAAAGCGACTTGGGAAATGGAGCTCAGGGGCACTGCACTTCCCAAACCTGCAGAGTTCTAAACGATAACTATCGCCCCCAAATATATTGAGGTCAGGCTACGAAGAGGCGTTGAACGCAAGGCAGAACTGCAGGAAACAGATGTCAACGGGTACATCGGAATGGCCCCGATAGCACATGAAAAGCGCCAGAACGTGGACAATGATGCGGTTGGCCAAAACGGGCGTATGCGTTTTTTCCTGAATATATTCAGGAAAAAACGCATACGCCCTTTTTGGCCAACCAAGCAACCTGGGAGAGCAAATCAGCACTACAAAGAAATCTCCCCCCCCCCCCCGGGGCAAAAGGGCCAGGCGAAAAATGTCTAAAAACCAGAAAGGCAGGGCAGGCCACGGAGTCAACGGAGCCTTGTTAAGCTGATGGGCGGGATGTCAATGGCCAACAGCCAATCTTCACAAGTGTATCCTCTTTCCCAAAACATGTTAAACACAGAACCACAGAGCATAGGGCACTTCCACACATGGGCGTTGACCTTGGGAAAATGAAAAAATCAACCAGACACAGGGACCCCAAAGTTGAGGGCTGCTGTCTTGACAAGAACCTCGACTCCGGTACACGTTTCATATCCCAGGAAAGAGCCAAGTGGACAAAGACAAGTGGACAAGTGGACAAAGACAAGTGGACAAGTGGACAAGTGGTGCTACGTAGGTCCAATGGAGTGTCACTCAGCCATGAAATCCACGTCATGAGGCTGGTAGCAGCATCCTGAGTGGATTTAGGTACGATCATCCTCAGTGAAATAAGTCCCACAAAGACAGAAACTTATGATATCACTTATCGAGGGAATGTAAAAATCGCTCCCCATGAACTGAATCCCCAAACAGAACAGAGTCACGCTTTTAGAAAACACACTTATGCCTGCTTCAGGGGAAAGGTGAGGTGGGGTGACGCATAAAACTCGAGTTTGAAATGAGCACAGATACCCTTCCGAAAACCGAATATGGAATGGACACGACCTACTCCTTGCTCAATCAACTGGACTCACCAGACCCTGTTCATCGCACAAGTATCTATCCGACTAGTAAGCATCTTAAAAGCTAAGTTTTGATATCTCTGTGTAAGTGCATCAAGTGGGTGTAAAGCGGCCTAAAAACAGCAGGGAAAATCAGCTCAGACCCATTCTGAGGATACATTTCCAACACAAAGAAGAAACAAGCAGGGCAAAACAGAGAGAAATTCTTCCAAAATGCGTTCAGGGACTGGCATGCAACCAGCATTGACCACATCTACAGCCCCAGCGGCAGAAGACATAAGGCTGGACACTCTTGGGGCTGAGACGATTGGTGAGGTTGGGAAAGCAAATGCAGATCCTTGAAAGGAATCCTGCGTGCTCCCCATTCCATGGGTCCCAACTCTCCAGGTTCAACGCAATCTTCCGACAGCGAAAGCACTCATTGGAAACCCAGCGGACGCTACACCGTGGGATCGGGAAAGCTTTCTGAAACTCACCTCACTTTTCATCTCCTGGTGCTCGTGTTCTCCATTCAGGCCCCCTTACGAACAATCTCCCCACTTGGAGACTCAGCGCCTTTCCATGCCTCTTTCGTACCGTCTGCAATTTGTCCGCAGGATGAACTGCAAGAGGGGGAACCAATGAGAGACTCTCTGGAGGTGTTTGGTCGGGCACATGTCACTCTCATTTCCCATCGCGAGAAGAATTCACCAAAGGCTCAGCCTGCCACCCCGGATCGACAATAGGGCGTGAAGCCATCCAGCCGTGTTGCGTCCCACTCACAAAAAAGCGACTTGGGAAATGGAGCTCAGGGGCACTGCACTTCCCAAACCTGCAGAGTTCTAAACGATAACTATCGCCCCCAAATATATTGAGGTCAGGCTACGAAGAGGCGTTGAACGCAAGCCAGAACTGCAAGAAACGGATGTCAACGGGTACTTGGGAATGGCCCCGATACCACATGAAAAGCGCCAGAACGTCGACAATGATGCGGTTGGCCAAAAAGGGCGTATGCGTTTTTTCCTGAATATATTCAGGAAAAAACGCATACGCCCTTTTTGGCCAACCAAGCAACCTGGGAGAGCAAATCAGCACTACAAAGAAATCTCTCCCCCCCCCCCCGGGGCAAAAGGGCCAGGCGAAAAAAGTCTAAAAACCAGAAAGGCAGGGGAGGCCACGGAGTCAACGGAGCCTTGTTAAGCTGATGGGCGGGATGTCAATGGCCAACAGCCAATCTTCACTAGTGTATCCTCTTTCCCAAAACATGTAAAACACAGAACCACAGAGCATAGGGCACTTCCACACATGGGCGTTGACCTTGGGAAAATGAAAAAATCAACCAGACACAGGGACCCCAAAGTTGAGGGCTGCTGTCTTGACAAGAACCTCGACTCCGGTACACGTTTCATATCCCAGGAAAGAGCCAAGTGGACAAAGACAAGTGGACAAGTGGACAAAGACAAGTGGACAAGTGGACAAGTGGTGCTACGTAGGTCCAATGGAGTGTCACTCAGCCATGAAATCCACGTCATGAGGCTGGTAGCAGCATCCTGAGTGGATTTAGGTACGATCATCCTCAGTGAAATAAGTCCCACAAAGACAGAAACTTATGATATCACTTATCGAGGGAATGTAAAAATCGCTCCCCATGAACTGAATCCCCAAACAGAACAGAGTCACGCTTTTAGAAAACACACTTATGCCTGCTTCAGGGGAAAGGTGAGGTGGGGTGACGCATAAAACTCGAGTTTGAAATGAGCACAGATACCCTTCCGAAAACCGAATATGGAATGGACACGACCTACTCCTTGCTCAATCAACTGGACTCACCAGACCCTGTTCATCGCACAAGTATCTATCCGACTAGTAAGCATCTTAAAAGCTAAGTCTTGATATCTCTGTGTAAGTGCATCAAGTGGGTGTAAAGCAGCCTAAAAACAGCAGGGAAAATCAGCTCAGACCCATTCTGAGGATACATTTCCAACACAAAGAAGAAACAAGCAGGGCAAAACAGAGAGAAATTCTTCCAAAATGCGTTCAGGGACTGGCATGCAACCAGCATTGACCACATCTACAGCCCCAGCGGCAGAAGACATAAGGCTGGACACTCTTGGGGCTGAGACGATTGGTGAGGTTGGGAAAGCAAATGCAGACCCTTGAAAGGAATCCTGCGTGCTCCCCATTCCATGGGTCCCAACTCTCCAGGTTCAACGCAATCTTCCGACAGCGAAAGCACTCATTGGAAACCCAGCGGACGCTACACCGTGGGATCGGGAAAGCTTTCTGAAACTCACCTCACTTTTCATCTCCTGGTGCTCGTGTTCTCCATTCAGGCCCCCTTACGAACAATCTCCCCACTTGGAGACTCAGCGCCTTTCCATGCCTCTTTCGTACCGTCTGCAATTTGTCCGCAGGATGAACTGCAAGAGGGGGAACCAATGAGAGACTCGCTGGAGGGGTTTGGTCGGGCACATGTCACTCTCATTTCCCATCGCGAAGAAGAATTCACCAAAGGCTCAGCCTGCCACCCCGGATCGACAATAGGGCGTGAAGCCATCCAGCCGTGTTGCGTCCCACTCACAAAAAAGCGACTTGGGAAATGGAGCTCAGGGGCACTGCACTTCCCAAACCTGCAGAGTTCTAAACGATAACTATCGCCCCCAAATATATTGAGGTCAGGCTACGAAGAGGCGTTGAACGCAAGGCAGAACTGCAGGAAACGGATGTCAACGGGTACATCGGAATGGCCCGGATAGCACATGAAAAGCGCCAGAACGTGGACAATGATGCGGTTGGCCAAAACGGGCGTATGCGTTTTTTCCTGAATATATTCAGGAAAAAACGCATACGCCCTTTTTGGCCAACCAAGCAACCTGGGAGAGCAAATCAGCACTACAAAGAAATCTCTCCCCCCCCCCGGGGCAAAAGGGCCAGGCGAAAAAAGTCTAAAAACCAGAAAGGCAGGGGAGGCCACGGAGTCAACGGAGCCTTGTTAAGCTGATGGGCGGGATGTCAATGGCCAACAGCCAATCTTCACTAGTGTATCCTCTTTCCCAAAACATGTAAAACACAGAACCACAGAGCATAGGGCACTTCCACACATGGGCGTTGACCTTGGGAAAATGAAAAAATCAACCAGACACAGGGACCCCAAAGTTGAGGGCTGCTGTCTTGACAAGAACCTCGACTCCGGTACACGTTTCATATCCCAGGAAAGAGCCAAGTGGACAAAGACAAGTGGACAAGTGGACAAAGACAAGTGGACAAGTGGACAAGTGGTGCTACGTAGGTCCAATGGAGTGTCACTCAGCCATGAAATCCACGTCATGAGGCTGGTAGCAGCATCCTGAGTGGATTTAGGTACGATCATCCTCAGTGAAGTAAGTCCCACAAAGACAGAAACTTATGATATCACTTATCGAGGGAATGTAAAAATCGCTCCCCATGAACTGAATCCCCAAACAGAACAGAGTCACCCTTTTAGAAAACACACTTAGGCCTGCTTCAGGGGAAAGGTGAGGTGGGGTGACACATAAAACTCGAGTTTGAAATGAGCACAGATACCCTTCCGAAAACCGAATATGGAATGGACACGACCTACTCCTTGCTCAATCAACTGGACTCACCAGACCCTGTTCATCGCACAAGTATCTATCCGACTAGTAAGCATCTTAAAAGCTAAGTCTTGATATGTCTGTGTAAGTGCATCAAGTGTGTGTAAAGCGGCCTAAAAACAGCAGGGAAAATCAGCTCAGACCCATTCTGAGGATACATTTCCAACACAAAGAAGAAACAAGCAGGGCAAAACAGAGAGAAATTCTTCCAAAATGCGTTCAGGGACTGGCATGCAACCAGCATTGACCACATCTACAGCCCCAGCGGCAGAAGACATAAGGCTGGACACTCTTGGGGCTGAGACGATTGGTGAGGTTGGGAAAGCAAATGCAGACCCTTGAAAGGAATCCTGCGTGCTCCCCATTCCATGGGTCCCAACTCTCCAGGTTCAACGCAATCTTCCGACAGCGAAAGCACTCATTGGAAACCCAGCGGACGCTACACCGTGGGATCGGGAAAGCTTTCTGAAACTCACCTCACTTTTCATCTCCTGGTGCTCGTGTTCTCCATTCAGGCCCCCTTACGAACAATCTCCCCACTTGGAGACTCAGCGCCTTTCCATGCCTCTTTCGTACCGTCTGCAATTTGTCCGCAGGATGAACTGCAAGAGGGGGAACCAATGAGAGACTCGCTGGAGGGGTTTGGTCGGGCACATGTCACTCTCATTTCCCATCGCGAAGAAGAATTCACCAAAGGCTCAGCCTGCCACCCCGGATCGACAATAGGGCGTGAAGCCATCCAGCCGTGTTGCGTCCCACTCACAAAAAAGCGACTTGGGAAATGGAGCTCAGGGGCACTGCACTTCCCAAACCTGCAGAGTTCTAAACGATAACTATCGCCCCCAAATATATTGAGGTCAGGCTACGAAGAGGCGTTGAACGCAAGGCAGAACTGCAGGAAACAGATGTCAACGGGTACATCGGAATGGCCCCGATAGCACATGAAAAGCGCCAGAACGTGGACAATGATGCGGTTGGCCAAAACGGGCGTATGCGTTTTTTCCTGAATATATTCAGGAAAAAACGCATACGCCCTTTTTGGCCAACCAAGCAACCTGGGAGAGCAAATCAGCACTACAAAGAAATCTCCCGCCCCCCCCCGGGGCAAAAGGGCCAGGCGAAAAAAGTCTAAAAACCAGAAAGGCAGGGCAGGCCAGGGAGTCAACGGAGCCTTGTTAAGCTGATGGGCGGGATGTCAATGGCCAACAGCCAATCTTCACAAGTGTATCCTCTTTCCCAAAACATGTAAAACACAGAACCACAGAGCATAGGGCACTTCCACACATGGGCGTTGACCTTGGGAAAATGAAAAAATCAACCAGACACAGGGACCCCAAAGTTGAGGGCTGCTGTCTTGACAAGAACCTCGACTCCGGTACACGTTTCATATCCCAGGAAAGAGCCAAGTGGACAAAGACAAGTGGACAAGTGGACAAAGACAAGTGGACAAGTGGACAAGTGGTGCTACGTAGGTCCAATGGAGTGTCACTCAGCCATGAAATCCACGTCATGAGGCTGGTAGCAGCATCCTGAGTGGATTTAGGTACGATCATCCTCAGTGAAATAAGTCCCACAAAGACAGAAACTTATGATATCACTTATCGAGGGAATGTAAAAATCGCTCCCCATGAACTGAATCCCCAAACAGAACAGAGTCACGCTTTTAGAAAACACACTTATGCCTGCTTCAGGGGAAAGGTGAGGTGGGGTGACGCATAAAACTCGAGTTTGAAATGAGCACAGATACCCTTCCGAAAACCGAATATGGAATGGACACGACCTACTCCTTGCTCAATCAACTGGACTCACCAGACCCTGTTCATCGCACAAGTATCTATCCGACTAGTAAGCATCTTAAAAGCTAAGTCTTGATATCTCTGTGTAAGTGCATCAAGTGGGTGTAAAGCGGCCTAAAAACAGCAGGGAAAATCAGCTCAGACCCATTCTGAGGATACATTTCCAACACAAAGAAGAAACAAGCAGGGCAAAACAGAGAGAAATTCTTCCAAAATGCGTTCAGGGACTGGCATGCAACCAGCATTGACCACATCTACAGCCCCAGCGGCAGAAGACATAAGGCTGGACACTCTTGGGGCTGAGACGATTGGTGAGGTTGGGAAAGCAAATGCAGATCCTTGAAAGGAATCCTGCGTGCTCCCCATTCCATGGGTCCCAACTCTCCAGGTTCAACGCAATCTTCCGACAGCGAAAGCACTCATTGGAAACCCAGCGGACGCTACACCGTGGGATCGGGAAAGCTTTCTGAAACTCACCTCACTTTTCATCTCCTGGTGCTCGTGTTCTCCATTCAGGCCCCCTTACGAACAATCTCCCCACTTGGAGACTCAGCGCCTTTCCATGCCTCTTTCGTACCGTCTGCAATTTGTCCGCAGGATGAACTGCAAGAGGGGGAACCAATGAGAGACTCTCTGGAGGTGTTTGGTCGGGCACATGTCACTCTCATTTCCCATCGCGAGAAGAATTCACCAAAGGCTCAGCCTGCCACCCCGGATCGACAATAGGGCGTGAAGCCATCCAGCCGTGTTGCGTCCCACTCACAAAAAAGCGACTTGGGAAATGGAGCTCAGGGGCACTGCACTTCCCAAACCTGCAGAGTTCTAAACGATAACTATCGCCCCAAAATATATTGAGGTCAGGCTACGAAGAGGCGTTGAACGCAAGCCAGAACTGCAAGAAACGGATGTCAACGGGTACTTGGGAATGGCCCCGATACCACATGAAAAGCGCCAGAACGTCGACAATGATGCGGTTGGCCAAAAAGGGCGTATGCGTTTTTTCCTGAATATATTCAGGAAAAAACGCATACGCCCTTTTTGGCCAACCAAGCAACCTGGGAGAGCAAATCAGCACTACAAAGAAATCTCTCCCCCCCCCCCGGGGCAAAAGGGCCAGGAGAAAAAAGTCTAAAAACCAGAAAGGCAGGGGAGGCCACGGAGTCAACGGAGCCTTGTTAAGCTGATGGGCGGGATGTCAACGGCCAACAGCCAATCTTCACTAGTGTATCCTCTTTCCCAAAACATGTAAAACACAGAACCACAGAGCATAGGGCACTTCCACACATGGGCGTTGACCTTGGGAAAATGAAAAAATCAACCAGACACAGGGACCCCAAAGTTGAGGGCTGCTGTCTTGACAAGAACCTCGACTCCGGTACACGTTTCATATCCCAGGAAAGAGCCAAGTGGACAAAGACAAGTGGACAAGTGGACAAAGACAAGTGGACAAGTGGACAAGTGGTGCTACGTAGGTCCAATGGAGTGTCACTCAGCCATGAAATCCACGTCATGAGGCTGGTAGCAGCATCCTGAGTGGATTTAGGTACGATCATCCTCAGTGAAATAAGTCCCACAAAGACAGAAACTTATGATATCACTTATCGAGGGAATGTAAAAATCGCTCCCCATGAACTGAATCCCCAAACAGAACAGAGTCACGCTTTTAGAAAACACACTTATGCCTGCTTCAGGGGAAAGGTGAGGTGGGGTGACGCATAAAACTCGAGTTTGAAATGAGCACAGATACCCTTCCGAAAACCGAATATGGAATGGACACGACCTACTCCTTGCTCAATCAACTGGACTCACCAGACCCTGTTCATCGCACAAGTATCTATCCGACTAGTAAGCATCTTAAAAGCTAAGTCTTGATATCTCTGTGTAAGTGCATCAAGTGGGTGTAAAGCGGCCTAAAAACAGCAGGGAAAATCAGCTCACACCCATTCTGAGGATACATTTCCAACACAAAGAAGAAACAAGCAGGGCAAAACAGAGAGAAATTCTTCCAAAATGCGTTCAGGGACTGGCATGCAACCAGCATTGACCACATCTACAGCCCCAGCGGCAGAAGACATAAGGCTGGACACTCTTGGGGCTGAGACGATTGGTGAGGTTGGGAAAGCAAATGCAGACCCTTGAAAGGAATCCTGCGTGCTCCCCATTCCATGGGTCCCAACTCTCCAGGTTCAACGCAATCTTCCGACAGCGAAAGCACTCATTGGAAACCCAGCGGACGCTACACCGTGGGATCGGGAAAGCTTTCTGAAACTCACCTCACTTTTCATCTCCTGGTGCTCGTGTTCTCCATTCAGGCCCCCTTACGAACAATCTCCCCACTTGGAGACTCAGCGCCTTTCCATGCCTCTTTCGTACCGTCTGCAATTTGTCCGCAGGATGAACTGCAAGAGGGGGAACCAATGAGAGACTCGCTGGAGCGGTTTGCTCGGGCACATGTCACTCTCATTTCCCATCGCGAAGAAGAATTCACCAAAGGCTCAGCCTGCCACCCCGGATCGACAATAGGGCGTGAAGCCATCCAGCCGTGTTGCGTCCCACTCACAAAAAAGCGACTTGGGAAATGGAGCTCAGGGGCACTGCACTTCCCAAACCTGCAGAGTTCTAAACGATAACTATCGCCCCCAAATATATTGAGGTCAGGCTACGAAGAGGCGTTGAACGCAAGGCAGAACTGCAGGAAACGGATGTCAACGGGTACATCGGAATGGCCCCGATAGCACATGAAAAGCGCCAGAACGTGGACAATGATGCGGTTGGCCAAAAAGGGCGTATGCGTTTTTTCCTGAATATATTCAGGAAAAAACGCATACGCCCTTTTTGGCCAACCAAGCAACCTGGGAGAGCAAATCAGCACTACAAAGAAATCTCTCGCCCCACCCCCCCGGGGCAAAAGGGCCAGGCGAAAAAAGTCTAAAAACCAGAAAGGCAGGGGAGGCCACGGAGTCAACGGAGCCTTGTTAAGCTGATGGGCGGGATGTCAATGGCCAACAGCCAATCTTCACTAGTGTATCCTCTTTCCCAAAACATGTAAAACACAGAACCACAGAGCATAGGGCACTTCCACACATGGGCGTTGACCTTGGGAAAATGAAAAAATCAACCAGACACAGGGACCCCAAAGTTGAGGGCTGCTGTCTTGACAAGAACCTCGACTCCGGTACACGTTTCATATCCCAGGAAAGAGCCAAGTGGACAAAGACAAGTGGACAAGTGGACAAAGACAAGTGGACAAGTGGACAAGTGGTGCTACGTAGGTCCAATGGAGTGTCACTCAGCCATGAAATCCACGTCATGAGGCTGGTAGCAGCATCCTGAGTGGATTTAGGTACGATCATCCTCAGTGAAATAAGTCCCACAAAGACAGAAACTTATGATATCACTTATCGAGGGAATGTAAAAATCGCTCCCCATGAACTGAATCCCCAAACAGAACAGAGTCACGCTTTTAGAAAACACACTTATGCCTGCTTCAGGGGAAAGGTGAGGTGGGGTGACGCATAAAACTCGAGTTTGAAATGAGCACAGATACCCTTCCGAAAACCGAATATGGAATGGACACGACCTACTCCTTGCTCAATCAACTGGACTCACCAGACCCTGTTCATCGCACAAGTATCTATCCGACTAGTAAGCATCTTAAAAGCTAAGTCTTGATATCTCTGTGTAAGTGCATCAAGTGGGTGTAAAGCGGCCTAAAAACAGCAGGGAAAATCAGCTCAGACCCATTCTGAGGATACATTTCCAACACAAAGAAGAAACAAGCAGGGCAAAACAGAGAGAAATTCTTCCAAAATGCGTTCAGGGACTGGCATGCAACCAGCATTGACCACATCTACAGCCCCAGCGGCAGAAGACATAAGGCTGGACACTCTTGGGGCTGAGACGATTGGTGAGGTTGGGAAAGCAAATGCAGACCCTTGAAAGGAATCCTGCGTGCTCCCCATTCCATGGGTCCCAACTCTCCAGGTTCAACGCAATCTTCCGACAGCGAAAGCACTCATTGGAAACCCAGCGGACGCTACACCGTGGGATCGGGAAAGCTTTCTGAAACTCACCTCACTTTTCATCTCCTGGTGCTCGTGTTCTCCATTCAGGCCCCCTTACGAACAATCTCCCCACTTGGAGACTCAGCGCCTTTCCATGCCTCTTTCGTACCGTCTGCAATTTGTCCGCAGGATGAACTGCAAGAGGGGGAACCAATGAGAGACTCGCTGGAGCGGTTTGCTCGGGCACATGTCACTCTCATTTCCCATCGCGAAGAAGAATTCACCAAAGGCTCAGCCTGCCACCCCGGATCGACAATAGGGCGTGAAGCCATCCAGCCGTGTTGCGTCCCACTCACAAAAAAGCGACTTGGGAAATGGAGCTCAGGGGCACTGCACTTCCCAAACCTGCAGAGTTCTAAACGATAACTATCGCCACAAAATGTATTGAGGTCAGGCTACGAAGAGGCGTTGAACGCAAGGCAGAACTGCAGGAAACGGATGTCAACGGGTACATCGGAATGGCCCCGATAGCACATGAAAAGCGCCAGAACGTGGACAATGATGCGGTTGGCCAAAAAGGGCGTATGCGTTTTTTCCTGAATATATTCAGGAAAAAACGCATACGCCCTTTTTGGCCAACCAAGCAACCTGGGAGAGCAAATCAGCACTACAAAGAAATCTCTCCCCCCCCCCCCCGGGGCAAAAGGGCCAGGCGAAAAAAGTCTAAAAACCAGAAAGGCAGGGCAGGCCACGGAGTCAAGGGAGCCTTGTTAAGCTGATGGGCGGGATGTCAATGGCCAACAGCCAATCTTCACAAGTGTATCCTCTTTCCCAAAACATGTAAAACACAGAACCACAGAGCATAGGGCACTTCCACACATGGGCGTTGACCTTGGGAAAATGAAAAAATCAACCAGACACAGGGACCCCAAAGTTGAGGGCTGCTGTCTTGACAAGAACCTCGACTCCGGTACACGTTTCATATCCCAGGAAAGAGCAAAGTGGACAAAGACAAGTGGACAAGTGGACAAGTGGTGCTACGTAGGTCCAATGGAGTGTCACTCAGCCATGAAATCCACGTCATGAGGCTGGTAACAGCATCCTGAGTGGATTTAGGTACGATCATCCTCAGTGAAGTAAGTCCCACAAAGACAGAAACTTATGATATCACTTATCGAGGGAATGTAAAAATCGCTCCCCATGAACTGAATCCCCAAACAGAACAGAGTCACCCTTTTAGAAAACACACTTAGGCCTGCTTCAGGGGAAAGGTGAGGTGGGGTGACGCATAAAACTCGAGTTTGAAATGAGCACAGATACCCTTCCGAAAACCGAATATGGAATGGACACGACCTACTCCTTGCTCAATCAACTGGACTCACCAGACCCTGTTCATCGCACAAGTATCTATCCGACTAGTAAGCATCTTAAAAGTTAAGTCTTGATATCTCTGTGTAAGTGCATCAAGTGGGTGTAAAGCGGCCTAAAAACAGCAGGGAAAATCAGCTCAGACCCATTCTGAGGATACATTTCCAACACAAAGAAGAAACAAGCAGGGCAAAACAGAGAGAAATTCTTCCAAAATGCGTTCAGGGACTGGCATGCAACCAGCATTGACCACATCTACAGCCCCAGCGGCAGAAGACATAAGGCTGGACACTCTTGGGGCTGAGACGATTGGTGAGGTTGGGAAAGCAAATGCAGACCCTTGAAAGGAATCCTGCGTGCTCCCCATTCCATGGGTCCCAACTCTCCAGGTTCAACGCAATCTTCCGACAGCGAAAGCACTCATTGGAAACCCAGCGGACGCTACACCGTGGGATCGGGAAAGCTTTCTGAAACTCACCTCACTTTTCATCTCCTGGTGCTCGTGTTCTCCATTCAGGCCCCCTTACGAACAATCTCCCCACTTGGAGACTCAGCGCCTTTCCATGCCTCTTTCGTACCGTCTGCAATTTGTCCGCAGGATGAACTGCAAGAGGGGGAACCAATGAGAGACTCGCTGGAGGGGTTTGGTCGGGCACATGTCACTCTCATTTCCCATCGCGAAGAAGAATTCACCAAAGGCTCAGCCTGCCACCCCGGATCGACAATAGGGCGTGAAGCCATCCAGCCGTGTTGCGTCCCACTCACAAAAAAGCGACTTGGGAAATGGAGCTCAGGGGCACTGCACTTCCCAAACCTGCAGAGTTCTAAACGATAACTATCGCCCCCAAATATATTGAGGTCAGGCTACGAAGAGGCGTTGAACGCAAGGCAGAACTGCAGGAAACGGATGTCAACGGGTACATTGGAATGGCCCCGATAGCACATGAAAAGCGCCAGAACGTGGACAATGATGCGGTTGGCCAAAACGGGCGTATGCGTTTTTTCCTGAATATATTCAGGAAAAAACGCATACGCCCTTTTTGGCCAACCAAGCAACCTGGGAGAGCAAATCAGCACTACAAAGAAATCTCTCCCCCCCCCCCCCGGGGCAAAAGGGCCAGGTGAAAAAAGTCTAAAAACCAGAAAGGCAGGGCAGGCCACGGAGTCAACGGAGCCTTGTTAAGCTGATGGGCGGGATGTCAATGGCCAACAGCCAATCTTCACAAGTGTATCCTCTTTCCCAAAACATGTAAAACACAGAAGCACAGAGCATAGGGCACTTCCACACATGGGCGTTGACCTTGGGAAAATGAAAAAATCAACCAGACACAGGGACCCCAAAGTTGAGGGCTGCTGTCTTGACAAGAACCTCGACTCCGGTACACGTTTCATATCCCAGGAAAGAGCCAAGTGGACAAAGACAAGTGGACAAGTGGACAAAGACAAGTGGACAAGTGGACAAGTGGTGCTACGTAGGTCCAATGGAGTGTCACTCAGCCATGAAATCCACGTCATGAGGCTGGTAGCAGCATCCTGAGTGGATTTAGGTACGATCATCCTCAGTGAAGTAAGTCCCACAAAGACAGAAACTTATGATATCACTTATCGAGGGAATGTAAAAATCGCTCCCCATGAACTGAATCCCCAAACAGAACAGAGTCACCCTTTTAGAAAACACACTTAGGCCTGCTTCAGGGGAAAGGTGAGGTGGGGTGACGCATAAAACTCGAGTTTGAAATGAGCACAGATACCCTTCCGAAAACCGAATATGGAATGGACACGACCTACTCCTTGCTCAATCAACTGGACTCACCAGACCCTGTTCATCGCACAAGTATCTATCCGACTAGTAAGCATCTTAAAAGCTAAGTCTTGATATCTCTGTGTAAGTGCATCAAGTGGGTGTAAAGCGGCCTAAAAACAGCAGGGAAAATCAGCTCAGACCCATTCTGAGGATACATTTCCAACACAAAGAAGAAACAAGCAGGGCAAAACAGAGAGAAATTCTTCCAAAATGCGTTCAGGGACTGGCATGCAACCAGCATTGACCACATCTACAGCCCCAGCGGCAGAAGACATAAGGCTGGACACTCTTGGGGCTGAGACGATTGGTGAGGTTGGGAAAGCAAATGCAGATCCTTGAAAGGAATCCTGCGTGCTCCCCATTCCATGGGTCCCAACTCTCCAGGTTCAACGCAATCTTCCGACAGCGAAAGCACTCATTGGAAACCCAGCGGACGCTACACCGTGGGATCGGGAAAGCTTTCTGAAACTCACCTCACTTTTCATCTCCTGGTGCTCGTGTTCTCCATTCAGGCCCCCTTACGAACAATCTCCCCACTTGGAGACTCAGCGCCTTTCCATGCCTCTTTCGTACCGTCTGCAATTTGTCCGCAGGATGAACTGCAAGAGGGGGAACCAATGAGAGACTCTCTGGAGGTGTTTGGTCGGGCACATGTCACTCTCATTTCCCATCGCGAGAAGAATTCACCAAAGGCTCAGCCTGCCACCCCGGATCGACAATAGGGCGTGAAGCCATCCAGCCGTGTTGCGTCCCACTCACAAAAAAGCGACTTGGGAAATGGAGCTCAGGGGCACTGCACTTCCCAAACCTGCAGAGTTCTAAACGATAACTATCGCCCCAAAATATATTGAGGTCAGGCTACGAAGAGGCGTTGAACGCAAGCCAGAACTGCAAGAAACGGATGTCAACGGGTACTTGGGAATGGCCCCGATACCACATGAAAAGCGCCAGAACGTGGACAATGATGCGGTTGGCCAAAAAGGGCGTATGCGTTTTTTCCTGAATATATTCAGGAAAAAACGCATACGCCCTTTTTGGCCAACCAAGCAACCTGGGAGAGCAAATCAGCACTACAAAGAAATCTCTCCCCCCCCCCCCGGGGCAAAAGGGCCAGGAGAAAAAAGTCTAAAAACCAGAAAGGCAGGGGAGGCCACGGAGTCAACGGAGCCTTGTTAAGCTGATGGGCGGGATGTCAACGGCCAACAGCCAATCTTCACTAGTGTATCCTCTTTCCCAAAACATGTAAAACACAGAACCACAGAGCATAGGGCACTTCCACACATGGGCGTTGACCTTGGGAAAATGAAAAAATCAACCAGACACAGGGACCCCAAAGTTGAGGGCTGCTGTCTTGACAAGAACCTCGACTCCGGTACACGTTTCATATCCCAGGAAAGAGCCAAGTGGACAAAGACAAGTGGACAAGTGGACAAAGACAAGTGGACAAGTGGACAAGTGGTGCTACGTAGGTCCAATGGAGTGTCACTCAGCCATGAAATCCACGTCATGAGGCTGGTAGCAGCATCCTGAGTGGATTTAGGTACGATCATCCTCAGTGAAATAAGTCCCACAAAGACAGAAACTTATGATATCACTTATCGAGGGAATGTAAAAATCGCTCCCCATGAACTGAATCCCCAAACAGAACAGAGTCACGCTTTTAGAAAACACACTTATGCCTGCTTCAGGGGAAAGGTGAGGTGGGGTGACGCATAAAACTCGAGTTTGAAATGAGCACAGATACCCTTCCGAAAACCGAATATGGAATGGACACGACCTACTCCTTGCTCAATCAACTGGACTCACCAGACCCTGTTCATCGCACAAGTATCTATCCGACTAGTAAGCATCTTAAAAGCTAAGTCTTGATATCTCTGTGTAAGTGCATCAAGTGGGTGTAAAGCGGCCTAAAAACAGCAGGGAAAATCAGCTCAGACCCATTCTGAGGATACATTTCCAACACAAAGAAGAAACAAGCAGGGCAAAACAGAGAGAAATTCTTCCAAAATGCGTTCAGGGACTGGCATGCAACCAGCATTGACCACATCTACAGCCCCAGCGGCAGAAGACATAAGGCTGGACACTCTTGGGGCTGAGACGATTGGTGAGGTTGGGAAAGCAAATGCAGACCCTTGAAAGGAATCCTGCGTGCTCCCCATTCCATGGGTCCCAACTCTCCAGGTTCAACGCAATCTTCCGACAGCGAAAGCACTCATTGGAAACCCAGCGGACGCTACACCGTGGGATCGGGAAAGCTTTCTGAAACTCACCTCACTTTTCATCTCCTGGTGCTCGTGTTCTCCATTCAGGCCCCCTTACGAACAATCTCCCCACTTGGAGACTCAGCGCCTTTCCATGCCTCTTTCGTACCGTCTGCAATTTGTCCGCAGGATGAACTGCAAGAGGGGGAACCAATGAGAGACTCGCTGGAGCGGTTTGCTCGGGCACATGTCACTCTCATTTCCCATCGCGAAGAAGAATTCACCAAAGGCTCAGCCTGCCACCCCGGATCGACAATAGGGCGTGAAGCCATCCAGCCGTGTTGCGTCCCACTCACAAAAAAGCGACTTGGGAAATGGAGCTCAGGGGCACTGCACTTCCCAAACCTGCAGAGTTCTAAACGATAACTATCGCCCCCAAATATATTGAGGTCAGGCTACGAAGAGGCGTTGAACGCAAGGCAGAACTGCAGGAAACGGATGTCAACGGGTACATCGGAATGGCCCCGATAGCACATGAAAAGCGCCAGAACGTGGACAATGATGCGGTTGGCCAAAAAGGGCGTATGCGTTTTTTCCTGAATATATTCAGGAAAAAACGCATACGCCCTTTTTGGCCAACCAAGCAACCTGGGAGAGCAAATCAGCACTACAAAGAAATCTCTCGCCCCACCCCCCCGGGGCAAAAGGGCCAGGCGAAAAAAGTCTAAAAACCAGAAAGGCAGGGGAGGCCACGGAGTCAACGGAGCCTTGTTAAGCTGATGGGCGGGATGTCAATGGCCAACAGCCAATCTTCACTAGTGTATCCTCTTTCCCAAAACATGTAAAACACAGAACCACAGAGCATAGGGCACTTCCACACATGGGCGTTGACCTTGGGAAAATGAAAAAATCAACCAGACACAGGGACCCCAAAGTTGAGGGCTGCTGTCTTGACAAGAACCTCGACTCCGGTACACGTTTCATATCCCAGGAAAGAGCCAAGTGGACAAAGACAAGTGGACAAGTGGACAAAGACAAGTGGACAAGTGGACAAGTGGTGCTACGTAGGTCCAATGGAGTGTCACTCAGCCATGAAATCCACGTCATGAGGCTGGTAGCAGCATCCTGAGTGGATTTAGGTACGATCATCCTCAGTGAAGTAAGTCCCACAAAGACAGAAACTTATGATATCACTTATCGAGGGAATGTAAAAATCGCTCCCCATGAACTGAATCCCCAAACAGAACAGAGTCACCCTTTTAGAAAACACACTTAGGCCTGCTTCAGGGGAAAGGTGAGGTGGGGTGACGCATAAAACTCGAGTTTGAAATGAGCACAGATACCCTTCCGAAAACCGAATATGGAATGGACACGACCTACTCCTTGCTCAATCAACTGGACTCACCAGACCCTGTTCATCGCACAAGTATCTATCCGACTAGTAAGCATCTTAAAAGCTAAGTCTTGATATCTCTGTGTAAGTGCATCAAGTGGGTGTAAAGCGGCCTAAAAACAGCAGGGAAAATCAGCTCAGACCCATTCTGAGGATACATTTCCAACACAAAGAAGAAACAAGCAGGGCAAAACAGAGAGAAATTCTTCCAAAATGCGTTCAGGGACTGGCATGCAACCAGCATTGACCACATCTACAGCCCCAGCGGCAGAAGACATAAGGCTGGACACTCTTGGGGCTGAGACGATTGGTGAGGTTGGGAAAGCAAATGCAGACCCTTGAAAGGAATCCTGCGTGCTCCCCATTCCATGGGTCCCAACTCTCCAGGTTCAACGCAATCTTCCGACAGCGAAAGCACTCATTGGAAACCCAGCGGACGCTACACCGTGGGATCGGGAAAGCTTTCTGAAACTCACCTCACTTTTCATCTCCTGGTGCTCGTGTTCTCCATTCAGGCCCCCTTACGAACAATCTCCCCACTTGGAGACTCAGCGCCTTTCCATGCCTCTTTCGTACCGTCTGCAATTTGTCCGCAGGATGAACTGCAAGAGGGGGAACCAATGAGAGACTCGCTGGAGCGGTTTGCTCGGGCACATGTCACTCTCATTTCCCATCGCGAAGAAGAATTCACCAAAGGCTCAGCCTGCCACCCCGGATCGACAATAGGGCGTGAAGCCATCCAGCCGTGTTGCGTCCCACTCACAAAAAAGCGACTTGGGAAATGGAGCTCAGGGGCACTGCACTTCCCAAACCTGCAGAGTTCTAAACGATAACTATCGCCACAAAATGTATTGAGGTCAGGCTACGAAGAGGCGTTGAACGCAAGGCAGAACTGCAGGAAACGGATGTCAACGGGTACATCGGAATGGCCCCGATAGCACATGAAAAGCGCCAGAACGTGGACAATGATGCGGTTGGCCAAAAAGGGCGTATGCGTTTTTTCCTGAATATATTCAGGAAAAAACGCATACGCCCTTTTTGGCCAACCAAGCAACCTGGGAGAGCAAATCAGCACTACAAAGAAATCTCTCCCCCCCCCCCCCGGGGCAAAAGGGCCAGGCGAAAAAAGTCTAAAAACCAGAAAGGCAGGGCAGGCCACGGAGTCAAGGGAGCCTTGTTAAGCTGATGGGCGGGATGTCAATGGCCAACAGCCAATCTTCACAAGTGTATCCTCTTTCCCAAAACATGTAAAACACAGAACCACAGAGCATAGGGCACTTCCACACATGGGCGTTGACCTTGGGAAAATGAAAAAATCAACCAGACACAGGGACCCCAAAGTTGAGGGCTGCTGTCTTGACAAGAACCTCGACTCCGGTACACGTTTCATATCCCAGGAAAGAGCCAAGTGGACAAAGACAAGTGGACAAGTGGACAAGTGGTGCTACGTAGGTCCAATGGAGTGTCACTCAGCCATGAAATCCACGTCATGAGGCTGGTAGCAGCATCCTGAGTGGATTTAGGTACGATCATCCTCAGTGAAATAAGTCCCACAAAGACAGAAACTTATGATATCACTTATCGAGGGAATGTAAAAATCGCTCCCCATGAACTGAATCCCCAAACAGAACAGAGTCACGCTTTTAGAAAACACACTTATGCCTGCTTCAGGGGAAAGGTGAGGTGGGGTGACGCATAAAACTCGAGTTTGAAATGAGCACAGATACCCTTCCGAAAACCGAATATGGAATGGACACGACCTACTCCTTGCTCAATCAACTGGACTCACCAGACCCTGTTCATCGCACAAGTATCTATCCGACTAGTAAGCATCTTAAAAGCTAAGTCTTGATATGTCTGTGTAAGTGCATCAAGTGTGTGTAAAGCGGCCTAAAAACAGCAGGGAAAATCAGCTCAGACCCATTCTGAGGATACATTTCCAACACAAAGAAGAAACAAGCAGGGCAAAACAGAGAGAAATTCTTCCAAAATGCGTTCAGGGACTGGCATGCAACCAGCATTGACCACATCTACAGCCCCAGCGGCAGAAGACATAAGGCTGGACACTCTTGGGGCTGAGACGATTGGTGAGGTTGGGAAAGCAAATGCAGACCCTTGAAAGGAATCCTGCGTGCTCCCCATTCCATGGGTCCCAACTCTCCAGGTTCAACGCAATCTTCCGACAGCGAAAGCACTCATTGGAAACCCAGCGGACGCTACACCGTGGGATCGGGAAAGCTTTCTGAAACTCACCTCACTTTTCATCTCCTGGTGCTCGTGTTCTCCATTCAGGCCCCCTTACGAACAATCTCCCCACTTGGAGACTCAGCGCCTTTCCATGCCTCTTTCGTACCGTCTGCAATTTGTCCGCAGGATGAACTGCAAGAGGGGGAACCAATGAGAGACTCGCTGGAGGGGTTTGGTCGGGCACATGTCACTCTCATTTCCCATCGCGAAGAAGAATTCACCAAAGGCTCAGCCTGCCACCCCGGATCGACAATAGGGCGTGAAGCCATCCAGCCGTGTTGCGTCCCACTCACAAAAAAGCGACTTGGGAAATGGAGCTCAGGGGCACTGCACTTCCCAAACCTGCAGAGTTCTAAACGATAACTATCGCCCCCAAATATATTGAGGTCAGGCTACGAAGAGGCGTTGAACGCAAGGCAGAACTGCAGGAAACGGATGTCAACGGGTACATCGGAATGGCCCCGATAGCACATGAAAAGCGCCAGAACGTGGACAATGATGCGGTTGGCCAAAACGGGCGTATGCGTTTTTTCCTGAATATATTCAGGAAAAAACGCATACGCCCTTTTTGGCCAACCAAGCAACCTGGGAGAGCAAATCAGCACTACAAAGAAATCTCCCCCCCCCCCCGGGGCAAAAGGGCCAGGCGAAAAAAGTCTAAAAACCAGAAAGGCAGGGCAGGCCACGGAGTCAACGGAGCCTTGTTAAGCTGATGGGCGGGATGTCAATGGCCAACAGCCAATCTTCACAAGTGTATCCTCTTTCCCAAAACATGTAAAACACAGAACCACAGAGCATAGGGCACTTCCACACATGGGCGTTGACCTTGGGAAAATGAAAAAATCAACCAGACACAGGGACCCCAAAGTTGAGGGCTGCTGTCTTGACAAGAACCTCGACTCCGGTACACGTTTCATATCCCAGGAAAGAGCCAAGTGGACAAAGACAAGTGGACAAGTGGACAAAGACAAGTGGACAAGTGGACAAGTGGTGCTACGTAGGTCCAATGGAGTGTCACTCAGCCATGAAATCCACGTCATGAGGCTGGTAGCAGCATCCTGAGTGGATTTAGGTACGATCATCCTCAGTGAAATAAGTCCCACAAAGACAGAAACTTATGATATCACTTATCGAGGGAATGTAAAAATCGCTCCCCATGAACTGAATCCCCAAACAGAACAGAGTCACGCTTTTAGAAAACACACTTATGCCTGCTTCAGGGGAAAGGTGAGGTGGGGTGACGCATAAAACTCGAGTTTGAAATGAGCACAGATACCCTTCCGAAAACCGAATATGGAATGGACACGACCTACTCCTTGCTCAATCAACTGGACTCACCAGACCCTGTTCATCGCACAAGTATCTATCCGACTAGTAAGCATCTTAAAAGCTAAGTCTTGATATCTCTGTGTAAGTGCATCAAGTGGGTGTAAAGCGGCCTAAAAACAGCAGGGAAAATCAGCTCAGACCCATTCTGAGGATACATTTCCAACACAAAGAAGAAACAAGCAGGGCAAAACAGAGAGAAATTCTTCCAAAATGCGTTCAGGGACTGGCATGCAACCAGCATTGACCACATCTACAGCCCCAGCGGCAGAAGACATAAGGCTGGACACTCTTGGGGCTGAGACGATTGGTGAGGTTGGGAAAGCAAATGCAGATCCTTGAAAGGAATCCTGCGTGCTCCCCATTCCATGGGTCCCAACTCTCCAGGTTCAACGCAATCTTCCGACAGCGAAAGCACTCATTGGAAACCCAGCGGACGCTACACCGTGGGATCGGGAAAGCTTTCTGAAACTCACCTCACTTTTCATCTCCTGGTGCTCGTGTTCTCCATTCAGGCCCCCTTACGAACAATCTCCCCACTTGGAGACTCAGCGCCTTTCCATGCCTCTTTCGTACCGTCTGCAATTTGTCCGCAGGATGAACTGCAAGAGGGGGAACCAATGAGAGACTCTCTGGAGGTGTTTGGTCGGGCACATGTCACTCTCATTTCCCATCGCGAGAAGAATTCACCAAAGGCTCAGCCTGCCACCCCGGATCGACAATAGGGCGTGAAGCCATCCAGCCGTGTTGCGTCCCACTCACAAAAAAGCGACTTGGGAAATGGAGCTCAGGGGCACTGCACTTCCCAAACCTGCAGAGTTCTAAACGATAACTATCGCCCCCAAATATATTGAGGTCAGGCTACGAAGAGGCGTTGAACGCAAGCCAGAACTGCAAGAAACGGATGTCAACGGGTACTTGGGAATGGCCCCGATACCACATGAAAAGCGCCAGAACGTCGACAATGATGCGGTTGGCCAAAAAGGGCGTATGCGTTTTTTCCTGAATATATTCAGGAAAAAACGCATACGCCCTTTTTGGCCAACCAAGCAACCTGGGAGAGCAAATCAGCACTACAAAGAAATCTCTCCCCCGCCCCCGGGGCAAAAGGGCCAGGCGAAAAAAGTCTAAAAACCAGAAAGGCAGGGGAGGCCACGGAGTCAACGGAGCCTTGTTAAGCTGATGGGCGGGATGTCAATGGCCAACAGCCAATCTTCACTAGTGTATCCTCTTTCCCAAAACATGTAAAACACAGAACCACAGAGCATAGGGCACTTCCACACATGGGCGTTGACCTTGGGAAAATGAAAAAATCAACCAGACACAGGGACCCCAAAGTTGAGGGCTGCTGTCTTGACAAGAACCTCGACTCCGGTACACGTTTCATATCCCAGGAAAGAGCCAAGTGGACAAAGACAAGTGGACAAGTGGACAAAGACAAGTGGACAAGTGGTGCTACGTAGGTCCAATGGAGTGTCACTCAGCCATGAAATCCACGTCATGAGGCTGGTAGCAGCATCCTGAGTGGATTTAGGTACGATCATCCTCAGTGAAGTAAGTCCCACAAAGACAGAAACTTATGATATCACTTATCGAGGGAATGTAAAAATCGCTCCCCATGAACTGAATCCCCAAACAGAACAGAGTCACCCTTTTAGAAAACACACTTAGGCCTGCTTCAGGGGAAAGGTGAGGTGGGGTGACACATAAAACTCGAGTTTGAAATGAGCACAGATACCCTTCCGAAAACCGAATATGGAATGGACACGACCTACTCCTTGCTCAATCAACTGGACTCACCAGACCCTGTTCATCGCACAAGTATCTATCCGACTAGTAAGCATCTTAAAAGCTAAGTCTTGATATGTCTGTGTAAGTGCATCAAGTGTGTGTAAAGCGGCCTAAAAACAGCAGGGAAAATCAGCTCAGACCCATTCTGAGGATACATTTCCAACACAAAGAAGAAACAAGCAGGGCAAAACAGAGAGAAATTCTTCCAAAATGCGTTCAGGGACTGGCATGCAACCAGCATTGACCACATCTACAGCCCCAGCGGCAGAAGACATAAGGCTGGACACTCTTGGGGCTGAGACGATTGGTGAGGTTGGGAAAGCAAATGCAGACCCTTGAAAGGAATCCTGCGTGCTCCCCATTCCATGGGTCCCAACTCTCCAGGTTCAACGCAATCTTCCGACAGCGAAAGCACTCATTGGAAACCCAGCGGACGCTACACCGTGGGATCGGGAAAGCTTTCTGAAACTCACCTCACTTTTCATCTCCTGGTGCTCGTGTTCTCCATTCAGGCCCCCTTACGAACAATCTCCCCACTTGGAGACTCAGCGCCTTTCCATGCCTCTTTCGTACCGTCTGCAATTTGTCCGCAGGATGAACTGCAAGAGGGGGAACCAATGAGAGACTCGCTGGAGGGGTTTGGTCGGGCACATGTCACTCTCATTTCCCATCGCGAAGAAGAATTCACCAAAGGCTCAGCCTGCCACCCCGGATCGACAATAGGGCGTGAAGCCATCCAGCCGTGTTGCGTCCCACTCACAAAAAAGCGACTTGGGAAATGGAGCTCAGGGGCACTGCACTTCCCAAACCTGCAGAGTTCTAAACGATAACTATCGCCCCCAAATATATTGAGGTCAGGCTACGAAGAGGCGTTGAACGCAAGGCAGAACTGCAGGAAACAGATGTCAACGGGTACATCGGAATGGCCCCGATAGCACATGAAAAGCGCCAGAACGTGGACAATGATGCGGTTGGCCAAAACGGGCGAATGCGTTTTTTCCTGAATATATTCAGGAAAAAACGCATACGCCCTTTTTGGCCAACCAAGCAACCTGGGAGAGCAAATCAGCACTACAAAGAAATCTCCCCCCCCCCCCCCGGGGCAAAAGGGCCAGGCGAAAAAAGTCTAAAAACCAGAAAGGCAGGGCAGGCCACGGAGTCAACGGAGCCTTGTTAAGCTGATGGGCGGGATGTCAATGGCCAACAGCCAATCTTCACAAGTGTATCCTCTTTCCCAAAACATGTAAAACACAGAACCACAGAGCATAGGGCACTTCCACACATGGGCGTTGACCTTGGGAAAATGAAAAAATCAACCAGACACAGGGACCCCAAAGTTGAGGGCTGCTGTCTTGACAAGAACCTCGACTCCGGTACACGTTTCATATCCCAGGAAAGAGCCAAGTGGACAAAGACAAGTGGACAAGTGGACAAAGACAAGTGGACAAGTGGACAAGTGGTGCTACGTAGGTCCAATGGAGTGTCACTCAGCCATGAAATCCACGTCATGAGGCTGGTAGCAGCATCCTGAGTGGATTTAGGTACGATCATCCTCAGTGAAATAAGTCCCACAAAGACAGAAACTTATGATATCACTTATCGAGGGAATGTAAAAATCGCTCCCCATGAACTGAATCCCCAAACAGAACAGAGTCACGCTTTTAGAAAACACACTTATGCCTGCTTCAGGGGAAAGGTGAGGTGGGGTGACGCATAAAACTCGAGTTTGAAATGAGCACAGATACCCTTCCGAAAACCGAATATGGAATGGACACGACCTACTCCTTGCTCAATCAACTGGACTCACCAGACCCTGTTCATCGCACAAGTATCTATCCGACTAGTAAGCATCTTAAAAGCTAAGTCTTGATATCTCTGTGTAAGTGCATCAAGTGTGTGTAAAGCGGCCTAAAAACAGCAGGGAAAATCAGCTCAGACCCATTCTGAGGATACATTTCCAACACAAAGAAGAAACAAGCAGGGCAAAACAGAGAGAAATTCTTCCAAAATGCGTTCAGGGACTGGCATGCAACCAGCATTGACCACATCTACAGCCCCAGCGGCAGAAGACATAAGGCTGGACACTCTTGGGGCTGAGACGATTGGTGAGGTTGGGAAAGCAAATGCAGATCCTTGAAAGGAATCCTGCGTGCTCCCCATTCCATGGGTCCCAACTCTCCAGGTTCAACGCAATCTTCCGACAGCGAAAGCACTCATTGGAAACCCAGCGGACGCTACACCGTGGGATCGGGAAAGCTTTCTGAAACTCACCTCACTTTTCATCTCCTGGTGCTCGTGTTCTCCATTCAGGCCCCCTTACGAACAATCTCCCCACTTGGAGACTCAGCGCCTTTCCATGCCTCTTTCGTACCGTCTGCAATTTGTCCGCAGGATGAACTGCAAGAGGGGGAACCAATGAGAGACTCTCTGGAGGTGTTTGGTCGGGCACATGTCACTCTCATTTCCCATCGCGAGAAGAATTCACCAAAGGCTCAGCCTGCCACCCCGGATCGACAATAGGGCGTGAAGCCATCCAGCCGTGTTGCGTCCCACTCACAAAAAAGCGACTTGGGAAATGGAGCTCAGGGGCACTGCACTTCCCAAACCTGCAGAGTTCTAAACGATAACTATCGCCCCCAAATATATTGAGGTCAGGCTACGAAGAGGCGTTGAACGCAAGCCAGAACTGCAAGAAACGGATGTCAACGGGTACTTGGGAATGGCCCCGATACCACATGAAAAGCGCCAGAACGTCGACAATGATGCGGTTGGCCAAAAAGGGCGTATGCGTTTTTTCCTGAATATATTCAGGAAAAAACGCATACGCCCTTTTTGGCCAACCAAGCAACCTGGGAGAGCAAATCAGCACTACAAAGAAATCTCTCCCCCCCCCCGGGGCAAAAGGGCCAGGCGAAAAAAGTCTAAAAACCAGAAAGGCAGGGGAGGCCACGGAGTCAACGGAGCCTTGTTAAGCTGATGGGCGGGATGTCAATGGCCAACAGCCAATCTTCACTAGTGTATCCTCTTTCCCAAAACATGTAAAACACAGAACCACAGAGCATAGGGCACTTCCACACATGGGCGTTGACCTTGGGAAAATGAAAAAATCAACCAGACACAGGGACCCCAAAGTTGAGGGCTGCTGTCTTGACAAGAACCTCGACTCCGGTACACGTTTCATATCCCAGGAAAGAGCCAAGTGGACAAAGACAAGTGGACAAGTGGACAAAGACAAGTGGACAAGTGGTGCTACGTAGGTCCAATGGAGTGTCACTCAGCCATGAAATCCACGTCATGAGGCTGGTAGCAGCATCCTGAGTGGATTTAGGTACGATCATCCTCAGTGAAATAAGTCCCACAAAGACAGAAACTTATGATATCACTTATCGAGGGAATGTAAAAATCGCTCCCCATGAACTGAATCCCCAAACAGAACAGAGTCACCCTTTTAGAAAACACACTTAGGCCTGCTTCAGGGGAAAGGTGAGGTGGGGTGACACATAAAACTCGAGTTTGAAATGAGCACAGATACCCTTCCGAAAACCGAATATGGAATGGACACGACCTACTCCTTGCTCAATCAACTGGACTCACCAGACCCTGTTCATCGCACAAGTATCTATCCGACTAGTAAGCATCTTAAAAGCTAAGTCTTGATATGTCTGTGTAAGTGCATCAAGTGTGTGTAAAGCGGCCTAAAAACAGCAGGGAAAATCAGCTCAGACCCATTCTGAGGATACATTTCCAACACAAAGAAGAAACAAGCAGGGCAAAACAGAGAGAAATTCTTCCAAAATGCGTTCAGGGACTGGCATGCAACCAGCATTGACCACATCTACAGCCCCAGCGGCAGAAGACATAAGGCTGGACACTCTTGGGGCTGAGACGATTGGTGAGGTTGGGAAAGCAAATGCAGACCCTTGAAAGGAATCCTGCGTGCTCCCCATTCCATGGGTCCCAACTCTCCAGGTTCAACGCAATCTTCCGACAGCGAAAGCACTCATTGGAAACCCAGCGGACGCTACACCGTGGGATCGGGAAAGCTTTCTGAAACTCACCTCACTTTTCATCTCCTGGTGCTCGTGTTCTCCATTCAGGCCCCCTTACGAACAATCTCCCCACTTGGAGACTCAGCGCCTTTCCATGCCTCTTTCGTACCGTCTGCAATTTGTCCGCAGGATGAACTGCAAGAGGGGGAACCAATGAGAGACTCGCTGGAGGGGTTTGGTCGGGCACATGTCACTCTCATTTCCCATCGCGAAGAAGAATTCACCAAAGGCTCAGCCTGCCACCCCGGATCGACAATAGGGCGTGAAGCCATCCAGCCGTGTTGCGTCCCACTCACAAAAAAGCGACTTGGGAAATGGAGCTCAGGGGCACTGCACTTCCCAAACCTGCAGAGTTCTAAACGATAACTATCGCCCCCAAATATATTGAGGTCAGGCTACGAAGAGGCGTTGAACGCAAGGCAGAACTGCAGGAAACAGATGTCAACGGGTACATCGGAATGGCCCCGATAGCACATGAAAAGCGCCAGAACGTGGACAATGATGCGGTTGGCCAAAACGGGCGTATGCGTTTTTTCCTGAATATATTCAGGAAAAAACGCATACGCCCTTTTTGGCCAACCAAGCAACCTGGGAGAGCAAATCAGCACTACAAAGAAATCTCCCCCCCGCCCCGGGGCAAAAGGGCCAGGCGAAAAAAGTCTAAAAACCAGAAAGGCAGGGCAGGCCACGGAGTCAACGGAGCCTTGTTAAGCTGATGGGCGGGATGTCAATGGCCAACAGCCAATCTTCACAAGTGTATCCTCTTTCCCAAAACATGTAAAACACAGAACCACAGAGCATAGGGCACTTCCACACATGGGCGTTGACCTTGGGAAAATGAAAAAATCAACCAGACACAGGGACCCCAAAGTTGAGGGCTGCTGTCTTGACAAGAACCTCGACTCCGGTACACGTTTCATATCCCAGGAAAGAGCCAAGTGGACAAAGACAAGTGGACAAGTGGACAAAGACAAGTGGACAAGTGGACAAGTGGTGCTACGTAGGTCCAATGGAGTGTCACTCAGCCATGAAATCCACGTCATGAGGCTGGTAGCAGCATCCTGAGTGGATTTAGGTACGATCATCCTCAGTGAAATAAGTCCCACAAAGACAGAAACTTATGATATCACTTATCGAGGGAATGTAAAAATCGCTCCCCATGAACTGAATCCCCAAACAGAACAGAGTCACGCTTTTAGAAAACACACTTATGCCTGCTTCAGGGGAAAGGTGAGGTGGGGTGACGCATAAAACTCGAGTTTGAAATGAGCACAGATACCCTTCCGAAAACCGAATATGGAATGGACACGACCTACTCCTTGCTCAATCAACTGGACTCACCAGACCCTGTTCATCGCACAAGTATCTATCCGACTAGTAAGCATCTTAAAAGCTAAGTCTTGATATGTCTGTGTAAGTGCATCAAGTGTGTGTAAAGCGGCCTAAAAACAGCAGGGAAAATCAGCTCAGACCCATTCTGAGGATACATTTCCAACACAAAGAAGAAACAAGCAGGGCAAAACAGAGAGAAATTCTTCCAAAATGCGTTCAGGGACTGGCATGCAACCAGCATTGACCACATCTACAGCCCCAGCGGCAGAAGACATAAGGCTGGACACTCTTGGGGCTGAGACGATTGGTGAGGTTGGGAAAGCAAATGCAGACCCTTGAAAGGAATCCTGCGTGCTCCCCATTCCATGGGTCCCAACTCTCCAGGTTCAACGCAATCTTCCGACAGCGAAAGCACTCATTGGAAACCCAGCGGACGCTACACCGTGGGATCGGGAAAGCTTTCTGAAACTCACCTCACTTTTCATCTCCTGGTGCTCGTGTTCTCCATTCAGGCCCCCTTACGAACAATCTCCCCACTTGGAGACTCAGCGCCTTTCCATGCCTCTTTCGTACCGTCTGCAATTTGTCCGCAGGATGAACTGCAAGAGGGGGAACCAATGAGAGACTCGCTGGAGGGGTTTGGTCGGGCACATGTCACTCTCATTTCCCATCGCGAAGAAGAATTCACCAAAGGCTCAGCCTGCCACCCCGGATCGACAATAGGGCGTGAAGCCATCCAGCCGTGTTGCGTCCCACTCACAAAAAAGCGACTTGGGAAATGGAGCTCAGGGGCACTGCACTTCCCAAACCTGCAGAGTTCTAAACGATAACTATCGCCCCCAAATATATTGAGGTCAGGCTACGAAGAGGCGTTGAACGCAAGGCAGAACTGCAGGAAACAGATGTCAACGGGTACATCGGAATGGCCCCGATAGCACATGAAAAGCGCCAGAACGTGGACAATGATGCGGTTGGCCAAAACGGGCGTATGCGTTTTTTCCTGAATATATTCAGGAAAAAACGCATACGCCCTTTTTGGCCAACCAAGCAACCTGGGAGAGCAAATCAGCACTACAAAGAAATCTCCCCCCCCCCCCCGGGGCAAAAGGGCCAGGCGAAAAAAGTCTAAAAACCAGAAAGGCAGGGCAGGCCACGGAGTCAACGGAGCCTTGTTAAGCTGATGGGCGGGATGTCAATGGCCAACAGCCAATCTTCACAAGTGTATCCTCTTTCCCAAAACATGTAAAACACAGAACCACAGAGCATAGGGCACTTCCACACATGGGCGTTGACCTTGGGAAAATGAAAAAATCAACCAGACACAGGGACCCCAAAGTTGAGGGCTGCTGTCTTGACAAGAACCTCGACTCCGGTACACGTTTCATATCCCAGGAAAGAGCCAAGTGGACAAAGACAAGTGGACAAGTGGACAAAGACAAGTGGACAAGTGGACAAGTGGTGCTACGTAGGTCCAATGGAGTGTCACTCAGCCATGAAATCCACGTCATGAGGCTGGTAGCAGCATCCTGAGTGGATTTAGGTACGATCATCCTCAGTGAAATAAGTCCCACAAAGACAGAAACTTATGATATCACTTATCGAGGGAATGTAAAAATCGCTCCCCATGAACTGAATCCCCAAACAGAACAGAGTCACGCTTTTAGAAAACACACTTATGCCTGCTTCAGGGGAAAGGTGAGGTGGGGTGACGCATAAAACTCGAGTTTGAAATGAGCACAGATACCCTTCCGAAAACCGAATATGGAATGGACACGACCTACTCCTTGCTCAATCAACTGGACTCACCAGACCCTGTTCATCGCACAAGTATCTATCCGACTAGTAAGCATCTTAAAAGCTAAGTCTTGATATCTCTGTGTAAGTGCATCAAGTGGGTGTAAAGCGGCCTAAAAACAGCAGGGAAAATCAGCTCAGACCCATTCTGAGGATACATTTCCAACACAAAGAAGAAACAAGCAGGGCAAAACAGAGAGAAATTCTTCCAAAATGCGTTCAGGGACTGGCATGCAACCAGCATTGACCACATCTACAGCCCCAGCGGCAGAAGACATAAGGCTGGACACTCTTGGGGCTGAGACGATTGGTGAGGTTGGGAAAGCAAATGCAGATCCTTGAAAGGAATCCTGCGTGCTCCCCATTCCATGGGTCCCAACTCTCCAGGTTCAACGCAATCTTCCGACAGCGAAAGCACTCATTGGAAACCCAGCGGACGCTACACCGTGGGATCGGGAAAGCTTTCTGAAACTCACCTCACTTTTCATCTCCTGGTGCTCGTGTTCTCCATTCAGGCCCCCTTACGAACAATCTCCCCACTTGGAGACTCAGCGCCTTTCCATGCCTCTTTCGTACCGTCTGCAATTTGTCCGCAGGATGAACTGCAAGAGGGGGAACCAATGAGAGACTCTCTGGAGGTGTTTGGTCGGGCACATGTCACTCTCATTTCCCATCGCGAGAAGAATTCACCAAAGGCTCAGCCTGCCACCCCGGATCGACAATAGGGCGTGAAGCCATCCAGCCGTGTTGCGTCCCACTCACAAAAAAGCGACTTGGGAAATGGAGCTCAGGGGCACTGCACTTCCCAAACCTGCAGAGTTCTAAACGATAACTATCGCCCCCAAATATATTGAGGTCAGGCTACGAAGAGGCGTTGAACGCAAGCCAGAACTGCAAGAAACGGATGTCAACGGGTACTTGGGAATGGCCCCGATACCACATGAAAAGCGCCAGAACGTCGACAATGATGCGGTTGGCCAAAAAGGGCGTATGCGTTTTTTCCTGAATATATTCAGGAAAAAACGCATACGCCCTTTTTGGCCAACCAAGCAACCTGGGAGAGCAAATCAGCACTACAAAGAAATCTCTCCCCCCCCCCCCGGGGCAAAAGGGGCAGGCGAAAAAAGTCTAAAAACCAGAAAGGCAGGGGAGGCCACGGAGTCAACGGAGCCTTGTTAAGCTGATGGGCGGGATGTCAATGGCCAACAGCCAATCTTCACTAGTGTATCCTCTTTCCCAAAACATGTAAAACACAGAACCACAGAGCATAGGGCACTTCCACACATGGGCGTTGACCTTGGGAAAATGAAAAAATCAACCAGACACAGGGACCCCAAAGTTGAGGGCTGCTGTCTTGACAAGAACCTCGACTCCGGTACACGTTTCATATCCCAGGAAAGAGCCAAGTGGACAAAGACAAGTGGACAAGTGGACAAAGACAAGTGGACAAGTGGACAAGTGGTGCTACGTAGGTCCAATGGAGTGTCACTCAGCCATGAAATCCACGTCATGAGGCTGGTAGCAGCATCCTGAGTGGATTTAGGTACGATCATCCTCAGTGAAGTAAGTCCCACAAAGACAGAAACTTATGATATCACTTATCGAGGGAATGTAAAAATCGCTCCCCATGAACTGAATCCCCAAACAGAACAGAGTCACCCTTTTAGAAAACACACTTAGGCCTGCTTCAGGGGAAAGGTGAGGTGGGGTGACACATAAAACTCGAGTTTGAAATGAGCACAGATACCCTTCCGAAAACCGAATATGGAATGGACACGACCTACTCCTTGCTCAATCAACTGGACTCACCAGACCCTGTTCATCGCACAAGTATCTATCCGACTAGTAAGCATCTTAAAAGCTAAGTCTTGATATCTCTGTGTAAGTGCATCAAGTGTGTGTAAAGCGGCCTAAAAACAGCAGGGAAAATCAGCTCACACCCATTCTGAGGATACATTTCCAACACAAAGAAGAAACAAGCAGGGCAAAACAGAGAGAAATTCTTCCAAAATGCGTTCAGGGACTGGCATGCAACCAGCATTGACCACATCTACAGCCCCAGCGGCAGAAGACATAAGGCTGGACACTCTTGGGGCTGAGACGATTGGTGAGGTTGGGAAAGCAAATGCAGACCCTTGAAAGGAATCCTGCGTGCTCCCCATTCCATGGGTCCCAACTCTCCAGGTTCAACGCAATCTTCCGACAGCGAAAGCACTCATTGGAAACCCAGCGGACGCTACACCGTGGGATCGGGAAAGCTTTCTGAAACTCACCTCACTTTTCATCTCCTGGTGCTCGTGTTCTCCATTCAGGCCCCCTTACGAACAATCTCCCCACTTGGAGACTCAGCGCCTTTCCATGCCTCTTTCGTACCGTCTGCAATTTGTCCGCAGGATGAACTGCAAGAGGGGGAACCAATGAGAGACTCGCTGGAGGGGTTTGGTCGGGCACATGTCACTCTCATTTCCCATCGCGAAGAAGAATTCACCAAAGGCTCAGCCTGCCACCCCGGATCGACAATAGGGCGTGAAGCCATCCAGCCGTGTTGCGTCCCACTCACAAAAAAGCGACTTGGGAAATGGAGCTCAGGGGCACTGCACTTCCCAAACCTGCAGAGTTCTAAACGATAACTATCGCCCCCAAATATATTGAGGTCAGGCTACGAAGAGGCGTTGAACGCAAGGCAGAACTGCAGGAAACAGATGTCAACGGGTACATCGGAATGGCCCCGATAGCACATGAAAAGCGCCAGAACGTGGACAATGATGCGGTTGGCCAAAACGGGCGTATGCGTTTTTTCCTGAATATATTCAGGAAAAAACGCATACGCCCTTTTTGGCCAACCAAGCAACCTGGGAGAGCAAATCAGCACTACAAAGAAATCTCCCCCCCCCCCCCGGGGCAAAAGGGCCAGGCGAAAAATGTCTAAAAACCAGAAAGGCAGGGCAGGCCACGGAGTCAACGGAGCCTTGTTAAGCTGATGGGCGGGATGTCAATGGCCAACAGCCAATCTTCACAAGTGTATCCTCTTTCCCAAAACATGTTAAACACAGAACCACAGAGCATAGGGCACTTCCACACATGGGCGTTGACCTTGGGAAAATGAAAAAATCAACCAGACACAGGGACCCCAAAGTTGAGGGCTGCTGTCTTGACAAGAACCTCGACTCCGGTACACGTTTCATATCCCAGGAAAGAGCCAAGTGGACAAAGACAAGTGGACAAGTGGACAAAGACAAGTGGACAAGTGGACAAGTGGTGCTACGTAGGTCCAATGGAGTGTCACTCAGCCATGAAATCCACGTCATGAGGCTGGTAGCAGCATCCTGAGTGGATTTAGGTACGATCATCCTCAGTGAAATAAGTCCCACAAAGACAGAAACTTATGATATCACTTATCGAGGGAATGTAAAAATCGCTCCCCATGAACTGAATCCCCAAACAGAACAGAGTCACGCTTTTAGAAAACACACTTATGCCTGCTTCAGGGGAAAGGTGAGGTGGGGTGACGCATAAAACTCGAGTTTGAAATGAGCACAGATACCCTTCCGAAAACCGAATATGGAATGGACACGACCTACTCCTTGCTCAATCAACTGGACTCACCAGACCCTGTTCATCGCACAAGTATCTATCCGACTAGTAAGCATCTTAAAAGCTAAGTTTTGATATCTCTGTGTAAGTGCATCAAGTGGGTGTAAAGCGGCCTAAAAACAGCAGGGAAAATCAGCTCAGACCCATTCTGAGGATACATTTCCAACACAAAGAAGAAACAAGCAGGGCAAAACAGAGAGAAATTCTTCCAAAATGCGTTCAGGGACTGGCATGCAACCAGCATTGACCACATCTACAGCCCCAGCGGCAGAAGACATAAGGCTGGACACTCTTGGGGCTGAGACGATTGGTGAGGTTGGGAAAGCAAATGCAGATCCTTGAAAGGAATCCTGCGTGCTCCCCATTCCATGGGTCCCAACTCTCCAGGTTCAACGCAATCTTCCGACAGCGAAAGCACTCATTGGAAACCCAGCGGACGCTACACCGTGGGATCGGGAAAGCTTTCTGAAACTCACCTCACTTTTCATCTCCTGGTGCTCGTGTTCTCCATTCAGGCCCCCTTACGAACAATCTCCCCACTTGGAGACTCAGCGCCTTTCCATGCCTCTTTCGTACCGTCTGCAATTTGTCCGCAGGATGAACTGCAAGAGGGGGAACCAATGAGAGACTCTCTGGAGGTGTTTGGTCGGGCACATGTCACTCTCATTTCCCATCGCGAGAAGAATTCACCAAAGGCTCAGCCTGCCACCCCGGATCGACAATAGGGCGTGAAGCCATCCAGCCGTGTTGCGTCCCACTCACAAAAAAGCGACTTGGGAAATGGAGCTCAGGGGCACTGCACTTCCCAAACCTGCAGAGTTCTAAACGATAACTATCGCCCCCAAATATATTGAGGTCAGGCTACGAAGAGGCGTTGAACGCAAGCCAGAACTGCAAGAAACGGATGTCAACGGGTACTTGGGAATGGCCCCGATACCACATGAAAAGCGCCAGAACGTCGACAATGATGCGGTTGGCCAAAAAGGGCGTATGCGTTTTTTCCTGAATATATTCAGGAAAAAACGCATACGCCCTTTTTGGCCAACCAAGCAACCTGGGAGAGCAAATCAGCACTACAAAGAAATCTCTCCCCCCCCCCCCGGGGCAAAAGGGCCAGGCGAAAAAAGTCTAAAAACCAGAAAGGCAGGGGAGGCCACGGAGTCAACGGAGCCTTGTTAAGCTGATGGGCGGGATGTCAATGGCCAACAGCCAATCTTCACTAGTGTATCCTCTTTCCCAAAACATGTAAAACACAGAACCACAGAGCATAGGGCACTTCCACACATGGGCGTTGACCTTGGGAAAATGAAAAAATCAACCAGACACAGGGACCCCAAAGTTGAGGGCTGCTGTCTTGACAAGAACCTCGACTCCGGTACACGTTTCATATCCCAGGAAAGAGCCAAGTGGACAAAGACAAGTGGACAAGTGGACAAAGACAAGTGGACAAGTGGACAAGTGGTGCTACGTAGGTCCAATGGAGTGTCACTCAGCCATGAAATCCACGTCATGAGGCTGGTAGCAGCATCCTGAGTGGATTTAGGTACGATCATCCTCAGTGAAATAAGTCCCACAAAGACAGAAACTTATGATATCACTTATCGAGGGAATGTAAAAATCGCTCCCCATGAACTGAATCCCCAAACAGAACAGAGTCACGCTTTTAGAAAACACACTTATGCCTGCTTCAGGGGAAAGGTGAGGTGGGGTGACGCATAAAACTCGAGTTTGAAATGAGCACAGATACCCTTCCGAAAACCGAATATGGAATGGACACGACCTACTCCTTGCTCAATCAACTGGACTCACCAGACCCTGTTCATCGCACAAGTATCTATCCGACTAGTAAGCATCTTAAAAGCTAAGTCTTGATATCTCTGTGTAAGTGCATCAAGTGGGTGTAAAGCAGCCTAAAAACAGCAGGGAAAATCAGCTCAGACCCATTCTGAGGATACATTTCCAACACAAAGAAGAAACAAGCAGGGCAAAACAGAGAGAAATTCTTCCAAAATGCGTTCAGGGACTGGCATGCAACCAGCATTGACCACATCTACAGCCCCAGCGGCAGAAGACATAAGGCTGGACACTCTTGGGGCTGAGACGATTGGTGAGGTTGGGAAAGCAAATGCAGACCCTTGAAAGGAATCCTGCGTGCTCCCCATTCCATGGGTCCCAACTCTCCAGGTTCAACGCAATCTTCCGACAGCGAAAGCACTCATTGGAAACCCAGCGGACGCTACACCGTGGGATCGGGAAAGCTTTCTGAAACTCACCTCACTTTTCATCTCCTGGTGCTCGTGTTCTCCATTCAGGCCCCCTTACGAACAATCTCCCCACTTGGAGACTCAGCGCCTTTCCATGCCTCTTTCGTACCGTCTGCAATTTGTCCGCAGGATGAACTGCAAGAGGGGGAACCAATGAGAGACTCGCTGGAGGGGTTTGGTCGGGCACATGTCACTCTCATTTCCCATCGCGAAGAAGAATTCACCAAAGGCTCAGCCTGCCACCCCGGATCGACAATAGGGCGTGAAGCCATCCAGCCGTGTTGCGTCCCACTCACAAAAAAGCGACTTGGGAAATGGAGCTCAGGGGCACTGCACTTCCCAAACCTGCAGAGTTCTAAACGATAACTATCGCCCCCAAATATATTGAGGTCAGGCTACGAAGAGGCGTTGAACGCAAGGCAGAACTGCAGGAAACGGATGTCAACGGGTACATCGGAATGGCCCGGATAGCACATGAAAAGCGCCAGAACGTGGACAATGATGCGGTTGGCCAAAACGGGCGTATGCGTTTTTTCCTGAATATATTCAGGAAAAAACGCATACGCCCTTTTTGGCCAACCAAGCAACCTGGGAGAGCAAATCAGCACTACAAAGAAATCTCTCCCCCCCCCCGGGGCAAAAGGGCCAGGCGAAAAAAGTCTAAAAACCAGAAAGGCAGGGGAGGCCACGGAGTCAACGGAGCCTTGTTAAGCTGATGGGCGGGATGTCAATGGCCAACAGCCAATCTTCACTAGTGTATCCTCTTTCCCAAAACATGTAAAACACAGAACCACAGAGCATAGGGCACTTCCACACATGGGCGTTGACCTTGGGAAAATGAAAAAATCAACCAGACACAGGGACCCCAAAGTTGAGGGCTGCTGTCTTGACAAGAACCTCGACTCCGGTACACGTTTCATATCCCAGGAAAGAGCCAAGTGGACAAAGACAAGTGGACAAGTGGACAAAGACAAGTGGACAAGTGGACAAGTGGTGCTACGTAGGTCCAATGGAGTGTCACTCAGCCATGAAATCCACGTCATGAGGCTGGTAGCAGCATCCTGAGTGGATTTAGGTACGATCATCCTCAGTGAAGTAAGTCCCACAAAGACAGAAACTTATGATATCACTTATCGAGGGAATGTAAAAATCGCTCCCCATGAACTGAATCCCCAAACAGAACAGAGTCACCCTTTTAGAAAACACACTTAGGCCTGCTTCAGGGGAAAGGTGAGGTGGGGTGACACATAAAACTCGAGTTTGAAATGAGCACAGATACCCTTCCGAAAACCGAATATGGAATGGACACGACCTACTCCTTGCTCAATCAACTGGACTCACCAGACCCTGTTCATCGCACAAGTATCTATCCGACTAGTAAGCATCTTAAAAGCTAAGTCTTGATATGTCTGTGTAAGTGCATCAAGTGTGTGTAAAGCGGCCTAAAAACAGCAGGGAAAATCAGCTCAGACCCATTCTGAGGATACATTTCCAACACAAAGAAGAAACAAGCAGGGCAAAACAGAGAGAAATTCTTCCAAAATGCGTTCAGGGACTGGCATGCAACCAGCATTGACCACATCTACAGCCCCAGCGGCAGAAGACATAAGGCTGGACACTCTTGGGGCTGAGACGATTGGTGAGGTTGGGAAAGCAAATGCAGACCCTTGAAAGGAATCCTGCGTGCTCCCCATTCCATGGGTCCCAACTCTCCAGGTTCAACGCAATCTTCCGACAGCGAAAGCACTCATTGGAAACCCAGCGGACGCTACACCGTGGGATCGGGAAAGCTTTCTGAAACTCACCTCACTTTTCATCTCCTGGTGCTCGTGTTCTCCATTCAGGCCCCCTTACGAACAATCTCCCCACTTGGAGACTCAGCGCCTTTCCATGCCTCTTTCGTACCGTCTGCAATTTGTCCGCAGGATGAACTGCAAGAGGGGGAACCAATGAGAGACTCGCTGGAGGGGTTTGGTCGGGCACATGTCACTCTCATTTCCCATCGCGAAGAAGAATTCACCAAAGGCTCAGCCTGCCACCCCGGATCGACAATAGGGCGTGAAGCCATCCAGCCGTGTTGCGTCCCACTCACAAAAAAGCGACTTGGGAAATGGAGCTCAGGGGCACTGCACTTCCCAAACCTGCAGAGTTCTAAACGATAACTATCGCCCCCAAATATATTGAGGTCAGGCTACGAAGAGGCGTTGAACGCAAGGCAGAACTGCAGGAAACAGATGTCAACGGGTACATCGGAATGGCCCCGATAGCACATGAAAAGCGCCAGAACGTGGACAATGATGCGGTTGGCCAAAACGGGCGTATGCGTTTTTTCCTGAATATATTCAGGAAAAAACGCATACGCCCTTTTTGGCCAACCAAGCAACCTGGGAGAGCAAATCAGCACTACAAAGAAATCTCCCGCCCCCCCCCGGGGCAAAAGGGCCAGGCGAAAAAAGTCTAAAAACCAGAAAGGCAGGGCAGGCCAGGGAGTCAACGGAGCCTTGTTAAGCTGATGGGCGGGATGTCAATGGCCAACAGCCAATCTTCACAAGTGTATCCTCTTTCCCAAAACATGTAAAACACAGAACCACAGAGCATAGGGCACTTCCACACATGGGCGTTGACCTTGGGAAAATGAAAAAATCAACCAGACACAGGGACCCCAAAGTTGAGGGCTGCTGTCTTGACAAGAACCTCGACTCCGGTACACGTTTCATATCCCAGGAAAGAGCCAAGTGGACAAAGACAAGTGGACAAGTGGACAAAGACAAGTGGACAAGTGGACAAGTGGTGCTACGTAGGTCCAATGGAGTGTCACTCAGCCATGAAATCCACGTCATGAGGCTGGTAGCAGCATCCTGAGTGGATTTAGGTACGATCATCCTCAGTGAAATAAGTCCCACAAAGACAGAAACTTATGATATCACTTATCGAGGGAATGTAAAAATCGCTCCCCATGAACTGAATCCCCAAACAGAACAGAGTCACGCTTTTAGAAAACACACTTATGCCTGCTTCAGGGGAAAGGTGAGGTGGGGTGACGCATAAAACTCGAGTTTGAAATGAGCACAGATACCCTTCCGAAAACCGAATATGGAATGGACACGACCTACTCCTTGCTCAATCAACTGGACTCACCAGACCCTGTTCATCGCACAAGTATCTATCCGACTAGTAAGCATCTTAAAAGCTAAGTCTTGATATCTCTGTGTAAGTGCATCAAGTGGGTGTAAAGCGGCCTAAAAACAGCAGGGAAAATCAGCTCAGACCCATTCTGAGGATACATTTCCAACACAAAGAAGAAACAAGCAGGGCAAAACAGAGAGAAATTCTTCCAAAATGCGTTCAGGGACTGGCATGCAACCAGCATTGACCACATCTACAGCCCCAGCGGCAGAAGACATAAGGCTGGACACTCTTGGGGCTGAGACGATTGGTGAGGTTGGGAAAGCAAATGCAGATCCTTGAAAGGAATCCTGCGTGCTCCCCATTCCATGGGTCCCAACTCTCCAGGTTCAACGCAATCTTCCGACAGCGAAAGCACTCATTGGAAACCCAGCGGACGCTACACCGTGGGATCGGGAAAGCTTTCTGAAACTCACCTCACTTTTCATCTCCTGGTGCTCGTGTTCTCCATTCAGGCCCCCTTACGAACAATCTCCCCACTTGGAGACTCAGCGCCTTTCCATGCCTCTTTCGTACCGTCTGCAATTTGTCCGCAGGATGAACTGCAAGAGGGGGAACCAATGAGAGACTCTCTGGAGGTGTTTGGTCGGGCACATGTCACTCTCATTTCCCATCGCGAGAAGAATTCACCAAAGGCTCAGCCTGCCACCCCGGATCGACAATAGGGCGTGAAGCCATCCAGCCGTGTTGCGTCCCACTCACAAAAAAGCGACTTGGGAAATGGAGCTCAGGGGCACTGCACTTCCCAAACCTGCAGAGTTCTAAACGATAACTATCGCCCCAAAATATATTGAGGTCAGGCTACGAAGAGGCGTTGAACGCAAGCCAGAACTGCAAGAAACGGATGTCAACGGGTACTTGGGAATGGCCCCGATACCACATGAAAAGCGCCAGAACGTCGACAATGATGCGGTTGGCCAAAAAGGGCGTATGCGTTTTTTCCTGAATATATTCAGGAAAAAACGCATACGCCCTTTTTGGCCAACCAAGCAACCTGGGAGAGCAAATCAGCACTACAAAGAAATCTCTCCCCCCCCCCCGGGGCAAAAGGGCCAGGAGAAAAAAGTCTAAAAACCAGAAAGGCAGGGGAGGCCACGGAGTCAACGGAGCCTTGTTAAGCTGATGGGCGGGATGTCAACGGCCAACAGCCAATCTTCACTAGTGTATCCTCTTTCCCAAAACATGTAAAACACAGAACCACAGAGCATAGGGCACTTCCACACATGGGCGTTGACCTTGGGAAAATGAAAAAATCAACCAGACACAGGGACCCCAAAGTTGAGGGCTGCTGTCTTGACAAGAACCTCGACTCCGGTACACGTTTCATATCCCAGGAAAGAGCCAAGTGGACAAAGACAAGTGGACAAGTGGACAAAGACAAGTGGACAAGTGGACAAGTGGTGCTACGTAGGTCCAATGGAGTGTCACTCAGCCATGAAATCCACGTCATGAGGCTGGTAGCAGCATCCTGAGTGGATTTAGGTACGATCATCCTCAGTGAAATAAGTCCCACAAAGACAGAAACTTATGATATCACTTATCGAGGGAATGTAAAAATCGCTCCCCATGAACTGAATCCCCAAACAGAACAGAGTCACGCTTTTAGAAAACACACTTATGCCTGCTTCAGGGGAAAGGTGAGGTGGGGTGACGCATAAAACTCGAGTTTGAAATGAGCACAGATACCCTTCCGAAAACCGAATATGGAATGGACACGACCTACTCCTTGCTCAATCAACTGGACTCACCAGACCCTGTTCATCGCACAAGTATCTATCCGACTAGTAAGCATCTTAAAAGCTAAGTCTTGATATCTCTGTGTAAGTGCATCAAGTGGGTGTAAAGCGGCCTAAAAACAGCAGGGAAAATCAGCTCACACCCATTCTGAGGATACATTTCCAACACAAAGAAGAAACAAGCAGGGCAAAACAGAGAGAAATTCTTCCAAAATGCGTTCAGGGACTGGCATGCAACCAGCATTGACCACATCTACAGCCCCAGCGGCAGAAGACATAAGGCTGGACACTCTTGGGGCTGAGACGATTGGTGAGGTTGGGAAAGCAAATGCAGACCCTTGAAAGGAATCCTGCGTGCTCCCCATTCCATGGGTCCCAACTCTCCAGGTTCAACGCAATCTTCCGACAGCGAAAGCACTCATTGGAAACCCAGCGGACGCTACACCGTGGGATCGGGAAAGCTTTCTGAAACTCACCTCACTTTTCATCTCCTGGTGCTCGTGTTCTCCATTCAGGCCCCCTTACGAACAATCTCCCCACTTGGAGACTCAGCGCCTTTCCATGCCTCTTTCGTACCGTCTGCAATTTGTCCGCAGGATGAACTGCAAGAGGGGGAACCAATGAGAGACTCGCTGGAGCGGTTTGCTCGGGCACATGTCACTCTCATTTCCCATCGCGAAGAAGAATTCACCAAAGGCTCAGCCTGCCACCCCGGATCGACAATAGGGCGTGAAGCCATCCAGCCGTGTTGCGTCCCACTCACAAAAAAGCGACTTGGGAAATGGAGCTCAGGGGCACTGCACTTCCCAAACCTGCAGAGTTCTAAACGATAACTATCGCCCCCAAATATATTGAGGTCAGGCTACGAAGAGGCGTTGAACGCAAGGCAGAACTGCAGGAAACGGATGTCAACGGGTACATCGGAATGGCCCCGATAGCACATGAAAAGCGCCAGAACGTGGACAATGATGCGGTTGGCCAAAAAGGGCGTATGCGTTTTTTCCTGAATATATTCAGGAAAAAACGCATACGCCCTTTTTGGCCAACCAAGCAACCTGGGAGAGCAAATCAGCACTACAAAGAAATCTCTCGCCCCACCCCCCCGGGGCAAAAGGGCCAGGCGAAAAAAGTCTAAAAACCAGAAAGGCAGGGGAGGCCACGGAGTCAACGGAGCCTTGTTAAGCTGATGGGCGGGATGTCAATGGCCAACAGCCAATCTTCACTAGTGTATCCTCTTTCCCAAAACATGTAAAACACAGAACCACAGAGCATAGGGCACTTCCACACATGGGCGTTGACCTTGGGAAAATGAAAAAATCAACCAGACACAGGGACCCCAAAGTTGAGGGCTGCTGTCTTGACAAGAACCTCGACTCCGGTACACGTTTCATATCCCAGGAAAGAGCCAAGTGGACAAAGACAAGTGGACAAGTGGACAAAGACAAGTGGACAAGTGGACAAGTGGTGCTACGTAGGTCCAATGGAGTGTCACTCAGCCATGAAATCCACGTCATGAGGCTGGTAGCAGCATCCTGAGTGGATTTAGGTACGATCATCCTCAGTGAAATAAGTCCCACAAAGACAGAAACTTATGATATCACTTATCGAGGGAATGTAAAAATCGCTCCCCATGAACTGAATCCCCAAACAGAACAGAGTCACGCTTTTAGAAAACACACTTATGCCTGCTTCAGGGGAAAGGTGAGGTGGGGTGACGCATAAAACTCGAGTTTGAAATGAGCACAGATACCCTTCCGAAAACCGAATATGGAATGGACACGACCTACTCCTTGCTCAATCAACTGGACTCACCAGACCCTGTTCATCGCACAAGTATCTATCCGACTAGTAAGCATCTTAAAAGCTAAGTCTTGATATCTCTGTGTAAGTGCATCAAGTGGGTGTAAAGCGGCCTAAAAACAGCAGGGAAAATCAGCTCAGACCCATTCTGAGGATACATTTCCAACACAAAGAAGAAACAAGCAGGGCAAAACAGAGAGAAATTCTTCCAAAATGCGTTCAGGGACTGGCATGCAACCAGCATTGACCACATCTACAGCCCCAGCGGCAGAAGACATAAGGCTGGACACTCTTGGGGCTGAGACGATTGGTGAGGTTGGGAAAGCAAATGCAGACCCTTGAAAGGAATCCTGCGTGCTCCCCATTCCATGGGTCCCAACTCTCCAGGTTCAACGCAATCTTCCGACAGCGAAAGCACTCATTGGAAACCCAGCGGACGCTACACCGTGGGATCGGGAAAGCTTTCTGAAACTCACCTCACTTTTCATCTCCTGGTGCTCGTGTTCTCCATTCAGGCCCCCTTACGAACAATCTCCCCACTTGGAGACTCAGCGCCTTTCCATGCCTCTTTCGTACCGTCTGCAATTTGTCCGCAGGATGAACTGCAAGAGGGGGAACCAATGAGAGACTCGCTGGAGCGGTTTGCTCGGGCACATGTCACTCTCATTTCCCATCGCGAAGAAGAATTCACCAAAGGCTCAGCCTGCCACCCCGGATCGACAATAGGGCGTGAAGCCATCCAGCCGTGTTGCGTCCCACTCACAAAAAAGCGACTTGGGAAATGGAGCTCAGGGGCACTGCACTTCCCAAACCTGCAGAGTTCTAAACGATAACTATCGCCACAAAATGTATTGAGGTCAGGCTACGAAGAGGCGTTGAACGCAAGGCAGAACTGCAGGAAACGGATGTCAACGGGTACATCGGAATGGCCCCGATAGCACATGAAAAGCGCCAGAACGTGGACAATGATGCGGTTGGCCAAAAAGGGCGTATGCGTTTTTTCCTGAATATATTCAGGAAAAAACGCATACGCCCTTTTTGGCCAACCAAGCAACCTGGGAGAGCAAATCAGCACTACAAAGAAATCTCTCCCCCCCCCCCCCGGGGCAAAAGGGCCAGGCGAAAAAAGTCTAAAAACCAGAAAGGCAGGGCAGGCCACGGAGTCAAGGGAGCCTTGTTAAGCTGATGGGCGGGATGTCAATGGCCAACAGCCAATCTTCACAAGTGTATCCTCTTTCCCAAAACATGTAAAACACAGAACCACAGAGCATAGGGCACTTCCACACATGGGCGTTGACCTTGGGAAAATGAAAAAATCAACCAGACACAGGGACCCCAAAGTTGAGGGCTGCTGTCTTGACAAGAACCTCGACTCCGGTACACGTTTCATATCCCAGGAAAGAGCAAAGTGGACAAAGACAAGTGGACAAGTGGACAAGTGGTGCTACGTAGGTCCAATGGAGTGTCACTCAGCCATGAAATCCACGTCATGAGGCTGGTAACAGCATCCTGAGTGGATTTAGGTACGATCATCCTCAGTGAAGTAAGTCCCACAAAGACAGAAACTTATGATATCACTTATCGAGGGAATGTAAAAATCGCTCCCCATGAACTGAATCCCCAAACAGAACAGAGTCACCCTTTTAGAAAACACACTTAGGCCTGCTTCAGGGGAAAGGTGAGGTGGGGTGACGCATAAAACTCGAGTTTGAAATGAGCACAGATACCCTTCCGAAAACCGAATATGGAATGGACACGACCTACTCCTTGCTCAATCAACTGGACTCACCAGACCCTGTTCATCGCACAAGTATCTATCCGACTAGTAAGCATCTTAAAAGTTAAGTCTTGATATCTCTGTGTAAGTGCATCAAGTGGGTGTAAAGCGGCCTAAAAACAGCAGGGAAAATCAGCTCAGACCCATTCTGAGGATACATTTCCAACACAAAGAAGAAACAAGCAGGGCAAAACAGAGAGAAATTCTTCCAAAATGCGTTCAGGGACTGGCATGCAACCAGCATTGACCACATCTACAGCCCCAGCGGCAGAAGACATAAGGCTGGACACTCTTGGGGCTGAGACGATTGGTGAGGTTGGGAAAGCAAATGCAGACCCTTGAAAGGAATCCTGCGTGCTCCCCATTCCATGGGTCCCAACTCTCCAGGTTCAACGCAATCTTCCGACAGCGAAAGCACTCATTGGAAACCCAGCGGACGCTACACCGTGGGATCGGGAAAGCTTTCTGAAACTCACCTCACTTTTCATCTCCTGGTGCTCGTGTTCTCCATTCAGGCCCCCTTACGAACAATCTCCCCACTTGGAGACTCAGCGCCTTTCCATGCCTCTTTCGTACCGTCTGCAATTTGTCCGCAGGATGAACTGCAAGAGGGGGAACCAATGAGAGACTCGCTGGAGGGGTTTGGTCGGGCACATGTCACTCTCATTTCCCATCGCGAAGAAGAATTCACCAAAGGCTCAGCCTGCCACCCCGGATCGACAATAGGGCGTGAAGCCATCCAGCCGTGTTGCGTCCCACTCACAAAAAAGCGACTTGGGAAATGGAGCTCAGGGGCACTGCACTTCCCAAACCTGCAGAGTTCTAAACGATAACTATCGCCCCCAAATATATTGAGGTCAGGCTACGAAGAGGCGTTGAACGCAAGGCAGAACTGCAGGAAACGGATGTCAACGGGTACATTGGAATGGCCCCGATAGCACATGAAAAGCGCCAGAACGTGGACAATGATGCGGTTGGCCAAAACGGGCGTATGCGTTTTTTCCTGAATATATTCAGGAAAAAACGCATACGCCCTTTTTGGCCAACCAAGCAACCTGGGAGAGCAAATCAGCACTACAAAGAAATCTCTCCCCCCCCCCCCCGGGGCAAAAGGGCCAGGTGAAAAAAGTCTAAAAACCAGAAAGGCAGGGCAGGCCACGGAGTCAACGGAGCCTTGTTAAGCTGATGGGCGGGATGTCAATGGCCAACAGCCAATCTTCACAAGTGTATCCTCTTTCCCAAAACATGTAAAACACAGAAGCACAGAGCATAGGGCACTTCCACACATGGGCGTTGACCTTGGGAAAATGAAAAAATCAACCAGACACAGGGACCCCAAAGTTGAGGGCTGCTGTCTTGACAAGAACCTCGACTCCGGTACACGTTTCATATCCCAGGAAAGAGCCAAGTGGACAAAGACAAGTGGACAAGTGGACAAAGACAAGTGGACAAGTGGACAAGTGGTGCTACGTAGGTCCAATGGAGTGTCACTCAGCCATGAAATCCACGTCATGAGGCTGGTAGCAGCATCCTGAGTGGATTTAGGTACGATCATCCTCAGTGAAGTAAGTCCCACAAAGACAGAAACTTATGATATCACTTATCGAGGGAATGTAAAAATCGCTCCCCATGAACTGAATCCCCAAACAGAACAGAGTCACCCTTTTAGAAAACACACTTAGGCCTGCTTCAGGGGAAAGGTGAGGTGGGGTGACGCATAAAACTCGAGTTTGAAATGAGCACAGATACCCTTCCGAAAACCGAATATGGAATGGACACGACCTACTCCTTGCTCAATCAACTGGACTCACCAGACCCTGTTCATCGCACAAGTATCTATCCGACTAGTAAGCATCTTAAAAGCTAAGTCTTGATATCTCTGTGTAAGTGCATCAAGTGGGTGTAAAGCGGCCTAAAAACAGCAGGGAAAATCAGCTCAGACCCATTCTGAGGATACATTTCCAACACAAAGAAGAAACAAGCAGGGCAAAACAGAGAGAAATTCTTCCAAAATGCGTTCAGGGACTGGCATGCAACCAGCATTGACCACATCTACAGCCCCAGCGGCAGAAGACATAAGGCTGGACACTCTTGGGGCTGAGACGATTGGTGAGGTTGGGAAAGCAAATGCAGATCCTTGAAAGGAATCCTGCGTGCTCCCCATTCCATGGGTCCCAACTCTCCAGGTTCAACGCAATCTTCCGACAGCGAAAGCACTCATTGGAAACCCAGCGGACGCTACACCGTGGGATCGGGAAAGCTTTCTGAAACTCACCTCACTTTTCATCTCCTGGTGCTCGTGTTCTCCATTCAGGCCCCCTTACGAACAATCTCCCCACTTGGAGACTCAGCGCCTTTCCATGCCTCTTTCGTACCGTCTGCAATTTGTCCGCAGGATGAACTGCAAGAGGGGGAACCAATGAGAGACTCTCTGGAGGTGTTTGGTCGGGCACATGTCACTCTCATTTCCCATCGCGAGAAGAATTCACCAAAGGCTCAGCCTGCCACCCCGGATCGACAATAGGGCGTGAAGCCATCCAGCCGTGTTGCGTCCCACTCACAAAAAAGCGACTTGGGAAATGGAGCTCAGGGGCACTGCACTTCCCAAACCTGCAGAGTTCTAAACGATAACTATCGCCCCAAAATATATTGAGGTCAGGCTACGAAGAGGCGTTGAACGCAAGCCAGAACTGCAAGAAACGGATGTCAACGGGTACTTGGGAATGGCCCCGATACCACATGAAAAGCGCCAGAACGTGGACAATGATGCGGTTGGCCAAAAAGGGCGTATGCGTTTTTTCCTGAATATATTCAGGAAAAAACGCATACGCCCTTTTTGGCCAACCAAGCAACCTGGGAGAGCAAATCAGCACTACAAAGAAATCTCTCCCCCCCCCCCCGGGGCAAAAGGGCCAGGAGAAAAAAGTCTAAAAACCAGAAAGGCAGGGGAGGCCACGGAGTCAACGGAGCCTTGTTAAGCTGATGGGCGGGATGTCAACGGCCAACAGCCAATCTTCACTAGTGTATCCTCTTTCCCAAAACATGTAAAACACAGAACCACAGAGCATAGGGCACTTCCACACATGGGCGTTGACCTTGGGAAAATGAAAAAATCAACCAGACACAGGGACCCCAAAGTTGAGGGCTGCTGTCTTGACAAGAACCTCGACTCCGGTACACGTTTCATATCCCAGGAAAGAGCCAAGTGGACAAAGACAAGTGGACAAGTGGACAAAGACAAGTGGACAAGTGGACAAGTGGTGCTACGTAGGTCCAATGGAGTGTCACTCAGCCATGAAATCCACGTCATGAGGCTGGTAGCAGCATCCTGAGTGGATTTAGGTACGATCATCCTCAGTGAAATAAGTCCCACAAAGACAGAAACTTATGATATCACTTATCGAGGGAATGTAAAAATCGCTCCCCATGAACTGAATCCCCAAACAGAACAGAGTCACGCTTTTAGAAAACACACTTATGCCTGCTTCAGGGGAAAGGTGAGGTGGGGTGACGCATAAAACTCGAGTTTGAAATGAGCACAGATACCCTTCCGAAAACCGAATATGGAATGGACACGACCTACTCCTTGCTCAATCAACTGGACTCACCAGACCCTGTTCATCGCACAAGTATCTATCCGACTAGTAAGCATCTTAAAAGCTAAGTCTTGATATCTCTGTGTAAGTGCATCAAGTGGGTGTAAAGCGGCCTAAAAACAGCAGGGAAAATCAGCTCAGACCCATTCTGAGGATACATTTCCAACACAAAGAAGAAACAAGCAGGGCAAAACAGAGAGAAATTCTTCCAAAATGCGTTCAGGGACTGGCATGCAACCAGCATTGACCACATCTACAGCCCCAGCGGCAGAAGACATAAGGCTGGACACTCTTGGGGCTGAGACGATTGGTGAGGTTGGGAAAGCAAATGCAGACCCTTGAAAGGAATCCTGCGTGCTCCCCATTCCATGGGTCCCAACTCTCCAGGTTCAACGCAATCTTCCGACAGCGAAAGCACTCATTGGAAACCCAGCGGACGCTACACCGTGGGATCGGGAAAGCTTTCTGAAACTCACCTCACTTTTCATCTCCTGGTGCTCGTGTTCTCCATTCAGGCCCCCTTACGAACAATCTCCCCACTTGGAGACTCAGCGCCTTTCCATGCCTCTTTCGTACCGTCTGCAATTTGTCCGCAGGATGAACTGCAAGAGGGGGAACCAATGAGAGACTCGCTGGAGCGGTTTGCTCGGGCACATGTCACTCTCATTTCCCATCGCGAAGAAGAATTCACCAAAGGCTCAGCCTGCCACCCCGGATCGACAATAGGGCGTGAAGCCATCCAGCCGTGTTGCGTCCCACTCACAAAAAAGCGACTTGGGAAATGGAGCTCAGGGGCACTGCACTTCCCAAACCTGCAGAGTTCTAAACGATAACTATCGCCCCCAAATATATTGAGGTCAGGCTACGAAGAGGCGTTGAACGCAAGGCAGAACTGCAGGAAACGGATGTCAACGGGTACATCGGAATGGCCCCGATAGCACATGAAAAGCGCCAGAACGTGGACAATGATGCGGTTGGCCAAAAAGGGCGTATGCGTTTTTTCCTGAATATATTCAGGAAAAAACGCATACGCCCTTTTTGGCCAACCAAGCAACCTGGGAGAGCAAATCAGCACTACAAAGAAATCTCTCGCCCCACCCCCCCGGGGCAAAAGGGCCAGGCGAAAAAAGTCTAAAAACCAGAAAGGCAGGGGAGGCCACGGAGTCAACGGAGCCTTGTTAAGCTGATGGGCGGGATGTCAATGGCCAACAGCCAATCTTCACTAGTGTATCCTCTTTCCCAAAACATGTAAAACACAGAACCACAGAGCATAGGGCACTTCCACACATGGGCGTTGACCTTGGGAAAATGAAAAAATCAACCAGACACAGGGACCCCAAAGTTGAGGGCTGCTGTCTTGACAAGAACCTCGACTCCGGTACACGTTTCATATCCCAGGAAAGAGCCAAGTGGACAAAGACAAGTGGACAAGTGGACAAAGACAAGTGGACAAGTGGACAAGTGGTGCTACGTAGGTCCAATGGAGTGTCACTCAGCCATGAAATCCACGTCATGAGGCTGGTAGCAGCATCCTGAGTGGATTTAGGTACGATCATCCTCAGTGAAATAAGTCCCACAAAGACAGAAACTTATGATATCACTTATCGAGGGAATGTAAAAATCGCTCCCCATGAACTGAATCCCCAAACAGAACAGAGTCACGCTTTTAGAAAACACACTTAGGCCTGCTTCAGGGGAAAGGTGAGGTGGGGTGACGCATAAAACTCGAGTTTGAAATGAGCACAGATACCCTTCCGAAAACCGAATATGGAATGGACACGACCTACTCCTTGCTCAATCAACTGGACTCACCAGACCCTGTTCATCGCACAAGTATCTATCCGACTAGTAAGCATCTTAAAAGCTAAGTCTTGATATCTCTGTGTAAGTGCATCAAGTGGGTGTAAAGCGGCCTAAAAACAGCAGGGAAAATCAGCTCAGACCCATTCTGAGGATACATTTCCAACACAAAGAAGAAACAAGCAGGGCAAAACAGAGAGAAATTCTTCCAAAATGCGTTCAGGGACTGGCATGCAACCAGCATTGACCACATCTACAGCCCCAGCGGCAGAAGACATAAGGCTGGACACTCTTGGGGCTGAGACGATTGGTGAGGTTGGGAAAGCAAATGCAGACCCTTGAAAGGAATCCTGCGTGCTCCCCATTCCATGGGTCCCAACTCTCCAGGTTCAACGCAATCTTCCGACAGCGAAAGCACTCATTGGAAACCCAGCGGACGCTACACCGTGGGATCGGGAAAGCTTTCTGAAACTCACCTCACTTTTCATCTCCTGGTGCTCGTGTTCTCCATTCAGGCCCCCTTACGAACAATCTCCCCACTTGGAGACTCAGCGCCTTTCCATGCCTCTTTCGTACCGTCTGCAATTTGTCCGCAGGATGAACTGCAAGAGGGGGAACCAATGAGAGACTCGCTGGAGCGGTTTGCTCGGGCACATGTCACTCTCATTTCCCATCGCGAAGAAGAATTCACCAAAGGCTCAGCCTGCCACCCCGGATCGACAATAGGGCGTGAAGCCATCCAGCCGTGTTGCGTCCCACTCACAAAAAAGCGACTTGGGAAATGGAGCTCAGGGGCACTGCACTTCCCAAACCTGCAGAGTTCTAAACGATAACTATCGCCACAAAATGTATTGAGGTCAGGCTACGAAGAGGCGTTGAACGCAAGGCAGAACTGCAGGAAACGGATGTCAACGGGTACATCGGAATGGCCCCGATAGCACATGAAAAGCGCCAGAACGTGGACAATGATGCGGTTGGCCAAAAAGGGCGTATGCGTTTTTTCCTGAATATATTCAGGAAAAAACGCATACGCCCTTTTTGGCCAACCAAGCAACCTGGGAGAGCAAATCAGCACTACAAAGAAATCTCTCCCCCCCCCCCCGGGGCAAAAGGGCCAGGCGAAAAAAGTCTAAAAACCAGAAAGGCAGGGCAGGCCACGGAGTCAAGGGAGCCTTGTTAAGCTGATGGGCGGGATGTCAATGGCCAACAGCCAATCTTCACAAGTGTATCCTCTTTCCCAAAACATGTAAAACACAGAACCACAGAGCATAGGGCACTTCCACACATGGGCGTTGACCTTGGGAAAATGAAAAAATCAACCAGACACAGGGACCCCAAAGTTGAGGGCTGCTGTCTTGACAAGAACCTCGACTCCGGTACACGTTTCATATCCCAGGAAAGAGCAAAGTGGACAAAGACAAGTGGACAAGTGGACAAGTGGTGCTACGTAGGTCCAATGGAGTGTCACTCAGCCATGAAATCCACGTCATGAGGCTGGTAACAGCATCCTGAGTGGATTTAGGTACGATCATCCTCAGTGAAGTAAGTCCCACAAAGACAGAAACTTATGATATCACTTATCGAGGGAATGTAAAAATCGCTCCCCATGAACTGAATCCCCAAACAGAACAGAGTCACCCTTTTAGAAAACACACTTAGGCCTGCTTCAGGGGAAAGGTGAGGTGGGGTGACGCATAAAACTCGAGTTTGAAATGAGCACAGATACCCTTCCGAAAACCGAATATGGAATGGACACGACCTACTCCTTGCTCAATCAACTGGACTCACCAGACCCTGTTCATCGCACAAGTATCTATCCGACTAGTAAGCATCTTAAAAGCTAAGTCTTGATATGTCTGTGTAAGTGCATCAAGTGTGTGTAAAGCGGCCTAAAAACAGCAGGGAAAATCAGCTCAGACCCATTCTGAGGATACATTTCCAACACAAAGAAGAAACAAGCAGGGCAAAACAGAGAGAAATTCTTCCAAAATGCGTTCAGGGACTGGCATGCAACCAGCATTGACCACATCTACAGCCCCAGCGGCAGAAGACATAAGGCTGGACACTCTTGGGGCTGAGACGATTGGTGAGGTTGGGAAAGCAAATGCAGATCCTTGAAAGGAATCCTGCGTGCTCCCCATTCCATGGGTCCCAACTCTCCAGGTTCAACGCAATCTTCCGACAGCGAAAGCACTCATTGGAAACCCAGCGGACGCTACACCGTGGGATCGGGAAAGCTTTCTGAAACTCACCTCACTTTTCATCTCCTGGTGCTCGTGTTCTCCATTCAGGCCCCCTTACGAACAATCTCCCCACTTGGAGACTCAGCGCCTTTCCATGCCTCTTTCGTACCGTCTGCAATTTGTCCGCAGGATGAACTGCAAGAGGGGGAACCAATGAGAGACTCTCTGGAGGTGTTTGGTCGGGCACATGTCACTCTCATTTCCCATCGCGAGAAGAATTCACCAAAGGCTCAGCCTGCCACCCCGGATCGACAATAGGGCGTGAAGCCATCCAGCCGTGTTGCGTCCCACTCACAAAAAAGCGACTTGGGAAATGGAGCTCAGGGGCACTGCACTTCCCAAACCTGCAGAGTTCTAAACGATAACTATCGCCCCAAAATATATTGAGGTCAGGCTACGAAGAGGCGTTGAACGCAAGCCAGAACTGCAAGAAACGGATGTCAACGGGTACTTGGGAATGGCCCCGATACCACATGAAAAGCGCCAGAACGTCGACAATGATGCGGTTGGCCAAAAAGGGCGTATGCGTTTTTTCCTGAATATATTCAGGAAAAAACGCATACGCCCTTTTTGGCCAACCAAGCAACCTGGGAGAGCAAATCAGCACTACAAAGAAATCTCTCCCCCCCCCCCCGGGGCAAAAGGGCCAGGAGAAAAAAGTCTAAAAACCAGAAAGGCAGGGGAGGCCACGGAGTCAACGGAGCCTTGTTAAGCTGATGGGCGGGATGTCAACGGCCAACAGCCAATCTTCACTAGTGTATCCTCTTTCCCAAAACATGTAAAACACAGAACCACAGAGCATAGGGCACTTCCACACATGGGCGTTGACCTTGGGAAAATGAAAAAATCAACCAGACACAGGGACCCCAAAGTTGAGGGCTGCTGTCTTGACAAGAACCTCGACTCCGGTACACGTTTCATATCCCAGGAAAGAGCCAAGTGGACAAAGACAAGTGGACAAGTGGACAAAGACAAGTGGACAAGTGGACAAGTGGTGCTACGTAGGTCCAATGGAGTGTCACTCAGCCATGAAATCCACGTCATGAGGCTGGTAGCAGCATCCTGAGTGGATTTAGGTACGATCATCCTCAGTGAAATAAGTCCCACAAAGACAGAAACTTATGATATCACTTATCGAGGGAATGTAAAAATCGCTCCCCATGAACTGAATCCCCAAACAGAACAGAGTCACGCTTTTAGAAAACACACTTATGCCTGCTTCAGGGGAAAGGTGAGGTGGGGTGACGCATAAAACTCGAGTTTGAAATGAGCACAGATACCCTTCCGAAAACCGAATATGGAATGGACACGACCTACTCCTTGCTCAATCAACTGGACTCACCAGACCCTGTTCATCGCACAAGTATCTATCCGACTAGTAAGCATCTTAAAAGCTAAGTCTTGATATCTCTGTGTAAGTGCATCAAGTGGGTGTAAAGCGGCCTAAAAACAGCAGGGAAAATCAGCTCAGACCCATTCTGAGGATACATTTCCAACACAAAGAAGAAACAAGCAGGGCAAAACAGAGAGAAATTCTTCCAAAATGCGTTCAGGGACTGGCATGCAACCAGCATTGACCACATCTACAGCCCCAGCGGCAGAAGACATAAGGCTGGACACTCTTGGGGCTGAGACGATTGGTGAGGTTGGGAAAGCAAATGCAGACCCTTGAAAGGAATCCTGCGTGCTCCCCATTCCATGGGTCCCAACTCTCCAGGTTCAACGCAATCTTCCGACAGCGAAAGCACTCATTGGAAACCCAGCGGACGCTACACCGTGGGATCGGGAAAGCTTTCTGAAACTCACCTCACTTTTCATCTCCTGGTGCTCGTGTTCTCCATTCAGGCCCCCTTACGAACAATCTCCCCACTTGGAGACTCAGCGCCTTTCCATGCCTCTTTCGTACCGTCTGCAATTTGTCCGCAGGATGAACTGCAAGAGGGGGAACCAATGAGAGACTCGCTGGAGCGGTTTGCTCGGGCACATGTCACTCTCATTTCCCATCGCGAAGAAGAATTCACCAAAGGCTCAGCCTGCCACCCCGGATCGACAATAGGGCGTGAAGCCATCCAGCCGTGTTGCGTCCCACTCACAAAAAAGCGACTTGGGAAATGGAGCTCAGGGGCACTGCACTTCCCAAACCTGCAGAGTTCTAAACGATAACTATCGCCCCCAAATATATTGAGGTCAGGCTACGAAGAGGCGTTGAACGCAAGGCAGAACTGCAGGAAACGGATGTCAACGGGTACATCGGAATGGCCCCGATAGCACATGAAAAGCGCCAGAACGTGGACAATGATGCGGTTGGCCAAAAAGGGCGTATGCGTTTTTTCCTGAATATATTCAGGAAAAAACGCATACGCCCTTTTTGGCCAACCAAGCAACCTGGGAGAGCAAATCAGCACTACAAAGAAATCTCTCGCCCCACCCCCCCGGGGCAAAAGGGCCAGGCGAAAAAAGTCTAAAAACCAGAAAGGCAGGGGAGGCCACGGAGTCAACGGAGCCTTGTTAAGCTGATGGGCGGGATGTCAATGGCCAACAGCCAATCTTCACTAGTGTATCCTCTTTCCCAAAACATGTAAAACACAGAACCACAGAGCATAGGGCACTTCCACACATGGGCGTTGACCTTGGGAAAATGAAAAAATCAACCAGACACAGGGACCCCAAAGTTGAGGGCTGCTGTCTTGACAAGAACCTCGACTCCGGTACACGTTTCATATCCCAGGAAAGAGCCAAGTGGACAAAGACAAGTGGACAAGTGGACAAAGACAAGTGGACAAGTGGACAAGTGGTGCTACGTAGGTCCAATGGAGTGTCACTCAGCCATGAAATCCACGTCATGAGGCTGGTAGCAGCATCCTGAGTGGATTTAGGTACGATCATCCTCAGTGAAATAAGTCCCACAAAGACAGAAACTTATGATATCACTTATCGAGGGAATGTAAAAATCGCTCCCCATGAACTGAATCCCCAAACAGAACAGAGTCACGCTTTTAGAAAACACACTTAGGCCTGCTTCAGGGGAAAGGTGAGGTGGGGTGACGCATAAAACTCGAGTTTGAAATGAGCACAGATACCCTTCCGAAAACCGAATATGGAATGGACACGACCTACTCCTTGCTCAATCAACTGGACTCACCAGACCCTGTTCATCGCACAAGTATCTATCCGACTAGTAAGCATCTTAAAAGCTAAGTCTTGATATCTCTGTGTAAGTGCATCAAGTGGGTGTAAAGCGGCCTAAAAACAGCAGGGAAAATCAGCTCAGACCCATTCTGAGGATACATTTCCAACACAAAGAAGAAACAAGCAGGGCAAAACAGAGAGAAATTCTTCCAAAATGCGTTCAGGGACTGGCATGCAACCAGCATTGACCACATCTACAGCCCCAGCGGCAGAAGACATAAGGCTGGACACTCTTGGGGCTGAGACGATTGGTGAGGCTGGGAAAGCAAATGCAGACCCTTGAAAGGAATCCTGCGTGCTCCCCATTCCATGGGTCCCAACTCTCCAGGTTCAACGCAATCTTCCGACAGCGAAAGCACTCATTGGAAACCCAGCGGACGCTACACCGTGGGATCGGGAAAGCTTTCTGAAACTCACCTCACTTTTCATCTCCTGGTGCTCGTGTTCTCCATTCAGGCCCCCTTACGAACAATCTCCCCACTTGGAGACTCAGCGCCTTTCCATGCCTCTTTCGTACCGTCTGCAATTTGTCCGCAGGATGAACTGCAAGAGGGGGAACCAATGAGAGACTCGCTGGAGCGGTTTGCTCGGGCACATGTCACTCTCATTTCCCATCGCGAAGAAGAATTCACCAAAGGCTCAGCCTGCCACCCCGGATCGACAATAGGGCGTGAAGCCATCCAGCCGTGTTGCGTCCCACTCACAAAAAAGCGACTTGGGAAATGGAGCTCAGGGGCACTGCACTTCCCAAACCTGCAGAGTTCTAAACGATAACTATCGCCACAAAATGTATTGAGGTCAGGCTACGAAGAGGCGTTGAACGCAAGGCAGAACTGCAGGAAACGGATGTCAACGGGTACATCGGAATGGCCCCGATAGCACATGAAAAGCGCCAGAACGTGGACAATGATGCGGTTGGCCAAAAAGGGCGTATGCGTTTTTTCCTGAATATATTCAGGAAAAAACGCATACGCCCTTTTTGGCCAACCAAGCAACCTGGGAGAGCAAATCAGCACTACAAAGAAATCTCTCCCCCCCCCCCCGGGGCAAAAGGGCCAGGCGAAAAAAGTCTAAAAACCAGAAAGGCAGGGCAGGCCACGGAGTCAAGGGAGCCTTGTTAAGCTGATGGGCGGGATGTCAATGGCCAACAGCCAATCTTCACAAGTGTATCCTCTTTCCCAAAACATGTAAAACACAGAACCACAGAGCATAGGGCACTTCCACACATGGGCGTTGACCTTGGGAAAATGAAAAAATCAACCAGACACAGGGACCCCAAAGTTGAGGGCTGCTGTCTTGACAAGAACCTCGACTCCGGTACACGTTTCATATCCCAGGAAAGAGCAAAGTGGACAAAGACAAGTGGACAAGTGGACAAGTGGTGCTACGTAGGTCCAATGGAGTGTCACTCAGCCATGAAATCCACGTCATGAGGCTGGTAACAGCATCCTGAGTGGATTTAGGTACGATCATCCTCAGTGAAGTAAGTCCCACAAAGACAGAAACTTATGATATCACTTATCGAGGGAATGTAAAAATCGCTCCCCATGAACTGAATCCCCAAACAGAACAGAGTCACCCTTTTAGAAAACACACTTAGGCCTGCTTCAGGGGAAAGGTGAGGTGGGGTGACGCATAAAACTCGAGTTTGAAATGAGCACAGATACCCTTCCGAAAACCGAATATGGAATGGACACGACCTACTCCTTGCTCAATCAACTGGACTCACCAGACCCTGTTCATCGCACAAGTATCTATCCGACTAGTAAGCATCTTAAAAGTTAAGTCTTGATATCTCTGTGTAAGTGCATCAAGTGTGTGTAAAGCGGCCTAAAAACAGCAGGGAAAATCAGCTCAGACCCATTCTGAGGATACATTTCCAACACAAAGAAGAAACAAGCAGGGCAAAACAGAGAGAAATTCTTCCAAAATGCGTTCAGGGACTGGCATGCAACCAGCATTGACCACATCTACAGCCCCAGCGGCAGAAGACATAAGGCTGGACACTCTTGGGGCTGAGACGATTGGTGAGGTTGGGAAAGCAAATGCAGACCCTTGAAAGGAATCCTGCGTGCTCCCCATTCCATGGGTCCCAACTCTCCAGGTTCAACGCAATCTTCCGACAGCGAAAGCACTCATTGGAAACCCAGCGGACGCTACACCGTGGGATCGGGAAAGCTTTCTGAAACTCACCTCACTTTTCATCTCCTGGTGCTCGTGTTCTCCATTCAGGCCCCCTTACGAACAATCTCCCCACTTGGAGACTCAGCGCCTTTCCATGCCTCTTTCGTACCGTCTGCAATTTGTCCGCAGGATGAACTGCAAGAGGGGGAACCAATGAGAGACTCGCTGGAGGGGTTTGGTCGGGCACATGTCACTCTCATTTCCCATCGCGAAGAAGAATTCACCAAAGGCTCAGCCTGCCACCCCGGATCGACAATAGGGCGTGAAGCCATCCAGCCGTGTTGCGTCCCACTCACAAAAAAGCGACTTGGGAAATGGAGCTCAGGGGCACTGCACTTCCCAAACCTGCAGAGTTCTAAACGATAACTATCGCCCCCAAATATATTGAGGTCAGGCTACGAAGAGGCGTTGAACGCAAGGCAGAACTGCAGGAAACGGATGTCAACGGGTACATTGGAATGGCCCCGATAGCACATGAAAAGCGCCAGAACGTGGACAATGATGCGGTTGGCCAAAACGGGCGTATGCGTTTTTTCCTGAATATATTCAGGAAAAAACGCATACGCCCTTTTTGGCCAACCAAGCAACCTGGGAGAGCAAATCAGCACTACAAAGAAATCTCTCCCCCCCCCCCCCCGGGGCAAAAGGGCCAGGTGAAAAAAGTCTAAAAACCAGAAAGGCAGGGCAGGCCACGGAGTCAACGGAGCCTTGTTAAGCTGATGGGCGGGATGTCAATGGCCAACAGCCAATCTTCACAAGTGTATCCTCTTTCCCAAAACATGTAAAACACAGAAGCACAGAGCATAGGGCACTTCCACACATGGGCGTTGACCTTGGGAAAATGAAAAAATCAACCAGACACAGGGACCCCAAAGTTGAGGGCTGCTGTCTTGACAAGAACCTCGACTCCGGTACACGTTTCATATCCCAGGAAAGAGCCAAGTGGACAAAGACAAGTGGACAAGTGGACAAAGACAAGTGGACAAGTGGACAAGTGGTGCTACGTAGGTCCAATGGAGTGTCACTCAGCCATGAAATCCACGTCATGAGGCTGGTAGCAGCATCCTGAGTGGATTTAGGTACGATCATCCTCAGTGAAGTAAGTCCCACAAAGACAGAAACTTATGATATCACTTATCGAGGGAATGTAAAAATCGCTCCCCATGAACTGAATCCCCAAACAGAACAGAGTCACCCTTTTAGAAAACACACTTAGGCCTGCTTCAGGGGAAAGGTGAGGTGGGGTGACGCATAAAACTCGAGTTTGAAATGAGCACAGATACCCTTCCGAAAACCGAATATGGAATGCACACGACCTACTCCTTGCTCAATCAACTGGACTCACCAGACCCTGTTCATCGCACAAGTATCTATCCGACTAGTAAGCATCTTAAAAGCTAAGTCTTGATATCTCTGTGTAAGTGCATCAAGTGTGTGTAAAGCGGCCTAAAAACAGCAGGGAAAATCAGCTCACACCCATTCTGAGGATACATTTCCAACACAAAGAAGAAACAAGCAGGGCAAAACAGAGAGAAATTCTTCCAAAATGCGTTCAGGGACTGGCATGAAACCAGCATTGACCACATCTACAGCCCCAGCGGCAGAAGACATAAGGCTGGACACTCTTGGGGCTGAGACGATTGCTGAGGTTGGGAAAGCAAATGCAGACCCTTGAAAGGAATCCTGCGTGCTCCCCATTCCATGGGTCCCAACTCTCCAGGTTCAACGCAATCTTCCGACAGCGAAAGCACTCATTGGAAACCCAGCGGACGCTACACCGTGGGATCGGGAAAGCTTTCTGAAACTCACCTCACTTTTCATCTCCTGGTGCTCGTGTTCTCCATTCAGGCCCCCTTACTAACAATCTCCCCACTTGGAGACTCAGCGCCTTTCCATGCCTCTTTCGTACCGTCTGCAATTTGTCCGAAGGATGAACTGCAAGAGGGGGAACCAATGAGAGACTCGCTGGAGGTGTTTGGTCGGGAATATGTCACTCTCATTTCCCATCGCGAAGAAGAATTCACCAAAGGCTCAGCCTGCCACCCCGGATTGACAATAGGGCGTGAAGCCATCCAGCCGTGTTGCGTCCCACTCACAAAAAAGCGACTTGGGAAATGGAGCTCAGGGGCACTGCACTTCCCAAACCTGCAGAGTTCTAAACGATAACTATCGCCCCCAAATATATTGAGGTCAGGCTACGAAGAGGCGTTGAACGCAAGGCAGAACTGCAGGAAACGGATGTCAACGGGTACATTGGAATGGCCCCGATAGCACATGAAAAGCGCCAGAACGTGGACAATGATGCGGTTGGCCAAAAAGGGCGTATGCGTTTTTTCCTGAATATATTCAGGAAAAAACGCATACGCCCTTTTTGGCCAACCAAGCAACCTGGGAGAGCAAATCAGCACTACAAAGAAATCTCTCGCCCCCCCCCCCCCCGGGGCAAAAGGGCCAGGCGAAAAAAGTCTAAAAACCAGAAAGGCAGGGCAGGCCACGGAGTCAACGGAGCCTTGTTAAGCTGATGGGCGGGATGTCAATGGCCAACAGCCAATCTTCACAAGTGTATCCTCTTTCCCAAAACATGTAAAACACAGAAGCACAGAGCATAGGGCACTTCCACACATGGGCGTTGACCTTGGGAAAATGAAAAAATCAACCAGACACAGGGACCCCAAAGTTGAGGGCTGCTGTCTTGACAAGAACCTCGACTCCGGTACACGTTTCATATCCCAGGAAAGAGCCAAGTGGACAAAGACAAGTGGACAAGTGGACAAAGACAAGTGGACAAGTGGACAAGTGGTGCTACGTAGGTCCAATGGAGTGTCACTCAGCCATGAAATCCACGTCATGAGGCTGGTAGCAGCATCCTGAGTGGATTTAGGTACGATCATCCTCAGTGAAGTAAGTCCCACAAAGACAGAAACTTATGATATCACTTATCGAGGGAATGTAAAAATCGCTCCCCATGAACTGAATCCCCAAACAGAACAGAGTCACCCTTTTAGAAAACACACTTAGGCCTGCTTCAGGGGAAAGGTGAGGTGGGGTGACGCATAAAACTCGAGTTTGAAATGAGCACAGATACCCTTCCGAAAACCGAATATGGAATGCACACGACCTACTCCTTGCTCAATCAACTGGACTCACCAGACCCTGTTCATCGCACAAGTATCTATCCGACTAGTAAGCATCTTAAAAGCTAAGTCTTGATATCTCTGTGTAAGTGCATCAAGTGTGTGTAAAGCGGCCTAAAAACAGCAGGGAAAATCAGCTCACACCCATTCTGAGGATACATTTCCAACACAAAGAAGAAACAAGCAGGGCAAAACAGAGAGAAATTCTTCCAAAATGCGTTCAGGGACTGGCATGCAACCAGCATTGACCACATCTACAGCCCCAGCGGCAGAAGACATAAGGCTGGACACTCTTGGGGCTGAGACGATTGGTGAGGTTGGGAAAGCAAATGCAGACCCTTGAAAGGAATCCTGCGTGCTCCCCATTCCATGGGTCCCAACTCTCCAGGTTCAACGCAATCTTCCGACAGCGAAAGCACTCATTGGAAACCCAGCGGACGCTACACCGTGGGATCGGGAAAGCTTTCTGAAACTCACCTCACTTTTCATCTCCTGGTGCTCGTGTTCTCCATTCAGGCCCCCTTACTAACAATCTCCCCACTTGGAGACTCAGCGCCTTTCCATGCCTCTTTCGTACCGTCTGCAATTTGTCCGCAGGATGAACTGCAAGAGGGGGAACCAATGAGAGACTCGCTGGAGGGGTTTGGTCGGGCACATGTCACTCTCATTTCCCATCGCGAAGAAGAATTCACCAAAGGCTCAGCCTGCCACCCCGGATCGACAATAGGGCGTGAAGCCATCCAGCCGTGTTGCGTCCCACTCACAAAAAAGCGACTTGGGAAATGGAGCTCAGGGGCACTGCACTTCCCAAACCTGCAGAGTTCTAAACGATAACTATCGCCCCCAAATATATTGAGGTCAGGCTACGAAGAGGCGTTGAACGCAAGGCAGAACTGCAGGAAACGGATGTCAACGGGTACATCGGAATGGCCCCGATAGCACATGAAAAGCGCCAGAACGTGGACAATGATGCGGTTGGCCAAAAAGGGCGTATGCGTTTTTTCCTGAATATATTCAGGAAAAAACGCATACGCCCTTTTTGGCCAACCAAGCAACCTGGGAGAGCAAATCAGCACTACAAAGAAATCTCTCCCACCCCCCCCCCCCGGGGCAAAAGGGCCAGGAGAAAAAAGTCTAAAAACCAGAAAGGCAGGGGAGGCCACGGAGTCAACGGAGCCTTGTTAAGCTGATGGGCGGGATGTCAATGGCCAACAGCCAATCTTCACAAGTGTATCCTCTTTCCCAAAACATGTAAAACACAGAACCACAGAGCATAGGGCACTTCCACACATGGGCGTTGACCTTGGGAAAATGAAAAAATCAACCAGACACAGGGACCCCAAAGTTGAGGGCTGCTGTCTTGACAAGAACCTCGACTCCGGTACACGTTTCATATCCCAGGAAAGAGCCAAGTGGACAAAGACAAGTGGACAATTGGACAAAGACAAGTGGACAAGTGGTGCTACGTAGGTCCAATGGAGTGTCACTCAGCCATGAAATCCACGTCATGAGGCTGGTAGCAGCATCCTGAGTGGATTGAGGTACGATCATCCTCAGTGAAGTAAGTCCCACAAAGACAGAAACTTATGATATCACTTATCGAGGGAATGTAAAAATCGCTCCCCATGAACTGAATCCCCAAACAGAACAGAGACACCCTTTTAGAAAACACACTTAGGCCTGCTTCAGGGGAAAGGTGAGGTGGGGTGACGCATAAAACTCGAGTTTGAAATGAGCACAGATACCCTTCCGAAAACCGAATATGGAATGCACACGACCTACTCCTTGCTCAATCAACTGGACTCACCAGACCCTGTTCATCGCACAAGTATCTATCCGACTAGTAAGCATCTTAAAAGTTAAGTCTTGATATCTCTGTGTAAGTGCATCAAGTGGGTGTAAAGCGGCCTAAAAACAGCAGGGAAAATCAGCTCAGACCCATTCTGAGGATACATTTCCAACACAAAGAAGAAACAAGCAGGGCAAAACAGAGAGAAATTCTTCCAAAATGCGTTCAGGGACTGGCATGCAACCAGCATTGACCACATCTACAGCCCCAGCGGCAGAAGACATAAGGCTGGACACTCTTGGGGCTGAGACGATTGGTGAGGTTGGGAAAGCAAATGCAGACCCTTGAAAGGAATCCTGCGTGCTCCCCATTCCATGGGTCCCAACTCTCCAGGTTCAACGCAATCTTCCGACAGCGAAAGCACTCATTGGGAACCCAGCGGACGCTACACCGTGGGATCGGGAAAGCTTTCTGAAACTCACCTCACTTTTCATCTCCTGGTGCTCGTGTTCTCCATTCAGGCCCCCTTACGAACAATCTCCCCACTTGGAGACTCAGCGCCTTTCCATGCCTCTTTCGTACCGTCTGCAATTTGTCCGCAGGATGAACTGCAAGAGGGGGAACCAATGAGAGACTCGCTGGAGGGGTTTGGTCGGGCACATGTCACTCTCATTTCCCATCGCGAGAAGAATTCACCAAAGGCTCAGCCTGCCACCCCGGATCGACAATAGGGCGTGAAGCCATCCAGCCGTGTTGCGTCCCACTCACAAAAAAGCGACTTGGGAAATGGAGCTCAGGGGCACTGCACTTCCCAAACCTGCAGAGTTCTAAACGATAACTATCGCCCCAAAATATATTGAGGTCAGGCTACGAAGAGGCGTTGAACGCAAGCCAGAACTGCAGGAAACGGATGTCAACGGGTACATGGGAATGGCCCCGATACCACATGAAAAGCGCCAGAACGTCGACAATGATGCGGTTGGCCAGAAAGGGCGTATGCGTTTTTTCCTGAATATATTCAGGAAAAAACGCATACGCCTTTTTTGGCCAACCAAGCAACCTGGGAGAGCAAATCAGCACTAGAAAGAAATCTCTCGCCCCCCCCCCCCACGGGGCAAAAGGGCCAGGCGAAAAAAGTCTAAAAACCAGAAAGGCAGGGCAGGCCACGGAGTCAACGGAGCCTTGTTAAGCTGATGGGCGGGATGCCAATGGCCAACAGCCAATCTTCACAAGTGTATCCTCTTTCCCAAAACATGTAAAACACAGAACCACAGAGCATAGGGCACTTCCACACATGGGCTTTGACCTTGGGAAAATGAAAAAATCAACCAGACACAGGGACCCCAAAGTTGAGGGCTGCTGTCTTGACAAGAACCTCGACTCCGGTACACGTTTCATATCCCAGGAAAGAGCCAAGTGGACAAAGACAAGTGGACAAGTGGACAAAGACAAGTGGACAAGTGGACAAGTGGTGCTACGTAGGTCCAATGGAGTGTCACTCAGCCATGAAATCCACGTCATGAGGCTGGTAGCAGCATCCTGAGTGGATTTAGGTACGATCATCCTCAGTGAAGTAAGTCCCACAAAGACAGAAACTTATGATATCACTTATCGAGGGAATGTAAAAATCGCTCCCCATGAACTGAATCCCCAAACAGAACAGAGTCACCCTTTTAGAAAACACACTTAGGCCTGCTTCAGGGGAAAGGTGAGGTAGGGTGACGCATAAAACTCGAGTTTGAAATGAGCACAGATACCCTTCCGAAAACCGAATATGGAATGGACACGACCTACTCCTTGCTCAATCAACTGGACTCACCAGACCCTGTTCATCGCACAAGTATCTATCCGACTAGTAAGCATCTTAAAAGCTAAGTCTTGATATCTCTGTGTAAGTGCATCAAGTGTGTGTAAAGCGGCCTAAAAACAGCAGGGAAAATCAGCTCAGACCCATTCTGAGGATACATTTCCAACACAAAGAAGAAACAAGCAGGGCAAAACAGAGAGAAATTCTTCCAAAATGCGTTCAGGGACTGGGATGCAACCAGCATTGACCACATCTACAGCCCCAGCGGCAGAAGACATAAGGCTGGACACTCTTGGGGCTGAGACGATTGCTGAGGTTGGGAAAGCAAATGCAGACCCTTGAAAGGAATCCTGCGTGCTCCCCATTCCATGGGTCCCAACTCTCCAGGTTCAACGCAATCTTCCGACAGCGAAAGCACTCATTGGAAACCCAGCGGACGCTACACCGTGGGATCGGGAAAGCTTTCTGAAACTCACCTCACTTTTCATCTCCTGGTGCTCGTGTTCTCCATTCAGGCCCCCTTACGAACAATCTCCCCACTTGGAGACTCAGCGCCTTTCCATGCCTCTTTCGTACCGTCTGCAATTTGTCCGCAGGATGAACTGCAAGAGGGGGAACCAATGAGAGACTCGCTGGAGGTGTTTGGTCGGGCACATGTCACTCTCATTTCCCATCGCGAAGAAGAATTCACCAAAGGCTCAGCCTGCCACCCCGGATCGACAATAGGGCGTGAAGCCATCCAGCCGTGTTGCGTCCCACTCACAAAAAAGCGACTTGGGAAATGGAGCTCAGGGGCACTGCACTTCCCAAACCTGCAGAGTTCTAAACGATAACTATCGCCCCCAAATATATTGAGGTCAGGCTACGAAGAGGCGTTGAACGCAAGGCAGAACTGCAGGAAACGGATGTCAACGGGTACATCGGAATGGCCCCGATAGCACATGAAAAGCGCCAGAACGTGGACAATGATGCGGTTGGCCAAAAAGGGCGTATGCGTTTTTTCCTGAATATATTCAGGAAAAAACGCATACGCCCTTTTTGGCCAACCAAGCAACCTGGGAGAGCAAATCAGCACTACAAAGAAATCTCTCGCCCCACCCCCCCGGGGCAAAAGGGCCAGGCGAAAAAAGTCTAAAAACCAGAAAGGCAGGGCAGGCCACGGAGTCAACGGAGCCTTGTTAAGCTGATGGGCGGGATGTCAATGGCCAACAGCCAATCTTCACAAGTGTATCCTCTTTCCCAAAACATGTAAAACACAGAACCACAGAGCATAGGGCACTTCCACACATGGGCGTTGACCTTGGGAAAATGAAAAAATCAACCAGACACAGGGACCCCAAAGTTGAGGGCTGCTGTCTTGACAAGAACCTCGACTCCGGTACACGTTTCATATCCCAGGAAAGAGCCAAGTGGACAAAGACAAGTGGACAAGTGGACAAAGACAAGTGGACAAGTGGACAAGTGGTGCTACGTAGGTCCAATGGAGTGTCACTCAGCCATGAAATCCACGTCATGAGGCTGGTAGCAGCATCCTGAGTGGATTTAGGTACGATCCTCCTCAGTGAAATAAGTCCCACAAAGACAGAAACTTATGATATCACTTATCGAGGGAATGTAAAAATCGCTCCCCATGAACTGAATCCCCAAACAGAACAGAGTCACGCTTTTAGAAAACACACTTAGGCCTGCTTCAGGGGAAAGGTGAGGTGGGGTGACGCATAAAACTCGAGTTTGAAATGAGCACAGATACCCTTCCGAAAACCGAATATGGAATGGACACGACCTACTCCTTGCTCAATCAACTGGACTCACCAGACCCTGTTCATCGCACAAGTATCTATCCGACTAGTAAGCATCTTAAAAGCTAAGTCTTGATATCTTTGTGTAAGAGCATCAAGTGGGTGTAAAGCGGCCTAAAAACAGCAGGGAAAATCAGCTCACACCCATTCTGAGGATACATTTCCAACACAAAGAAGAAACAAGCAGGGCAAAACAGAGAGAAATTCTTCCAAAATGCGTTCAGGGACTGGCATGAAACCAGCATTGACCACATCTACAGCCCCAGCGGCAGAAGACATAAGGCTGGACACTGTTGGGGCTGAGACGATTGCTGAGGTTGGGAAAGCAAATGCAGACCCTTGAAAGGAATCCTGCGTGCTCCCCATTCCATGGGTCCCAACTCTCCAGGTTCAACGCAATCTTCCGACAGCGAAAGCACTCATTGGAAACCCAGCGGACGCTACACCGTGGGATCGGGAAAGCTTTCTGAAACTCACCTCACTTTTCATCTCCTGGTGCTCGTGTTCTCCATTCAGGCCCCCTTACTAACAATCTCCCCACTTGGAGACTCAGCGCCTTTCCATGCCTCTTTCGTACCGTCTGCAATTTGTCCGCAGGATGAACTGCAAGAGGGGGAACCAATAAGAGACTCGCTGGAGCGGTTTGCTCGGGCACATGTCACTCTCATTTCCCATCGCGAAGAAGAATTCACCAAAGGCTCAGCCTGCCACCCCGGATCGACAATAGGGCGTGAAGCCATCCAGCCGTGTTGCGTCCCACTCACAAAAAAGCGACTTGGGAAATGGAGCTCAGGGGCACTGCACTTCCCAAACCTGCAGAGTTCTAAACGATAACTATCGCCACAAAATGTATTGAGGTCAGGCTACGAAGAGGCGTTGAACGCAAGGCAGAACTGCAGGAAACGGATGTCAACGGGTACATCGGAATGGCCCCGATAGCACATGAAAAGCGCCAGAACGTGGACAATGATGCGGTTGGCCAAAAAGGGCGTATGCGTTTTTTCCTGAATATATTCAGGAAAAAACGCATACGCCCTTTTTGGCCAACCAAGCAACCTGGGAGAGCAAATCAGCACTACAAAGAAATCTCTCCCCCCCCCCCCGGGGCAAAAGGGCCAGGGGAAAAAAGTCTAAAAACCAGAAAGGCAGGGCAGGCCACGGAGTCAAGGGAGCCTTGTTAAGCTGATGGGCGAGATGTCAATGGCCAACAGCCAATCTTCACAAGTGTATCCTCTTTCCCAAAACATGTAAAACACAGAACCACAGAGCATAGGGCACTTCCACACATGGGCGTTGACCTTGGGAAAATGAAAAAATCAACCAGACACAGGGACCCCAAAGTTGAGGGCTGCTGTCTTGACAAGAACCTCGACTCCGGTACACGTTTCATATCCCAGGAAAGAGCCAAGTGGACAAAGACAAGTGGACAAGTGGACAAAGACAAGTGGACAAGTGGACAAGTGGTGCTACGTAGGTCCAATGGAGTGTCACTCAGCCATGAAATCCACGTCATGAGGCTGGTAGCAGCATCCTGAGTGGATTTAGGTACGATCATCCTCAGTGAAGTAAGTCCCACAAAGACAGAAACTTATGATATCACTTATCGAGGGAATGTAAAAATCGCTCCCCATGAACTGAATCCCCAAACAGAACAGAGTCACCCTTTTAGAAAACACACTTAGGCCTGCTTCAGGGGAAAGGTGAGGTGGGGTGACGCATAAAACTCGAGTTTGAAATGAGCACAGATACCCTTCCGAAAACCGAATATGGAATGGACACGACCTACTCCTTGCTCAATCAACTGGACTCACCAGATCCTGTTCATCGCACAAGTATCTATCCGACTAGTAAGCATCTTAAAAGTTAAGTCTTGATATCTCTGTGTAAGTGCATCAAGTGGGTGTAAAGCGGCCTAAAAACAGCAGGGAAAATCAGCTCAGACCCATTCTGAGGATACATTTCCAACACAAAGAAGAAACAAGCAGGGCAAAACAGAGAGAAATTCTTCCAAAATGCGTTCAGGGACTGGCATGCAACCAGCATTGACCACATCTACAGCCCCAGCGGCAGAAGACATAAGGCTGGACACTCTTGGGGCTGAGACGATTGGTGAGGTTGGGAAAGCAAATGCAGACCCTTGAAAGGAATCCTGCGTGCTCCCCATTCCATGGGTCCCAACTCTCCAGGTTCAACGCAATCTTCCGACAGCGAAAGCACTCATTGGAAACCCAGCGGACGCTACACCGTGGGATCGGGAAAGCTTTCTGAAACTCACCTCACTTTTCATCTCCTGGTGCTCGTGTTCTCCATTCAGGCCCCCTTACGAACAATCTCCCCACTTGGAGACTCAGCGCCTTTCCATGCCTCTTTCGTACCGTCTGCAATTTGTCCGCAGGATGAACTGCAAGAGGGGGAACCAATGAGAGACTCGCTGGAGGGGTTTGGTCGGGCACATGTCACTCTCATTTCCCATCGCGAAGAAGAATTCACCAAAGGCTCAGCCTGCCACCCCGGATCGACAATAGGGCGTGAAGCCATCCAGCCGTGTTGCGTCCCACTCACAAAAAAGCGACTTGGGAAATGGAGCTCAGGGGCACTGCACTTCCCAAACCTGCAGAGTTCTAAACGATAACTATCGCCCCCAAATATATTGAGGTCAGGCTACGAAGAGGCGTTGAACGCAAGGCAGAACTGCAGGAAACGGATGTCAACGGGTACATTGGAATGGCCCCGATAGCACATGAAAAGCGCCAGAACGTGGACAATGATGCGGTTGGCCAAAACGGGCGTATGCGTTTTTTCCTGAATATATTCAGGAAAAAACGCATACGCCCGTTTTGGCCAACCAAGCAACCTGGGAGAGCAAATCAGCACTACAAAGAAATCTCTCGCCCCCCCCCCCTGGGGCAAAAGGGCCAGGCGAAAAAAGTCTAAAAACCAGAAAGGCAGGGCAGGCCACGGAGTCAACGGAGCCTTGTTAAGCTGATGGGCGGGATGTCAATGGCCAACAGCCAATCTTCACAAGTGTATCCTCTTTCCCAAAACATGTAAAACACAGAACCACAGAGCATAGGGCACTTCCACACATGGGCGTTGACCTTGGGAAAATGAAAAAATCAACCAGACACAGGGACCCCAAAGTTGAGGGCTGCTGTCTTGACAAGAACCTCGACTCCGGTACACGTTTCATATCCCAGGAAAGAGCCAAGTGGACAAAGACAAGTGGACAAGTGGACAAAGACAAGTGGACAAGTGGACAAGTGGTGCTACGTAGGTCCAATGGAGTGTCACTCAGCCATGAAATCCACGTCATGAGGCTGGTAGCAGCATCCTGAGTGGATTTAGGTACGATCATCCTCAGTGAAGTAAGTCCCACAAAGACAGAAACTTATGATATCACTTATCGAGGGAATGTAAAAATCGCTCCCCATGAACTGAATCCCCAAACAGAACAGAGTCACCCTTTTAGAAAACACACTTAGGCCTGCTTCAGGGGAAAGGTGAGGTGGGGTGACGCATAAAACTCGAGTTTGAAATGAGCACAGATACCCTTCCGAAAACCGAATATGGAATGGACACGACCTACTCCTTGCTCAATCAACTGGACTCACCAGACCCTGTTCATCGCACAAGTATCTATCCGACTAGTAAGCATCTTAAAAGCTAAGTCTTGATATCTCTGTGTAAGTGCATCAAGTGGGTGTAAAGCGGCCTAAAAACAGCAGGGAAAATCAGCTCAGACCCATTCTGAGGATACATTTCCAACACAAAGAAGAAACAAGCAGGGCAAAACAGAGAGAAATTCTTCCAAAATGCGTTCAGGGACTGGCATGCAACCAGCATTGACCACATCTACAGCCCCAGCGGCAGAAGACATAAGGCTGGACACTCTTGGGGCTGAGACGATTGGTGAGGTTGGGAAAGCAAATGCAGACCCTTGAAAGGAATCCTGCGTGCTCCCCATTCCATGGGTCCCAACTCTCCAGGTTCAACGCAATCTTCCGACAGCGAAAGCACTCATTGGAAACCCAGCAGACGCTACACCGTGGGATCGGGAAAGCTTTCTGAAACTCACCTCACTTTTCATCTCCTGGTGCTCGTGTTCTCCATTCAGGCCCCCTTACGAACAATCTCCCCACTTGGAGACTCAGCGCCTTTCCATGCCTCTTTCGTACCGTCTGCAATTTGTCCGCAGGATGAACTGCAAGAGGGGGAACCAATGAGAGACTCGCTGGAGGGGTTTGGTCGGGCACATGTCACTCTCATATCCCATCGCGAAGAAGAATTCACCAAAGGCTCAGCCTGCCACCCCGGATCGACAATAGGGCGTGAAGCCATCCAGCCGTGTTGCGTCCCACTCACAAAAAAGCGACTTGGGAAATGGAGCTCAGGGGCACTGCACTTCCCAAACCTGCAGAGTTCTAAACGATAACTATCGCCCCCAAATATATTGAGGTCAGGCTACGAAGAGGCGTTGAACGCAAGGCAGAACTGCAGGAAACGGATGTCAACGGGTACATCGGAATGGCCCCGATAGCACATGAAAAGCGCCAGAACGTGGACAATGATGCGGTTGGCCAAAAAGGGCGTATGCGTTTTTTCCTGAATATATTCAGGAAAAAACGCATACGCCCTTTTTGGCCAACCAAGCAACCTGGGAGAGCAAATCAGCACTACAAAGAAATCTCTCCCACCCCCCCCCCCCGGGGCAAAAGGGCCAGGAGAAAAAAGTCTAAAAACCAGAAAGGCAGGGGAGGCCACGGAGTCAACGGAGCCTTGTTAAGCTGATGGGCGGGATGTCAATGGCCAACAGCCAATCTTCACAAGTGTATCCTCTTTCCCAAAACATGTAAAACACAGAACCACAGAGCATAGGGCACTTCCACACATGGGCGTTGACCTTGGGAAAATGAAAAAATCAACCAGACACAGGGACCCCAAAGTTGAGGGCTGCTGTCTTGACAAGAACCTCGACTCCGGTACACGTTTCATATCCCAGGAAAGAGCCAAGTGGACAAAGACAAGTGGACAATTGGACAAAGACAAGTGGACAAGTGGTGCTACGTAGGTCCAATGGAGTGTCACTCAGCCATGAAATCCACGTCATGAGGCTGGTAGCAGCATCCTGAGTGGATTTAGGTACGATCCTCCTCAGTGAAATAAGTCCCACAAAGACAGAAACTTATGATATCACTTATCGAGGGAATGTAAAAATCGCTCCCCATGAACTGAATCCCCAAACAAAACAGAGTCACGCTTTTAGAAAACACACTTAGGCCTGCTTCAGGGGAAAGGTGAGGTGGGGTGACGCATAAAACTCGAGTTTGAAATGAGCACAGATACCCTTCCGAAAACCGAATATGGAATGGACACGACCTACTCCTTGCTCAATCAACTGGACTCACCAGACCCTGTTCATCGCACAAGTATCTATCCGACTAGTAAGCATCTTAAAAGCTAAGTCTTGATATCTCTGTGTAAGTGCATCAAGTGTGTGTAAAGCGGCCTAAAAACAGCAGGGAAAATCAGCTCAGACCCATTCCGAGGATACATTTCCAACACAAAGAAGAAACAAGCAGGGCAAAACAGAGAGAAATTCTTCCAAAATGCGTTCAGGGACTGGCATGCAACCAGCATTGACCACATCTACAGCCCCAGCGGCAGAAGACATAAGGCTGGACACTCTTGGGGCTGAGACGATTGGTGAGGTTGGGAAAGCAAATGCAGACCCTTGAAAGGAATCCTGCGTGCTCCCCATTCCATGGGTCCCAACTCTCCAGGTTCAACGCAATCTTCCGACAGCGAAAGCACTCATTGGAAACCCAGCGGACGCTACACCGTGGGATCGGGAAAGCTTTCTGAAACTCACCTCACTTTTCATCTCCTGGTGCTCGTGTTCTCCATTCAGGCCCCCTTACGAACAATCTCCCCACTTGGAGACTCAGCGCCTTTCCATGCCTCTTTCGTACCGTCTGCAATTTGTCCGCAGGATGAACTGCAAGAGGGGGAACCAATGAGAGACTCGCTGGAGGTGTTTGGTCGGGCAAATGTCACTCTCATTTCCCATCGCGAAGAAGAATTCACCAAAGGCTCAGCCTGCCACCCCGGATCGACAATAGGGCGTGAAGCCATCCAGCCGTGTTGCGTCCCACTCACAAAAAAGCGACTTGGGAAATGGAGCTCAGGGGCACTGCACTTCCCAAACCTGCAGAGTTCTAAACGATAACTATCGCCCCCAAATATATTGAGGTCAGGCTACGAAGAGGCGTTGAACGCAAGGCAGAACTGCAGGAAACGGATGTCAACGGGTACATTGGAATGGCCCCGATAGCACATGAAAAGCGCCAGAACGTGGACAATGATGCGGTTGGCCAAAACGGGCGTATGCGTTTTTTCCTGAATATATTCAGGAAAAAACGCATACGCCCTTTTTGGCCAACCAAGCAACCTGGGAGAGCAAATCAGCACTACAAAGAAATCTCTCGCCCCCCCCCCCCCGGGGCAAAAGGGCCAGGCGAAAAAAGTCTAAAAACCAGAAAGGCAGGGCAGGCCACGGAGTCAACGGAGCCTTGTTAAGCTGATGGGCGGGATGTCAATGGCCAACAGCCAATCTTCACAAGTGTATCCTCTTTCCCAAAACATGTAAAACACAGAACCACAGAGCATAGGGCACTTCCACACATGGGCGTTGACCTTGGGAAAATGAAAAAATCAACCAGACACAGGGACCCCAAAGTTGAGGGCTGCTGTCTTGACAAGAACCTCGACTCCGGTACACGTTTCATATCCCAGGAAAGAGCCAAGTGGACAAAGACAAGTGGACAAGTGGACAAAGACAAGTGGACAAGTGGACAAGTGGTGCTACGTAGGTCCAATGGAGTGTCACTCAGCCATGAAATCCACGTCATGAGGCTGGTAGCAGCATCCTGAGTGGATTTAGGTACGATCATCCTCAGTGAAGTAAGTCCCACAAAGACAGAAACTTATGATATCACTTATCGAGGGAATGTAAAAATCGCTCCCCATGAACTGAATCCCCAAACAGAACAGAGTCACCCTTTTAGAAAACACACTTAGGCCTGCTTCAGGGGAAAGGTGAGGTGGGGTGACGCATAAAACTCGAGTTTGAAATGAGCACAGATACCCTTCCGAAAACCGAATATGGAATGGACACGACCTACTCCTTGCTCAATCAACTGGACTCACCAGACCCTGTTCATCGCACAAGTATCTATCCGACTAGTAAGCATCTTAAAAGCTAAGTCTTGATATCTCTGTGTAAGTGCATCAAGTGTGTGTAAAGCGGCCTAAAAACAGCAGGGAAAATCAGCTCAGACCCATTCTGAGGATACATTTCCAACACAAAGAAGAAACAAGCAGGGCAAAACAGAGAGAAATTCTTCCAAAATGCGTTCAGGGACTGGCATGCAACCAGCATTGACCACATCTACAGCCCCAGCGGCAGAAGACATAAGGCTGGACACTCTTGGGGCTGAGACGATTGGTGAGGTTGGGAAAGCAAATGCAGACCCTTGAAAGGAATCCTGCGTGCTCCCCATTCCATGGGTCCCAACTCTCCAGGTTCAACGCAATCTTCCGACAGCGAAAGCACTCATTGGAAACCCAGCAGACGCTACACCGTGGGATCGGGAAAGCTTTCTGAAACTCACCTCACTTTTCATCTCCTGGTGCTCGTGTTCTCCATTCAGGCCCCCTTACGAACAATCTCCCCACTTGGAGACTCAGCGCCTTTCCATGCCTCTTTCGTACCGTCTGCAATTTGTCCGCAGGATGAACTGCAAGAGGGGGAACCAATGAGAGACTCGCTGGAGGGGTTTGGTCGGGCACATGTCACTCTCATTTCCCATCGCGAAGAAGAATTCACCAAAGGCTCAGCCTGCCACCCCGGATCGACAATAGGGCGTGAAGCCATCCAGCCGTGTTGCGTTCCACTCACAAAAAAGCGACTTGGGAAATGGAGCTCAGGGGCACTGCACTTCCCAAACCTGCAGAGTTCTAAACGATAACTATCGCCCCCAAATATATTGAGGTCAGGCTACGAAGAGGCGTTGAACGCAAGGCAGAACTGCAGGAAACGGATGTCAACGGGTACATCGGAATGGCCCCGATAGCACATGAAAAGCGCCAGAACGTGGACAATGATGCGGTTGGCCAAAAAGGGCGTATGCGTTTTTTCCTGAATATATTCAGGAAAAAACGCATACGCCCTTTTTGGCCAACCAAGCAACCTGGGAGAGCAAATCAGCACTACAAAGAAATCTCTCCCACCCCCCCCCCCGGGGCAAAAGGGCCAGGAGAAAAAAGTCTAAAAACCAGAAAGGCAGGGGAGGCCACGGAGTCAACGGAGCCTTGTTAAGCTGATGGGCGGGATGTCAATGGCCAACAGCCAATCTTCACAAGTGTATCCTCTTTCCCAAAACATGTAAAACACAGAACCACAGAGCATAGGGCACTTCCACACATGGGCGTTGACCTTGGGAAAATGAAAAAATCAACCAGACACAGGGACCCCAAAGTTGAGGGCTGCTGTCTTGACAAGAACCTCGACTCCGGTACACGTTTCATATCCCAGGAAAGAGCCAAGTGGACAAAGACAAGTGGACAATTGGACAAAGACAAGTGGACAAGTGGTGCTACGTAGGTCCAATGGAGTGTCACTCAGCCATGAAATCCACGTCATGAGGCTGGTAGCAGCATCCTGAGTGGATTTAGGTACGATCCTCCTCAGTGAAATAAGTCCCACAAAGACAGAAACTTATGATATCACTTACCGAGGGAATGTAAAAATCGCTCCCCATGAACTGAATCCCCAAACAGAACAGAGTCACGCTTTTAGAAAACACACTTAGGCCTGCTTCAGGGGAAAGGTGAGGTGGGGTGACGCATAAAACTCGAGTTTGAAATGAGCACAGATACGCTTCCGAAAACCGAATATGGAATGGACACGACCTACTCCTTGCTCAATCAACTGGACTCACCAGACCCTGTTCATCGCACAAGTATCTATCCGACTAGTAAGCATCTTAAAAGCTAAGTCTTGATATCTCTGTGTAAGTGCATCAAGTGTGTGTAAAGCGGCCTAAAAACAGCAGGGAAAATCAGCTCAGACCCATTCTGAGGATACATTTCCAACACAAAGAAGAAACAAGCAGGGCAAAACAGAGAGAAATTCTTCCAAAATGCGTTCAGGGACTGGCATGCAACCAGCATTGACCACATCTACAGCCCCAGCGGCAGAAGACATAAGGCTGGACACTCTTGGGGCTGAGACGATTGGTGAGGTTGGGAAAGCAAATGCAGACCCTTGAAAGGAATCCTGCGTGCTCCCCATTCCATGGGTCCCAACTCTCCAGGTTCAACGCAATCTTCCGACAGCGAAAGCACTCATTGGAAACCCAGCGGACGCTACACCGTGGGATCGGGAAAGCTTTCTGAAACTCACCTCACTTTTCATCTCCTGGTGCTCGTGTTCTCCATTCAGGCCCCCTTACGAACAATCTCCCCACTTGGAGACTCAGCGCCTTTCCATGCCTCTTTCGTACCGTCTGCAATTTGTCCGCAGGATGAACTGCAAGAGGGGGAACCAATGAGAGACTCGCTGGAGGGGTTTGGTCGGGCACATGTCACTCTCATTTCCCATCGCGAAGAAGAATTCACCAAAGGCTCAGCCTGCCACCCCGGATCGACAATAGGGCGTGAAGCCATCCAGCCGTGTTGCGTCCCACTCACAAAAAAGCGACTTGGGAAATGGAGCTCAGGGGCACTGCACTTCCCAAACCTGCAGAGTTCTAAACGATAACTATCGCCCCCAAATATATTGAGGTCAGGCTACGAAGAGGCGTTGAACGCAAGGCAGAACTGCAGGAAACGGATGTCAACGGGTACAAGGAAATGGCCCCAATAGCACATGAAACGCGCCAGAACGACGACAATGATGCGGTTGGCCAAAAAGGGCGTATGCGTTTTTTCCTGAATATATTCAGGAAAAAACGCATACGCCCTTTTTGGCCAACCAAGCAACCTGGGAGAGCAAATCAGCACTACAAAGAAATCTCTTCCCCCCCCCCCCGGGGCAAAAGGGCCAGGCGAAAAAAGTCTAAAAACCAGAAAGGCAGGGCAGGCCACGGAGTCAACGGAGCCTTGTTAAGCTGATGGGCGGGATGTCAATGGCCAACAGCCAATCTTCACAAGTGTATCCTCTTTCCCAAAACATGTAAAACACAGAACCACAGAGCATAGGGCACTTCCACACATGGGCGTTGACCTTGGGAAAATGAAAAAATCAACCAGACACAGGGACCCCAAAGTTGAGGGCTGCTGTCTTGACAAGAACCTCGACCCCGGTACACGTTTCATATCCCAGGAAAGAGCCAAGTGGACAAAGACAAGTGGACAAGTGGACAAAGACAAGTGGACAAGTGGACAAGTGGTGCTACGTAGGTCCAATGAGTGTCACTCAGCCATGAAATCCACGTCATGAGGCTGGTAACAGCATCCTGAGTGGATTTAGGTACGATCATCCTCAGTGAAGTAAGTCCCACAAAGACAGAAACTTATGATATCACTTATCGAGGGAATGTAAAAATCGCTCCCCATGAACTGAATCCCCAAACAGGACAGAGTCACGCTTTTAGAAAACACACTTAGGCCTGCTTCAGGGGAAATGTGAGGTGGGGTGACGCATAAAACTCGAGTTTGAAATGAGCACAGATACCCTTCCGAAAACCGAATATGGAATGGACACGACCTACTCCTTGCTCAATCAACTGGACTCACCAGACCCTGTTCATCGCACAAGTATCTATCCGACTAGTAAGCATCTTAAAAGTTAAGTCTTGATATCTCTGTGTAAGTGCATCAAGTGGGTGTAAAGCGGCCTAAAAACAGCAGGGAAAATCAGCTCAGACCCATTCTGAGGATACATTTCCAACACAAAGAAGAAACAAGCAGGGCAAAACAGAGAGAAATTCTTCCAAAATGCGTTCAGGGACTGGCATGCAACCAGCATTGACCACATCTACAGCCCCAGCGGCAGAAGACATAAGGCTGGACACTCTTGGGGCTGAGACGATTGGTGAGGTTGGGAAAGCAAATGCAGACCCTTGAAAGGAATCCTGCGTGCTCCCCATTCCATGGGTCCCAACTCTCCAGGTTCAACGCAATCTTCCGACAGCGAAAGCACTCATTGGAAACCCAGCGGACGCTACACCGTGGGATCGGGAAAGCTTTCTGAAACTCACCTCACTTTTCATCTCCTGGTGCTCGTGTTCTCCATTCAGGCCCCCTTACGAACAATCTCCCCACTTGGAGACTCAGCGCCTTTCCATGCCTCTTTCGTACCGTCTGCAATTTGTCCGCAGGATGAACTGCAAGAGGGGGAACCAATGAGAGACTCTCTGGAGGTGTTTGGTCGGGCACATGTCACTCTCATTTCCCATCGCGAGAAGAATTCACCAAAGGCTCAGCCTGCCACCCCGGATCGACAATAGGGCGTGAAGCCATCCAGCCGTGTTGCGTCCCACTCACAAAAAAGCGACTTGGGAAATGGAGCTCAGGGGCACTGCACTTCCCAAACCTGCAGAGTTCTAAACGATAACTATCGCACCAAAATATATTGAGGTCAGGCTACGAAGAGGCGTTGAACGCAAGCCAGAACTGCAGGAAACGGATGTCAACGGGTACATGGGAATGGCCCCGATACCACATGAAAAGCGCCAGAACGTCGACAATGATGCGGTTGGCCAAAAAGGGCGTATGCGTTTTTTCCTGAATATATTCAGGAAAAAACGCATACGCCCTTTTTGGCCAACCAAGCAACCTGGGAGAGCAAATCAGCACTACAAAGAAATCTCTCCCCCCCCCCCCCGGGGCAAAAGGGCCAGGCGAAAAAAGTCTAAAAACCAGAAAGGCAGGGCAGGCCACGGAGTCAAGGGAGCCTTGTTAAGCTGATGGGCGGGATGTCAATGGCCAACAGCCAATCTTCACAAGTGTATCCTCTTTCCCAAAACATGTAAAACACAGAACCAGAGAGCATAGGGCACTTCCACACATGGGCGTTGACCTTGGGAAAATGAAAAAATCAACCAGACACAGGGACCCCAAAGTTGAGGGCTGCTGTCTTGACAAGAACCTCGACTCCGGTACACGTTTCATATCCCAGGAAAGAGCCAAGTGGACAAAGACAAGTGGACAAGTGGACAAAGACAAGTGGACAAGTGGACAAGTGGTGCTACGTAGGTCCAATGGAGTGTCACTCAGCCATAAAATCCACGTCATGAGGCTGGTAGCAGCATCCTGAGTGGATTTAGGTACGATCATCCTCAGTGAAGTAAGTCCCACAAAGACAGAAACTTATGATATCACTTATCGAGGGAATGTAAAAATCGCTCCCCATGAACTGAATCCCCAAACAGAACAGAGTCACCCTTTTAGAAAACACACTTAGGCCTGCTTCAGGGGAAAGGTGAGGTGGGGTGACACATAAAACTCGAGTTTGAAATGAGCACAGATACCCTTCCGAAAACCGAATATGGAATGGACATGACCTACTCCTTGCTCAATCAACTGGACTCACCAGACCCTGTTCATCGCACAAGTATCTATCCGACTAGTAAGCATCTTAAAAGCTAAGTCTTGATATGTCTGTGTAAGTGCATCAAGTGTGTGTAAAGCGGCCTAAAAACAGCAGGGAAAATCAGCTCAGACCCATTCTGAGGATACATTTCCAACACAAAGAAGAAACAAGCAGGGCAAAACAGAGAGAAATTCTTCCAAAATGCGTTCAGGGACTGGCATGCAACCAGCATTGACCACATCTACAGCCCCAGCGGCAGAAGACATAAGGCTGGACACTCTTGGGGCTGAGACGATTGGTGAGGTTGGGAAAGCAAATGCAGACCCTTGAAAGGAATCCTGCGTGCTCCCCATTCCATGGGTCCCAACTCTCCAGGTTCAACGCAATCTTCCGACAGCGAAAGCACTCATTGGAAACCCAGCGGACGCTACACCGTGGGATCGGGAAAGCTTTCTGAAACTCACCTCACTTTTCATCTCCTGGTGCTCGTGTTCTCCATTCAGGCCCCCTTACGAACAATCTCCCCACTTGGAGACTCAGCGCCTTTCCATGCCTCTTTCGTACCGTCTGCAATTTGTCCGCAGGATGAACTGCAAGAGGGGGAACCAATGAGAGACTCGCTGGAGGGGTTTGGTCGGGCACATGTCACTCTCATTTCCCATCGCGAAGAAGAATTCACCAAAGGCTCAGCCTGCCACCCCGGATCGACAATAGGGCGTGAAGCCATCCAGCCGTGTTGCGTCCCACTCACAAAAAAGCGACTTGGGAAATGGAGCTCAGGGGCACTGCACTTCCCAAACCTGCAGAGTTCTAAACGATAACTATCGCCCCAAAATATATTGAGGTCAGGCTACGAAGAGGCGTTCAACGCAAGGCAGAACTGCAGGAAACGGATGTCAACGGGTACTTGGGAATGGCCCCGATACCACATGAAAAGCGCCAGAACGTCGACAATGATGCGGTTGGCCAAAAAGGGCGTATGCGTTTTTTCCTGAATATATTCAGGAAAAAACGCATACGCCCTTTTTGGCCAACCAAGCAACCTGGGAGAGCAAATCAGCACTACAAAGAAATCTCTTCCCCCCCCCCCCGGGGCAAAAGGGCCAGGCGAAAAAAGTCTAAAAACCAGAAAGGCAGGGCAGGCCACGGAGTCAACAGAGCCTTGTTAAGCTGATGGGCGGGATGTCAATGGCCAACAGCCAATCTTCACAAGTGTATCCTCTTTCCCAAAACATGTAAAACACAGAACCACAGAGCATAGGGCACTTCCACACATGGGCGTTGACCTTGGGAAAATGAAAAAATCAACCAGACACAGGGACCCCAAAGTTGAGGGCTGCTGTCTTGACAAGAACCTCGACCCCGGTACACGTTTCATATCCCAGGAAAGAGCCAAGTGGACAAAGACAAGTGGACAAGTGGACAAAGACAAGTGGACAAGTGGACAAGTGGTGCTACGTAGGTCCAATGGAGTGTCACTCAGCCATGAAATCCACGTCATGAGGCTGGTAGCAGCATCCTGAGTGGATTTAGGTACGATCCTCCTCAGTGAAATAAGTCCCACAAAGACAGAAACTTATGATATCACTTATCGAGGGAATGTAAAAATCGCTCCCCATGAACTGAATCCCCAAACAGAACAGAGTCACGCTTTTAGAAAACACACTTAGGCCTGCTTCAGGGGAAAGGTGAGGTGGGGTGACGCATAAAACTCGAGTTTGAAATGAGCACAGATACCCTTCCGAAAACCGAATATGGAATGGACACGACCTACTCCTTGCTCAATCAACTGGACTCACCAGACCCTGTTCATCGCACAAGTATCTATCCGACTAGTAAGCATCTTAAAAGCTAAGTCTTGATATCTCTGTGTAAGTGCATCAAGTGTGTGTAAAGCGGCCTAAAAACAGCAGGGAAAATCAGCTCAGACCCATTCTGAGGATACATTTCCAACACAAAGAAGAAACAAGCAGGGCAAAACAGAGAGAAATTCTTCCAAAATGCGTTCAGGGACTGGCATGCAACCAGCATTGACCACATCTACAGCCCCAGCGGCAGAAGACATAAGGCTGGACACTCTTGGGGCTGAGACGATTGGTGAGGTTGGGAAAGCAAATGCAGACCCTTGAAAGGAATCCTGCGTGCTCCCCATTCCATGGGTCCCAACTCTCCAGGTTCAACGCAATCTTCCGACAGCGAAAGCACTCATTGGAAACCCAGCGGACGCTACACCGTGGGATCGGGAAAGCTTTCTGAAACTCACCTCACTTTTCATCTCCTGGTGCTCGTGTTCTCCATTCAGGCCCCCTTACGAACAATCTCCCCACTTGGAGACTCAGCGCCTTTCCATGCCTCTTTCGTACCGTCTGCAATTTGTCCGCAGGATGAACTGCAAGAGGGGGAACCAATGAGAGACTCGCTGGAGGGGTTTGGTCGGGCACATGTCACTCTCATTTCCCATCGTGAAGAAGAATTCACCAAAGGCTCAGCCTGCCACCCCGGATCGACAATAGGGCGTGAAGCCATCCAGCCGTGTTGCGTCCCACTCACAAAAAAGCGACTTGGGAAATGGAGCTCAGGGGCACTGCACTTCCCAAACCTGCAGAGTTCTAAACGATAACTATCGCCCCCAAATATATTGAGGTCAGGCTACGAAGAGGCGTTGAACGCAAGGCAGAACTGCAGGAAACGGATGTCAACGGGTACATCGGAATGGCCCCGATAGCACATGAAAAGCGCCAGAACGTGGACAATGATGCGGTTGGCCAAAAAGGGCGTATGCGTTTTTTCCTGAATATATTCAGGAAAAAACGCATACGCCCTTTTTGGCCAACCAAGCAACCTGGGAGAGCAAATCAGCACTACAAAGAAATCTCTTCCCCCCCCCCCCGGGGCAAAAGGGCCAGGCGAAAAAAGTCTAAAAACCAGAAAGGCAGGGCAGGCCACGGAGTCAACGGAGCCTTGTTAAGCTGATGGGCGGGATGTCAATGGCCAACAGCCAATCTTCACAAGTGTATCCTCTTTCCCAAAACATGTAAAACACAGAACCACAGAGCATAGGGCACTTCCACACATGGGCGTTGACCTTGGGAAAATGAAAAAATCAACCAGACACAGGGACCCCAAAGTTGAGGGCTGCTGTCTTGACAAGAACCTCGACCCCGGTACACGTTTCATATCCCAGGAAAGAGCCAAGTGGACAAAGACAAGTGGACAAGTGGACAAAGACAAGTGGACAAGTGGACAAGTGGTGCTACGTAGGTCCAATGAGTGTCACTCAGCCATGAAATCCACGTCATGAGGCTGGTAACAGCATCCTGAGTGGATTTAGGTACGATCATCCTCAGTGAAGTAAGTCCCACAAAGACAGAAACTTATGATATCACTTATCGAGGGAATGTAAAAATCGCTCCCCATGAACTGAATCCCCAAACAGGACAGAGTCACGCTTTTAGAAAACACACTTAGGCCTGCTTCAGGGGAAATGTGAGGTGGGGTGACGCATAAAACTCGAGTTTGAAATGAGCACAGATACCCTTCCGAAAACCGAATATGGAATGGACACGACCTACTCCTTGCTCAATCAACTGGACTCACCAGACCCTGTTCATCGCACAAGTATCTATCCGACTAGTAAGCATCTTAAAAGCTAAGTCTTGATATCTCTGTGTAAGTGCATCAAGTGTGTGTAAAGCGGCCTAAAAACAGCAGGGAAAATCAGCTCACACCCATTCTGAGGATACATTTCCAACACAAAGAAGAAACAAGCAAGGCAAAACAGAGAGAAATTCTTCCAAAATGCGTTCAGGGACTGGCATGCAACCAGCATTGACCACATCTACAGCCCCAGTGGCAGAAGACATAAGGCTGGACACTCTTGGGGCTGAGACGATTGGTGAGGTTGGGAAAGCAAATGCAGACCCTTGAAAGGAATCCTGCGTGCTCCCCATTCCATGGGTCCCAACTCTCCAGGTTCAACGCAATCTTCCGACAGCGAAAGCACTCATTGGAAACCCAGCGGACGCTACACCGTGGGATCGGGAAAGCTTTCTGAAACTCACCTCACTTTTCATCTCCTGGTGCTCGTGTTCTCCATTCAGGCCCCCTTACTAACAATCTGCCCACTTGGAGACTCAGCGCCTTTCCATGCCTCTTTCGTACCGTCTGCAATTTGTCCGCAGGATGAACTGCAAGAGGGGGAACCAATGAGAGACTCGCTGGAGGGGTTTGGTCGGGCATATGTCACTCTCATTTCCCATCGCGAAGAAGAATTCACCAAAGGCTCAGCCTGCCACCCCGGATCGACAATAGGGCGTGAAGCCATCCAGCCGTGTTGCGTCCCACTCACAAAAAAGCGACTTGGGAAATGGAGCTCAGGGGCACTGCACTTCCCAAACCTGCAGAGTTCTAAACGATAACTATCGCCACAAAATGTATTGAGGTCAGGCTACGAAGAGGCGTTGAACGCAAGGCAGAACTGCAGGAAACGGATGTCAACGGGTACATCGGAATGGCCCCGATAGCACATGAAAAGCGCCAGAACGTGGACAATGATGCGGTTGGCCAAAAAGGGCGTATGCGTTTTTTCCTGAATATATTCAGGAAAAAACGCATACGCCCTTTTTGGCCAACCAAGCAACCTGGGAGAGCAAATCAGCACTACAAAGAAATCTCGCCCCCCCCCCCTCGGGGCAAAAGGGCCAGGCGAAAAAAGTCTAAAAACCAGAAAGGCAGGGGAGGCCACGGAGTCAAGGGAGCCTTGTTAAGCTGATGGGCGGGATGTCAATGGCCAACAGCCAATCTTCACAAGTGTATCCTCTTTCCCAAAACATGTAAAACACAGAACCACAGAGCATAGGGCACTTCCACACATGGGCGTTGACCTTGGGAAAATGAAAAAATCAACCAGACACAGGGACCCCAAAGTTGAGGGCTGCTGTCTTGACAAGAACCTCGACTCCGGTACACGTTTCATATCCCAGGAAAGAGCCAAGTGGACAAAGACAAGTGGACAAGTGGACAAAGACAAGTGGACAAGTGGACAAGTGGTGCTACGTAGGTCCAATGGAGTGTCACTCAGCCATGAAATCCACGTCATGAGGCTGGTAGCAGCATCCTGAGTGGATTTAGGTACGATCATCCTCAGTGAAGTAAGTCCCACAAAGACAGAAACTTATGATATCACTTATCGAGGGAATGTAAAAATCGCTCCCCATGAACTGAATCCCCAAACAGAACAGAGTCACGCTTTTAGAAAACACACTTATGCCTGCTTCAGGGGAAAGGTGAGGTGGGGTGACGCATAAAACTCGAGTTTGAAATGAGCACAGATACCCTTCCGAAAACCGAATATGGAATGGACACGACCTACTCCTTGCTCAATCAACTGGACTCACCAGACCCTGTTCATCGCACAAGTATCTATCCGACTAGTAAGCATCTTAAAAGTTAAGTCTTGATATCTCTGTGTAAGTGCATCAAGTGGGTGTAAAGCGGCCTAAAAACAGCAGGGAAAATCAGCTCAGACCCATTCTGAGGATACATTTCCAACACAAAGAAGAAACAAGCAGGGCAAAACAGAGAGAAATTCTTCCAAAATGCGTTCAGGGACTGGCATGCAACCAGCATTGACCACATCTACAGCCCCAGCGGCAGAAGACATAAGGCTGGACACTCTTGGGGCTGAGACGATTGCTGAGGTTGGGAAAGCAAATGCAGACCCTTGAAAGGAATCCTGCGTGCTCCCCATTCCATGGGTCCCAACTCTCCAGGTTCAACGCAATCTTCCGACAGCGAAAGCACTCATTGGAAACCCAGCGGACGCTACACCGTGGGATCGGGAAAGCTTTCTGAAACTCACCTCACTTTTCATCTCCTGGTGCTCGTGTTCTCCATTCAGGCCCCCTTACGAACAATCTCCCCACTTGGAGACTCAGCGCCTTTCCATGCCTCTTTCGTACCGTCTGCAATTTGTCCGCAGGATGAACTGCAAGAGGGGGAACCAATGAGAGACTCGCTGGAGGGGTTTGGTCGGGCACATGTCACTCTCATTTCCCATCGCGAAGAAGAATTCACCAAAGGCTCAGCCTGCCACCCCGGATCGACAATAGGGCGTGAAGCCATCCAGCCGTGTTGCGTCCCACTCACAAAAAAGCGACTTGGGAAATGGAGCTCAGGGGCACTGCACTTCCCAAACCTGCAGAGTTCTAAACGATAACTATCGCCCCCAAATATATTGAGGTCAGGCTACGAAGAGGCGTTGAACGCAAGGCAGAACTGCAGGAAACGGATGTCAACGGGTACATCGGAATGGCCCCGATAGCACATGAAAAGCGCCAGAACGTGGACAATGATGCGGTTGGCCAAAAAGGGCGTATGCGTTTTTTCCTGAATATATTCAGGAAAAAACGCATAAGCCCTTTTTGGCCAACCAAGCAACCTGGGAGAGCAAATCAGCACTACAAAAAATCTCTCCCCCCCCCCTGGGGCAAAAGGGCCAGGCGAAAAAAGTCTAAAAACCAGAAAGGCAGGGTAGGCCACGGAGTCAACGGAGCCTTGTTAAGCTGATGGGCGGGATGTCAATGGCCAACAGCCAATCTTCACAAGTGTATCCTCTTTCCCAAAACATGTAAAACACAGAACCACAGAGCATAGGGCACTTCCACACATGGGCGTTGACCTTGGGAAAATGAAAAAATCAACCAGACACAGGGACCCCAAAGTTGAGGGCTGCTGTCTTGACAAGAACCTCGACTCCGGTACACGTTTCATATCCCAGGAAAGAGCCAAGTGGACAAGTGGACAAAGACAAGTGGACAAGTGGTGCTACGTAGGTCCAATGGAGTGTCACTCAGCCATGAAATCCACGTCATGAGGCTGGTAGCAGCATCCTGAGTGGATTTAGGTACGATCCTCCTCAGTGAAATAAGTCCCACAAAGACAGGAACTTATGATATCACTTATCGAGGGAATGTAAAAATCGCTCCCCATGAACTGAATCCCCAAACAGAACAGAGTCACGCTTTTAGAAAACACACTTAGGCCTGCTTCAGGGGAAAGGTGAGGTGGGGTGACGCATAAAACTCGAGTTTGAAATGAGCACAGATACCCTTCCGAAAACCGAATATGGAATGGACACGACCTACTCCTTGCTCAATCAACTGGACTCACCAGACCCTGTTCATCGCACAAGTATCTATCCGACTAGTAAGCATCTTAAAAGTTAAGTCTTGATATCTCTGTGTAAGTGCATCAAGTGGGTGTAAAGCGGCCTAAAAACAGCAGGGAAAATCAGCTCAGACCCATTCTGAGGATACATTTCCAACACAAAGAAGAAACAAGCAGGGCAAAACAGAGAGAAATTCTTCCAAAATGCGTTCAGGGACTGGCATGCAACCAGCATTGACCACATCTACAGCCCCAGCGGCAGAAGACATAAGGCTGGACACTCTTGGGGCTGAGACGATTGCTGAGGTTGGGAAAGCAAATGCAGACCCTTGAAAGGAATCCTGCGTGCTCCCCATTCCATGGGTCCCAACTCTCCAGGTTCAACGCAATCTTCCGACAGCGAAAGCACTCATTGGAAACCCAGCGGACGCTACACCGTGGGATCGGGAAAGCTTTCTGAAACTCACCTCACTTTTCATCTCCTGGTGCTCGTGTTCTCCATTCAGGCCCCCTTACGAACAATCTCCCCACTTGGAGACTCAGCGCCTTTCCATGCCTCTTTCGTACCGTCTGCAATTTGTCCGCAGGATGAACTGCAAGAGGGGGAACCAATGAGAGACTCGCTGGAGGTGTTTGGTCGGGCACATGTCACTCTCATTTCCCATCGCGAAGAAGAATTCACCAAAGGCTCAGCCTGCCACCCCGTATCGACAATAGGGCGTGAAGCCATCCAGCCGTGTTGCGTCCCACTCACAAAAAAGCGACTTGGGAAATGGAGCTCAGGGGCACTGCACTTCCCAAACCTGCAGAGTTCTAAACGATAACTATCGCCCCCAAATATATTGAGGTCAGGCTACGAAGAGGCGTTGAACGCAAGGCAGAACTGCAGGAAACGGATGTCAACGGGTACATCGGAATGGCCCCGATAGCACATGAAAAGCGCCAGAACGTGGACAATGATGCGGTTGGCCAAAACGGGCGTATGCGTTTTTTCCTGAATATATTCAGGAAAAAACGCATACGCCCTTTTTGGCCAACCAAGCAACCTGGGAGAGCAAATCAGCACTACAAAGAAATCTCTCCCCCCCCACCGGGGCAAAAGGGCCAGGCGAAAAAAGTCTAAAAACCAGAAAGGCAGGGCAGGCCACGGAGTCAACGGAGCCTTGTTAAGCTGATGGGCGGGATGTCAATGGCCAACAGCCAATCTTCACAAGTGTATCCTCTTTCCCAAAACATGTAAAACACAGAACCACAGAGCATAGGGCACTTCCACACATGGGCGTTGACCTTGGGAAAATGAAAACATCAACCAGACACAGAGACCCCAAAGTTGAGGGCTGCTGTCTTGACAAGAACCTCGACTCCGGTACATGTTTCATATCCCAGGAAAGAGCCAAGTGGACAAAGACAAGTGGACAAGTGGACAAAGACAAGTGGACAAGTGGACAAGTGGTGCTACGTAGGTCCAATGGAGTGTCACTCAGCCATGAAATCCACGTCATGAGGCTGGTAGCAGCATCCTGAGTGGATTTAGGTACGATCATCCTCAGTGAAATAAGTCCCACAAAGACAGAAACTTATGATATCACTTATCGAGGGAATGTAAAAATCGCTCCCCATGAACTGAATCCCCAAACAGAACAGAGTCACGCTTTTAGAAAACACACTTAGGCCTGCTTCAGGGGAAAGGTGAGGTGGGGTGACGCATAAAACTCGAGTTTGAAATGAGCACAGATACCCTTCCGAAAACCGAATATGGAATGGACACGACCTACTCCTTGCTCAATCAACTGGACTCACCAGACCCTGTTCATCGCACAAGTATCTATCCGACTAGTAAGCATCTTAAAAGCTAAGTCTTGATATCTCTGTGTAAGTGCATCAAGTGTGTGTAAAGCGGCCTAAAAACAGCAGGGAAAATCAGCTCAGACCCATTCTGAGGATACATTTCCAACACAAAGAAGAAACAAGCAGGGCAAAACAGAGAGAAATTCTTCCAAAATGCGTTCAGGGACTGGCATGCAACCAGCATTGACCACATCTACAGCCCCAGCGGCAGAAGACATAAGGCTGGACACTCTTGGGGCTGAGACGATTGGTGAGGTTGGGAAAGCAAATGCAGACCCTTGAAAGGAATCCTGCGTGCTCCCCATTCCATGGGTCCCAACTCTCCAGGTTCAACGCAATCTTCCGACAGCGAAAGCACTCATTGGAAACCCAGCGGACGCTACACCGTGGGATCGGGAAAGCTTTCTGAAACTCACCTCACTTTTCATCTCCTGGTGCTCGTGTTCTCCATTCAGGCCCCCTTACTAACAATCTCCCCACTTGGAGACTCAGCGCCTTTCCATGCCTCTTTCGTACCGTCTGCAATTTGTCCGCAGGATGAACTGCAAGAGGGGGAACCAATGAGAGACTCGCTGGAGGTGTTTGGTCGGGCACATGTCACTCTCATTTCCCATCGCGAAGAAGAATTCACCAAAGGCTCAGCCTGCCACCCCGGATCGACAATAGGGCGTGAAGCCATCCAGCCGTGTTGCGTCCCACTCACAAAAAAGCGACTTGGGAAATGGAGCTCAGGGGCACTGCACTTCCCAAACCTGCAGAGTTCTAAACGATAACTATCGCCCCCAAATATATTGAGGTCAGGCTACGAAGAGGCGTTGAACGCAAGGCAGAACTGCAGGAAACGGATGTCAACGGGTACATCGGAATGGCCCCGATAGCACATGAAACGCGCCAGAACGACGACAATGATGCGGTTGGCCAAAAAGGGCGTATGCGTTTTTTCCTGAATATATTCAGGAAAAAACGCATACGCCCTTTTTGGCCAACCAAGCAACCTGGGAGAGCAAATCAGCACTACAAAGAAATCTCTCCCCCACCCCGGGGCAAAAGGGCCAGGCGAAAAAAGTCTAAAAACCAGAAAGGCAGGGCAGGCCACGGAGTCAACGGAGCCTTGTTAAGCTGATGGGCGGGATGTCAATGGCCAACAGCCAATCTTCACAAGTGTATCCTCTTTCCCAAAACATGTAAAACACAGAACCACAGAGCATAGGGCACTTCCACACATGGGCGTTGACCTTGGGAAAATGAAAAAATCAACCAGACACAGGGACCCCAAAGTTGAGGGCTGCTGTCTTGACAAGAACCTCGACTCCGGTACACGTTTCATATCCCAGGAAAGAGCCAAGTGGACAAAGACAAGTGGACAAGTGGACAAAGACAAGTGGACAAGTGGACAAGTGGTGCTACGTAGGTCCAATGGAGTGTCACTCAGCCATGAAATCCACGTCATGAGGCTGGTAACAGCATCCTGAGTGGATTTAGGTACGATCATCCTCAGTGAAGTAAGTCCCACAAAGACAGAAACTTATGATATCACTTATCGAGGGAATGTAAAAATCGCTCCCCATGAACTGAATCCCCAAACAGAACAGAGTCACCCTTTTAGAAAACACACTTAGGCCTGCTTCAGGGGAAAGGTGAGGTGGGGTGACGCATAAAACTCGAGTTTGAAATGAGCACAGATACCCTTCCGAAAACCGAATATGGAATGGACACGACCTACTCCTTGCTCAATCAACTGGACTCACCAGACCCTGTTCATCGCACAAGTATCTATCCGACTAGTAAGCATCTTAAAAGTTAAGTCTTGATATCTCTGTGTAAGTGCATCAAGTGGGTGTAAAGCAGCCTAAAAACAGCAGGGAAAATCAGCTCAGACCCATTCTGAGGATACATTTCCAACACAAAGAAGAAACAAGCAGGGCAAAACAGAGAGAAATTCTTCCAAAATGCGTTCAGGGACTGGCATGCAACCAGCATTGACCACATCTACAGCCCCAGCGGCAGAAGACATAAGGCTGGACACTCTTGGGGCTGAGACGATTGGTGAGGTTGGGAAAGCAAATGCAGACCCTTGAAAGGAATCCTGCGTGCTCCCCATTCCATGGGTCCCAACTCTCCAGGTTCAACGCAATCTTCCGACAGCGAAAGCACTCATTGGAAACCCAGCGGATGCTACACCGTGGGATCGGGAAAGCTTTCTGAAACTCACCTCACTTTTCATCTCCTGGTGCTCGTGTTCTCCATTCAGGCCCCCTTACGAACAATCTCCCCACTTGGAGACTCAGCGCCTTTCCATGCCTCTTTCGTACCGTCTGCAATTTGTCCGCAGGATGAACTGCAAGAGGGGGAACCAATGAGAGACTCGCTGGAGGTGTTTGGTCGGGCACATGTCACTCTCATTTCCCATCGCGAAGAAGAATTCACCAAAGGCTCAGCCTGCCACCCCGTATCGACAATAGGGCGTGAAGCCATCCAGCCGTGTTGCGTCCCACTCACAAAAAAGCGACTTGGGAAATGGAGCTCAGGGGCACTGCACTTCCCAAACCTGCAGAGTTCTAAACGATAACTATCGCCCCCAAATATATTGAGGTCAGGCTACGAAGAGGCGTTGAACGCAAGGCAGAACTGCAGGAAACGGATGTCAACGGGTACATCGGAATGGCCCCGATAGCACATGAAAAGCGCCAGAACGTGGACAATGATGCGGTTGGCCAAAACGGGCGTATGCGTTTTTTCCTGAATATATTCAGGAAAAAACGCATACGCCCTTTTTGGCCAACCAAGCAACCTGGGAGAGCAAATCAGCACTACAAAGAAATCTCTCCCCCCCCACCGGGGCAAAAGGGCCAGGCGAAAAAAGTCTAAAAACCAGAAAGGCAGGGCAGGCCACGGAGTCAACGGAGCCTTGTTAAGCTGATGGGCGGGATGTCAATGGCCAACAGCCAATCTTCACAAGTGTATCCTCTTTCCCAAAACATGTAAAACACAGAACCACAGAGCATAGGGCACTTCCACACATGGGCGTTGACCTTGGGAAAATGAAAACATCAACCAGACACAGGGACCCCAAAGTTGAGGGCTGCTGTCTTGACAAGAACCTCGACTCCGGTACATGTTTCATATCCCAGGAAAGAGCCAAGTGGACAAAGACAAGTGGACAAGTGGACAAAGACAAGTGGACAAGTGGACAAGTGGTGCTACGTAGGTCCAATGGAGTGTCACTCAGCCATGAAATCCACGTCATGAGGCTGGTAGCAGCATCCTGAGTGGATTTAGGTACGATCATCCTCAGTGAAATAAGTCCCACAAAGACAGAAACTTATGATATCACTTATCGAGGGAATGTAAAAATCGCTCCCCATGAACTGAATCCCCAAACAGAACAGAGTCACGCTTTTAGAAAACACACTTAGGCCTGCTTCAGGGGAAAGGTGAGGTGGGGTGACGCATAAAACTCGAGTTTGAAATGAGCACAGATACCCTTCCGAAAACCGAATATGGAATGGACACGACCTACTCCTTGCTCAATCAACTGGACTCACCAGACCCTGTTCATCGCACAAGTATCTATCCGACTAGTAAGCATCTTAAAAGCTAAGTCTTGATATCTCTGTGTAAGTGCATCAAGTGTGTGTAAAGCGGCCTAAAAACAGCAGGGAAAATCAGCTCAGACCCATTCTGAGGATACATTTCCAACACAAAGAAGAAACAAGCAGGGCAAAACAGAGAGAAATTCTTCCAAAATGCGTTCAGGGACTGGCATGCAACCAGCATTGACCACATCTACAGCCCCAGCGGCAGAAGACATAAGGCTGGACACTCTTGGGGCTGAGACGATTGGTGAGGTTGGGAAAGCAAATGCAGACCCTTGAAAGGAATCCTGCGTGCTCCCCATTCCATGGGTCCCAACTCTCCAGGTTCAACGCAATCTTCCGACAGCGAAAGCACTCATTGGAAACCCAGCGGACGCTACACCGTGGGATCGGGAAAGCTTTCTGAAACTCACCTCACTTTTCATCTCCTGGTGCTCGTGTTCTCCATTCAGGCCCCCTTACTAACAATCTCCCCACTTGGAGACTCAGCGCCTTTCCATGCCTCTTTCGTACCGTCTGCAATTTGTCCGCAGGATGAACTGCAAGAGGGGGAACCAATGAGAGACTCGCTGGAGGTGTTTGGTCGGGCACATGTCACTCTCATTTCCCATCGCGAAGAAGAATTCACCAAAGGCTCAGCCTGCCACCCCGGATCGACAATAGGGCGTGAAGCCATCCAGCCGTGTTGCGTCCCACTCACAAAAAAGCGACTTGGGAAATGGAGCTCAGGGGCACTGCACTTCCCAAACCTGCAGAGTTCTAAACGATAACTATCGCCCCCAAATATATTGAGGTCAGGCTACGAAGAGGCGTTGAACGCAAGGCAGAACTGCAGGAAACGGATGTCAACGGGTACATCGGAATGGCCCCGATAGCACATGAAACGCGCCAGAACGACGACAATGATGCGGTTGGCCAAAAAGGGCGTATGCGTTTTTTCCTGAATATATTCAGGAAAAAACGCATACGCCCTTTTTGGCCAACCAAGCAACCTGGGAGAGCAAATCAGCACTACAAAGAAATCTCTCCCCCCCCACCGGGGCAAAAGGGCCAGGCGAAAAAAGTCTAAAAACCAGAAAGGCAGGGGAGGCCACGGAGTCAACGGAGCCTTGTTAAGCTGATGGCCGGGATGTCAATGGCCAACAGCCAATCTTCACAAGTGTATCCTCTTTCCCAAAACATGTAAAACACAGAACCACAGAGCATAGGGCACTTCCACACATGGGCGTTGACCTTGGGAAAATGAAAAAATCAACCAGACACAGGGACCCCAAAGTTGAGGGCTGCTGTCTTGACAAGAACCTCGACTCCGGTACACGTTTCATATCCCAGGAAAGAGCCAAGTGGACAAAGACAAGTGGACAAGTGGACAAAGACAAGTGGACAAGTGGACAAGTGGTGCTACGTAGGTCCAATGGAGTGTCACTCAGCCATGAAATCCACGTCATGAGGCTGGTAGCAGCATCCTGAGTGGATTTAGGTACCATCATCCTCACTGAAGTAAGTCCCACAAAGACAGAAACTTATGATATCACTTATCGAGGGAATGTAAAAATCGCTCCCCATGAACTGAATCCCCAAACAGAACAGAGACACGCTTTTAGAAAACACACTTATGCCTGCTTCAGGGGAAAGGTGAGGTGGGGTGACGCATAAAACTCGAGTTTGAAATGAGCACAGATACCCTTCCGAAAACCGAATATGGAATGGACACGACCTACTCCTTGCTCAATCAACTGGACTCACCAGACCCTGTTCATCGCACAAGTATCTATCCGACTAGTAAGCATCTTAAAAGCTAAGTCTTGATATCTCTGTGTAAGTGCATCAAGTGGGTGTAAAGCGGCCTAAAAACAGCAGGGAAAATCAGCTCAGACCCATTCTGAGGATACATTTCCAACACAAAGAAGAAACAAGCAGGGCAAAACAGAGAGAAATTCTTCCAAAATGCGTTCAGGGACTGGCATGCAACCAGCATTGACCACATCTACAGCCCCAGCGGCAGAAGACATAAGGCTGGACACTCTTGGGGCTGAGACGATTGCTGAGGTTGGGAAAGCAAATGCAGACCCTTGAAAGGAATCCTGCGTGCTCCCCATTCCATGGGTCCCAACTCTCCAGGTTCAACGCAATCTTCCGACAGCGAAAGCACTCATTGGAAACCCAGCGGATGCTACACCGTGGGATCGGGAAAGCTTTCTGAAACTCACCTCACTTTTCATCTCCTGGTGCTCGTGTTCTCCATTCAGGCCCCCTTACGAACAATCTCCCCACTTGGAGACTCAGCGCCTTTCCATGCCTCTTTCGTACCGTCTGCAATTTGTCCGCAGGATGAACTGCAAGAGGGGGAACCAATGAGAGACTCGCTGGAGGTGTTTGGTCGGGCACATGTCACTCTCATTTCCCATCGCGAAGAAGAATTCACCAAAGGCTCAGCCTGCCACCCCGGATCGACAATAGGGCGTGAAGCCATCCAGCCGTGTTGCGTCCCACTCACAAAAAAGCGACTTGGGAAATGGAGCTCAGGGGCACTGCACTTCCCAAACCTGCAGAGTTCTAAACGATAACTATCGCCCCCAAATATATTGAGGTCAGGCTACGAAGAGGCGTTGAACGCAAGGCAGAACTGCAGGAAACAGATGTCAACGGGTACATCGGAATGGCCCCGATAGCACATGAAAAGCGCCAGAACGTGGACAATGATGCGGTTGGCCAAAACGGGCGTATGCGTTTTTTCCTGAATATATTCAGGAAAAAACGCATACGCCCTTTTTGGCCAACCAAGCAACCTGGGAGAGCAAATCAGCACTACAAAGAAATCTCTCCCCCCCCACCGGGGCAAAAGGGCCAGGCGAAAAAAGTCTAAAAACCAGAAAGGCAGGGGAGGCCACGGAGTCAACGGAGCCTTGTTAAGCTGATGGCCGGGATGTCAATGGCCAACAGCCAATCTTCACAAGTGTATCCTCTTTCCCAAAACATGTAAAACACAGAACCACAGAGCATAGGGCACTTCCACACATGGGCGTTGACCTTGGGAAAATGAAAAAATCAACCAGACACAGGGACCCCAAAGTTGAGGGCTGCTGTCTTGACAAGAACCTCGACTCCGGTACACGTTTCATATCCCAGGAAAGAGCCAAGTGGACAAAGACAAGTGGACAAGTGGACAAAGACAAGTGGACAAGTGGACAAGTGGTGCTACGTAGGTCCAATGGAGTGTCACTCAGCCATGAAATCCACGTCATGAGGCTGGTAGCAGCATCCTGAGTGGATTTAGGTACCATCATCCTCAGTGAAGTAAGTCCCACAAAGACAGAAACTTATGATATCACTTATCGAGGGAATGTAAAAATCGCTCCCCATGAACTGAATCCCCAAACAGAACAGAGACACGCTTTTAGAAAACACACTTATGCCTGCTTCAGGGGAAAGGTGAGGTGGGGTGACGCATAAAACTCGAGTTTGAAATGAGCACAGATACCCTTCCGAAAACCGAATATGGAATGGACACGACCTACTCCTTGCTCAATCAACTGGACTCACCAGACCCTGTTCATCGCACAAGTATCTATCCGACTAGTAAGCATCTTAAAAGCTAAGTCTTGATATCTCTGTGTAAGTGCATCAAGTGGGTGTAAAGCGGCCTAAAAACAGCAGGGAAAATCAGCTCAGACCCATTCTGAGGATACATTTCCAACACAAAGAAGAAACAAGCAGGGCAAAACAGAGAGAAATTCTTCCAAAATGCGTTCAGGGACTGGCATGCAACCAGCATTGACCACATCTACAGCCCCAGCGGCAGAAGACATAAGGCTGGACACTCTTGGGGCTGAGACGATTGCTGAGGTTGGGAAAGCAAATGCAGACCCTTGAAAGGAATCCTGCGTGCTCCCCATTCCATGGGTCCCAACTCTCCAGGTTCAACGCAATCTTCCGACAGCGAAAGCACTCATTGGAAACCCAGCGGACGCTACACCGTGGGATCGGGAAAGCTTTCTGAAACTCACCTCACTTTTCATCTCCTGGTGCTCGTGTTCTCCATTCAGGCCCCCTTACGAACAATCTCCCCACTTGGAGACTCAGCGCCTTTCCATGCCTCTTTCGTACCCTCTGCAATTTGTCCGCAGGATGAACTGCAAGAGGGGGAACCAATGAGAGACTCGCTGGAGGGGTTTGGTCGGGCACATGTCACTCTCATTTCCCATCGCGAGAAGAATTCACCAAAGGCTCAGCCTGCCACCCCGGATCGACAATAGGGCGTGAAGCCATCCAGCCGTGTTGCGTCCCACTCACAAAAAAGCGACTTGGGAAATGGAGCTCAGGGGCACTGCACTTCCCAAACCTGCAGAGTTCTAAACGATAACTATCGCACCAAAATATATTGAGGTCAGGCTACGAAGAGGCGTTGAACGCAAGCCAGAACTGCAGGAAACGGATGTCAACGGGTACTTGGGAATGGCCCCGATACCACATGAAAAGCGCCAGAACGTCGACAATGATGCGGTTGGCCAAAAAGGGCGTATGCGTTTTTTCCTGAATATATTCAGGAAAAAACGCATACGCCCTTTTTGGCCAACCAAGCAACCTGGGAGAGCAAATCAGCACTACAAAGAAATCTCTCGCCCCCCCCCCACGGGGCAAAAGGGCCAGGCGAAAAAAGTCTAAAAACCAGAAAGGCAGGGCAGGCCACCGAGTCAAGGGAGCCTTGTTAAGCTGATGGGCGGGATGCCAATGGCCAACAGCCAATCTTCACAAGTGTATCCTCTTTCCCAAAACATGTAAAACACAGAACCACAGAGCATAGGGCACTTCCACACATGGGCGTTGACCTTGGGAAAATGAAAACATCAACCAGACACAGGGACCCCAAAGTTGAGGGCTGCTGTCTTGACAAGAACCTCGACTCCGGTACACGTTTCATATCCCAGGAAAGAGCCAAGTGGACAAAGACAAGTGGACAAGTGGACAAAGACAAGTGGACAAGTGGACAAGTGGTGCTACGTAGGTCCAATGGAGTGTCACTCAGCCATGAAATCCACGTCATGAGGCTGGTAGCAGCATCCTGAGTGGATTTAGGTACGATCATCCTCAGTGAAATAAGTCCCACAAAGACAGAAACTTATGATATCACTTATCGAGGGAATGTAAAAATCGCTCCCCATGAACTGAATCCCCAAACAGAACAGAGTCACCCTTTTAGAAAACACACTTAGGCCTGCTTCAGGGGAAAGGTGAGGTGGGGTGACGCATAAAACTCGAGTTTGAAATGAGCACAGATACCCTTCCGAAAACCGAATATGGAATGGACACGACCTACTCCTTGCTCAATCAACTGGACTCACCAGACCCTGTTCATCGCACAAGTATCTATCCGACTAGTAAGCATCTTAAAAGCTAAGTCTTGATATCTCTGTGTTTGGTCGGGCACATGTCACTCTCATTTCCCATCGCGAAGAAGAATTCACCAAAGGCTCAGCCTGCCACCCCGGATCGACAATAGGGCGTGAAGCCATCCAGCCGTGTTGCGTCCCACTCACAAAAAAGCGACTTGGGAAATGGAGCTCAGGGGCACTGCACTTCCCAAACCTGCAGAGTTCTAAACGATAACTATCGCCACAAAATGTATTGAGGTCAGGCTACGAAGAGGCGTTGAACGCAAGGCAGAACTGCAGGAAACGGATGTCAACGGGTACATCGGAATGGCCCCGATAGCACATGAAAAGCGCCAGAACGTGGACAATGATGCGGTTGGCCAAAAAGGGCGTATGCGTTTTTTCCTGAATATATTCAGGAAAAAACGCATACGCCCTTTTTGGCCAACCAAGCAACCTGGGAGAGCAAATCAGCACTACAAAGAAATCTCTTCCCCCCCACCCCCGGGGCAAAAGGGCCAGGCGAAAAAAGTCTAAAAACCAGAAAGGCAGGGCAGGCCACGGAGTCAAGGGAGCCTTGTTAAGCTGATGGGCGGGATGTCAATGGCCAACAGCCAATCTTCACAAGTGTATCCTCTTTCCCAAAACATGTAAAACACAGAACCACAGAGCATAGGGCACTTCCACACATGGGCGTTGACCTTGGGAAAATGAAAAAATCAACCAGACACAGGGACCCCAAAGTTGAGGGCTGCTGTCTTGACAAGAACCTCGACTCCGGTACACGTTTCATATCCCAGGAAAGAGCAAAGTGGACAAAGACAAGTGGACAAGTGGACAAGTGGTGCTACGTAGGTCCAATGGAGTGTCACTCAGCCATGAAATCCACGTCATGAGGCTGGTAGCAGCATCCTGAGTGGATTTAGGTACGATCATCCTCAGTGAAATAAGTCCCACAAAGACAGAAACTTATGATATCACTTATCGAGGGAATGTAAAAATCGCTCCCCATGAACTGAATCCCCAAACAAAACAGAGTCACGCTTTTAGAAAACACACTTAGGCCTGCTTCAGGGGAAAGGTGAGGTGGGGTGACGCATAAAACTCGAGTTTGAAATGAGCACAGATACCCTTCCGAAAACCGAATATGGAATGGACACGACCTACTCCTTGCTCAATCAACTGGACTCACCAGACCCTGTTCATCGCACAAGTATCTATCCGACTAGTAAGCATCTTAAAAGCTAAGTCTTGATATCTCTGTGTAAGTGCATCAAGTGGGTGTAAAGCGGCCTAAAAACAGCAGGGAAAATCAGCTCAGACCCATTCTGAGGATACATTTCCAACACAAAGAAGAAACAAGCAGGGCAAAACAGAGAGAAATTCTTCCAAAATGCGTTCAGGGACTGGCATGCAACCAGCATTGACCACATCTACAGCCCCAGCGGCAGAAGACATAAGGCTGGACACTCTTGGGGCTGAGACGATTGGTGAGGTTGGGAAAGCAAATGCAGACCCTTGAAAGGAATCCTGCGTGCTCCCCATTCCATGGGTCCCAACTCTCCAGGTTCAACGCAATCTTCCGACAGCGAAAGCACTCATTGGAAACCCAGCGGACGCTACACCGTGGGATCGGGAAAGCTTTCTGAAACTCACCTCACTTTTCATCTCCTGGTGCTCGTGTTCTCCATTCAGGCCCCCTTACGAACAATCTCCCCACTTGGAGACTCAGCGCCTTTCCATGCCTCTTTCGTACCGTCTGCAATTTGTCCGCAGGATGAACTGCAAGAGGGGGAACCAATGAGAGACTCGCTGGAGGGGTTTGGTCGGGCACATGTCACTCTCATTTCCCATCGCGAGAAGAATTCACCAAAGGCTCAGCCTGCCACCCCGGATCGACAATAGGGCGTGAAGCCATCCAGCCGTGTTGCGTCCCACTCACAAAAAAGCGACTTGGGAAATGGAGCTCAGGGGCACTGCACTTCCCAAACCTGCAGAGTTCTAAACGATAACTATCGCACCAAAATATATTGAGGTCAGGCTACGATGAGGCGTTGAACGCAAGCCAGAACTGCAGGAAACGGATGTCAACGGGTACTTGGGAATGGCCCCGATACCACATGAAAAGCGCCAGAACGTCGACAATGATGCGGTTGGCCAAAAAGGGCGTATGCGTTTTTTCCTGAATATATTCAGGAAAAAACGCATACGCCCTTTTTGGCCAACCAAGCAACCTGGGAGAGCAAATCAGCACTACAAAGAAATCTCTCGCCCCCCCCCCCACGGGGCAAAAGGGCCAGGCGAAAAAAGTCTAAAAACCAGAAAGGCAGGGCAGGCCACCGAGTCAAGGGAGCCTTGTTAAGCTGATGGGCGGGATGCCAATGGCCAACAGCCAATCTTCACAAGTGTATCCTCTTTCCCAAAACATGTAAAACACAGAACCACAGAGCATAGGGCACTTCCACACATGGGCGTTGACCTTGGGAAAATGAAAACATCAACCAGACACAGGGACCCCAAAGTTGAGGGCTGCTGTCTTGACAAGAACCTCGACTCCGGTACACGTTTCATATCCCAGGAAAGAGCCAAGTGGACAAAGACAAGTGGACAAGTGGACAAAGACAAGTGGACAAGTGGACAAGTGGTGCTACGTAGGTCCAATGGAGTGTCACTCAGCCATGAAATCCACGTCATGAGGCTGGTAGCAGCATCCTGAGTGGATTTAGGTACGATCATCCTCAGTGAAATAAGTCCCACAAAGACAGAAACTTATGATATCACTTATCGAGGGAATGTAAAAATCGCTCCCCATGAACTGAATCCCCAAACAGAACAGAGTCACCCTTTTAGAAAACACACTTAGGCCTGCTTCAGGGGAAAGGTGAGGTGGGGTGACGCATAAAACTCGAGTTTGAAATGAGCACAGATACCCTTCCGAAAACCGAATATGGAATGGACACGACCTACTCCTTGCTCAATCAACTGGACTCACCAGACCCTGTTCATCGCACAAGTATCTATCCGACTAGTAAGCATCTTAAAAGCTAAGTCTTGATATCTCTGTGTTTGGTCGGGCACATGTCACTCTCATTTCCCATCGCGAAGAAGAATTCACCAAAGGCTCAGCCTGCCACCCCGGATCGACAATAGGGCGTGAAGCCATCCAGCCGTGTTGCGTCCCACTCACAAAAAAGCGACTTGGGAAATGGAGCTCAGGGGCACTGCACTTCCCAAACCTGCAGAGTTCTAAACGATAACTATCGCCACAAAATGTATTGAGGTCAGGCTACGAAGAGGCGTTGAACGCAAGGCAGAACTGCAGGAAACGGATGTCAACGGGTACATCGGAATGGCCCCGATAGCACATGAAAAGCGCCAGAACGTGGACAATGATGCGGTTGGCCAAAAAGGGCGTATGCGTTTTTTCCTGAATATATTCAGGAAAAAACGCATACGCCCTTTTTGGCCAACCAAGCAACCTGGGAGAGCAAATCAGCACTACAAAGAAATCTCTTCCCCCCCACCCCCGGGGCAAAAGGGCCAGGCGAAAAAAGTCTAAAAACCAGAAAGGCAGGGCAGGCCACGGAGTCAAGGGAGCCTTGTTAAGCTGATGGGCGGGATGTCAATGGCCAACAGCCAATCTTCACAAGTGTATCCTCTTTCCCAAAACATGTAAAACACAGAACCACAGAGCATAGGGCACTTCCACACATGGGCGTTGACCTTGGGAAAATGAAAAAATCAACCAGACACAGGGACCCCAAAGTTGAGGGCTGCTGTCTTGACAAGAACCTCGACTCCGGTACACGTTTCATATCCCAGGAAAGAGCAAAGTGGACAAAGACAAGTGGACAAGTGGACAAGTGGTGCTACGTAGGTCCAATGGAGTGTCACTCAGCCATGAAATCCACGTCATGAGGCTGGTAGCAGCATCCTGAGTGGATTTAGGTACGATCATCCTCAGTGAAATAAGTCCCACAAAGACAGAAACTTATGATATCACTTATCGAGGGAATGTAAAAATCGCTCCCCATGAACTGAATCCCCAAACAGAACAGAGTCACGCTTTTAGAAAACACACTTAGGCCTGCTTCAGGGGAAAGGTGAGGTGGGGTGACGCATAAAACTCGAGTTTGAAATGAGCACAGATACCCTTCCGAAAACCGAATATGGAATGGACACGACCTACTCCTTGCTCAATCAACTGGACTCACCAGACCCTGTTCATCGCACAAGTATCTATCCGACTAGTAAGCATCTTAAAAGCTAAGTCTTGATATCTCTGTGTAAGTGCATCAAGTGTGTGTAAAGCGGCCTAAAAACAGCAGGGAAAATCAGCTCACACCCATTCTGAGGATACATTTCCAACACAAAGAAGAAACAAGCAGGGCAAAACAGAGAGAAATTCTTCCAAAATGCGTTCAGGGACTGGCATGCAACCAGGATTGACCACATCTACAGCCCCAGCGGCAGAAGACATAAGGCTGGACACTCTTGGGGCTGAGACGATTGCTGAGGTTGGGAAAGCAAATGCAGACCCTTGAAAGGAATCCTGCGTGCTCCCCATTCCATGGGTCCCAACTCTCCAGGTTCAACGCAATCTTCCGACAGCGAAAGCACTCATTGGAAACCCAGCGGACGCTACACCGTGGGATCGGGAAAGCTTTCTGAAACTCACCTCACTTTTCATCTCCTGGTGCTCGTGTTCTCCATTCAGGCCCCCTTACGAACAATCTCCCCACTTGGAGACTCAGCGCCTTTCCATGCCTCTTTCGTACCGTCTGCAATTTGTCCGCAGGATGAACTGCAAGAGGGGGAACCAATGAGAGACTCGCTGGAGGGGTTTGGTCGGGCACATGTCACTCTCATTTCCCATCGCGAAGAAGAATTCACCAAAGGCTCAGCCTGCCACCCCGGATCGACAATAGGGCGTGAAGCCATCCAGCCGTGTTGCGTCCCACTCACAAAAAAGCGACTTGGGAAATGGAGCTCAGGGGCACTGCACTTCCCAAACCTGCAGAGTTCTAAACGATAACTATCGCCACAAAATATATTGAGGTCAGGCTACGAAGAGGCGTTGAACGCAAGGCAGAACTGCAGGAAACGGATGTCAACGGGTACAAGGGAATGGCCCCGATAGCACATGAAAAGCGCCAGAACGACGACAATGATGCGGTTGGCCAAAAAGGGCGTATGCGTTTTTTCCTGAATATATTCAGGAAAAAACGCATACGCCCTTTTTGGCCAACCAAGCAACCTGGGAGAGCAAATCAGCACTACAAAGAAATCTCTCCCCCCACCCCCGGGGCAAAAGGGCCAGGCGAAAAAAGTCTAAAAACCAGAAAGGCAGGGCAGGCCACGGAGTCAACGGAGCCTTGTTAAGCTGATGGCCGGGATGTCAATGGCCAACAGCCAATCTTCACAAGTGTATCCTCTTTCCCAAAACATGTAAAACACAGAACCACAGAGCATAGGGCACTTCCACACATGGGCGTTGACCTTGGGAAAATGAAAAAATCAACCAGACACAGGGACCCCAAAGTTGAGGGCTGCTGTCTTGACAAGAACCTCGACTCCGGTACACGTTTCATATCCCAGGAAAGAGCCAAGTGGACAAAGACAAGTGGACAAGTGGACAAAGACAAGTGGACAAGTGGTGCTACGTAGGTCCAATGGAGTGTCACTCAGCCATGAAATCCACGTCATGAGGCTGGTAGCAGCATCCTGAGTGGATTTAGGTACGATCATCCTCAGTGAAATAAGTCCCACAAAGACAGAAACTTATGATATCACTTATCGAGGGAATGTAAAAATCGCTCCCCATGAACTGAATCCCCAAACAGAACAGAGTCACGCTTTTAGAAAACACACTTAGGCATGCTTCAGGGGAAAGGTGAGGTGGGGTGACGCATAAAACTCGAGTTTGAAATGAGCACAGATACCCTTCCGAAAACCGAATATGGAATGGACACGACCTACTCCTTGCTCAATCAACTGGACTCACCAGACCCTGTTCATCGCACAAGTATCTATCCGACTAGTAAGCATCTTAAAAGCTAAGTCTTGATATCTCTGTGTAAGTGCATCAAGTGTGTGTAAAGCGGCCTAAAAACAGCAGGGAAAATCAGCTCAGACCCATTCTGAGGATACATTTCCAACACAAAGAAGAAACAAGCAGGGCAAAACAGAGAGAAATTCTTCCAAAATGCGTTCAGGGACTGGCATGCAACCAGCATTGACCACATCTACAGCCCCAGCGGCAGAAGACATAAGGCTGGACACTCTTGGGGCTGAGACGATTGGTGAGGTTGGGAAAGCAAATGCAGACCCTTGAAAGGAATCCTGCGTGCTCCCCATTCCATGGGTCCCAACTCTCCAGGTTCAACGCAATCTTCCGACAGCGAAAGCACTCATTGGAAACCCAGCGGACGCTACACCGTGGGATCGGGAAAGCTTTCTGAAACTCACCTCACTTTTCATCTCCTGGTGCTCGTGTTCTCCATTCAGGCCCCCTTACTAACAATCTCCCCACTTGGAGACTCAGCGCCTTTCCATGCCTCTTTCGTACCGTCTGCAATTTGTCCGCAGGATGAACTGCAAGAGGGGGAACCAATGAGAGACTCGCTGGAGGTGTTTGGTCGGGCACATGTCACTCTCATTTCCCATCGCGAAGAAGAATTCACCAAAGGCTCAGCCTGCCACCCCGGATCGACAATAGGGCGTGAAGCCATCCAGCCGTGTTGCGTCCCACTCACAAAAAAGCGACTTGGGAAATGGAGCTCAGGGGCACTGCACTTCCCAAACCTGCAGAGTTCTAAACGATAACTATCGCCCCCAAATATATTGAGGTCAGGCTACGAAGAGGCGTTGAACGCAAGGCAGAACTGCAGGAAACGGATGTCAACGGGTACATCGGAATGGCCCCGATAGCACATGAAACGCGCCAGAACGACGACAATGATGCGGTTGGCCAAAAAGGGCGTATGCGTTTTTTCCTGAATATATTCAGGAAAAAACGCATACGCCCTTTTTGGCCAACCAAGCAACCTGGGAGAGCAAATCAGCACTACAAAGAAATCTCTCCCCCACCCCGGGGCAAAAGGGCCAGGCGAAAAAAGTCTAAAAACCAGAAAGGCAGGGCAGGCCACGGAGTCAACGGAGCCTTGTTAAGCTGATGGGCGGGATGTCAATGGCCAACAGCCAATCTTCACAAGTGTATCCTCTTTCCCAAAACATGTAAAACACAGAACCACAGAGCATAGGGCACTTCCACACATGGGCGTTGACCTTGGGAAAATGAAAAAATCAACCAGACACAGGGACCCCAAAGTTGAGGGCTGCTGTCTTGACAAGAACCTCGACTCCGGTACACGTTTCATATCCCAGGAAAGAGCCAAGTGGACAAAGACAAGTGGACAAGTGGACAAAGACAAGTGGACAAGTGGACAAGTGGTGCTACGTAGGTCCAATGGAGTGTCACTCAGCCATGAAATCCACGTCATGAGGCTGGTAACAGCATCCTGAGTGGATTTAGGTACGATCATCCTCAGTGAAGTAAGTCCCACAAAGACAGAAACTTATGATATCACTTATCGAGGGAATGTAAAAATCGCTCCCCATGAACTGAATCCCCAAACAGAACAGAGTCACGCTTTTAGAAAACACACTTAGGCCTGCTTCAGGGGAAAGGTGAGGTGGGGTGACGCATAAAACTCGAGTTTGAAATGAGCACAGATACCCTTCCGAAAACCGAATATGGAATGGACACGACCTACTCCTTGCTCAATCAACTGGACTCACCAGACCCTGTTCATCGCACAAGTATCTATCCGACTAGTAAGCATCTTAAAAGCTAAGTCTTGATATCTCTGTGTAAGTGCATCAAGTGTGTGTAAAGCGGCCTAAAAACAGCAGGGAAAATCAGCTCAGACCCATTCTGAGGATACATTTCCAACACAAAGAAGAAACAAGCAGGGCAAAACAGAGAGAAATTCTTCCAAAATGCGTTCAGGGACTGGCATGCAACCAACATTGACCACATCTACAGCCCCAGCGGCAGAAGACATAAGGCTGGACACTCTTGGGGCTGAGACGATTGCTGAGGTTGGGAAAGCAAATGCAGACCCTTGAAAGGAATCCTGCGTGCTCCCCATTCCATGGGTCCCAACTCTCCAGGTTCAACGCAATCTTCCGACAGCGAAAGCACTCATTGGAAACCCAGCGGACGCTACACCGTGGGATCGGGAAAGCTTTCTGAAACTCACCTCACTTTTCATCTCCTGGTGCTCGTGTTCTCCATTCAGGCCCCCTTACGAACAATCTCCCCACTTGGAGACTCAGCGCCTTTCCATGCCTCTTTCGTACCGTCTGCAATTTGTCCGCAGGATGAACTGCAAGAGGGGGAACCAATGAGAGACTCGCTGGAGGTGTTTGGTCGGGCACATGTCACTCTCATTTCCCATCGCGAAGAAGAATTCACCAAAGGCTCAGCCTGCCACCCCGGATCGACAATAGGGCGTGAAGCCATCCAGCCGTGTTGCGTCCCACTCACAAAAAAGCGACTTGGGAAATGGAGCTCAGGGGCACTGCACTTCCCAAACCTGCAGAGTTCTAAACGATAACTATCGCCCCCAAATATATTGAGGTCAGGCTACGAAGAGGCGTTGAACGCAAGGCAGAACTGCAGGAAACGGATGTCAACGGGTACATCGGAATGGCCCCGATAGCACATGAAAAGCGCCAGAACGTGGACAATGATGCGGTTGGCCAAAACGGGCGTATGCGTTTTTTCCTGAATATATTCAGGAAAAAACGCATACGCCCTTTTTGGCCAACCAAGCAACCTGGGAGAGCAAATCAGCACTACAAAGAAATCTCTCCCCCCCCACCGGGGCAAAAGGGCCAGGCGAAAAAAGTCTAAAAACCAGAAAGGCAGGGCAGGCCACGGAGTCAACGGAGCCTTGTTAAGCTGATGGGCGGGATGTCAATGGCCAACAGCCAATCTTCACAAGTGTATCCTCTTTCCCAAAACATGTAAAACACAGAACCACAGAGCATAGGGCACTTCCACACATGGGCGTTGACCTTGGGAAAATGAAAAAATCAACCAGACACAGGGACCCCAAAGTTGAGGGCTGCTGTCTTGACAAGAACCTCGACTCCGGTACACGTTTCATATCCCAGGAAAGAGCCAAGTGGACAAAGACAAGTGGACAAGTGGACAAAGACAAGTGGACAAGTGGTGCTACGTAGGTCCAATGGAGTGTCACTCAGCCATGAAATCCACGTCATGAGGCTGGTAGCAGCATCCTGAGTGGATTTAGGTACGATCATCCTCAGTGAAGTAAGTCCCACAAAGACAGAAACTTATGATATCACTTATCGAGGGAATGTAAAAATCGCTCCCCATGAACTGAATCCCCAAACAGAACAGAGACACGCTTTTAGAAAACACACTTATGCCTGCTTCAGGGGAAAGGTGAGGTGGGGTGACGCATAAAACTCGAGTTTGAAATGAGCACAGATACCCTTCCGAAAACCGAATATGGAATGGACACGACCTACTCCTTGCTCAATCAACTGGACTCACCAGACCCTGTTCATCGCACAAGTATCTATCCGACTAGTAAGCATCTTAAAAGCTAAGTCTTGATATCTCTGTGTAAGTGCATCAAGTGGGTGTAAAGCAGCCTAAAAACAGCAGGGAAAATCAGCTCAGACCCATTCTGAGGATACATTTCCAACACAAAGAAGAAACAAGCAGGGCAAAACAGAGAGAAATTCTTCCAAAATGCGTTCAGGGACTGGCATGCAACCAGCATTGACCACATCTACAGCCCCAGCGGCAGAAGACATAAGGCTGGACACTCTTGGGGCTGAGACGATTGGTGAGGTTGGGAAAGCAAATGCAGACCCTTGAAAGGAATCCTGCGTGCTCCCCATTCCATGGGTCCCAACTCTCCAGGTTCAACGCAATCTTCCGACAGCGAAAGCACTCATTGGAAACCCAGCGGACGCTACACCGTGGGATCGGGAAAGCTTTCTGAAACTCACCTCACTTTTCATCTCCTGGTGCTCGTGTTCTCCATTCAGGCCCCCTTACGAACAATCTCCCCACTTGGAGACTCAGCGCCTTTCCATGCCTCTTTCGTACCGTCTGCAATTTGTCCGCAGGATGAACTGCAAGAGGGGGAACCAATGAGAGACTCGCTGGAGGGGTTTGGTCGGGCACATGTCACTCTCATTTCCCATCGCGAAGAAGAATTCACCAAAGGCTCAGCCTGCCACCCCGGATCGACAATAGGGCGTGAAGCCATCCAGCCGTGTTGCGTCCCACTCACAAAAAAGCGACTTGGGAAATGGAGCTCAGGGGCACTGCACTTCCCAAACCTGCAGAGTTCTAAACGATAACTATCGCCCCCAAATATATTGAGGTCAGGCTACGAAGAGGCGTTGAACGCAAGGCAGAACTGCAGGAAACGGATGTCAACGGGTACATCGGAATGGCCCCGATAGCACATGAAAAGCGCCAGAACGTGGACAATGATGCGGTTGGCCAAAACGGGCGTATGCGTTTTTTCCTGAATATATTCAGGAAAAAACGCATACGCCCTTTTTGGCCAACCAAGCAACCTGGGAGAGCAAATCAGCACTACAAAGAAATCTCTCCCCCCCCACCGGGGCAAAAGGGCCAGGCGAAAAAAGTCTAAAAACCAGAAAGGCAGGGCAGGCCACGGAGTCAACGGAGCCTTGTTAAGCTGATGGCCGGGATGTCAATGGCCAACAGCCAATCTTCACAAGTGTATCCTCTTTCCCAAAACATGTAAAACACAGAACCACAGAGCATAGGGCACTTCCACACATGGGCGTTGACCTTGGGAAAATGAAAAAATCAACCAGACACAGGGACCCCAAAGTTGAGGGCTGCTGTCTTGACAAGAACCTCGACTCCGGTACACGTTTCATATCCCAGGAAAGAGCCAAGTGGACAAAGACAAGTGGACAAGTGGACAAAGACAAGTGGACAAGTGGTGCTACGTAGGTCCAATGGAGTGTCACTCAGCCATGAAATCCACGTCATGAGGCTGGTAGCAGCATCCTGAGTGGATTTAGGTACGATCATCCTCAGTGAAATAAGTCCCACAAAGACAGAAACTTATGATATCACTTATCGAGGGAATGTAAAAATCGCTCCCCATGAACTGAATCCCCAAACAGAACAGAGACACGCTTTTAGAAAACACACTTATGCCTGCTTCAGGGGAAAGGTGAGGTGGGGTGACGCATAAAACTCGAGTTTGAAATGAGCACAGATACCCTTCCGAAAACCGAATATGGAATGGACACGACCTACTCCTTGCTCAATCAACTGGACTCACCAGACCCTGTTCATCGCACAAGTATCTATCCGACTAGTAAGCATCTTAAAAGCTAAGTCTTGATATCTCTGTGTAAGTGCATCAAGTGGGTGTAAAGCAGCCTAAAAACAGCAGGGAAAATCAGCTCAGACCCATTCTGAGGATACATTTCCAACACAAAGAAGAAACAAGCAGGGCAAAACAGAGAGAAATTCTTCCAAAATGCGTTCAGGGACTGGCATGCAACCAGCATTGACCACATCTACAGCCCCAGCGGCAGAAGACATAAGGCTGGACACTCTTGGGGCTGAGACGATTGGTGAGGTTGGGAAAGCAAATGCAGACCCTTGAAAGGAATCCTGCGTGCTCCCCATTCCATGGGTCCCAACTCTCCAGGTTCAACGCAATCTTCCGACAGCGAAAGCACTCATTGGAAACCCAGCGGACGCTACACCGTGGGATCGGGAAAGCTTTCTGAAACTCACCTCACTTTTCATCTCCTGGTGCTCGTGTTCTCCATTCAGGCCCCCTTACGAACAATCTCCCCACTTGGAGACTCAGCGCCTTTCCATGCCTCTTTCGTACCGTCTGCAATTTGTCCGCAGGATGAACTGCAAGAGGGGGAACCAATGAGAGACTCGCTGGAGGGGTTTGGTCGGGCACATGTCACTCTCATTTTCCATCGCGAGAAGAATTCACCAAAGGCTCAGCCTGCCACCCCGGATCGACAATAGGGCGTGAAGCCATCCAGCCGTGTTGCGTCCCACTCACAAAAAAGCGACTTGGGAAATGGAGCTCAGGGGCACTGCACTTCCCAAACCTGCAGAGTTCTAAACGATAACTATCGCCCCCAAATATATTGAGGTCAGGCTACGAAGAGGCGTTGAACGCAAGCCAGAACTGCAGGAAACGTATGTCAACGGGTACTTGGGAATGGCCCCGATAGCACATGAAAAGCGCCAGAACGTCGACAATGATGCGGTTGGCCAAAAAGGGCGTATGCGTTTTTTCCTGAATATATTCAGGAAAAAACGCATACGCCCTTTTTGGCCAACCAAGCAACCTGGGAGAGCAAATCAGCACTACAAAGAAATCTCTCGCCCCCCCCCCCCACGGGGCAAAAGGGCCAGGCGAAAAAAGTCTAAAAACCAGAAAGGCAGGGCAGGCCACCGAGTCAAGGGAGCCTTGTTAAGCTGATGGGCGGGATGCCAATGGCCAACAGCCAATCTTCACAAGTGTATCCTCTTTCCCAAAACATGTAAAACACAGAACCACAGAGCATAGGGCACTTCCACACATGGGCGTTGACCTTGGGAAAATGAAAACATCAACCAGACACAGGGACCCCAAAGTTGAGGGCTGCTGTCTTGACAAGAACCTCGACTCCGGTACACGTTTCATATCCCAGGAAAGAGCCAAGTGGACAAAGACAAGTGGACAAAGACAAGTGGACAAGTGGACAAGTGGTGCTACGTAGGTCCAATGGAGTGTCACTCAGCCATGAAATCCACGTCATGAGGCTGGTAGCAGCATCCTGAGTGGATTTAGGTACGATCATCCTCAGTGAAATAAGTCCCACAAAGACAGAAACTTATGATATCACTTATCGAGGGAATGTAAAAATCGCTCCCCATGAACTGAATCCCCAAACAGAACAGAGTCACCCTTTTAGAAAACACACTTAGGCCTGCTTCAGGGGAAAGGTGAGGTGGGGTGACGCATAAAACTCGAGTTTGAAATGAGCACAGATACCCTTCCGAAAACCGAATATGGAATGGACACGACCTACTCCTTGCTCAATCAACTGGACTCACCAGACCCTGTTCATCGCACAAGTATCTATCCGACTAGTAAGCATCTTAAAAGCTAAGTCTTGATATCTCTGTGTTTGGTCGGGCACATGTCACTCTCATTTCCCATCGCGAAGAAGAATTCACCAAAGGCTCAGCCTGCCACCCCGGATCGACAATAGGGCGTGATGCCATCCAGCCGTGTTGCGTCCCACTCACAAAAAAGCGACTTGGGAAATGGAGCTCAGGGGCACTGCACTTCCCAAACCTGCAGAGTTCTAAACGATAACTATCGCCACAAAATGTATTGAGGTCAGGCTACGAAGAGGCGTTGAACGCAAGGCAGAACTGCAGGAAACGGATGTCAACGGGTACATCGGAATGGCCCCGATAGCACATGAAAAGCGCCAGAACGTGGACAATGATGCGGTTGGCCAAAAAGGGCGTATGCGTTTTTTCCTGAATATATTCAGGAAAAAACGCATACGCCCTTTTTGGCCAACCAAGCAACCTGGGAGAGCAAATCAGCACTACAAAGAAATCTCTTCCCCCACCCCCGGGGCAAAAGGGCCAGGCGAAAAAAGTCTAAAAACCAGAAAGGCAGGGCAGGCCACGGAGTCAAGGGAGCCTTGTTAAGCTGATGGGCGGGATGTCAATGGCCAACAGCCAATCTTCACAAGTGTATCCTCTTTCCCAAAACATGTAAAACACAGAAGCACAGAGCATAGGGCACTTCCACACATGGGCGTTGACCTTGGGAAAATGAAAAAATCAACCAGACACAGGGACCCCAAAGTTGAGGGCTGCTGTCTTGACAAGAACCTCGACTCCGGTACACGTTTCATATCCCAGGAAAGAGCAAAGTGGACAAAGACAAGTGGACAAGTGGACAAGTGGTGCTACGTAGGTCCAATGGAGTGTCACTCAGCCATGAAATCCACGTCATGAGGCTGGTAGCAGCATCCTGAGTGGATTTAGGTACGATCATCCTCAGTGAAATAAGTCCCACAAAGACAGAAACTTATGATATCACTTATCGAGGGAATGTAAAAATCGCTCCCCATGAACTGAATCCCCAAACAGAACAGAGTCACGCTTTTAGAAAACACACTTAGGCCTGCTTCAGGGGAAAGGTGAGGTGGGGTGACGCATAAAACTCGAGTTTGAAATGAGCACAGATACCCTTCCGAAAACCGAATATGGAATGGACACGACCTACTCCTTGCTCAATCAACTGGACTCACCAGACCCTGTTCATCGCACAAGTATCTATCCGACTAGTAAGCATCTTAAAAGCTAAGTCTTGATATCTCTGTGTAAGTGCATCAAGTGTGTGTAAAGCGGCCTAAAAACAGCAGGGAAAATCAGCTCAGACCCATTCTGAGGATACATTTCCAACACAAAGAAGAAACAAGCAGGGCAAAACAGAGAGAAATTCTTCCAAAATGCGTTCAGGGACTGGCATGCAACCAACATTGACCACATCTACAGCCCCAGCGGCAGAAGACATAAGGCTGGACACTCTTGGGGCTGAGACGATTGCTGAGGTTGGGAAAGCAAATGCAGACCCTTGAAAGGAATCCTGCGTGCTCCCCATTCCATGGGTCCCAACTCTCCAGGTTCAACGCAATCTTCCGACAGCGAAAGCACTCATTGGAAACCCAGCGGACGCTACACCGTGGGATCGGGAAAGCTTTCTGAAACTCACCTCACTTTTCATCTCCTGGTGCTCGTGTTCTCCATTCAGGCCCCCTTACGAACAATCTCCCCACTTGGAGACTCAGCGCCTTTCCATGCCTCTTTCGTACCGTCTGCAATTTGTCCGCAGGATGAACTGCAAGAGGGGGAACCAATGAGAGACTCGCTGGAGCGGTTTGGTCGGGCACATGTCACTCTCATTTCCCATCGCGAAGAAGAATTCACCAAAGGCTCAGCCTGCCACCCCGGATCGACAATAGGGCGTGAAGCCATCCAGCCGTGTTGCGTCCCACTCACAAAAAAGCGACTTGGGAAATGGAGCTCAGGGGCACTGCACTTCCCAAACCTGCAGAGTTCTAAACGATAACTATCGCCCCCAAATATATTGAGGTCAGGCTACGAAGAGGCGTTGAACGCAAGGCAGAACTGCAGGAAACGGATGTCAACGGGTACATTGGAATGGCCCCGATAGCACATGAAAAGCGCCAGAACGTGGACAATGATGCGGTTGGCCAAAACGGGCGTATGCGTTTTTTCCTGAATATATTCAGGAAAAAACGCATACGCCCTTTTTGGCCAACCAAGCAACCTGGGAGAGCAAATCAGCACTACAAAGAAATCTCTCGCCCCCCCCCCCGGGGCAAAAGGGCCAGGCGAAAAAAGTCTAAAAACCAGAAAGGCAGGGCAGGCCACGGAGTCAACGGAGCCTTGTTAAGCTGATGGGCGGGATGTCAATGGCCAACAGCCAATCTTCACAAGTGTATCCTCTTTCCCAAAACATGTAAAACACAGAACCACAGAGCATAGGGCACTTCCACACATGGGCGTTGACCTTGGGAAAATGAAAAAATCAACCAGACACAGGGACCCCAAAGTTGAGGGCTGCTGTCTTGACAAGAACCTCGACTCCGGTACACGTTTCATATCCCAGGAAAGAGCCAAGTGGACAAAGACAAGTGGACAAGTGGACAAAGACAAGTGGACAAGTGGACAAGTGGTGCTACGTAGGTCCAATGGAGTGTCACTCAGCCATGAAATCCACGTCATGAGGCTGGTAGCAGCATCCTGAGTGGATTTAGGTACGATCATCCTCAGTGAAGTAAGTCCCACAAAGACAGAAACTTATGATATCACTTATCGAGGGAATGTAAAAATCGCTCCCGATGAACTGAATCCCCAAACAGAACAGAGTCACGCTTTTAGAAAACACACTTAGGCCTGCTTCAGGGGAAAGGTGAGGTGGGGTGACGCATAAAACTCGAGTTTGAAATGAGCACAGATACCCTTCCGAAAACCGAATATGGAATGGACACGACCTACTCCTTGCTCAATCAACTGGACTCACCAGACCCTGTTCATCGCACAAGTATCTATCCGACTAGTAAGCATCTTAAAAGCTAAGTCTTGATATCTCTGTGTAAGTGCATCAAGTGTGTGTAAAGCGGCCTAAAAACAGCAGGGAAAATCAGCTCAGACCCATTCTGAGGATACATTTCCAACACAAAGAAGAAACAAGCAGGGCAAAACAGAGAGAAATTCTTCCAAAATGCGTTCAGGGACTGGCATGCAACCAGCATTGACCACATCTACAGCCCCAGCGGCAGAAGACATAAGGCTGGACACTCTTGGGGCTGAGACGATTGGTGAGGTTGGGAAAGCAAATGCAGACCCTTGAAAGGAATCCTGCGTGCTCCCCATTCCATGGGTCCCAACTCTCCAGGTTCAACGCAATCTTCCGACAGCGAAAGCACTCATTGGAAACCCAGCAGACGCTACACCGTGGGATCGGGAAAGCTTTCTGAAACTCACCTCACTTTTCATCTCCTGGTGCTCGTGTTCTCCATTCAGGCCCCCTTACTAACAATCTCCCCACTTGGAGACTCAGCGCCTTTCCATGCCTCTTTCGTACCGTCTGCAATTTGTCCGCAGGATGAACTGCAAGAGGGGGAACCAATGAGAGACTCGCTGGAGGGGTTTGGTCGGGCACATGTCACTCTCATTTCCCATCGCGAAGAAGAATTCACCAAAGGCTCAGCCTGCCACCCCGGATCGACAATAGGGCGTGAAGCCATCCAGCCGTGTTGCGTCCCACTCACAAAAAAGCGACTTGGGAAATGGAGCTCAGGGGCACTGCACTTCCCAAACCTGCAGAGTTCTAAACGATAACTATCGCCCCCAAATATATTGAGGTCAGGCTACGAAGAGGCGTTGAACGCAAGGCAGAACTGCAGGAAACGGATGTCAACGGGTACATCGGAATGGCCCCGATAGCACATGAAAAGCGCCAGAACGTGGACAATGATGCGGTTGGCCAAAAAGGGCGTATGCGTTTTTTCCTGAATATATTCAGGAAAAAACGCATACGCCCTTTTTGGCCAACCAAGCAACCTGGGAGAGCAAATCAGCACTACAAAGAAATCTCTCCCACCCCCCCCCCCCCGGGGCAAAAGGGCCAGGAGAAAAAAGTCTAAAAACCAGAAAGGCAGGGGAGGCCACGGAGTCAACGGAGCCTTGTTAAGCTGATGGGCGGGATGTCAATGGCCAACAGCCAATCTTCACAAGTGTATCCTCTTTCCCAAAACATGTAAAACACAGAACCACAGAGCATAGGGCACTTCCACACATGGGCGTTGACCTTGGGAAAATGAAAAAATCAACCAGACACAGGGACCCCAAAGTTGAGGGCTGCTGTCTTGACAAGAACCTCGACTCCGGTACACGTTTCATATCCCAGGAAAGAGCCAAGTGGACAAAGACAAGTGGACAATTGGACAAAGACAAGTGGACAAGTGGTGCTACGTAGGTCCAATGGAGTGTCACTCAGCCATGAAATCCACGTCATGAGGCTGGTAGCAGCATCCTGAGTGGATTTAGGTACGATCATCCTCAGTGAAATAAGTCCCACAAAGACAGAAACTTATGATATCACTTATCGAGGGAATGTAAAAATCGCTCCCCATGAACTGAATCCCCAAACAGAACAGAGTCACGCTTTTAGAAAACACACTTAGGCCTGCTTCAGGGGAAAGGTGAGGTGGGGTGACGCATAAAACTCGAGTTTGAAATGAGCACAGATACCCTTCCGAAAACCGAATATGGAATGGACACGACCTACTCCTTGCTCAATCAACTGGACTCACCAGACCCTGTTCATCGCACAAGTATCTATCCGACTAGTAAGCATCTTAAAAGCTAAGTCTTGATATGTCTGTGTAAGTGCATCAAGTGTGTGTAAAGCGGCCTAAAAACAGCAGGGAAAATCAGCTCACACCCATTCTGAGGATACATTTCCAACACAAAGAAGAAACAAGCAGGGCAAAACAGAGAGAAATTCTTCCAAAATGCGTTCAGGGACTGGCATGCAACCAGCATTGACCACATCTACAGCCCCAGCGGCAGAAGACATAAGGCTGGACACTCTTGGGGCTGAGACGATTGGTGAGGTTGGGAAAGCAAATGCAGACCCTTGAAAGGAATCCTGCGTGCTCCCCATTCCATGGGTCCCAACTCTCCAGGTTCAACGCAATCTTCCGACAGCGAAAGCACTCATTGGAAACCCAGCGGACGCTACACCGTGGGATCGGGAAAGCTTTCTGAAACTCACCTCACTTTTCATCTCCTGGTGCTCGTGTTCTCCATTCAGGCCCCCTTACGAACAATCTCCCCACTTGGAGACTCAGCGCCTTTCCATGCCTCTTTCGTACCGTCTGCAATTTGTCCGCAGGATGAACTGCAAGAGGGGGAACCAATGAGAGACTCGCTGGAGGTGTTTGGTCGGGCACATGTCACTCTCATTTCCCATCGCGAAGAAGAATTCACCAAAGGCTCAGCCTGCCACCCCGGATCGACAATAGGGCGTGAAGCCATCCAGCCGTGTTGCGTCCCACTCACAAAAAAAGCGACTTGGGAAATGGAGCTCAGGGGCACTGCACTTCCCAAACCTGCAGAGTTCTAAACGATAACTATCGCCCCAAAATATATTGAGGTCAGGCTACGAAGAGGCGTTGAACGCAAGGCAGAACTGCAGGAAACGGATGTCAACGGGTACAAGGGAATGGCCCCAATAGCACATGAAACGCGCCAGAACGACGACAATGATGCGGTTGGCCAAAAAGGGCGTATGCGTTTTTTCCTGAATATATTCAGGAAAAAACGCATACGCCCTTTTTGGCCAACCAAGCAACCTGGGAGAGCAAATCAGCACTACAAAGAAATCTCTCCCCCCCCCCCGGGGCAAAAGGGCCAGGCGAAAAAAGTCTAAAAACCAGAAAGGCAGGGCAGGCCACGGAGTCAACGGAGCCTTGTTAAGCTGATGGGCGGGATGTCAATGGCCAACAGCCAATCTTCACAAGTGTATCCTCTTTCCCAAAACATGTAAAACACAGAAGCACAGAGCATAGGGCACTTCCACACATGGGCGTTGACCTTGGGAAAATGAAAAAATCAACCAGACACAGGGACCCCAAAGTTGAGGGCTGCTGTCTTGACAAGAACCTCGACTCCGGTACACGTTTCATATCCCAGGAAAGAGCCAAGTGGACAAAGACAAGTGGACAAGTGGACAAAGACAAGTGGACAAGTGGACAAGTGGTGCTACGTAGGTCCAATGGAGTGTCACTCAGCCATGAAATCCACGTCATGAGGCTGGTAACAGCATCCTGAGTGGATTTAGGTACGATCATCCTCAGTGAAGTAAGTCCCACAAAGACAGAAACTTATGATATCACTTATCGAGGGAATGTAAAAATCGCTCCCCATGAACTGAATCCCCAAACAGAACAGAGACACCCTTTTAGAAAACACACTTAGGCCTGCTTCAGGGGAAAGGTGAGGTGGGGTGACGCATAAAACTCGAGTTTGAAATGAGCACAGATACCCTTCCGAAAACCGAATATGGAATGCACACGACCTACTCCTTGCTCAATCAACTGGACTCACCAGACCCTGTTCATCGCACAAGTATCTATCCGACTAGTAAGCATCTTAAAAGTTAAGTCTTGATATCTCTGTGTAAGTGCATCAAGTGGGTGTAAAGCGGCCTAAAAACAGCAGGGAAAATCAGCTCAGACCCATTCTGAGGATACATTTCCAACACAAAGAAGAAACAAGCAGGGAAAAACAGAGAGAAATTCTTCCAAAATGCGTTCAGGGACTGGCATGCAACCAGCATTGACCACATCTACAGCCCCAGCGGCAGAAGACATAAGGCTGGACACTCTTGGGGCTGAGACGATTGGTGAGGTTGGGAAAGCAAATGCAGACCCTTGAAAGGAATCCTGCGTGCTCCCCATTCCATGGGTCCCAACTCTCCAGGTTCAACGCAATCTTCCGACAGCGAAAGCACTCATTGGGAACCCAGCGGACGCTACACCGTGGGATCGGGAAAGCTTTCTGAAACTCACCTCACTTTTCATCTCCTGGTGCTCGTGTTCTCCATTCAGGCCCCCTTACGAACAATCTCCCCACTTGGAGACTCAGCGCCTTTCCATGCCTCTTTCGTACCGTCTGCAATTTGTCCGCAGGATGAACTGCAAGAGGGGGAACCAATGAGAGACTCGCTGGAGGGGTTTGGTCGGGCACATGTCACTCTCATTTCCCATCGCGAGAAGAATTCACCAAAGGCTCAGCCTGCCACCCCGGATCGACAATAGGGCGTGAAGCCATCCAGCCGTGTTGCGTCCCACTCACAAAAAAGCGACTTGGGAAATGGAGCTCAGGGGCACTGCACTTCCCAAACCTGCAGAGTTCTAAACGATAACTATCGCCCCAAAATATATTGAGGTCAGGCTACGAAGAGGCGTTGAACGCAAGCCAGAACTGCAGGAAACGGATGTCAACGGGTACATGGGAATGGCCCCGATACCACATGAAAAGCGCCAGAACGTCGACAATGATGCGGTTGGCCAGAAAGGGCGTATGCGTTTTTTCCTGAATATATTCAGGAAAAAACGCATACGCCTTTTTTGGCCAACCAAGCAACCTGGGAGAGCAAATCAGCACTAGAAAGAAATCTCTCGCCCCCCCCCCCACGGGGCAAAAGGGCCAGGCGAAAAAAGTCTAAAAACCAGAAAGGCAGGGCAGGCCACGGAGTCAACGGAGCCTTGTTAAGCTGATGGGCGGGATGCCAATGGCCAACAGCCAATCTTCACAAGTGTATCCTCTTTCCCAAAACATGTAAAACACAGAACCACAGAGCATAGGGCACTTCCACACATGGGCTTTGACCTTGGGAAAATGAAAAAATCAACCAGACACAGGGACCCCAAAGTTGAGGGCTGCTGTCTTGACAAGAACCTCGACTCCGGTACACGTTTCATATCCCAGGAAAGAGCCAAGTGGACAAAGACAAGTGGACAAGTGGACAAAGACAAGTGGACAAGTGGACAAGTGGTGCTACGTAGGTCCAATGGAGTGTCACTCAGCCATGAAATCCACGTCATGAGGCTGGTAGCAGCATCCTGAGTGGATTTAGGTACGATCATCCTCAGTGAAGTAAGTCCCACAAAGACAGAAACTTATGATATCACTTATCGAGGGAATGTAAAAATCGCTCCCCATGAACTGAATCCCCAAACAGAACAGAGTCACCCTTTTAGAAAACACACTTAGGCCTGCTTCAGGGGAAAGGTGAGGTGGGGTGACGCATAAAACTCGAGTTTGAAATGAGCACAGATACCCTTCCGAAAACCGAATATGGAATGGACACGACCTACTCCTTGCTCAATCAACTGGACTCACCAGACCCTGTTCATCGCACAAGTATCTATCCGACTAGTAAGCATCTTAAAAGCTAAGTCTTGATATCTCTGTGTAAGTGCATCAAGTGTGTGTAAAGCGGCCTAAAAACAGCAGGGAAAATCAGCTCAGACCCATTCTGAGGATACATTTCCAACACAAAGAAGAAACAAGCAGGGCAAAACAGAGAGAAATTCTTCCAAAATGCGTTCAGGGACTGGGATGCAACCAGCATTGACCACATCTACAGCCCCAGCGGCAGAAGACATAAGGCTGGACACTCTTGGGGCTGAGACGATTGCTGAGGTTGGGAAAGCAAATGCAGACCCTTGAAAGGAATCCTGCGTGCTCCCCATTCCATGGGTCCCAACTCTCCAGGTTCAACGCAATCTTCCGACAGCGAAAGCACTCATTGGAAACCCAGCGGACGCTACACCGTGGGATCGGGAAAGCTTTCTGAAACTCACCTCACTTTTCATCTCCTGGTGCTCGTGTTCTCCATTCAGGCCCCCTTACGAACAATCTCCCCACTTGGAGACTCAGCGCCTTTCCATGCCTCTTTCGTACCGTCTGCAATTTGTCCGCAGGATGAACTGCAAGAGGGGGAACCAATGAGAGACTCGCTGGAGGTGTTTGGTCGGGCACATGTCACTCTCATTTCCCATCGCGAAGAAGAATTCACCAAAGGCTCAGCCTGCCACCCCGGATCGACAATAGGGCGTGAAGCCATCCAGCCGTGTTGCGTCCCACTCACAAAAAAGCGACTTGGGAAATGGAGCTCAGGGGCACTGCACTTCCCAAACCTGCAGAGTTCTAAACGATAACTATCGCCCCCAAATATATTGAGGTCAGGCTACGAAGAGGCGTTGAACGCAAGGCAGAACTGCAGGAAACGGATGTCAACGGGTACATCGGAATGGCCCCGATAGCACATGAAAAGCGCCAGAACGTGGACAATGATGCGGTTGGCCAAAAAGGGCGTATGCGTTTTTTCCTGAATATATTCAGGAAAAAACGCATACGCCCTTTTTGGCCAACCAAGCAACCTGGGAGAGCAAATCAGCACTACAAAGAAATCTCTCGCCCCCCCCCCCCCGGGGCAAAAGGGCCAGGCGAAAAAAGTCTAAAAACCAGAAAGGCAGGGCAGGCCACGGAGTCAACGGAGCCTTGTTAAGCTGATGGGCGGGATGTCAATGGCCAACAGCCAATCTTCACAAGTGTATCCTCTTTCCCAAAACATGTAAAACACAGAACCACAGAGCATAGGGCACTTCCACACATGGGCGTTGACCTTGGGAAAATGAAAAAATCAACCAGACACAGGGACCCCAAAGTTGAGGGCTGCTGTCTTGACAAGAACCTCGACTCCGGTACACGTTTCATATCCCAGGAAAGAGCCAAGTGGACAAAGACAAGTGGACAAGTGGACAAAGACAAGTGGACAAGTGGACAAGTGGTGCTACGTAGGTCCAATGGAGTGTCACTCAGCCATGAAATCCACGTCATGAGGCTGGTAGCAGCATCCTGAGTGGATTTAGGTACGATCCTCCTCAGTGAAATAAGTCCCACAAAGACAGAAACTTATGATATCACTTATCGAGGGAATGTAAAAATCGCTCCCCATGAACTGAATCCCCAAACAGAACAGAGTCACGCTTTTAGAAAACACACTTAGGCCTGCTTCAGGGGAAAGGTGAGGTGGGGTGACGCATAAAACTCGAGTTTGAAATGAGCACAGATACCCTTCCGAAAACCGAATATGGAATGGACACGACCTACTCCTTGCTCAATCAACTGGACTCACCAGACCCTGTTCATCGCACAAGTATCTATCCGACTAGTAAGCATCTTAAAAGCTAAGTCTTGATATCTCTGTGTAAGAGCATCAAGTGGGTGTAAAGCGGCCTAAAAACAGCAGGGAAAATCAGCTCACACCCATTCTGAGGATACATTTCCAACACAAAGAAGAAACAAGCAGGGCAAAACAGAGAGAAATTCTTCCAAAATGCGTTCAGGGACTGGCATGCAACCAGCATTGACCACATCTACAGCCCCAGCGGCAGAAGACATAAGGCTGGACACTGTTGGGGCTGAGACGATTGCTGAGGTTGGGAAAGCAAATGCAGACCCTTGAAAGGAATCCTGCGTGCTCCCCATTCCATGGGTCCCAACTCTCCAGGTTCAACGCAATCTTCCGACAGCGAAAGCACTCATTGGAAACCCAGCGGACGCTACACCGTGGGATCGGGAAAGCTTTCTGAAACTCACCTCACTTTTCATCTCCTGGTGCTCGTGTTCTCCATTCAGGCCCCCTTACTAACAATCTCCCCACTTGGAGACTCAGCGCCTTTCCATGCCTCTTTCGTACCGTCTGCAATTTGTCCGCAGGATGAACTGCAAGAGGGGGAACCAATAAGAGACTCGCTGGAGCGGTTTGCTCGGGCACATGTCACTCTCATTTCCCATCGCGAAGAAGAATTCACCAAAGGCTCAGCCTGCCACCCCGGATCGACAATAGGGCGTGAAGCCATCCAGCCGTGTTGCGTCCCACTCACAAAAAAGCGACTTGGGAAATGGAGCTCAGGGGCACTGCACTTCCCAAATCTGCAGAGTTCTAAACGATAACTATCGCCACAAAATGTATTGAGGTCAGGCTACGAAGAGGCGTTGAACGCAAGGCAGAACTGCAGGAAACGGATGTCAACGGGTACATCGGAATGGCCCCGATAGCACATGAAAAGCGCCAGAACGTGGACAATGATGCGGTTGGCCAAAAAGGGCGTATGCGTTTTTTCCTGAATATATTCAGGAAAAAACGCATACGCCCTTTTTGGCCAACCAAGCAACCTGGGAGAGCAAATCAGCACTACAAAGAAATCTCTCCCCCCCCCCCCCGGGGCAAAAGGGCCAGGCGAAAAAAGTCTAAAAACCAGAAAGGCAGGGCAGGCCACGGAGTCAAGGGAGCCTTGTTAAGCTGATGGGCGAGATGTCAATGGCCAACAGCCAATCTTCACAAGTGTATCCTCTTTCCCAAAACATGTAAAACACAGAACCACAGAGCATAGGGCACTTCCACACATGGGCGTTGACCTTGGGAAAATGAAAAAATCAACCAGACACAGGGACCCCAAAGTTGAGGGCTGCTGTCTTGACAAGAACCTCGACTCCGGTACACGTTTCATATCCCAGGAAAGAGCCAAGTGGACAAAGACAAGTGGACAAGTGGACAAAGACAAGTGGACAAGTGGACAAGTGGTGCTACGTAGGTCCAATGGAGTGTCACTCAGCCATGAAATCCCCGTCATGAGGCTGGTAGCAGCATCCTGAGTGGATTTAGGTACGATCATCCTCAGTGAAGTAAGTCCCACAAAGACAGAAACTTATGATATCACTTATCGAGGGAATGTAAAAATCGCTCCCCATGAACTGAATCCCCAAACAGAACAGAGTCACCCTTTTAGAAAACACACTTAGGCCTGCTTCAGGGGAAAGGTGAGGTGGGGTGACGCATAAAACTCGAGTTTGAAATGAGCACAGATACCCTTCCGAAAACCGAATATGGAATGGACACGACCTACTCCTTGCTCAATCAACTGGACTCACCAGATCCTGTTCATCGCACAAGTATCTATCCGACTAGTAAGCATCTTAAAAGTTAAGTCTTGATATCTCTGTGTAAGTGCATCAAGTGGGTGTAAAGCGGCCTAAAAACAGCAGGGAAAATCAGCTCAGACCCATTCTGAGGATACATTTCCAACACAAAGAAGAAACAAGCAGGGCAAAACAGAGAGAAATTCTTCCAAAATGCGTTCAGGGACTGGCATGCAACCAGCATTGACCACATCTACAGCCCCAGCGGCAGAAGACATAAGGCTGGACACTCTTGGGGCTGAGACGATTGGTGAGGTTGGGAAAGCAAATGCAGACCCTTGAAAGGAATCCTGCGTGCTCCCCATTCCATGGGTCCCAACTCTCCAGGTTCAACGCAATCTTCCGACAGCGAAAGCACTCATTGGAAACCCAGCGGACGCTACACCGTGGGATCGGGAAAGCTTTCTGAAACTCACCTCACTTTTCATCTCCTGGTGCTCGTGTTCTCCATTCAGGCCCCCTTACGAACAATCTCCCCACTTGGAGACTCAGCGCCTTTCCATGCCTCTTTCGTACCGTCTGCAATTTGTCCGCAGGATGAACTGCAAGAGGGGGAACCAATGAGAGACTCGCTGGAGGGGTTTGGTCGGGCACATGTCACTCTCATTTCCCATCGCGAAGAAGAATTCACCAAAGGCTCAGCCTGCCACCCCGGATCGACAATAGGGCGTGAAGCCATCCAGCCGTGTTGCGTCCCACTCACAAAAAAGCGACTTGGGAAATGGAGCTCAGGGGCACTGCACTTCCCAAACCTGCAGAGTTCTAAACGATAACTATCGCCCCCAAATATATTGAGGTCAGGCTACGAAGAGGCGTTGAACGCAAGGCAGAACTGCAGGAAACGGATGTCAACGGGTACATTGGAATGGCCCCGATAGCACATGAAAAGCGCCAGAACGTGGACAATGATGCGGTTGGCCAAAACGGGCGTATGCGTTTTTTCCTGAATATATTCAGGAAAAAACGCATACGCCCTTTTTGGCCAACCAAGCAACCTGGGAGAGCAAATCAGCACTACAAAGAAATCTCTCGCCCCACCCCCCCGGGGCAAAAGGGCCAGGCGAAAAAAGTCTAAAAACCAGAAAGGCAGGGCAGGCCACGGAGTCAACGGAGCCTTGTTAAGCTGATGGGCGGGATGTCAATGGCCAACAGCCAATCTTCACAAGTGTATCCTCTTTCCCAAAACATGTAAAACACAGAACCACAGAGCATAGGGCACTTCCACACATGGGCGTTGACCTTGGGAAAATGAAAAAATCAACCAGACACAGGGACCCCAAAGTTGAGGGCTGCTGTCTTGACAAGAACCTCGACTCCGGTACACGTTTCATATCCCAGGAAAGAGCCAAGTGGACAAAGACAAGTGGACAAGTGGACAAAGACAAGTGGACAAGTGGACAAGTGGTGCTACGTAGGTCCAATGGAGTGTCACTCAGCCATGAAATCCACGTCATGAGGCTGGTAGCAGCATCCTGAGTGGATTTAGGTACGATCATCCTCAGTGAAGTAAGTCCCACAAAGACAGAAACTTATGATATCACTTATCGAGGGAATGTAAAAATCGCTCCCCATGAACTGAATCCCCAAACAGAACAGAGTCACCCTTTTAGAAAACACACTTAGGCCTGCTTCAGGGGAAAGGTGAGGTGGGGTGACGCATAAAACTCGAGTTTGAAATGAGCACAGATACCCTTCCGAAAACCGAATATGGAATGGACACGACCTACTCCTTGCTCAATCAACTGGACTCACCAGACCCTGTTCATCGCACAAGTATCTATCCGACTAGTAAGCATCTTAAAAGCTAAGTCTTGATATCTCTGTGTAAGTGCATCAAGTGTGTGTAAAGCGGCCTAAAAACAGCAGGGAAAATCAGCTCAGACCCATTCTGAGGATACATTTCCAACACAAAGAAGAAACAAGCAGGGCAAAACAGAGAGAAATTCTTCCAAAATGCGTTCAGGGACTGGCATGCAACCAGCATTGACCACATCTACAGCCCCAGCGGCAGAAGACATAAGGCTGGACACTCTTGGGGCTGAGACGATTGGTGAGGTTGGGAAAGCAAATGCAGACCCTTGAAAGGAATCCTGCGTGCTCCCCATTCCATGGGTCCCAACTCTCCAGGTTCAACGCAATCTTCCGACAGCGAAAGCACTCATTGGAAACCCAGCAGACGCTACACCGTGGGATCGGGAAAGCTTTCTGAAACTCACCTCACTTTTCATCTCCTGGTGCTCGTGTTCTCCATTCAGGCCCCCTTACGAACAATCTCCCCACTTGGAGACTCAGCGCCTTTCCATGCCTCTTTCGTACCGTCTGCAATTTGTCCGCAGGATGAACTGCAAGAGGGGGAACCAATGAGAGACTCGCTGGAGGGGTTTGGTCGGGCACATGTCACTCTCATTTCCCATCGCGAAGAAGAATTCACCAAAGGCTCAGCCTGCCACCCCGGATCGACAATAGGGCGTGAAGCCATCCAGCCGTGTTGCGTCCCACTCACAAAAAAGCGACTTGGGAAATGGAGCTCAGGGGCACTGCACTTCCCAAACCTGCAGAGTTCTAAACGATAACTATCGCCCCCAAATATATTGAGGTCAGGCTACGAAGAGGCGTTGAACGCAAGGCAGAACTGCAGGAAACGGATGTCAACGGGTACATCGGAATGGCCCCGATAGCACATGAAAAGCGCCAGAACGTGGACAATGATGCGGTTGGCCAAAAAGGGCGTATGCGTTTTTTCCTGAATATATTCAGGAAAAAACGCATACGCCCTTTTTGGCCAACCAAGCAACCTGGGAGAGCAAATCAGCACTACAAAGAAATCTCTCCCACCCCCCCCCCCGGGGCAAAAGGGCCAGGAGAAAAAAGTCTAAAAACCAGAAAGGCAGGGGAGGCCACGGAGTCAACGGAGCCTTGTTAAGCTGATGGGCGGGATGTCAATGGCCAACAGCCAATCTTCACAAGTGTATCCTCTTTCCCAAAACATGTAAAACACAGAACCACAGAGCATAGGGCACTTCCACACATGGGCGTTGACCTTGGGAAAATGAAAAAATCAACCAGACACAGGGACCCCAAAGTTGAGGGCTGCTGTCTTGACAAGAACCTCGACTCCGGTACACGTTTCATATCCCAGGAAAGAGCCAAGTGGACAAAGACAAGTGGACAATTGGACAAAGACAAGTGGACAAGTGGTGCTACGTAGGTCCAATGGAGTGTCACTCAGCCATGAAATCCACGTCATGAGGCTGGTAGCAGCATCCTGAGTGGATTTAGGTACGATCCTCCTCAGTGAAATAAGTCCCACAAAGACAGAAACTTATGATATCACTTATCGAGGGAATGTAAAAATCGCTCCCCATGAACTGAATCCCCAAACAAAACAGAGTCACGCTTTTAGAAAACACACTTAGGCCTGCTTCAGGGGAAAGGTGAGGTGGGGTGACGCATAAAACTCGAGTTTGAAATGAGCACAGATACCCTTCCGAAAACCGAATATGGAATGGACACGACCTACTCCTTGCTCAATCAACTGGACTCACCAGACCCTGTTCATCGCACAAGTATCTATCCGACTAGTAAGCATCTTAAAAGCTAAGTCTTGATATCTCTGTGTAAGTGCATCAAGTGTGTGTAAAGCGGCCTAAAAACAGCAGGGAAAATCAGCTCAGACCCATTCCGAGGATACATTTCCAACACAAAGAAGAAACAAGCAGGGCAAAACAGAGAGAAATTCTTCCAAAATGCGTTCAGGGACTGGCATGCAACCAGCATTGACCACATCTACAGCCCCAGCGGCAGAAGACATAAGGCTGGACACTCTTGGGGCTGAGACGATTGGTGAGGTTGGGAAAGCAAATGCAGACCCTTGAAAGGAATCCTGCGTGCTCCCCATTCCATGGGTCCCAACTCTCCAGGTTCAACGCAATCTTCCGACAGCGAAAGCACTCATTGGAAACCCAGCGGACGCTACACCGTGGGATCGGGAAAGCTTTCTGAAACTCACCTCACTTTTCATCTCCTGGTGCTCGTGTTCTCCATTCAGGCCCCCTTACGAACAATCTCCCCACTTGGAGACTCAGCGCCTTTCCATGCCTCTTTCGTACCGTCTGCAATTTGTCCGCAGGATGAACTGCAAGAGGGGGAACCAATGAGAGACTCGCTGGAGGTGTTTGGTCGGGCAAATGTCACTCTCATTTCCCATCGCGAAGAAGAATTCACCAAAGGCTCAGCCTGCCACCCCGGATCGACAATAGGGCGTGAAGCCATCCAGCCGTGTTGCGTCCCACTCACAAAAAAGCGACTTGGGAAATGGAGCTCAGGGGCACTGCACTTCCCAAACCTGCAGAGTTCTAAACGATAACTATCGCCCCCAAATATATTGAGGTCAGGCTACGAAGAGGCGTTGAACGCAAGGCAGAACTGCAGGAAACGGATGTCAACGGGTACATTGGAATGGCCCCGATAGCACATGAAAAGCGCCAGAACGTGGACAATGATGCGGTTGGCCAAAACGGGCGTATGCGTTTTTTCCTGAATATATTCAGGAAAAAACGCATACGCCCTTTTTGGCCAACCAAGCAACCTGGGAGAGCAAATCAGCACTACAAAGAAATCTCTCGCCCCCCCCCCCCCGGGGCAAAAGGGCCAGGCGAAAAAAGTCTAAAAACCAGAAAGGCAGGGCAGGCCACGGAGTCAACGGAGCCTTGTTAAGCTGATGGGCGGGATGTCAATGGCCAACAGCCAATCTTCACAAGTGTATCCTCTTTCCCAAAACATGTAAAACACAGAACCACAGAGCATAGGGCACTTCCACACATGGGCGTTGACCTTGGGAAAATGAAAAAATCAACCAGACACAGGGACCCCAAAGTTGAGGGCTGCTGTCTTGACAAGAACCTCGACTCCGGTACACGTTTCATATCCCAGGAAAGAGCCAAGTGGACAAAGACAAGTGGACAAGTGGACAAAGACAAGTGGACAAGTGGACAAGTGGTGCTACGTAGGTCCAATGGAGTGTCACTCAGCCATGAAATCCACGTCATGAGGCTGGTAGCAGCATCCTGAGTGGATTTAGGTACGATCATCCTCAGTGAAGTAAGTCCCACAAAGACAGAAACTTATGATATCACTTATCGAGGGAATGTAAAAATCGCTCCCCATGAACTGAATCCCCAAACAGAACAGAGTCACCCTTTTAGAAAACACACTTAGGCCTGCTTCAGGGGAAAGGTGAGGTGGGGTGACGCATAAAACTCGAGTTTGAAATGAGCACAGATACCCTTCCGAAAACCGAATATGGAATGGACACGACCTACTCCTTGCTCAATCAACTGGACTCACCAGACCCTGTTCATCGCACAAGTATCTATCCGACTAGTAAGCATCTTAAAAGCTAAGTCTTGATATCTCTGTGTAAGTGCATCAAGTGTGTGTAAAGCGGCCTAAAAACAGCAGGGAAAATCAGCTCACACCCATTCTGAGGATACATTTCCAACACAAAGAAGAAACAAGCAGGGCAAAACAGAGAGAAATTCTTCCAAAATGCGTTCAGGGACTGGCATGCAACCAGCATTGACCACATCTACAGCCCCAGCGGCAGAAGACATAAGGCTGGACACTCTTGGGGCTGAGACGATTGGTGAGGTTGGGAAAGCAAATGCAGACCCTTGAAAGGAATCCTGCGTGCTCCCCATTCCATGGGTCCCAACTCTCCAGGTTCAACGCAATCTTCCGACAGCGAAAGCACTCATTGGAAACCCAGCAGACGCTACACCGTGGGATCGGGAAAGCTTTCTGAAACTCACCTCACTTTTCATCTCCTGGTGCTCGTGTTCTCCATTCAGGCCCCCTTACGAACAATCTCCCCACTTGGAGACTCAGCGCCTTTCCATGCCTCTTTCGTACCGTCTGCAATTTGTCCGCAGGATGAACTGCAAGAGGGGGAACCAATGAGAGACTCGCTGGAGGGGTTTGGTCGGGCACATGTCACTCTCATTTCCCATCGCGAAGAAGAATTCACCAAAGGCTCAGCCTGCCACCCCGGATCGACAATAGGGCGTGAAGCCATCCAGCCGTGTTGCGTCCCACTCACAAAAAAGCGACTTGGGAAATGGAGCTCAGGGGCACTGCACTTCCCAAACCTGCAGAGTTCTAAACGATAACTATCGCCCCCAAATATATTGAGGTCAGGCTACGAAGAGGCGTTGAACGCAAGGCAGAACTGCAGGAAACGGATGTCAACGGGTACATCGGAATGGCCCCGATAGCACATGAAAAGCGCCAGAACGTGGACAATGATGCGGTTGGCCAAAAAGGGCGTATGCGTTTTTTCCTGAATATATTCAGGAAAAAACGCATACGCCCTTTTTGGCCAACCAAGCAACCTGGGAGAGCAAATCAGCACTACAAAGAAATCTCTCCCACCCCCCCCCCCGGGGCAAAAGGGCCAGGAGAAAAAAGTCTAAAAACCAGAAAGGCAGGGGAGGCCACGGAGTCAACGGAGCCTTGTTAAGCTGATGGGCGGGATGTCAATGGCCAACAGCCAATCTTCACAAGTGTATCCTCTTTCCCAAAACATGTAAAACACAGAACCACAGAGCATAGGGCACTTCCACACATGGGCGTTGACCTTGGGAAAATGAAAAAATCAACCAGACACAGGGACCCCAAAGTTGAGGGCTGCTGTCTTGACAAGAACCTCGACTCCGGTACACGTTTCATATCCCAGGAAAGAGCCAAGTGGACAAAGACAAGTGGACAATTGGACAAAGACAAGTGGACAAGTGGTGCTACGTAGGTCCAATGGAGTGTCACTCAGCCATGAAATCCACGTCATGAGGCTGGTAGCAGCATCCTGAGTGGATTTAGGTACGATCCTCCTCAGTGAAATAAGTCCCACAAAGACAGAAACTTATGATATCACTTACCGAGGGAATGTAAAAATCGCTCCCCATGAACTGAATCCCCAAACAGAACAGAGTCACGCTTTTAGAAAACACACTTAGGCCTGCTTCAGGGGAAAGGTGAGGTGGGGTGACGCATAAAACTCGAGTTTGAAATGAGCACAGATACGCTTCCGAAAACCGAATATGGAATGGACACGACCTACTCCTTGCTCAATCAACTGGACTCACCAGACCCTGTTCATCGCACAAGTATCTATCCGACTAGTAAGCATCTTAAAAGCTAAGTCTTGATATCTCTGTGTAAGTGCATCAAGTGTGTGTAAAGCGGCCTAAAAACAGCAGGGAAAATCAGCTCAGACCCATTCTGAGGATACATTTCCAACACAAAGAAGAAACAAGCAGGGCAAAACAGAGAGAAATTCTTCCAAAATGCGTTCAGGGACTGGCATGCAACCAGCATTGACCACATCTACAGCCCCAGCGGCAGAAGACATAAGGCTGGACACTCTTGGGGCTGAGACGATTGGTGAGGTTGGGAAAGCAAATGCAGACCCTTGAAAGGAATCCTGCGTGCTCCCCATTCCATGGGTCCCAACTCTCCAGGTTCAACGCAATCTTCCGACAGCGAAAGCACTCATTGGAAACCCAGCGGACGCTACACCGTGGGATCGGGAAAGCTTTCTGAAACTCACCTCACTTTTCATCTCCTGGTGCTCGTGTTCTCCATTCAGGCCCCCTTACGAACAATCTCCCCACTTGGAGACTCAGCGCCTTTCCATGCCTCTTTCGTACCGTCTGCAATTTGTCCGCAGGATGAACTGCAAGAGGGGGAACCAATGAGAGACTCGCTGGAGGGGTTTGGTCGGGCACATGTCACTCTCATTTCCCATCGCGAAGAAGAATTCACCAAAGGCTCAGCCTGCCACCCCGGATCGACAATAGGGCGTGAAGCCATCCAGCCGTGTTGCGTCCCACTCACAAAAAAGCGACTTGGGAAATGGAGCTCAGGGGCACTGCACTTCCCAAACCTGCAGAGTTCTAAACGATAACTATCGCCCCCAAATATATTGAGGTCAGGCTACGAAGAGGCGTTGAACGCAAGGCAGAACTGCAGGAAACGGATGTCAACGGGTACAAGGGAATGGCCCCAATAGCACATGAAACGCGCCAGAACGACGACAATGATGCGGTTGGCCAAAAAGGGCGTATGCGTTTTTTCCTGAATATATTCAGGAAAAAACGCATACGCCCTTTTTGGCCAACCAAGCAACCTGGGAGAGCAAATCAGCACTACAAAGAAATCTCTTCCCCCCCCCCCCCGGGGCAAAAGGGCCAGGCGAAAAAAGTCTAAAAACCAGAAAGGCAGGGCAGGCCACGGAGTCAACGGAGCCTTGTTAAGCTGATGGGCGGGATGTCAATGGCCAACAGCCAATCTTCACAAGTGTATCCTCTTTCCCAAAACATGTAAAACACAGAACCACAGAGCATAGGGCACTTCCACACATGGGCGTTGACCTTGGGAAAATGAAAAAATCAACCAGACACAGGGACCCCAAAGTTGAGGGCTGCTGTCTTGACAAGAACCTCGACCCCGGTACACGTTTCATATCCCAGGAAAGAGCCAAGTGGACAAAGACAAGTGGACAAGTGGACAAAGACAAGTGGACAAGTGGACAAGTGGTGCTACGTAGGTCCAATGAGTGTCACTCAGCCATGAAATCCACGTCATGAGGCTGGTAACAGCATCCTGAGTGGATTTAGGTACGATCATCCTCAGTGAAGTAAGTCCCACAAAGACAGAAACTTATGATATCACTTATCGAGGGAATGTAAAAATCGCTCCCCATGAACTGAATCCCCAAACAGGACAGAGTCACGCTTTTAGAAAACACACTTAGGCCTGCTTCAGGGGAAATGTGAGGTGGGGTGACGCATAAAACTCGAGTTTGAAATGAGCACAGATACCCTTCCGAAAACCGAATATGGAATGGACACGACCTACTCCTTGCTCAATCAACTGGACTCACCAGACCCTGTTCATCGCACAAGTATCTATCCGACTAGTAAGCATCTTAAAAGTTAAGTCTTGATATCTCTGTGTAAGTGCATCAAGTGGGTGTAAAGCGGCCTAAAAACAGCAGGGAAAATCAGCTCAGACCCATTCTGAGGATACATTTCCAACACAAAGAAGAAACAAGCAGGGCAAAACAGAGAGAAATTCTTCCAAAATGCGTTCAGGGACTGGCATGCAACCAGCATTGACCACATCTACAGCCCCAGCGGCAGAAGACATAAGGCTGGACACTCTTGGGGCTGAGACGATTGGTGAGGTTGGGAAAGCAAATGCAGACCCTTGAAAGGAATCCTGCGTGCTCCCCATTCCATGGGTCCCAACTCTCCAGGTTCAACGCAATCTTCCGACAGCGAAAGCACTCATTGGAAACCCAGCGGACGCTACACCGTGGGATCGGGAAAGCTTTCTGAAACTCACCTCACTTTTCATCTCCTGGTGCTCGTGTTCTCCATTCAGGCCCCCTTACGAACAATCTCCCCACTTGGAGACTCAGCGCCTTTCCATGCCTCTTTCGTACCGTCTGCAATTTGTCCGCAGGATGAACTGCAAGAGGGGGAACCAATGAGAGACTCTCTGGAGGTGTTTGGTCGGGCACATGTCACTCTCATTTCCCATCGCGAGAAGAATTCACCAAAGGCTCAGCCTGCCACCCCGGATCGACAATAGGGCGTGAAGCCATCCAGCCGTGTTGTGTCCCACTCACAAAAAAGCGACTTGGGAAATGGAGCTCAGGGGCACTGCACTTCCCAAACCTGCAGAGTTCTAAACGATAACTATCGCACCAAAATATATTGAGGTCAGGCTACGAAGAGGCGTTGAACGCAAGCCAGAACTGCAGGAAACGGATGTCAACGGGTACATGGGAATGGCCCCGATACCACATGAAAAGCGCCAGAACGTCGACAATGATGCGGTTGGCCAAAAAGGGCGTATGCGTTTTTTCCTGAATATATTCAGGAAAAAACGCATACGCCCTTTTTGGCCAACCAAGCAACCTGGGAGAGCAAATCAGCACTACAAAGAAATCTCTCCCCCCCCCCCCCCGGGGCAAAAGGGCCAGGCGAAAAAAGTCTAAAAACCAGAAAGGCAGGGCAGGCCACGGAGTCAAGGGAGCCTTGTTAAGCTGATGGGCGGGATGTCAATGGCCAACAGCCAATCTTCACAAGTGTATCCTCTTTCCCAAAACATGTAAAACACAGAACCAGAGAGCATAGGGCACTTCCACACATGGGCGTTGACCTTGGGAAAATGAAAAAATCAACCAGACACAGGGACCCCAAAGTTGAGGGCTGCTGTCTTGACAAGAACCTCGACTCCGGTACACGTTTCATATCCCAGGAAAGAGCCAAGTGGACAAAGACAAGTGGACAAGTGGACAAAGACAAGTGGACAAGTGGACAAGTGGTGCTACGTAGGTCCAATGGAGTGTCACTCAGCCATAAAATCCACGTCATGAGGCTGGTAGCAGCATCCTGAGTGGATTTAGGTACGATCATCCTCAGTGAAGTAAGTCCCACAAAGACAGAAACTTATGATATCACTTATCGAGGGAATGTAAAAATCGCTCCCCATGAACTGAATCCCCAAACAGAACAGAGTCACCCTTTTAGAAAACACACTTAGGCCTGCTTCAGGGGAAAGGTGAGGTGGGGTGACACATAAAACTCGAGTTTGAAATGAGCACAGATACCCTTCCGAAAACCGAATATGGAATGGACATGACCTACTCCTTGCTCAATCAACTGGACTCACCAGACCCTGTTCATCGCACAAGTATCTATCCGACTAGTAAGCATCTTAAAAGCTAAGTCTTGATATGTCTGTGTAAGTGCATCAAGTGTGTGTAAAGCGGCCTAAAAACAGCAGGGAAAATCAGCTCAGACCCATTCTGAGGATACATTTCCAACACAAAGAAGAAACAAGCAGGGCAAAACAGAGAGAAATTCTTCCAAAATGCGTTCAGGGACTGGCATGCAACCAGCATTGACCACATCTACAGCCCCAGCGGCAGAAGACATAAGGCTGGACACTCTTGGGGCTGAGACGATTGGTGAGGTTGGGAAAGCAAATGCAGACCCTTGAAAGGAATCCTGCGTGCTCCCCATTCCATGGGTCCCAACTCTCCAGGTTCAACGCAATCTTCCGACAGCGAAAGCACTCATTGGAAACCCAGCGGACGCTACACCGTGGGATCGGGAAAGCTTTCTGAAACTCACCTCACTTTTCATCTCCTGGTGCTCGTGTTCTCCATTCAGGCCCCCTTACGAACAATCTCCCCACTTGGAGACTCAGCGCCTTTCCATGCCTCTTTCGTACCGTCTGCAATTTGTCCGCAGGATGAACTGCAAGAGGGGGAACCAATGAGAGACTCGCTGGAGGGGTTTGGTCGGGCACATGTCACTCTCATTTCCCATCGCGAAGAAGAATTCACCAAAGGCTCAGCCTGCCACCCCGGATCGACAATAGGGCGTGAAGCCATCCAGCCGTGTTGCGTCCCACTCACAAAAAAGCGACTTGGGAAATGGAGCTCAGGGGCACTGCACTTCCCAAACCTGCAGAGTTCTAAACGATAACTATCGCCCCAAAATATATTGAGGTCAGGCTACGAAGAGGCGTTCAACGCAAGGCAGAACTGCAGGAAACGGATGTCAACGGGTACTTGGGAATGGCCCCGATACCACATGAAAAGCGCCAGAACGTCGACAATGATGCGGTTGGCCAAAAAGGGCGTATGCGTTTTTTCCTGAATATATTCAGGAAAAAACGCATACGCCCTTTTTGGCCAACCAAGCAACCTGGGAGAGCAAATCAGCACTACAAAGAAATCTCTTCCCCCCCCCCCCGGGGCAAAAGGGCCAGGCGAAAAAAGTCTAAAAACCAGAAAGGCAGGGCAGGCCACGGAGTCAACGGAGCCTTGTTAAGCTGATGGGCGGGATGTCAATGGCCAACAGCCAATCTTCACAAGTGTATCCTCTTTCCCAAAACATGTAAAACACAGAACCACAGAGCATAGGGCACTTCCACACATGGGCGTTGACCTTGGGAAAATGAAAAAATCAACCAGACACAGGGACCCCAAAGTTGAGGGCTGCTGTCTTGACAAGAACCTCGACCCCGGTACACGTTTCATATCCCAGGAAAGAGCCAAGTGGACAAAGACAAGTGGACAAGTGGACAAAGACAAGTGGACAAGTGGACAAGTGGTGCTACGTAGGTCCAATGGAGTGTCACTCAGCCATGAAATCCACGTCATGAGGCTGGTAGCAGCATCCTGAGTGGATTTAGGTACGATCCTCCTCAGTGAAATAAGTCCCACAAAGACAGAAACTTATGATATCACTTATCGAGGGAATGTAAAAATCGCTCCCCATGAACTGAATCCCCAAACAGAACAGAGTCACGCTTTTAGAAAACACACTTAGGCCTGCTTCAGGGGAAAGGTGAGGTGGGGTGACGCATAAAACTCGAGTTTGAAATGAGCACAGATACCCTTCCGAAAACCGAATATGGAATGGACACGACCTACTCCTTGCTCAATCAACTGGACTCACCAGACCCTGTTCATCGCACAAGTATCTATCCGACTAGTAAGCATCTTAAAAGCTAAGTCTTGATATCTCTGTGTAAGTGCATCAAGTGTGTGTAAAGCGGCCTAAAAACAGCAGGGAAAATCAGCTCAGACCCATTCTGAGGATACATTTCCAACACAAAGAAGAAACAAGCAGGGCAAAACAGAGAGAAATTCTTCCAAAATGCGTTCAGGGACTGGCATGCAACCAGCATTGACCACATCTACAGCCCCAGCGGCAGAAGACATAAGGCTGGACACTCTTGGGGCTGAGACGATTGGTGAGGTTGGGAAAGCAAATGCAGACCCTTGAAAGGAATCCTGCGTGCTCCCCATTCCATGGGTCCCAACTCTCCAGGTTCAACGCAATCTTCCGACAGCGAAAGCACTCATTGGAAACCCAGCGGACGCTACACCGTGGGATCGGGAAAGCTTTCTGAAACTCACCTCACTTTTCATCTCCTGGTGCTCGTGTTCTCCATTCAGGCCCCCTTACGAACAATCTCCCCACTTGGAGACTCAGCGCCTTTCCATGCCTCTTTCGTACCGTCTGCAATTTGTCCGCAGGATGAACTGCAAGAGGGGGAACCAATGAGAGACTCGCTGGAGGGGTTTGGTCGGGCACATGTCACTCTCATTTCCCATCGCGAAGAAGAATTCACCAAAGGCTCAGCCTGCCACCCCGGATCGACAATAGGGCGTGAAGCCATCCAGCCGTGTTGCGTCCCACTCACAAAAAAGCGACTTGGGAAATGGAGCTCAGGGGCACTGCACTTCCCAAACCTGCAGAGTTCTAAACGATAACTATCGCCCCCAAATATATTGAGGTCAGGCTACGAAGAGGCGTTGAACGCAAGGCAGAACTGCAGGAAACGGATGTCAACGGGTACAAGGGAATGGCCCCAATAGCACATGAAACGCGCCAGAACGACGACAATGATGCGGTTGGCCAAAAAGGGCGTATGCGTTTTTTCCTGAATATATTCAGGAAAAAACGCATACGCCCTTTTTGGCCAACCAAGCAACCTGGGAGAGCAAATCAGCACTACAAAGAAATCTCTTCCCCCCCCCCCGGGGCAAAAGGGCCAGGCGAAAAAAGTCTAAAAACCAGAAAGGCAGGGCAGGCCACGGAGTCAACGGAGCCTTGTTAAGCTGATGGGCGGGATGTCAATGGCCAACAGCCAATCTTCACAAGTGTATCCTCTTTCCCAAAACATGTAAAACACAGAACCACAGAGCATAGGGCACTTCCACACATGGGCGTTGACCTTGGGAAAATGAAAAAATCAACCAGACACAGGGACCCCAAAGTTGAGGGCTGCTGTCTTGACAAGAACCTCGACCCCGGTACACGTTTCATATCCCAGGAAAGAGCCAAGTGGACAAAGACAAGTGGACAAGTGGACAAAGACAAGTGGACAAGTGGACAAGTGGTGCTACGTAGGTCCAATGAGTGTCACTCAGCCATGAAATCCACGTCATGAGGCTGGTAACAGCATCCTGAGTGGATTTAGGTACGATCATCCTCAGTGAAGTAAGTCCCACAAAGACAGAAACTTATGATATCACTTATCGAGGGAATGTAAAAATCGCTCCCCATGAACTGAATCCCCAAACAGGACAGAGTCACGCTTTTAGAAAACACACTTAGGCCTGCTTCAGGGGAAATGTGAGGTGGGGTGACGCATAAAACTCGAGTTTGAAATGAGCACAGATACCCTTCCGAAAACCGAATATGGAATGGACACGACCTACTCCTTGCTCAATCAACTGGACTCACCAGACCCTGTTCATCGCACAAGTATCTATCCGACTAGTAAGCATCTTAAAAGTTAAGTCTTGATATCTCTGTGTAAGTGCATCAAGTGGGTGTAAAGCGGCCTAAAAACAGCAGGGAAAATCAGCTCAGACCCATTCTGAGGATACATTTCCAACACAAAGAAGAAACAAGCAGGGCAAAACAGAGAGAAATTCTTCCAAAATGCGTTCAGGGACTGGCATGCAACCAGCATTGACCACATCTACAGCCCCAGCGGCAGAAGACATAAGGCTGGACACTCTTGGGGCTGAGACGATTGGTGAGGTTGGGAAAGCAAATGCAGACCCTTGAAAGGAATCCTGCGTGCTCCCCATTCCATGGGTCCCAACTCTCCAGGTTCAACGCAATCTTCCGACAGCGAAAGCACTCATTGGAAACCCAGCGGACGCTACACCGTGGGATCGGGAAAGCTTTCTGAAACTCACCTCACTTTTCATCTCCTGGTGCTCGTGTTCTCCATTCAGGCCCCCTTACGAACAATCTCCCCACTTGGAGACTCAGCGCCTTTCCATGCCTCTTTCGTACCCTCTGCAATTTGTCCGCAGGATGAACTGCAAGAGGGGGAACCAATGAGAGACTCGCTGGAGGGGTTTGGTCGGGCATATGTCACTCTCATTTCCCATCGCGAAGAAGAATTCACCAAAGGCTCAGCCTGCCACCCCGGATCGACAATAGGGCGTGAAGCCATCCAGCCGTGTTGCGTCCCACTCACAAAAAAGCGACTTGGGAAATGGAGCTCAGGGGCACTGCACTTCCCAAACCTGCAGAGTTCTAAACGATAACTATCGCACCAAAATATATTGAGGTCAGGCTACGAAGAGGCGTTGAACGCAAGCCAGAACTGCAGGAAACGGATGTCAACGGGTACATGGGAATGGCCCCGATACCACATGAAAAGCGCCAGAACGTCGACAATGATGCGGTTGGCCAAAAAGGGCGTATGCGTTTTTTCCTGAATATATTCAGGAAAAAACGCATACGCCCTTTTTGGCCAACCAAGCAACCTGGGAGAGCAAATCAGCACTACAAAGAAATCTCTCCCCCCCCCCCGGGGCAAAAGGGCCAGGCGAAAAAAGTCTAAAAACCAGAAAGGCAGGGCAGGCCACGGAGTCAAGGGAGCCTTGTTAAGCTGATGGGCGGGATGTCAATGGCCAACAGCCAATCTTCACAAGTGTATCCTCTTTCCCAAAACATGTAAAACACAGAACCAGAGAGCATAGGGCACTTCCACACATGGGCGTTGACCTTGGGAAAATGAAAAAATCAACCAGACACAGGGACCCCAAAGTTGAGGGCTGCTGTCTTGACAAGAACCTCGACTCCGGTACACGTTTCATATCCCAGGAAAGAGCCAAGTGGACAAAGACAAGTGGACAAGTGGACAAAGACAAGTGGACAAGTGGACAAGTGGTGCTACGTAGGTCCAATGGAGTGTCACTCAGCCATGAAATCCACGTCATGAGGCTGGTAGCAGCATCCTGAGTGGATTTAGGTACGATCATCCTCAGTGAAGTAAGTCCCACAAAGACAGAAACTTATGATATCACTTATCGAGGGAATGTAAAAATCGCTCCCCATGAACTGAATCCCCAAACAGAACAGAGTCACGCTTTTAGAAAACACACTTAGGCCTGCTTCAGGGGAAAGGTGAGGTGGGGTGACGCATAAAACTCGAGTTTGAAATGAGCACAGATACCCTTCCGAAAACCGAATATGGAATGGACACGACCTACTCCTTGCTCAATCAACTGGACTCACCAGACCCTGTTCATCGCACAAGTATCTATCCGACTAGTAAGCATCTTAAAAGCTAAGTCTTGATATCTCTGTGTAAGTGCATCAAGTGTGTGTAAAGCGGCCTAAAAACAGCAGGGAAAATCAGCTCACACCCATTCTGAGGATACATTTCCAACACAAAGAAGAAACAAGCAAGGCAAAACAGAGAGAAATTCTTCCAAAATGCGTTCAGGGACTGGCATGCAACCAGCATTGACCACATCTACAGCCCCAGTGGCAGAAGACATAAGGCTGGACACTCTTGGGGCTGAGACGATTGGTGAGGTTGGGAAAGCAAATGCAGACCCTTGAAAGGAATCCTGCGTGCTCCCCATTCCATGGGTCCCAACTCTCCAGGTTCAACGCAATCTTCCGACAGCGAAAGCACTCATTGGAAACCCAGCGGACGCTACACCGTGGGATCGGGAAAGCTTTCTGAAACTCACCTCACTTTTCATCTCCTGGTGCTCGTGTTCTCCATTCAGGCCCCCTTACTAACAATCTGCCCACTTGGAGACTCAGCGCCTTTCCATGCCTCTTTCGTACCGTCTGCAATTTGTCCGCAGGATGAACTGCAAGAGGGGGAACCAATGAGAGACTCGCTGGAGGGGTTTGGTCGGGCATATGTCACTCTCATTTCCCATCGCGAAGAAGAATTCACCAAAGGCTCAGCCTGCCACCCCGGATCGACAATAGGGCGTGAAGCCATCCAGCCGTGTTGCGTCCCACTCACAAAAAAGCGACTTGGGAAATGGAGCTCAGGGGCACTGCACTTCCCAAACCTGCAGAGTTCTAAACGATAACTATCGCCACAAAATGTATTGAGGTCAGGCTACGAAGAGGCGTTGAACGCAAGGCAGAACTGCAGGAAACGGATGTCAACGGGTACATCGGAATGGCCCCGATAGCACATGAAAAGCGCCAGAACGTGGACAATGATGCGGTTGGCCAAAAAGGGCGTATGCGTTTTTTCCTGAATATATTCAGGAAAAAACGCATACGCCCTTTTGGGCCAACCAAGCAACCTGGGAGAGCAAATCAGCACTACAAAGAAATCTCTCCCCCCCCCCCTCGGGGCAAAAGGGCCAGGCGAAAAAAGTCTAAAAACCAGAAAGGCAGGGGAGGCCACGGAGTCAAGGGAGCCTTGTTAAGCTGATGGGCGGGATGTCAATGGCCAACAGCCAATCTTCACAAGTGTATCCTCTTTCCCAAAACATGTAAAACACAGAACCACAGAGCATAGGGCACTTCCACACATGGGCGTTGACCTTGGGAAAATGAAAAAATCAACCAGACACAGGGACCCCAAAGTTGAGGGCTGCTGTCTTGACAAGAACCTCGACTCCGGTACACGTTTCATATCCCAGGAAAGAGCCAAGTGGACAAAGACAAGTGGACAAGTGGACAAAGACAAGTGGACAAGTGGACAAGTGGTGCTACGTAGGTCCAATGGAGTGTCACTCAGCCATGAAATCCACGTCATGAGGCTGGTAGCAGCATCCTGAGTGGATTTAGGTACGATCATCCTCAGTGAAGTAAGTCCCACAAAGACAGAAACTTATGATATCACTTATCGAGGGAATGTAAAAATCGCTCCCCATGAACTGAATCCCCAAACAGAACAGAGTCACGCTTTTAGAAAACACACTTATGCCTGCTTCAGGGGAAAGGTGAGGTGGGGTGACGCATAAAACTCGAGTTTGAAATGAGCACAGATACCCTTCCGAAAACCGAATATGGAATGGACACGACCTACTCCTTGCTCAATCAACTGGACTCACCAGACCCTGTTCATCGCACAAGTATCTATCCGACTAGTAAGCATCTTAAAAGTTAAGTCTTGATATCTCTGTGTAAGTGCATCAAGTGGGTGTAAAGCGGCCTAAAAACAGCAGGGAAAATCAGCTCAGACCCATTCTGAGGATACATTTCCAACACAAAGAAGAAACAAGCAGGGCAAAACAGAGAGAAATTCTTCCAAAATGCGTTCAGGGACTGGCATGCAACCAGCATTGACCACATCTACAGCCCCAGCGGCAGAAGACATAAGGCTGGACACTCTTGGGGCTGAGACGATTGGTGAGGTTGGGAAAGCAAATGCAGACCCTTGAAAGGAATCCTGCGTGCTCCCCATTCCATGGGTCCCAACTCTCCAGGTTCAACGCAATCTTCCGACAGCGAAAGCACTCATTGGAAACCCAGCGGACGCTACACCGTGGGATCGGGAAAGCTTTCTGAAACTCACCTCACTTTTCATCTCCTGGTGCTCGTGTTCTCCATTCAGGCCCCCTTACGAACAATCTCCCCACTTGGAGACTCAGCGCCTTTCCATGCCTCTTTCGTACCGTCTGCAATTTGTCCGCAGGATGAACTGCAAGAGGGGGAACCAATGAGAGACTCGCTGGAGGTGTTTGGTCGGGCACATGTCACTCTCATTTCCCATCGCGAAGAAGAATTCACCAAAGGCTCAGCCTGCCACCCCGGATCGACAATAGGGCGTGAAGCCATCCAGCCGTGTTGCGTCCCACTCACAAAAAAGCGACTTGGGAAATGGAGCTCAGGGGCACTGCACTTCCCAAACCTGCAGAGTTCTAAACGATAACTATCGCCCCCAAATATATTGAGGTCAGGCTACGAAGAGGCGTTGAACGCAAGGCAGAACTGCAGGAAACGGATGTCAACGGGTACATCGGAATGGCCCCGATAGCACATGAAAAGCGCCAGAACGTGGACAATGATGCGGTTGGCCAAAAAGGGCGTATGCGTTTTTTCCTGAATATATTCAGGAAAAAACGCATAAGCCCTTTTTGGCCAACCAAGCAACCTGGGAGAGCAAATCAGCACTACAAAAAATCTCTCCCCCCCCCCTGGGGCAAAAGGGCCAGGCGAAAAAAGTCTAAAAACCAGAAAGGCAGGGTAGGCCACGGAGTCAACGGAGCCTTGTTAAGCTGATGGGCGGGATGTCAATGGCCAACAGCCAATCTTCACAAGTGTATCCTCTTTCCCAAAACATGTAAAACACAGAACCACAGAGCATAGGGCACTTCCACACATGGGCGTTGACCTTGGGAAAATGAAAAAATCAACCAGACACAGGGACCCCAAAGTTGAGGGCTGCTGTCTTGACAAGAACCTCGACTCCGGTACACGTTTCATATCCCAGGAAAGAGCCAAGTGGACAAAGACAAGTGGACAAGTGGACAAAGACAAGTGGACAAGTGGACAAGTGGTGCTACGTAGGTCCAATGGAGTGTCACTCAGCCATGAAATCCACGTCATGAGGCTGGTAGCAGCATCCTGAGTGGATTTAGGTACGATCATCCTCAGTGAAGTAAGTCCCACAAAGACAGAAACTTATGATATCACTTATCGAGGGAATGTAAAAATCGCTCCCCATGAACTGAATCCCCAAACAGAACAGAGTCACCCTTTTAGAAAACACACTTAGGCCTGCTTCAGGGGAAAGGTGAGGTGGGGTGACGCATAAAACTCGAGTTTGAAATGAGCACAGATACCCTTCCGAAAACCGAATATGGAATGGACACGACCTACTCCTTGCTCAATCAACTGGACTCACCAGACCCTGTTCATCGCACAAGTATCTATCCGACTAGTAAGCATCTTAAAAGCTAAGTCTTGATATCTCTGTGTAAGTGCATCAAGTGTGTGTAAAGCGGCCTAAAAACAGCAGGGAAAATCAGCTCAGACCCATTCTGAGGATACATTTCCAACACAAAGAAGAAACAAGCAGGGCAAAACAGAGAGAAATTCTTCCAAAATGCGTTCAGGGACTGGCATGCAACCAGCATTGACCACATCTACAGCCCCAGCGGCAGAAGACATAAGGCTGGACACTCTTGGGGCTGAGACGATTGGTGAGGTTGGGAAAGCAAATGCAGACCCTTGAAAGGAATCCTGCGTGCTCCCCATTCCATGGGTCCCAACTCTCCAGGTTCAACGCAATCTTCCGACAGCGAAAGCACTCATTGGAAACCCAGCAGACGCTACACCGTGGGATCGGGAAAGCTTTCTGAAACTCACCTCACTTTTCATCTCCTGGTGCTCGTGTTCTCCATTCAGGCCCCCTTACGAACAATCTCCCCACTTGGAGACTCAGCGCCTTTCCATGCCTCTTTCGTACCGTCTGCAATTTGTCCGCAGGATGAACTGCAAGAGGGGGAACCAATGAGAGACTCGCTGGAGGGGTTTGGTCGGGCACATGTCACTCTCATTTCCCATCGCGAAGAAGAATTCACCAAAGGCTCAGCCTGCCACCCCGGATCGACAATAGGGCGTGAAGCCATCCAGCCGTGTTGCGTCCCACTCACAAAAAAGCGACTTGGGAAATGGAGCTCAGGGGCACTGCACTTCCCAAACCTGCAGAGTTCTAAACGATAACTATCGCCCCCAAATATATTGAGGTCAGGCTACGAAGAGGCGTTGAACGCAAGGCAGAACTGCAGGAAACGGATGTCAACGGGTACATCGGAATGGCCCCGATAGCACATGAAAAGCGCCAGAACGTGGACAATGATGCGGTTGGCCAAAAAGGGCGTATGCGTTTTTTCCTGAATATATTCAGGAAAAAACGCATACGCCCTTTTTGGCCAACCAAGCAACCTGGGAGAGCAAATCAGCACTACAAAGAAATCTCTCCCACCCCCCCCCCGGGGCAAAAGGGCCAGGAGAAAAAAGTCTAAAAACCAGAAAGGCAGGGGAGGCCACGGAGTCAACGGAGCCTTGTTAAGCTGATGGGCGGGATGTCAATGGCCAACAGCCAATCTTCACAAGTGTATCCTCTTTCCCAAAACATGTAAAACACAGAACCACAGAGCATAGGGCACTTCCACACATGGGCGTTGACCTTGGGAAAATGAAAAAATCAACCAGACACAGGGACCCCAAAGTTGAGGGCTGCTGTCTTGACAAGAACCTCGACTCCGGTACACGTTTCATATCCCAGGAAAGAGCCAAGTGGACAAAGACAAGTGGACAATTGGACAAAGACAAGTGGACAAGTGGTGCTACGTAGGTCCAATGGAGTGTCACTCAGCCATGAAATCCACGTCATGAGGCTGGTAGCAGCATCCTGAGTGGATTTAGGTACGATCCTCCTCAGTGAAATAAGTCCCACAAAGACAGAAACTTATGATATCACTTACCGAGGGAATGTAAAAATCGCTCCCCATGAACTGAATCCCCAAACAGAACAGAGTCACGCTTTTAGAAAACACACTTAGGCCTGCTTCAGGGGAAAGGTGAGGTGGGGTGACGCATAAAACTCGAGTTTGAAATGAGCACAGATACGCTTCCGAAAACCGAATATGGAATGGACACGACCTACTCCTTGCTCAATCAACTGGACTCACCAGACCCTGTTCATCGCACAAGTATCTATCCGACTAGTAAGCATCTTAAAAGCTAAGTCTTGATATCTCTGTGTAAGTGCATCAAGTGTGTGTAAAGCGGCCTAAAAACAGCAGGGAAAATCAGCTCAGACCCATTCTGAGGATACATTTCCAACACAAAGAAGAAACAAGCAGGGCAAAACAGAGAGAAATTCTTCCAAAATGCGTTCAGGGACTGGCATGCAACCAGCATTGACCACATCTACAGCCCCAGCGGCAGAAGACATAAGGCTGGACACTCTTGGGGCTGAGACGATTGGTGAGGTTGGGAAAGCAAATGCAGACCCTTGAAAGGAATCCTGCGTGCTCCCCATTCCATGGGTCCCAACTCTCCAGGTTCAACGCAATCTTCCGACAGCGAAAGCACTCATTGGAAACCCAGCGGACGCTACACCGTGGGATCGGGAAAGCTTTCTGAAACTCACCTCACTTTTCATCTCCTGGTGCTCGTGTTCTCCATTCAGGCCCCCTTACGAACAATCTCCCCACTTGGAGACTCAGCGCCTTTCCATGCCTCTTTCGTACCGTCTGCAATTTGTCCGCAGGATGAACTGCAAGAGGGGGAACCAATGAGAGACTCGCTGGAGGGGTTTGGTCGGGCACATGTCACTCTCATTTCCCATCGCGAAGAAGAATTCACCAAAGGCTCAGCCTGCCACCCCGGATCGACAATAGGGCGTGAAGCCATCCAGCCGTGTTGCGTCCCACTCACAAAAAAGCGACTTGGGAAATGGAGCTCAGGGGCACTGCACTTCCCAAACCTGCAGAGTTCTAAACGATAACTATCGCCCCCAAATATATTGAGGTCAGGCTACGAAGAGGCGTTGAACGCAAGGCAGAACTGCAGGAAACGGATGTCAACGGGTACAAGGGAATGGCCCCAATAGCACATGAAACGCGCCAGAACGACGACAATGATGCGGTTGGCCAAAAAGGGCGTATGCGTTTTTTCCTGAATATATTCAGGAAAAAACGCATACGCCCTTTTTGGCCAACCAAGCAACCTGGGAGAGCAAATCAGCACTACAAAGAAATCTCTTCCCCCCCCCCCCGGGGCAAAAGGGCCAGGCGAAAAAAGTCTAAAAACCAGAAAGGCAGGGCAGGCCACGGAGTCAACGGAGCCTTGTTAAGCTGATGGGCGGGATGTCAATGGCCAACAGCCAATCTTCACAAGTGTATCCTCTTTCCCAAAACATGTAAAACACAGAACCACAGAGCATAGGGCACTTCCACACATGGGCGTTGACCTTGGGAAAATGAAAAAATCAACCAGACACAGGGACCCCAAAGTTGAGGGCTGCTGTCTTGACAAGAACCTCGACCCCGGTACACGTTTCATATCCCAGGAAAGAGCCAAGTGGACAAAGACAAGTGGACAAGTGGACAAAGACAAGTGGACAAGTGGACAAGTGGTGCTACGTAGGTCCAATGGAGTGTCACTCAGCCATGAAATCCACGTCATGAGGCTGGTAGCAGCATCCTGAGTGGATTTAGGTACGATCCTCCTCAGTGAAATAAGTCCCACAAAGACAGAAACTTATGATATCACTTATCGAGGGAATGTAAAAATCGCTCCCCATGAACTGAATCCCCAAACAGAACAGAGTCACGCTTTTAGAAAACACACTTAGGCCTGCTTCAGGGGAAAGGTGAGGTGGGGTGACGCATAAAACTCGAGTTTGAAATGAGCACAGATACCCTTCCGAAAACCGAATATGGAATGGACACGACCTACTCCTTGCTCAATCAACTGGACTCACCAGACCCTGTTCATCGCACAAGTATCTATCCGACTAGTAAGCATCTTAAAAGCTAAGTCTTGATATCTCTGTGTAAGTGCATCAAGTGTGTGTAAAGCGGCCTAAAAACAGCAGGGAAAATCAGCTCAGACCCATTCTGAGGATACATTTCCAACACAAAGAAGAAACAAGCAGGGCAAAACAGAGAGAAATTCTTCCAAAATGCGTTCAGGGACTGGCATGCAACCAGCATTGACCACATCTACAGCCCCAGCGGCAGAAGACATAAGGCTGGACACTCTTGGGGCTGAGACGATTGGTGAGGTTGGGAAAGCAAATGCAGACCCTTGAAAGGAATCCTGCGTGCTCCCCATTCCATGGGTCCCAACTCTCCAGGTTCAACGCAATCTTCCGACAGCGAAAGCACTCATTGGAAACCCAGCGGACGCTACACCGTGGGATCGGGAAAGCTTTCTGAAACTCACCTCACTTTTCATCTCCTGGTGCTCGTGTTCTCCATTCAGGCCCCCTTACTAACAATCTCCCCACTTGGAGACTCAGCGCCTTTCCATGCCTCTTTCGTACCGTCTGCAATTTGTCCGCAGGATGAACTGCAAGAGGGGGAACCAATGAGAGACTCGCTGGAGGGGTTTGGTCGGGCACATGTCACTCTCATTTCCCATCGCGAAGAAGAATTCACCAAAGGCTCAGCCTGCCACCCCGGATCGACAATAGGGCGTGAAGCCATCCAGCCGTGTTGCGTCCCACTCACAAAAAAGCGACTTGGGAAATGGAGCTCAGGGGCACTGCACTTCCCAAACCTGCAGAGTTCTAAACGATAACTATCGCCCCCAAATATATTGAGGTCAGGCTACGAAGAGGCGTTGAACGCAAGGCAGAACTGCAGGAAACGGATGTCAACGGGTACAAGGGAATGGCCCCAATAGCACATGAAACGCGCCAGAACGACGACAATGATGCGGTTGGCCAAAAAGGGCGTATGCGTTTTTTCCTGAATATATTCAGGAAAAAACGCATACGCCCTTTTTGGCCAACCAAGCAACCTGGGAGAGCAAATCAGCACTACAAAGAAATCTCTTCCCCCCCCCCCCCGGGGCAAAAGGGCCAGGCGAAAAAAGTCTAAAAACCAGAAAGGCAGGGCAGGCCACGGAGTCAACGGAGCCTTGTTAAGCTGATGGGCGGGATGTCAATGGCCAACAGCCAATCTTCACAAGTGTATCCTCTTTCCCAAAACATGTAAAACACAGAACCACAGAGCATAGGGCACTTCCACACATGGGCGTTGACCTTGGGAAAATGAAAAAATCAACCAGACACAGGGACCCCAAAGTTGAGGGCTGCTGTCTTGACAAGAACCTCGACCCCGGTACACGTTTCATATCCCAGGAAAGAGCCAAGTGGACAAAGACAAGTGGACAAGTGGACAAAGACAAGTGGACAAGTGGACAAGTGGTGCTACGTAGGTCCAATGAGTGTCACTCAGCCATGAAATCCACGTCATGAGGCTGGTAACAGCATCCTGAGTGGATTTAGGTACGATCATCCTCAGTGAAGTAAGTCCCACAAAGACAGAAACTTATGATATCACTTATCGAGGGAATGTAAAAATCGCTCCCCATGAACTGAATCCCCAAACAGGACAGAGTCACGCTTTTAGAAAACACACTTAGGCCTGCTTCAGGGGAAATGTGAGGTGGGGTGACGCATAAAACTCGAGTTTGAAATGAGCACAGATACCCTTCCGAAAACCGAATATGGAATGGACACGACCTACTCCTTGCTCAATCAACTGGACTCACCAGACCCTGTTCATCGCACAAGTATCTATCCGACTAGTAAGCATCTTAAAAGTTAAGTCTTGATATCTCTGTGTAAGTGCATCAAGTGGGTGTAAAGCGGCCTAAAAACAGCAGGGAAAATCAGCTCAGACCCATTCTGAGGATACATTTCCAACACAAAGAAGAAACAAGCAGGGCAAAACAGAGAGAAATTCTTCCAAAATGCGTTCAGGGACTGGCATGCAACCAGCATTGACCACATCTACAGCCCCAGCGGCAGAAGACATAAGGCTGGACACTCTTGGGGCTGAGACGATTGGTGAGGTTGGGAAAGCAAATGCAGACCCTTGAAAGGAATCCTGCGTGCTCCCCATTCCATGGGTCCCAACTCTCCAGGTTCAACGCAATCTTCCGACAGCGAAAGCACTCATTGGAAACCCAGCGGACGCTACACCGTGGGATCGGGAAAGCTTTCTGAAACTCACCTCACTTTTCATCTCCTGGTGCTCGTGTTCTCCATTCAGGCCCCCTTACGAACAATCTCCCCACTTGGAGACTCAGCGCCTTTCCATGCCTCTTTCGTACCGTCTGCAATTTGTCCGCAGGATGAACTGCAAGAGGGGGAACCAATGAGAGACTCTCTGGAGGTGTTTGGTCGGGCACATGTCACTCTCATTTCCCATCGCGAGAAGAATTCACCAAAGGCTCAGCCTGCCACCCCGGATCGACAATAGGGCGTGAAGCCATCCAGCCGTGTTGCGTCCCACTCACAAAAAAGCGACTTGGGAAATGGAGCTCAGGGGCACTGCACTTCCCAAACCTGCAGAGTTCTAAACGATAACTATCGCACCAAAATATATTGAGGTCAGGCTACGAAGAGGCGTTGAACGCAAGCCAGAACTGCAGGAAACGGATGTCAACGGGTACATGGGAATGGCCCCGATACCACATGAAAAGCGCCAGAACGTCGACAATGATGCGGTTGGCCAAAAAGGGCGTATGCGTTTTTTCCTGAATATATTCAGGAAAAAACGCATACGCCCTTTTTGGCCAACCAAGCAACCTGGGAGAGCAAATCAGCACTACAAAGAAATCTCTCCCCCCCCCCCCCCCCCGGGGCAAAAGGGCCAGGCGAAAAAAGTCTAAAAACCAGAAAGGCAGGGCAGGCCACGGAGTCAAGGGAGCCTTGTTAAGCTGATGGGCGGGATGTCAATGGCCAACAGCCAATCTTCACAAGTGTATCCTCTTTCCCAAAACATGTAAAACACAGAACCAGAGAGCATAGGGCACTTCCACACATGGGCGTTGACCTTGGGAAAATGAAAAAATCAACCAGACACAGGGACCCCAAAGTTGAGGGCTGCTGTCTTGACAAGAACCTCGACCCCGGTACACGTTTCATATCCCAGGAAAGAGCCAAGTGGACAAAGACAAGTGGACAAGTGGACAAAGACAAGTGGACAAGTGGACAAGTGGTGCTACGTAGGTCCAATGGAGTGTCACTCAGCCATGAAATCCACGTCATGAGGCTGGTAGCAGCATCCTGAGTGGATTTAGGTACGATCCTCCTCAGTGAAATAAGTCCCACAAAGACAGAAACTTATGATATCACTTATCGAGGGAATGTAAAAATCGCTCCCCATGAACTGAATCCCCAAACAGAACAGAGTCACGCTTTTAGAAAACACACTTAGGCCTGCTTCAGGGGAAAGGTGAGGTGGGGTGACGCATAAAACTCGAGTTTGAAATGAGCACAGATACCCTTCCGAAAACCGAATATGGAATGGACACGACCTACTCCTTGCTCAATCAACTGGACTCACCAGACCCTGTTCATCGCACAAGTATCTATCCGACTAGTAAGCATCTTAAAAGCTAAGTCTTGATATCTCTGTGTAAGTGCATCAAGTGTGTGTAAAGCGGCCTAAAAACAGCAGGGAAAATCAGCTCAGACCCATTCTGAGGATACATTTCCAACACAAAGAAGAAACAAGCAGGGCAAAACAGAGAGAAATTCTTCCAAAATGCGTTCAGGGACTGGCATGCAACCAGCATTGACCACATCTACAGCCCCAGCGGCAGAAGACATAAGGCTGGACACTCTTGGGGCTGAGACGATTGGTGAGGTTGGGAAAGCAAATGCAGACCCTTGAAAGGAATCCTGCGTGCTCCCCATTCCATGGGTCCCAACTCTCCAGGTTCAACGCAATCTTCCGACAGCGAAAGCACTCATTGGAAACCCAGCGGACGCTACACCGTGGGATCGGGAAAGCTTTCTGAAACTCACCTCACTTTTCATCTCCTGGTGCTCGTGTTCTCCATTCAGGCCCCCTTACGAACAATCTCCCCACTTGGAGACTCAGCGCCTTTCCATGCCTCTTTCGTACCGTCTGCAATTTGTCCGCAGGATGAACTGCAAGAGGGGGAACCAATGAGAGACTCGCTGGAGGGGTTTGGTCGGGCACATGTCACTCTCATTTCCCATCGCGAAGAAGAATTCACCAAAGGCTCAGCCTGCCACCCCGGATCGACAATAGGGCGTGAAGCCATCCAGCCGTGTTGCGTCCCACTCACAAAAAAGCGACTTGGGAAATGGAGCTCAGGGGCACTGCACTTCCCAAACCTGCAGAGTTCTAAACGATAACTATCGCCCCCAAATATATTGAGGTCAGGCTACGAAGAGGCGTTGAACGCAAGGCAGAACTGCAGGAAACGGATGTCAACGGGTACAAGGGAATGGCCCCAATAGCACATGAAACGCGCCAGAACGACGACAATGATGCGGTTGGCCAAAAAGGGCGTATGCGTTTTTTCCTGAATATATTCAGGAAAAAACGCATACGCCCTTTTTGGCCAACCAAGCAACCTGGGAGAGCAAATCAGCACTACAAAGAAATCTCTTCCCCCCCCCCCCGGGGCAAAAGGGCCAGGCGAAAAAAGTCTAAAAACCAGAAAGGCAGGGCAGGCCACGGAGTCAACGGAGCCTTGTTAAGCTGATGGGCGGGATGTCAATGGCCAACAGCCAATCTTCACAAGTGTATCCTCTTTCCCAAAACATGTAAAACACAGAACCACAGAGCATAGGGCACTTCCACACATGGGCGTTGACCTTGGGAAAATGAAAAAATCAACCAGACAGAGGGACCCCAAAGTTGAGGGCTGCTGTCTTGACAAGAACCTCGACCCCGGTACACGTTTCATATCCCAGGAAAGAGCCAAGTGGACAAAGACAAGTGGACAAGTGGACAAAGACAAGTGGACAAGTGGACAAGTGGTGCTACGTAGGTCCAATGAGTGTCACTCAGCCATGAAATCCACGTCATGAGGCTGGTAACAGCATCCTGAGTGGATTTAGGTACGATCATCCTCAGTGAAGTAAGTCCCACAAAGACAGAAACTTATGATATCACTTATCGAGGGAATGTAAAAATCGCTCCCCATGAACTGAATCCCCAAACAGAACAGAGTCACGCTTTTAGAAAACACACTTAGGCCTGCTTCAGGGGAAAGGTGAGGTGGGGTGACGCATAAAACTCGAGTTTGAAATGAGCACAGATACCCTTCCGAAAACCGAATATGGAATGGACACGACCTACTCCTTGCTCAATCAACTGGACTCACCAGACCCTGTTCATCGCACAAGTATCTATCCGACTAGTAAGCATCTTAAAAGCTAAGTCTTGATATCTCTGTGTAAGTGCATCAAGTGTGTGTAAAGCGGCCTAAAAACAGCAGGGAAAATCAGCTCACACCCATTCTGAGGATACATTTCCAACACAAAGAAGAAACAAGCAAGGCAAAACAGAGAGAAATTCTTCCAAAATGCGTTCAGGGACTGGCATGCAACCAGCATTGACCACATCTACAGCCCCAGTGGCAGAAGACATAAGGCTGGACACTCTTGGGGCTGAGACGATTGGTGAGGTTGGGAAAGCAAATGCAGACCCTTGAAAGGAATCCTGCGTGCTCCCCATTCCATGGGTCCCAACTCTCCAGGTTCAACGCAATCTTCCGACAGCGAAAGCACTCATTGGAAACCCAGCGGACGCTACACCGTGGGATCGGGAAAGCTTTCTGAAACTCACCTCACTTTTCATCTCCTGGTGCTCGTGTTCTCCATTCAGGCCCCCTTACTAACAATCTGCCCACTTGGAGACTCAGCGCCTTTCCATGCCTCTTTCGTACCGTCTGCAATTTGTCCGCAGGATGAACTGCAAGAGGGGGAACCAATGAGAGACTCGCTGGAGGGGTTTGGTCGGGCATATGTCACTCTCATTTCCCATCGCGAAGAAGAATTCACCAAAGGCTCAGCCTGCCACCCCGGATCGACAATAGGGCGTGAAGCCATCCAGCCGTGTTGCGTCCCACTCACAAAAAAGCGACTTGGGAAATGGAGCTCAGGGGCACTGCACTTCCCAAACCTGCAGAGTTCTAAACGATAACTATCGCCACAAAATGTATTGAGGTCAGGCTACGAAGAGGCGTTGAACGCAAGGCAGAACTGCAGGAAACGGATGTCAACGGGTACATCGGAATGGCCCCGATAGCACATGAAAAGCGCCAGAACGTGGACAATGATGCGGTTGGCCAAAAAGGGCGTATGCGTTTTTTCCTGAATATATTCAGGAAAAAACGCATACGCCCTTTTGGGCCAACCAAGCAACCTGGGAGAGCAAATCAGCACTACAAAGAAATCTCTCCCCCCCCCCCTCGGGGCAAAAGGGCCAGGCGAAAAAAGTCTAAAAACCAGAAAGGCAGGGGAGGCCACGGAGTCAAGGGAGCCTTGTTAAGCTGATGGGCGGGATGTCAATGGCCAACAGCCAATCTTCACAAGTGTATCCTCTTTCCCAAAACATGTAAAACACAGAACCACAGAGCATAGGGCACTTCCACACATGGGCGTTGACCTTGGGAAAATGAAAAAATCAACCAGACACAGGGACCCCAAAGTTGAGGGCTGCTGTCTTGACAAGAACCTCGACTCCGGTACACGTTTCATATCCCAGGAAAGAGCCAAGTGGACAAAGACAAGTGGACAAGTGGACAAAGACAAGTGGACAAGTGGACAAGTGGTGCTACGTAGGTCCAATGGAGTGTCACTCAGCCATGAAATCCACGTCATGAGGCTGGTAGCAGCATCCTGAGTGGATTTAGGTACGATCATCCTCAGTGAAGTAAGTCCCACAAAGACAGAAACTTATGATATCACTTATCGAGGGAATGTAAAAATCGCTCCCCATGAACTGAATCCCCAAACAGAACAGAGTCACGCTTTTAGAAAACACACTTATGCCTGCTTCAGGGGAAAGGTGAGGTGGGGTGACGCATAAAACTCGAGTTTGAAATGAGCACAGATACCCTTCCGAAAACCGAATATGGAATGGACACGACCTACTCCTTGCTCAATCAACTGGACTCACCAGACCCTGTTCATCGCACAAGTATCTATCCGACTAGTAAGCATCTTAAAAGTTAAGTCTTGATATCTCTGTGTAAGTGCATCAAGTGGGTGTAAAGCGGCCTAAAAACAGCAGGGAAAATCAGCTCAGACCCATTCTGAGGATACATTTCCAACACAAAGAAGAAACAAGCAGGGCAAAACAGAGAGAAATTCTTCCAAAATGCGTTCAGGGACTGGCATGCAACCAGCATTGACCACATCTACAGCCCCAGCGGCAGAAGACATAAGGCTGGACACTCTTGGGGCTGAGACGATTGCTGAGGTTGGGAAAGCAAATGCAGACCCTTGAAAGGAATCCTGCGTGCTCCCCATTCCATGGGTCCCAACTCTCCAGGTTCAACGCAATCTTCCGACAGCGAAAGCACTCATTGGAAACCCAGCGGACGCTACACCGTGGGATCGGGAAAGCTTTCTGAAACTCACCTCACTTTTCATCTCCTGGTGCTCGTGTTCTCCATTCAGGCCCCCTTACGAACAATCTCCCCACTTGGAGACTCAGCGCCTTTCCATGCCTCTTTCGTACCGTCTGCAATTTGTCCGCAGGATGAACTGCAAGAGGGGGAACCAATGAGAGACTCGCTGGAGGTGTTTGGTCGGGCACATGTCACTCTCATTTCCCATCGCGAAGAAGAATTCACCAAAGGCTCAGCCTGCCACCCCGGATCGACAATAGGGCGTGAAGCCATCCAGCCGTGTTGCGTCCCACTCACAAAAAAGCGACTTGGGAAATGGAGCTCAGGGGCACTGCACTTCCCAAACCTGCAGAGTTCTAAACGATAACTATCGCCCCCAAATATATTGAGGTCAGGCTACGAAGAGGCGTTGAACGCAAGGCAGAACTGCAGGAAACGGATGTCAACGGGTACATCGGAATGGCCCCGATAGCACATGAAAAGCGCCAGAACGTGGACAATGATGCGGTTGGCCAAAAAGGGCGTATGCGTTTTTTCCTGAATATATTCAGGAAAAAACGCATAAGCCCTTTTTGGCCAACCAAGCAACCTGGGAGAGCAAATCAGCACTACAAAAAATCTCTCCCCCCCCCCTGGGGCAAAAGGGCCAGGCGAAAAAAGTCTAAAATCCAGAAAGGCAGGGTAGGCCACGGAGTCAACGGAGCCTTGTTAAGCTGATGGGCGGGATGTCAATGGCCAACAGCCAATCTTCACAAGTGTATCCTCTTTCCCAAAACATGTAAAACACAGAACCACAGAGCATAGGGCACTTCCACACATGGGCGTTGACCTTGGGAAAATGAAAAAATCAACCAGACACAGGGACCCCAAAGTTGAGGGCTGCTGTCTTGACAAGAACCTCGACTCCGGTACACGTTTCATATCCCAGGAAAGAGCCAAGTGGACAAGTGGACAAAGACAAGTGGACAAGTGGTGCTACGTAGGTCCAATGGAGTGTCACTCAGCCATGAAATCCACGTCATGAGGCTGGTAGCAGCATCCTGAGTGGATTTAGGTACGATCCTCCTCAGTGAAATAAGTCCCACAAAGACAGGAACTTATGATATCACTTATCGAGGGAATGTAAAAATCGCTCCCCATGAACTGAATCCCCAAACAGAACAGAGTCACGCTTTTAGAAAACACACTTAGGCCTGCTTCAGGGGAAAGGTGAGGTGGGGTGACGCATAAAACTCGAGTTTGAAATGAGCACAGATACCCTTCCGAAAACCGAATATGGAATGGACACGACCTACTCCTTGCTCAATCAACTGGACTCACCAGACCCTGTTCATCGCACAAGTATCTATCCGACTAGTAAGCATCTTAAAAGTTAAGTCTTGATATCTCTGTGTAAGTGCATCAAGTGGGTGTAAAGCGGCCTAAAAACAGCAGGGAAAATCAGCTCAGACCCATTCTGAGGATACATTTCCAACACAAAGAAGAAACAAGCAGGGCAAAACAGAGAGAAATTCTTCCAAAATGCGTTCAGGGACTGGCATGCAACCAGCATTGACCACATCTACAGCCCCAGCGGCAGAAGACATAAGGCTGGACACTCTTGGGGCTGAGACGATTGGTGAGGTTGGGAAAGCAAATGCAGACCCTTGAAAGGAATCCTGCGTGCTCCCCATTCCATGGGTCCCAACTCTCCAGGTTCAACGCAATCTTCCGACAGCGAAAGCACTCATTGGAAACCCAGCGGACGCTACACCGTGGGATCGGGAAAGCTTTCTGAAACTCACCTCACTTTTCATCTCCTGGTGCTCGTGTTCTCCATTCAGGCCCCCTTACTAACAATCTCCCCACTTGGAGACTCAGCGCCTTTCCATGCCTCTTTCGTACCGTCTGCAATTTGTCCGCAGGATGAACTGCAAGAGGGGGAACCAATGAGAGACTCGCTGGAGGTGTTTGGTCGGGCACATGTCACTCTCATTTCCCATCGCGAAGAAGAATTCACCAAAGGCTCAGCCTGCCACCCCGGATCGACAATAGGGCGTGAAGCCATCCAGCCGTGTTGCGTCCCACTCACAAAAAAGCGACTTGGGAAATGGAGCTCAGGGGCACTGCACTTCCCAAACCTGCAGAGTTCTAAACGATAACTATCGCCCCCAAATATATTGAGGTCAGGCTACGAAGAGGCGTTGAACGCAAGGCAGAACTGCAGGAAACGGATGTCAACGGGTACATCGGAATGGCCCCGATAGCACATGAAAAGCGCCAGAACGTGGACAATGATGCGGTTGGCCAAAACGGGCGTATGCGTTTTTTCCTGAATATATTCAGGAAAAAACGCATACGCCCTTTTTGGCCAACCAAGCAACCTGGGAGAGCAAATCAGCACTACAAAGAAATCTCTCCCCCCCCACCGGGGCAAAAGGGCCAGGCGAAAAAAGTCTAAAAACCAGAAAGGCAGGGCAGGCCACGGAGTCAACGGAGCCTTGTTAAGCTGATGGGCGGGATGTCAATGGCCAACAGCCAATCTTCACAAGTGTATCCTCTTTCCCAAAACATGTAAAACACAGAACCACAGAGCATAGGGCACTTCCACACATGGGCGTTGACCTTGGGAAAATGAAAACATCAACCAGACACAGGGACCCCAAAGTTGAGGGCTGCTGTCTTGACAAGAACCTCGACTCCGGTACATGTTTCATATCCCAGGAAAGAGCCAAGTGGACAAAGACAAGTGGACAAGTGGACAAAGACAAGTGGACAAGTGGACAAGTGGTGCTACGTAGGTCCAATGGAGTGTCACTCAGCCATGAAATCCACGTCATGAGGCTGGTAGCAGCATCCTGAGTGGATTTAGGTACGATCATCCTCAGTGAAATAAGTCCCACAAAGACAGAAACTTATGATATCACTTATCGAGGGAATGTAAAAATCGCTCCCCATGAACTGAATCCCCAAACAGAACAGAGTCACGCTTTTAGAAAACACACTTAGGCCTGCTTCAGGGGAAAGGTGAGGTGGGGTGACGCATAAAACTCGAGTTTGAAATGAGCACAGATACCCTTCCGAAAACCGAATATGGAATGGACACGACCTACTCCTTGCTCAATCAACTGGACTCACCAGACCCTGTTCATCGCACAAGTATCTATCCGACTAGTAAGCATCTTAAAAGCTAAGTCTTGATATCTCTGTGTAAGTGCATCAAGTGTGTGTAAAGCGGCCTAAAAACAGCAGGGAAAATCAGCTCAGACCCATTCTGAGGATACATTTCCAACACAAAGAAGAAACAAGCAGGGCAAAACAGAGAGAAATTCTTCCAAAATGCGTTCAGGGACTGGCATGCAACCAGCATTGACCACATCTACAGCCCCAGCGGCAGAAGACATAAGGCTGGACACTCTTGGGGCTGAGACGATTGGTGAGGTTGGGAAAGCAAATGCAGACCCTTGAAAGGAATCCTGCGTGCTCCCCATTCCATGGGTCCCAACTCTCCAGGTTCAACGCAATCTTCCGACAGCGAAAGCACTCATTGGAAACCCAGCGGACGCTACACCGTGGGATCGGGAAAGCTTTCTGAAACTCACCTCACTTTTCATCTCCTGGTGCTCGTGTTCTCCATTCAGGCCCCCTTACTAACAATCTCCCCACTTGGAGACTCAGCGCCTTTCCATGCCTCTTTCGTACCGTCTGCAATTTGTCCGCAGGATGAACTGCAAGAGGGGGAACCAATGAGAGACTCGCTGGAGGTGTTTGGTCGGGCACATGTCACTCTCATTTCCCATCGCGAAGAAGAATTCACCAAAGGCTCAGCCTGCCACCCCGGATCGACAATAGGGCGTGAAGCCATCCAGCCGTGTTGCGTCCCACTCACAAAAAAGCGACTTGGGAAATGGAGCTCAGGGGCACTGCACTTCCCAAACCTGCAGAGTTCTAAACGATAACTATCGCCCCCAAATATATTGAGGTCAGGCTACGAAGAGGCGTTGAACGCAAGGCAGAACTGCAGGAAACGGATGTCAACGGGTACATCGGAATGGCCCCGATAGCACATGAAACGCGCCAGAACGACGACAATGATGCGGTTGGCCAAAAAGGGCGTATGCGTTTTTTCCTGAATATATTCAGGAAAAAACGCATACGCCCTTTTTGGCCAACCAAGCAACCTGGGAGAGCAAATCAGCACTACAAAGAAATCTCTCCCCCACCCCGGGGCAAAAGGGCCAGGCGAAAAAAGTCTAAAAACCAGAAAGGCAGGGCAGGCCACGGAGTCAACGGAGCCTTGTTAAGCTGATGGGCGGGATGTCAATGGCCAACAGCCAATCTTCACAAGTGTATCCTCTTTCCCAAAACATGTAAAACACAGAACCACAGAGCATAGGGCACTTCCACACATGGGCGTTGACCTTGGGAAAATGAAAAAATCAACCAGACACAGGGACCCCAAAGTTGAGGGCTGCTGTCTTGACAAGAACCTCGACTCCGGTACACGTTTCATATCCCAGGAAAGAGCCAAGTGGACAAAGACAAGTGGACAAGTGGACAAAGACAAGTGGACAAGTGGACAAGTGGTGCTACGTAGGTCCAATGGAGTGTCACTCAGCCATGAAATCCACGTCATGAGGCTGGTAACAGCATCCTGAGTGGATTTAGGTACGATCATCCTCAGTGAAGTAAGTCCCACAAAGACAGAAACTTATGATATCACTTATCGAGGGAATGTAAAAATCGCTCCCCATGAACTGAATCCCCAAACAGAACAGAGTCACCCTTTTAGAAAACACACTTAGGCCTGCTTCAGGGGAAAGGTGAGGTGGGGTGACGCATAAAACTCGAGTTTGAAATGAGCACAGATACCCTTCCGAAAACCGAATATGGAATGGACACGACCTACTCCTTGCTCAATCAACTGGACTCACCAGACCCTGTTCATCGCACAAGTATCTATCCGACTAGTAAGCATCTTAAAAGTTAAGTCTTGATATCTCTGTGTAAGTGCATCAAGTGGGTGTAAAGCAGCCTAAAAACAGCAGGGAAAATCAGCTCAGACCCATTCTGAGGATACATTTCCAACACAAAGAAGAAACAAGCAGGGCAAAACAGAGAGAAATTCTTCCAAAATGCGTTCAGGGACTGGCATGCAACCAGCATTGACCACATCTACAGCCCCAGCGGCAGAAGACATAAGGCTGGACACTCTTGGGGCTGAGACGATTGGTGAGGTTGGGAAAGCAAATGCAGACCCTTGAAAGGAATCCTGCGTGCTCCCCATTCCATGGGTCCCAACTCTCCAGGTTCAACGCAATCTTCCGACAGCGAAAGCACTCATTGGAAACCCAGCGGATGCTACACCGTGGGATCGGGAAAGCTTTCTGAAACTCACCTCACTTTTCATCTCCTGGTGCTCGTGTTCTCCATTCAGGCCCCCTTACGAACAATCTCCCCACTTGGAGACTCAGCGCCTTTCCATGCCTCTTTCGTACCGTCTGCAATTTGTCCGCAGGATGAACTGCAAGAGGGGGAACCAATGAGAGACTCGCTGGAGGTGTTTGGTCGGGCACATGTCACTCTCATTTCCCATCGCGAAGAAGAATTCACCAAAGGCTCAGCCTGCCACCCCGGATCGACAATAGGGCGTGAAGCCATCCAGCCGTGTTGCGTCCCACTCACAAAAAAGCGACTTGGGAAATGGAGCTCAGGGGCACTGCACTTCCCAAACCTGCAGAGTTCTAAACGATAACTATCGCCCCCAAATATATTGAGGTCAGGCTACGAAGAGGCGTTGAACGCAAGGCAGAACTGCAGGAAACAGATGTCAACGGGTACATCGGAATGGCCCCGATAGCACATGAAAAGCGCCAGAACGTGGACAATGATGCGGTTGGCCAAAACGGGCGTATGCGTTTTTTCCTGAATATATTCAGGAAAAAACGCATACGCCCTTTTTGGCCAACCAAGCAACCTGGGAGAGCAAATCAGCACTACAAAGAAATCTCTCCCCCCCCACCGGGGCAAAAGGGCCAGGCGAAAAAAGTCTAAAAACCAGAAAGGCAGGGGAGGCCACGGAGTCAACGGAGCCTTGTTAAGCTGATGGCCGGGATGTCAATGGCCAACAGCCAATCTTCACAAGTGTATCCTCTTTCCCAAAACATGTAAAACACAGAACCACAGAGCATAGGGCACTTCCACACATGGGCGTTGACCTTGGGAAAATGAAAAAATCAACCAGACACAGGGACCCCAAAGTTGAGGGCTGCTGTCTTGACAAGAACCTCGACTCCGGTACACGTTTCATATCCCAGGAAAGAGCCAAGTGGACAAAGACAAGTGGACAAGTGGACAAAGACAAGTGGACAAGTGGACAAGTGGTGCTACGTAGGTCCAATGGAGTGTCACTCAGCCATGAAATCCACGTCATGAGGCTGGTAGCAGCATCCTGAGTGGATTTAGGTACCATCATCCTCAGTGAAGTAAGTCCCACAAAGACAGAAACTTATGATATCACTTATCGAGGGAATGTAAAAATCGCTCCCCATGAACTGAATCCCCAAACAGAACAGAGACACGCTTTTAGAAAACACACTTATGCCTGCTTCAGGGGAAAGGTGAGGTGGGGTGACGCATAAAACTCGAGTTTGAAATGAGCACAGATACCCTTCCGAAAACCGAATATGGAATGGACACGACCTACTCCTTGCTCAATCAACTGGACTCACCAGACCCTGTTCATCGCACAAGTATCTATCCGACTAGTAAGCATCTTAAAAGCTAAGTCTTGATATCTCTGTGTAAGTGCATCAAGTGGGTGTAAAGCGGCCTAAAAACAGCAGGGAAAATCAGCTCAGACCCATTCTGAGGATACATTTCCAACACAAAGAAGAAACAAGCAGGGCAAAACAGAGAGAAATTCTTCCAAAATGCGTTCAGGGACTGGCATGCAACCAGCATTGACCACATCTACAGCCCCAGCGGCAGAAGACATAAGGCTGGACACTCTTGGGGCTGAGACGATTGCTGAGGTTGGGAAAGCAAATGCAGACCCTTGAAAGGAATCCTGCGTGCTCCCCATTCCATGGGTCCCAACTCTCCAGGTTCAACGCAATCTTCCGACAGCGAAAGCACTCATTGGAAACCCAGCGGACGCTACACCGTGGGATCGGGAAAGCTTTCTGAAACTCACCTCACTTTTCATCTCCTGGTGCTCGTGTTCTCCATTCAGGCCCCCTTACGAACAATCTCCCCACTTGGAGACTCAGCGCCTTTCCATGCCTCTTTCGTACCGTCTGCAATTTGTCCGCAGGATGAACTGCAAGAGGGGGAACCAATGAGAGACTCGCTGGAGGGGTTTGGTCGGGCACATGTCACTCTCATTTCCCATCGCGAGAAGAATTCACCAAAGGCTCAGCCTGCCACCCCGGATCGACAATAGGGCGTGAAGCCATCCAGCCGTGTTGCGTCCCACTCACAAAAAAGCGACTTGGGAAATGGAGCTCAGGGGCACTGCACTTCCCAAACCTGCAGAGTTCTAAACGATAACTATCGCACCAAAATATATTGAGGTCAGGCTACGAAGAGGCGTTGAACGCAAGCCAGAACTGCAGGAAACGGATGTCAACGGGTACTTGGGAATGGCCCCGATACCACATGAAAAGCGCCAGAACGTCGACAATGATGCGGTTGGCCAAAAAGGGCGTATGCGTTTTTTCCTGAATATATTCAGGAAAAAACGCATACGCCCTTTTTGGCCAACCAAGCAACCTGGGAGAGCAAATCAGCACTACAAAGAAATCTCTCGCCCCCCCCCCCCACGGGGCAAAAGGGCCAGGCGAAAAAAGTCTAAAAACCAGAAAGGCAGGGCAGGCCACCGAGTCAAGGGAGCCTTGTTAAGCTGATGGGCGGGATGCCAATGGCCAACAGCCAATCTTCACAAGTGTATCCTCTTTCCCAAAACATGTAAAACACAGAACCACAGAGCATAGGGCACTTCCACACATGGGCGTTGACCTTGGGAAAATGAAAACATCAACCAGACACAGGGACCCCAAAGTTGAGGGCTGCTGTCTTGACAAGAACCTCGACTCCGGTACACGTTTCATATCCCAGGAAAGAGCCAAGTGGACAAAGACAAGTGGACAAGTGGACAAAGACAAGTGGACAAGTGGACAAGTGGTGCTACGTAGGTCCAATGGAGTGTCACTCAGCCATGAAATCCACGTCATGAGGCTGGTAGCAGCATCCTGAGTGGATTTAGGTACGATCATCCTCAGTGAAATAAGTCCCACAAAGACAGAAACTTATGATATCACTTATCGAGGGAATGTAAAAATCGCTCCCCATGAACTGAATCCCCAAACAGAACAGAGTCACCCTTTTAGAAAACACACTTAGGCCTGCTTCAGGGGAAAGGTGAGGTGGGGTGACGCATAAAACTCGAGTTTGAAATGAGCACAGATACCCTTCCGAAAACCGAATATGGAATGGACACGACCTACTCCTTGCTCAATCAACTGGACTCACCAGACCCTGTTCATCGCACAAGTATCTATCCGACTAGTAAGCATCTTAAAAGCTAAGTCTTGATATCTCTGTGTTTGGTCGGGCACATGTCACTCTCATTTCCCATCGCGAAGAAGAATTCACCAAAGGCTCAGCCTGCCACCCCGGATCGACAATAGGGCGTGAAGCCATCCAGCCGTGTTGCGTCCCACTCACAAAAAAGCGACTTGGGAAATGGAGCTCAGGGGCACTGCACTTCCCAAACCTGCAGAGTTCTAAACGATAACTATCGCCACAAAATGTATTGAGGTCAGGCTACGAAGAGGCGTTGAACGCAAGGCAGAACTGCAGGAAACGGATGTCAACGGGTACATCGGAATGGCCCCGATAGCACATGAAAAGCGCCAGAACGTGGACAATGATGCGGTTGGCCAAAAAGGGCGTATGCGTTTTTTCCTGAATATATTCAGGAAAAAACGCATACGCCCTTTTTGGCCAACCAAGCAACCTGGGAGAGCAAATCAGCACTACAAAGAAATCTCTTCCCCCCCACCCCCGGGGCAAAAGGGCCAGGCGAAAAAAGTCTAAAAACCAGAAAGGCAGGGCAGGCCACGGAGTCAAGGGAGCCTTGTTAAGCTGATGGGCGGGATGTCAATGGCCAACAGCCAATCTTCACAAGTGTATCCTCTTTCCCAAAACATGTAAAACACAGAACCAGAGAGCATAGGGCACTTCCACACATGGGCGTTGACCTTGGGAAAATGAAAAAATCAACCAGACACAGGGACCCCAAAGTTGAGGGCTGCTGTCTTGACAAGAACCTCGACTCCGGTACACGTTTCATATCCCAGGAAAGAGCAAAGTGGACAAAGACAAGTGGACAAGTGGACAAGTGGTGCTACGTAGGTCCAATGGAGTGTCACTCAGCCATGAAATCCACGTCATGAGGCTGGTAGCAGCATCCTGAGTGGATTTAGGTACGATCATCCTCAGTGAAATAAGTCCCACAAAGACAGAAACTTATGATATCACTTATCGAGGGAATGTAAAAATCGCTCCCCATGAACTGAATCCCCAAACAGAACAGAGTCACGCTTTTAGAAAACACACTTAGGCCTGCTTCAGGGGAAAGGTGAGGTGGGGTGACGCATAAAACTCGAGTTTGAAATGAGCACAGATACCCTTCCGAAAACCGAATATGGAATGGACACGACCTACTCCTTGCTCAATCAACTGGACTCACCAGACCCTGTTCATCGCACAAGTATCTATCCGACTAGTAAGCATCTTAAAAGCTAAGTCTTGATATCTCTGTGTAAGTGCATCAAGTGGGTGTAAAGCGGCCTAAAAACAGCAGGGAAAATCAGCTCAGACCCATTCTGAGGATACATTTCCAACACAAAGAAGAAACAAGCAGGGCAAAACAGAGAGAAATTCTTCCAAAATGCGTTCAGGGACTGGCATGCAACCAGCATTGACCACATCTACAGCCCCAGCGGCAGAAGACATAAGGCTGGACACTCTTGGGGCTGAGACGATTGGTGAGGTTGGGAAAGCAAATGCAGACCCTTGAAAGGAATCCTGCGTGCTCCCCATTCCATGGGTCCCAACTCTCCAGGTTCAACGCAATCTTCCGACAGCGAAAGCACTCATTGGAAACCCAGCGGACGCTACACCGTGGGATCGGGAAAGCTTTCTGAAACTCACCTCACTTTTCATCTCCTGGTGCTCGTGTTCTCCATTCAGGCCCCCTTACGAACAATCTCCCCACTTGGAGACTCAGCGCCTTTCCATGCCTCTTTCGTACCGTCTGCAATTTGTCCGCAGGATGAACTGCAAGAGGGGGAACCAATGAGAGACTCGCTGGAGGGGTTTGGTCGGGCACATGTCACTCTCATTTCCCATCGCGAGAAGAATTCACCAAAGGCTCAGCCTGCCACCCCGGATCGACAATAGGGCGTGAAGCCATCCAGCCGTGTTGCGTCCCACTCACAAAAAAGCGACTTGGGAAATGGAGCTCAGGGGCACTGCACTTCCCAAACCTGCAGAGTTCTAAACGATAACTATCGCACCAAAATATATTGAGGTCAGGCTACGAAGAGGCGTTGAACGCAAGCCAGAACTGCAGGAAACGGATGTCAACGGGTACTTGGGAATGGCCCCGATACCACATGAAAAGCGCCAGAACGTCGACAATGATGCGGTTGGCCAAAAAGGGCGTATGCGTTTTTTCCTGAATATATTCAGGAAAAAACGCATACGCCCTTTTTGGCCAACCAAGCAACCTGGGAGAGCAAATCAGCACTACAAAGAAATCTCTCGCCCCCCCCCCCCACGGGGCAAAAGGGCCAGGCGAAAAAAGTCTAAAAACCAGAAAGGCAGGGCAGGCCACCGAGTCAAGGGAGCCTTGTTAAGCTGATGGGCGGGATGCCAATGGCCAACAGCCAATCTTCACAAGTGTATCCTCTTTCCCAAAACATGTAAAACACAGAACCACAGAGCATAGGGCACTTCCACACATGGGCGTTGACCTTGGGAAAATGAAAACATCAACCAGACACAGGGACCCCAAAGTTGAGGGCTGCTGTCTTGACAAGAACCTCGACTCCGGTACACGTTTCATATCCCAGGAAAGAGCCAAGTGGACAAAGACAAGTGGACAAGTGGACAAAGACAAGTGGACAAGTGGACAAGTGGTGCTACGTAGGTCCAATGGAGTGTCACTCAGCCATGAAATCCACGTCATGAGGCTGGTAGCAGCATCCTGAGTGGATTTAGGTACGATCATCCTCAGTGAAATAAGTCCCACAAAGACAGAAACTTATGATATCACTTATCGAGGGAATGTAAAAATCGCTCCCCATGAACTGAATCCCCAAACAGAACAGAGTCACCCTTTTAGAAAACACACTTAGGCCTGCTTCAGGGGAAAGGTGAGGTGGGGTGACGCATAAAACTCGAGTTTGAAATGAGCACAGATACCCTTCCGAAAACCGAATATGGAATGGACACGACCTACTCCTTGCTCAATCAACTGGACTCACCAGACCCTGTTCATCGCACAAGTATCTATCCGACTAGTAAGCATCTTAAAAGCTAAGTCTTGATATCTCTGTGTTTGGTCGGGCACATGTCACTCTCATTTCCCATCGCGAAGAAGAATTCACCAAAGGCTCAGCCTGCCACCCCGGATCGACAATAGGGCGTGAAGCCATCCAGCCGTGTTGCGTCCCACTCACAAAAAAGCGACTTGGGAAATGGAGCTCAGGGGCACTGCACTTCCCAAACCTGCAGAGTTCTAAACGATAACTATCGCCACAAAATGTATTGAGGTCAGGCTACGAAGAGGCGTTGAACGCAAGGCAGAACTGCAGGAAACGGATGTCAACGGGTACATCGGAATGGCCCCGATAGCACATGAAAAGCGCCAGAACGTGGACAATGATGCGGTTGGCCAAAAAGGGCGTATGCGTTTTTTCCTGAATATATTCAGGAAAAAACGCATACGCCCTTTTTGGCCAACCAAGCAACCTGGGAGAGCAAATCAGCACTACAAAGAAATCTCTTCCCCCCCACCCCCGGGGCAAAAGGGCCAGGCGAAAAAAGTCTAAAAACCAGAAAGGCAGGGCAGGCCACGGAGTCAACGGAGCCTTGTTAAGCTGATGGGCGGGATGTCAATGGCCAACAGCCAATCTTCACAAGTGTATCCTCTTTCCCAAAACATGTAAAACACAGAACCACAGAGCATAGGGCACTTCCACACATGGGCGTTGACCTTGGGAAAATGAAAAAATCAACCAGACACAGGGACCCCAAAGTTGAGGGCTGCTGTCTTGACAAGAACCTCGACTCCGGTACACGTTTCATATCCCAGGAAAGAGCAAAGTGGACAAAGACAAGTGGACAAGTGGACAAGTGGTGCTACGTAGGTCCAATGGAGTGTCACTCAGCCATGAAATCCACGTCATGAGGCTGGTAGCAGCATCCTGAGTGGATTTAGGTACGATCATCCTCAGTGAAATAAGTCCCACAAAGACAGAAACTTATGATATCACTTATCGAGGGAATGTAAAAATCGCTCCCCATGAACTGAATCCCCAAACAGAACAGAGTCACGCTTTTAGAAAACACACTTAGGCCTGCTTCAGGGGAAAGGTGAGGTGGGGTGACGCATAAAACTCGAGTTTGAAATGAGCACAGATACCCTTCCGAAAACCGAATATGGAATGGACACGACCTACTCCTTGCTCAATCAACTGGACTCACCAGACCCTGTTCATCGCACAAGTATCTATCCGACTAGTAAGCATCTTAAAAGCTAAGTCTTGATATCTCTGTGTAAGTGCATCAAGTGTGTGTAAAGCGGCCTAAAAACAGCAGGGAAAATCAGCTCAGACCCATTCTGAGGATACATTTCCAACACAAAGAAGAAACAAGCAGGGCAAAACAGAGAGAAATTCTTCCAAAATGCGTTCAGGGACTGGCATGCAACCAGGATTGACCACATCTACAGCCCCAGCGGCAGAAGACATAAGGCTGGACACTCTTGGGGCTGAGACGATTGCTGAGGTTGGGAAAGCAAATGCAGACCCTTGAAAGGAATCCTGCGTGCTCCCCATTCCATGGGTCCCAACTCTCCAGGTTCAACGCAATCTTCCGACAGCGAAAGCACTCATTGGAAACCCAGCGGACGCTACACCGTGGGATCGGGAAAGCTTTCTGAAACTCACCTCACTTTTCATCTCCTGGTGCTCGTGTTCTCCATTCAGGCCCCCTTACGAACAATCTCCCCACTTGGAGACTCAGCGCCTTTCCATGCCTCTTTCGTACCGTCTGCAATTTGTCCGCAGGATGAACTGCAAGAGGGGGAACCAATGAGAGACTCGCTGGAGGGGTTTGGTCGGGCACATGTCACTCTCATTTCCCATCGCGAAGAAGAATTCACCAAAGGCTCAGCCTGCCACCCCGGATCGACAATAGGGCGTGAAGCCATCCAGCCGTGTTGCGTCCCACTCACAAAAAAGCGACTTGGGAAATGGAGCTCAGGGGCACTGCACTTCCCAAACCTGCAGAGTTCTAAACGATAACTATCGCCCCCAAATATATTGAGGTCAGGCTACGAAGAGGCGTTGAACGCAAGGCAGAACTGCAGGAAACGGATGTCAACGGGTACAAGGGAATGGCCCCGATAGCACATGAAAAGCGCCAGAACGACGACAATGATGCGGTTGGCCAAAAAGGGCGTATGCGTTTTTTCCTGAATATATTCAGGAAAAAACGCATACGCCCTTTTTGGCCAACCAAGCAACCTGGGAGAGCAAATCAGCACTACAAAGAAATCTCTCCCCCCACCCCCGGGGCAAAAGGGCCAGGCGAAAAAAGTCTAAAAACCAGAAAGGCAGGGCAGGCCACGGAGTCAACGGAGCCTTGTTAAGCTGATGGCCGGGATGTCAATGGCCAACAGCCAATCTTCACAAGTGTATCCTCTTTCCCAAAACATGTAAAACACAGAACCACAGAGCATAGGGCACTTCCACACATGGGCGTTGACCTTGGGAAAATGAAAAAATCAACCAGACACAGGGACCCCAAAGTTGAGGGCTGCTGTCTTGACAAGAACCTCGACTCCGGTACACGTTTCATATCCCAGGAAAGAGCCAAGTGGACAAAGACAAGTGGACAAGTGGACAAAGACAAGTGGACAAGTGGTGCTACGTAGGTCCAATGGAGTGTCACTCAGCCATGAAATCCACGTCATGAGGCTGGTAGCAGCATCCTGAGTGGATTTAGGTACGATCATCCTCAGTGAAGTAAGTCCCACAAAGACAGAAACTTATGATATCACTTATCGAGGGAATGTAAAAATCGCTCCCCATGAACTGAATCCCCAAACAGAACAGAGTCACGCTTTTAGAAAACACACTTAGGCCTGCTTCAGGGGAAAGGTGAGGTGGGGTGACGCATAAAACTCGAGTTTGAAATGAGCACAGATACCCTTCCGAAAACCGAATATGGAATGGACACGACCTACTCCTTGCTCAATCAACTGGACTCACCAGACCCTGTTCATCGCACAAGTATCTATCCGACTAGTAAGCATCTTAAAAGCTAAGTCTTGATATCTCTGTGTAAGTGCATCAAGTGTGTGTAAAGCGGCCTAAAAACAGCAGGGAAAATCAGCTCAGACCCATTCTGAGGATACATTTCCAACACAAAGAAGAAACAAGCAGGGCAAAACAGAGAGAAATTCTTCCAAAATGCGTTCAGGGACTGGCATGCAACCAGCATTGACCACATCTACAGCCCCAGCGGCAGAAGACATAAGGCTGGACACTCTTGGGGCTGAGACGATTGCTGAGGTTGGGAAAGCAAATGCAGACCCTTGAAAGGAATCCTGCGTGCTCCCCATTCCATGGGTCCCAACTCTCCAGGTTCAACGCAATCTTCCGACAGCGAAAGCACTCATTGGAAACCCAGCGGACGCTACACCGTGGGATCGGGAAAGCTTTCTGAAACTCACCTCACTTTTCATCTCCTGGTGCTCGTGTTCTCCATTCAGGCCCCCTTACTAACAATCTCCCCACTTGGAGACTCAGCGCCTTTCCATGCCTCTTTCGTACCGTCTGCAATTTGTCCGCAGGATGAACTGCAAGAGGGGGAACCAATGAGAGACTCGCTGGAGGTGTTTGGTCGGGCACATGTCACTCTCATTTCCCATCGCGAAGAAGAATTCACCAAAGGCTCAGCCTGCCACCCCGGATCGACAATAGGGCGTGAAGCCATCCAGCCGTGTTGCGTCCCACTCACAAAAAAGCGACTTGGGAAATGGAGCTCAGGGGCACTGCACTTCCCAAACCTGCAGAGTTCTAAACGATAACTATCGCCCCCAAATATATTGAGGTCAGGCTACGAAGAGGCGTTGAACGCAAGGCAGAACTGCAGGAAACGGATGTCAACGGGTACATCGGAATGGCCCCGATAGCACATGAAACGCGCCAGAACGACGACAATGATGCGGTTGGCCAAAAAGGGCGTATGCGTTTTTTCCTGAATATATTCAGGAAAAAACGCATACGCCCTTTTTGGCCAACCAAGCAACCTGGGAGAGCAAATCAGCACTACAAAGAAATCTCTCCCCCACCCCGGGGCAAAAGGGCCAGGCGAAAAAAGTCTAAAAACCAGAAAGGCAGGGCAGGCCACGGAGTCAACGGAGCCTTGTTAAGCTGATGGGCGGGATGTCAATGGCCAACAGCCAATCTTCACAAGTGTATCCTCTTTCCCAAAACATGTAAAACACAGAACCACAGAGCATAGGGCACTTCCACACATGGGCGTTGACCTTGGGAAAATGAAAAAATCAACCAGACACAGGGACCCCAAAGTTGAGGGCTGCTGTCTTGACAAGAACCTCGACTCCGGTACACGTTTCATATCCCAGGAAAGAGCCAAGTGGACAAAGACAAGTGGACAAGTGGACAAAGACAAGTGGACAAGTGGACAAGTGGTGCTACGTAGGTCCAATGGAGTGTCACTCAGCCATGAAATCCACGTCATGAGGCTGGTAACAGCATCCTGAGTGGATTTAGGTACGATCATCCTCAGTGAAGTAAGTCCCACAAAGACAGAAACTTATGATATCACTTATCGAGGGAATGTAAAAATCGCTCCCCATGAACTGAATCCCCAAACAGAACAGAGTCACGCTTTTAGAAAACACACTTAGGCCTGCTTCAGGGGAAAGGTGAGGTGGGGTGACGCATAAAACTCGAGTTTGAAATGAGCACAGATACCCTTCCGAAAACCGAATATGGAATGGACACGACCTACTCCTTGCTCAATCAACTGGACTCACCAGACCCTGTTCATCGCACAAGTATCTATCCGACTAGTAAGCATCTTAAAAGCTAAGTCTTGATATCTCTGTGTAAGTGCATCAAGTGTGTGTAAAGCGGCCTAAAAACAGCAGGGAAAATCAGCTCAGACCCATTCTGAGGATACATTTCCAACACAAAGAAGAAACAAGCAGGGCAAAACAGAGAGAAATTCTTCCAAAATGCGTTCAGGGACTGGCATGCAACCAACATTGACCACATCTACAGCCCCAGCGGCAGAAGACATAAGGCTGGACACTCTTGGGGCTGAGACGATTGCTGAGGTTGGGAAAGCAAATGCAGACCCTTGAAAGGAATCCTGCGTGCTCCCCATTCCATGGGTCCCAACTCTCCAGGTTCAACGCAATCTTCCGACAGCGAAAGCACTCATTGGAAACCCAGCGGACGCTACACCGTGGGATCGGGAAAGCTTTCTGAAACTCACCTCACTTTTCATCTCCTGGTGCTCGTGTTCTCCATTCAGGCCCCCTTACGAACAATCTCCCCACTTGGAGACTCAGCGCCTTTCCATGCCTCTTTCGTACCGTCTGCAATTTGTCCGCAGGATGAACTGCAAGAGGGGGAACCAATGAGAGACTCGCTGGAGGTGTTTGGTCGGGCACATGTCACTCTCATTTCCCATCGCGAAGAAGAATTCACCAAAGGCTCAGCCTGCCACCCCGGATCGACAATAGGGCGTGAAGCCATCCAGCCGTGTTGCGTCCCACTCACAAAAAAGCGACTTGGGAAATGGAGCTCAGGGGCACTGCACTTCCCAAACCTGCAGAGTTCTAAACGATAACTATCGCCCCCAAATATATTGAGGTCAGGCTACGAAGAGGCGTTGAACGCAAGGCAGAACTGCAGGAAACGGATGTCAACGGGTACATCGGAATGGCCCCGATAGCACATGAAAAGCGCCAGAACGTGGACAATGATGCGGTTGGCCAAAACGGGCGTATGCGTTTTTTCCTGAATATATTCAGGAAAAAACGCATACGCCCTTTTTGGCCAACCAAGCAACCTGGGAGAGCAAATCAGCACTACAAAGAAATCTCTCCCCCCCCACCGGGGCAAAAGGGCCAGGCGAAAAAAGTCTAAAAACCAGAAAGGCAGGGCAGGCCACGGAGTCAACGGAGCCTTGTTAAGCTGATGGCCGGGATGTCAATGGCCAACAGCCAATCTTCACAAGTGTATCCTCTTTCCCAAAACATGTAAAACACAGAACCACAGAGCATAGGGCACTTCCACACATGGGCGTTGACCTTGGGAAAATGAAAAAATCAACCAGACACAGGGACCCCAAAGTTGAGGGCTGCTGTCTTGACAAGAACCTCGACTCCGGTACACGTTTCATATCCCAGGAAAGAGCCAAGTGGACAAAGACAAGTGGACAAGTGGACAAAGACAAGTGGACAAGTGGTGCTACGTAGGTCCAATGGAGTGTCACTCAGCCATGAAATCCACGTCATGAGGCTGGTAGCAGCATCCTGAGTGGATTTAGGTACGATCATCCTCAGTGAAATAAGTCCCACAAAGACAGAAACTTATGATATCACTTATCGAGGGAATGTAAAAATCGCTCCCCATGAACTGAATCCCCAAACAGAACAGAGTCACCCTTTTAGAAAACACACTTAGGCCTGCTTCAGGGGAAAGGTGAGGTGGGGTGACGCATAAAACTCGAGTTTGAAATGAGCACAGATACCCTTCCGAAAACCGAATATGGAATGGACACGACCTACTCCTTGCTCAATCAACTGGACTCACCAGACCCTGTTCATCGCACAAGTATCTATCCGACTAGTAAGCATCTTAAAAGCTAAGTCTTGATATCTCTGTGTTTGGTCGGGCACATGTCACTCTCATTTCCCATCGCGAAGAAGAATTCACCAAAGGCTCAGCCTGCCACCCCGGATCGACAATAGGGCGTGATGCCATCCAGCCGTGTTGCGTCCCACTCACAAAAAAGCGACTTGGGAAATGGAGCTCAGGGGCACTGCACTTCCCAAACCTGCAGAGTTCTAAACGATAACTATCGCCACAAAATGTATTGAGGTCAGGCTACGAAGAGGCGTTGAACGCAAGGCAGAACTGCAGGAAACGGATGTCAACGGGTACATAGGAATGGCCCCGATAGCACATGAAAAGCGCCAGAACGTGGACAATGATGCGGTTGGCCAAAAAGGGCGTATGCGTTTTTTCCTGAATATATTCAGGAAAAAACGCATACGCCCTTTTTGGCCAACCAAGCAACCTGGGAGAGCAAATCAGCACTACAAAGAAATCTCTTCCCCCACCCCCGGGGCAAAAGGGCCAGGCGAAAAAAGTCTAAAAACCAGAAAGGCAGGGCAGGCCACGGAGTCAAGGGAGCCTTGTTAAGCTGATGGGCGGGATGTCAATGGCCAACAGCCAATCTTCACAAGTGTATCCTCTTTCCCAAAACATGTAAAACACAGAAGCACAGAGCATAGGGCACTTCCACACATGGGCGTTGACCTTGGGAAAATGAAAAAATCAACCAGACACAGGGACCCCAAAGTTGAGGGCTGCTGTCTTGACAAGAACCTCGACTCCGGTACACGTTTCATATCCCAGGAAAGAGCAAAGTGGACAAAGACAAGTGGACAAGTGGACAAGTGGTGCTACGTAGGTCCAATGGAGTGTCACTCAGCCATGAAATCCACGTCATGAGGCTGGTAGCAGCATCCTGAGTGGATTTAGGTACGATCATCCTCAGTGAAATAAGTCCCACAAAGACAGAAACTTATGATATCACTTATCGAGGGAATGTAAAAATCGCTCCCCATGAACTGAATCCCCAAACAGAACAGAGTCACGCTTTTAGAAAACACACTTAGGCCTGCTTCAGGGGAAAGGTGAGGTGGGGTGACGCATAAAACTCGAGTTTGAAATGAGCACAGATACCCTTCCGAAAACCGAATATGGAATGGACACGACCTACTCCTTGCTCAATCAACTGGACTCACCAGACCCTGTTCATCGCACAAGTATCTATCCGACTAGTAAGCATCTTAAAAGCTAAGTCTTGATATCTCTGTGTAAGTGCATCAAGTGTGTGTAAAGCGGCCTAAAAACAGCAGGGAAAATCAGCTCAGACCCATTCTGAGGATACATTTCCAACACAAAGAAGAAACAAGCAGGGCAAAACAGAGAGAAATTCTTCCAAAATGCGTTCAGGGACTGGCATGCAACCAACATTGACCACATCTACAGCCCCAGCGGCAGAAGACATAAGGCTGGACACTCTTGGGGCTGAGACGATTGCTGAGGTTGGGAAAGCAAATGCAGACCCTTGAAAGGAATCCTGCGTGCTCCCCATTCCATGGGTCCCAACTCTCCAGGTTCAACGCAATCTTCCGACAGCGAAAGCACTCATTGGAAACCCAGCGGACGCTACACCGTGGGATCGGGAAAGCTTTCTGAAACTCACCTCACTTTTCATCTCCTGGTGCTCGTGTTCTCCATTCAGGCCCCCTTACGAACAATCTCCCCACTTGGAGACTCAGCGCCTTTCCATGCCTCTTTCGTACCGTCTGCAATTTGTCCGCAGGATGAACTGCAAGAGGGGGAACCAATGAGAGACTCGCTGGAGCGGTTTGGTCGGGCACATGTCACTCTCATTTCCCATCGCGAAGAAGAATTCACCAAAGGCTCAGCCTGCCACCCCGGATCGACAATAGGGCGTGAAGCCATCCAGCCGTGTTGCGTCCCACTCACAAAAAAGCGACTTGGGAAATGGAGCTCAGGGGCACTGCACTTCCCAAACCTGCAGAGTTCTAAACGATAACTATCGCCCCCAAATATATTGAGGTCAGGCTACGAAGAGGCGTTGAACGCAAGGCAGAACTGCAGGAAACGGATGTCAACGGGTACAAGGGAATGGCCCCGATAGCACATGAAAAGCGCCAGAACGTCGACAATGATGCAGTTGGCCAAAAAGGGCGTATGCGTTTTTTCCTGAATATATTCAGGAAAAAACTCATACGCCCTTTTTGGCCAACCAAGCAACCTGGGAGAGCAAATCAGCACTACAAAGAAATCTCTCCCCCCCCCCCGGGGCAAAAGGGCCAGGCGAAAAAAGTCTAAAAACCAGAAAGGCAGGGCAGGCCACGGAGTCAACGGAGCCTTGTTAAGCTGATGGGCGGGATGTCAATGGCCAACAGCCAATCTTCACAAGTGTATCCTCTTTCCCAAAACATGTAAAACACAGAAGCACAGAGCATAGGGCACTTCCACACATGGGCGTTGACCTTGGGAAAATGAAAAAATCAACCAGACACAGGGACCCCAAAGTTGAGGGCTGCTGTCTTGACAAGAACCTCGACTCCGGTACACGTTTCATATCCCAGGAAAGAGCCAAGTGGACAAAGACAAGTGGACAAGTGGACAAGTGGTGCTACGTAGGTCCAATGGAGTGTCACTCAGCCATGAAATCCACGTCATGAGGCTGGTAGCAGCATCCTGAGTGGATTTAGGTACGATCATCCTCAGTGAAGTAAGTCCCACAAAGACAGAAACTTATGATATCACTTATCGAGGGAATGTAAAAATCGCTCCCCATGAACTGAATCCCCAAACAGAACAGAGTCACGCTTTTAGAAAACACACTTAGGCCTGCTTCAGGGGAAAGGTGAGGTGGGGTGACGCATAAAACTCGAGTTTGAAATGAGCACAGATACCCTTCCGAAAACCGAATATGGAATGGACACGACCTACTCCTTGCTCAATCAACTGGACTCACCAGACCCTGTTCATCGCACAAGTATCTATCCGACTAGTAAGCATCTTAAAAGCTAAGTCTTGATATCTCTGTGTAAGTGCATCAAGTGTGTGTAAAGCGGCCTAAAAACAGCAGGGAAAATCAGCTCAGACCCATTCTGAGGATACATTTCCAACACAAAGAAGAAACAAGCAGGGCAAAACAGAGAGAAATTCTTCCAAAATGCGTTCAGGGACTGGCATGCAACCAACATTGACCACATCTACAGCCCCAGCGGCAGAAGACTTAAGGCTGGACACTCTTGGGGCTGAGACGATTGGTGAGGTTGGGAAAGCAAATGCAGACCCTTGAAAGGAATCCTGCGTGCTCCCCATTCCATGGGTCCCAACTCTCCAGGTTCAACGCAATCTTCCGACAGCGAAAGCACTCATTGGAAACCCAGCGGACGCTACACCGTGGGATCGGGAAAGCTTTCTGAAACTCACCTCACTTTTCATCTCCTGGTGCTCGTGTTCTCCATTCAGGCCCCCTTACGAACAATCTCCCCACTTGGAGACTCAGCGCCTTTCCATGCCTCTTTCGTACCGTCTGCAATTTGTCCGCAGGATGAACTGCAAGAGGGGGAACCAATGAGAGACTCGCTGGAGCGGTTTGGTCGGGCACATGTCACTCTCATTTCCCATCGCGAAGAAGAATTCACCAAAGGCTCAGCCTGCCACCCCGGATCGACAATAGGGCGTGAAGCCATCCAGCCGTGTTGCGTCCCACTCACAAAAAAGCGACTTGGGAAATGGAGCTCAGGGGCACTGCACTTCCCAAACCTGCAGAGTTCTAAACGATAACTATCGCCCCCAAATATATTGAGGTCAGGCTACGAAGAGGCGTTGAACGCAAGGCAGAACTGCAGGAAACGGATGTCAACGGGTACATCGGAATGGCCCCGATAGCACATGAAAAGCGCCAGAACGTGGACAATGATGCGGTTGGCCAAAAAGGGCGTATGCGTTTTTTCCTGAATATATTCAGGAAAAAACGCATACGCCCTTTTTGGCCAACCAAGCAACCTGGGAGAGCAAATCAGCACTACAAAGAAATCTCTCGCCCCCCCCCCCCCCACGGGGCAAAAGGGCCAGGCGAAAAAAGTCTAAAAACCAGAAAGGCAAGGCAGGCCACGGAGTCAAGGGAGCCTTGTTAAGCTGATGGGCGGGATGTCAATGGCCAACAGCCAATCTTCACAAGTGTATCCTCTTTCCCAAAACATGTAAAACACAGAAGCACAGAGCATAGGGCACTTCCACACATGGGCGTTGACCTTGGGAAAATGAAAAAATCAACCAGACACAGGGACCCCAAAGTTGAGGGCTGCTGTCTTGACAAGAACCTCGACTCCGGTACACGTTTCATATCCCAGGAAAGAGCCAAGTGGACAAAGACAAGTGGACAAGTGGACAAGTGGTGCTACGTAGGTCCAATGGAGTGTCACTCAGCCATGAAATCCACGTCATGAGGCTGGTAGCAGCATCCTGAGTGGATTTAGGTACGATCATCCTCAGTGAAGTAAGTCCCACAAAGACAGAAACTTATGATATCACTTATCGAGGGAATGTAAAAATCGCTCCCCATGAACTGAATCCCCAAACAGAACAGAGTCACGCTTTTAGAAAACACACTTAGGCCTGCTTCAGGGGAAAGGTGAGGTGGGGTGACGCATAAAACTCGAGTTTGAAATGAGCACAGATACCCTTCCGAAAACCGAATATGGAATGGACACGACCTACTCCTTGCTCAATCAACTGGACTCACCAGACCCTGTTCATCGCACAAGTATCTATCCGACTAGTAAGCATCTTAAAAGCTAAGTCTTGATATCTCTGTGTAAGTGCATCAAGTGTGTGTAAAGCGGCCTAAAAACAGCAGGGAAAATCAGCTCAGACCCATTCTGAGGATACATTTCCAACACAAAGAAGAAACAAGCAGGGCAAAACAGAGAGAAATTCTTCCAAAATGCGTTCAGGGACTGGCATGCAACCAGCATTGACCACATCTACAGCCCCAGCGGCAGAAGACATAAGGCTGGACACTCTTGGGGCTGAGACGATTGCTGAGGTTGGGAAAGCAAATGCAGACCCTTGAAAGGAATCCTGCGTGCTCCCCATTCCATGGGTCCCAACTCTCCAGGTTCAACGCAATCTTCCGACAGCGAAAGCACTCATTGGAAACCCAGCGGACGCTACACCGTGGGATCGGGAAAGCTTTCTGAAACTCACCTCACTTTTCATCTCCTGGTGCTCGTGTTCTCCATTCAGGCCCCCTTACGAACAATCTCCCCACTTGGAGACTCAGCGCCTTTCCATGCCTCTTTCGTACCGTCTGCAATTTGTCCGCAGGATGAACTGCAAGAGGGGGAACCAATGAGAGACTCGCTGGAGGGGTTTGGTCGGGCACATGTCACTCTCATTTCCCATCGCGAAGAAGAATTCACCAAAGGCTCAGCCTGCCACCCCGGATCGACAATAGGGCGTGAAGCCATCCAGCCGTGTTGCGTCCCACTCACAAAAAAGCGACTTGGGAAATGGAGCTCAGGGGCACTGCACTTCCCAAACCTGCAGAGTTCTAAACGATAACTATCGCCCCCAAATATATTGAGGTCAGGCTACGAAGAGGCGTTGAACGCAAGCCAGAACTGCAGGAAACGGATGTCAACGGGTACAAGGGAATGGCCCCGATAGCACATGAAAAGCGCCAGAACGTGGACAATGATGCGGTTGGCCAAAAAGGGCGTATGCGTTTTTTCCTGAATATATTCAGGAAAAAACGCATACGCCCTTTTTGGCCAACCAAGCAACCTGGGAGAGCAAATCAGCACTACAAAGAAATCTCTCGCCCCCCCCCCCCCGCCGGGGCAAAAGGGCCAGGCGAAAAAAGTCTAAAAACCAGAAAGGCAAGGCAGGCCACGGAGTCAAGGGAGCCTTGTTAAGCTGATGGGCGGGATGTCAATGGCCAACAGCCAATCTTCACAAGTGTATCCTCTTTCCCAAAACATGTAAAACACAGAACCACAGAGCATAGGGCACTTCCACACATGGGCGTTGACCTTGGGAAAATGAAAAAATCAACCAGACACAGGGACCCCAAAGTTGAGGGCTGCTGTCTTGACAAGAACCTCGACTCCGGTACACGTTTCATATCCCAGGAAAGAGCCAAGTGGACAAAGACAAGTGGACAAGTGGACAAAGACAAGTGGACAAGTGGACAAGTGGTGCTACGTAGGTCCAATGGAGTGTCACTCAGCCATGAAATCCACGTCATGAGGCTGGTAGCAGCATCCTGAGTGGATTTAGGTACGATCATCCTCAGTGAAGTAAGTCCCACAAAGACAGAAACTTATGATATCACTTATCGAGGGAATGTAAAAATCGCTCCCCATGAACTGAATCCCCAAACAGAACAGAGTCACCCTTTTAGAAAACACACTTAGGCCTGCTTCAGGGGAAAGGTGAGGTGGGGTGACGCATAAAACTCGAGTTTGAAATGAGCACAGATACCCTTCCGAAAACCGAATATGGAATGGACACGACCTACTCCTTGCTCAATCAACTGGACTCACCAGACCCTGTTCATCGCACAAGTATCTATCCGACTAGTAAGCATCTTAAAAGCTAAGTCTTGATATCTCTGTGTAAGTGCATCAAGTGTGTGTAAAGCGGCCTAAAAACAGCAGGGAAAATCAGCTCAGACCCATTCTGAGGATACATTTCCAACACAAAGAAGAAACAAGCAGGGCAAAACAGAGAGAAATTCTTCCAAAATGCGTTCAGGGACTGGCATGCAACCAGCATTGACCACATCTACAGCCCCAGCGGCAGAAGACATAAGGCTGGACACTCTTGGGGCTGAGACGATTGGTGAGGTTGGGAAAGCAAATGCAGACCCTTGAAAGGAATCCTGCGTGCTCCCCATTCCATGGGTCCCAACTCTCCAGGTTCAACGCAATCTTCCGACAGCGAAAGCACTCATTGGAAACCCAGCGGACGCTACACCGTGGGATCGGGAAAGCTTTCTGAAACTCACCTCACTTTTCATCTCCTGGTGCTCGTGTTCTCCATTCAGGCCCCCTTACTAACAATCTCCCCACTTGGAGACTCAGCGCCTTTCCATGCCTCTTTCGTACCGTCTGCAATTTGTCCGCAGGATGAACTGCAAGAGGGGGAACCAATGAGAGACTCGCTGGAGCGGTTTGGTCGGGCACATGTCACTCTCATTTCCCATCGCGAAGAAGAATTCACCAAAGGCTCAGCCTGCCACCCCGGATCGACAATAGGGCGTGAAGCCATCCAGCCGTGTTGCGTCCCACTCACAAAAAAGCGACTTGGGAAATGGAGCTCAGGGGCACTGCACTTCCCAAACCTGCAGAGTTCTAAACGATAACTATCGCCCCAAAATATATTAAGGTCAGGCTACGAAGAGGCGTTGAACGCAAGGCAGAACTGCAGGAAACGGATGTCAACGGGTACATGGGAATGGCCCCGATAGCACATGAAAAGCGCCAGAACGTCGACAATGATGCGGTTGGCCAAAAAGGGCGTATGCGTTTTTTCCTGAATATATTCAGGAAAAAACGCATACGCCCTTTTTGGCCAACCAAGCAACCTGGGAGAGCAAATCAGCACTACAAAGAAATCTCTCGCCCCACCCCCCCGGGGCAAAAGGGCCAGGCGAAAAAAGTCTAAAATCCAGAAAGGCAGGGCAGGCCACGGAGTCAACGGAGCCTTGTTAAGCTGATGGGCGGGATGTCAATGGCCAACAGCCAATCTTCACAAGTGTATCCTCTTTCCCAAAACATGTAAAACACAGAAGCACAGAGCATAGGGCACTTCCACACATGGGCGTTGACCTTGGGAAAATGAAAAAATCAACCAGACACAGGGACCCCAAAGTTGAGGGCTGCTGTCTTGACAAGAACCTCGACTCCGGTACACGTTTCATATCCCAGGAAAGAGCCAAGTGGACAAAGACAAGTGGACAAGTGGACAAAGACAAGTGGACAAGTGGACAAGTGGTGCTACGTAGGTCCAATGGAGTGTCACTCAGCCATGAAATCCACGTCATGAGGCTGGTAGCAGCATCCTGAGTGGATTTAGGTACGATCATCCTCAGTGAAATAAGTCCCACAAAAAAAGAAACTTATGATATCACTTATCGAGGGAATGTAAAAATCGCTCCCCATGAACTGAATCCCCAAACAGAACAGAGTCACGCTTTTAGAAAACACACTTAGGCCTGCTTCAGGGGAAAGGTGAGGTGGGGTGACGCATAAAACTCGAGTTTGAAATGAGCACAGATACCCTTCCGAAAACCGAATATGGAATGGACACGACCTACTCCTTGCTCAATCAACTGGACTCACCAGACCCTGTTCATCGCACAAGTATCTATCCGACTAGTAAGCATCTTAAAAGCTAAGTCTTGATATCTCTGTGTAAGTGCATCAAGTGTGTGTAAAGCGGCCTAAAAACAGCAGGGAAAATCAGCTCAGACCCATTCTGAGGATACATTTCCAACACAAAGAAGAAACAAGCAGGGCAAAACAGAGAGAAATGCTTCCAAAATGCGTTCAGGGACTGGCATGCAACCAGGATTGACCACATCTACAGCCCCAGCGGCAGAAGACATAAGGCTGGACACTCTTGGGGCTGAGATGATTGGTGAGGTTGGGAAAGCAAATGCAGACCCTTGAAAGGAATCCTGCGTGCTCCCCATTCCATGGGTCCCAACTCTCCAGTTTCAACGCAACCTTCCGACAGCGAATGCACTCATTGGAAACCCAGCGGACGCTACACCGTGGGATCGGGAAAGCTTTCTGAAACTCACCTCACTTTTCATCTCCTGGTGCTCGTGTTCTCCATTCAGGCCCCCTTACTAACAATCTCCCCACTTGGAGACTCAGCGCCTTTCCATGCCTCTTTCGTACCGTCTGCAATTTGTCCGCAGGATGAACTGCAAGAGGGGGAACCAATGAGAGACTCGCTGGAGGGGTTTGGTCGGGCACATGTCACTCTCATTTCCCATCACGAACAAGAATTCACCAAAGGCTCAGCCTGCTACCCCGGATCGACAATAGGGCGTGAAGCCATCCAGCCGTGTTTCGTCCCACTCACAGAAAAGCGAGTTGGGAAATGGAGCTCAGGGGCACTGCACTTCACAGACCTCCAGTGTTCTAAATGATAACTTGGTCCAAAAATATATTGATGTCAGACTATGAGGAGGATTTGAATTCAATGCAGAATTGCTGGAAACATCCCTTTAAAAATCGCTACAGATCAACTGAATTACAATATAGAAGAGAGTTAAATATTTGAAAACACACTGATGCCTGCTTAAGGGCATTGGTGATGTGGGGTGATGCATAAAACAAGAGTTTGAAATTAGCCCAGATACCGATCCATATACCAAGTATGTAATCCTCAAGACCTACTCATTGCTCAATGATCTGTACTCAACCCACCCTATTCACCACAGAAGAATATATCTTAGTTGTACAAATATTAAAATGTATTTATTGATATCCCTGTGTAAGTGAATCACGTGAGTGTAAAGCGACATAACCACAGCAATGAAAATCAGCTAAACCCCATTATAAACATAAACGTATTCAGGCAAAACCCATACGCCCTTTTTGGCGAACCAAACAACCACGAAATGCAAATCAGCACTACAAAGTATTCTGACTTCGCATTAGTCAATAGTGCCATCTTGGAAAAGTGTAAACCAGAAATCCAGCTCAGGCCATGGAGCAAAGGAAGCCTCTTTACCCTGATTGGGGGGATGTAAATAGTCAACGGCCACTCTGGAAAAGTGCATGCTGTTTCCTTAACCTTCTAAAAAAATAGAGCTACACACCATACGGCACTTCCAATCTTGGGCGTATATCGTGGTAAAACCAAAAGTCGACAGGACACAGGCATCCCTACGTTTAATGCTGCTCTGCTTAAAATGCCTCCACTTGGGTACAACATACATGTCCTTGAAGGAAGAAATGGATAAAGAATTTGTGGTACTTATGTACAATTTAATATTCCTGAGCAATTAAATCAATGAAATAAGGCCAGTTGCAGCAACTCGTGGAGACTCACGTACGATCATTCTAAGTGACGTAAGTCATACATTAGTAGAGACTTATCATAAGGTATCAATTATACGTGGTATCTAAAAATAGCTACACATGAACTCACTTACAAAACAGAAACCGAGTCACACATAAAGAAAACACATTTATGACTTCTAAAAGAGAAAGGTGCGGTGGGGGTGATGCATAAACCAGGAGGTTGGAATTAGCATAGATACGGTTCCATAAACAAAATACGTAATCAACAGGACCTGCTGAATAGCTCAAGTAGCTGGACTCAGCACACTGCTGTCACCGGAAAAGCGTATATAAGACTGTAAGAATCTGTAAAAGAATTGATTGGTGTCTCTCTTTAAGTGAATCAAGTGGATAGATGTAGTGCAGGAAGAATCATAGTATTGAAAATCAGCTCTACCCCATTATAAAATTAAATAAAAAGAACAAAAAAAGACAGTGAGAGAGAGAGAAATTCTTACAAAATGTGTTCAAGGGCTGTGATGCAACCTGGACTGACCACATCTAGACACACAGCTGGATGGGACCTAAGGCTCTACACTCGTGGGTCTGAGAGGCTTGCTGAGGATGGGACAGCAAATTCAGTACTTTTACAGTAACACTGCCTGGCCCCCATTCCATGGGTCCCATATCTCCAGGTGCAGAGGACCCTTCCTCCAGGTAAAACATGAATGGGACATCCAGAGGATGGTACACCGTCTGTTCGGGAAGAGTGAGGAAGCGGTATCGCTTTGCACCAGTCAGAATGGCCAACCTCACAAAGTGTAAAACTTGAAATGCAGGACAGGGCGTGGATAAAAGGGAACCCTGACAAGCTGATGGTGGGAATGTAAATTGCTAACAGCCACTCTGGAGAAGTGGGTGGTGATTCCTTAAAAATCTAACAAGCAGAGCTTCAGAGCATATGGCACTTCCACTCCTGGGCCTGTATCTTGGAAAAAACGTAAAGTGACAGTACCCAGGCACTCCAAAATTTATGCAGCCCTGTTTACAAGAGCCCCTACTTGGAAGCTACGTAAACGTCCTTGGAAGGAAGACTGGATAAAGAAATTATGGTAGATATGTACAGTGGAATATTACTCAGCCATGAAATGAATGAAATAAGGCCATTTGCAGCCACTCGGAAGGACCTAGATGCATTCATACTATGTGGCATAAATCAGACAATGATAAATATCATATGATATTACTTATCTGTGGAATCTACATATTGATACAAAGGTACTATCTTACAACACAGAAACAGAGTCCCAGGCTTAGAACACAAACTTATGGTTACCAAACTGGAAAGGTGTGTTGGAGGCACAAATCATGAGGTTGGAGTTAGTATATACATATTTACAGAGAGAAAACTTGTCATCAAACTGGATCTGCTGTAGAGCACTTGGAACTCTTCTCAACACCCTTTAGTAACCTCAATGGGAAAATAATTCCAAAGAGAATGTATAGTCATCTCTGTATAAATGAATCATGTTGGTGTATATCAAAAATGAACACAACATGGTAAATCAACTATACCCCATTATAAATTTAAAATTAAATTATAGAAAAGAAAAATGATCACTAAATCCATTTAGTCATGGTGGACGTGCTAGTGTCACATCCTTGGACACAGACACAATTTGATCCCAAGGCTGGACTGTTGTGGGCCTGAGGACCTCGGGAGGATACGCCAGCTAATTCACCCCCCTTGAACATGTAGTACTTGGTCCCCTCTGCATGGGATCACAATCTCCAGATCGAAGTGTGCCCTCATACTACTAAACCAACCCTCTGACACCCAAAGGATGGTGGGCTCTCTGGGCTGCATGACATTTGGAAAATCACCTGGTCTCAACATACCCTAGTGTTTGGGTTCCGACCTTCTGACTCCTTCGTTAGGGTCATCAGACTCTACACGACAGCCCCCTCAACAGGTGACTCTGCAGGGGTTTATGCTTGTTCGGGGGCTGAAGGGGAAGGGGGAAGGAGGAATGGGATGGAAGCCCTTACATGTTTGGTCAGGCACATCCCGCTCTAAGTTAAAACCCAGGAACAGGACTTTCCCTACAGCTAAGGTTGTGTCAGTAACCAGAGAGGGACAGGAGAAATCCTGCCGCCTTGTCTTTCCCATAACAACAATTCTAAACCTGGATCTTATAGGCACTTCATATTCACAATGCCTGGGAAGCTGTAAGTGACAACAGCCCTCAAAAAATGTCTTGGTGGGCTTCCCTGGTGGAACAGTGGTTGAGAGTCCTCCTACCGATGCAGGGGACATGGGTTCGTGCCCCTGTTCAGGAGGATCCCACACGCCATGGACCAGCTGGGCCCGTGAGCCATGGCCGCTGAATCTGTGCATCCGGAGCCCGTGCATCCTGAGCCTGTGCTCTGCAGTAGCAGAGGCCACGGCAGTGAGAGACCCGTGTACCACACACACAAAAAATGTCTTGGGGTAGGTAATCGAAATAGACTTCAAAACAAGGCAACCTTTCAATAACCCTTTTTCAAGGGGTACATTTTACTCACACTGTTCAAAAAAAAGCACACATGAAGATGCTCACCATTGCTTTATGTCAGACAAATGCAAATCAGATGTACAAAGAAGTATCACCTAGAACCACTCAGAGTAGCCATCCTCACAATGTCTAGAAACAAGAAATGCTTCAGAAGGTGTGGAAAAAAGAGAAACCTACTACATATTATTCGTATATTTTAATCTGCTTTGGGTCCCCGTTGCTGCATGCGGCTTTTCTATAGTTGCAGCAAGCGGGGGCTACTCATCGTTGTGGTACGCAGCCTTCTCTTTGCAGTGGCTTCTCTTGTTGTGGAGCACAGGCTCTAGGCACACAGGCTTCAGTAGTTGTGGCACGTGAGCTCAGTAGTTGTGGCTCATGGGCTCTAGAGCGCAGACTCAGTAGTTGTGGCACACAGGCTTAGGTGCTCTGCAGCGTGTGGGATCTTCCTGGGTCAGGGCTCAAACCTGTGTCCCCTGCACTGGTAGGCAGATTCTTAACTACTGTGCCACAAATACTTCACTATTGGTGGCAATGCCAATTGGCAACAGCCACTATGGAGCACAGAATGGAGGTTACCAGAGTAAGGGGAGGCGGGAGGGATAAATTGGGATTGACATATACACACCACTATATATTTTAAAAATAACAAATATGGGCCTACTGTATAGCACTTGAGGAACTCTACACAATACTCTGTAATGACCTGTGTGGGAAAGGAATCCAAAAAGAATTGGATATATGTATAACTGCTTCACTCTGCTGTGTAGCAGAAAGTAACACAACATTGTAAATCAACTATACTCCAAAGAAATTGAAATGAAATGAAAGAAAATAAAATAAAATAGAGCTACCAGATGATCCAGCAAGTTTACTCCTGTGTGCATATCTGGAGGAAAGCATAAATCGAAAAGACACATCTTCCCCAATGTTCACTGCAACACTCTTTACAATAGTGAAGACATGGAAGCAACCAAAATCAACATACGAATATAGGTAAAGAATATGTGATACATATATATAATGGAATATGACTCAGCCATAAAGTAGAAGAAAATAGGGGCTTCCCTGGTGGTGCAGTGGTTGAGAGTCTGCCCGCTAATGCAGGGGACACGGGTTCATGCCCCGGTCTGGGAAGATCCCACATGCCATGGGGCGACTAGGCCCGTGAGCCATGGCCGCTGAACCTGCGCGTCCGGAGCCTGTGTATCCTGAGCCTGTGCTCCGCAATGGGAGAGGCCACAACAGTGAGAGGCCTGTGTACCGCAAAAGAAAAAAAAAATAGAAGAAAATAATGTCAATTGCAGTAACATGGATGGACCTAGAGATGATTGTACTAAGTGAAGTAAGTCAGACAGAGTAAGACAAATATTGTATGATATCACTTCTAGGTGGAAACTAAAAATTGATACAAATGAACTAACTTACAAAACAGAGGCAGACTCACAGACTTGGAAAACAAACTTATGGTTACCAAAGGGGAAAGGTGGGGGGAGGGGTAAATCAAGAACTTGGGGTAAACATACGAATACTACTCTATATAATATAGGTAAGCAACAAGGACCTACTGTATAGCACAGGCAACTCTACTCAATATTCTGGGAATATCTTTATCAGAAAAGACTCTGAAAAAGAATGAATATATGCATATGTGTAACTGAATCACTTTCTGTGCAGCTGAAATGAACACAACATTGTAAATCAACTATACTCCAATAAAATTTAAATTACAAAATAAAGAAAATCACCTCATTTCAAAAGAAAAAAAAGAATTCCCATATATTTTTATGGCTTGATAGCTTACTTTCTTAGTGCTCAATATTATCCCATTCCCAGTATATATTAATACTATATCATTTCATTCACCTATTGGAGGACACCTTAGTTTCATTCACATTTTGGCAATATTGAATTAGGTGCTATAAATATCCATATGCAGGTTTTCATCTGGAAGTATGTTTTAAACTACTTTCAGTTAATATCCATGAGAACACTTGCTGGATTGTACAGTAATGGAATGTTCACTATTATAGCAAGTGTCAATCAGACTACCAAAGTAGCTGCATTATTTTTCATTTCCACCAATAACAAATGTCATTTCCTAATGTTCCGCATCCGCTACAGAATTTGTCCTTGTCATTGTACACATTTTAGCCATTCTAAGTGTTACATAGTGGTATGTAATTGTATTTTTAATTTGCTTTTTTATGGCAGCATGTAATCTGGATTATTCTTCTGTATACTTATATGCATGGTGTCTATTTTCTTTGGTGAGGTGCCCATAAATTATAATGGTCCACATTTTATTTAGGCTGCTTTCATTTTTTTCTAACCAATCTGTACTGTTTTATTTCTTTTTATGCCTTATTGCATTAGTAAGGACTTGGAGTAAAATATGGAAAAGGAGTCATGAAAGGGGACATCTTTGTTTTTACCTGAACTTAGTGACAAAGCTTCATGTTTTTAACCATTAATCATGAGGTAAGATCAAAGTTTCCTGTAGATCTTTATTATCAACTTGAGAAACTTCCAGTCTATTTCTTTAACTAAGAGTTTTTATGAAGAATGGGTTTTAGGTTTTTTCAAAGGTCTTCTGAATCTAGTGATAGGTTAATGATTGTCTTTAGGGTGTTGATATGATGAATATAATTATTTGATTTCAGAATGTTGAACAAGCCTTGCATAACTGGGATTATTCCTTCTCATTCATGATATAAAATTCTCTCAAAATATTGTTGGATTTGATTTGTTAATATTTTGTTGACGATTTTTGCATTGATGGTCCTGAGAGATATTGGTCAATTTTCTTTACTATTCATATGTTTCTCTAAGTTTGGATGTTATGGATTTAGTGTGAGACATTAATTTGGGGAGATTCACAGTCATTTTAAAAAATTCTTTCTGTTCTTTGTTACCTTTATTTTCCTCCTGCTATATCCATTATGTATAGGTCACAGCATTTTCACTGTTCCACAATTATTGATTACTCTGTTCTGCTGATTTCTTTCCTGCCCATTTTTTCTTTTAAAGGTTTAAAGGTTTCTCTTGATATGTCTTCAAGCTCACAGATATTTCTCCTCAGCCAGCCCCTTCACTGTTAAAACAAAATACGAGAGACTTGGTATTTTATAAACAACAGAATATTTTTGTTTTCTCATAATTGCTGAGGCTGAAAAGTTCAAGAACTAGTTACCAGGGGCTTCCCTGGTGGCACAGTGGTTAAGAATCTCCATACCAATAAAGGGGACACAGGTTTGAGCCCTGTCTGGGAAGATCCCACATGCCATGGAACAACTGAGCCCGTGCACTACAACTACTGAGCCTGCACTCTAGAGCCTGCAAGCAATAACTATTGAGCCTGCATGACACAATTACGAAGCCCATGCACCTAGAGTCCATACTCCACAATAAGAGAAACCACTGCAAGGAGAAACCCGAGCGCCGCAACGATGAGTAACCCCTGCGTGACACAACTAGAGAAACCTTGTGCAGCAACGAAGACCCAATGCAACAAAAAATAAATAAAATTAAATCTTTTGACTTCTGAGATGACTCACTCACATGGTTGTAAGTAAGAGGCCTCAGTTCCTTGACACATGGATCTCTCCTTAGGGCTGCTTGAGTGTCCTCATGACATGGAAGCTGGATTACCCCAGGATGAGTGATCTAGCAGAAACCAAAGCAGAAGCTGCAATGTCTTTGATAAACTCGGAAACTGCACTTTGTCATTTCTGCAATTTCTTATTAGTTAAACAGTGAGCTTTTTTCAAGTGTGAGGAGACACACTGGTAGATGAAGACTGGGAGATAATTAGGGGATAATTAGGGCCATCTTGGAGGCTGGCTACCAAAGTGGCTGACTAGACGAAGACTGAATTTTGTTTTCTTCACGTCTGGGGAGAAAATGGTCAGTGAATCCCATTGGTGGTCTTTGAGATGTACCAAAGCTACCTCTTGCTCTCACCCCCAGCTGTGTGGCTGACAGGATCTTGCTGCTCCGGCCATGTGTCAGGCCTGTGCCTCTGAGGTGAGAGAGCCAAGTTCAGGACATTTATCTACCAGAGACCTCCAGCACCTTATAATATCCAACGATGAAAACTCTCCCAGAGATATCCGTCTCCATGCTGAGACCTGGCTCCAGTCAGAGACCAGCAAGATATGGTGCCGGACATCCCATGCCAAACAACTAGCAAGACAGGAATGCAGGCCCACCCATTAGCAAAGGGGCTGACTAAAATCATAATAAGGCCACAGACACCCCAAAACACACCACCGGATGCAGAATTGCCCACCAGAAGGACAAGATCCAGACACACCCACCAGAACACAGGCACCAGTCCCCTCCACCAGAAAGCCTGCACAACCCACTGAACCAACCTTAGTCACTGGAGGCAGACACCAAAACAATGGGAATTACGAATCTGCAGCCTGCAAAAAGGTGACCCCAAACACAGTCCCCAAAGCCAAATGAGAAGACAGAGAAACACACAGCAGATGAAGGAGCAAGGTAAAAACTCACCGGACCAAACAAATGTAGAGAAAACAGGCAGTCTACCTGAAAAAGAATTCAGAGTAATGATAGTAAAGATGATCCCAAATCTTGGAACTGGAATGGAGAATATACAAGAAACATTTCACAAGGACCTAGAAGAACTAAAGAGCAAACAAACAATGATGAACAACACAATAAATGGAATTTAAAATTCTCAAGAAGGAAACAATAGCAGAATAACTGAGGCAGAAGAATGGATAAATGACCTGGAAGATAAAATAGTGGAAATAACTACTGCAGAGCAGAATAAAGAAAAAAGAATGAAAAGAATTGAGGACAATCTGAGACACTTCTGGGACCACATTAAACACACCAACATTCGAATATCAGGGTCCCAGAAGTAGAAGAGAAAAAGAAAGAGACTGAGAAAATATTTGAAGAGATTTTCGTTGAAAAGTTCCCTAATATGGGAAAGGGAATCATTAGTCAAGTCCGGGAAGTGCAGAGAGTCCCATACAAGATAAACTCAAGGAGAAACATGCCAAAACATATATTAATCAAACTATCAAAAATTAAATAACAAAGAAAAAATATTAAAAGCAGCAAGGGAAAAACAACAAATAACATACAAGGGAATCCCCGTAAGGTTAACAGATGATCTTTCAGCAGAAACTCTGCAAGCCAGAAGGGACTGGCAGGACATATTTAAAGTGATGAAAGGGGAAAAGCTACAACCAAGATTACTCGAACCAGCAAAGATCTCATTCAGATTTGACAGAGAAATTAAAATCTTTACAGACAAGCAAAAACTAAGAGAATTTAGCACCACCAAACCAGCTTTACAAGAAATGCTAAAGGAAATTCTCTAGGCAGGAAACACAAGAGAAGGAAAAGACCTACAATAACAAACCCAAGACAATTAAGAAAATGGTCATAAGAACATACATATCAATAATTACCTTAAATGTAAATGGATTAAATGCTCCAACCAAAAGACATAGACTGGCTGAATGGATCCAAAAACATAACTGGTATATATGTGGTCTACAAGAGACCCACTTGAGACCTGGGGACACATGCAGACTGAAAGTTAGGGGATGGAATAAGATAATCCATGCAAATGGAAATCAAAAGAAAGCTAGAGTAGCAATTCTCATATCCGACAAAAAAGACTTTAAAATAAAGACTATTACAGGAAACAAAGAAGGACACTACATATCATCAAGGGATCAATCCAAGAAAAAGATATAACAATTCTATATACTTATGCACCCAACATAGGAGCAACTTAATACATAAGGCAAATGCTAACAGCCATAAAAGGGGAAATCGACAGTAACACAATCATAGTAGGGGACTTTAGCACCCCTCTTTCACCAATGAACAGATCATCCAAAATGAAAATAAATAAAGAAACACAAGCTTTAAAATGATACATTAAACAAGATGGACTTAATTGATACTCACAGGACATCCCATCCAAAAACAACAGAATACACTTTTTCTCAAGGGCTCGTGGAACATTCTCCAGGATAGATCATATCTTGGGTCACAAATCAAGCCTTGGTAAATTTAAGAAAATTGAAATCATTATCAAGTATCTTTTCCAACCACAATGCTATCAGACTAGATATCAATTACAGGAAAAAAAAATCTGTAAAAAATACAAACACATGGACGCTAAACAATACTCTACTTAATAACCAAGACATCACTGATGAAATCAAAGAGGAAATTTAAAAATACCTAGAAACAAATGACAATGAAAACATGAAGACCCAAAACCTATGGGATGCAGCAAAAGGAGTTCTAAGAGGGAAGTTTATAGCAATAAAATCCTACCTCAAGAAACAAGAAACATCTCAAATAAACAAGCTAACCTTACACCTAAAGCAATTAGAGAAAGAAAGAAAAAAAAAACAAAGTCAGCAGAGGAAAGAAATCATAAAGATCATATCAGAAATAAATGGAAAATAAATGAAGGAAACAACAGCAAAGATCAAACAAACTAAAAGCTGGTTCCCTGAGAAGATAGACAAAATTGATAAACCATTAGCCAGACTCATCAAGAAAAGAAGGGACAGGACTCAAATCAATAGAATTACAAATGAAAAAGGAGAAGTAACAACTGACACTGCAGAAATACAAAGGATCATGAGAGATTACTGCAAGCAACTATATGCCAATAAAATGGACAACCTGGAAGAAATGGACAAATTCTTAGAAAAGCACAGCCTTCCAAGACTGAACCAGGAAGAAATAGAAACTATAAACAAACCAATCCCAAGCACTGAAATTGAGACTGTGATTATAAATATTCCAACAAACAAAAGCCCAGGACCAGATGGCTTCACATGCAAATTCCATCAAACATTTAGAGAAGAGTTAACACCTATCCTTCTCAAACTCTTCCAAAATAGAGCAGAGGGAGGATCTCTCCCAAACTTATTCTATGAGACCACCATCTCCCTGATACCAAAACCAGACAAAGATGTCACAAAGAAAGAAAACTACAGGTCAATATCACTGATTAACATAGATGGAAAAATCCACACCAAAATACTAGCAAACAGAAATCAACAGAGCATTAAAAGGATCATACACCAAGATCAAGTGGGGTTTATCCAAGGGATGCAAGGATTCTTCAATATATGCAAATCAATGTGATACACCATACTAAAAAACTGAAGGATAAAAACCATATGATCATCTCAATAGATGCAGAAAATTCTTCTGACAATATTAAATAACCATTTATGATTTTTTAAAAACCCAAGAAAGTAGGCATAGAGGGAACTTTCCTTAACATAATAAAAGCCATATATGACAAATCCACAGCCAACATCACTCTCAATGGTGAAAAAGTGAAACCATTTCCACCAATATTAGAAGCAAGACAAGGTTGCCCACTCTCACCACTATGATTCAACACACTTCTGGAATTTTTAGCTACAGCAACCAGAGAAGAAAAGGAAATAAAAGGAATCCAAATCAGAAAATAAGAAGTTAAGCTCTCACTGTTTGCAGATGACATGATACTATACATAGAGAATCCTAAAGATGCTACCAGAAACCTACTAGACTTAATCAATCAATCTGGTAAGGTTGCAGCATACAAAATTAATGTACACATATCTCTTTCATTCCTATACACTAAAATGAAAAATCTGAAAGAGAAATTAAGGAAACACTCCCATTTACCACTGCAACAAAAAGAATAAAATACCTAGGAATAAACCTACCTAAGGAGACAAAAGACGTTTACTCAACAAACTATAAGACACTGAGGAAAGAAATCAAAGATGACACAAACAGATAGAGAGATATACCATGTTCTTGGATTGGAAGAATCAACATAGTGAAAATGACTATACTACCCAAAGCAACCTACAGATTCAATGCAATCCATATCAAAGTACCAATGGCATTTTTCAGACAACTGGAACAAAAAAAATTCACAATTTGTATGGAAACACAAAAGACTCTGAACAGCCAAAGCAATCTTGAGAAGAAGAACAGAGCTAGAAAAATCAGGCTCCCTGACGTCAGACAATACTACAAAGCTACAGTAGTCAAGACAGTATGGTAGTGGCACAAAAACAGAAATATAGATCAATGGAACAGGAGAGAAAACCCAGAGATAAACCTATGCACATATGGTCACTTTAGTTTTGATAAAGGAGACAAGAATATACAATGGAGAAATCATGGCCTCTTCAGTAAGTGGTGCTGGGAAAACTGGACATCTACAGGTAAAAGAATGAAATTAGAAGACTCCCTAACACCATACACAAAAATAAATTCAAAATGGATTAAAGACCTAAATGTAAGCCCAGACACTATAAAACTCTTAGAGGAAAACATAGGTAGAACACTCTATGACATCAATCACAGCAAGATCCTTTTTGACCCACCTCCTAGAGAAATGGAAATAAAAACAAAAATAAACAAATGAGACCTAATGAGACTTAAAAGCTTTTGTACAACAAAGGAAAACGTAAACAAGATGAAAAAACAACCCTCAGAATGAGAGAAAATATTTTCCAATGAAGCAACTGACAGAGGATTAATCTCCAAACTTTACAAGCAGCCCGTGCAGATCCATATCAAAAAAACAAACAACCCAATCCATAAATGGGCAGAAGACCTAAATAGACATTTCTCCAAAGAAGTTATATAGATTGCCAACAAACACATGAAAGAATGCTCAACATCACTGATCATCAGAGAAATGCAAATCAAAATTACAATGAGGTATCACCACACACAGGTAAGAATGGTCATCATCAAAAAATCTAGAAACAATAAATGCTGCAGAGGTGTGGAGAAAATAGAACCCTCTTGCCCCGTTGGTGGGAGTGTAAATTGATACACCCACTCTCAAGAATAGTATGGAGGTTCTTTAAAAACCTAAAAATAGAACTACCATATGATACAGCAATCCCAGTACTGGGCATACACCTAGAGAATACCATCATTCAAAAAGAGTCATGTTCCATAATGTTCATTGGAGCTCTATTTGCAATAGCCAGCACATGGAAGCAATCTAAGTGTCCATCAACTGATGAATGGATCAAGAAGATGTTGCACATCTTCAATATAAAATGGAATATTACTCAGCCATAAAAAGAAATGTAATTGAGTTATTTGTACTGAGGTGGATGGACCTAGAGTCTGTCATACAGAGTGCAGTAAGTCAGAAAGAGAAAAACAAATACTGTATGCTAACACATATATATGGAATCTAAAAAAAAAAGAAAGAAAATGGTTGGGAAGAACCTAGGGGCAGGACAGGAATAAAGACGCAGACATAGAGAATGGACTTGAGGACATGGGGAGGGGGAAGGGTAAGCCTTGACGAAGTGAGAGAGTGACATGGACTTATATATACTACCAAATGTAAAACAGATAACTAGTAGGAAACAGCTGCATAGCACAGGGAGATCAGCTCAGTACTTTGTGACCACTTAGACGGTGGGATACGGAGGGTGGGAGGGAGACGCAAGAGGGAGGAGATAAGGGGATATATGTATATGTAGAGCTTGTTCACTTTGTTATAAAACAGAAACTAACACACCACTGTAAAGCAATTATAGTCCAATAAAGATGATAAAAATAAATAAATAATTTATGCCCCCCCCCCAAATTAAATATTTTTAAATAAATAAATAAATAAGAGCACTCAATAACATGGTAACTCTAAACCTAAGTGTTTTCAGTACTATAGTAACTGTAAACAGATTAATATCTCCCATTAAAGTATAATTTTTATATTATGTGCAACTACATTTTTTTCACAATATACAGGTAAAATAAAAGAATTACATTAGAAAGGAGAAAATATTCCATGTATTTTAAAACAATAAAAAAATAAGCATATATCATGCCTATAATAAGAATATAATAAGCATATAATAAGCATATATAATATATAAGCATATAATATCATGCTTATAATAAGCATATAATAAGCATCTTAGATAGTCTTTTTGTGTGTGTGGTAGGCGGGCCTCTTACTGTTGTGGCCTCTCGCGTTGCGGAGCACAGGCTCCGGACGCGCAGGCTCAGCGGCCATGGCTCACGGGCCCAGCCGCTCCATGGAATGTGGGATCCTCCCAGACCAGGGCATGAACCCGTGTCCCAGGCATCGGCAGGCGGACTCGCAACCACTGCGTTACCAGGGAAGCCCAATAAAGTAGTCTTTAAGTTCAGAACAATTTGTCATTATTGTAATTAGCATTATTATCCCAATTTCTTAAAAATATTTCAATACTTTTTCTATTTGAAAAACTGTTTTAATATTGTTTTCTTCACTCTTTTGTGGTCTAATACATGGTAAGTATTTAGTTGCTAAAATTACGTTAAAATATATGTTGGTTTTTTACAGCCAAACAAAACTGAATCAAGAAGAAATAGATAACTTGAACATACTGATCACTAAAAGCAAAATAGAATCTGTAATTTTAAAAAACTCCTTACCAACAAAAGTCCAGGATCAGATGATTTCACAGACAAATTCTACCAAATATACAAAAAAGAACTTACACTAATTCTTCTCAAACTCTTCAAAACGATTGAAGAGTAAGGGATACTTCCAAAGACATTCTATGAAGCCATCATCACCTTGATATCAAAAACAGGTGGGGTGACTTCTCTGGTGGCACAGTGGTTAAGAATCCATCTGCCAATGCAGGGGACATTGGTTTGAGCCCTGGTCTGGGAAGATCCCACATGCCATGGGACAACTAAGCCTGTGTGCCACAACGACTGTGCCTGCACTCTACATCCCATGAGCCACAATTACTGAGATTGATAGCCACAACTGCTGAAGCCTGCACACCTAGAGCCCATGCTCTGCAAAAAAAGAAGCCACCGAAATGAACAGCCTGCACACCACAATGAAGAGTAGCCCCCGCTCACCACAACTAGAGAGAGCCCGTGCACAGCAACGAACACCCAATGCATCCAAAAATAAAGAAAGAAATTTACTAAAACAAACAAACAAAAAACAGATGAGGACTTTTCTGGTGGTCCAGCAGTTAAGATTTCACCTTCCAGTGCAGGGGGTGTGAGTACAATCCCTGGTGGTGGAGCTGAGATCCCACATGCCTCACAAACAAGAAACCAAAACAAAACAGTAGCAATATTGGAACAAATTCAATAAAGACTTTCAAAAAAAAAGCACAGAGAAAGACACTATCAAAAAAGAAAATTGCAGGCCAATATCTTCGATAAATTTAGATGCAAAAATTCTCATCTGAATATTAGAAAACTGAATCTGACAACACATAAGAGGATCATATACCATGACCAAATTTGATTCACCCCAGTGTCACAAAGTTGTTTCAACATAGGCAAATCAATCAACATGATACACCCCATCAACAAAGGAAAAGAACAAAACAAATGATCATCTCAATAGATGCTGAAAAAGCATTTGAAAAACTTCAGTATCCATTCATCATAAAAACACTTACCAAAGTGGGTATAGAGGAAACATATCTCAACATAATAGAAGCTATTTATGACAAGCCCACAGGCAATATATTACTCAATGTTCCTAAGGTGAAAGCCTTCCCGCTAAAATCCGGAACAAGACAAGGATTCCCACTCTCACCTCTTCTCTTCAACATAGTACTGGAAGTCCTAGCCACAACAATCAGACAAGAAAAAGAAAAAACTCTAACCAAATTGGAAGGGAAGAGGTAAATTTGTCATTATTTGCAGGTGACATGATAATATATATAAAGGAAATCCTAAAAATTCCACCCAAAACCTACTAGAATTGATAAACAAATTTAGCAAAGTAGCAGGATACAAGATTAACGTACATAAATTGGTTGCATTTCTTGTTTTTCTTTTTTGTTAATTTATTTTGGCTGCATTGGGTCTTCATTGCTGTGCACAGGTTTTTGCTAGTTGTGGCCACGGGGGACTAGTCTTCATTGTGGTGCACAGGCTTCTCATTGCAGTGGCTTCTCTTGTTGCAGAGCATGGGCTCTAGGCATGCGGGCATAAGTAGTTGTGACACACGGGCTCAGTATTTGTGGCTCACGGGCTCTAGTGTGCAGGCTAAGTAGCTGTGGCACACAGGTTTAGTTTCTCCACAGCATGTGAGATCTTCCTGCACCAGGGCTCAAACCCATGTCCCCTGTATTTGCAGGCAGATTCTCAACCATGGAGACACCAGGGAAGTCCCTGGTTGCATTTCTTTACACTAACAATGAAATATCAGAAAGGAAATGTGAACAAACAATCCCTTTTTTAAATGGCATCAAAAAAAATAAAAGACTTACGAATAAAACTCTCATCAAGGAGGTGAAAGATTTATATGCTGAAAACTACAAAACATTAGTAAAGGAAACTGAAGATGATTCAAAGAAATGGAAAGACATCCCATGCTCTTGGATGGGAACAATTAATACTGTTAAAATGGCTATACTACCCAAAGCAATCTACAGATTTAATGTGATCCCTATCAAAATACCCATGACATTTCCCCCAGAACTAGAATAATCCTAAAATATATCTGGAACCATAAAAAGTCAGAACTGTCAACACAATCCTGAGGAAAAAGAACAAAGCAGGAGGCATAACCCTCCTAAATTTCAGACAATACTACAAAGTGAAAGTAATCAAAGCCGCATGGTATTGCCACAGAAATAGATACATGGATCAATGGAATGGAATAGAGATCCCAGAAATAAACCCACACACCTATGGTCAATTAACCTTCGACAAAGGAGGCAAGAATATACAGTGGAGAAAAGATAGTCTCTTCAGCAAGTGGTGTTTTGAAAGTTGGACAGCCATATGCAAATCAGTGAAGTCAGAACATACCCTCACAGCATACACAAAAATCAACTCCAAACGGCTTATATGCTTAAATATAAGATAAGACACCTTCAAACTCCTAGAAGAGAACATAAGCAAAACATTCTCTGACGTAAATCATACCACAGTTTTCCTAGTTAGTTCTCCCGAGGCAGCAGAAATACAGTAAGTCACCTACATACAAACTTTCAAGTTGAAAACTTTCAAAGATGCAAACGTCCATTCGCATGTCAAATCATGTAAGTTAGTTTGTGTATCTGGCATACATTGTCACGTGCATGCATCCTCTATAAGTGGTTGTGCTTTTGTGTGCTTTACAGTACTGTATAGAGTACAGTAGTACAGTACCTTTATTTCAAGGCCAAGATGTCTGGAGGCAAGTGTAAAAGCAGTGGTGATGTAGCTGGTACTGTTAAGAAGCGACAAGCGATAATGATGGAAAGAAAAGTGAAAGTAATTGAGAGAGTGGATCGAGGCAAAAAGATGTTAGACATCGCTCATTCTTATAACATGAATCATTCAATCACTGGCACAAATCTAAAGACCAAGGACAAGATCTTGGAACATGTGAAGTCTGCTGTGCTGACGATGTTGACAAAATATCGAAGAAGCATGGAAAAGTGGTGGAGGAGATGGAGAAACTTCTCAGTGTGCAGATGCAAGACCAACATCAGTGCTGAGTCCTGCTCAGCTTAATGCTGATTCAAGAGAAAGCTAAAGGCCTTTATGAAGACTTGAAGAAGAAACACGGAAAAGAATCAGAGGGCACATCTTTTAATGTCAGCCATGGCTGGTTTCATCGGTTCAAGGCTAGAGCCAAATTTCACAATGTAAAAGTAAGTGGAGAGGCAGCAAGTGTATATAGGGTAGATGTCCAGGAACTTCCGGAAACACTTTAAGAAGTGATTGATGATGGTGTGTATTTACCCGACCAGGTTTTTAATGTGGATGAGACACAGCTGTACTGGAAGATGCCAGACCAAAATTACATCAGTAAGGAGGAAAAGTTGATGCCGGGCTGTAAAACAGCAAAGGATAGGCTAACTGTTGTTTCGTGGCAATGCTTCTGGTGAATTGAAGCTGAAGCCTCTCTTAGTTTATCATTCAGAGAACCCAAGAACCCTTAAAAACATAGCCAAGGGCTCTCTTCCTGTTGTGTGGAAGCATAACCCTAAATCCTGGATTGCACAGGCCACGTTCCAGGACTGCTTTTACCACCACTTTATCCCAGATGTAGAGAAATATCGCTTGGAGAAGGACATTCCAGCAAAACATTCTTTTGCTGCTCGACAATGCTCTGGGCCATCCCCCATCCATGAATGACTTTCATCTCAACGTCAAAGTAGTGCATCTGCCACCGAATACTACATTGCTCATTCAACCTATGGACCAGGGAGTTAAAGTGACTTTCAAGAAATATTACTTATGTCCCACTTTTGGTCAGGCAGTGAAGGTAAGTGACAAATCAGGAACAACCTAGGGACAACTTTGGAAGGACTATAACATCCACAAGACCATAAAAAACACTGACTTTGCACGGTGTGAGGGTATGGTGGGCACCGTGGATGGAGTTTGGAAGAAACTTTGCCCACAGTTTGTTCGTGATTTTTGTGGATTTGAGAAGGTAGATCAGAAGTCTGAAGAGGTCTTCAGCAACGTAGTGACCCACAGCGAGAAGCTGCAGCTAGATCTCCAAGAGGACGACTTCATTGAACTCCTTGCTGTGCAACATGAGGAGCTTGCTGATGGAATTGGAGGTCCAGAGAAAGGATGAAGAGGGACAGGAGGAAGAAGAGGTAACAGAAGAACTGAAGAGATTCACAACACAGAGAATGGCAACGGAATCTTCTTTATTTGAGGAAGCACTGTTCGTTTTTGAGGTATAGGACCCGAACCTAGAATGGTACCCAAAGGTGGCAACCATTCAGAATGCAATCCAGTGCTACGCTACCTTGTCACCTATGATGAGAAAAAAGGAACTACTACCCAGACATCAATGGATCATTTTTTCAAGAGGGTAGATAGAATGAAATCCAGCAAGGAACCAGAACCTCTGCCATCAATGTCAGGCGTGAGTGAAATGGCAGCTTGCCCTCTGTCTCCTACTGCTGATAATCCTCCACCTCTACCTTCTCCCACCTCCTCTGCCTCCTCCAGTCAGTAACTCTTCTTGCCTCTTCCCTCCATGCCAGCCCCAGTATCAAAGCTGTCGTACTGTACTACTGTACTTTTCTACTTACTGTACTCTCAGATTAAAAACATTTTCTTTATTTTTGTGTTTGTTTTTTATGTATTGTTTGCGTGGAAAGTATTATAAACATATTACGGTACAATACCATAGAGCCGACTGTGTAAGTTGGGTACCTAGGCTAACTTTGTGGGACTTACAAACAAATTGGACTTACAAACGCACTCTTGGAACAGAACTTGTTCATATGGAGGAGACTTACTGTAAAAGCAAAAAAGAAACAAGAACTAACCAAATTTATAAGCTGTTGCACAGCAAAGGAAACCATAATCAAAATGAAAATACACCCTATGGACAGGGAGAAAATATTAGCAAATGATGAGACTGACAAGGGCTTAATTTCCAAACTATACAAACAGCTCATACGACTCAACAACAAAATAACAAATAACTCAGTGGAAAAATGGGTAGAAGACCTAAATAAACATTTCTCCAAAGAAGACATAAGTATAGCCAACAGGCACATGAAAAGATGCTCATCATCACTAATGATTAGAGAAATGCAAATCCAAATTACAATGAGGTATCACTTCACACAGATCAGAATGGCCATCATTAAAAAAATCTACAATTAACAAATGCTGGAGGGGATATGGAGAAAAAGGAACCCTTCTACACTGTTGGTGGCCATGTAAGTAGGTGCACCCACTATGGAAAACGGTATGGAGGTTCCTCAAAAATGCTATAAAGAGAGTTGCCATATGATCTAGCAATCTCACTTGTGGACATATATCCAGACAAAACTATAATTCAAAAAGACACATGAAACCCTATGTTCATAGCAGCACTATTTATAATAGCCAAGACTTGGAAACAACCTAAATGCTCATTGAAAAATGAATGTATAAAGAAGGTGTGGCATACATATACAAGAGATATTACTCAGACATAAAAAGAATGAAATAATGGCATTTGCAGCAACATGGATGGACCTAGAGATAATGATACTAAGTGAAGTAAGTCAGAAACAGAAAGACAAGTAGCATATAATATCACTTATATGTGGAATCGAAAACAGGACACAAATGAATATGTCAGTGAAACAGAAACAAACACACAGATACAGAAAACAGAGTTGTGGTTGCCAAGGAGAGAGCGAAGGAAAGATTGGGAGTTTTGGAATAGCAGAAGCAAACTATTCTACATAGGATGGACAACCCACAAAGACCTACTGTATAGCAGAGGAAACTATATTCAATATCCTGTGTTAAACCATAATGGAAAAGAATATATATATTAATTATATGTATATATAATTAATTATAATTAATTAATTATACAGAACTTAATACAACAATGTATAAAGGCTGCAGAGGGGGTGGAGAAAAGGGAACCCTCCTGCACTGTTGGTGGGAATGTAAACTGATACAGTCACTATGGAGAACAGTATGGAGGTTCCTTAAAAGCTAAAAATAGAACTATCATATGACCCAGCAATCCCACTACTGGGCATATACCCGGAGAAAACCATAATTCAAAAAGATACATGGGGCTTCCTTGGTGGCGCAGTGGTTGAGAATCCACCTGCCAATGCAGGAGACACGGGTTCGTGCCCCGGTCCGGGAAGATCCCACATGCCGCACAGCGACTGGGCCCGTGAGCCATGGCCGCTGAGCCTGTGCGTCCGGAGCCTGCGCTCTGCAATGGGAGAGGCCACAACAGTGAGAGGCCCGCGTACCACAAAAAAAAAAAAAAGATACATGTACCACAATGTTCACTGTAGCACTGTTTACAATAGCCAGGATATAGAAGCAACCTAAATGTCCACTGATGGATGAATATATAAAGAAGATGTAGCCCATATATATAATGGAATATTACTCAGCCATAAAAAGGAACAAAATTGAGTTATTTGTAGTGAGGTCATTGGACTTAGAGTCTGTCATACAGAGTGAAGTAAGTTAGAAAGAGAAAAGCAAATACCATACATGAACACATATATATGGAATGTAGAAAAATGGTACTGACTAACCTAGTGATAGGACAGGACTAGAGACACAGATGTAGAGAACGGACTTAAGGACACAGGGTGGAAGGGGAGACAGGGACGTAGTGAGAGAGTAGCACTGACATATATACATTACCAAATGTAAAAGAGCTAGTGGTAAGCGGCCACATAGCCAGGGAGTTCAGCTCGGTGCTTTATGACCCCCAGAGGGGTGGGATAGGGAGGGTGGAGGGAGGCTCAAGAGGGGGGATAAGGGGAATATACGTATACCTATAGGTGATTCACTTTGTTGTAAAGCACAAAGTAATACAGTGTTAGAAAGCAATTATACTCCAATAAACATGTATTAAAAAACCCACAACATTGTAAATTGACTACACTAGAAAATATTTCTTAAGTGCAAAACATTTTTTGAATGTAAGTTTTCTTGTGTGTGTGTACCACAGGTTCAATATATATGAATTATGTCAAATTAATTACATTGTTTTTCAAAATAAAGAATTTTGGATATTCTACATCAGCTTCTCAATATAAACGCAGAAAAACTATATTCTTTTTTTCTAAAGTTCAGAAATAGCCATTTTCCTCATTCGGTATACTATAAACCACTAACTATTAAAAAGGGAATCGAGACCTCTTCCTTGCAAAGGATTATTTCTCCACTCACACAAGTTTAATAGAATGTTCCACAATGAACTGACTTCCCACCTTAGAGACATGAGATTTTTGCATCCTGAAATCCCTTTCTTGCAAAAATGTCCAATTAGCATCCTAGCATTACAGAAAATAAATGCTTTTTTCTGGATCTCAAATTCCATACAACTTTATCAAGACATCACGTATGTTTTTTTACACACACAGACTGTATTTTATTTTTACAACAGATAAATCAACTGACACCAAGCATTGTAAATGGATGACCACAACAAAAGCAACAATGACTGCAATTACCAAACACGAATCACACTCAGCCGATGTCAGAATATTGACATCCAGTCCAGTCATCGCTCCACTCTAACAGTTTCTTTACTTTGCAGTGAAAGACATCATGGATTTTTAAATTATCAGCACTCACCTGAGGTCTTTAAAAATCAACAAAAACATACTTTTGTGATCTCTTTCATTTATTCTGGTTCTAAGTGGTCATTTCTAAACGAAAGTATTTAAGTATGTTAACGTCATCTTATAACATCATATTTCAAATGACTGACTACTGTCTCTCCAAAGATGAAATATCAGGAACTCATAATTAGGGTCTCCAAAGATTTACTGCCTGAGTCTGTATTACCCTTCTGCTGAACTCCACACTGTTCATTATTCTCTGAGAATATTATTTTTCTTGTATGGCCAGCACACGCTCTTTCATTTCATGAAGTTTCTTCCTACAATTTTATGCTTAGTTTATTTCTGAGAATATGCATTATTTCAGGTTGATATTTATAGACACAAAGACTTCTCTATAATTCCCTGAGAGTTTCAAGAACTCCTTCTTCTTTTATTTTAATACCTAGATTCTGAAGCTCTCCACAAAGCATTACTAAAATTGCTTTTACATAAATATCTACATATTAATCACACATTAATGCATTTACAATTGTATTATGCTTTATTGCTAATTTTGGAGCATATACGTAGCTGTCTTATTTACCACCCTCTTGGAAATCATTTTAATATCTGCACTTAGGACTTGAAAGAGAATGGATAAATAAAAACATGAAGAATATGCAAATACAATTTATATTTTTCTCATAAAATTATCCAGAAAAAAGAAGAGTCCTGATACTCTGCAGGCATGATACTCAAGAATGTGTAGTCGGGCTTCCCTGGTGGCGCAGTGGTTGAGAATCTGCCTGTGGATGCAGGGGGCACGGGTTCGTGCCCCGGTCCGAGAAGATCCGACATGCCGCGGAGCGGCTGGGCCCGTGAGCCATGGCCGCTGGGCCGGTGCGTCCGGAGCCTGTGCTCCGCAACGGGAGAGGCCACAGCAGTGAGAGGCCCGCGTACCACCAAAAAAAAAAAAAAAGAATGTGTAGTCTTCCGGCAGGAAAACATGCAGTAATCCATGTGGCAGAGTTTACCTGTGACCAGCTGGGGTTAGTGACCTGTGCATTCCTTACATGCAACATATCAGGAGTGGAAAAAGGGAATTTGTCAGTTGTGGCAATCAGTATCATGAAGATTTATAGCAGGTCATGCTCATATATTCAGCACAGGTACAATCAAAAGTTTGCTCAATTCTGGGAGATCTAAGTCTGTATCTGTTACCTCGTCTTTAACTAGGAAATGTCAGAACTGACTTACCAAAAAAAAAGTATTTGTTTGTTTTAATTACAGTCACGGTGGGTAAGACATAGCTCAGAACAGCTAATGTGACTTACTGATTCTTTCATCAGGAAATACAGTTTCACCTTTCCTGTTTATTCTCCACATCCTGTAGTAAGTTAAGTTTCAATGAAAGATAAATCTACAGGGTGAAAAGAAAAGAAAACTGACATGTGTTGAAAAGATCATTCTGACAGGTTTGACCACGTATGTCCGTGTTTCTGGCGATGGACACAAGCCAGAGCTCCCGACTCTGACGTTTTCGCTGATGTCATTCCCCTTGATCCTCAATTTGGAAGTGGATAAAAATGTTTTCTATGTTTTCTTCTTTAAGAAATTAAATCAAGAATGCTTTCTAGACATGATCCTCTAAAGATTTTCAGTCAGTGGTCATCAAGAGAAGAAAAGCACAGAATCTCATCCCCACCGAAGAGTGACATTCAGTCAGGCAACAGAATTCTCCCCAGAATCAGAGCTTCATCTTTAACATGCGATCAAAGGTTTTCACAGGTGCTGCCTCACTCTGCAGTCAGCCCTACCATATGGGATTGGCTCTGAGAATCTCACATCAGATGACTGACAAACATGTCATAGGACCCTGATCTGCTACCACATCCTGCCTCGCTTAATGATCTCCTGCAGGGACATTGGAATATTCCAGGATATTTCCTGGAGCCCTCTACTCTATACAGGTAAACTTCCAAGTAGAAACAGAAGCTTTGATTTTCACTGGGACCCCTGCTCTGTCCAACCAACCTCTCTAGAAATATGATGTTCTAACCTCTCCTGATTAGAACATTTCAAGGTCTCTCCCTGTGCTAATTTAGTAAAGGTAAAGGAGAAACAAGAAAGAGCAAACTATGCAGGGAGCAATATATAAGATTCCTTTCCTTAATGTATTTATCTGATATACCCAAATATTGAGAAATATAGATTCATTTCAGAATGGTCAAGAAAAGAGGAGGAGGAACCTCTGTGCCAACAGTATATATAAAACGGAATCAATATTGCATAAGCTCCAGCCTAAGTTTAGCTACGAGGTACTAACTCTTCTCATAAAGAAGAAAGAGTTCTCCATCACTTGAAGCACACTGAGGCCTCAGACAGCTGGACACTGAGGGTGTAGTCTCCTCACGCGAATTCTGTACCTGCGTCACAGAGCAATGAAACAGTCCCAAAGAATTATTAAGGATGAGGTGGGGAATCGAAAGAAGAAAGATGAATCCATACTCTCTCCTAGCATCTGTTCTGCTGGATATTACCACCACCGTAGCCCAATATGACCTTCCCACTTTTCTCTGGGCCTCCCTACTTTCCACCTCCATCCTCTCAGTATATCTTACCTACACTTGGAAACGACTCTAGTTTTTCCACTGGTCTTTATCAACAAGTAATCCAAATAGCAACTGTGTATATAACTCCTTAGAGACCTCAGGTCTGACTCATTAATACATGACCTTCGAAGTCCAAAGTTTTCCTAATTCCCTTTATTTTTTTTCTAATTTCCATGTACTTACACTCTCAGGACTTCCACTGTTCTCGGGTTCGTGTTCCCTGCAAAATCTGTCAACCTAGACATAGACTTAAGTATCACCCTTTAATTATCTCCTAGGTTATCCAGTTTTTAAAAAAGCCTCAGCAAGCCTTATGGACTTTATTAATTTAAGATAACCCATGGGGGATAGCAGTACACCCACACATATCTATTTAATACACCCTCAGAGTAATGAAGACTCTCAGCTCTTCTCCTTCAACGTATGCAGTGTCTCGCCCATCTGATTACTGTCTGCTGTATCCCAGGTCCACTCCCTTCCCTCGTATTACATTCTTTCCCAATTTTGTATGTTGGTAAAATCAAATAACATAAAATATAACATGTTAATTATTATAAAGTGCAGCGTTCAGTAATATTAAATACATTCATATTATCGGGCGATCAACATCGCCATTTATCTTTCTAATTCTTTTCTACGTTTTAAAACTGTAACTCTATATCTTTTAAACCTAACTTTCCTTTTTGTTCCATAAACACATGAAAAGCATCATTACCCTCCCAGATCTATGGTTTTGACTACACTAAGTACCCCATATAATTGAAATAAGTAGTTGTATTGTTATGACTCACTAAAAGTCACAAAAATGGCATTTTTGGAAGCTAAATGTCCTCAAGATTCATCCATGTTGTAGCACATTACTAGATCGTTTCCTTCTTCACACTGAATAATATTGTATTCTATGAATACAATTATTCTATGAATAATATTGTATTCTTTGCTTATCCAGGAATCAGTGAATGAACACGTAGGTTGCTCTCATATTTTAGTTACTCTGATTATTACTGCTCTAAACACTAGAGTACAAATATTTAAGACCCTGATTTCAGTTCCTCTGGGTATACCTCAGAGTAAGATTCCTGGATCATGGAGTAATTCTATTTTTCAATATCTGAAAAACTGCCATACTCTTTTGCAAAGCAGCTGTATCATTCTACATTCCCTCTGACACATCACAATGCTTCCTACTCCCTCACTTCCTCACCAATACTTGTTTTCTGCTTGTGTATGTGTGTGTGTGTGCTTGTGTGTGTATGCATGCACACAAATATATAAACACGCATTTAGTGATATGGAGCATCTATTCAAGTGCTTAGTCGTTTGTACATCTTTTTGAAGAACCATCTATTCAAGTCTTTTATCCATTTTTGAATCAGGGTGTTTGCTTTTTGTTGAGTTGTAGAAGTTCTTGGTATATTCTGAAGAGAAATCTCTTGTCAGATAGATGGCTTTCAAATATTTTTCCCCATCTGTGGGTTGCCATTTTATTCTGTTTACATTTCTTTCATACACATTATTTTTTAATTATGTACTGCAAATTGTTTATTTTTTGTTAGCTGTACCTTTGTTGTTCCCTCATTTCATACTGAGGAAGACACTGCCAAATCCAATGTCATGAAGCTCTTGTCTTGTGTCTTCTTCTAAGACTTTTTAGTTTATTAGGTCTTATATTTAGTTTCTTGATACGTTTTCATTATTTTTTGCATATGATGTTAGGTAAGGGGTCCATCTTCCTTATTTTGCACGTTGACAACAAGACTTCTCAGCACCATTTGTTGAAAATACTATCCTTTTTACTTTGAAAAGTCTGGCAACTTGTCAAAAATCATTTGGCCATATATCAGGGTTTATTTCTAGGTGTTCTATTCTATTCTGTTGGTCTTGAATAGAGGAGAAAATAGTATAACCTATCCAGGTTGATGAAGAACATAAAGAAAGACCAGGACTGAGAATTAGGAGGGCAATATAAAACAGCAGGGAGTAAAAGACAGTGTGAGAGAAGATCTTGTATTTGCGAGTTCATGGAAATATGATCATGCTAAAACCAGTAAACACCTCACTTTGAACAATACGGTAAATGTGCTGGCAAGAAACATAACACTTACCCATCTCTGGGAAATATAGTATGGGTATAAAGATAAACTACACACAGATATATTAAAAAGGGAAGGGTTTTCATGGTGTGAGAATTTTGTGGGACCTGAAATACAATTTACTTCTGTTCTAGCATTGTCTCTAAAATTTAGCAAAGTGTATATACAAGCAATTCCAATTCTGGTAATGTGTTTGACAGGTTTATATATGAACTTCAGCAGACCAGTAAATGTACATTCATAGTAGGACCGTTCCCTAAACCAAAAAAACAAAACACAAAAACTGGAAAGACTAGAGTTCACGTTGTCAACACACATACAGATGCAGTGATGGTTTACGGTCCAAAAGCAGAAGGTGAGCATGGGTACAAGAGGTTAATCCCCAGGCTGGGCTGGGGTGCAGAGTTTGAGGGTAACACAGGTAGAAAAGGCTTTCGTCCTATCCTTGAGTTTTGAGGTATGGAAATTCACAGGTCACTACCTTCATTTCAAACTGCATGAATGCACTATTCAATTTTTTAAAACAGGCAAAGTAAACATGAGTGATAATAAATTTCAAACTGTCACGAATCAAACAAGATACTAAGAAAAATTAAATAATATGATTTAAGAATGAAGTGGAGGGCTTCCCTGATGGCGCAGTGGTTGAGAATCCGCCTGCCGATGCAGGAGACACGGGTTCGTGCCCCGGTCCGGGAAGATCCCACGTGCCGCGGAGCGGCTGGGCCCGTGAGCCATGGCCGCTAGGCCTGTGCGTCCGGAGCCTGTGCTCCGCAACGGGAGAGGCCACAGCAGTGAGAGGCCCGCATACCGCAAAAAAAAAAAAAAAAAAAAAAAGAATGAAGTGGAGAGATTGTCCAAGATGGTAGCGTTCAGAGACTCAGAGCTGGATGCCTCTCAGACGCACACCAAAGTCACAACTGTTTACAGAGCAGCAACTGAAGAAAAGGGCGGGACTCATCATGAAAGATGTTTTACAGCTAAAGACATAAGAGGCCCCTCGGCAAGGCAGGAAGGACGGGCAACATCTCAATAGCGTCACGACCCACACCACCTGGGGGGTGACCCACACATGGGAGAATAATTACAATTTCTGAGGGGCTCCCAGAGAGCAAGGGGTATGAACCCAATATCAGGCTCCCACGCCCAGGGATCCTGTGCTGGGAAGAAGAGTTCCTAGAAAGTTGGGCTTTGAACACCAGTAGTGCTTATTTTCCAGAGAGCCAGAGGGTTGTGGGAAATAGAGATTCCACTCTTAGAAGATGCTCACAAAATCCCACGTGATCCGAGAATCAGAACAGAAGCAGTCATTTGCAAGGATCCTGGGTTACACCTACCTCCTGATCTTAGAGAGTCTCCCAGAGACGCAAGAGGCATTTACAGCACAGCCTCAGGGACATGGACACTGGCAGCAGCCATCTGGGGGAGCTCCTTCTACCTCGCGGCCACTGGCACCAGCAAGCAAAATTTCAGAATCCTCCCTCTATCTATTTAGCCTCAGGACCTAGCCTTACCCATTTCCACCACACTATACACACAAGCACTAGGGGGCTGCAGGCCAAGCAACTAACTGAGCAGGTGCTTAGCCACATCCACCAGCGAACACGATGCCTTTAGACCCTCAGTGCACAGCTGCCCCTGGACATGGGCCCAGCCACCAAAAGCCCAAGGACCAGCCTCCAGACCTCAGTGGACAGGCGCCAGCCCCAGAGTCCCTGACCCCTCTGACCAGTGAGCCTCCTCTGGCCTTGGAATCAGCCTCACCGTCGGCAGGTGATTACTGCCCAGGGACTGGATGGAGCTTTGACCTACACAACCGCAAACCTGCTCCAGCAGTGGGATCGGCCTCGTACACCAACAGGTACACACCGGCCCCAGGAATACCACAGCCCAGCAGCCTGTGTGACCAGAACACTCCCTTGCAGGCCAGAAGCAACCACGGGCTCAGCTGGGTCCTGACCCTGCCCGTCAGAATGCCAACACAAGACTAGGGACAGCCCAGACCCTGCAGAGAGCTGTGTCAGGGACAGTGATCCAACACCAACTCTGCGACTCCTGGGGCCTGCAGCCAGAACTCGGGACCTGGGTCTTCCTCCCAGTCGCCAGCATAGCCCCAGGACCAGGGACTGGGCACTAGCCCTGGTATCACCTGCACTGCAATTCTACCCAGAAGTGAACCAGCACTAGATTTGGTGTCTCCCAGAGCTTTTCAGCGAGTTGCCTCATGATTTAGCCTCAGCAAGCAGCACAGACAGCCTCCACACAAGGCAGGGTCTGGCAAACAAGCACTCTGGGGGCAGCCAAGCCTACAAGACCATCCACAGTAGTCAGCCCACCACAACAGAAGAGCCCAAGCAGCCCACATAGGGGGTACACCTAGAACATATAGTTCTAGTGACCAGGGGACAGTGGGTTGCTGGGACACATAAGACCTCTCCTACAAAAAGCCACTTCTCCAAGGTCAGGAAACGAAATGAACTTACTACATACAGAGCAATAAAAACAGCAAGTTAAGAAAAATGAGGTGATACAGAAACACGATCCAAATGAAGGAACAAGATAAGAACTCAGAAGAAGATCTAAGTGAAGTGGAGAGAGCCAATCTCCTCAACAAAGAGTTCAAGGTAATGACTGTAAAGATGATCAAAAGACTCAGAAGAATGGACATCCAGAGCAAGAAGTTAGAATGTTTTTAAAAAGAGTTAGACCATTAAAGAACAACAAAACAGAGATTAGGAATACAGTAACTGAAATGAAAAATACACTAAAAGGAAACTACTGTAGACTAAATGATACAGAGGAATGCATCCGAAAACGGAAGGACAGAGCACGGGCGGTCACTGAGGATGAACGGGAAAACAATAGATTAAAATGCAATGAGGAAAGTTGAACAGACGTGTGACACAACATCAAGTGTACTAATATTTGCATCATACTGGTCCCAGAAGCAAAAAGGTAAGAGAAAGCAATGTAGAACATACCTGAAGACATAAGAGCTGAAAAGTTCCATAACCTGGGAAGGAAAACAGACATCCAAGTCCAGTAAACACAGTAAGGCCCAAACAGGATCAAGCCAAGGAGGACCACACCAAGACTCATTGTCATTAATCTGGCAACAAAATAAAGAGAAAAAGACACTAGTAAAAGGAGCAAAGGAAAAGCAACAAGTTACAAACATGGGAACTTGCATCAAGTTATCAGCTGACTTTTCAGGATAACCTCTGCATGCCAGAAGGGAGTGGCATGGTATATTTAAAGTCATGAAAGGGAAAAGCCTATAACCAAAAATACTCTACCCAGCAAGGCTCTCCTTCAGATTTGGTGGTGAGATCTCAAGTTTTACAGAGAAACAAAACTAAAAGAGCTCAGCATCGTCAAACCAGCGGGATGAGAAATCTGAAAGGGGCTTTTCTAAGTGAAAAAGAAAAGGCCACGACTGAAACATAAAAATTAGGAAAGGAAACTTACTAAAGGAAAAACCTCATTGGATAAGGCAAATATTCAACACAGGTAGTAAATCAACCATGAACACAGCTAATAGGAAGGATGAAAGAAAATACTAATAAAATCATCTATATTCACAATAAGAAGGTAAGGGACACACAAAACAAGTAGATGTAAAATATAAGGTCCAATTCAGTAACTGTGGTGGAGCAGAGTAACAATGCAGGGTTGTTAGTGTCCACGTGAAATTAAGAGCTCAGCAACTTCAATAATCACACACACACGCGCACACACACACACACACACACACATATTTTAAAAAACTGAAAGAAATCCAAACATAATATTAAAGATAGTCTTCACATCACAGATGAAGAGAATAAAAGGAGAAGAAAGGAACACTGAAAAAATTAAAGAGGGATTCTAAAAATACCCAAGACAGATGAAAATGAACACACAATGATCCAAAATCTATGGGACACAGCCAACGCAGTTCACAGGGAGAAGTTATAGTGATACAAGCTTATTGTTAGGAAACAAGAAAAACATCAAATAAACAACCTAACATTACACCTGAAGGAATTAGAAAAAGAAGAAGAAAACAAAACTCAAAGCTGTCAGAAAGAAACAAATTAAGAAAACAATACCATATGCAATCACACCAAAAAGAATAAGATACCTAGGAACAAACACACCTAAGCAGTAAAAGACATGTACTCAGAAATCTATCAGCCGTTGGTGAAAGAAGTTGAAGGCAACAGAAAAAGATGGGAGAATATAGCATGTGTGTGGATGGAAGAATTAATACTGTGAAAATAAACTTACTACCAAAGACAACCTACAGATTTAATGCAATCCCTATCAGAATACCAAAGCATTTTCACAGAACTTGAAAAAGTAATTTGAAAATTTGTATAGAAACACAAAGACCCCAAATAGCCAAACAATCTTGAGAAAGAACAGAGCTGGAGGCATCACGCACCTTGACTTCAGATTAGACTGCAAAGCGACAGTAATCAAAGAGAATCGTACCGGAGCAAAAACAGACACAAAGATCACCGGAATAGAATAGATATCCCAGAAATAAGCCCACACACTTCTATTTAATTGATTTATGATGAAGCAGGAAATATGGAGAAAACACTGTCTTTTCAATAAGGGGTACTGGGAAAACTGGTCAGCTACATGGAAAAGAATAAAATTAGATTATTTTAGCACACCATATATAAAATAAATGCAAAACTGAATAAAGACCTAAACGTAGGACCAGAAACCATAAAACCCCTAGAGGAAAATATAGAACATTCTTGAACATAAAAGATAGCAACAGTTTTAGGTTCAGTTTACTAAGGCAAATGAAACAAAAGCAAAAATAAACAAGTGGGACTTCACTAAACTTAAAAGATTTTGCATAGCAAAGGAAACCAAAGACAAAATGAAAAGACAAGCTGCTGAAGTAGTGACAATATTTGCACATGATAAGACGTTAACATCAAAAAGATGACCAAGCAAGAGTTCATATCTAAACTACAGAAATGGCACATACAACTCAATATCAAAAAAATACCCAAAATCTTTTTTAAAAAATGAGAAGACCTAAATAGACATTTTTCCAAGGAAAAAATACAGATAGACAGACAGAACTCACAAAGATGCTAAACATAGCTAATTGGCAGTAAAATGCAAATCAAAACTATGAGATATATCACCTCAGTCTTGTCAGAATGGCTGTCATCAAAAAGATCACAAATAACAAAGGTTAGTGAGGATGTGGAGAAAGGGAAACACATGTACACTCTTGATGTAGAGGTGAAGTAGTGCAGCTACTGTGGAAAGCAGAATGGAGGTTCCAAAAAAAACTAAAAAGAGAACTACCATAATATCCAACAATTTCACTCTTGGGTATATCAGAAGAAAACAAAAACACCATTTCAAAAAAATAACTGCACATCAATATTCGTAACAGTGTTGTTTGCCATAGCCAAGAGACAGAGTCAAACTAAGTGTTCATCACTAGGTTAGGGGATAAAACAGATTTTTTATGATGACTTTGGCAAAAAATGAAATTTTGCCAATTGCAAGAACATGGATGGATTTGGAGGCTATTATGCTTAGTAAAATAGGCCGCAGAGAAAACAAGCATGGTAGGTTATCACTTACACGTGGCATCTAAAAAATTGAATACAACAACAACAACAACAAGAAAAAACAGCCTCACAGGTTAAAGAACAGACTAGTGGTTACCAGCAGGGAGAGATAGGGTGGAGGAGCAAAAGAGTGGTAGGAGATTTGGAGGTATAATCACTAGGTATATAATCAATCATCTACAGTGATGTACTGTATAGCATGGGGAATATAGCCACTCTTTTATAATAAGTATAAATGGAGAAGAACCTAAACTTTTATGAATCACTATGTTGTACCTCTGAAACTAATATAATAATGTATATTAACTATAGATCAATAAAATATAAAGTAAGGAACAATAAAAGGGAGACACAGATTATTAGATAGAAATCAATTAAATAAACACAAGTTTTGAAAATCAAGGAATTAAAAAACAACATGTAAGACACAACATTGGCATTTGAAGTGTATAATCTATTTATTTAAAAGAAATCATGGGCTTCCCTGGTGGCGCAGTGGTTGAGTATCCGCCGGCTCATGCAGAGCACATGGGTTCGTATCCCGGTCCGGGAGGATCCCACGTGCTGCGGAGCGGCTGGGCCCGTGAGCCATGGCCGCTGAACCTGCGCGTCTGGAGCCTGTGCTCCGCAACGGGAGAGGCCACAACGGTGAGAGGCCCATGTACCGCAAAAAAATAATAATAATAAATAAAAATAAATAAAAAATAAAAGAAAGAAAAGAAATCATTTAAGTGGTGAAAAATGGTACCCATTCTCACAATTTTGTATATCTAGGGTAAATTATTATCTACAAAAATATTTTACAAATATTCACTCTAAAAGAAAGAGAAAATTTGGATTAACCCATTTTAGTATACAAATTTAATATCAAAGTCTCCATGTCAAATTGATTTCAAAAAGTTCTGTTAGCCACTTCTAGTTTCTTTGTGATGTAAAATCTTTTAAAGCATAAAATCAGCCTTTCTGCATTATTCCATTAGACATACATAGAAGTGAAAAGAAACAAGAAGACAGAACAATCAACCAGGAAGGTGAATTTACTGAGAAACAGCCATTCGTTCTCCCTTCTCCTTTTCTTTTCCTCCTTTTCCAGGTCTCTTTCGGTTCCAATCAAGAGAAGTCTTGAGAGTTCTGAGAATATTTCTTTGAGGGCTTCAAATCACCATACCTACAACTTCTGCCACAACTACACACACACGGGAACAAAAATAAACCTCTGCTATCTACTCATGTAGGAGGGATTCATGCAAAATAAACTCCTACAAGGAGACCAACGGGTGAGTTTTCTACCTGTTCTTTATAATGTCCTTCCATTAGAGTAAATCCCACACATGATGAGGCAGAAGCAGTTATGTGAGCTTTTCCTTGAAGTCAAAACTCTTACATTCATTTCAAGTACCTGGTGATCATAGGGTACAGCCAGGGAAAGTGCCATCCCCCTTGCGGGGGGGTGGCGGTGAATGGGCTCCCACAACCGTGCACCTCCTGATGTACACATTCTGGAGAAACAAAGGGCGGTCACACCGCAGTCAGTCTGTCAGGCTGTCGGGCCACTGGCAACCCGAGCAGCCTGGAAGTGCCCCATCAGTTGCTGAAAGCGAAACCCTGTCCCCCCTGTGAAGCCAGGCAATTTTGGCCAGAGGGTCAGAGGAGACTATTAATCAACTCCTCCTCTCTGCTCAGCTCCTTGGGGTTACAGCAACCCCATCTCCAAGCCCAAATCTGCCCCTGGAGTGCCGAACTGTAAGTGGCAGGCGGGCTGTGCCTGTGCTTCAGCGCCCTCTGGAGGTTGTCTGCTCTAATGGCAACTCTCAGCCCTTCCTCCTCCTTCCCTAGTCCTGGGGGCTGCCTTGGCCTCCTGCAGCTGCTGGCCTGATTTCATTCTTCTTTTTTCTCCAATTACAATGAAGTGTCCTACAGAGGTATGGAATCTCTTGAAGAAGGAAGACCTTTTAGCCAATACACCTTAACAGTGAGAAGTTGATTTCAAGAATGAACCTGAAATACTATATTTTTCTCCTGATGATTCCAAGGAGAGACAGCTCAAGTTTTCTAAATCATAAGAAAAACCAAGGTAAATATAATCTTCTGAGCCAGAGATGAAAAAACAGTTTTTAGCACCCTCTCCTCATGTCATATGACTGGGATTTAAATCAATCAACTGCCACTGGTTTTTAAATCACATGACCCAACTTTAAATCAATCAGCTGCTTCCCTGTAACTCAGGTGACTTGGCTTTGAATAGTAAGAAATGAAGAGGTATAAAAATGTTCTGAACAATAAATGGAAAAGCAACATTTTAGAAAGTGTTTTTTTCTTTTCGAATGGACCATTCATTGGATACGGAATAAAGGATTCTCTTGTGGATTTCTTGAACTGTAAGCATATACAATGTCTCCGTTGGCGTGATTGACTTAGTTTGGGGGGTTTTTGTTGTTGTTGTTGTTGTTGTTAACATCCTTATTGGAGTACAATTGCTTTACCATGTTGTGTTAGCTTCTGCTGTATAACAAAGTGAATCAGCTATTCGTATACATATATCACCATATCCCCGCCCTCTTGTGTCTCCCTCCCACCCTCCCTATCCCACCCCTCTAGGTGGTCACAAAGCACCGAGCTGATCCCCCTGTGCTATAGGCAGCTGCTTTCCACTAGCTATCCACTTCACCTTTGCTAGTGTATATATGTCCATGCCACTCTCTCACTTCATTCCAGCTTACCCTTCCCCCTCCCTGTGTCCTCAAGTCCGTTCTCTACGTCTTTATTCCTCTGCAGCGACTCCTGCTAAGAATGGATACTTCCTTTTATGCTCAGGAATATGCCCTAGTTTAAATATGATTTGAGTTTGATCCTGTGAACCATCAGAACTTCCCACGGGAGATAAATGAGGAGATTCTGGCCTTTATTAGTACGCACGGTGAACACGGGTGTCCTGGCTGTACTTGCCAACCCTCCTCATTTACACACCTATTTTTATCCACCTTTCTCCCTGTGAGTACCTTTGACCAACCCTGAGCTCAGACTCCTGACCTAGTACAGTGACTTTGTCAGTCTTTCTTTAAAAATGGACAGGTAACAAAATGAATGTAACCTAGAAGCAGCAGCTCAGTAAGGGAAATGAAATCACCAGAACTTATCTAATCACAGCCACAGCCATCCAGGGCTCAGGTCCCATAAGAATGGGACCTTCCTCAATTTGAAGGGCATCCAATCAAATAAGTAAAGGTGTTGCTCACCTCTGCCACTTGGAGGGATTGCTAGGCAGTCTACCCAGTGTATACTAACTGCAAAACACTGTCATGGTTTTGAAATACCTATTTTCCAGGAAAGATTTTTGGGGTGCATGGGGAAGGTTTCTTTTTGACATCAAGCAAAAAATAAATCACCAAGCTCTTTAAGCACAGGGGTTTTTAAGAGGGCAGTAGAAGGAAGGAATGGGCAGAAAAGACGATCTCCTCTGAAGTGAAGGTCGTTTTTCCAAAAGAGTAGGATTTAGTCTCAGTTTAAGGAGAACACTTTTAAGTAGCTGGGGCAGCTCCAAACTGCAGTTTAGGGAATGAGTGCTTCAAAAGAACAGGGCTGTAAACGTCCTGGCAAGGCAGCAAGAGGATGAAGAGTTGGTTTTGCATAGTTTTGAACACAGGAGTAAAGAAGCAGAGGCATCTCTGACTAAAGGGCCCTGAGATCCTATGGCATCAGTGGGTCAGTTGCAGGGGGTGTGGGGGCGATATTTCTCTCTCAACGTCTCCCAGAACAGCCACCCCTCTCTACCCCACCCCGCTACTCCTTTCACCCTTCCTGCCTCCACTGCTGTCCCCAGGGACAGCACTTCTTAAGCTGGAGCGCTCAGGCACCATCTCTGCAGTCTGGATTCTTCCTGGAGCCTGGCACGTTCTGGGACAGGAAGGCAGGTCTGCAAGGGCGCTGGGTTGCAGCCGGACCTGGAGGCCTGGAGGGGAACTGGAGTCATGAAGCCCACCCACATCCTTGAAGCCGGGGAAAGAACACATCTTCCTAACAGTACTTCTCAGGTCTCAGCGGGTTCCCCACCCGACGGTGATCCATACTCACTTGAGGCAGCAAGGACTGCCTCTAACTGGCCCCCTCCATTCCGCCTTAAGGGTCCTCGCACATGTGTGAGAGCACAGGCCCCGGATCTATGCACTCGGCTGAGGCCAGTGCTGCCGGGGTCCCTCCAGTCCCATCCCCCGGCCCCTCCCTCTGGGACTGTATCTAATAGAAGAGAGAGCACAGAGGAATTGGCTGAATCAAGGGACCCGGGAGCCTGGGTATGAGTTTGAAGACTGAGAATCTAAAGCGCAATTACATATTATTGGAAACTCTTGTGGAATGTGTAGGGGGAGGTTAGGAGATTGAGAGGCTGAGTCGACCTGGTGAGTCCAGCCCCAGGACACCACAAAGCCCCTCCCCCCTTTCCCTGCCATCAGACAAGGGGTGCCGCAACTCCAGCTGGGACTCTGCACTTCCCCCTCCCTGATTCTCCTCCAGAAGAGCAGGTGGCCCCCCTCTGAGGGCAGGGGAAGACAACGGACCAAGTCCCCCTGCACTAAGGCGCTACTGGAGCTCTTCCTGAACAGCAGTGCTGGCTTGGAGCGAACCCGTGCACTGCCAAAATTGGTCTCGTCCTGCAGCTGAGGGACGCAGACTTTAAGTCAGCTGCCCTGGCTTTAAAACAATCAACCCCCCCCTTTAAGTCAGGTGACCCGACTTTAAATCACTGTGTGCCCCTCGAGCCTGCAACTTGCAAAGTTGGGAACTTCACTTTGATCCCACACATGGTATGAGGGTGTACTTCATGTACCAGAAGGGTCTAGGTACTCTGGGGTACAGCAAGCAGTGCAGGACGCAGCAGCTCCCAGGCAAAGCTGGTGATGCACAGGGAGAGCAGGCACAGCCAGGCATGCAGAGGTTCCAGGACGGGAGCTGGGGCACAGCCAGCCGTGAGGCTGTGAAAGCAGAGGATCTGAGCCTTCTTGACAAAGGCAAACCCAGAGGATGGATGAGAAACAAAGACCAGATGAAACATGGATTTGAAAATCACATGCTGCTCTTGAAATTGGGGTGGGGGCACCCCAGATTTGAATCCTCTTACTCAACAGTTGCTAGTGTTTTGGCATTTGTCCAATTCGTTATAAAATTTACTGATAATATCTAACCCATAGAATACTGCATTTGTAGTGGTATTGCGTGCTAATGTCTCTATAGTGGAATAATCTTTTCTACGAGAAAAATGTACACTATCCGAATTAAATTAAAACTCCTCTTTATAAAGTACTGTATCGGACTTCCCTGGTGGCGCAGTGGTTAATAATCTGCATGCTAAGGCAGGGGACATGGGTTCGAGCCCTGGTCAGGGAAGACCTCACATGCCGCGGAGTAGCTAAGCCCATGTGCCACAACTACTGAGCCTTCAGGCCACAACTACTGAAGCCCGCACGCCTAGAGCCGATGCTCCACCACAAGCACAGCAAGAGAAGCCACTGCAATGAGAAGCCCACGCACTGCAACAAAAAGTAACACCTGCTTGCTGCAACTAGAGAAAGCCCATGCATAGCAAAGAAGACCCAACGCAGCCAAAAATAAATAAATAAATAAATAAATAAATAAATAAATATTTTTTTAAAGTACTATATCCTTCTGTACAACTTCTCTGGGAAGAACAGAGAGATGGCGTGGGAGAGTGAGAAAGACCAACATTTAGTGCACATGTCTCATGCAGGTGCTCTGCTGGCTCAGATAGTTTTATCCCCACTTTTACAAAGGAGGAAATAATCTCAGAGAGGTTTGGTAATTTTCCCAAAGCCAAACAGCTATTGAGTGGCAGAACCAGGATCTGAACCAAGTCTGTTACCTTAAAGCCTAAGTCCTCATCACAACAAAACTCAATTCATATTTACATTTATCGAATTACATTGCAACCTGGGGAGTTCTTGGCACAATCCTGAATAAGAGTGAGAAAGAAAGAAATAGCATTGTTCATACAGTCAATCAAAATTTTTGGAGCAGCTACTAGATGCGTGGCCCTTTTCGGGGTTCAGCAGTGATCAAGACAGGAAGAGTCCTGCTTACACAAACCATGTAGTGGGGAGGAGAGACGGGCGCAACTTGACTGAGGGATTTCAACTTGCTGGGCCTCTGTTTTCTCATCTGGAAAACGGGATGGGTGTTCCTCATTTCCTGGGATTGTCCAGCCCTCACATTCTCTGATTCCATAAGAATCATTTGTTTTCCTGTTTCTTTAAAATTCATTCAGGCAATGAGCTGTGATGAATGTTGTCAGCTGCTCCTCAAATCACTCTATTCCCACCCTCTTCCTGTGATCAGGTCTTTCTCCCAACATGACTCACAATCAATCAAGTCACAGAACCTAAGGGGCACCCAGCAGGAAAATTCCAGACCTTGTTTCTCAGGAGCTCTGGGGTCTACCTGCGAGGTAAACTTAACACACCTGGCACAAGGCGGCCATCCCGGGTTTCACATTAACATGATCTCAGGCACAAACCTCCTGGCTTTTCCATTGTGTCTTTAAGTTACTTGTTGAAACAACTGCACAAATATGACAAAGATATAAAATCAGGCATCTTCTGCCCCAGTGCCTGCTCATAAATGATTTTCTGCCACTTTAATGATAAAGATAGAACATTTCAACATTCTGCTGCCCTTATTATTTGTCATTTTTCTTGATATTTCTATTGAATACTCTTTCAATATTTTAACAATGGAACATTTATTTACCTTGTTCCAGACCCAGCCTGTAGTGGTAAAGGTTTTGTTGTTATATTTCTATTATGTTTCCTTTAAAAATCATTATGCTATTTAACTGGATTAAGTCAATTCTACAGGCATTTATCTTATGATATTGATGAAATTAATACATAGAGAGCAGTAGTACAAGTTGATTGTACTCCAGAGCCTCTCTCTATTAGCACAGTTAAGTAAGTATAACTATTATCTATATGTAAACCAAAGTACATGCCAAGTGAGACTCTCCGACGCTTCTTCACTGTCTGCCCCTCAAGCCTGTGAGAAATGGAATATTTCTTGCCACCTCAGTAAACAAAAGATGCCACAGTCATCCTCTCCAATGTGAGCGGGCAGGCCCTGAGGAACTCAGGATATGCAATTGCAGGATGCAGGCCCCAGAGAGCTGAGGTGCATATCAAAGGAAGGAATTCTGAGCCTGACTCCGGCATCTTCGCATACAAAGGAAAGCCCTGCATTGCTCACCTTGGGAGAGCAGGTTCTCCTTAGCTGACAATCACCTTTTCACGTCCCCCATCAACTGCGCCAGCCCCCCGCCCTGTCCCCTCCCCCACCCCCCGGTGCTTTAGCTCAGGGAGGAAGGGGCGCACAGGGCCTCGGCTGAACAAGAGGCCTGGGAGCCTCGGGAGGAACTTTCGGCCGCTTTCCCCGCCGTCGGGAGGAGGGTCGCTGACGCTGCGGCCGGACCCTGCGCCTCCCTCGCCCCGTGTCCCCTCAGGACGTTCAGCCGCCCTCTCCCCACGCCCCCCGGGCCCCGCGAGCCAGGCCGAGGGCAGGGCCGAGAGGAGGGGCCGAAGTTCCCCGGGACCAGACCCCGAGGCCGCTCGTTCTGCACAGCAGCGGCGGGTGGCAGCGAAACGCTTCCCCTCAGAAGCTGCTCTTGCGCGGCCGCCCGGGCACGGGACCCACTTACCCGGCCCGCCGTCCCCACGACTGTCGCGGCTTCGGCCGCCGGGGCCCCTCCGCAGCCGGCAGCGTCAGTGAGGCCGCCCTCCCCTCGGGCTCCAGGGCAGCTCCGTGACGGCGGAGGGAAGAGACCCCGAGCCGGGAGCTCCAGCTCTGAGGAAACGCGGGCTCCGTTCTGGGCGCTGCGGGTGGGGCCGCTCTGCCTGAGGCCTCCTGGGAGGGAGCGGGGCGCCGGGGGAGGAGCCGCCAGGAGCTCAGGGCCCCGTCGGGGGTCCTGGAGGGGCGGCCCGGCCTGAGGGCCCCGCCCACTGTGGCCGCAGCGCAGGCCTTTTCCCTGCAATCCTACACAAAAAGTCAGAAAGATACACACGGTCTACAGTGAATGTTCACAAATGGTGGTTGCTGCTGTGCTTACTATCCTATTAAACGTGGGAAATCCATAACACACTTGAAGTTAGAAGTTAACTATGAATGTTTACCTTTCCTTATTATGTCTCTGCTATTCACAATTGTCGTTAATGAATCAGAGACTGTGGCATCACTAGTTAAAAATGAGCTCGTTTAAAAAATAGAACTCAGGCCCACCGGCCCTACTGTATCAGAATCTGCAATTTTACACTCTCTCCAGTGTACTTGTGGACCCATGAATAGTTGAAAGGTACATTTCTACCTCGACATGTCTTTTCTGTCTGAGAAATACGCACATTTTATCCAGTTTGATATAAATAAAACACTCAAAAATGCATATGTCCGTGTTGAAACCACCATTTTATCATTTCTTTTCCAGATAACTATAGTCTCTATACTGGTTTTATGGATCACATGACATACTCTTTTTTGTAGTTAGAAATAGAGAAAGCTACTTTGTAAAAAAAATTATATATATATATGTATATATATATATATATATACATATATATATGTGGATAATAGAAGACACTCTTCTAAATTAAAACCAGTTCTCTTAATTTGCTCTTTTCTTCTTGGGTCACATTATGAACTCTTCCCGTGGCCACATGTCATGTGTACTTTTAATTTCAGGGACTGCTGACATCCCAGGATGTGCCCATAGATTTCTCTCAAGAGAACTGGGAATGCCTGGACCGAGATCAATGGGAATTGTACAGGGATGTGATGTGACAAAAGTATAGGATCATGCTCTCCTTGGGTGAGGATACCTTCCTTCCAGAATTCCTTATCCACCCACAGGGTTTAGAGTCCTTCATTTGTAGAATGTCTCCTGGAATGTTCTGCTTCCTACAATAGGGTTTCAGATTGCAACGTTTCAGGAAATATTGGGAGTTTGTGGGTATAATTTATGTTATTCTTTGCAAATTGCAGCCTCCTTTTTAATATACTTTGTAACTGCTTGGGATGTGTCTATATGAACAGTGTACTATAGGCTTCTGTTATAGTCCTTACAATATTTTATTCTCTTATCATCTGTAACAACCTTCCATGGATTCTTTGGGCTTAAGGTGTATTAAAAGGGAGACGGCGATTCTGGGACTTCCCTGGTGATGCAGCGTTAAGACTGAGCCTGCCAATTCAGGGGACACGGGTTCGATCCCTAGTCTGGGAAGATCCCACGTGCAACGGAGCAACTAACCCAGTGGGCCACAACTACTGAGCCTGCGTGCCACAACTACTGAAGCTGGTGCACCTTGAGCCTGTGTGCCATTTATTTTTAGAGAATAAAATCACCTCTGAGTGATTACAATTTAGACCAGCTAGTCAAAATTCTTTATCACCTGTTCTTCTCAAACACTGATCAATGGAACAAGTTTTACTAGGGATAAGAGTGTAATTGTATTCTAGAGTTCATATCGGCAATATGGTTTTTGACCTTGATGCTGGATCACGACATTTCAATGGTATAACTGCTATTAATTGTCTCTTTGTTCAATGATTAAAGTCTCACATGATCTGAGTTCAGACTGGAGCCATCCTGGTTGGTTTCTGTCTATTGCAGATTTCTTCCAGTATGAAAGGACAAGAGCAATACGGCTTACTTTACACAATGTCTTCAAACTAAATGATGACATAATCTACATTCAATTAATGTATACATACCCTACTGTAGAGCAGGGTTTGTTACGGTGGCAGAGCCCGGTAATTATGTAAAACTGAAACTTTTATCTGCACTGGTTCAAGTCCTCCTCCTAAGAATATGTTTATAATCAACACTCTTTCACAAGTTACCCAATTTAATTCACCATAGCATTCCTCATATTAACTAAATGGAAAATCCTAAGCTATATACAAATCCAGAAAGGGCCAAAAATCATCTGCCTACATGGATTATTACAACCCATTGCTGAGGCATTCAAATTACTTATTAAAGACCCACTATGTCCATCAACAGCATCAATTTATATATTATTGCCCCAATGCTAGCCTTAACCCTGGCTCTCACAACATGAATTCCTCTTCCCATATCTTAGCCACTAATTAATATAAATGTAGGCGTACTCTTTATATTAGCCATATCACACCTAGCCATTTATTCCGTCCTCAGTTCTGGATGAGCTTCACATTCAACATACTCACTCACTGGAGCTCTAGGGACAGTAGCACAGACAATCTCATATGAAGTAATGTAGCAGTTATTCTATCCTCAGTCTTACTGATAAATGGATCATTTACACTTTCAACAGTAATTATTACACAGGAACACCTATGACTATTTTCTTCTGACCCCTACTCAGAATTTTATTATCTCCGCAGTAGCAGAGATTCAATGAAGCCTCACTTGATTCAACAGAAGTAGAATCAAAACCTGTATATGACTTCAATGTAGAAGATGTAGCAGGCCCATTCACCTCTTCCTTGCTAGACAATATGTCAATTTCCTTATAATAAACATTTCCACAACAATCCATTTGTAGGAGCATTCGACAATCCCTAGGTGCCAGAATTATATACACGCCAAGTCATCATTAAAACACATCTAACAATCTCCTTTCTATGAATTTGAGCATCCTACCCACAATTTTGATATGATCAACGTCTACATCTTGTATAAAAAATTTTTTTCTACTAACATTAGCCCGATGTATATGAGAGTTTTCACTACCTGTCCTCATACCAGGCAACCCACCACAAACTTAAGAAATATGTCTGACAAAAGAGTTACTGTGATAGAGTAAATTATAGAGGTTTCAATGCTCTTATTCCTGGAATTGAATTCTTCCTAAGAATTTTATATTCTCCATGTTACCACATTACAGCACATGCTATATACTAAGGTTCACTAGGTAAGCTTCAGGCCCATACCCCCAACATGTTGTCGTAGATCCTTCCTGTACTAATAAACTCTCATTGTTTTTACTATCATTCTACTGACCATTATCACAGGAAATATAATTGTATAAGAAGCTCACACTGGTTAATGGTATCCCCATTCTAATAAAAAACACAAACCCCTAAGCTACAGAAGCATCTGACAAATATTTCCTAAAACAATCCACCACACCAATACTACTTATAATGGCTAGTATCATTAATCTAATATACTCTGGTCATGAAACACAATGAACAACAAAAATCTTTCATCCAGCAGCATCCACCCTCATGACAATCGCCCTTGTCACAAAAGTAGGACTTTCCCCATTTCACTTCTGAGTGCCTCAAGTCACACAAGGCGTCCCATGAACAGCAGGCCTGATGCTATTCATATGACAAAAGTGCACCCCTGTCAGTTTTATACCACATGTCACCATCCATCAACCTAAATATACTATTAATCATAGTGATATTATAAATCATAGCTGGAGGCTGAGGGAGATTTAGTCAGACTCACCTGGAAAAAATTAAACCCTCCTCATCAATTGTCCATATAGGATGAATAACAGCCGTTATAAAGTATATTCCGGTTATAACAATCCTAAACATACTAATTTATATCATAACAATACTCTCTTCTTATTATTTATGCCCAGAGCATGGACTACAAGAGTGTCATTATCACACACATGAGGTAAAACACCTCCCATCACAATCCTTTTCCTCACCATTATAGTATCATTAGGACATAGTCCATCACTATCAGGGTTTTTACCCAAATGAATACTTATCCAAGAGATAACAAAAATGACAACATCATTCTACCAACATTAATAGCCATCACAGCAGTGCTCAGCATATATTTCTACTTGCAGCTAACATACTCCACATCACTAACTGTATTCCCTTCATGAAACAACACAAAAACAAAGCACATTGAACATTCAAAGAAATAACCTTCCTATCATTACCAATCATAAAACCCAGACAATTACTCCACAGAACACCCATTCCATCCGTGCTGGACTAGGAATTTAGGTTAGTTCAGACCAAGAGCTTTCATAACCCAAGACAAGTAAAATTTACTTAATTTCTAATAATAAGGATTGAAAGACTTCATCCTACATCAATTGAATGTAAAGCAAACATTGTAGTTAAGCCAAATCTTTACGAGACTGATGAGTTTTAACCCCAGGAAACTTTAGTTAACAGGCAAATCCTCTAGTCAACTGGCTTCAATCTGCTTCTTCTTCATTTGAGAAAGAAAAAAAGGCAGGAAAATCTCTGGCAGAATTGAAGCTGCTTCTCTGAAATTACAATTCAATTTGTTGATTCACCACAGGGTTTGTGAGAAAGAGGGCTCAATCTCTGTCTTTAGATTTACAGTCGAATGCTAGCTCAGTCATTTTACCTCTGTTCATACACTGCTGATTATTTTCAACAAATCACAAAGATATCGGCATTTTATAATTACTTTTTGGTGCTTGAGCTGGAGTAGCTGGCAGCACCATAAGAATATTAATCCAGGCTGAACTATGCTAACCTGGAGCGCTCCTTGGAGACGCACAAATCTGTAACGTGGTCATAACAGTCCCTGCACTTGTAATAATTTTCTTTATTGTTGTACCCCTTATATTGCAGGGTTTGAAAACTCACTTGAGCCACTAATAACTCGGACACCTGAGGTAACATTTCCCCGAATAAATCATGTAAACTTTTGACTACTTCCCCCATCGTTCTTACTCCTACTCATATCACCAATAGTGAAAGTAGAAGCTGGTTCTGGTTCCAGTGGACCATGTATTCAGCTCTAGCCTGCAATCTGGCCCACGCAGGAGCCTCTGTTGACCTAACCATTTCCTCCTTACATTTATCAGGTGTCTCTTCATTTCTTGTTTCTATTACTTTTATTACTATAGTCTTTCATACAAAACCAGCAGTCATACCCCAATACCAAACACCATTATTTGTTTAATCTTCCCCAACTATAGCCATATTACTATAATTACCACTCTCAGTCCGAGCAGCCAGAATTGCCATACTCTTAAGAGATAGAAATCTCAACACTACATTCTCTGACCCTGCAGGAGGAGGCCGAATCCTATACCAACACCTATTTTGATTCTTTGGTCACCCTGAAGTCTGTATTCATGGCCTACCAGGGTTTGTTATAAATTCACACATCATTACACACTATTTAGGACAAAAGGTGCCTTTCAGCTATTTGAGAATAGTATGAGTCATGCCCACTGGCTTTTTAAGATTTCTCTTGTGGGCCCATCATATATTTACCATAGGGATAGCTGTCCACTCAGGAGCATACTTTGCAAAAGCTACCATAATTGCTTCTATCCCGACAGGAGTGTGCTTTCTCTGGTTGCAGTGAGCAGTAGCGACTCTACGCTGCGGTGCATTGCCTTTTCACTGAAAAGGCTTTCTTTATTGCAGAGCATGGCTTTCACGCTCTAGAGGGCAGGCTCAGTAGTTGTGGCACATGGGCTTTTTGCTCCACGGCAGGTGGAATATTCCCACACGATGGCTCGAACCCGTGTCCCCTGCATTGGCAGGCAAATTCTTAACCACTGCACCACCAGGGAAGTCCCTGGTTAGCAACTGTTCACGGAGGTAATATTATATGACCTCCAATATATTATGAGTTTTAGGCTTTAGTTTTTCTTTTTACAGTAGGAGGTTTCACAGGAATCATCTTAGTGAACTCATCCCCGGACACTATCCTCCAGGATACATACTATGTAGCAGCACACTTCCATGATCTAATGTCCATGGGAGCGGGCTTCACTATTACGGGAGGCTTCCTACACGGATTCCCACTATTCTCAGGTTACACAGTGAACTCAGCATGAGCAAAAAGTCACTTCACGCGTATATTTGTAGTAGTAAATATGACTTCCCGCAGCACTTTCTGGCCTCTCAGGAATGTCATTACTTTAGTCTCACTACTCGGAGGCACACACAACATGAAATATTGTGTCTTTTGGCTCACTCATCTCAATAGCAGCAGTAATGCTAATCATAATCTTCATACTTTGAAAAGCATTTGCATCTAAACAAGAAGGCTAAGCACTAGAAACTGATACTCCTAACCTAGAATTGTTACATAAATGCCCTCCACCATATCCTATGTTTCAAGATCCTACCTATGTAAATATAAAATAAGGAAGGTCTCAAGTCCTTTTCAACCACTTTCAAGCCAACACCATAACAATTATGTCTTTCTCAATAAATGAGATAAAAGTAAAAAGTGATGTAGCTTTGTCAAACTTAAATCAGAGGCTAAAATCCTATATCACGAAGGCATATCAATTTCATCTAGGATCTCAAGATATAACATCACTGATTATGGAAGAACATTTACATTCTCATCATCACACATTAATAGTGATTTTTGAAATTAGTTCTCTATATTATTTCTCTAACATTGACAACTAAACTAACTCATATACATATAATAGATGCACAGGTAGAGAAAATGTGAACAATTTACCAGCCATTATTGTAATCTTAATTGCTCTATCATCATTGTGAATCCTTTACATGATACATGAAATCAATAACTCTTCCCAAACCATAAAATCGATGGGTCAATAATGATACTGAAGCTACAAATACACAGATTATGAAGATTTAAATGTTGGCTCCTCTGTAATCCCCACATCAGGGCTAAAACCAGGAGAATAATGACTAATAGAAGTCAACAACCACGGAGTTAGAGATAGTCATTGAATATTAGTTTCATCTGAAATTGTTGTACACTCCTGAGCTGTTCCTTCTCAGGCCTAAAAAGGGCTGCTATCCCAGAACGCTTAAATTAAAGAATCCTAATACCAACAGGACCAGGCCTATGTTGTAGACAAGAGAGCACATTTTCCTGAGTTCAAAGACAGGCCAGAGGGATATGGCTGAGATGAGGGGTGAATCTGGAGCCCATGGGGATGCACTCTCCAAGCTCCAGGATAGGAATGGGCCATTATTGGTTTAATGGACGTCTGGGGTCCCAGGCCACCCACACCACACCCTCCCGAGCAGGATCTTGGCAACATTCCCTGTCAGTGATGAGGCAACCTAGCACTTGTCACGCCCCGATGTTGTGTCCTATGTGGGCACCATGCTGTGGGGACCACACCCACACTCTGCAGGTCCATGCTACAGGGTCCTTCTTGCCTCAGGAGTAGAGACCACCCAGCAAGCAGTTCCCTCCCCAACCAGCAGGAGGAGGGGAGGAGAGCAGGGGCACCAGGGGAATCTCACTCAGACAACAACACCCAGGGGTGCCAGCGGGGACAGTGATGATGCAGATGAGGCCCAGACCAAGAGATGCGACCAGAGGACACAAAAGGCAGCTGATCAGGTCCTGACTCAACTGCATCCCGGACACCTTTGTCCCTCCTACGCCCCTTCCTCATACATCCCCTCCTTAAATGCAGATTCTTCAGATGCAAACAGGCAGAGCCTCAAACTGAAAGTCAGCTCTTCCAAAATGACCCGTCAGCAAACACTGCAGGATTGCGCTCCAGTGGGGGCCCTGGAGTCCACAACTCAGGGACTGAAGGGGACATCGGTGCCAGGGCCAGTGTGAGGGGATGGGGAGTGAGACTTTCATGGTTGTGGAATGTTGGTTTTGCAAGATGAAAAGTTCTAGGCGTGGTGGTGATGGCTCCACGAGAAAGTGAATAGATCTGATGCCTCAGAAACGTGCACTTAAAATGGTGACGATGGTAAAGGGTATGTGACGTGTGTTTTATTTCACTTAAATTCATAAAATAATGTCTTTTTAAATCAGAGTCCATTTCGACTCCCGTTCATCACAAATGTCGGAGACCCAAACACATTCCCCTACCTTAGGGGCCATCACGGTGCCCTCACATGGCACATGGGAGACCGTTCTCACGGGGGCCTAGTCTGTGCTCACCTCACCTCTGTCCAGGGAGACCCAGGCAGTGGTGACCCCCATAGATTAGACATATGATATGCTATGATATTCATATGACACCACCGAACATTGTCACTCAGCAGCACACAGAGCAGCACCCCACTCAAACATGCATGACCTCATATGAATGCGACAAGATTAAGGGAAGAAAAGGAACCACCGGTTAATCAGGGCAACACCCTTAACGCAGAGGTTGGAAATGTCAAAGGGGTAAAGACACACTGCAGGCAAAGAGCACATAGGGGTCTCCGCATACATGTGATCCTGACCCATGCAGATGTGGTGAGACCCATACAGTGCCCGTACCCTATAGCTGGGGTCACACATCCACACTCACCACAGTGACCCCACCTCCCCAGACCCTGCACCTAAAGTCACACGTTCTCTCTCAACACGTGACCCCACCTCCTCAGACCCCTCCACCTGGGTCACATGTCCACAGTCCCAGGGTGAACTGCCCTCCGCAGACTCCCCCAACTGGGGTCACACGTGCACATCCTCCAGGGTGACCTCACCTCACCAGACTGTGCACCTGGGGTCTCATGTCCCCTTGGTCAGGGCACCATAGCTCTGCTCTTGGCTCCCTAATTTGGAAACAAGCTGGGTTCCTGGGACCTGCTGGGATGAGAAAAAGTGTAAGGTGGGTCTCCTGTCCCCACACTTGTCCCACAGAAGTCCTCCTTTTTTCACTTTGGTTCTGTGTGATTTTACCTCCTTTTAAAGCTTTCATGCTAGAGTTGAACACATTACTTGGTTCTGGCAAGCGCAGTCTCACTTTCTTGTCTCACTTACTTGTTGAGAAAACTCACAGGACAGCAGGGCTGAAAGCCGAAGGGCAGCTCTGGACGCTGCTGACTAGGGACAGCAGACAGGAAGGAGAGCTCAGCAGCAGCCTCAGCTGTTACCCATCGGCCTTTTGCCCGATCTGCGAGCCCTGCAATCAATTCACCAGCTAAACCTGCCTCCCTTCGCACCATGCACGTGCTGGTAAATTGGAATAATCAGCAGGTAGCCCTCCTGAGGGTTATCCACGAGCCCCAAGGAAGGTGAACCTTGCAGGAATAAAGAGTATGGCCCCGACCATAGCACTGCCTTTAGGAGGACCAGGTCACCACACTCAGAAGAGAGGGTGTTACCTAGACAAGCCCACCTCGGCTCCAGACCCAGACATCTAAGCACTGACTTTCAAATGCAGGCACGGAGCTTCCCAGTACTGAGGCCAGGCCGGCTCTCTTCCCAGCTCTCCATACTCCTAGCGTACACGGAACATGGTCAGGTCTAAATCTTCTTATTATAGACAACACATGGTCAGCTCTAAACATAAACAGTAGTCAGCACATGGAGAGGTCTAAATTTACCGTGTAGACAGAACTTGATCATGTTTCAACTAGCTTAGGGCTGAGCTCATAGGAGGTACAGATCACACATATAGGTCTCTCATCTTTGGACACCCACATCAGGAAACTGAACGATATCGTTGTCATTAAACATTTCAACAGGCAAAACAGAAATGTTACCAGTGTCTCTGGCCACCTGATGGTCAGGATCCACATGTGATCCAAGAATTTCTTAGAGTGCAGCTCAGTCTGCGGCCAGGCCAGACAAGAAGTGGCCTGATTCCAGCCTCCCAGGTTTCCAGAAGGAGGCGGCTGCACAGGAGGCCCAGGCACGACAGTTCTGCATGGTGCAGGCCAGGAGAGCCTGTCTGTCCATTCCACTGGCCGATTCCAGGCGGGGTGCTCAGGGCTGCTGAGAGCCCCGCGCTCAAGTCCTGCCTCCCTGAAGCATGTGCGTGTGCGTGTATGTGTGTGTGTGTGTAGAGGGGGCAGTGGCTGACGACTCCCACGGCTCCCGTCCCGGGCACCGTGCTGTCTTCGACGGGAGGCACGGGGAGAGGTAGGGGCACAGATGCCGTTGGAGAGGAGAACCCACCGTGGAAACGCTTGCACACTGGCTGGCCCCACCCGGGGACCCGAGAGCCCATCGTGGGCCAAATGTCCCCCCCAGCCCCCACCCCCGAGGGCAGGGCACCTGCTCTTTTAACAGCACAGTGTCTCACATGAAGGAGACTCAGTGGGGACTGTCACCCCTCCCACTCCTGATGCTCCGTTTGGGGAGAATGAACCCCCTTGACTGGGCGATGGGACCCTGTGATGAAACATGTGGTGCCCCATCCAAGTCGGGGTCTGGCTGACCGATGGGAACACAGGAGCCACGTGCAGGGCCTGGAGGCCAGGCCAACAGGAGGGGCCCCCCCAGCCCTGGGCAGACTCTCCAACTGTGACATTGTAGTTTATAGGGGACCTGGGGCAGGTGACTGAATGTAATGGGGGCCTCAGGTGGACCCTGAATGGGACTTAGAGAAGGTGGGAAGGATGTCATTCAGACAGTGACAGTCATTGGAAGACAGACCCTGTGTCAGGACATCCTGCTTCATCCATTTAAATCCCTGACAGCTCTGATCTTTATGTGGAAAAGCAGGAATGTTAGAGCAGATGCGTGCGGACATATCTGGGGCACAATTCAGTCTGCAACCAACTTGCAAGTGGTTCCAGAAAACACACAGGTGTGCGCACAGGTAGACACAGCACACACACAAACATATGCACGCGCACAGCACAAATATATTCACACACTAGCCTATGAACACACACACACGCATGTACCCACGCACACACTAACGTGTGCCAGTGCACATACCTATGCACATGCACAGCATATGTAGGCAAACAGGCACATGCACACACGTAGCACACACACAGGGAATAAAGTGAATCCGTAAAGCATTAATTCCTGAACACAGGTGAAGCTGACATGTATTTTCCCTTTTTCTTAGCTTTGATGTTGTTCACAGTAAAAAGTTTAAGAAAAGAGTTAATGGCAGATGACTTTAGATTCAAAGGACTTTCTGACGTTATTCCACAATTATTATGAAATGAGAAATGAATGTAGATATTACACGTGTCCACTAATGGATGAATGGAGAAGAAAAACACGGTCCTTCGATACAAGGGAATGTTGTTCAGCCTAAAAAGAAAGGCAATTCATACACAGCCTTCAGCAGGGATGAGCCTCGACGGCATTATGCTCAGTGATGTAAGCTAGACACAAAACAACACGCAGTGCTGGCTCCATTCACACGAGGCCCCTAGAGCAGTCAGAAACATAGAGACAGAAAGTAGCATGTTGAGTGCCAGGGGCTGAGGGAGGGAGCATGGGGAGTGCGTGTTTAATGGGGACTGTTTCAATGTTGCAAGATGAGAAAGTTCTGGAGGACGATGGCGGTCAGGTTTGCACAACAGCGCCAATTACTTCTTGACCCTGAAATGGCATTTAAAAATGGTTAAGATACTAAATTTTATGTTATGTGTATTGAACCACAATTTTTAAAACTTTTTAAAAACGAACAGGAAATAGTGTATGAATACTACTAGATGCACAACTTCACTAACCACCGAGGGATTAAAACCATAAGAAAAATACTGTGCATACACCTACCAGAATGCAGACATGAAAGACATAGTATCAATTATCAGCAGGCTGTGGGGCAATGGAAAGCCTGGCACGCAGCGGGCCGATGCAACCGCTTCTGAAACAATCGGGCCTCAGAGAGCGAAGTCCGCGCACGCACGCAGACCCGCAGGGCTCCTCCCAGCTGAACACAAACCTACCGGCACTGCACCAGGACACACGGACATGGACTCCGCAGCCACAGGAGCCAAACTGGAAAGAACATGAAGGCCATCACAAGCGGATGCAGAAATGAACCATGCACGCTCCTATGAAGGAATATTCCACAGCAATGGAGTACATTTTGTTTAAAGTTCGTAAAACTATAAAAATTATTTTTTAAAAATCTCTATTCACAAGGTGAAGGAATCCCATGGACACGATGCTGCGCCATCAAGAGCAATAAGGCAGCATGCAGGGTACACGCATTTACCGACTTTGGAACTAGGCAAAGCTGGGCTGCGTTGCGCAGAGATGCGTCCCTGGGCGAAAACTCTGAGGACAAGTCACTGGCACAAAATCAGGAGAACAGCTCCCTCACGGTGGGGAGGAGGCTGTGACGAGGGAAGGGCACTCCTGGGTGTCCACTCATCATGTTCTGTTCCTTGATCTTTATGATTATTCTTTACATGTATATAACCTAAACCTTAATATGTACTTACAGCTTCTCATTTTTGTTTAGTAAAAAGGGAGTCTCCCCAACAAAGTAGAAGGAGACCTGCTCCTCCCAGGGAAGAAAAGGAATAGTTTCTACCAGTGAAATCTCGATACCATGGCTGCTTCGACCATCAAGGCTGACAGCAACTCCCGTGAGAGGGACACCGGGGCCACGACCCTCAGAAGGACGCTCGGGGGCCTCAGTCCTGGGTCACTGCCTCTGAGGAGTCCGCGACACCTGTGCAAAAAAAAAAAGTCATTCGCCATTAACTCTTTTCTTAAAGTTTTTATTGTGAAAAACATCAAAGCTAAGAAAAAGGGAAAAATACATGTCAGCTTCACTTGCTTTCAGGAATTAATGCTTTACGGATTCACTTTATTCCCTGTGTGTGCGCTACGTGTGTGCATGTGCCTGTATGCGTACATGTGCTGTGCATGTGCATAGGTATGTGCACTGGCACATGTTAGTGTGTGCGTGGGTACATGCGTGCGTGTGTGTTCATAGGCTAGTGTGTGAATATATTTGTGCTGTGCACGTGCGTATGTTTGTGTGTGTGCTGTGTCTACCTGTGCGCACACCTGTGTGTTTTCTGGAACCACTTGCAAGTTGATTGCAGACTGAATTGTGCCCCAGATATGTCCGCACGCACCTGCTCTAACAATCCTGCGTAGCCACGTAAAGTTCAGAGATCGCAGGGATTTAAATGGATGGAGCAGGATGTCCTCACACAGGGTCTGTCTTCCAGTGACTGTCACTGTCTGAGTGACATCCTTCACACGTTCTTTAAGCCCCATTCAGGGTCCAGTTTAGACCCCATTACATTCAGTCACCTGCCTCAGGTCCCTTAATGCTACAATGTCACAGTTGGAGAGCTAGACCAAGGCTGGAAGTGCTCGTCCTGTTGGCCTGGCCTCCAGGCCCTGCACTTGGCTCCTGTGTTCCCATCTCTCAGGCAGGCCCTGACTTGGATGGGGCACCACATGTTTCATCACAGGGTCCCATCGCCCAGTCAAGGGGGTTCATTCTCCCCAAACGGAGCATCAGGAGTGGGGGAGTGGGTGACATTCCCCACTGAGTCTCCTTCATGTGAGACCCTGTGCTTTTGAAAGAGCAGGCGCCCTGCCTTTGGGGGTGCGGGGCTGGGGGGTGTCATGTGGCCCACGATGGGTAGGCTGGTCCCCGGGTGGGGCGAGCCAGTGTGCAAGGAGCTCCGTGGTGGGTTCTGCTCTCCAATGGCTTCTGTGCCCCTACCTCTCCCCGTGCCTCCCCTCGAAGACATCACGGTGCCCGGGACGGGAGCCGTGGGAGCCGTCAGCCACTGCCCCCTCTACACACACACACACACACACACACACACACACACACACACATACACACACACACACACACACACACACACACACACACACACACACACATGCAAATGCTGCAGGGAAGCAGGGCCTGAGCGCGGGGCTCTCAGCGGCCCTGAGCACCCCGCCCGGAATCGGCCAGTGGAATGGACAGACAGGCTCTCCTGTCCCGCACCATGCAGAACTGTCCTGCCTGGGCCTCCTGTGCGGCCGCCTCCTTCTGGAAGCCTGGGAGGCTGGAATCAGGCCACTTCTTGTCTGACCTGGCCGCAGACTGGGCTGCAGTCTAAGAAGTTCTTGGATCACATGTGGATCCTGACCATCAGGTGGCCAGAGACACTGGTAACATTTCTGTTTTGCCTGTTGAAATGTTTAATGACAACGATATTGTTCAGTTTCCTGATGTGGGTGTCCAAAAATGAGAGACCTATATGTGTGATCTGTACCTCCTATGAGCTCAGCCCTAAGCTAGTTGAAACATGATCAAGTTCTGTCTACACGGTAAATTTAGACCTCTCCATGTGCTGACTACTGTTTATGCTTAGAGCTGACCATGTGTTGTCTATAATAAGAAGATTTAGACCTGACCATGTTCCGTGTACGCTAGGAGTATGGAGAGCTGGGAAGAGAGCCGGCCTGGCCTCAGTACTGGGAAGCTCCGTGCCTGCATTTGAAAGTCAGTGCTTAGATGTCTGGGTCTGGAGCCGAGGTGGGCTTGTCTAGGTAACACCCTCTCTTCTGAGTGTGGTGACCTGGTCCTCCTAAGGGCAGTGCTATGGTCGGGGCCATACTCTTTATTCCTGCAAGGTTCACCTTCCTTGGGGCTCGTGGATAACCCTCAGGAGGGCTACCTGCTGATTATTCCAATTTACCAGCACGTGCATGGTGCGAAGGGAGGCAGGTTTAGCTGGTGAATTGATTGCAGGGCACGCAGATCGGGCAAAAGGCCGATGGGTAACAGCTGAGGCTGCTGCTGAGCTCTCCTTCCTGTCTGCCGTCCCTAGTCAGCAGCGTCCAGAGCTGCCCTTCGGCTTTCAGCCCTGCTGTCCTATGAGTTTTCTCAACAAGTAAGTGAGACAAGAAAGTGAGACTGCGCCTGCCAGAACCAAGTAATGTGTTCAACTCTAGCATGAAAGCTTTAAAAGGAGGTAAAATCACACAGAACCAAAGTGAAAAGAGGAGGACTTCTGTGGGACAAGTGTGGGGACAGGAGACCCACCTTACACTTTTTCCCATCCCAGGAGGTCCCAGGAACCCAGCTTGTTTCCACATTAGGGGAGCAAGCAGCAGAGCCATGGTGCCCTGACCAAGGGGACATGTGACCCCAGTTGCAGGGTCTGGGGAGATGAGGTCACCCTGGAGGATGTGCACGTGTGACCCCAGTTGGGGGAGTCTGCAGAGGGCAGTTCACCCTGGGACTGTGGACATGTGACCCAGGTGGAGGGGTCTGAGGAGGTGGGGTCACGTGTTGAGAGAGAACATGTGACTTTAGGTGTAGGGTCTGGGGAGGTGGGGTCACCTGTTGAGAGAGAACGTGTGACTTTAGGTTCAGGGTCTGGGGAGGTGGGTCACCCTGGTGAGTGTGGATGTGTTACACCAGCTATGGGGTACGGGCACTGTATGGGTCTCACCACATCTGCATGCATCCGGATCACATGTATGGGGAGACACCTATGTGCTCTTTGCCTGCAGTGTGTCTTTTCCCCATTGAGATTTCCAACCTCTGCATTAAGGGTGTTGCCCTGATTAACCTGTGGTTCCTTTTCTTCCCTTAATCTTGTCGCATTCATATGAGGTCATGCATGTTTGAGTGGGGTGCTGCTCTGTGTGCTGCTGAGTGACAATGTTCGGTGGTGTCATATGAATATCATAGCATATCATATGTCTAATCTATGGGGGTCACCACTGCCTGGGTCTCCCTGGACAGAGGTGAGGTGAGCACAGACTAGGCCCCCGTGAGAACGGTCTCCCATGTGCCATGTGAGGGCACCGTGATGGCCCCTAAGGTAGGGGAATGTGTTTGGGTCTCCGACATTTGTGATGAATGGGAGTCGAAATGGAATCTGATTTAAAAAGACATTATTTTATGAATTTAAGTGAAATAAAACACACGTCACATACCCTTTACCATCGTCACCATTTTAAGTGCACGTTTCTGAGGCATCAGATCTATTCACTTTCTCGTGGAGCCATCACCACCACGCCTAGAACTTTTCATCTTGCAAAACCAACATTCCACAACCATGAAAGTCTCACTCCCCATCCCCTCACACTGGCCCTGGCACCGATGTCCCCTTCAGTCCCTGAGTTGTGGACTCCAGGGCCCCCACTGGAGCGCAATCCTGCAGTGTTTGCTGACGGGTCATTTTGGAAGAGCTGACTTTCAGTCTGAGGCTCTGCCTGTTTGCATCTGAAGAATCTGCATTTAAGGAGGGGATGTATGAGGAAGGGGCGTAGGAGGGACAAAGGTGTCCGGGATGCAGTTGAGTCAGGACCTGATCAGCTGCCTTTTGTGTCCTCTGGTCGCATCTCTTGGTCTGGGCCTCATCTGCATCATCACTGTCCCCGCTGGCACCCCTGGGTGTTGTTGTCTGAGTGAGATTCCCCTGGTGCCCCTGCTCTCCTCCCCTCCTCCTGCTGGTTGGGGAGGGAACTGCTTGCTGGGTGGTCTCTACTCCTGAGGCAAGAAGGACCCTGTAGCATGGACCTGCAGAGTGTGGGTGTGGTCCCCACAGCATGGTGCCCACATAGGACACAACATCGGGGCGTGACAAGTGCTAGGTTGCCTCATCACTGACAGGGAATGTTGCCAAGATCCTACTCGGGAGGGTGTGGTGTGGGTGGCCTGGGACCCCAGAAGCTCATTAAACCAATAATGGCCCATTCCTATCCTGGAGCTTGGAGAGTGCATCCCCATGGGCTCCAGATTCACCCCACATCTCAGCCATATCCCTCTGGCCTGTCTTTGAACTCAGGAAAATGTGCTCTCTTGTCCACAACATAAGCCTGGTCCTGTTGGTATTAAGATTCTTTAATTTAGGCGTCCTGGGATAGCAGCCCTTTTTAGGCCTGAGAAGGAACAGCTCAGGAGTGTACAACAATTTCAGATGAAACTAATATTCAATGACTATCTCTAACTCCGTGGTTGTTGACTTCTATTAGTCATTATTCTCCTGGTTTTAGCTCTTATGTGGGGATTACAGAAGAGTCAACATTTAAGTCTTCATAATCTGTGTATTTGTAGATTCAGTATCATTACTGACCCATAGCTTTTTTTTTTTTTTGCGGTAAATGGGCCTCTCACTGTTGTGGCCTCTCCCGTTGCGGAACACAGGCTCCGGACGCGCAGGCTCAGCGGCCATGGCTCACGGGCCCAGCCGCTCTGCGGCATGTGGGATCTTCCCAGACCGGGGCACGAACCTGTGTCCCCTGCATCGGCAGGCGGATTCTCTACCACTGCGCCACCAGGGAAGCCCCTGACCCATAGTTTTTAAGGTTTGGGAAGAGTTATTGATTTCATGTATCATGTAAAAGATTCACAATGATGATAGGGCAATTAAGATTATGATAATTGATGGTAAATTATTCAAATTTTCTCTACCTCTGCATCTATTTTATGTATATGAGTCAGTTTAGTTTTCAATATTAGTGAAATAATATAGAGGACTAGAGAACTTCGTTTAAAAATCAGTATTAATGTGTGTGATGAAAATGTAAACGTTCTTCCATAATCAGTGATGTTGTATCTTGAGAGTCTAGATGAAATTGATATGCCTTCGTGATATACAGTATTTTAGCCTATAATTTAACTTTGAAAAATTTACATCACTTTTGACTTTTATCTAATTTATTGAGAAAGACATAATTGTTACGGTGTTGGCTTGAAACTGGTTGAAAAGGACTTGAGTCCTTCCTTTTTTTACATTTACATAGGTGGGATCTTGAAACATAGAATATGGTGGAGGGCATCTGTGCAACCATTCTGGGTTAAGAGTAGCAGTTTCTACCACTGAGATTTCTCGTTTGGACACAAATGGTTTTCACAGTATGAAGATTATTAGCATTACTGCTGCTGCTGATATAAATGAGCCTTAAGACACAATATTTCATGTTGTGTGTGCCTCAGGGTACTCAGCCTAACGTAGTGACATCCCTGCGAGGTCAGAAAGTGCTGCAGGAAGTCCTATTTACTACTACAGATATACCTGTGAAGTGAGTTTTTGCTACTGTTGAGTTTAGTGTATAAGCTGATAATAGTGGGAATCCATGTAGGAAGCCTCCTATAATACTGAAGCCTGCTCCCATGGGCACTACGTCATGTAAGTGTGCTGCTACATAGTATGTATCCTGGAGGACAATGTCCGGGGATCAGTTGGCTAAGATGATTCCTGTGAAACCTCCTACTGTAAAAAGGAAAATAAAGCCTAAAACTCATAAAATAGTGGGAGGTCATATAATATTACCTCCGTGAACAGTTGCTAACCAGGGACTTCCCTGGTGATGCAGTGGTTAAGAACTGGCCTGCCAATGCAGGGGAATCAGGTTCGATCACTGGCCTGGGAAGATTACACGTGCTGCGGAGTAAAAAGCCTTTGCGCCACAACTACTGAGCCTGCCCTCTAGAGCCCGTGAGCCACAACTACTGAACCCATGCGCCAGAGCCCGTGCTCTGCAACAAGAGAAGCCACTGCAGTGAAAAGGCGGTGCAACGCAACGAAGAGTAGCTGTCACTCACCACAAGCAGAGAAAGCCCACGTGCAGCAACCAAGACCCAACATAGCCAGAATAAAAAAAGAAAAAAGAAAAACTAAAGAAAGAGTTGCTAATCAACTAGATACTTTTGCTCCTGTAGGGATAGAAGTAACTACGGTAGCTTTTGCAGAGTATGCTCCTGAGTGGACAGCTATCCCTATGGTAAACATATGATGGGCCCACAAGAGAAATCCTAAAAGGCCAGTGGACATGACCCATACTATTCCCAAATAGCTGAAAGGCATTTTTTGTCCTAACTAGTATGTAATGATGTGTGAGTTTATAACAATTCCTGGTAGGCCATGAATACAGACTTCAGTTGGTATAGGATTCGGCCTCCTCCTGCAGGGTCAGAGAAAGTAGTGTTGAGATTTCTATCCCTTAACAGTATGGCAATTCTAGCTGCTCGGACTGAGAGTAGTAATTATAGTAATATGGTTATAGTTGGGGAAGATTAAACAAATAATGGTGTTTGGTATTGGGGTATGACTGCTGGTTTTGTATGAAAGACTATAGTAATAAAAGTAATAGAAACAAGAAATGAAGAGACACCTGATAAATGTAAGGAGGAAATGGTTAGGTCAACAGAGGCTCCTGCGTGGGCCAGATTGCAGGCTAGAGCTGAATACATGGTCCACTGGAACCAGAACCAGCTTCTACTTTCACTATTGGTGATATGAGTAGGAGTAAGAACGATGGGGGAAGTAGTCAAAAGTTTACATGATTTATTCGGGGAAATGTTACCTCAGGTGTCCGAGTTATTAGTGGCTCAAGTGAGTTTTCAAACCCTGCAATATAAGGGGTACAACAATAAAGAAAATTATTACAAGTGCAGGGACTGTTATGACCACGTTACAGATTTGTGCGTCTCCAAGTAGCGCTCCAGGTTAGCATAGTTCAGCCTGGATTAATATTCTTATGGTGCTGCCTGCTACTCCAGCTCAAGCACCAAAAAGTAATTATAAAATGCCGATATCTTTGTGATTTGTTGAAAATAATCAGCAGTGTATGAACAGAGGTAAAATGACTGAGCTAGCATTCGACTGTAAATCTAAAGACAGAGATTGAGCCCTCTTTCTCACAAACCCTGTGGTGAATCAACAAATTGAATTGTAATTTCAGAGAAGCAGCTTCAATTCTGCCAGAGATTTTCCTGCCTTTTTTTCTTTCTCAAATGAAGAAGAAGCAGATTGAAGCCAGTTGACTAGAGGATTTGCCTGTTAACTAAAGTTTCCTGGGGTTAAAACTCATCAGTCTCGTAAAGATTTGGCTTAACTACAATGTTTGCTTTACATTCAATTGATGTAGGATGAAGTCTTTCAATCCTTATTATTAGAAATTAAGTAAATTTTACTTGTCTTGGGTTATGAAAGCTCTTGGTCTGAACTAACCTAAATTCCTAGTCCAGCACGGATGGAATGGGTGTTCTGTGGAGTAATTGTCTGGGTTTTATGATTGGTAATGATAGGAAGGTTATTTCTTTGAATGTTCAATGTGCTTTGTTTTTGTGTTGTTTCATGAAGGGAATACAGTTAGTGATGTGGAGTATGTTAGCTGCAGGTAGAAATATATGCTGAGCACTGCTGTGATGGCTATTAATGTTGGTAGAATGATGTTGTCATTTTTGTTATCTCTTGGATAAGTATTCATTTGGGTAAAAACCCTGGTAGTGATGGACTTTGTCCTAATGATACTATAATGGTGAGGAAAAGGATTGTGATGGGAGGTGTTTTACCTCATGTGTGTGATAATGACACTCCTGTAGTACATGCTCTGGGCATAAATAATAAGAAGAGAGTGTTGTTGTGATATAAATTAGTATGTTTAGGATTGTTATAATCGGAATATACTTTATAACGGCTGTTATTCATCCTATATGGGCAATTGATGAGGAGGGTGTAATTTTTTCCAGGTGACTCTGACTAAATCTCCCTCAGCCTCCAGCTATGATTTATAATATCACTATGATTAATAGTATATTTAGGTTGATGGATGGTGACATGTGATATAAAGCTGATAGGGGTGCACTTTTGTCTTATTAATAGCATCAGGCCTGCTGTTCATGGGACGCCTTGTGTGACTTGAGGCACTCAGAAGTGAAATGGGGAAAGTCCTACTTTTGTGACAAGGGCGATTGTCATGAGGGTGGATGCTGCTGGATGAAAGATTTTTGTTGTTCATTGTGTTTCATGACCAGAGTATATTAGATTAATGATACTAGCCATTATAAGTAGTATTGGTGTGGTGGATTGTTTTAGGAAATATTTGTCAGATGCTTCTGTAGCTTAGGGGTTTGTGTTTTTTATTAGAATGGGGATACCATTAACCAGTGTGGGCTTCTTATACAATTATATTTCCTGTGATAATGGTCAGTAGAATGATAGTAAAAACAATGAGAGTTTATTAGTACAGGAAGGATATACGACAACATGTTGGGGGTATGGACCTGAAGCTTACCTAGTGAACCTTAGTATATAGCATGTGCTGTAATGTGGTAACATGGAGAATATAAAATTCTTAGGAAGAATTCAATTCCAGGAATAAGAGCATTGAAACCTCTATAATTTACTCTATCACAGTAACTCTTTTGTCAGACATATTTCTTAAGTTTGTGGTGGGTTGCCTGGTATGAGGACAGGTAGTGAAAACTCTCATATACATCGGGCTAATGTTAGTAGAAAAAAAATTTTTATACGAGATGTAGACGTTGATCATATCAAAATTGTGGGTAGGATGTTCAAATTCATAGAAAGGAGATTGTTAGATGTGTTTTAATGATGACTTGGCGTGTATATAATTCTGGCACCTAGGGATTGTCGAATGCTCCTACAAATGGATTGTTGTGGAAATGTTTATTATAAGGAAATTGACATATTGTCTAGGAAGGAAGAGGTGAATGGACCTGCTACATCTTCTACATTGAAGTCATATACAGGTTTTGCTTCTGCTTCTGTTAAATCAAGTGAAGCTTCATTGAATTTCTGCTACTGCGGAGAAATTAAAATTCTGAGTAGAGGTCAGAAGAAAATAGTCATAGCTGTTCCTGTGTAATAATTACTGTTGAAAGTGTAAATGATCCATTTATCAGTAAGACTGAGAATAGAATAACTGCTACATTACTTCATATGAGATTGTCTATGCTACTGTCCCTAGAGCTCCAGTGAGTGAGTATTTTGAATGTGAAGCTCATCCAGAACTGAGGATGGAATAAATGGCTAGGTGTGATATGGCTAATATAAAGAGTATGCCTAGATTTATATTAATTAGTGGCTAAGATATGGGAAGAGGAATTCATGTTGTGAGAGCCAGGGTTAAGGCTAGCATTGGGGCAATAATATATAAATTGATGCTGTTGATGGACATAGTGGTTCTTTAATAAATAATTTGAATGCCTCAGCAATGGGTTGTAATAATCCATGTGGGCAGATGATTTTTGGCCCTTTCTGGATTTGTATATAGCTTAGGATTTTCCATTTAGTTAATATGAGGAATGCTATGGTGAATTAAATTGGGTAACTTGTGAAAGAGTGTTGATTATAAACATATTCTTAGGAGGAGGACTTGAACCAGTGCAGATAAAAGTTTCAGTTTTACATAATTACCGGGCTCTGCCACCGTAACAAACCCTGCTCTACAGTAGGGTATGTATACATTAATTGAATGTAGATTATGTCATCATTTAGTTTGAAGACATTGTGTAAAGTAAGCCGTATTGCTCTTGTCCTTTCATACTGGAAGAAATCTGCAATAGACAGAAACCAACCAGGATGGCTCCAGTCTGAACTCAGATCATGTGAGACTTTAATCATTGAACAAAGAGACAATTAATAGCAGTTATACCATTGAAATGTCGTGATCCAGCATCAAGGTCAAAAACCATATTGCCGATATGAACTCTAGAATACAATTACACTCTTATCCCTAGTAAAACTTGTTCCATTGATCAGTGTTTGAGAAGAACAGGTGATAAAGAATTTTGACTAGCTGGTCTAAATTGTAATCACTCAGAGGTGATTTTATTCTCTAAAAATAAATGGCGCACGGGCTCAAGGTGCACCAGCTTCAGTAGTTGTGGCACGCAGGCTCAGTAGTTGTGGCCCACTGGCTTAGTTGCTCCGTTGCACGTGGGATCTTCCCAGACTAGGGATCGAACCCGTGTCCCCTGAATTGGCAGGCGCAGTCTTAACCACTGCATCACCAGGGAAGTCTCAGAATCGCCGTCTCCCTTTTAATACACCTTAAGCCCAAAGAATCCATGGAAGATTGTTACAGATAATGAGAGAATAAAATATTGTAAGGAGTATAACAGAAGCCTATAGTACACTGTTCATATAGACACATCCCAAGCAGTTACAAAGTATATTAAAAAGGAGGCTGCAATTTGCAAAGAATAACATAAATTATACCCACAAACTCCCAATATTTCCTGAAACGTTGCAATCTGAAACCCTATTGTAGGAAGCAGAACATTCCAGGAGACATTCTACAAATGAAGGACTCTAAACCCTGTGGGTGGATAAGGAATTCTGGAAGGAAGGTATCCTCACCCAAGGAGAGCATGATCCTATACTTTTGTCACATCACATCCCTGTACAATTCCCATTGATCTCGGTCCAGGCATTCCCAGTTCTCTTGAGAGAAATCTATGGGCACATCCTGGGATGTCAGCAGTCCCTGAAATTAAAAGTACACATGACATGTGGCCACGGGAAGAGTTCATAATGTGACCCAAGAAGAAAAGAGCAAATTAAGAGAACTGGTTTTAATTTAGAAGAGTGTCTTCTATTATCCACATATATATATGTGTATATATATATATATATATATATATATATATATATATATAATTTTTTTTACAAAGTAGCTTTCTCTATTTCTAACTACAAAAAAGAGTATGTCATGTGATCCATAAAACCAGTATAGAGACTATAGTTATCTGGAAAAGAAATGATAAAATGGTGGTTTCAACACGGACATATGCATTTTTGAGTGTTTTATTTATATCAAACTGGATAAAATGTGCGTATTTCTCAGACAGAAAAGACATGTCGAGGTAGAAATGTACCTTTCAACTATTCATGGGTCCACAAGTACACTGGAGAGAGTGTAAAATTGCAGATTCTGATACAGTAGGGCCGGTGGGCCTGAGTTCTATTTTTTTTAACAAGCTCATTTTTAACTAGTGATGCTGTAGGGCCTTAACTATACTTATACCCCTACTTCCCTATCGATACTTTTGAGCTTTAAGCTTTTTCGGCTGGCAATAAGATACTGGAATGTCCCCCCTGGGCAGAAACCGTTCCGAGCAAACAAGTATGGCGGGGGATGAAACCTCGAGCAAACCAGTATGGCGGGTGATAAGAATGATTAAGCCAGAGTTTAAAGGTCGCCCTAGCCAACCATAACTCATGTGACTCAACCCCCCACCACAAAAACACGAAAATGTAAAGTAGGCATCCGACAGCTAACCAATCAAGGAACTAGAGCCAAGACCCCACTCCGGTAAATATAAAATAGGCATCCGACAGCTAACCAATCAAGGAACTAGAGCCAAGACCCCACTCCGGTAAATATAAAATAGGCATCCGACAGCCAACCAATCAAGGAAGTAGAGCCAAGTCCCCACTCCGGTCCAGGAACAAACAAACCAATGAGAAAAAAACCCTTGATATATCCACACTTTGCATAATGAAAAATGAAAGCTATAAAATGTATGTGATTCCGCTTGGGGGGGTTCCTCTTCGGCCTCCTGCGTGAGGACCAAGGAACCCCGGTGCACCGGCTCCTAATAAACCTCTTGCGTGTTGCAGCGACTCTCGACTCTTGGCGGTTCTTGGGCGAGCTGGGATTCTTCGGAGACCGTTCAGGTCTAACAATGCCACAGTCTCTGATTCATTAACGACAATTGTGAATAGCAGAGACATAATAAGGAAAGGTAAACATTCATAGTTAACTTTTAACTTCAAGTGTGTTATGGATTTCACGCATTTAATAGGATATAAGCACAGCAGCAACCACCATCTGTGAACATTCACTGTAGACCGTGTGTATCTTTCTGACTTCTTGTGTAGGATTGCAGGGAAAAGGCCTGCGCTGCGGCCACAGTGGGCGGGGCCCTCAGGCCGGGCCGCCCCTCCAGGACCCCCGGCGGGGCCCGGGAGGCGTGGGGAGAGGGCGGCTGAACGTCCTGAGGGGACAAGGGGCGAGGGAGGCGCAGGGTCCGGCTGCAGCGTCAGCGACCCTCCTCCCGACGGCGGGGAAAGCGGCCGAAAGCTCCTCCCGAGGCTCCCAGGCCTCTTATTCAGCCGAGGCCCTGTGCGCCCCTTCCTCCCTGAGCTAAAGCACCGGGGGGAGGGGACAGGGCGGGGGGCTGGCGCAGGTGATGGGGGACGTGAAAAGGTGATTGTCAGCTAAGGAGAACCTGCTCTCCCAAGGTGAGGAATGCAGGGCTTTCCTTATGCGAAGATGCCAGAGTCAGGCTCACGAATTCCTTCCTTTGATATGCACCTCAGCTCTCTGGGGCCTGCATTCTGTATTTGCATATCCTGAGTTCCTCAGGGCCTGCCCGCTCACATTGGAGAGGATGACTGTGACATCTTTTGTTTACTGAGGTGGCAAGAAATATTCCATTTCTCACAGGCTTGAGGGGCAGACAGTGAAGAAGCGTCGGAGAGTCTCACTTGGCATGTACTTTGGTTTACATATAGATAATAGTTATACTTACTTAACTGTGCTAATAGAGGCTCTGGAGTACAATCAACTTGTACTACTGCTCTCTATGTATTAATTTCATCAATATCATAAGATAAATGCCTATAGAATTGACTTAATCCAGTTAAATAGCATAATGATTTTTAAAGGAAACATAATAGAAATATAACAACAAAACCTTTACCACTACAGGCTGGGTCTGGAACAAGGTAAATAAATGTTCCATTGTTAAAATGTTGAAAGAGTATTCAATAGAAATATCAAGAAAAATGACAAATAATAAGGGAAGCAGAATGTTGAAATGTTCTATCTTTATCATTAACGTGGCAGAAAATCATTTATGAGCAGGCACTGGGGCAGAAGATGCCTGATTTTATATCTTTGTCATATTTGTGCAGTTGTTTCAACAAGTAAATTAAAGACACAATGGAAAAGCCAGGAGGTTTGTGCCTGAGATCATGTTGATGTGAAACCCGGGATGGCCGCCTTGTGCCAGGTGAGTTAAGTTTACCTCGCAGGTAGACCCCAGAGCTCCTGAGAAACAAGGGCTGGAATTTTTCTTCTGCGATGAATAGGAGCTGTTGAGTCCAGTTCATTGAGCAAGGAGTAGGTCTTGTCTATTACATATTTGATTTTTGGAACGGTATCTGTGCTAATTTCAAACTCTTGTTTTATGAAAACCCCCCCTCACCTTTCCCCTGAAGCAGTCATAAGTGTGTTTTCTAAAAGCGTGACTCTGTTCTGTTTTAATTCAGTTCTTTGTAGCCATGTTTACATTCCCTCTATAAGTGATATGTTATGATAAATTTCTTTTTCTGTGTGACCTTTTTCACATCGAATTATCGTACCTAAATCCACTCATTATGCTGCTACTAGCCTTATGACATTGATTTCATGGCTGAGTGATATTCCATTGTACATAAGTTTCAGAACTTCTGTATCCATTTTTCTCTTTCCTGGGATATGGAACGGGTACCAAAGTCGAGGTTCTTGTAAACAGAGCAGCCCTAAGCTTTGGGGTGCCTGTGTCTTGTTGATTTTTAGTCTTCCCAAGATATACGCCCATGAGTGGAAGTGCCCTATGCTCTTTAGCTCTGTTGTTTAGATGTTTTAGGAAACACCATACACTTTTGTAGAGTGTCTGCGGCAATTTTCATCTCGCCCGTCAGCATAACAAGGTTTCCTGTTCTCCATGGCCTGTCCTGCATTTGTGGTTTTTACACTTTTTTCAGATGGCCGTTTTGACCGGGGGGAAGTGAGACTCTTTGTAGTGCTGATTTGCTCTCCCAGCTTGCTTGGTTGGCCAAAACGTGTGTATGCTTTTTTACCTGAATATATTCAGGAAGGAACACATACTCCCTTTTTGGCCAACTGCATCATTGTCCAAGTTCTGCCGCTTTTCATGTGCTTTCAAGGAAACTCCAATCTACCTCTTGAAATCTGTTTCCTGCAATTCTGCCTTGCTTTCAAATCCTCTTCGTTGCCTTAACTCAATGTATTTTTGGATGGTAGTTGTCATTTATCACTGTGCAGGTTTGTGAGTTGCAGTGCCCCTGAGCTCCATGTTTCAACTGGCTTTTTTGTGAGCTGGCCCAGAAAACCACAGCATCGCCTCAGGCCCTATCCTGGTTTCGGGGCGTCAGGCTGAGCCTTTGGTGAATTCTTCTTCGTGATGGGAAATGAGAGTAACATGTGCCCGACCAAACACCTCCAGTTAGTCTCTCATTGGTTCCCCCTTTTCCCGTTCATCCTCGGCACATATTGCAAACTGTTCGAAACAGGAGGTTAAAGGTGCTGATTCTCCAAGTGGGGAGATTGTTAGTAAAGCGGCTGGAATGGTGAACCCGAGCACCAGGAGATGAAAAATGAGGTGCGCTGTCGAAACCTTTCATGATCACACGGTGTATCATCCTCTGGGCTTCCCATGCATCTTTTAGCTGTAGGAAGGTTGCGTTGCACCTGGAGAGTTGGGACCCATGGAATGGGTAGCACACAGTATTCCTTTAAAGGGTCTGCATTTGCTCACTCAACCTCACCAATCCTCTCAGTCCCAAGAGTGTCCAACCTTATGTCTCATCCTGCTGTGTGTCTAGGTGTGTTCAATCCATGTTGCATCATAGCCCCCGAGCAAAAGTTATAAGGGTTTTTATGTCTGTCACTGTCTTTTTTTATTATTCTTATATTGGTTACAGCTGATTTTCAACGCTGTTTGTTGCTGTTCTACATCCACTTGATTCACGTAGAAACAGACATCAATAAATTCTTTTTCAGATTCTTACCAGTCGTATAGAATTTTTTCTGGTGACTTGAGTGTGCTGAGTGCAGTTCTTTGAGGTTCCGTGTAGGCCTCGTCTATTATCAATTTGGTATTTGGAACGGTATCTTTGTTAATTTCAACCTCCTGGATAATGCCTCACCCCTCCCCACCTTTCCCCTTTAGCAGCCTTATGTGTGTTTTCTACATATTTGACTATGTTTCTGTTTTGTATTTTATTTCATGTGTAGCCATTGTTGATTCTACCTTTAAGTTATATCTTATGATATGTGTCTTTTTCTTTCTGACTTATGTTACCTAGAATGATCTTACATAACTCCTCCTGAGTTGATGCAACTGGCCTTATTTCATTGATTTCCTGGCTGAGTTATATTCCACTCTACATACGTACCACATCTCTTTTATCCACTTTTTCCTTCCAGGTATATTTAGGTTTTATCCAAGTCGAGGCTCTTTTAAACAGAGAGGCGGTAAACGTTGGGGTGTCTGTCTCCTGACGATTTTTGTTTTTCCCAAGATATTCGCCCATGAGTGCAAGTGCCCTATGCTCTGTAGCTCATCTGTTTAGATGTTTTAGTAAACACAGTACACTTCTTCAGTGTGCCCGTTGGCAATTTACATTTCCACTATCAGCCTCACAGGGCTCCCTTCACTCCTCGCCCTGTCCTGCATTTCTGGTGTTTACACTTTATGAGGATGGCTCTTCTGACTGATGCGAAGTGTGACACTTTTTGTAGTATTGATTTGCCATGCCCACCTGTTTGGTTGGCTAAAAAGGGTGTATGCCCTTTTCTTGAATATATTCAGGAAAAAAAGCATACGCCCTTTTTGGCTAACTGCACCGTTGGCGATGTTCAGCCCCTTTTTTGTGCTTTCATGATGAGTCCTTTTTACCTCTTCAAATCCCTTTCCTGCCATTCTCCCTTGCTTACAATTCCTTTTCGGTGACTTCCCTCAAGACATTTTTCAATGATAGATATTTTCAACTCTGCAGTTTCGTGAATTTTAGTGATCCTGAGTTCCATTTTTCAACTTGTGTTTTTGGGAACTGGCCACAAAACAGTGGGATTTCCTCAAGCCGTATTCTTTTTCCATGGGCAATCTTAGCCTTTGGTCATTTCGTCTTCCTGATTGGAAATGAGAGTGACATGTGCCTGTCTGAACACCTAGGACTTTTCTCTCATTGTTTCTCATCCTTCCGCTTCATCCTCTGGACAAATTCCAAACTGTGCGCAACAGGAGGTTGAAGGTGCTGACATCCCCAAGTGGGGAGATTGTTAGGAAAGACGCTGGAGGGGTGAACCCGACTCCCTGGAGATGAGGAGATGAGATGCCTTTTCCAAACTCTTCCCGATCAAACGGTGTACCACCTTCTGGGTGTCAGAGTCATGTTTTAGCTGTAGGAAGGGTCCCGTGCATGGTAAGAGAACACCAGGGATGTTTCCAAATCAGTGTCTCCCTGAACCCTAAACTGGGGAATTTTACGCTATGGCTACACGTATGTTCATTAAGGGCCTTGGGCAGTAGGCAGAGTCCGAACTTAAGATGATTAAAGTCTTCAGGGTCAGAAGCGCTGACCATCGGCCTCCCTTAGGGTACATTGTATCTGTCATTGATAGATGATGTCAATAAAAATATCTATTCGTTTTCAGATTATTTCCGCTTCTGGGTTATTACAAAATATTGAGTGTAGTTCCCTGTGCTGTACAGTAGTTCTGTGTTGATGATCTATTTTATACATAGCAGGGTGTACGTGTTAATCGCAAACTGTTCATTTATCCCTCCCTGCACCTTTCCCCTTTGGTAATAATAAATTATAAGATTTTATGCTTCTCAGAAATGGGGGAGCTGAAAGAGAGGTATCATTTTCAATGGAAAAGCATTCAAAACTATATTGAAGCTTCAGCCAAGATTATTCGATGTACATCCTTGGAAAGAAATCACTTCATTTCTCGAATGTTGACCTGACAAATAAGACAAACCCCTTCACTGAACTTGCCTATACTAAAGTGATGGAAATATCAAATGGAAGTGTTGGAAACATCTTATTTTACCCGAGCCTTATACACGGCTCTAGGTTACTTACAGTTTGGCTCACACATCTGTTCATTGAAGTTACAATGTTCTCAATTTCTGTCACTGATCCTGCAGAGTGGGCCCCAACAAGGGTCCCCTGCCCCGTGTCATTGGAGCCAAGAGAACGAGACTGAGTTTGGTTCAGAAGCAAAGGGAACTTTAGATTCTGATCAGAGAACGGGGAGAGGTGGGAGCGTGCGCTCCCCCGAGGGCTGTGGGCGGGGCTGCTGTGTGGGGATCCCGGCAGCGTCAGCGGGACGGAAGGGGCGGAGCTCTCGAGGGCCGGGTTGGCTGGAGCTCAGGCTCCATGTCGCGGAGTCTGCATGGGGCCCCGCGAGCTGAGGTGTCGGCCCAGCCATTTTGCACCAGGAAATATGTTCTGAAGTGCTGGGTGTGGGACCTCTGCATGTGGAAACCTAAGAGCAAGTGAAATTAGACAAAGCACAAAGGAATAAACGTTAGACTTTACTTTATTGTCCGGATTCTATTTTTATCTCCCAGGATTTTTTCATGGGCTCTGCCGGTGACAAACCCCTCCTCTGCCTTTTGTCCCATTCCTCATTGTTGGGGCGCTGAGGGTGCAGACCCCGCTTCTGTAACTGCTTCGTGCTGAGTCGGGAGGCCTCATACCCGAGGGGAGGGGCAGAACTTCTCCCCAGCAGCCTCCAGGTGAGGTTGACTGTCCCCAGGGCTCTTCCCTCACTGCTCGTCCGCCTGAGCCCCAGCATTTGAAGTGTTATAGATTCTAATGACCTTTAAGGGTGCAGGAAAGAGATGCGCAGAGACTCTGGGGTGGCCTGTTTTACCCCGCCCACATTTGTTCGGCCACCTTAGGCAGACGGTTTCTGCCAGCCTAGATGATCTGACCAGTAGTCTGCGCTTTCTTCAATTAGGCCCCTGAATTAACATACAAAGAGCACCAGGTGTCAGAACCCTGCCTGCTCAACTCCCACACAGTCCAAAGCCGGTGGTGATCCAGACCCATGACGGCCACTGAGTCAACGGCCTTTTCAAGTAGCCAGGAGTGCAGCCGGTCTCATCGGCCGCCGCCGTCATCGCGGTGTCTGTAGGCGTTTCTATGGTGACAGCGTTATTTAGGGTTCCCCCTCCAAGCTTATGAGCTCCGCTCTGGGTGCAGTAAGTCCTGCAAGCAGTAGTCTGCTCTTTTGGGGCACGCTCTTGTTGTTTTCTGAGAGAAGATCCATGTCAAGTGATGGTCACACGGGTCATCATGGGGACCCGTTGCCCCCAGTTGTCCCTCTGGAGGTTGGAGTTGGAGGGCTTCCTCACTCGAGGTCAGTGTGCCCACGGAGCGACCCCTGCAACTTCAGGGCATGGTGGGTGGTTAGGATCACCGCGTGCGGTCCTTTCCCCTTAGGAGGGAGTTGGCCTTGCGGGCTGCAGATTCCAGGTTTTTAGATACCCCCAGTATCTTGGCCGGATGGGGTGGCGGGCCAAGCCCTTCGTGACCGTACTTTCTCCTACCTGGAGGGCATTCTTGCATTGTTCCATTTCAAGAGGTCCCAGTTTTTGCACTAATACTCCAAGGGCGATTCACTTTCTACCCAGAATGTAAAGGTCAAAGGGTTGAGCTAAATTAGGGAGGTCCAGGGCAAGGGTCTGAATTAACTGCTCTTTCCATTCTTGAAAGACCGCTTCTGGATTCTATTCGAACGGATCATCATCTTTTCCTTTCAATGTTTCATATAGAGGCCCAGCTATTAGACTGTAGTTAGGGATCCAGATGCAGCAAACCCCGACCTCCCCAGGAACCCTTAAGCTGTCTTCTAGGTTTAGAAGGGGTAAGGCTGCAAATGACTTCTTCCCTTTCCTGGGATGGGCTTCTCCGACCTTCTGTGAGAATGAAGCCCAGGCAGGTCACCTTAGTCTGTGATATTTGAGCCTTTGTCTTGGACACCTTCTATCCTTTATTGGCTAGGTAGTTCAGAGGCCTCCTTAGTAGGGCTGGGGATCAGAATGTCGTCTGCATATTGAAGGAGGGTTCCCTTCTCCAGAGGTAGATCTTTGAGGTTTTAGTTAAGTTTCCCCAAAGGTGGTGCGGGAAGTTTTGAACCCTTGGGGGAGGACGGCCCAGCAGTACTGTCTTCCTTGTATGCTGAGTCCTGCCAGTCACAAGCCAAAATTTCTGTGACCTCTGGGACTAATGGAATACAGAAGAAAGCATCATTAAAGTCTAATACAGAATAGCATGTCCTGGTGGATGGTACAATGACCAGCAGGGTGTAGGAATTAGGAACTATTGGATGCATATCCTCAGTGGCTTCACTGACTGTCCCGACATCTTTACCAGTTCCCCAGTAGCCCACGGGGCTCTAGTGGTCAGGCCCCTCGCAGGATATACAGCTCACCTGGGCAGGTACCCAGCAGCCCACGGGGCTCTCGTGGTCAGGCCCCTCCCAGGATATGGAGCTCACCTGTGCAGCTACCCAGCAGCCCACGGGGCTCTTGTGGTCAGGCCCCTCCTTGGATACGGAACACCCTTGTGCAGGTACCACGGCAGGGCTGGGCACACAGGAACCGTGCGCATAGCCCTCATTGCAGAGCACCCCCATCTCACCTGTCACTCAGAGCTGACACAGAGCACCTCAGAGCAGGACTTGAACTAACAAACAGCAGCTCCGACAGGTCTGTGACCCTGGGCTTCACTCTGTGTGGCCTCCCTCCGCCTGGTCTTCCAGAGACTTCCACTGCAGCCGGGGCACCAGGTCTCTGTCTCCACCCACCACCCCTCCTCTCCCTGACTCCTGGGTTCCTCTTATTAGGAGAGGGTCTTCTTGAAGTTGTCTCCCACTCATGGGCCAGATAAAATGATTAGAAAACAAGCCAGGGCTGCAGCCCCTTGTCTATCCTGAACCTCAGGACCTACACGTGTTCCTTGGAACTGACCGGTGCAGCAAGGTCCATTTTATGCAACTGTGAGCCCCTGAGGGGCGAGGAGTGGCTGACCTGGGCAGTCTGACCCGACCGGCCAGTCTCCCCAGGTGTGCCTGGGCTGGTGGGAGGGAGTAGGGCCCATGGCTCTGTGCGTGGCCCGGTGCGAGTGGGGCTCTGCTGGACTTTCTGCAGGAGTTGCCGGGCTGCCACCTGCTAAAGAAGAGGATGTGTCACCCATACCTGCCGCTGGAATTTCTCCCCGGGCAGAGGTGAGGACGGAGAAAAGCGGTGGGGGCCGGGACAGGAGGGGTACATTGGGCAGGGAGATGGAAAGCTTCCAGAAGAGCGCCCGGGGCCAGGACCATGCTGGCTGGCCTGCAGGCCCCAAGTCGGCCTCCGTGCTGGTGTGGCTCCATGGCCCTTCCTCTAGGCTTTCAAGTCCTTGCACACATTCAGGTGTTTTAGCTGGGAAGGGTGGGAACAGTTCAGCAGCAGCTGGCCTGGGGGTCAGCTCACGTTTACTCAGGGACGCCTTGACACGGTCCCCCAGCTTTGCAATGAGGACGTTCCTTGCGGGGGGGCTGCTGGCTGCATGAGAGATGATTCCCCACCTCTGACCAACTACAGAATTGTTTACCACTGGAGCAAGTGTCCTGATAGGGTTTTCCTCTGTGTAACTAGTGGGTTCTTAATTGGCAGCGTGAACGGTGATATCAGAGGTCCTGAATCAGGATGGAAATACTTATCCCCAACTTGTACAATCAGGCATAAAAACCTGGGGAGGCCGTGTGCAGCCGGCACCCTTAGGGATTGGCTTCCGACTGACCCCTCAACGTTCTGGTGTCCAGCCACTGCTTTAGAATTTCTGGGGCCCAGTGCTGACTCTAAGGGTTCTGTAACCCAGCCTCTGTTGGTCTTTAATGAGACCCGCACTTCCAGGGTCCCACAGAGCAGGGTCCGTGTGACTGTTCTGTGGCTTCTGTAACAAATGACCACAAGCCGGGTGGTTTAAAACAACAGGAATTCATCCTCCCCCAGTCCTGGAGACCAGACATCTGAGATCAAGGTGTTCCAGGATGGAAGTCCCTCCAGAGGCTCCAGGATAGGGCTCTTCCTGCCTTTTCCAGCTTTGGGGGGCTCCAGGCATCCCCAGGCTTGCGGCTGCAGCCCTCCTGTCTCTGCCTTCACGTGGCTTCTCCTCTATGTTTGTGTTTCTCCTCTTTTGTCTCATAAGGACTCTCTCAATTGGATTGGGGGCCACGCTAACCCCAGATGGCCTCACCTTGAGACCCTTAACTACATATACAAAGACGCTTTTCCCAGATATGGTCCGGTTCCGGTGTTCTGGGGGGAACATATTTTGGGACCAGCATTCAACCCATTACCTGTGTATAAAATAACCCTAATTTTAGGAGATTACCAAGGTCCCGTATAGATAGCAGCCAGCAGCCATGTGGGTGGGGGTCTGGGGAGAATGAGGACCCTGGAATCACCTGGAAAGGATGAAGTCCTGGCTGCATTAGGTGAGCTCTTCCACTACGGGGCCCGTGGAAACAGCCACTCCACTCTGTCTGTGGAAAGGGACCCAGTGCCGAGTCCAGAAATGGTGATATTGCAAAGCTGGCTCTTCTGGGATGTCATCATCAGTAGCATCATGTAACCAGTAACTACGGGCTTGGAGGAGTCACCCTGTGGCACGTGATGACAGCACTGTCACTTTAGGCTCATCAAGCTTAGAATAGGAATGTTTGAAGGAGAAGAGTTTGGGAGATTGCGAAGCTTGGTTGTTAAGGAAACTGAGCAGGTTTGTCAAGGTTGTCAAGGAAACTTCTCACTTAAACTGAAGGCAGGGCTGGGAGAGCTGAAATCCAGGGATCTTTTAAAGGGGCTGCTCTGAAACACCATCACCTGAGAGGTGGTCTCAGCGTGAGCTGGTGTTTGAGAAACGTGTGATGAGATGAAGCCTGACTTTCTGTGACAGCTGGGGAGGGGTTTGTAAAGCAACTTAGCGTTTAAGGCCAAGTTTGTTGCTGGAACATAGTGTCTCCCAAAACTGGGCTGAAGCTCAAGATGTCTCTGTCCCCTTCCTGTGAGAGTCCAGGGCAGGTGGGTGTCAGTTCCCAGGCTCTGCCCCCACTTTGTTTCTCCTCCCTGCTTCCAGGTGAGTGTTTCAACCAGCGGGGTGGGGTGACCACAGGGACATCGTGCCCTCCATCCTAGGATGCAGGCTGGCCAAGGCCCTCACCACCTCCACCCCTTCCCCTTGGTAACACGAGACACTGTGCCCCAGCTGTAAGGGGTGGGAAGGCTGGGATGTGCAGGGTAGCTGTGCACAGGAAAAAGGGAAATGGGTTCTGATGGGCAGCTGTGCGGCTCTGTTGTGAGGGTCGCCCAGACACTAGCGCACAGATTCTGGGTTCTGTGAAGCTTCGATGCTCTGTGGTTCTGGAAATCCTATAGGAGATGGTCCACAGCAGGTGAAGCTAATGCTCGCAGTGGAGGTGGTGAAGCCAAGGTCTGCAGTTCAGACTAAAGGTGCCGATGTACATGCAGGACAAAACCATCTCAGGTGAATGGACTTCAGGCACGTTTAACATGAATGCAGTCGTGTTAATGCCTAGCATCTTCTATCTTGTGCCCCCTCAGGGACCCCCTCCTCAGTGCCTGGGGCTCCTGTAACTCACGTACAAGGGGATGGAGAGTGGGCTCTGTCCAGTCTGAGCCCTGAGTTACCCTGTGAGTCTGCTCGGGACCACCGTAACAAATACCACAGACTGCGCAGCTTGAATAACAGGCCTATCTCCCAGTCCTGGATGCCGTCGGAGATCAAGGTGTCTGCACGCTGGCTTCTCCTGAGGCCTCTCTCCTTGGTGCTTAGACAGCCATCTTCTCCCCAGGTCCTCACATGGTCTCCCCCTGTGCCTATCTGTGTCCTAATCTCTTCTTGTACGACATCAATCCTGTTGGATTAGGATCCACCCTAGTGACGTCATTTTTACTTTGATCATCTCTTTAAAAATCCCATCTCCAAATACAGACACATCCTGGGGTCCTGGGGGTTAGGGACTCAGCATGTGGATTTGGGGAGACATGACTGAGCCTATAGCATCCTCCTTAGGAAGCAAGTGTGCCTCGGTCCTTCCTTCCCTCAAGTCATACGAGGTGAGCTAATGGCTCAAGGAGAGGCCACTCGTGCAGAGTTTGTGTCCCAGCTGGGGAACCCTTCTCTGTTCTGTTTGATAAGGCAGTGGCAGTGCCAGCCCCCTCCTGAGGTGAGCAGTTCTGGGGTTTCCTGCCGTGTCACCTGGCCTGCTGAGGTGCTCAGTGTCTGGGAACCCAGGAGTCAGCAGCCTAGTGGGGATGCCGGGGACTCTCAGGGCCTTGGCAGATGTCTCTCCCGGCAGATACCCTAGCGAAAGTGGGGAAACTTTGGGGGATTACAGGAGGGAGAGAGTCACAGTCTCATTTATGCTTCAGAAAGACCACGTTGGGTTGGGATGTGCGACGCACCGTGGGGCAGGGAGGTTTGTCAGGCCTGATGGAGGAACCAGTAACAAGATCGGGCTTGGGCCAGGGCTGTGGGTGTAGAGGGGAATTAGTGTGGGAACTGACCACAGACTGTTGTCGAAGTATCGGCTTCCCTGTGCACCGAGGCCGAACAGAAATACGGAGACAGGGGTTTTAGAGGAAGAGAAAGATGGCTTTATTTTTCTGCCAGGCAGCAGGGAAGACACAGCTGGCTAGCACCTCAAGAACTGGGCACTCCTGTTTGAGAATCAGGGAAGATTTTATATGTGGGGCTCCCGCAGTCTGGGGTAGAGGATAAGGATCAAAGTAGTGAAGGTCTTGCATTCCTCCTTTCCTTTGCATTATTTCAAAACAGTCATAGCTGGCATCAGGTCGCCTGAATTGGGGTGCAGCAGACTGGTAATTGCATCCGTTTGCCTCTGATTTATCGGCCAGTGACCTCGTTTCTGAAATGAAAAACTAAGGGGTGATTTGTTATGAGGGGCGTATAGAATCTAAGTGCGTTACATAATAAGGTTAGGGAGTGAGAGGCAGGGGCTGTAACACACACAGTGAGGGGTGATGGGTGCCGAAGGTAAATTCCATAGTGTCAGGGAGTGAGGTTAGCTTTGTAAAGTACAAATCTAGTTACTACAAATGAGTGACAAAGTGAAACAAGGAGTGATGAGCTCTTTCAGGCCAGGTTACATTTCTTCTCTAGTCTTTTCGCTGTTCCCTTGTTCTCAGGGCAGGGAAACTTCATTTCTGTTTTTGCTGCAACAAGACGGTGGAGGAGGAGCTGACAGTCACTGGGGCACAAGGCGAGTGGGAGCCTGGGAGGCCCCAGTGTTACCGAACCGAACGTGGGTCCGCTCGCCCGAGGGCAGCAGAGCCAGTCTCCTGACACCGGGGGTGGCGGAGGAAGGTGCAGCCTGAATTGTCAAAGTGCCGATACAAGGAGGCCAGGTGGCCTGTGCTCTAAAACCCCGAGCTCCCTGAAGGATTTCAGCAAAGCAATTTTCAAGGCCAAGTGAAGGAGGGGGGGTCACAGGGAATGTGATCAGCTGGTGCACAATTCTCTGATTGATGGTGAGGTAACGGGCAGTTAACGTTATAAATTCTTAAGCACCAGGAGCTCCGGGGCTACCTGTTCCTGATCATCAAGTAGTTAATTCCTTCCACTTGGTGGTGGAGGAAGCATGCATCAGGCACTGTTATCCAGATACTTCACAGAGTAGCTACAGCAGAGGATGTGGGGGAGGGGTCTGTCCTGGGAAGGCCCCACAGGGTCCTGCTCGGTTACTCCTGGTGCCTGGGCTCAGCAACCTGGGAAGGTGGGGCTGCTCCTGTGTGTGGGGAGCTGCAGGATCCCAGTCCTCTGAGGCCCTGCTAAGCCCCCAAGGTGAGATGGGTGTGCAGTGACTGGACGGAGGCGTCTGGCCTGGGAGAGGGGTCCGGGCTGGAAATGTCACTGGAATCATCGCAGGGAGGGAGAGGAAAGGCAAAGTGGGGGCAGATGGGTCACAGCAGACTAATGCAGTGACTGCGGTCTTGTTGGAAGCAACTCAGAGCCAGAAAGGAGTGGCCGTCAGGGGCTCAGTTCCATTCTCTTGTTCCTTTGTAAAACCACTGTGTCAGAGTTTGAGACGCCGCCAGGAGACGTCTGGGCCCAGTGCTGCCATGGCTTCATCAAAGGGCCCAGGGGGAACACAGAACCACTGCAGGCCCCGCCCATGTCCTCACTGGGAATGAGTCCCATCGGGGCTCCTGGGCTCACAGACTTCAGGGCACCTCTGTCTTCAGGACTGGTCTTCCTCCTTCCTCTCACCTGCTGGTCAGAAGCCCAGGAACCCCCAACCTGGCTCCACCCCCAGGGCCTGGATTCAGAGGCCCAGGAACCCCCAAACTGGCTCCACCCTCAGGGCCTGGATTCAGAGGCCCAGGAACCCCCAAACTGGCTCCACCCAGGGCCTAGATTCTGAGACAGCTTAGGGGTAAGCAAGACCCTCACGCTCCTTTATCTGCTTAGGGGTGAGAATGTCTTAAACGCTGCAGGTGACTGATTATGGAGGGCTGAGTGTTTCCAGCAGGTATGGGTGGAAAGATGGGGTGTGAAGTTCCTATGTCTGCAGAATCTTCCCAGCGTGAAGATCTGTGTGTTCTCCCCGGCCAGTCAGCATCCTCCCAGGAAGCCCAGATCCAGGATTACGAGGGCAGAGGCTCTCCCCTTGCGTACCTGTAACTTCACAATCCCACAGCAAGGAGCCTGGCTCCCACCATCTGCCATTTATCTATGCATTGCTCCTTTCCACGTTACATGTGCAGAGGTTTCAGAATTGTTAGCTACTACACCCTGGAAAGAACTTTGTAAAATAAAGCCCACTGTTTATATACGGGCCATTTTGCCTTTAGCCTACAGATTCCATTCATTTCCAAAGGTAACTTACGTCAGCAGCTTTTACCCCATCCCCTACAGTGAGTTGTTTCCATATATTTCTAATACAGTTAGATTCTGTCACATTATGTATTCCATCCTGAAACACTCCTACACCCTAAATAACTAAATTTGAATAGATTATGATTGGCCCCTTGGGCTACACATATCTATGGGCTTAGACAAATGCATAGTGACAGGTATCCATTCTAGAGTATCACATGGACTACTTCAAACCCCCCACCCCATGATCTGCTTATCATCTATGTAGCTTTGCCTTTCCCGGGATGTCATCAATGGGATCATGTGTGCAACCTGTGTGCAGCCTGCTCAGGCTGGATTCTTTCACTTAGCAGTATATACTGAAGATTTATCCATGTCTTTCCATAGGTGGATGGTGCATTCCTTTCTGCTGAGTAGTATTCCACTGCATGTGTATGGGAGGAAAAACTAATTTCCTTCTACTTTTCTAGGTTCTTGGTTGAGGCCCCCCTCGCCCCTGTAATAAAAGACAGATTACCAGGAGAAAAGCAGAAGTTTAATAACATGTATACCTTCTGAATAGAGGGGGGACACCACGGAAAACTGAGTCACTCCCTGAAATGACCAAAACCATCCTCTTCAATACCATCTTCAGCTAAAAACAGAAGAAAGATGCTGGGGAAGGGGGGAAGGCCAGTTATGGCAGGTTATCATGCAAAGCACAGTAAACAAGGGTATGGCTGTTTGCACATTTAAGTCATGACTTCCCCATTGAAAAGAGTTACTTAAGATTTAATTATCCTTCTATTTTTGGTGCAAAGAGGGACATATCCTTATAAACGGAGATTTCTCTATTGTAAATGTCCTTCATAAAATGGCAATCTCAGTTTTCTGATTTTTTTAAAAAATAAATTTGTTATTTTATTTTTGGCTGCATTGTGTCTTCGTTGCTGCGTGCAGGCTTTTCTCTAGGTGTGGCGAGCAGGGGCTACTCTTCATCGCGGTGCGCGGGCTCCTCATTGTGATGGCTTTTCTTGTCACGGAGCATAGGCTCTAGGCATGCAGGCTTCAGTAGTTGTGGCACACGGGCTCAGTAGTTGTGGCTCGTGGGCTCTAGAGCACAGGCTCAGTAGTTGTGGCATACAGGCTTAGTTGCTCTGTGGCATGTGGGATCTTCCCGGACAGGGGCTCGAAGCTCTGTTCCCTGAATCGGCAGGTGGACTCTTACCCACTGAGCCACCAGGGAAGCCCTATTTTTTCTTTAAAGCAGACCAATAACCCTTATGCCAGAGAGACATATTTTGAGGTGGCATATTCTACTCGCCTTGACATGGATGTACCCCAATTTGCTTATGCATTCATCTTTTGAAGGATATCCTGATTTCAAGTTTTTAGGCATTATGGAAGTGTTGCTATGCATAATTACATCCTTGTTTGCATTTGGACATAGATTTTCAAAGCAGTTGCCTAAATACTGGAAGTATGATTGTTGGATCCCAATGTGAGACTTGTTTAGCTTTGGAAAAAACTGCCAAATTGTCTTACAAAGTGGCTGCACAGGCATCCTCCCAGCTATGAGGGAGAGTTCCTTTTGTTCCTCACCCTCTAGCAATTGGTATTGTCATATTTTTGGAGCTTAGCAGTCATAATAGGTGTGCTATGGTATCTCATGATTTTAATTTGTAATTCCCTAATGGTATATGATGTTGAGCTTGTTTCTATATGACTTTTACTATCTATCTTTTTTGGCGGGATGTCTGTTCAGATCATGCTGTTCACGTTCATGCTGGGAGGAGCCCTGTCTCCTCGGGACCTGCTGGGGCTTTGGCTTCTGGAACACGCGGGGCTGAGTCCACACTGATGGCCGGGGTTCGGTACAACCCGGGGCCAAGTCCACACTAACGGAAGCCAGGTCTCCTCAGGACCCGCTGGGGCTTCAGCTCTGGGACACTGGGGGGTCCAGTTCAGGCTGACATGAGCCTGATCTCCTCAGGACCTGCTAGGAGGTGATGCCGCTGAGGGAGAAGGTGAGGAAAAGTGGGGAGAAGGTTCCTGTGCAGGGCTGACCGCTGTGGGTGTCTGTCTCCAGAGGACCCAGGAGAGGAAGTGCTTGATGTGGAAAACTGGGTTTGGGGCCCCTTTTGTGTGGGGTGTAGACAGTTGAATGTTGTTCTTTGGCGTGTGGTGTCTGGTTTTCCCAGCACCGTTTATTGAGGGGCCTGTCCTTTCCCTGGTGTATGTTCTTGGCTCCTTTCTTGTGAATTAACTGATCGCATACCTGTAGGTTGATTCCTGGGCTGTCTGCTCTGTTCCTCTGGACTGTGTGCCAGTTTTTGTGTCAATCCCACACTTTTTCGGGCCTAGTTTCATAATGAAGTGTGACGTCAGGGAGCGAGATGCCTCCAGCTCGTTCTCCTGCCTCAGGGTTGCTTTAGTTCTTCTGCGTCGTTTGGGGTTCCACACACCACCTAAGATGTTTCATTCTATTTCTATGGAAAATGTCATTGAAATTTTGGTAGGGATTGCATTCAATGTGTACATTAACAGGATCTTAGCTGGGGACACTGTCAGGGAATGACTTAAGAGCGCATCAGGGCCTTTGTTGGGTTAGCATTACGGTCTCAGTGAAAGACATGATCAGGACCTGAGTTAGTCACAACGTCAAGGCTTCAGTTAGGAAAAGATTCAGGGCCTGAGTTAGGGACAGCCTCAGATCTTCACTTAGGGACAGCAACAGGGCTTTCGTTGGGACACAGGACATGGGTGAGAAATGAGTCAGGATATTAGCTCAGGATAATGTCCAGATTTTAGTGATTGATTGCAGCAGGGTCCATATTAGGGAAAGGTTCCGGGCCTTAGTGAGAAATAGTGTAAAGGCCTTAAGCTAGGATTAGTCAGGGCCTTAGTTAGGAAGAGTATTAGGGTTTCAGTTAGGATAAGATGCAGGATATTAGCTTGGGAAAGAGTCAGGTTCCGGGCCAGGGATAGTGTCAGGAAATGACCAGGGGAAAGCATGAAGACCTTAATTATTGAGAGCATCAGGGCCTTACTTAGGACCAGCGTCAGGGCCTAAATCAGGACCACTGCCAGGGCTTCATATACGGACAGAGCCTAACTAAGGTACAGCCAAAGGGCCTTAGTGAGGCCTATATTTAGGGCTTGTGTTAGGGACAGTATCAGGGCATGATTTAAGAGCAGCATACAGTCCTCTGTGGGATCAGCATGAGGGTCTTCCTTAAAGATATTATAAGGGCCTCTTTTAGGGAGAGCCTCAGGGCCTCATTTATGGACAGAATCAAGGCATACTTTGGGCCAGTTTCAAAACCTTGGTAAGACCTGGGTCAGGATATTAGCTCAGGATAATATCAGCACTTTAGATATTGGTGGCAGCTGGCCCTTAGTTAGAAACAGTGTCAGGACCTGAGTTAGGACTAGCATTATAGCCTTTGTTAGGTATAGTGTCAGGGACTGAGCTAGGAGTAGTGTCAAGGCCTTAGTTAGGGAGAGTGTCAGGGTCTGAGTTAGGAGTAGTGTCACGGCCTTTGTTAGGGACAGTGTCAGGGCATGAGTTAGGATGAGCCTCCATGCCTCAGTTAGGGGCAGGTTCACAGCCTGGGAATTATTTTAGGACCTTATTGAGGGACAGCATCAGGGATTTAGTTAGCATAAGAAGAGCCATTCCTATAAGCACCCTGAAAACCAACACACACGAATGCAGAAGTGAACCATGCACATTGGTATGAAGGGATATTCCACAGCAGTTGAGTACATTTTGTTTAAGGTTAGTAAGAGTTTAAAAATTATTTTTTTAAGTAAACTATACTCAGAAGATGAAAGGATTTCGTCCTAAAGAATCTCTTTAGCTAAATTTGACATTAGCTGAAGACAAGTTTATGTTAAGGTCTAGGGCTAGTGTCAGGTAATGACCTAGGTTTGGTGTCAAGCCCTTAGTTACTTAGAGAATCAGGACATAATTTAGGACCTGTGTCAGGGCTTCAGGTAGGGACAGCATCAGAGCCTGACTTAGGGAGAACGTCTAGGCCTGAGTGAGGCCTAGCGTCAGCCCCCTAGTTGGAGTCACACTCAGGGCATGACGTAGGATCAGCATCAGGGTCTTTGTTGGGTTAGCATTCGGGTCATAGTTAAAGACATGAGCAGGGGATGAGATAGTCACAGAATCAAGGCCTCAGTTAGGGAAAGCTTCAGTGCCTGAGATAGGCAGAGCCTCAGGTCTTCACTTAAGGACAGCGACAGGGATTTCTTTGGGACAGTATCAGGACCGTGGATAGAAATGAGTCAGGTATTCACTCAGGATAGTGTCCGGATTTTTGTTACTGATTGCAGCACGGCCCATTAGGGACAGATTCTGGGCCTTAGTGAGAGATAATGTCAAGGACTTTGTTCGGATTAGTCAGGGTCTTTGTTAGGGAGAGTATTAGGGTTTCAGTTAGGATAAGATGCAGGACATTTGCTTGGGACAGAGTCAGGTTCCAGGCCAGGGATAGTGTCAGGAAATGACCAAGGGAAAGCGTGCAGACCTTAGTTATTGAGCGCATCATGGCCTAAGTTAGGATAAGCATCAGGGCCTAAATCACGACCACTACCAGGGCCTCATAAACGGACAGCGTCAGAGCCTAACTAAGGTACAGCCAAAGGGCCTAAGTGAGGCCTATCTTTAGGACCTGAGTTAGGGACAGTGTCAGAGCATGACTTAGGAGCAACATAAGGGCCTCTGCGGGATCACTGTGAGGGTCTTCATTAAAGACATTATCAGGACCTCTGTTAAGAAGAGCCTCAGGGCCTCATTTATGGACAGCATCAAGGCTTACTTTGGGCCAGTTTCAGGACCTTGGTAAGATCTGGGTCAGGGTATTAGCTCAGGATAATATCAGGACTTTAGATATTGGTGGCAGCAGGGCCTTAGTTAGAGACAGTGCCTGGGCCTGAGTTAGGACTAGCATTATGGCCTTTGTTAGGTACAGTGTCAGGGACTTAGCTAGGAGTTTTGTCAGAGTCTGAGTTAGGTGTAGTGTCAGGGCCTTTGTTAGGGACAGTGTCAGGGCCTGAGTTAGGACGAGTCTCCAGGCCTTAATTAGGGACAGGTTCATGGCCTTGGGTGAAATTTCAGGGCCTTATTTAGGGACAGCATCAGGGATTTAGTTAGCATAAGAGGAGGCATTCCTGCAAGCACCCTGAAGGCCAAAACACACAAATGCAAAAGTGAACCATGCACGCTGCTATGAATGAATATTCCACAGCAGTTGAGTACATTTTGTTTAAGGTTAGCAAAAGTTTAAAAATTATTTTTTTAAGAAAACAATATTCACAAGATGAAAGAATTTCATCCTGAAAATCTCTTTAACTAAACTTGACAGTAGCTAAAGACAAGGTTAGGTTAAGGTCTAGGGCTATTGACAGTTAATGACCTAGGGTTGGTTTCAAAACCTTAGTTACTTAGAGAATCAGGGCCTAATTTAGGACCTGTGTCAGGGTTTCTGGTAGGGACAGCGTCAGAACCTGACTTAGGGAGAATGTCACAGCCTGAGTCAGGCCTAGCGTCAGCACCCTAGCTGCAGACACTGTCAGGACATGACTTAGGAGCAGCATCAGGGCTTTTTTGGGTCAGCATTCAGGTCATAGTGAAAGACATGAGCAGGGCTTTAGTTAGTCACAGAATCAAGGTCTTGGTTACGGAAAGCTTCAGGGCCTGAGCTAGGCAGAGCCTCAGGTCTTCACTTAAGGACAGCGACAGGGCTCTCTTTGGGACAGTGTCAGAACCTAGGATAGAAATGTGTCAGGATATTAGCTCAGGATGGTGTCCGGATTTTAGTTATTGATTGCAGCAGGGCCCATGTTAGGGACAGATCCCGTGCCTTAGTGAGAGATAGTGTCAAGGCCGTAGTAACTGAGAACCTCAGGGCCTTATTTATGACCAGCATCAGGGCCAGGCGTAGGGCAAGCAACAGGGCCTGAGTGAGGCCCAGCGTCAGGCCCCTAGCTGGAGACACTGTCAGGGCATGACGTCGGACCAGCATCGGGGCTTTTGTTGGGTCAGCATTCGGGTCATAGTTAAAGGCGTCAGCTAGGGAAAGCTTGGCGGCCTGAGTTAGGCACAGCCTCAGGTCTTCACTTGAGGATAGCAACAGGGCTTTCTTTGGGACAGTGTCAGGCCTGTAGATAGAAATGTGTCAGGATATTAGCTCAGGATAGTGTCCCCATTTTAGTTATTTATTGCAACGGGGCCCAGGTTAGGGAAAGATTCTGAGCCTTAGTGAGAGATAGTGTAAAGGTCTTAGCTAGGTTTAGTCAGGGCCTTAGTTAGGGAGATATTAGGGTTTCAGTTAAGATAAGATGCTGGACATTAGTTTGGGACAGAGTCAGGTTCCGGGCCAGGGATAGTGTCAGGAAATGACCAGGGGAAAGCGTGAAGACCTTAATTATTGAGAGCATCAGGGCCTTACTTAGGACCAGCATCAGGGCCTAAATCAGGACCACTGCCAGGGCTTCATATACGGACAGAGCCTAACTAAGGTACAGCCAAAGGGCCTTAGTGAGGCCTATATTTAGGGCTTGTGTTAGGGACAGTATCAGGGCATGATTTAGGAGCAGCATACAGTCCTCTGTGGGATCAGCATGAGGGTCTTCCTTAAAGATATTATAAGGGCCTCTTTTAGGGAGAGCCTCAGGGCCTCATTTATGGACAGAATCAAGGCATACTTTGGGCCAGTTTCAAAACCTTGGTAAGACCTGGGTCAGGATATTAGCTCAGGATAATATCAGCACTTTAGATATTGGCGGCAGCTGGCCCTTAGTTAGAAACAGTGTCAGGACCTGAGTTAGGACTAGCATTATAGCCTTTGTTAGGTATAGTGTTAGGGACTGAGCTAGGAGTAGTGTCAGGGCCTTACTTAGGGACAGTGTCAGGGTTGGAGTTAGGTGTAGTGTTAGGGACAGTGTCAGGGCATGAGTTAGGATGAGTTTCCAGGCCTGAATTAGGGACAGGTTCACAGCCTCGGGATTAATTTCAGGGCCTTATTGAGGGACAGCATGTGGCATTTAGTTAGCACAAGAGGAGCCATTCCTGCAAGCAACCTGAAAGCCAACATACGCGAATGAGAAGTGAACCATGCATGCTGTTATGAAGGAATATTCCACAGCAATTGAAAACATTTTGTTTAAGGTTAGTAAGAGTTTTCTTTAAAGAAAACTATATTCACAAGATGAAAGGATTTCGTCCTAAAGAATCTCATTAGCTAAACTTGACATTAGCTACGACAAGTTTAGGTTAAGGTCTAAGGCTAGTGTCAGGTAATAACCTAGGGTTGGTGGCAAGACCTTACTCATTTAGAGAATCAGGGCCTAATTTAGGACCTGTGTCAGGGCATCGAGTAGAGACAGTGTCAGAGCCTGACTTAGGGAGAACTTCAGATTCTGAATGAGGCCTAGTGTCAGCCCCCTAGCTGCAGACACTGTCAGGGCATGACTTAGGAGCATCATCAGGGCCTTTGTTGGGTCAGCATTCGGGTCATAGTGAAACACATGAGCAGGGCTTGAGTTAGTCACAGAAGCAAGGTCTCGGTTACTGAAAGCTTCAGGGCTTGAGTTAGGCAGAGCCTCAGGTCTTCACTTAAGGACAGCGATAGTGTCCGGATTTCAGTTATTGATTACAGCAGGGCCCATGTTAGGGATAGATTCTGGGCCTTATTGATTGTAGTAGAGCCATGTTAGGGACAGATTTTGATCCTAAGTGAGAGATAGTGTCAAGGCCTTAGTTATGATTAGTCAGGGCCTTTGTTAGGGAGAGTATTAGGGTTTCTGTTAGGATAAGATGCAGGACATTAACTTGGGACAGTGTCAGGTTCTGGGCCAGGGATAGCGTCAGGAAATGACCAAGGGAAAGCGTGAAGACCTTAGTTATTCAGAGCATCAGGGCCTTACTTAGGACCAGCGTCAGGGCCTAAATCAGGACCACTGATAGGGCTTCATATACGGACAGCGTCAGAGCCTAACTAAGGTACAGCGAAAGGGCCTTAGTGAGGCCTATCTTTAGGGCCTGAGTTAGGGACACTGTCGGAGCATGATTTAGGAGCAGCATAATGACCTCTGTGGAATCAGCGTGAGGGTCTTCATTAAAGACATTATCAGGGCCTCTGTTATGGAGAGCCTCAGGGCCTCATTTATGGACAGCATCAAGGCTTACTTTGGGCCAGTTTCAGGACCTTGGTAAGATCTGGGTCAGGATATTAGCTCAGGATAATATCAGGACTTTAGATATTGGGGGCAGCTGGGCCTTAGTTAGAGACAGTGTCAGGGCCTTAGTTAGGACTAGTCTCCAGGCCTCAGTTAGGGACAGGTTCACAGCCTTTGGACTAATTTCAGGGCCTTATTGAGGGACCTCATCAGGGAATTAGTTAGCATAAGAGGAGCCATTCCTGCAAGCACCCTGAAGGCCAACACATGCGAATGTGGAAGTGAACCATGCATGCTGATACGAAGGAATATTCCACAGCAGTTGAGTACATTTTAAGGTTTGTTAAAGTTTAAATATTATTTCTTAAAAAAAACTATATTTACAATATGAAAGTATTTCTTTCTAAGGAATCTCTTGAGCTAAAGTTGACATTAGCTAAAGACAAGTTTAGGTTAATGTCTAGGGCTAATGTCAGGTGATGACCTAGTTTTGGTGTCAAGGCCTTAGTTACTTAGAGAATCAGGGCCTAATTTAGGATATGTGTCAGGCCTTCAGGTAGGGACAGCGTCAGAGCTTGACTTAGGGAGAATGTCAGGGCCTGAGTGAGGCCTAGCGTCAGCCCCCTACTTGGAGACACAGTCAGGGCATGACGTAGGAGCAGCATCAGGACCTTTGTTGGGTCAGCATTCGGGTCATAGTGAAAGACATGAGCATAGTGAAAGACATGAGCAGGGCTTTTGTTAGTCACAGAATCAAGGCCTCGGTTAGGGAAAGCTCCATGGCCTGAGTTAGGCACAGCCTCAGGTTCTTCAGTTAAGGACAGCGACTGAGCTTTCTTTGGGACAGTGTCAGGACCTGGGATAGAAATGTGTCAGGATATCAGCTCAGGATACTGTCCGGATTTTAGTTGCAGCAGGGCCCATGTTAGGTACAGATTCTGGGCCTTAGTGAGAGATAGTGTCAAGATCTTAGTTACTGAGAGCATCAGCGTCTTCTTCAGAAGCAATGTCAGGGCTTCAGGTAAGGACAGCATCAGAGCCTGTCTTAGGGTGAGCAACAGGGCCTGAGTGAGGCCTAGCATCAGTCTGTTAGCTGGGGACACTGTCAGGGCACGACACATGAGCAGCATCAGTGCCTTTGTTGGATCAGCATTATGGTCTTCGTTAAAGACATGATCAGGCCCTCTCTTAGGGACAGCGTCAGGGCTTACTGAGGGACATTTTTCAGGACCTTGGTAAGACATGGGTTAGTAAATTAGCTCAGGATAGTGTGAGGCCTTTAGATATTGACGGCATCAGGGCCTTAGTTAGGGAGAGGGTCAGGCCCTGATGTAGGACGCACATCCAGGCTTTACTTCAGGACTGTGTCAGGGCCTTAGTTAGAGACACTGTCTGGGCCCCATTTAGGACGAGCATCTAGGCCTCCATTTGGGACAGTGTCATGTCCTTCAGACTAAATTATGGACCTGTGTAACGCATAGCATAAGGGCTTAAGTTAGCATAAGAGTCAGGACCTTTGCTAGGGGAGGTATAGGGTAAAGTCTAGGGGTCGTGTCAGGAATTTACCTAGGAATACTGTCAAGACCTTAGTTACTAAGAGTATCAGGGCCTTATTTAGAACCAGTGTCAGGGCTTCCTATAGGGACAGCGTCAGAGCCTGACTTAGGGAGAGCGACAGGGCCTGAGTGAGGCCCAGCATCAGGCCCCTAGCTTCAGACACTGTTAGGGCATGACTTAGGAGCAACATCAGGGCCTTTGTTGGGTCGGCATTCATGTCATAGTGAAAGACATGAGCAGGGTCTGAGTGCGTCACAGAATCAAGGCCTCAGTTAGAGAAAGCTTCAGGGCCTGAGTTAGGCACAGCCTCAGGTCTTCACTTAGGGATAGCGACAGGGCTTTCTTTGGGACACTGACAGGACTGTGGATAGAAATGTGTCAGGATATCAGCTCAGGATAGTGTCCGGATTTTAGTTATTGATTGCAGCAGGGCCCATGTTAGGAACAGATTTCAGGCTTTAGTGATAGATAGTGTCTAAGCCCTAGTTAGGTTAGTCAGGGCCGTAGTTAGGGAGAGTATTAGGGTTTCAGTTTGGAAAGATGCAGGACATTAACTTGGGACAGAGTCAGGTTCCTTGCCAGGGATAGTGTCAGGAAAGTATTGAGAGCATCAGGGCCTTAGTTAGGGCCAGTGTCAGGGCCCTAAATCAGGACCACTTCCAGTGCTTCATATACGGACAGAGTCAGAGCCTATCTAAAGTACAGTCAAAGGGCCTAAGTGATGCCTATCTTCAGGTCCTGAGTTAGAGACAGTGTGAGGGCATGACTTAGGAGCAGCAGAAGGGCGTCTGTGGGATCAGACTTAGGGTCTTCATAAAGATATTATCAGGGCCTCTGTTAGGGAGAGCCGCAGGGCCTCATTTATGGACAGCATCAAGGCTTACTTTGGGTCAGTTTCAGGACCTTGGTAAGACCTGGGTCAGGATATTAACTCAGGATAGTATCAGGACTTTAGATATTGGTGGCAGCTGGGCCTTAGTTAGAGTCAGTGTCAGGGCCTGAGTTAGGGACAGTGTCAGAGCCTGAGTTAGGACGAGCCTCCAGGCCTCAGTTTGGGACAGGTTCACAGCCTTGGGACTAATTTCAGGACGTTATTTAGGGACAGCATCAGGGATTTAGTTAGCATAAGAGGAGCCATTCCTACAAGCACCCTGAAAGCCAACACACACAAAGGCAGAAGTGAACCATGCACGCTGGTATAAAGGAATATTCCACAGAAGTTGAGTACATTTTGTTTAAGGTCAGTAAGTGTTTAAAAATTATTTTTTCGGCCTTCCCTGGTGGCGCAGTGGTTGAGAATCTGCCTGCCGATGCAGGGGACACGGGTTCATGCCCCCATCTGGGAAGATCCCACATGCCGTGGATCGGCTGGGCCCGTGAGCCATGGCCACTGAGCCTGCGCGTCTGGAGCCTGTGCTCCGCAACGGGAGAGGCCACAGCAGTGAGAGGCCCGCGTACCACAAAAACAAAACCAAAAAAAATTATTTTTTTAAGAAAACTATATTCAGAAGATGAAAGAATTCCATCCTAAAGAATCTCTTTAGCTAAATTTGACATTAGCAAAAGACAAGTTTACGTTCAGGTCTAGGGCTAGTGTCAGGTAATGACCTAGGTTTGGAATCAAGCCCTTAGTTATTTAGAGAATCAGGGCCTAATTTAGGACCTGTGCCAGGGCTTCGGGTAGGGACAGCGTCAGAGCCTGATATAGGGAGAATGTCAGGGCCTGAGTGAGGCCTAGAGTCAGGCCGCTAGATGCAGACACTGTCAGGGCATGACTTAGGAGAAGCATCAGGGCCTTTGTGGAGTCAGCATTCGGGTCATAGTTAAAGACATGAGCAGGCCTTGAGTTAGTCACAGAATCAAGGCTTCGCTTAAGGAAAGCTTCAGGGCCTGAGTTAGGCACAGCCTCAGGTCTTCAGTTAAGGACAGCGACAGGGCTGTCTTTGGGACAGTGTCAGTACCTTGGATAGAAATGTGTCAGGATATTAGCTCAGGATAGTGTCTGGATTTTACTTATTGATTGCAGCAGGACCCATGTTAGGGACAGATTCCAGGCCTTAGTGAGAGACAGTGTCAAGGCCTTAGTTAGGATTAGTCAGGGCCTTTGTTACAGAGAGTTTAGGGTTTCAGTTAGGAAAAGATGCAGGCCATTAGCTTGGGACAGAGTCAGGTCCGTGCCGGGGATAGTGCCAGGAAATTATTGAGAGCATCAGGGCCTTAGTTAGGGCCAGTGTCTGGGCCCTAAATCCGGACCACTTCCAGCATTTCATATACAGACAGCATCAGAGCCTATCTAAAGTACAGCCATAGGGCCTAAGTGAGCCCTCTCTTTAGGGCCTGAGTTAGTGACACTGTCAGGACATGTCTTAGGAGCAGCATAAGGGCCTCTGTGGGATCAGTGTGAGGGTCTTTAAAGACATTATCAGGGCTTCTATTAGGGATAGTCTCATGCCCTCATTTATGGAGAGCATCAAGGCTTACTTTGGGTCAGTTTCAGAACCTTGGTAAGACCTTGGTCAGGATATTAGCTCAGGATAATGTCAGGACTTTAGATATTGGCGGCAGCTGGACCTTAGTCAGAGACAGTGTCAGGGCCTGAGTTAAGATTAGCATCAGAGCCTTTGTTAGGTACAGTGTCCGGGATTGAGTTAGGGAGAATGTCAGGGTCTGAGTTAGGTGTAGTCAGGGCGGTAGTTAGGCTAGAGACTCCAGGACATTCCCTGAGTTCCAAAGGGCCGATTTGAATAGTTGCTAATCAGGGAAGGGTGGAGATGCAGAGACCAAGGAGGAACCGACTAGAATCAACAGTGCAGCCTTGGGGCAAGATCCTGGTTTTCCCTCAAGGGATACACTTAAGAGTATCTTTGGGCTCTTTAGCAACCTAAGACCCCCACGAAATAGAAGATTTTAGTCTTCTTCATTCCGGAGAAGCTCCTCAAGAGACCATCTGAGGTCAGATTAAAGTGAGTTAAGGCCCTGTACACACACTAATCCTTAGGATCACCTGTGTCCTTAAACCATTGCTGTGAAACTCCTCACCAGATCCTCCTGCATTGGGACACACGGTTTTTGAGGGTAGGAGTTTTCTGTGTCCTCCTTTGGCTGCCAAAGGAGTAAAGCTATTCTTTTCTACTTACTGCAAACCTCTCTCTGAGATTCGATTTGGCACTGGTGCACAGAGGTCGAGTTTTCAACATCAAATTTAGTACCCAATGTGGGGCTGACTTGGGGATGGTCCCTGTCGGTCCCCTGACTTGATCGGACACTGAGATTTTCTCCACACTAGCCTCTTTCGAGAGTGTAGGGTTGGAGAATTCCTTTAGAGGCCAAACCACCTGGGACCCTTGCCTGGAAAGGCCGAGCCCCAGTCATCCCAGCAATTAGAACTCTGAGGCAGGAGTAGATGGTGAAGAGGGACCACCCTAGCAGCTGCCGAGGCCGTCTTTGCTTTGAGGACGTTCCTCTCTTCCTCCTGCCTGGACTGCCCCGAATGTCCTACTCCAAGGGATTATTTTGGGGAACCAGAAAAATAGCATTTGGGATGTTGCAGCACCTCAGCCAGCATGTGGTAACTCCCCTGGCATGCAGTCTGAGGTCCTTTTAGCACTGTATATTTGGGGGAACCTTGGTTCCCATTTGGGTGACTTCATTCCAGGAAATCTCATTTGGAAGGTGAACTACTTGGACAGAGGTCACAGGCTAAGTTGAGAATTGGAAGCTGATTTGAGTCTTGTGCTGTTTGGTTTCTCTTTGGTTTCTGGTTCCTTTGGTTTGAGGCTTCCATTGGCTTTGTTTTGTTCTTAGTCCGTTTGTGAGTGTTTCATGGTTCAAACATAAGAAGTGCTTCTTCTTCAGGTCCATCTGATAGCCAATGGGCAAAATCGTGGCAGACTGGTCAACCTATAGTTGTAAACCTAAGAGTAAGAAAATAATGAAATTCTATTGTAATTTTGTCTGGCGAATGTATGGATACATTCTTGAAAAATGAGGAAAGGTGGTCTTTGAATGGTAGCCTAAATGACTATACTATCCTTCAGCTAGAGTTATTTTGTCACAGGGGGAGAAAGACAAAAGAAATTCCATAATAAAGAAGGTGAGCGGCTAGGTAACAGGCTGATGGTACAAAGAGAAAAGAAAGTCACTTTGTACTAGAGCTCGTTGTGTCTGAATGCAGAAAAAAATAAGGGACAACATAAGATGGATAAAGAAGGTGATGAACATTTGTGAAAAGGGAACACTGAGGGAAGAGTTGTGCATGACCACGATATTCTAAGATGGATTTTGTTGGAAGTGGGTTAGGGCAAGCCTGCATTTGGTTTCTCCCTCCAAAATTTTCTTAGAATGCTGCTTTTGATTGTGAACAGCTGGTGAGTTCCTTTCCCTGTGTCTGTGATCTGTATTTTTGTTTGAAATCTCTTTACTTTGGTTCAGTGAGTAAGTGTTGTTTGGCCAATTCTAACAGTTCTTTTGATCTCCAGCTAACTTTGGGATGCTTTAGAAGGCCCTTGAGCCATCTCAGAGAGAAATGTTTGATTATTATGTTAATTTACATGGAATTCCTAAAAATCTAGTATGTCCTGGTAAAATTTTATCAGTCTTAATTCTAGTTATGTTTAAATGTTGTATGTAACAGCAATCATGGTTTCTTTTGTCATTTACAGTGTGATCCAAGGTTTAACCATGACATTTTAAGTCTTTATGTGATTTATAGATAGTTACTGTTGTGCTCTAAAACTTTGCAAAAGTCCTCCATCTTCAAGAAGATCTATATGAAGGACCTTTTGGTAAGCACAGGTCTCTGATAAATTTCATATCATAATGCAAACTGGGTAAGAAATGAAAAATCTTAATGGAGAATCAGATAGCTTCATAAAAAGTTAAAAGGATTGGTTACTGAGTGAACTGGTGAATATGGTTGTAATATTTTTTTTTTTGTTACTGGCTTTGATCTGTGTTTCCAAGACACAAGGAAGTCGTTCCCCTCAAGCTACTTAGGACTTGGAGCAATTAGATAAACGACACCTCTGTATTGAAGTGTGTATTTATGAAAGTTACTGGCTTGGCTTCATTTTGCCCTGATGTTTAAGAGGAAAGGAAAATTACCTAGTGAAGTTATGAGAATGTAATGACTCATGATGTATCACTGTTTGCTTTAGGTCTACTGCTAAAAGCACATGTACAATGCTTGTGTGACAGTTGGGTATGAATAATAAAATGTATGGCCTATATAAAGCATTTTGTCATTAACATACATCTGAGCATGTTCACAATACCTGATCAGTATTCCCCCAAAGTGGATTAACTAGGCAAATATAAAGGAGGCCTAGCACTGAGGGACATGATCTACACCTGGGCCAAACAGCTGTATCACTAATGCTTTCTATTGAAAGACTTGGAATCAAAAGGGAAAAAAAACTTCACATACTGAGATGTGAGGAAGTCACTCTGGCTTATACCTGGTTTAACTTAAATTTTACTGACCAAAGTGGCCTGTTTTGTGGCCTTTTGGATATGAATTGTACATCTGCTTTGGCATTGAGGAAGGGAATGCATTTTACAGTCAAAAAGGAGTAACTATGGTTCAGACATCCAAGATAAACCTAAGTGACCTTTGTAGATGTGATTTAGATGCATTCCTGTATTCTTTTTTTGTTTTCTTTTGAAGTTTTTTTTTTTTGGATGTGGACCATTTTTTTAAGTCTATTGAATTTATTACAATATTGTTTGTTTCATGTTTTGGTTTTTAGGCCGTGAGGCATGTGGGATCTTAGCTCCCTGCCCAGGGATCAAACTGGCACCCCCTGTGTTGGAAGGCAAAATCTTAACCATTGAGCCACCAGGTAAGTCCCCGCATTCCTGTATTGTTGAAATTGGATTTCTGAGCTACATCAGACTCAGGATTCCACTAGCCATTCAGAAAACAATGTCTGCTGGTAGCTGCAACCGTACGTTTTCAAGGACTCCTATCTTAACTATTAAATTTCAAACAGTGACTTTAGATCAGATACTAATAGAAAGATGAGACATATGTGTAGTGTTCAGTAGCTCCTGTTATGGATATGTCAATACTACGTCAGAAATTAAAACCTATTTAGGTAGAATTAGACAACTGGCTATGAAGTCTCTCTGAAGCACCAGTTCCACACCAGGTTTCAGACTTATTCTGCTGAATTCCTAAGGGGATGAGATCTATTTTTCCTATTAAATGTTCAGTTGTTACCCCTCCTATTTTAACTGGATTGGTTGCACCAAAATCGGGGACCAAGGGACTGAGATCTTAATCATACGAGTCTCAGGTACAGGATTTGGAACTCAAATATTTCTAACTTGGTATCCATCCATTCCCCTAGATTTAGGCAGGACTGTGCCCCATTTCAGCAGGAAGTAGCCAGAGTGTTCATCACCCTGTTCCCTGAAATATGTGGGGAAAGATAAAAGTGAAGTGGGGATCAAAACGGAATCCCCTTAAAACCGAGTTCCTGTGCCAAGTTTATGATTAATGTCTCCATCTGAAATGATTATTCCTTTTCTTGTCAAAAATCTGCTCTCCTCAAGATTGAGGAGTATCCAAAAGAGGAGTGAAACTGAGAGGGACTCTGTAGTCTCCTGGGCACAGAAGTCTTTCTCTGTGCCTCCTAACTTTTTTGTAGGGAATAGACTAGAGACTCTAGGACCTTCCCTGAGTTCCAAAGGGCAAATTCGAACAGTTGCTAATCAAGGAAGTGAGGAGATGCAGAGTCAGGGAGGAACAGTCAAGAAACAATAGTGCAGCCTTGTGGCAGGGTCCTGGTTCTGCCTCAAAGGATACACATAGCAATATCTTTGAGCTCCTTAAAGAACTAAAACTCCCAACAAATGGAAGATGTTAGCATTCTTCATTCCAGAGAAGCTCATCAAGAAACTATCTGAGACCAGATTAAAGGAATGCAGGCCCTGCATACACACTGATCCTTATGAGCAACCACACCCTTGAACCACAGCTATAAAACACCAAATCCTCCCACATTGGGACACACAGCTGTTGAGGACACGAGCCTGCTGTGTCCTCCATTGGCTGGCAGAGTGATATAACTAATCTTTTCCATTTTTCCAAAACACTGTTCTTGAGATTTCAATGAGAACCAGTGCATAGAGGCTGACTATTCAGTATCAGTTAGGTACAGAGTCAGGAAGTTAGTTAGAAAGTGTCAGGTCTATAGTTATGGAAAGCCTCAAGGAATTAGGGAGGGACACACAAAGATATTACAGACAGCCTCAGATCCTGACTTGGGGAGAGTGTCAGGGCATGACGTAGGACCAGCATCAGGACTGTAGTTAGGATCAGCATCACAGTCTTAGTTAAATTTATTGCCAGGACCTGAGTTAGCAAAGTGTCAGGGCCTGAGTTAGGGACAGCTTCAGGGCCTTAGTTAGGGACAGAGTCAGGACCTGAGTTAGGGACAACGTCAGGGACTGAGTGAGGCCTAGTGTCAGGGTCTTAGCTAGGGTCAGCATCAGGGCCTTAGTTAAAGACATTATCAGGGCCTGAGTTAGGTACAGCTACAGGGCTTCAAAGGGACAGCCTCAGGGCCACACTTTGGGATGGTATCAGGACTTTAGTAGGGACAGTGTCAGGACCATGGTAAGAGATGGATCAAGATATTAGCTCAGGATAGTGTCAGCACATTAGTTATTGATAGCAGCAAGGCTGATGTTAGGGACAGCTTTAGGGCCTTAGTTAGGGACAGCATCAGAACCTGAGTTAGACCAAACATCAAGGCATAGGGTAAGACTAGGCTCAGGGCCTTTGTTAGGGACAATGACAAGGCCAGGGTTAGGCCTAGCATGAGGGCCTTAGTTAGGGACAGCCTCAGGGCCTCACTTAGGAACAGTGTCAGGGCTTACTTAGGGAAAGGGTCAGTTAGGGTTAGGAATAGGGTAAAGATTAGGCTATGGGTTAGGGTTAGGGCACGGGTTAGGATTAGGGTATAGTTTAGGTTATGACTATGGGTTAGAGTTAGTGTACATGTTAGGCTTAGGGTACAGGTTAGGGTTAGGTTTAGGGTATGCTTTAGGGTTGGGGTATTTATTAAACCTCTCCCACTCTCCTGATATCACTTAGCAGGTAAAGTAATATTATTTCGGCTCCAGGAATGGAGAAGAATATAGACGCTAGGATAAGACAAATAACACACACATTATAAATAAATCTCATTAGGATTTTGTTTGTAACCTGTACATTAAAACACTAGTGCTTAGGAAATCTATTGGAGGCAGAAGCAGTAAAGGGTAATTTTATGGGAATAACAACACAGATTTTCTGTAGAATACACAGATTTTGACTGGTTAGCAAGTCAAGGAGGCATGCTTTTGTTCTGAAGATATAATCCCTCTTCTAAATTAAGCTCTTATTGGAAGTTAGAAATTTTCTCTTGCTGTTGTATTGCTTTGTATTTTCATGATTATTTTGCTTGCATCTCGCTTGTTAAACCTTTGATTTGGGGAAGAGTGCCATTACTGGAAATGAGTTTACAGAATTTTTCTCAAAAACAGAAGGAAATGATTCTCACCTAAATATTAAGGAATAATCTCTATACTGGTGTACTAACAGAATTATGATTCAGGGATACTTCTATGAAATGTAATTAAACACACAAAATATATACTTTTTCTTTTAAATTTCTATTGTTACATTATTTAAAAATAAAATTAAAATTCAAGTTCTTTGTAACAAGTGAAATTTAAAAAGATTAAGGGAAAAGATAATATTTTACCAATTGCCATCCTTTCCCACTCCCTGAAACGACCAGCACAATGTGTAGCATTCTCATTTTATCCGGTGTTCCTTACATCTGTAAGGAATGTATGAATTAGGATATGTGGGTTAACAGACAAGTACAGATACATATGAAATATATAATCACAAAATACCTAAGGAATACCAAGAGAGGTCTACTAAACACTCTGTAATAACCTACATGGGAAAGGATCCAAAGATGAATAGATCAATACATACATATAATGAACCAGATGCTGTACACCTAGAACACACACCACATTGTTATCAAATGTGCTCTGATAATAAATAACAATTAAATTTTAAAAAACACACAAGAAGTAAGCAGATATAAGCTCTTGGGGGTTTGCCCTGGCACACTGCACTCTAATTTGCAGCCTACTAGCACAATTTCCAGGAAGCCTCTGTTGCAGAAAAACCCATAGTTGGAAATGGAGAAATGCTGCCGCCTTGTGGCCGTTTCCCACAAGAGCGGCTTTAAACGCATAGCTATGGGTCACTAAACATTCACAAGGACTCAGGGCTCTAAAAGACACCTGCCCTCAAAAAATGTCCTGAGCTAGGCAATGAACAAAAAAATTCAAAGCAGGCAAATATTTCAAAGAGATAGTATGAAGAGGTAAGTTTTACTCACTACTTTTCAAAAAAAAAGGAAAATGGATAGAAGCTCAAATCAGGAATTCTTAGACTCATCTAACCTACAACAAGATTTCAACTCACACAAGTCAGCTACCATCAGGAAAGTCTACAAACAATAAATGCTGAAGGGGTTTTAGAGAACTCTGTTCCCTCTAGCTGCTGATGAGATGTATAGTTGTAACAGCCAATAATGAGAACAGAAAGGAGCGGCGTTTTACATTAAAAACTGAGCCACCCTTCCATCCACAACACCCACAGCTGAGCCTCTCACCTGAGAAGACCAGAGTGGAGAAGACACAGGCTGCAAAAGCTGCACTCCACGAATTTTCACAGTAGGCAAGACACCAAAGCAACCAAAATGTCCATCAACAGGTGAATGGATAAGAACTGGTCCATGTACACAGTGGAATATTAGCCATGGAAAAGAATGAAACACTGCTCTTTGAGGCACCACAGATGAGCCTAGAGATAATCACAGAACATGGGGTAAGTCGGAAAGCAAAAGACATATCCTATGATATCACTTACAGGCGTTATCTAACAACTGACACAAGTGAACATACTTCCACAGAGAAAGACACTCACAGACTTAGAACTAACAAACTATGCTTATCTAAAAAGAAAGGTGGGAGGAATGGATAAATTAAGATTAAGTTGACCATAAGTGTACAAATACATATTAAATACATATATCAAAAAGACCGACCATATAGCAAGGGAAGTCACCGGAACACTCTGCAATAATTTACATGGGAAGAGGATCTGTACATGAATATATATATATGAATATATATATATATATATATATATATATATATATATATATAAAATGTAAAAACGAACCAGATTGTGTACACCTATTACAACCAATATTCTAATTGTTACCCCAATTAAAAACATTAAAAGTACGAACAGAAGTAATATGACATAAACTAATAGGGGTTTTCCTGGCACATTCCATTCTAATGTAGAACCTGGGAACACGACTTCCAGAAAGACTGCTGCCCTAGTAACTAGATTTGGGAATGGAGAAATGCTGCCGCCTTGTGGCCGTTTTCCACAACAGCAGCTGTAAACCCAGTACTAAGGGTCACTAAATATTCACATTCATTGCAGGTGTGTAAATGACACCTGCCCTCAAAAAAAAGTCCTGAGGTCGAAAATCGACCAAAACAATCCAAAGAGGGCAACCTTCCAATAGGACAATTTCAAGAGGTTTATTGTACTCACAGTTTTTTTTCTGTTTTTGTTTAACAGAACAAAAATAGGCATGGAAAATGCTAAACATTAGGAATTATTAAAGACATGCAAATACAAATTACAGAAACCTGTCCACTCACAGCAGTCAGGATGGCCATCAGCAAAAATTCTACAAACAATAAATGCTGAAGGGGTTGTGGAGAAATGCGTACTCTAGGTTCTAAATCGGACGAGATAATAGCCACTAATGAAAACACAATGGAGGTGCCTTGAAAGGGTAAACATTGAGCTACCACCATTCAATCAAGAATCCCCTGTGCTGGGCCTATCCCTTGAGAGGATGACAATCAAAAAGACACAGGCTGGCAATCCTGCACTCCAGCAATATTTACCATAGCCAACACTTGGAAGCAATGAAAATGTCCATCAACAGAGGAATGCAGAAAGGAGAAGTGGTCCATGTAAACAATACACAATAGAATATTACTCAAATAAAAAAATATTAATTCATGGTTTCCCTAGGTGTGCACTGGTTGACAGTCCACCTGCTGATGCAGGGGACATGGGTTCGTGCCCTGGTCGGTGAATATCTCACATGCCGTAGAGCGCCTAGGCCCGTGATCCATGGCCTCTAAGCCTGCACGTCTGGAGCCTGTGCTCCACAATGGGAGAGGTCAAAACAGTTAGAGGCCCACAAACCTCAAAAAATAAAACAAAACAAAACAAAACAAAAATCTTTATATATATATGTATATAAATTCAGTTTAAAAAACAAAGATAAATAAGGAGACATATGCTTTTGGGGGTTTATACGGGCACATTCCACTCTAATTTATAACCGAGGAACACCACTGGCAGGAAGGCCTGTTTCATTATTTACCAGAGTGGGAAACGCAGAAATACTGTCACCCTCTGGCCGTTACCTGCAACAGCAGCTTGAAAACCTGTGCTAATGGTCACTTCATATGCACAAGTACTGGAGGGCTGTAAATGAAACCTGCCCTCAAAATGTCTTGAGGGAGGTAGTGGCCAAAATATTTCAAAATGTGGCACATACTTGCAGAAAAGTATTTGAAGAGGTAAGCTGTACATGCAGTTTGAAGAAAACAATGACATCCCTGAACGCTCAATTTCAAGGGATTATGAGACGCATGCAACTCCAACCACAAAGAGGTATCAGCTCACACCAGGCAGAAGAACCATCAGCAACAAAACTACAAACAATAAATGCTGAAGGGGTTGTGGAGAAGTGCATACTCTCTACGTTAAGTGGGACTTAACATGGTAAGAGCCACTAATGAGAACAGAATGGAGGTGCCTTTACAAGGTAAACACTGAGTTACGATATGATCCAGCAGGCCCACTCCTGGGCCTATAACCTAAGAAGACAGAAGTGGAAAGACACAGGCAGGCAAATCTGCATTGCAGGAGTATTACAACAGCCAAGACATGGAAGGAACCAAAAAGTCCATCAACAGATGAGTGGACAAAGAAGAACAGGGACCCGTACAGATGGAATATTAGCCAAGGAAAAAAATGGCACAATGCCATTTGCAGCACCATATATAAGTCTAGAGGTAATCACCAAAATTGTAGTAAGTCAGAAAGTGAAAGACACATATCCTATGATATCACTTGTAGGTGTTACCTAAAAATTGATATCACTGAAGATACTTCCACAGAGAAAGGCAATCACAGATTCATTAAAACAGACTTATGATTCACCAACGGAAAGGTGTGAGGATTGCATACATTAGGATTTGGGTTTTACAGAGATATACAATCACACGTGAAAGATATAATCACCAAAGACGTACGGAATACCAAGAGAAGACTACTCAACATTGTGTCCTAACCTACATGGACAAAGAATCCAAAGAAGAATAGATATATGTATATGTGTAAAAGAACCACATCTTGCACATCTACAAGCAAAACATTGTAATCAAACTTGCTGTGAGAAAAAATAAAAATTAAATTAAAAAAACGAACAAGAAGTAGTGAGACATAAACTTAAGGGGCTTTTCCTGCCACATTCCACTCTAATTTACAGCCTAGAATAGGACTTCCATTGAGGCTCTGTTGCCCTAATAACTATATTTGGTAAAGAAGAACTGCTGCCGCCTTGTGGGCGTTTCTCAAAACAGCAGCGTTTAACCCAGCGCTAATGGTCACTTGATATTCAAAATAATTGCAGGCCTGTAAAGGACACCTGCCCCTAAAACAAATACTTGGGTCGAAAATCGAGGAAAAAACGCAAAAGACGTGCACATTTCAAAACCACAATTTCAAGAGGCATATTTTATGCACATTTTATTTTCTCTTTCTTTCTTTTTATTGTGTTAAATAAAAGGGCACGGAAAAATACTCAACATCAGGAATTAATAAAGCCACGCAAATACACTCTACAAAAACTTTCCCCCACAATCGTCAGAATGATCATCAGCAACAAAGTCTACAAAGAGTAAATGCTGAAGGGGTTTTAGAGAACGCTGTACCCTCTAGCTGCTGCTGGGATGTAACCTGGTAACAGCTAGTAGTGAGAACAGAATGGAAGTCCGTTGAAAGGTGAAAATTGAGCTGACATGTGATCGGGTAGGCCCACTGATGGCCAATCTCCTGACTAGAACAAAATCAAAAAGGCAGAGGCTGGCCATCCTGCACTGCAGCAACTTGTACCATAGTCAAGACTTGGAAGAAACCAAAATGTCCACCAAGAGAACAATGCACCAAGAAGGGGCCCATGTACACAATGGAATATTAGCCACGGAAAAGCATGGAACACTGCCATTGGCACCACCGTAGAAGGATCTAGAGATAATCACCCAAAATGAAGTACCAAAGAAACCGAAAGATAGACATCTTATGACATCACTTATAGTTGTTACCTAAAAACTGATACCCATGAAATCATTACCAAGGAAAAGCCAAGCATAAATTCAGGAAACCAACTTAGGTTTAACAAAATGGGATACGTACATGTCATATGAACAAGTAGTGCAGGGCTATAAATGAAAAACCCCATCCAAATGCCTTAAGGGAAGTAATGGCCAAAAAATTTCAAAACGTGGCATATAGTTTAAGGAAACGCTTTGAAGAACTAAGCTGTAATCACAGTTTGAAAAGTAAAAACACATGCCTTCAAGCTCAATTTCAACGGATTATGAGATACGTGCAAATTCAACCACAAAGAGGTATCAGGCTCACACCACCCAGAATAACCATCAGCATGAAAACTATAAACAATAAATGCTGAAGGTACCGTGGAGAAATGCATACCCTGAATTTTCAGTGGGACATAACCTGGAAAGGGCCACTAGTGAGAACAGGATGGAGGTGCCTTTAACAGGTAAACATTGAGCTCCCATATGAGCCAGCAGGCCCATTCCTGGACCTATAACCTAAGAAGACAGAATTGGAAAGACACAGGCAGGCAAATCTCCATTGCACAGTATAACAGTAGCCAAGAAATGGAAGTAACCAAAACCTCCACCAACAGAGGCGTGGACAAAAAAGAACTGCTACAGGTAGATATGGAATATTGGCTAGAGAAAAAAAATGAAACAATACCATCTGCAGCACCATGCATGAGTTTAGAATAGTCAGGCAACTTGCAGTAAGTGAGAAAGAGAAAGACGCATATCCTATCATATCACTTACAGGTGTTACCTAAATATTGATACCAACGAAGATATTTCCACAGAGAAAGGCAATCACAGATTCATTACACAATCTTATGGTTCACCGATTGGAAAGGTGTGAGGATTGGATACATTACGACATTGGGTTTAAGAGAGCTATAGAAACACGTGTGCAATATATAATCACCAAAGACCTATGGAATACCAAGAGTAGACTAGTCAACCTTGTGTCATAACCTACATGGGAAAAGGATCCGAAGCAGCATAGATATATGTATATGTGTGCAAGATCCATATCTTGCACACCTTGAACAAAAGAATCCTTGTAATCAAATTTGCTGTAATAAAAAATAAAAATTAAATGAAAACTACCAACAGGAAGTAATGGCATATAAACTTAAAGGGCTTTTTCCTGGCACATTCCATTCTAATTTACAACCTAGAACCCAACTTCCATTAAGGCTGTTTTGCCCTAGTAACCTGACTTGGTAAAGGAGAAACGCTGCCGCCTTGTGGCCGTGTCCCGCAAGAGCGGCTTTAAACCCACAGCTAATGGTTCACCAGGACTCAGGGCTCTGAAGGACACCTGCCCACAAACATGGTGCTGGTGTAGGGAATGGACAAAAACATTCAAAAGAGTCACATTTCTTAAGAAGATAGTATGAAGAGGTAAGTTTTCCTCACTTTTCAAAATAAAAGGAAAATGGATAAAAGTTCAACCTCAGGAATTATTAGACTCGTGCATATCTAATCTGCAAAAAGGTTTAACTCACACCAGTCGACTGACCATCAGCAAACATTGTACAAACAACAAATGCTGAAGGGGTTTTAGAGAACTGTGTACCCTCTACCTGCTGGTGAGAAGTGTCGTGGTAACAGGCAATAATGAGAACAGAAAGGAGCTGCGGTGAAAAGCAAACATTGCGCTACCATCCAACCCAGCAGGTGCACGACTGGGCCTCTCACCTGAGAAGACCAGATTCCAGGAGAGCACAAGCTGCACTGCAGCCTGACTCACAATTGCCAAGCCAGTGAAGCAACCGAAATGTCCAGCAACAGGTAAATGGATAAAGAAGTGGTCCACGTACACAATGAAATAGTAGCCTTGGAAAACAATGAAACACTGCTATCTGAGCCACCAAAGATGAGCTTGGAGACGATCACACAACGGGAGGTAAGTTGGAAAGCAAAAGACCTATATCCTATGATATCACTTACAGGCGTTCTCTAATAACTGACACAAATGAATATATTTCCACACAGAAAGACACTCGCAGACTGCAAAAAAACAACTATGCTTATATAAAAGGAAAGGTGGGGGGAACGGATACATTAAGCTTAGGGTTACCATACGTATACAAATACATACTAAATACGTATAACTAAAACACTGACCCTAACACTAGGGAGGTCTCCGGAACACTCTGTCCTATTTTACATGGCAAGAGGATCTGTACACGGATAATCATATATAATGTACAATTGATCCAGATTGTGTACCCCTAGGACAAACAATATTCTACTCATTACCCCGATTTTAAAAATTAAAAAAAAAAAAAAACAAGAAGAAGTAATGAGACATAAACTTATGCGGGTTCGTCCTGGCACATTCCATTCTAACTTACACACCAGGATAACGACTTCCAGGAAGGCACTGCTGCCCTAGTACCCAGATTTGGGAATGGAGAAATGCTGCCTTCTCGTGCCCGTTTCCCACTACAGCAGGTTTAAACCCAGTGGTAATGGTCACCAAATAGTCACCAAACTTTCAAGACTGTAAATCACACCTGCCCTCCAATAAAGTCCTGGGGTCGAAAATCGACAGAATTCAAAAGAGAGCAAACTCCCAAGAAGACAGTATCAAGAGGAATATTGTACTCACCCTTTTTTTCTTTTTCTTTTTGTCACAGGTAAGAAGAAGGCGTGGAAAAATGATGAATTTTAGGAATTTTTAAGGACATGGAAGCCCAAATTACAAACACCTATCAGCTCACAGCAGTCAGAATGGCCTTCAGCAGAAATGCGGCAAGCAATCGATGCTGAAGGGATTGTGGAGAAATGCCTAGCCTCGGTTCTAAGGGGGACGTGGTCAGAGCCACTACTGAAAACACAATGGAGGTGCTTTGAAAAGGGAAACCCGGAGCTAACAGTCAATCAATCATACCCACTTCGGGGCCTATCACCTGAGAAAATGAGAATCAAATGTCACGGGCCGGCAATCCTGCACTCCAGCCATATTTACCAGAGCCAACACTTGAAAGAAATGAAAAAGTTCATCAACAGAGGACTGCACCAAGAAGAAAGGGTCCACGTACACGACGGAATATTACTCCAATAAAAAATATAAATTAAATTCAAAAAACAAACAAAAGTAAGGAGACATCAGCTTTTGTGGCATTATCCGGGCACATTCCACTCCAATCAATAACCGAGGAACACCACTGGCCGTAAGTTCTGTTTTCCTAGTACCAGCGTGGGGAACGTAGAAAGGCTGCCGCCCTCGGACCGTTACCTGCAAAAGCAGCTTGAAAGCCTGTGCCGATGGTCACTTCGTACGAACAAGTACTGCACGGCTGTGAAGGAAACCTGCCCTCCAAACGTCTTGAGGGAGGTTAACGGCCAAAAGATTCCCAAACGTGGCATATAGTTTAAGGAAACGCTTTGAAGAACTAAGCTGTAATCACAGTTTGAAAAGTAAAAACACATGCCTTCAAGCTCAATTTCAACGGATTATGAGATACGTGCAAATTCAACCACAAAGAGGTATCAGGCTCACACCACCCAGAATAACCATCAGCATGAAAACTATAAACAATAAATGCTGAAGGTACCGTGGAGAAATGCATACCCTGAATTTTCAGTGGGACATAACCTGGAAAGGGCCACTAGTGAGAACAGGATGGAGGTGCCTTTAACAGGTAAACATTGAGCTCCCATATGAGCCAGCAGGCCCATTCCTGGACCTATAACCTAAGAAGACAGAATTGGAAAGACACAGGCAGGCAAATCTCCATTGCACAGTATAACAGTAGCCAAGAAATGGAAGTAACCAAAACCTCCACCAACAGAGGCGTGGACAAAAAAGAACTGCTACAGGTAGATATGGAATATTGGCTAGAGAAAAAAAATGAAACAATACCATCTGCAGCACCATGCATGAGTTTAGAATAGTCAGGCAACTTGCAGTAAGTGAGAAAGAGAAAGACGCATATCCTATCATATCACTTACAGGTGTTACCTAAATATTGATACCAACGAAGATATTTCCACAGAGAAAGGCAATCACAGATTCATTACACAATCTTATGGTTCACCGATTGGAAAGGTGTGAGGATTGGATACATTACGACATTGGGTTTAAGAGAGCTATAGAAACACGTGTGCAATATATAATCACCAAAGACCTATGGAATACCAAGAGTAGACTAGTCAACCTTGTGTCATAACCTACATGGGAAAAGGATCCGAAGCAGCATAGATATATGTATATGTGTGCAAGATCCATATCTTGCACACCTTGAACAAAAGAATCCTTGTAATCAAATTTGCTGTAATAAAAAATAAAAATTAAATGAAAACTACCAACAGGAAGTAATGGCATATAAACTTAAAGGGCTTTTTCCTGGCACATTCCATTCTAATTTACAACCTAGAACCCAACTTCCATTAAGGCTGTTTTGCCCTAGTAACCTGACTTGGTAAAGGAGAAACGCTGCCGCCTTGTGGCCGTGTCCCGCAAGAGCGGCTTTAAACCCACAGCTAATGGTTCACCAGGACTCAGGGCTCTGAAGGACACCTGCCCACAAACATGGTGCTGGTGTAGGGAATGGACAAAAACATTCAAAAGAGTCACATTTCTTAAGAAGATAGTATGAAGAGGTAAGTTTTCCTCACTTTTCAAAATAAAAGGAAAATGGATAAAAGTTCAACCTCAGGAATTATTAGACTCGTGCATATCTAATCTGCAAAAAGGTTTAACTCACACCAGTCGACTGACCATCAGCAAACATTGTACAAACAACAAATGCTGAAGGGGTTTTAGAGAACTGTGTACCCTCTACCTGCTGGTGAGAAGTGTCGTGGTAACAGGCAATAATGAGAACAGAAAGGAGCTGCGGTGAAAAGCAAACATTGCGCTACCATCCAACCCAGCAGGTGCACGACTGGGCCTCTCACCTGAGAAGACCAGATTCCAGGAGAGCACAAGCTGCACTGCAGCCTGACTCACAATTGCCAAGCCAGTGAAGCAACCGAAATGTCCAGCAACAGGTAAATGGATAAAGAAGTGGTCCACGTACACAATGAAATAGTAGCCTTGGAAAACAATGAAACACTGCTATCTGAGCCACCAAAGATGAGCTTGGAGACGATCACACAACGGGAGGTAAGTTGGAAAGCAAAAGACCTATATCCTATGATATCACTTACAGGCGTTCTCTAATAACTGACACAAATGAATATATTTCCACACAGAAAGACACTCGCAGACTGCAAAAAAACAACTATGCTTATATAAAAGGAAAGGTGGGGGGAACGGATACATTAAGCTTAGGGTTACCATACGTATACAAATACATACTAAATACGTATAACTAAAACACTGACCCTAACACTAGGGAGGTCTCCGGAACACTCTGTCCTATTTTACATGGCAAGAGGATCTGTACACGGATAATCATATATAATGTACAATTGATCCAGATTGTGTACCCCTAGGACAAACAATATTCTACTCATTACCCCGATTTTAAAAATTAAAAAAAAAAAAAAAAACAAGAAGAAGTAATGAGACATAAACTTATGCGGGTTCGTCCTGGCACATTCCATTCTAACTTACACACCAGGATAACGACTTCCAGGAAGGCACTGCTGCCCTAGTACCCAGATTTGGGAATGGAGAAATGCTGCCTTCTCGTGCCCGTTTCCCACTACAGCAGGTTTAAACCCAGTGGTAATGGTCACCAAATAGTCACCAAACTTTCAAGACTGTAAATCACACCTGCCCTCCAATAAAGTCCTGGGGTCGAAAATCGACAGAATTCAAAAGAGAGCAAACTCCCAAGAAGACAGTATCAAGAGGAATATTGTACTCACCCTTTTTTTCTTTTTCTTTTTGTCACAGGTAAGAAGAAGGCGTGGAAAAATGATGAATTTTAGGAATTTTTAAGGACATGGAAGCCCAAATTACAAACACCTATCAGCTCACAGCAGTCAGAATGGCCTTCAGCAGAAATGCGGCAAGCAATCGATGCTGAAGGGATTGTGGAGAAATGCCTAGCCTCGGTTCTAAGGGGGACGTGGTCAGAGCCACTACTGAAAACACAATGGAGGTGCTTTGAAAAGGGAAACCCGGAGCTAACAGTCAATCAATCATACCCACTTCGGGGCCTATCACCTGAGAAAATGAGAATCAAATGTCACGGGCCGGCAATCCTGCACTCCAGCCATATTTACCAGAGCCAACACTTGAAAGAAATGAAAAAGTTCATCAACAGAGGACTGCACCAAGAAGAAAGGGTCCACGTACACGACGGAATATTACTCCAATAAAAAATATAAATTAAATTCAAAAAACAAACAAAAGTAAGGAGACATCAGCTTTTGTGGCATTATCCGGGCACATTCCACTCCAATCAATAACCGAGGAACACCACTGGCCGTAAGTTCTGTTTTCCTAGTACCAGCGTGGGGAACGTAGAAAGGCTGCCGCCCTCGGACCGTTACCTGCAAAAGCAGCTTGAAAGCCTGTGCCGATGGTCACTTCGTACGAACAAGTACTGCACGGCTGTGAAGGAAACCTGCCCTCCAAACGTCTTGAGGGAGGTTAACGGCCAAAAGATTCCCAAACGTGGCATATAGTTTAAGGAAACGCTTTGAAGAACTAAGCTGTAATCACAGTTTGAAAAGTAAAAACACATGCCTTCAAGCTCAATTTCAACGGATTATGAGATACGTGCAAATTCAACCACAAAGAGGTATCAGGCTCACACCACCCAGAATAACCATCAGCATGAAAACTATAAACAATAAATGCTGAAGGTACCGTGGAGAAATGCATACCCTGAATTTTCAGTGGGACATAACCTGGAAAGGGCCACTAGTGAGAACAGGATGGAGGTGCCTTTAACAGGTAAACATTGAGCTCCCATATGAGCCAGCAGGCCCATTCCTGGACCTATAACCTAAGAAGACAGAATTGGAAAGACACAGGCAGGCAAATCTCCATTGCACAGTATAACAGTAGCCAAGAAATGGAAGTAACCAAAACCTCCACCAACAGAGGCGTGGACAAAAAAGAACTGCTACAGGTAGATATGGAATATTGGCTAGAGAAAAAAAATGAAACAATACCATCTGCAGCACCATGCATGAGTTTAGAATAGTCAGGCAACTTGCAGTAAGTGAGAAAGAGAAAGACGCATATCCTATCATATCACTTACAGGTGTTACCTAAATATTGATACCAACGAAGATATTTCCACAGAGAAAGGCAATCACAGATTCATTACACAATCTTATGGTTCACCGATTGGAAAGGTGTGAGGATTGGATACATTACGACATTGGGTTTAAGAGAGCTATAGAAACACGTGTGCAATATATAATCACCAAAGACCTATGGAATACCAAGAGTAGACTAGTCAACCTTGTGTCATAACCTACATGGGAAAAGGATCCGAAGCAGCATAGATATATGTATATGTGTGCAAGATCCATATCTTGCACACCTTGAACAAAAGAATCCTTGTAATCAAATTTGCTGTAATAAAAAATAAAAATTAAATGAAAACTACCAACAGGAAGTAATGGCATATAAACTTAAAGGGCTTTTTCCTGGCACATTCCATTCTAATTTACAACCTAGAACCCAACTTCCATTAAGGCTGTTTTGCCCTAGTAACCTGACTTGGTAAAGGAGAAACGCTGCCGCCTTGTGGCCGTGTCCCGCAAGAGCGGCTTTAAACCCACAGCTAATGGTTCACCAGGACTCAGGGCTCTGAAGGACACCTGCCCACAAACATGGTGCTGGTGTAGGGAATGGACAAAAACATTCAAAAGAGTCACATTTCTTAAGAAGATAGTATGAAGAGGTAAGTTTTCCTCACTTTTCAAAATAAAAGGAAAATGGATAAAAGTTCAACCTCAGGAATTATTAGACTCGTGCATATCTAATCTGCAAAAAGGTTTAACTCACACCAGTCGACTGACCATCAGCAAACATTGTACAAACAACAAATGCTGAAGGGGTTTTAGAGAACTGTGTACCCTCTACCTGCTGGTGAGAAGTGTCGTGGTAACAGGCAATAATGAGAACAGAAAGGAGCTGCGGTGAAAAGCAAACATTGCGCTACCATCCAACCCAGCAGGTGCACGACTGGGCCTCTCACCTGAGAAGACCAGATTCCAGGAGAGCACAAGCTGCACTGCAGCCTGACTCACAATTGCCAAGCCAGTGAAGCAACCGAAATGTCCAGCAACAGGTAAATGGATAAAGAAGTGGTCCACGTACACAATGAAATAGTAGCCTTGGAAAACAATGAAACACTGCTATCTGAGCCACCAAAGATGAGCTTGGAGACGATCACACAACGGGAGGTAAGTTGGAAAGCAAAAGACCTATATCCTATGATATCACTTACAGGCGTTCTCTAATAACTGACACAAATGAATATATTTCCACACAGAAAGACACTCGCAGACTGCAAAAAAACAACTATGCTTATATAAAAGGAAAGGTGGGGGGAACGGATACATTAAGCTTAGGGTTACCATACGTATACAAATACATACTAAATACGTATAACTAAAACACTGACCCTAACACTAGGGAGGTCTCCGGAACACTCTGTCCTATTTTACATGGCAAGAGGATCTGTACACGGATAATCATATATAATGTACAATTGATCCAGATTGTGTACCCCTAGGACAAACAATATTCTACTCATTACCCCGATTTTAAAAATTAAAAAAAAAAAAAACAAGAAGAAGTAATGAGACATAAACTTATGCGGGTTCGTCCTGGCACATTCCATTCTAACTTACACACCAGGATAACGACTTCCAGGAAGGCACTGCTGCCCTAGTACCCAGATTTGGGAATGGAGAAATGCTGCCTTCTCGTGCCCGTTTCCCACTACAGCAGGTTTAAACCCAGTGGTAATGGTCACCAAATAGTCACCAAACTTTCAAGACTGTAAATCACACCTGCCCTCCAATAAAGTCCTGGGGTCGAAAATCGACAGAATTCAAAAGAGAGCAAACTCCCAAGAAGACAGTATCAAGAGGAATATTGTACTCACCCTTTTTTTCTTTTTCTTTTTGTCACAGGTAAGAAGAAGGCGTGGAAAAATGATGAATTTTAGGAATTTTTAAGGACATGGAAGCCCAAATTACAAACACCTATCAGCTCACAGCAGTCAGAATGGCCTTCAGCAGAAATGCGGCAAGCAATCGATGCTGAAGGGATTGTGGAGAAATGCCTAGCCTCGGTTCTAAGGGGGACGTGGTCAGAGCCACTACTGAAAACACAATGGAGGTGCTTTGAAAAGGGAAACCCGGAGCTAACAGTCAATCAATCATACCCACTTCGGGGCCTATCACCTGAGAAAATGAGAATCAAATGTCACGGGCCGGCAATCCTGCACTCCAGCCATATTTACCAGAGCCAACACTTGAAAGAAATGAAAAAGTTCATCAACAGAGGACTGCACCAAGAAGAAAGGGTCCACGTACACGACGGAATATTACTCCAATAAAAAATATAAATTAAATTCAAAAAACAAACAAAAGTAAGGAGACATCAGCTTTTGTGGCATTATCCGGGCACATTCCACTCCAATCAATAACCGAGGAACACCACTGGCCGTAAGTTCTGTTTTCCTAGTACCAGCGTGGGGAACGTAGAAAGGCTGCCGCCCTCGGACCGTTACCTGCAAAAGCAGCTTGAAAGCCTGTGCCGATGGTCACTTCGTACGAACAAGTACTGCACGGCTGTGAAGGAAACCTGCCCTCCAAACGTCTTGAGGGAGGTTAACGGCCAAAAGATTCCCAAACGTGGCATATAGTTTAAGGAAACGCTTTGAAGAACTAAGCTGTAATCACAGTTTGAAAAGTAAAAACACATGCCTTCAAGCTCAATTTCAACGGATTATGAGATACGTGCAAATTCAACCACAAAGAGGTATCAGGCTCACACCACCCAGAATAACCATCAGCATGAAAACTATAAACAATAAATGCTGAAGGTACCGTGGAGAAATGCATACCCTGAATTTTCAGTGGGACATAACCTGGAAAGGGCCACTAGTGAGAACAGGATGGAGGTGCCTTTAACAGGTAAACATTGAGCTCCCATATGAGCCAGCAGGCCCATTCCTGGACCTATAACCTAAGAAGACAGAATTGGAAAGACACAGGCAGGCAAATCTCCATTGCACAGTATAACAGTAGCCAAGAAATGGAAGTAACCAAAACCTCCACCAACAGAGGCGTGGACAAAAAAGAACTGCTACAGGTAGATATGGAATATTGGCTAGAGAAAAAAAATGAAACAATACCATCTGCAGCACCATGCATGAGTTTAGAATAGTCAGGCAACTTGCAGTAAGTGAGAAAGAGAAAGACGCATATCCTATCATATCACTTACAGGTGTTACCTAAATATTGATACCAACGAAGATATTTCCACAGAGAAAGGCAATCACAGATTCATTACACAATCTTATGGTTCACCGATTGGAAAGGTGTGAGGATTGGATACATTACGACATTGGGTTTAAGAGAGCTATAGAAACACGTGTGCAATATATAATCACCAAAGACCTATGGAATACCAAGAGTAGACTAGTCAACCTTGTGTCATAACCTACATGGGAAAAGGATCCGAAGCAGCATAGATATATGTATATGTGTGCAAGATCCATATCTTGCACACCTTGAACAAAAGAATCCTTGTAATCAAATTTGCTGTAATAAAAAATAAAAATTAAATGAAAACTACCAACAGGAAGTAATGGCATATAAACTTAAAGGGCTTTTTCCTGGCACATTCCATTCTAATTTACAACCTAGAACCCAACTTCCATTAAGGCTGTTTTGCCCTAGTAACCTGACTTGGTAAAGGAGAAACGCTGCCGCCTTGTGGCCGTGTCCCGCAAGAGCGGCTTTAAACCCACAGCTAATGGTTCACCAGGACTCAGGGCTCTGAAGGACACCTGCCCACAAACATGGTGCTGGTGTAGGGAATGGACAAAAACATTCAAAAGAGTCACATTTCTTAAGAAGATAGTATGAAGAGGTAAGTTTTCCTCACTTTTCAAAATAAAAGGAAAATGGATAAAAGTTCAACCTCAGGAATTATTAGACTCGTGCATATCTAATCTGCAAAAAGGTTTAACTCACACCAGTCGACTGACCATCAGCAAACATTGTACAAACAACAAATGCTGAAGGGGTTTTAGAAAACTGTGTACCCTCTACCTGCTGGTGAGAAGTGTCGTGGTAACAGGCAATAATGAGAACAGAAAGGAGCTGCGGTGAAAAGCAAACATTGCGCTACCATCCAACCCAGCAGGTGCACGACTGGGCCTCTCACCTGAGAAGACCAGATTCCAGGAGAGCACAAGCTGCACTGCAGCCTGACTCACAATTGCCAAGCCAGTGAAGCAACCGAAATGTCCAGCAACAGGTAAATGGATAAAGAAGTGGTCCACGTACACAATGAAATAGTAGCCTTGGAAAACAATGAAACACTGCTATCTGAGCCACCAAAGATGAGCTTGGAGACGATCACACAACGGGAGGTAAGTTGGAAAGCAAAAGACCTATATCCTATGATATCACTTACAGGCGTTCTCTAATAACTGACACAAATGAATATATTTCCACACAGAAAGACACTCGCAGACTGCAAAAAAACAACTATGCTTATATAAAAGGAAAGGTGGGGGGAACGGATACATTAAGCTTAGGGTTACCATACGTATACAAATACATACTAAATACGTATAACTAAAACACTGACCCTAACACTAGGGAGGTCTCCGGAACACTCTGTCCTATTTTACATGGCAAGAGGATCTGTACACGGATAATCATATATAATGTACAATTGATCCAGATTGTGTACCCCTAGGACAAACAATATTCTACTCATTACCCCGATTTTAAAAATTAAAAAAAAAAAAAAAACAAGAAGAAGTAATGAGACATAAACTTATGCGGGTTCGTCCTGGCACATTCCATTCTAACTTACACACCAGGATAACGACTTCCAGGAAGGCACTGCTGCCCTAGTACCCAGATTTGGGAATGGAGAAATGCTGCCTTCTCGTGCCCGTTTCCCACTACAGCAGGTTTAAACCCAGTGGTAATGGTCACCAAATAGTCACCAAACTTTCAAGACTGTAAATCACACCTGCCCTCCAATAAAGTCCTGGGGTCGAAAATCGACAGAATTCAAAAGAGAGCAAACTCCCAAGAAGACAGTATCAAGAGGAATATTGTACTCACCCTTTTTTTCTTTTTCTTTTTGTCACAGGTAAGAAGAAGGCGTGGAAACATGATGAATTTTAGGAATTTTTAAGGACATGGAAGCCCAAATTACAAACACCTATCAGCTCACAGCAGTCAGAATGGCCTTCAGCAGAAATGCGGCAAGCAATCGATGCTGAAGGGATTGTGGAGAAATGCCTAGCCTCGGTTCTAAGGGGGACGTGGTCAGAGCCACTACTGAAAACACAATGGAGGTGCTTTGAAAAGGGAAACCCGGAGCTAACAGTCAATCAATCATACCCACTTCGGGGCCTATCACCTGAGAAAATGAGAATCAAATGTCACGGGCCGGCAATCCTGCACTCCAGCCATATTTACCAGAGCCAACACTTGAAAGAAATGAAAAAGTTCATCAACAGAGGACTGCACCAAGAAGAAAGGGTCCACGTACACGACGGAATATTACTCCAATAAAAAATATAAATTAAATTCAAAAAACAAACAAAAGTAAGGAGACATCAGCTTTTGTGGCATTATCCGGGCACATTCCACTCCAATCAATAACCGAGGAACACCACTGGCCGTAAGTTCTGTTTTCCTAGTACCAGCGTGGGGAACGTAGAAAGGCTGCCGCCCTCGGACCGTTACCTGCAAAAGCAGCTTGAAAGCCTGTGCCGATGGTCACTTCGTACGAACAAGTACTGCACGGCTGTGAAGGAAACCTGCCCTCCAAACGTCTTGAGGGAGGTTAACGGCCAAAAGATTCCCAAACGTGGCATATAGTTTAAGGAAACGCTTTGAAGAACTAAGCTGTAATCACAGTTTGAAAAGTAAAAACACATGCCTTCAAGCTCAATTTCAACGGATTATGAGATACGTGCAAATTCAACCACAAAGAGGTATCAGGCTCACACCACCCAGAATAACCATCAGCATGAAAACTATAAACAATAAATGCTGAAGGTACCGTGGAGAAATGCATACCCTGAATTTTCAGTGGGACATAACCTGGAAAGGGCCACTAGTGAGAACAGGATGGAGGTGCCTTTAACAGGTAAACATTGAGCTCCCATATGAGCCAGCAGGCCCATTCCTGGACCTATAACCTAAGAAGACAGAATTGGAAAGACACAGGCAGGCAAATCTCCATTGCACAGTATAACAGTAGCCAAGAAATGGAAGTAACCAAAACCTCCACCAACAGAGGCGTGGACAAAAAAGAACTGCTACAGGTAGATATGGAATATTGGCTAGAGAAAAAAAATGAAACAATACCATCTGCAGCACCATGCATGAGTTTAGAATAGTCAGGCAACTTGCAGTAAGTGAGAAAGAGAAAGACGCATATCCTATCATATCACTTACAGGTGTTACCTAAATATTGATACCAACGAAGATATTTCCACAGAGAAAGGCAATCACAGATTCATTACACAATCTTATGGTTCACCGATTGGAAAGGTGTGAGGATTGGATACATTACGACATTGGGTTTAAGAGAGCTATAGAAACACGTGTGCAATATATAATCACCAAAGACCTATGGAATACCAAGAGTAGACTAGTCAACCTTGTGTCATAACCTACATGGGAAAAGGATCCGAAGCAGCATAGATATATGTATATGTGTGCAAGATCCATATCTTGCACACCTTGAACAAAAGAATCCTTGTAATCAAATTTGCTGTAATAAAAAATAAAAATTAAATGAAAACTACCAACAGGAAGTAATGGCATATAAACTTAAAGGGCTTTTTCCTGGCACATTCCATTCTAATTTACAACCTAGAACCCAACTTCCATTAAGGCTGTTTTGCCCTAGTAACCTGACTTGGTAAAGGAGAAACGCTGCCGCCTTGTGGCCGTGTCCCGCAAGAGCGGCTTTAAACCCACAGCTAATGGTCACTAATGGTTCACCAGGACTCAGGGCTCTGAAGGACACCTGCCCACAAACATGGTGCTGGTGTAGGGAATGGACAAAAACATTCAAAAGAGTCACATTTCTTAAGAAGATAGTATGAAGAGGTAAGTTTTCCTCACTTTTCAAAATAAAAGGAAAATGGATAAAAGTTCAACCTCAGGAATTATTAGACTCGTGCATATCTAATCTGCAAAAAGGTTTAACTCACACCAGTCGACTGACCATCAGCAAACATTGTACAAACAACAAATGCTGAAGGGGTTTTAGAGAACTGTGTACCCTCTACCTGCTGGTGAGAAGTGTCGTGGTAACAGGCAATAATGAGAACAGAAAGGAGCTGCGGTGAAAAGCAAACATTGCGCTACCATCCAACCCAGCAGGTGCACGACTGGGCCTCTCACCTGAGAAGACCAGATTCCAGGAGAGCACAAGCTGCACTGCAGCCTGACTCACAATTGCCAAGCCAGTGAAGCAACCGAAATGTCCAGCAACAGGTAAATGGATAAAGAAGTGGTCCACGTACACAATGAAATAGTAGCCTTGGAAAACAATGAAACACTGCTATCTGAGCCACCAAAGATGAGCTTGGAGACGATCACACAACGGGAGGTAAGTTGGAAAGCAAAAGACCTATATCCTATGATATCACTTACAGGCGTTCTCTAATAACTGACACAAATGAATATATTTCCACACAGAAAGACACTCGCAGACTGCAAAAAAACAACTATGCTTATATAAAAGGAAAGGTGGGGGGAACGGATACATTAAGCTTAGGGTTACCATACGTATACAAATACATACTAAATACGTATAACTAAAACACTGACCCTAACACTAGGGAGGTCTCCGGAACACTCTGTCCTATTTTACATGGCAAGAGGATCTGTACACGGATAATCATATATAATGTACAATTGATCCAGATTGTGTACCCCTAGGACAAACAATATTCTACTCATTACCCCGATTTTAAAAATTAAAAAAAAAAAAAACAAGAAGAAGTAATGAGACATAAACTTATGCGGGTTCGTCCTGGCACATTCCATTCTAACTTACACACCAGGATAACGACTTCCAGGAAGGCACTGCTGCCCTAGTACCCAGATTTGGGAATGGAGAAATGCTGCCTTCTCGTGCCCGTTTCCCACTACAGCAGGTTTAAACCCAGTGGTAATGGTCACCAAATAGTCACCAAACTTTCAAGACTGTAAATCACACCTGCCCTCCAATAAAGTCCTGGGGTCGAAAATCGACAGAATTCAAAAGAGAGCAAACTCCCAAGAAGACAGTATCAAGAGGAATATTGTACTCACCCTTTTTTTCTTTTTCTTTTTGTCACAGGTAAGAAGAAGGCGTGGAAACATGATGAATTTTAGGAATTTTTAAGGACATGGAAGCCCAAATTACAAACACCTATCAGCTCACAGCAGTCAGAATGGCCTTCAGCAGAAATGCGGCAAGCAATCGATGCTGAAGGGATTGTGGAGAAATGCCTAGCCTCGGTTCTAAGGGGGACGTGGTCAGAGCCACTACTGAAAACACAATGGAGGTGCTTTGAAAAGGGAAACCCGGAGCTAACAGTCAATCAATCATACCCACTTCGGGGCCTATCACCTGAGAAAATGAGAATCAAATGTCACGGGCCGGCAATCCTGCACTCCAGCCATATTTACCAGAGCCAACACTTGAAAGAAATGAAAAAGTTCATCAACAGAGGACTGCACCAAGAAGAAAGGGTCCACGTACACGACGGAATATTACTCCAATAAAAAATATAAATTAAATTCAAAAAACAAACAAAAGTAAGGAGACATCAGCTTTTGTGGCATTATCCGGGCACATTCCACTCCAATCAATAACCGAGGAACACCACTGGCCGTAAGTTCTGTTTTCCTAGTACCAGCGTGGGGAACGTAGAAAGGCTGCCGCCCTCGGACCGTTACCTGCAAAAGCAGCTTGAAAGCCTGTGCCGATGGTCACTTCGTACGAACAAGTACTGCACGGCTGTGAAGGAAACCTGCCCTCCAAACGTCTTGAGGGAGGTTAACGGCCAAAAGATTCCCAAACGTGGCATATAGTTTAAGGAAACGCTTTGAAGAACTAAGCTGTAATCACAGTTTGAAAAGTAAAAACACATGCCTTCAAGCTCAATTTCAACGGATTATGAGATACGTGCAAATTCAACCACAAAGAGGTATCAGGCTCACACCACCCAGAATAACCATCAGCATGAAAACTATAAACAATAAATGCTGAAGGTACCGTGGAGAAATGCATACCCTGAATTTTCAGTGGGACATAACCTGGAAAGGGCCACTAGTGAGAACAGGATGGAGGTGCCTTTAACAGGTAAACATTGAGCTCCCATATGAGCCAGCAGGCCCATTCCTGGACCTATAACCTAAGAAGACAGAATTGGAAAGACACAGGCAGGCAAATCTCCATTGCACAGTATAACAGTAGCCAAGAAATGGAAGTAACCAAAACCTCCACCAACAGAGGGGTGGACAAAAAAGAACTGCTACAGGTAGATATGGAATATTGGCTAGAGAAAAAAATGAAACAATACCATCTGCAGCACCATGCATGAGTTTAGAATAGTCAGGCAACTTGCAGTAAGTGAGAAAGAGAAAGACGCATATCCTATCATATCACTTACAGGTGTTACCTAAATATTGATACCAACGAAGATATTTCCACAGAGAAAGGCAATCACAGATTCATTACACAATCTTATGGTTCACCGATTGGAAAGGTGTGAGGATTGGATACATTACGACATTGGGTTTAAGAGAGCTATAGAAACACGTGTGCAATATATAATCACCAAAGACCTATGGAATACCAAGAGTAGACTAGTCAACCTTGTGTCATAACCTACATGGGAAAAGGATCCGAAGCAGCATAGATATATGTATATGTGTGCAAGATCCATATCTTGCACACCTTGAACAAAAGAATCCTTGTAATCAAATTTGCTGTAATAAAAAATAAAAATTAAATGAAAACTACCAACAGGAAGTAATGGCATATAAACTTAAAGGGCTTTTTCCTGGCACATTCCATTCTAATTTACAACCTAGAACCCAACTTCCATTAAGGCTGTTTTGCCCTAGTAACCTGACTTGGTAAAGGAGAAACGCTGCCGCCTTGTGGCCGTGTCCCGCAAGAGCGGCTTTAAACCCACAGCTAATGGTCACTAATGGTTCACCAGGACTCAGGGCTCTGAAGGACACCTGCCCACAAACATGGTGCTGGTGTAGGGAATGGACAAAAACATTCAAAAGAGTCACATTTCTTAAGAAGATAGTATGAAGAGGTAAGTTTTCCTCACTTTTCAAAATAAAAGGAAAATGGATAAAAGTTCAACCTCAGGAATTATTAGACTCGTGCATATCTAATCTGCAAAAAGGTTTAACTCACACCAGTCGACTGACCATCAGCAAACATTGTACAAACAACAAATGCTGAAGGGGTTTTAGAGAACTGTGTACCCTCTACCTGCTGGTGAGAAGTGTCGTGGTAACAGGCAATAATGAGAACAGAAAGGAGCTGCGGTGAAAAGCAAACATTGCGCTACCATCCAACCCAGCAGGTGCACGACTGGGCCTCTCACCTGAGAAGACCAGATTCCAGGAGAGCACAAGCTGCACTGCAGCCTGACTCACAATTGCCAAGCCAGTGAAGCAACCGAAATGTCCAGCAACAGGTAAATGGATAAAGAAGTGGTCCACGTACACAATGAAATAGTAGCCTTGGAAAACAATGAAACACTGCTATCTGAGCCACCAAAGATGAGCTTGGAGACGATCACACAACGGGAGGTAAGTTGGAAAGCAAAAGACCTATATCCTATGATATCACTTACAGGCGTTCTCTAATAACTGACACAAATGAATATATTTCCACACAGAAAGACACTCGCAGACTGCAAAAAAACAACTATGCTTATATAAAAGGAAAGGTGGGGGGAACGGATACATTAAGCTTAGGGTTACCATACGTATACAAATACATACTAAATACGTATAACTAAAACACTGACCCTAACACTAGGGAGGTCTCCGGAACACTCTGTCCTATTTTACATGGCAAGAGGATCTGTACACGGATAATCATATATAATGTACAATTGATCCAGATTGTGTACCCCTAGGACAAACAATATTCTACTCATTACCCCGATTTTAAAAATTAAAAAAAAAAAAAAACAAGAAGAAGTAATGAGACATAAACTTATGCGGGTTCGTCCTGGCACATTCCATTCTAACTTACACACCAGGATAACGACTTCCAGGAAGGCACTGCTGCCCTAGTACCCAGATTTGGGAATGGAGAAATGCTGCCTTCTCGTGCCCGTTTCCCACTACAGCAGGTTTAAACCCAGTGGTAATGGTCACCAAATAGTCACCAAACTTTCAAGACTGTAAATCACACCTGCCCTCCAATAAAGTCCTGGGGTCGAAAATCGACAGAATTCAAAAGAGAGCAAACTCCCAAGAAGACAGTATCAAGAGGAATATTGTACTCACCCTTTTTTTCTTTTTCTTTTTGTCACAGGTAAGAAGAAGGCGTGGAAAAATGATGAATTTTAGGAATTTTTAAGGACATGGAAGCCCAAATTACAAACACCTATCAGCTCACAGCAGTCAGAATGGCCTTCAGCAGAAATGCGGCAAGCAATCGATGCTGAAGGGATTGTGGAGAAATGCCTAGCCTCGGTTCTAAGGGGGACGTGGTCAGAGCCACTACTGAAAACACAATGGAGGTGCTTTGAAAAGGGAAACCCGGAGCTAACAGTCAATCAATCATACCCACTTCGGGGCCTATCACCTGAGAAAATGAGAATCAAATGTCACGGGCCGGCAATCCTGCACTCCAGCCATATTTACCAGAGCCAACACTTGAAAGAAATGAAAAAGTTCATCAACAGAGGACTGCACCAAGAAGAAAGGGTCCACGTACACGACGGAATATTACTCCAATAAAAAATATAAATTAAATTCAAAAAACAAACAAAAGTAAGGAGACATCAGCTTTTGTGGCATTATCCGGGCACATTCCACTCCAATCAATAACCGAGGAACACCACTGGCCGTAAGTTCTGTTTTCCTAGTACCAGCGTGGGGAACGTAGAAAGGCTGCCGCCCTCGGACCGTTACCTGCAAAAGCAGCTTGAAAGCCTGTGCCGATGGTCACTTCGTACGAACAAGTACTGCACGGCTGTGAAGGAAACCTGCCCTCCAAACGTCTTGAGGGAGGTTAACGGCCAAAAGATTCCCAAACGTGGCATATAGTTTAAGGAAACGCTTTGAAGAACTAAGCTGTAATCACAGTTTGAAAAGTAAAAACACATGCCTTCAAGCTCAATTTCAACGGATTATGAGATACGTGCAAATTCAACCACAAAGAGGTATCAGGCTCACACCACCCAGAATAACCATCAGCATGAAAACTATAAACAATAAATGCTGAAGGTACCGTGGAGAAATGCATACCCTGAATTTTCAGTGGGACATAACCTGGAAAGGGCCACTAGTGAGAACAGGATGGAGGTGCCTTTAACAGGTAAACATTGAGCTCCCATATGAGCCAGCAGGCCCATTCCTGGACCTATAACCTAAGAAGACAGAATTGGAAAGACACAGGCAGGCAAATCTCCATTGCACAGTATAACAGTAGCCAAGAAATGGAAGTAACCAAAACCTCCACCAACAGAGGGGTGGACAAAAAAGAACTGCTACAGGTAGATATGGAATATTGGCTAGAGAAAAAAATGAAACAATACCATCTGCAGCACCATGCATGAGTTTAGAATAGTCAGGCAACTTGCAGTAAGTGAGAAAGAGAAAGACGCATATCCTATCATATCACTTACAGGTGTTACCTAAATATTGATACCAACGAAGATATTTCCACAGAGAAAGGCAATCACAGATTCATTACACAATCTTATGGTTCACCGATTGGAAAGGTGTGAGGATTGGATACATTACGACATTGGGTTTAAGAGAGCTATAGAAACACGTGTGCAATATATAATCACCAAAGACCTATGGAATACCAAGAGTAGACTAGTCAACCTTGTGTCATAACCTACATGGGAAAAGGATCCGAAGCAGCATAGATATATGTATATGTGTGCAAGATCCATATCTTGCACACCTTGAACAAAAGAATCCTTGTAATCAAATTTGCTGTAATAAAAAATAAAAATTAAATGAAAACTACCAACAGGAAGTAATGGCATATAAACTTAAAGGGCTTTTTCCTGGCACATTCCATTCTAATTTACAACCTAGAACCCAACTTCCATTAAGGCTGTTTTGCCCTAGTAACCTGACTTGGTAAAGGAGAAACGCTGCCGCCTTGTGGCCGTGTCCCGCAAGAGCGGCTTTAAACCCACAGCTAATGGTCACTAATGGTTCACCAGGACTCAGGGCTCTGAAGGACACCTGCCCACAAACATGGTGCTGGTGTAGGGAATGGACAAAAACATTCAAAAGAGTCACATTTCTTAAGAAGATAGTATGAAGAGGTAAGTTTTCCTCACTTTTCAAAATAAAAGGAAAATGGATAAAAGTTCAACCTCAGGAATTATTAGACTCGTGCATATCTAATCTGCAAAAAGGTTTAACTCACACCAGTCGACTGACCATCAGCAAACATTGTACAAACAACAAATGCTGAAGGGGTTTTAGAGAACTGTGTACCCTCTACCTGCTGGTGAGAAGTGTCGTGGTAACAGGCAATAATGAGAACAGAAAGGAGCTGCGGTGAAAAGCAAACATTGCGCTACCATCCAACCCAGCAGGTGCACGACTGGGCCTCTCACCTGAGAAGACCAGATTCCAGGAGAGCACAAGCTGCACTGCAGCCTGACTCACAATTGCCAAGCCAGTGAAGCAACCGAAATGTCCAGCAACAGGTAAATGGATAAAGAAGTGGTCCACGTACACAATGAAATAGTAGCCTTGGAAAACAATGAAACACTGCTATCTGAGCCACCAAAGATGAGCTTGGAGACGATCACACAACGGGAGGTAAGTTGGAAAGCAAAAGACCTATATCCTATGATATCACTTACAGGCGTTCTCTAATAACTGACACAAATGAATATATTTCCACACAGAAAGACACTCGCAGACTGCAAAAAAACAACTATGCTTATATAAAAGGAAAGGTGGGGGGAACGGATACATTAAGCTTAGGGTTACCATACGTATACAAATACATACTAAATACGTATAACTAAAACACTGACCCTAACACTAGGGAGGTCTCCGGAACACTCTGTCCTATTTTACATGGCAAGAGGATCTGTACACGGATAATCATATATAATGTACAATTGATCCAGATTGTGTACCCCTAGGACAAACAATATTCTACTCATTACCCCGATTTTAAAAATTAAAAAAAAAAAAAAACAAGAAGAAGTAATGAGACATAAACTTATGCGGGTTCGTCCTGGCACATTCCATTCTAACTTACACACCAGGATAACGACTTCCAGGAAGGCACTGCTGCCCTAGTACCCAGATTTGGGAATGGAGAAATGCTGCCTTCTCGTGCCCGTTTCCCACTACAGCAGGTTTAAACCCAGTGGTAATGGTCACCAAATAGTCACCAAACTTTCAAGACTGTAAATCACACCTGCCCTCCAATAAAGTCCTGGGGTCGAAAATCGACAGAATTCAAAAGAGAGCAAACTCCCAAGAAGACAGTATCAAGAGGAATATTGTACTCACCCTTTTTTTCTTTTTCTTTTTGTCACAGGTAAGAAGAAGGCGTGGAAACATGATGAATTTTAGGAATTTTTAAGGACATGGAAGCCCAAATTACAAACACCTATCAGCTCACAGCAGTCAGAATGGCCTTCAGCAGAAATGCGGCAAGCAATCGATGCTGAAGGGATTGTGGAGAAATGCCTAGCCTCGGTTCTAAGGGGGACGTGGTCAGAGCCACTACTGAAAACACAATGGAGGTGCTTTGAAAAGGGAAACCCGGAGCTAACAGTCAATCAATCATACCCACTTCGGGGCCTATCACCTGAGAAAATGAGAATCAAATGTCACGGGCCGGCAATCCTGCACTCCAGCCATATTTACCAGAGCCAACACTTGAAAGAAATGAAAAAGTTCATCAACAGAGGACTGCACCAAGAAGAAAGGGTCCACGTACACGACGGAATATTACTCCAATAAAAAATATAAATTAAATTCAAAAAACAAACAAAAGTAAGGAGACATCAGCTTTTGTGGCATTATCCGGGCACATTCCACTCCAATCAATAACCGAGGAACACCACTGGCCGTAAGTTCTGTTTTCCTAGTACCAGCGTGGGGAACGTAGAAAGGCTGCCGCCCTCGGACCGTTACCTGCAAAAGCAGCTTGAAAGCCTGTGCCGATGGTCACTTCGTACGAACAAGTACTGCACGGCTGTGAAGGAAACCTGCCCTCCAAACGTCTTGAGGGAGGTAACGGCCAAAAGATTCCCAAACGTGGCATATAGTTTAAGGAAACGCTTTGAAGAACTAAGCTGTAATCACAGTTTGAAAAGTAAAAACACATGCCTTCAAGCTCAATTTCAACGGATTATGAGATACGTGCAAATTCAACCACAAAGAGGTATCAGGCTCACACCACCCAGAATAACCATCAGCATGAAAACTATAAACAATAAATGCTGAAGGTACCGTGGAGAAATGCATACCCTGAATTTTCAGTGGGACATAACCTGGAAAGGGCCACTAGTGAGAACAGGATGGAGGTGCCTTTAACAGGTAAACATTGAGCTCCCATATGAGCCAGCAGGCCCATTCCTGGACCTATAACCTAAGAAGACAGAATTGGAAAGACACAGGCAGGCAAATCTCCATTGCACAGTATAACAGTAGCCAAGAAATGGAAGTAACCAAAACCTCCACCAACAGAGGCGTGGACAAAAAAGAACTGCTACAGGTAGATATGGAATATTGGCTAGAGAAAAAAAATGAAACAATACCATCTGCAGCACCATGCATGAGTTTAGAATAGTCAGGCAACTTGCAGTAAGTGAGAAAGAGAAAGACGCATATCCTATCATATCACTTACAGGTGTTACCTAAATATTGATACCAACGAAGATATTTCCACAGAGAAAGGCAATCACAGATTCATTACACAATCTTATGGTTCACCGATTGGAAAGGTGTGAGGATTGGATACATTACGACATTGGGTTTAAGAGAGCTATAGAAACACGTGTGCAATATATAATCACCAAAGACCTATGGAATACCAAGAGTAGACTAGTCAACCTTGTGTCATAACCTACATGGGAAAAGGATCCGAAGCAGCATAGATATATGTATATGTGTGCAAGATCCATATCTTGCACACCTTGAACAAAAGAATCCTTGTAATCAAATTTGCTGTAATAAAAAATAAAAATTAAATGAAAACTACCAACAGGAAGTAATGGCATATAAACTTAAAGGGCTTTTTCCTGGCACATTCCATTCTAATTTACAACCTAGAACCCAACTTCCATTAAGGCTGTTTTGCCCTAGTAACCTGACTTGGTAAAGGAGAAACGCTGCCGCCTTGTGGCCGTGTCCCTCAAGAGCGGCTTTAAACCCACAGCTAATGGTCACTTAAGGTTCACCAGGACTCAGGGCTCTGAAGGACACCTGCCCTCAAACATGGTGCTGGTGTAGGGAATGGACAAAAACATTCAAAAGAGTCACATTTCTTAAGAAGATAGTATGAAGAGGTAAGTTTTCCTCACTTTTCAAAATAAAAGGAAAATGGATAAAAGTTCAACCTCAGGAATTATTAGACTCGTGCATATCTAATCTGCAAAAAGGTTTAACTCACACCAGTCGACTGACCATCAGCAAACATTGTACAAACAACAAATGCTGAAGGGGTTTTAGAGAACTGTGTACCCTCTACCTGCTGGTGAGAAGTGTCGTGGTAACAGGCAATAATGAGAACAGAAAGGAGCTGCGGTGAAAAGCAAACATTGCGCTACCATCCAACCCAGCAGGTGCACGACTGGGCCTCTCACCTGAGAAGACCAGATTCCAGGAGAGCACAAGCTGCACTGCAGCCTGACTCACAATTGCCAAGCCAGTGAAGCAACCGAAATGTCCAGCAACAGGTAAATGGATAAAGAAGTGGTCCACGTACACAATGAAATAGTAGCCTTGGAAAACAATGAAACACTGCTATCTGAGCCACCAAAGATGAGCTTGGAGACGATCACACAACGGGAGGTAAGTTGGAAAGCAAAAGACCTATATCCTATGATATCACTTACAGGCGTTCTCTAATAACTGACACAAATGAATATATTTCCACACAGAAAGACACTCGCAGACTGCAAAAAAACAACTATGCTTATATAAAAGGAAAGGTGGGGGGAACGGATACATTAAGCTTAGGGTTACCATACGTATACAAATACATACTAAATACGTATAACTAAAACACTGACCCTAACACTAGGGAGGTCTCCGGAACACTCTGTCCTATTTTACATGGCAAGAGGATCTGTACACGGATAATCATATATAATGTACAATTGATCCAGATTGTGTACCCCTAGGACAAACAATATTCTAATCATTACCCCGATTTTAAAAATTAAAAAAAAAAAAAAAACAAGAAGAAGTAATGAGACATAAACTTATGCGGGTTCGTCCTGGCACATTCCATTCTAACTTACACACCAGGATAACGACTTCCAGGAAGGCACTGCTGCCCTAGTACCCAGATTTGGGAATGGAGAAATGCTGCCTTCTCGTGCCCGTTTCCCACTACAGCAGGTTTAAACCCAGTGGTAATGGTCACCAAATAGTCACCAAACTTTCAAGACTGTAAATCACACCTGCCCTCCAATAAAGTCCTGGGGTCGAAAATCGACAGAATTCAAAAGAGAGCAAACTCCCAAGAAGACAGTATCAAGAGGAATATTGTACTCACCCTTTTTTTCTTTTTCTTTTTGTCACAGGTAAGAAGAAGGCGTGGAAAAATGATGAATTTTAGGAATTTTTAAGGACATGGAAGCCCAAATTACAAACACCTATCAGCTCACAGCAGTCAGAATGGCCTTCAGCAGAAATGCGGCAAGCAATCGATGCTGAAGGGATTGTGGAGAAATGCCTAGCCTCGGTTCTAAGGGGGACGTGGTCAGAGCCACTACTGAAAACACAATGGAGGTGCTTTGAAAAGGGAAACCCGGAGCTAACAGTCAATCAATCATACCCACTTCGGGGCCTATCACCTGAGAAAATGAGAATCAAATGTCACGGGCCGGCAATCCTGCACTCCAGCCATATTTACCAGAGCCAACACTTGAAAGAAATGAAAAAGTTCATCAACAGAGGACTGCACCAAGAAGAAAGGGTCCACGTACACGACGGAATATTACTCCAATAAAAAATATAAATTAAATTCAAAAAACAAACAAAAGTAAGGAGACATCAGCTTTTGTGGCATTATCCGGGCACATTCCACTCCAATCAATAACCGAGGAACACCACTGGCCGTAAGTTCTGTTTTCCTAGTACCAGCGTGGGGAACGTAGAAAGGCTGCCGCCCTCGGACCGTTACCTGCAAAAGCAGCTTGAAAGCCTGTGCCGATGGTCACTTCGTACGAACAAGTACTGCACGGCTGTGAAGGAAACCTGCCCTCCAAACGTCTTGAGGGAGGTTAACGGCCAAAAGATTCCCAAACGTGGCATATAGTTTAAGGAAACGCTTTGAAGAACTAAGCTGTAATCACAGTTTGAAAAGTAAAAACACATGCCTTCAAGCTCAATTTCAACGGATTATGAGATACGTGCAAATTCAACCACAAAGAGGTATCAGGCTCACACCACCCAGAATAACCATCAGCATGAAAACTATAAACAATAAATGCTGAAGGTACCGTGGAGAAATGCATACCCTGAATTTTCAGTGGGACATAACCTGGAAAGGGCCACTAGTGAGAACAGGATGGAGGTGCCTTTAACAGGTAAACATTGAGCTCCCATATGAGCCAGCAGGCCCATTCCTGGACCTATAACCTAAGAAGACAGAATTGGAAAGACACAGGCAGGCAAATCTCCATTGCACAGTATAACAGTAGCCAAGAAATGGAAGTAACCAAAACCTCCACCAACAGAGGGGTGGACAAAAAAGAACTGCTACAGGTAGATATGGAATATTGGCTAGAGAAAAAAATGAAACAATACCATCTGCAGCACCATGCATGAGTTTAGAATAGTCAGGCAACTTGCAGTAAGTGAGAAAGAGAAAGACGCATATCCTATCATATCACTTACAGGTGTTACCTAAATATTGATACCAACGAAGATATTTCCACAGAGAAAGGCAATCACAGATTCATTACACAATCTTATGGTTCACCGATTGGAAAGGTGTGAGGATTGGATACATTACGACATTGGGTTTAAGAGAGCTATAGAAACACGTGTGCAATATATAATCACCAAAGACCTATGGAATACCAAGAGTAGACTAGTCAACCTTGTGTCATAACCTACATGGGAAAAGGATCCGAAGCAGCATAGATATATGTATATGTGTGCAAGATCCATATCTTGCACACCTTGAACAAAAGAATCCTTGTAATCAAATTTGCTGTAATAAAAAATAAAAATTAAATGAAAACTACCAACAGGAAGTAATGGCATATAAACTTAAAGGGCTTTTTCCTGGCACATTCCATTCTAATTTACAACCTAGAACCCAACTTCCATTAAGGCTGTTTTGCCCTAGTAACCTGACTTGGTAAAGGAGAAACGCTGCCGCCTTGTGGCCGTGTCCCGCAAGAGCGGCTTTAAACCCACAGCTAATGGTCACTAATGGTTCACCAGGACTCAGGGCTCTGAAGGACACCTGCCCACAAACATGGTGCTGGTGTAGGGAATGGACAAAAACATTCAAAAGAGTCACATTTCTTAAGAAGATAGTATGAAGAGGTAAGTTTTCCTCACTTTTCAAAATAAAAGGAAAATGGATAAAAGTTCAACCTCAGGAATTATTAGACTCGTGCATATCTAATCTGCAAAAAGGTTTAACTCACACCAGTCGACTGACCATCAGCAAACATTGTACAAACAACACATGCTGAAGGGGTTTTAGAGAACTGTGTACCCTCTACCTGCTGGTGAGAAGTGTCGTGGTAACAGGCAATAATGAGAACAGAAAGGAGCTGCGGTGAAAAGCAAACATTGCGCTACCATCCAACCCAGCAGGTGCACGACTGGGCCTCTCACCTGAGAAGACCAGATTCCAGGAGAGCACAAGCTGCACTGCAGCCTGACTCACAATTGCCAAGCCAGTGAAGCAACCGAAATGTCCAGCAACAGGTAAATGGATAAAGAAGTGGTCCACGTACACAATGAAATAGTAGCCTTGGAAAACAATGAAACACTGCTATCTGAGCCACCAAAGATGAGCTTGGAGACGATCACACAACGGGAGGTAAGTTGGAAAGCAAAAGACCTATATCCTATGATATCACTTACAGGCGTTCTCTAATAACTGACACAAATGAATATATTTCCACACAGAAAGACACTCGCAGACTGCAAAAAAACAACTATGCTTATATAAAAGGAAAGGTGGGGGGAACGGATACATTAAGCTTAGGGTTACCATACGTATACAAATACATACTAAATACGTATAACTAAAACACTGACCCTAACACTAGGGAGGTCTCCGGAACACTCTGTCCTATTTTACATGGCAAGAGGATCTGTACACGGATAATCATATATAATGTACAATTGATCCAGATTGTGTACCCCTAGGACAAACAATATTCTAATCATTACCCCGATTTTAAAAATTAAAAAAAAAAAAAAAACAAGAAGAAGTAATGAGACATAAACTTATGCGGGTTCGTCCTGGCACATTCCATTCTAACTTACACACCAGGATAACGACTTCCAGGAAGGCACTGCTGCCCTAGTACCCAGATTTGGGAATGGAGAAATGCTGCCTTCTCGTGCCCGTTTCCCACTACAGCAGGTTTAAACCCAGTGGTAATGGTCACCAAATAGTCACCAAACTTTCAAGACTGTAAATCACACCTGCCCTCCAATAAAGTCCTGGGGTCGAAAATCGACAGAATTCAAAAGAGAGCAAACTCCCAAGAAGACAGTATCAAGAGGAATATTGTACTCACCCTTTTTTTCTTTTTCTTTTTGTCACAGGTAAGAAGAAGGCGTGGAAACATGATGAATTTTAGGAATTTTTAAGGACATGGAAGCCCAAATTACAAACACCTATCAGCTCACAGCAGTCAGAATGGCCTTCAGCAGAAATGCGGCAAGCAATCGATGCTGAAGGGATTGTGGAGAAATGCCTAGCCTCGGTTCTAAGGGGGACGTGGTCAGAGCCACTACTGAAAACACAATGGAGGTGCTTTGAAAAGGGAAACCCGGAGCTAACAGTCAATCAATCATACCCACTTCGGGGCCTATCACCTGAGAAAATGAGAATCAAATGTCACGGGCCGGCAATCCTGCACTCCAGCCATATTTACCAGAGCCAACACTTGAAAGAAATGAAAAAGTTCATCAACAGAGGACTGCACCAAGAAGAAAGGGTCCACGTACACGACGGAATATTACTCCAATAAAAAATATAAATTAAATTCAAAAAACAAACAAAAGTAAGGAGACATCAGCTTTTGTGGCATTATCCGGGCACATTCCACTCCAATCAATAACCGAGGAACACCACTGGCCGTAAGTTCTGTTTCCCTAGTACCAGCGTGGGGAACGTAGAAAGGCTGCCGCCCTCGGACCGTTACCTGCAAAAGCAGCTTGAAAGCCTGTGCCGATGGTCACTTCGTACGAACAAGTACTGCACGGCTGTGAAGGAAACCTGCCCTCCAAACGTCTTGAGGGAGGTAACGGCCAAAAGATTCCCAAACGTGGCATATAGTTTAAGGAAACGCTTTGAAGAACTAAGCTGTAATCACAGTTTGAAAAGTAAAAACACATGCCTTCAAGCTCAATTTCAACGGATTATGAGATACGTGCAAATTCAACCACAAAGAGGTATCAGGCTCACACCACCCAGAATAACCATCAGCATGAAAACTATAAACAATAAATGCTGAAGGTACCGTGGAGAAATGCATACCCTGAATTTTCAGTGGGACATAACCTGGAAAGGGCCACTAGTGAGAACAGGATGGAGGTGCCTTTAACAGGTAAACATTGAGCTCCCATATGAGCCAGCAGGCCCATTCCTGGACCTATAACCTAAGAAGACAGAATTGGAAAGACACAGGCAGGCAAATCTCCATTGCACAGTATAACAGTAGCCAAGAAATGGAAGTAACCAAAACCTCCACCAACAGAGGGGTGGACAAAAAAGAACTGCTACAGGTAGATATGGAATATTGGCTAGAGAAAAAAAATGAAACAATACCATCTGCAGCACCATGCATGAGTTTAGAATAGTCAGGCAACTTGCAGTAAGTGAGAAAGAGAAAGACGCATATCCTATCATATCACTTACAGGTGTTACCTAAATATTGATACCAACGAAGATATTTCCACAGAGAAAGGCAATCACAGATTCATTACACAATCTTATGGTTCACCGATTGGAAAGGTGTGAGGATTGGATACATTACGACATTGGGTTTAAGAGAGCTATAGAAACACGTGTGCAATATATAATCACCAAAGACCTATGGAATACCAAGAGTAGACTAGTCAACCTTGTGTCATAACCTACATGGGAAAAGGATCCGAAGCAGCATAGATATATGTATATGTGTGCAAGATCCATATCTTGCACACCTTGAACAAAAGAATCCTTGTAATCAAATTTGCTGTAATAAAAAATAAAAATTAAATGAAAACTACCAACAGGAAGTAATGGCATATAAACTTAAAGGGCTTTTTCCTGGCACATTCCATTCTAATTTACAACCTAGAACCCAACTTCCATTAAGGCTGTTTTGCCCTAGTAACCTGACTTGGTAAAGGAGAAACGCTGCCGCCTTGTGGCCGTGTCCCGCAAGAGCGGCTTTAAACCCACAGCTAATGGTCACTTAAGGTTCACCAGGACTCAGGGCTCTGAAGGACACCTGCCCTCAAACATGGTGCTGGTGTAGGGAATGGACAAAAACATTCAAAAGAGTCACATTTCTTAAGAAGATAGTATGAAGAGGTAAGTTTTCCTCACTTTTCAAAATAAAAGGAAAATGGATAAAAGTTCAACCTCAGGAATTATTAGACTCGTGCATATCTAATCTGCAAAAAGGTTTAACTCACACCAGTCGACTGACCATCAGCAAACATTGTACAAACAACACATGCTGAAGGGGTTTTAGAGAACTGTGTACCCTCTACCTGCTGGTGAGAAGTGTCGTGGTAACAGGCAATAATGAGAACAGAAAGGAGCTGCGGTGAAACGCAAACATTGCGCTACCATCCAACCCAGCAGGTGCACGACTGGGCCTCTCACCTGAGAAGACCAGATTCCAGGAGAGCACAAGCTGCACTGCAGCCTGACTCACAATTGCCAAGCCAGTGAAGCAACCGAAATGTCCAGCAACAGGTAAATGGATAAAGAAGTGGTCCACGTACACAATGAAATAGTAGCCTTGGAAAACAATGAAACACTGCTATCTGAGCCACCAAAGATGAGCTTGGAGACGATCACACAACGGGAGGTAAGTTGGAAAGCAAAAGACCTATATCCTATGATATCACTTACAGGCGTTCTCTAATAACTGACACAAATGAATATATTTCCACACAGAAAGACACTCGCAGACTGCAAAAAAACAACTATGCTTATATAAAAGGAAAAGTGGGGGGAACGGATACATTAAGCTTAGGGTTACCATACGTATACAAATACATACTAAATACGTATAACTAAAACACTGACCCTAACACTAGGGAGGTCTCCGGAACACTCTGTCCTATTTTACATGGCAAGAGGATCTGTACACGGATAATCATATATAATGTACAATTGATCCAGATTGTGTACCCCTAGGACAAACAATATTCTAATCATTACCCCGATTTTAAAAATTAAAAAAAAAAAAAAAAACAAGAAGAAGTAATGAGACATAAACTTATGCGGGTTCGTCCTGGCACATTCCATTCTAACTTACACACCAGGATAACGACTTCCAGGAAGGCACTGCTGCCCTAGTACCCAGATTTGGGAATGGAGAAATGCTGCCTTCTCGTGCCCGTTTCCCACTACAGCAGGTTTAAACCCAGTGGTAATGGTCACCAAATAGTCACCAAACTTTCAAGACTGTAAATCACACCTGCCCTCCAATAAAGTCCTGGGGTCGAAAATCGACAGAATTCAAAAGAGAGCAAACTCCCAAGAAGACAGTATCAAGAGGAATATTGTACTCACCCTTTTTTTCTTTTTCTTTTTGTCACAGGTAAGAAGAAGGCGTGGAAACATGATGAATTTTAGGAATTTTTAAGGACATGGAAGCCCAAATTACAAACACCTATCAGCTCACAGCAGTCAGAATGGCCTTCAGCAGAAATGCGGCAAGCAATCGATGCTGAAGGGATTGTGGAGAAATGCCTAGCCTCGGTTCTAAGGGGGACGTGGTCAGAGCCACTACTGAAAACACAATGGAGGTGCTTTGAAAAGGGAAACCCGGAGCTAACAGTCAATCAATCATACCCACTTCGGGGCCTATCACCTGAGAAAATGAGAATCAAATGTCACGGGCCGGCAATCCTGCACTCCAGCCATATTTACCAGAGCCAACACTTGAAAGAAATGAAAAAGTTCATCAACAGAGGACTGCACCAAGAAGAAAGGGTCCACGTACACGATGGAATATTACTCCAATAAAAAATATAAATTAAATTCAAAAAACAAACAAAAGTAAGGAGACATCAGCTTTTGTGGCATTATCCGGGCACATTCCACTCCAATCAATAACCGAGGAACACCACTGGCCGTAAGTTCTGTTTCCCTAGTACCAGCGTGGGGAACGTAGAAAGGCTGCCGCCCTCGGACCGTTACCTGCAAAAGCAGCTTGAAAGCCTGTGCCGATGGTCACTTCGTACGAACAAGTACTGCACGGCTGTGAAGGAAACCTGCCCTCCAAACGTCTTGAGGGAGGTAACGGCCAAAAGATTCCCAAACGTGGCATATAGTTTAAGGAAACGCTTTGAAGAACTAAGCTGTAATCACAGTTTGAAAAGTAAAAACACATGCCTTCAAGCTCAATTTCAACGGATTATGAGATACGTGCAAATTCAACCACAAAGAGGTATCAGGCTCACACCACCCAGAATAACCATCAGCATGAAAACTATAAACAATAAATGCTGAAGGTACCGTGGAGAAATGCATACCCTGAATTTTCAGTGGGACATAACCTGGAAAGGGCCACTAGTGAGAACAGGATGGAGGTGCCTTTAACAGGTAAACATTGAGCTCCCATATGAGCCAGCAGGCCCATTCCTGGACCTATAACCTAAGAAGACAGAATTGGAAAGACACAGGCAGGCAAATCTCCATTGCACAGTATAACAGTAGCCAAGAAATGGAAGTAACCAAAACCTCCACCAACAGAGGGGTGGACAAAAAAGAACTGCTACAGGTAGATATGGAATATTGGCTAGAGAAAAAAAATGAAACAATACCATCTGCAGCACCATGCATGAGTTTAGAATAGTCAGGCAACTTGCAGTAAGTGAGAAAGAGAAAGACGCATATCCTATCATATCACTTACAGGTGTTACCTAAATATTGATACCAACGAAGATATTTCCACAGAGAAAGGCAATCACAGATTCATTACACAATCTTATGGTTCACCGATTGGAAAGGCGTGAGGATTGGATACATTACGACATTGGGTTTAAGAGAGCTATAGAAACACGTGTGCAATATATAATCACCAAAGACCTATGGAATACCAAGAGTAGACTAGTCAACCTTGTGTCATAACCTACATGGGAAAAGGATCCGAAGCAGCATAGATATATGTATATGTGTGCAAGATCCATATCTTGCACACCTTGAACAAAAGAATCCTTGTAATCAAATTTGCTGTAATAAAAAATAAAAATTAAATGAAAACTACCAACAGGAAGTAATGGCATATAAACTTAAAGGGCTTTTTCCTGGCACATTCCATTCTAATTTACAACCTAGAACCCAACTTCCATTAAGGCTGTTTTGCCCTAGTAACCTGACTTGGTAAAGGAGAAACGCTGCCGCCTTGTGGCCGTGTCCCGCAAGAGCGGCTTTAAACCCACAGCTAATGGTCACTTAAGGTTCACCAGGACTCAGGGCTCTGAAGGACACCTGCCCTCAAACATGGTGCTGGTGTAGGGAATGGACAAAAACATTCAAAAGAGTCACATTTCTTAAGAAGATAGTATGAAGAGGTAAGTTTTCCTCACTTTTCAAAATAAAAGGAAAATGGATAAAAGTTCAACCTCAGGAATTATTAGACTCGTGCATATCTAATCTGCAAAAAGGTTTAACTCACACCAGTCGACTGACCATCAGCAAACATTGTACAAACAACACATGCTGAAGGGGTTTTAGAGAACTGTGTACCCTCTACCTGCTGGTGAGAAGTGTCGTGGTAACAGGCAATAATGAGAACAGAAAGGAGCTGCGGTGAAAAGCAAACATTGCGCTACCATCCAACCCAGCAGGTGCACGACTGGGCCTCTCACCTGAGAAGACCAGATTCCAGGAGAGCACAAGCTGCACTGCAGCCTGACTCACAATTGCCAAGCCAGTGAAGCAGCCGAAATGTCCAGCAACAGGTAAATGGATAAAGAAGTGGTCCACGTACACAATGAAATAGTAGCCTTGGAAAACAATGAAACACTGCTATCTGAGCCACCAAAGATGAGCTTGGAGACGATCACACAACGGGAGGTAAGTTGGAAAGCAAAAGACCTATATCCTATGATATCACTTACAGGCGTTCTCTAATAACTGACACAAATGAATATATTTCCACACAGAAAGACACTCGCAGACTGCAAAAAAACAACTATGCTTATATAAAAGGAAAGGTGGGGGGAACGGATACATTAAGCTTAGGGTTACCATACGTATACAAATACATACTAAATACGTATAACTAAAACACTGACCCTAACACTAGGGAGGTCTCCGGAACACTCTGTCCTATTTTACATGGCAAGAGGATCTGTACACGGATAATCATATATAATGTACAATTGATCCAGATTGTGTACCCCTAGGACAAACAATATTCTACTCATTACCCCGATTTTAAAAATTAAAAAAAAAAAAAAACAAGAAGAAGTAATGAGACATAAACTTATGCGGGTTCGTCCTGGCACATTCCATTCTAACTTACACACCAGGATAACGACTTCCAGGAAGGCACTGCTGCCCTAGTACCCAGATTTGGGAATGGAGAAATGCTGCCTTCTCGTGCCCGTTTCCCACTACAGCAGGTTTAAACCCAGTGGTAATGGTCACCAAATAGTCACCAAACTTTCAAGACTGTAAATCACACCTGCCCTCCAATAAAGTCCTGGGGTCGAAAATCGACAGAATTCAAAAGAGAGCAAACTCCCAAGAAGACAGTATCAAGAGGAATATTGTACTCACCCTTTTTTTCTTTTTCTTTTTGTCACAGGTAAGAAGAAGGCGTGGAAAAATGATGAATTTTAGGAATTTTTAAGGACATGGAAGCCCAAATTACAAACACCTATCAGCTCACAGCAGTCAGAATGGCCTTCAGCAGAAATGCGGCAAGCAATCGATGCTGAAGGGATTGTGGAGAAATGCCTAGCCTCGGTTCTAAGGGGGACGTGGTCAGAGCCACTACTGAAAACACAATGGAGGTGCTTTGAAAAGGGAAACCCGGAGCTAACAGTCAATCAATCATACCCACTTCGGGGCCTATCACCTGAGAAAATGAGAATCAAATGTCACGGGCCGGCAATCCTGCACTCCAGCCATATTTACCAGAGCCAACACTTGAAAGAAATGAAAAAGTTCATCAACAGAGGACTGCACCAAGAAGAAAGGGTCCACGTACACGACGGAATATTACTCCAATAAAAAATATAAATTAAATTCAAAAAACAAACAAAAGTAAGGAGACATCAGCTTTTGTGGCATTATCCGGGCACATTCCACTCCAATCAATAACCGAGGAACACCACTGGCCGTAAGTTCTGTTTTCCTAGTACCAGCGTGGGGAACGTAGAAAGGCTGCCGCCCTCGGACCGTTACCTGCAAAAGCAGCTTGAAAGCCTGTGCCGATGGTCACTTCGTACGAACAAGTACTGCACGGCTGTGAAGGAAACCTGCCCTCCAAACGTCTTGAGGGAGGTTAACGGCCAAAAGATTCCCAAACGTGGCATATAGTTTAAGGAAACGCTTTGAAGAACTAAGCTGTAATCACAGTTTGAAAAGTAAAAACACATGCCTTCAAGCTCAATTTCAACGGATTATGAGATACGTGCAAATTCAACCACAAAGAGGTATCAGGCTCACACCACCCAGAATAACCATCAGCATGAAAACTATAAACAATAAATGCTGAAGGTACCGTGGAGAAATGCATACCCTGAATTTTCAGTGGGACATAACCTGGAAAGGGCCACTAGTGAGAACAGGATGGAGGTGCCTTTAACAGGTAAACATTGAGCTCCCATATGAGCCAGCAGGCCCATTCCTGGACCTATAACCTAAGAAGACAGAATTGGAAAGACACAGGCAGGCAAATCTCCATTGCACAGTATAACAGTAGCCAAGAAATGGAAGTAACCAAAACCTCCACCAACAGAGGGGTGGACAAAAAAGAACTGCTACAGGTAGATATGGAATATTGGCTAGAGAAAAAAAATGAAACAATACCATCTGCAGCACCATGCATGAGTTTAGAATAGTCAGGCAACTTGCAGTAAGTGAGAAAGAGAAAGACGCATATCCTATCATATCACTTACAGGTGTTACCTAAATATTGATACCAATGAAGATATTTCCACAGAGAAAGGCAATCACAGATTCATTACACAATCTTATGGTTCACCGATTGGAAAGGTGTGAGGATTGGATACATTACGACATTGGGTTTAAGAGAGCTATAGAAACACGTGTGCAATATATAATCACCAAAGACCTATGGAATACCAAGAGTAGACTAGTCAACCTTGTGTCATAACCTACATGGGAAAAGGATCCGAAGCAGCATAGATATATGTATATGTGTGCAAGATCCATATCTTGCACACCTTGAACAAAAGAATCCTTGTAATCAAATTTGCTGTAATAAAAAATAAAAATTAAATGAAAACTACCAACAGGAAGTAATGGCATATAAACTTAAAGGGCTTTTTCCTGGCACATTCCATTCTAATTTACAACCTAGAACCCAACTTCCATTAAGGCTGTTTTGCCCTAGTAACCTGACTTGGTAAAGGAGAAACGCTGCCGCCTTGTGGCCGTGTCCCGCAAGAGCGGCTTTAAACCCACAGCTAATGGTCACTTAAGGTTCACCAGGACTCAGGGCTCTGAAGGACACCTGCCCTCAAACATGGTGCTGGTGTAGGGAATGGACAAAAACATTCAAAAGAGTCACATTTCTTAAGAAGATAGTATGAAGAGGTAAGTTTTCCTCACTTTTCAAAATAAAAGGAAAATGGATAAAAGTTCAACCTCAGGAATTATTAGACTCGTGCATATCTAATCTGCAAAAAGGTTTAACTCACACCAGTCGACTGACCATCAGCAAACATTGTACAAACAACACATGCTGAAGGGGTTTTAGAGAACTGTGTACCCTCTACCTGCTGGTGAGAAGTGTCGTGGTAACAGGCAATAATGAGAACAGAAAGGAGCTGCGGTGAAAAGCAAACATTGCGCTACCATCCAACCCAGCAGGTGCACGACTGGGCCTCTCACCTGAGAAGACCAGATTCCAGGAGAGCACAAGCTGCACTGCAGCCTGACTCACAATTGCCAAGCCAGTGAAGCAACCGAAATGTCCAGCAACAGGTAAATGGATAAAGAAGTGGTCCACGTACACAATGAAATAGTAGCCTTGGAAAACAATGAAACACTGCTATCTGAGCCACCAAAGATGAGCTTGGAGACGATCACACAACGGGAGGTAAGTTGGAAAGCAAAAGACCTATATCCTATGATATCACTTACAGGCGTTCTCTAATAACTGACACAAATGAATATATTTCCACACAGAAAGACACTCGCAGACTGCAAAAAAACAACTATGCTTATATAAAAGGAAAGGTGGGGGGAACGGATACATTAAGCTTAGGGTTACCATACGTATACAAATACATACTAAATACGTATAACTAAAACACTGACCCTAACACTAGGGAGGTCTCCGGAACACTCTGTCCTATTTTACATGGCAAGAGGATCTGTACACGGATAATCATATATAATGTACAATTGATCCAGATTGTGTACCCCTAGGACAAACAATATTCTACTCATTACCCCGATTTTAAAAATTAAAAAAAAAAAAAAAACAAGAAGAAGTAATGAGACATAAACTTATGCGGGTTCGTCCTGGCACATTCCATTCTAACTTACACACCAGGATAACGACTTCCAGGAAGGCACTGCTGCCCTAGTACCCAGATTTGGGAATGGAGAAATGCTGCCTTCTCGTGCCCGTTTCCCACTACAGCAGGTTTAAACCCAGTGGTAATGGTCACCAAATAGTCACCAAACTTTCAAGACTGTAAATCACACCTGCCCTCCAATAAAGTCCTGGGGTCGAAAATCGACAGAATTCAAAAGAGAGCAAACTCCCAAGAAGACAGTATCAAGAGGAATATTGTACTCACCCTTTTTTTCTTTTTCTTTTTGTCACAGGTAAGAAGAAGGCGTGGAAAAATGATGAATTTTAGGAATTTTTAAGGACATGGAAGCCCAAATTACAAACACCTATCAGCTCACAGCAGTCAGAATGGCCTTCAGCAGAAATGCGGCAAGCAATCGATGCTGAAGGGATTGTGGAGAAATGCCTAGCCTCGGTTCTAAGGGGGACGTGGTCAGAGCCACTACTGAAAACACAATGGAGGTGCTTTGAAAAGGGAAACCCGGAGCTAACAGTCAATCAATCATACCCACTTCGGGGCCTATCACCTGAGAAAATGAGAATCAAATGTCACGGGCCGGCAATCCTGCACTCCAGCCATATTTACCAGAGCCAACACTTGAAAGAAATGAAAAAGTTCATCAACAGAGGACTGCACCAAGAAGAAAGGGTCCACGTACACGACGGAATATTACTCCAATTAAAAATATAAATTAAATTCAAAAAACAAACAAAAGTTATGAGACATCAGTTTAATCTTTTGCCATTTGCTTCACTTGAAAATATTTTCTCCCATTCTGGTTGTTGTCTTTTCGTCTTGTTTATGTTTTCCCTTGATGTTCAAAAGATTTTAAGTTTCATTAGGTCCCGTTTTTTTCCTTTTGTTTTTATTTCCATTTCCTTTTTGGTCAGAGTTAGGGAATTGTACCCCATACAGCCAGCAGCCCCCTTGCAACGAACGTCCTCATTGCAAAGCTGGGGGACCGTGTCAAGGCGTCCCTGAGTAAACGTGAGCTGACCCCCAGGCCAGCTGCTGAACTGTTCCCACCCTTCCCAGCTAAAACACCTGAATGTGTGCAAGGACTTGAAAGCCTAGAGGAAGGGCCGTGGAGCCACACCAGCATGGAGGCCGACTTGGGGCCTGCAGGCCATCCAGAATAGTCCTGGCCCCGGGCGCTCTTCTGGAAGCTTTCCATTTCCCTGCCTGAGGTACCCCTCCTGTCCCAGCCCCCACTGCTTTTTTCCTTCCTCACCTCTGCCCGGGGAGAAATTCCAGCGGCAGTTTTGGGTAACACATCCTCTTCTTTAGCAGATGGGAGCCCAGCAACTCCTGCAGAAAGTCCAGCAGAACCCCACTCACACCGGGCCACCCACAGAGCCATGGGCCGTACTCCCTCCCACCAGCCCAGCCCCGAGACTGCTGATGGAGTAGAGACTATGGCGTCAGGCTCAGCTACAGGGACTCTTACTGTCTGGAGAGGTGTTTATATTGACCTCAGCCCAGGCACACCTGGGTAGGGCTGGCTGGCCGGCGGGGCCTGGTGGCCCAGGTCAGCCAATTCTCGCCCCTCAGGGACTCACAGTTGCAGAAAATGGGCCTTGCTGCACCGGCCAGGTCCAAGGAACAGGTGTGGCATCCTGAGGGTCAGGATAGACAAAGGGCTGCAGCCCTGGCTTGTTTTGTCATCATTTTATCTGGCCCATGAGTGGGAGACAACTTCAAGAAGACCCTCTCCTAATGAGAGGAACCCAGGAGTCAGGGAGAGGAGGGGTGGTGGGTGGAGAGAGAGGCCTGGTGCCCTGGCTGCATTGGAAGCCTCTGGAAGACCAGGCAGAGGGAAGCCACACAGTGTGAAGCCCAGGGTCACAGACCTGTCCGAGCTTCTGTTTGTTAGTTCAAGTCCTGCTCTGAGGTGCTCTGTGTCAGCTGTGACCGACAGATGAGCTGGGGGTGCTCTGCCATGAGGGCTATGTGCATGGTTCCTGTGTGCCGAGCCCTGCTGGGTACCTGCCCAGGGAAGCTCCTTATCCTAGGAGGGGTCTGACCACAAGACCCCGTGGGCTGCTGGGTACCTGCACAGGTAACTTCCACATCCCAGGAGGGGCCTGACCACGAGAGCCCCGTGGGCTGCTGGGTACCTGCCCAGGTGAGCTCCATATCCTGGGAGGGGTCTGCCCATGAGAGCCCCGTGGGCTGCTGGGTACCTGACCAGCTGAGCTCCATATCCTGGGAAGGCCCTGACCACGAGAGCCCCGTGGGCTTCTGGGGACCTGGTAAAGTACGTCAGGACAGTCAGTGAAGCCACTGAGGATATACATCCAGTAGTTCCTAATTCCTACACCATGCTGGTCATTCTACCATCCACCAGGACATGCTATTCTGTATTAGACTTTAATGATGCCTTCTTCTGTGTTCCTTTAGTCCCAGAGTCACAAGAAATTTTGGCTTGTGAGTGGCAGGACTCAACATACAACAAAAACAATACTGCTGGGCCGTCCTGCTTCAAGGGTTCAAAAATTCCCACACCATCATTGGGGAAACGTTAGCTAAAGACCTAAAATATCTACCTCTGAAGAAGGGGACCCTCCTTCAATATGCAGAGGACATTCTGATCGCCAGCCCTACTAAGGAGGCCTCTGAACTACCTAGCCAATAAAGGATAGAAGGTGTCCAACAAAAGGGCTCAAATATCACAGACTAAGGTGACCTGCCTGGGCCTCCTTCTCACAGAAGGTTGGAGAAGCCCATCCCAGGAAAGGGAAGAAGCCATTTGCAGCCTTACCCTTCCTAAAACTAGAAGACAGCTTAGGGGTTCCTGGGGAAGCCGGGGTTTGCTGCATCTGGATCCCTAAGTACAGTCTAATAGCTGGGCCTCTATATGAAACATTGAAAGGAAAAGATGATGATACTTCTGAATTCCAGAAGCGGCCTTTCAAGAATGGAAAGAGCAGTTAATTCAGTCCCTTGCCCTGGACCTCCCTAATTTAGCTAAACCCTTTTACCTTTACGTTCCCGGTGGAAGGTGAATCGCCCTTGGAGTATTAGTGCAAAAACTGGGACCACTTGAAATGGAACAACGCAAGAATGCCCTCCAGGGAGGAGAAAGTACGGTCACCAAGGGCTTGGCCCGCCGCCCCATCCAGCCAGGATACTGGGGGTATCTAAAAACCTGGAATCCGCAGCCCGCAAGGCCAACTCCCTCCTAAGGGGAAAGGACCGCACGCGGTGATCCTAACCACCCACCATGCCCTGAAGTTGCAGGGGTCGCTCCGTGGGCACACTGACCTCGAGTGAGGAAGCCCTCCAACTCCAACCTCCAGAGGGACAACTGGGGGCAACGGGTCCCCATGATGACCCGTGTGACCATCACTTGACGTGGATCTTCTCTCAGAAAACAACAAGAGCGTGCCCCAAAAGAGCAGACTACTGCTTGCAGGACTTACTGCACCCAGAGCGGAGCTCATAAGCTTGGAGGGGGAACCGTAAATAACGCTGTCACCATAGAAACGCCTACAGACACCGCGATGACGGCGGCGGCCGATGAGACCGGCTGCACTCCTGGCTACTTGAAAAGGCCGTTGACTCAGTGGCCGTCATGGGTCTGGATCACCACCGGCTTTGGACTGTGTGGGAGTTGAGCAGGCAGGGTTCTGACACCTGGTGCTGTTTGTACGTTAATTCAGGGGCCTAATTGAAGAAAGCGCAGACTACTGGTCAGAGCATCTAGGCTGGCAGAAATCTTCAGCCTAAGATGGCCGAACAAACGCGGGCGGGGTAAAACCGCGCCCCACCCCCCCGCCAGCGTCTCTGCGCATCTCTTTCCTGCATCCTTAAAGGTCATTAGAATCTATAACACTTCCAATGCTGGTGCTCAGGCGGACGAGCAGTGAGGCAGGAGGCCTGGGGACAATCAGCCTCACGTGGAGGCTGCTGGAGAGAAGTTCTGCCCCTCCCCCCGGGTATGAGGCCTCCCGACTCAGCACGAAGCAGTTACAGAAGCGGGATCTGCACCCTCAGCGCCCCAACAATGAGGAATGGGACAAAAGGCAGAGGAGGGGTTTGTCGCCGGCAAAGCCCATTAAAAATTCCTGGGAGATAAAAATAGAATCTGGGCAATAAAATAAAGTCTAACCTTTTTTTTCCTTTGTCCTTTGTCTAATTTTACTTACTCCTAGGTTTCCACATACAGAGGTTCCTCACCCAGCACTTCAGACCCGATTTCCTGGTGCAAAATGGCTGGGCCGACACCTCAGCTCGCGGGGCCCCGTGCAGACGCCACGACATAGAGCCTGAGCTCCAGCCAACTCAGCCCTCGAGAGCTCCGCCCCTTCCCTCCCGCCGAGGCTGCTGGGATCCCTACACAGCAGCCCGGCCCACAGCCCGTGGGGAGCGCACGCTCTTACCTCTCCATTCTCTGATCAAAATATAAAGTTTTCCTTTGCTTCTGAACCAAACTCAGTCTCGTTCTTTTGGCTCCAATGACACTGGGCAGGGGGACCCTGTTGGGGCCACTCTGTAGGATCAGTAACAGAAATTGAGAACACTGTAACTTCAATGAACAGATGTGTGAGCCAACATGTAATTAACCTAGAGCAGTGAATAAGGCTCGTGTAAAATAAGATGTTTCTAACACTTCCATTTGATATTTCCATCACTTTATTATAAGCAAGTTCAGTGGAGGGGTTTGTCTTGTTTGTCAGGTCAACATTAGAGAAATGATGTGACTTCTTTCCAAGGATGTACATCTAATAATCTTGGCTGAAGCTTCAATCTTGTTTTGAATGCTTTTCCATTGAAAATCATACCTCTCTCTCAGTTCCCCCATTTCTGAGAAGGATAAAATCTTATAACTTATTATTACCAAAGGGGAAACGCAGGAGGAGGGATAAATTGAGAGTTTAGGATTACCACATACACATTGCTATGTATAAAACAGATCCTCAACAAGGAACTACTGTATAGCACAGGGAACTACACTCAATGTTCTGTAATAACCTATAAGGGGAAATAATCTGAAAAAGAATAGATATCTATATCTACATCATCTATCAACGACAGATAAAATGTAACCTAAAGGAGGACCATGATGAGCACTGCTGAACCTGAAGATTTCAATCCTCTAAAGCTCGGACTCTGCCTAATGCCCAAGGCCCTGAATTAACATATATGTACCCGTAACTTAAAAATTTCCCAGTTTGGAGTTTCGGGGAGACACTGATTTGGAAAAATCCCTGGTGTTCTCCTTACATAAAAGTGACTGTACCTACAGCTAAAACATGCCTGTGACACCCAGATGATGGTACACCGTTTGATCGGGAAGAGTTTGGAAAAGACACATTATCTCCTCATCTCCAGGTAGTCGGGTTCACCCCTCCAGCCTCTTTCCTAACAATCTCCCCACTTGGGGATGTCACCACCTTCAACATCCTGGTGCACACAGTTTGGAATTTGTCCAGAGGATGAAGTGGAAGGAGGAGAAACGATGAGAGACAAGCCCTAGGTGTTTGGACAGGCCCATGCCACTCTAATTTCCCATCAGGAAGACGAATTGACCAAAGGCTAAGACTGCCCATGGAAACATAATAGGGCTTGAGGAAATCCCGCTGTTCTGTTGGGTGTTCCCAAGAATACAAGTTGAAAAATGGAACTCAGGGGCACTAAAATTCACAAAACTGAAGAATTGACAACATCTATCATCGAAAAATGTCTTGAGGTAAGTCACCGAAAAGGACTTGTAACCAAGGGAGAATTGGAGTAAAGTGATTTGAAGAGTTAGAAAGGACTCGCCATTAAAGCACATGAAAAGGGGCTGAACATTGCAAACGATGCAATTGGCCAAATAGGGCGTATGCGTTTTCTCTGAATATATTCAAGAAAAGGGCATACACCATTTTTAGACAACCAAATACGTGGGGACTGCAAATCAACACTACGAAGAGGTATCACTTCGCACCAGTCGGAAGGGCCATCCTCATAAAGTGTAAAAACCAGAAATGCAGCACAGGGTGAGAGAAAATGGAGCCCTGTGAGGCTGATAGTGGAAATGTAAATTGCCAAAGGTCACTCTGGAGAACTGTATTGTGTTTACTAAAACATCTAAAAAACAGAGCAACAGAGCATAGGGCACTTCCACTCATGGGCATATATCTTGGGAAAAAAATATTGACAGGACACAGGCACCCCAACTTTTACTGCATCTTGGTTTAAAAGATCCTGAACTTGGATACAACCTAAATGTCCTTGGAAGGAAAAAATGGATAAAGAAGATGTGGTACTTATGTAGAGTGGAATATTACTCAGCCAGGAAATCAATGAAATAAGGCCAGTTGCAACAACTTGGGAGGAGTTACGTACGATCATTCTATTCTAAGTGACATAAGCCAGAAAGAAAAAGACATATATAAGATTTCACTTACAGGTGGAATCAAAAATGGCTACACATGAACTAAATTACAAAACACAAACATAGTCAAATATGTAGAAAGCACACTTAAGACTGCTAAAGGGGAAAGGTGGGGAGGGGTGAGGCATTATCCAGGAGGTTGAAATTAGCAAAGATACTGTTCCAAATACCAAATAGATAATCGAAAAAGCCTACACTATACCTCAAAGAACTGCACTCAGCATACTCTAGTTACCGGAAAAGAATATATATGACTGGTAAGAATCTGAAAAAGAATTTATTGATGTCTCTCTGTACGTGAATCAAGTTGATGTACAGCAGAAAGAAGCAGAGCATTGAAACTCAGCTGTAACAAATATAATAATAATTTTTTAAAAAAAAGACAGTGAGAGAGAGAGAAATTCTTACAACTTTTGCTCAGGGACTGTGATGCAACCTAGATTGACCACATCTAGACCCACAGCTGGATGACACATAAGTCTGGACACTCTTGGGGCCGAGAGGATAGGTGAGGTTGGGTGAGCAAATGCAGACCGCTTAGAGTAATACTGAGTGGTACCCATTCCATGCGTCCCAAATCTCCACTTTCAATGGAATCTTCCTACAGCTAAAACATGCATGGTAAACCCAGAGGATGGTAAACGGTGTGATCAGGAAAGATTTCTAAAATGCACCTCATTTTTCATCTCCTGGTGCTCGGGATCGCCATTTCAGCCCCTTTACTAACAATCTCCCCACCTGGAGAATCAGCACGTTTAACCTCCTGTTACGTACACTTTGCAATCTGTCCGGAGGATGAACGGGAAGAGGGGGAACCAATGAGAGACTAGCTGTAGGTGTTTAGACAGGCACATGTCACTCTAATTTCCAATCAGGGAAAAGAATTAACCAAACGCTCAGCCTGCCCCCCGGTAACAGAGTAGAGCCTGAACCAATCCTGCGGTTATGCGGCCAGCTCCCAGAAAGGGGAGTTGAAAAATGGAGCTCAGGGGCACTGCAATTCAGGGTTATAAATGATAAGTATCGTCCAAAAATATATTGAGGTAAGGTAATGAAGAGGATTTGAAAGCAAGGCAGAATTGCAGGAAACAGTTTTCAACCGGTACATAGGTTTCACATTTAAAGCACATGAAAAGCGGCAGAATTTCAGCAATGGTGCAGTTGGCCACAAAGGGCGTATGCGTTTTTTCCTGATGATATTCAGGAAAAAACGCATAAGCCCTTTTTTGGCAAGCCAAGCAGGCAGGCAACGCAAATCTGCACTACAAAGAAGTATCACTTCCCACCGGTCAAAAGGGGCATCATGAAATAGTGTAAAAACCAGAAATGCAGGACAGGCCATAGAGAAAAGGGAGCCTTGTTACACTGATGGGGGGGATGTAAATAACCAACAGCCACTCTGGAGAAGTGTATGGTGTTTCCTAAAACATCTAAAAAATAGAGCTACAGAGCATAGGGCACTTCCACTCATGGGCGTATATCTTGGGAAAATAAAAAATCGACAGACACAGGCAAGCCTACATTTAGTGCTGCTCTGTTTAAAAAAGCCTGAACTTGGATACAACTTACATGTCCTTAGAAGGAAAAAATGGATAAAGAAGATGTGGTACTTATGTACAATGGAATATTACTCAGGCATTAAATCAATGAAATAAGGCCAGTTGCAGCAACTCGTGGAGACTGATATATGATCATTCTCAGTGATGTCAGACATAAAAAGAGACATCATAAGGTTTCACTTATAGATGGTATCTAAAAATGGCTACACATGAACTCAATTACAAAACAGAAACAGTCACACATTTAGAAAACACACTTATGGCTGCTAGAGGAGAAAGACGGGGTGGGGTGATGCATAAACCAGGGGGTTGGAATTAGCATAGATACATTTCCATAAACAAAATAGGTAATTGACAGGACCTACTGTATAGCTCAAAGATCTGGACTCAGCACACTGTTGTCACTGGAAAAGGATATATAAGACTGGTAAGAATCTGTAAAAGAATTTATTGATGTCTCTCTTTAAGTGAATCTAGTGGATAGATGTAGAGCAGGAAGAAACACAGTATTGAAAATCAGCTATACCCCATTACAAAATTAAATAACAAGAACAAAATAAAAGACAGTGTGAGAGAGAAATTCTTACAAAATTTGTTCAAGGGCTGTGATGCAACCTGGACTGACCACATCTAGACACACAGCTGGATGGGACATAAGGCTCTACACTCGTGGGTCTGAGAGTCTTGGTGAGGATGGGACAGTAAACGCAGCACTTTTAGAGTAATACTGCCTGGCACCCATTCCACGGGTCCCATATCTCCACGTACAGGCGACCCTTCTTACAGTTAAAACATGAATGGGACATCCAGAGGATGCTACACTGTCTGTTCGGGAAGAGTGGAAAAGTAACCTCATCTCCACTTCTGGCATTCGGGTTCCCCCCTCCAGCTCCTTTCCTTGGAGTCTCCCCTCTTTGGGAAGGCAGAACACTCAACATCCAGTTGCGCACAGCTTGGAATTTTCCGGGTGAAGAAGGGGAAAGGGGGGATGGAATGAGACACAAGCCCTAGATGTTTGGACAGGCATATGCCACTCTAGCTTCCTAATCTGGAAGAAGAATTTCCTTATCCTTCAGGTGCCCCAGTAACCGGAATGGGTCGGTAGAAATCTTACCCCTTTGTGGCTGCTTCCATAAACAACAAGTTGAAAACTGGTGCTCAGGGGCACTGCAACTCACAAACATGCAGGGTTGTAACTGACACCTCTAATGGAGGCATTACTTCAGCCAAGTATTCATAAAGGCCTTGTAAGCAAGGCAGAATTGCAGGAAAGGGATTTCAAGAGGTAGTTTGCACTCGCCATTAAAGCACATGCAAAGCTGCTGAACATCACCAATGATGCAGTTTGCCAAAAAGGCCATATGCGTTATTCCTTAATATATTCAGGAAAAAACCTTACTCCATTTTTGGCCAACAAAACAGGTAGGCAATGTAAATTAATACTACAAAAAGGTATCACTTCGCACCAGTCAGAATGGCCAACCTCACAAAGTTTAAAACCTGAAATGCAGGACAGCGCGAGGAGAAAAGGGAACCCTGACAAACTGATGTGGGAATGTAAATTGCTATGAGCCACTCTGAAGTAGTGGATGGTGATTCCTTAAAAATTTTAAAAACAGAGCTTCAGAGCATATGGTGCTTCCACTCCTGGGCCTGTATCTTGGAAAAAATGTAAATTGACAGGACCCAGGCACTCCAAAATGTATGCAGCCCTCTTTACAAAAGCCTCTACTTGGATGCTACCTAAAAGTCCTTGGAAGGAGGACTGGATAAAGAAATTTTGGTAGATATGTACAATGGAATATTAATCAGCCATGAAGTGAATGAAATAAGGCCATTTGCAGCCACTCGGAAGGACCTAGATACATTCATACTAAGTGTCATAAATCAGACAATGATAAATATCATATGATATTACATATCAGTGGAATCTAAAAATTGGTACAAAGGTACTATCTTACAACACAGACACAGAGTCCTAGACTTAGAACACAAACTTATGGTTACCAAACTGGAAAGGTGTGTTGGAGGCATAAATCATGAGGTTGGAGTTAGTATATACATATTTACAGAGAGAAAACTTGTAATCAGCATGGACCTGCTATAAAGCACTTGGAACTCTTCTCAACACACTTTAGTATCCTCAGTGGGAAAATAATTCTAAAAAGAATATATACTCATCTTTGTATAAATGAATCATGTTGGTGTATATCAAAAATGAACACAACATGGTAAATCAACTATACCCCATTATAAATTTAAAATTAAATTACAGAAAAGAAAAATGATCACAAAATTCATTTAGTCGTGGTGAACATGCTAGTGTCACATCCCTAGACACAGACCCAATTTGGTCCCAAGGCTGGATTGTTGTGGGCCTGAGGACCTCAGGAGGATATACCAGCTATTTTGCCCCCCTTGAACATGTAGTACCTGGTCCCCTCTGCATGGGATCACAATCTCCAGATCTAAGTGTGCTCTCATACTACTAAACCAACCCTCTGACACCCAAAGGATGGTGGACTCTCTGGGCTGGATGACATTTGGAAAATCACCTCGTCTCAACATATCCTGGTGTCTGGGCCCCGACCTCCCGACTCCTTCATTAGGGTCATCCGACTCTACAAGACACCTCCCTCAACAGGTGATTTTTCAGGGAGTTGTCGTTGTTCGGGGGATGAAGGGTAAGGGGGAAGAAGGGATGGGACAGAAGCCCTTACATGTTTGGTCAGGCATATTCCACTCTAATTTAAAACCCAGGAACAGGACTTTCCCTACATCTAAGGTTGTGTCAGTAACCAGAGAGGGACGGTAGAAATCCTGCCGCCTTCTGTTACCCGTAATAACAATTCTAAAACTGAACCTTATAGGCACTTCATATTCACAATGCCTGGGGAGCTGTAAATGACAAGAGCCCTCAAAAAATGTCTTGGGGTAGGTAATCGAAATAGACTTCAAAACAAGGCAACCTTTCAATAACCCTTTTTTCAAGGGGTAAATTTTACTCACACTGTTCAAAAAAAAAGCACATATGAAGATGCTCACCGTTGCTTTATGTTAGGCAAATGCAAATCAGATGTACAAAGAAGTATCACCTGGAACCACTCAGAATAGCCATCATCACAATGTCTACAAAGAAGAAATGCTTCAGACAGTGTGGAAAAAAGAGAAACCTACTACTTATTATTATTTTTTAATCTGCATTGGATCTTCATTGCTGCGTGCAGCTTTTCTATAGTTGCAGCAAGCGGGGTCTACTCATCATTGTGATACTCAGCCTTCTCTTTGTGGTGGCTTCTTTTGTTGTGGAGCACAGACTCTAGGCACACAGACTTCAGTAGTTGTGGCATGTGAGCTCAGTAGTTGTGGCTCGTGGGCTCTAAAGCACAGACTCAGTAGTTGTGGCACATGGGTTTAGTTGCTCTGCTGCGTGTGGGATCTTCCCGGGCCAGGGCTCCAACCTGTGTCCCCTGCACTGGCAGATGGATTCTTAACCACTGTTCCACCAATACTATGCTATTGGTGGCAATGCCAATTGGTAACAGCCACTATGGAGCACAGTATGGAGGTTACCAGAGTAAGGGGAGGCGGGAGGGATAAATTGGAAATCGGGATTGACATATACACACCACTATATATAAAAGAGATAACAGCTAAGGGCCTACTGTATAGTACAGGGAACTCTACTCAATACTCTGTAATGACCTGTATGGGAAAGTAATCCAAAAAGGATTGGATAGATGTATAACTGCTTCATTCTGCTGTGCAGCAGAAAGTAACACAACATTGTAAATCAACTATATTCCAAAAAAATTGAAATTGAAATGAAATGAAATGAAATAAAATAAAATAGAGCTACCAGATGATCCAGCTAGTTCACTCTTGTGCACATATCTGGAGGAAAGCATAAATCGAAAAGACACATCTTCCCCAATGTTCACTGCAACACTCTTTACAACAGTGAAGACATGGAAGCAACCAAAATGTCCATCAACATATGAATATAGGAAAAGAATATGTGATACATATATATATAATGGAATATGACTCAGCCGTAAAATAGAATAAAATAATGCCAATTGCAGTAACATGGATGGACCTAGAGATGATTGTACAAAGTGAAGTAAGTAAGACAGAGTAAGACAAATATTGTATGATATCACTTCTAGGTGGAACCTAAAAATTGATACAAATGAACTAACTTACACAGCAGAGGCAGACTCACAGACTTCAAAAACAAACTTATGGTTTCCTAAGGGAGAAAGGTGGGGGGTAGGGATAAATCAGGAACTTGGGGTAAACATACGAATACTACTATATATAACATAGATAAGCAACAAGGACCTACTGTATAGCACAGGGAACCTTACTCAATATTCTGGGAATACCTTTATCAGAAAAGAATCTGAAAAAGAATGAATATATGCATATGTGTAACTGAATCACTTGCTGTGTAGCTGAAACAAAAACAACATTGTAATTCAACTATACTCCAATAAAATTTAAATTAAAAAATAAAGAAAATCACCTATATTTCAAAAGAAAAAAGAATTCCCATATATTTTTATGACTTGATAGCTTACTCTTTTAGTGCTCAATATTATCTCATTCCCAGAATAAATTAATACTATATCATTTCATTCACCTATCGGAGGACACCTTAGTTTCATTCACATTTTGGCAATATTGAATTAGGTGCTATAAATATCCATACGCAGGTTTTCATCTGGACATATGTTTTAAACTACTTTCAGTAAATATCCCTGAGAACTCTTTCTGGATTGTACAGTAAGGGAATGTTCAATATTATAGCAAGTGTCATTCAGACTACCAAAGTAGCTGTATTATTTTTCATTTCCACCAATAACAAATGACATTTCCTATTATTCCACATCCCTTACAGAATTTTTTCTTGTCATTGTTCACAATTTAGCCATTCTAAGTGTTAACATGGTGATATGTAATTGTATTTTTAATTTGCTTTTTCATGGCAGCATGTAACCTGGATTATTCTTCTGTATACTTATATGCATAGTGTCCATTTTCTTTGGTGAGGTGTCCATAAAGTATATTGGTCCACATTTTATTTAGGCTGCTTTCATTTTTTTCTACCCAATCTGTATTTGTTTTATTTATTTTCTTGCCTTATTGCATTAGCAAGGACTTGGAGTAAGATATGGAAAAGGAGTCATGAAAGGGGACATCCTTGCTTTTACCTGAACTTAGTGGAAAAGCTTCATGTTTTTGACCATTAATCATGATGTAAGATAAAAGTTTCCTGTAGATCTTTGTCATCAACTTGAGAAAGCTCCAGTCTATTTCTTTAACTGAGAGTTTTTATGAAGAATGGGTGTTAGATTTTTCAAAGGTCTTCTGAATCTATTCATATGCTAATTATTGTCTTTAGGGTGTTGATATGATGGATATAATTATTTGATTTTACAATATTGAACCAGCCTTGCATACCTAGGATTATTCCCTCTCATTCATGATATAAAATTCTCTCAAAATATTGTTGTATTCGATTTGTTAATATTTTGTTGAGGATTTTTGCATTGATGTTCCTGAGAGATATTAGTCAGTTTTCTTTACTATTCATATGTTCCTCTAAGTTTGGATGCTGTGGATTTAGTATCAAACATTCATTTGGACAGATCCTCAGCCATTAAAAAAAAATATTTTCTGTTCTTTGTTATCTTTATTCTCCTCCTGCTATACCCATTATGTATAGGTCACAGCATTTTCATTGTTCCACAATTATTGATTATTCTGTTCTGTTGATTTCTTTCCTGCCCATTTTCTCTTTTCTTTTGAGATTTAAAGGTTTCTCTTGATATGTCTTCAAGGTCAGAGATATTTCTCCTCAGCCAGCTCTTTGACTGAGAAAAGAAAATATGAGAGACTTGGTATTTTATAAACAACAGAATAATTTTGTTTTCATAATTGCTGAGGCTGAAAAGTTCAAGAACAAGTTACCAGGGGCTTCCTTGGTGGCACAGTTGTTAAGAATCTGCCTACCAAAAAGGGGACACAGGTTCGAGCCCTGGTCTGTGAAGATCCCACATGCCATTGAACAACTAAGCCTGTGCACCACAAATACTGAGCCTGTGTGCTAGAACGCACAGGCCACAACTACTGAGCCCATGTGCCACAACTACTGAAACCTGCACACCTAGAGCCTGTGCTCTGCAACAAAAGAAGCCACACAATGAGAAGCCCGTGCACCGCAACAAAGCCCCAACGCAGCCAAAAAATTAATTAATTAATTAATTAATTTTTAAATAAAAGAACAAGTTGCCAACTGACTTAGTGTCTGGTGAGGGACCAATTTCTGGTTCATAATGTGGGTCTTCTCTCTCGGCAATGAAATCATGTAATGGGCATAAGATCTTCTGTGTACTACATTTATTAGGTCACTAATCCCATGTTTGAGGTCTCTGGCTTCATGACCTAATCACCTCCCTAAAGCCCCACCTCCTAATACCATCTACACGGGAGCTGGGTTTCAAAATTTTTAAATTAGAGATACAAAATGTTTACACCATAAAAGGGACCACAGAGTTAACTGATTTTTCCTTTCGTGTTAAAGGTTTGCACATTTATATTTATTATATAATCCCCAAACCCTTTTTTTAAAGATTCTTTTCCCGTATATGCCAGTACAGACCATTGAGTAGAGTTCCCTGTGCTATAAAGCAGGTCCTTATCAATACTTATCTATTTTATATATAGTAGTGTGTATATGTCAGTCCCAATCTCCCAATTAATCCCTTCCCCACTTATCCCATGATAACCATGTTTGTTTTCTATATCTATGACTCTATTTCTGTTGTGTAAATAAGTTCATTTATACCTTTTTTCCCTTTAGACTCCTCATATAAGCTATATCATATGATATCTGTCTTTCTGTGTCTGACTTGCTTCACTCAGTATAACAATCTCTAGGTCCATCCATGTTACCCCAAAACCCTTAATTGTTAAGGATAACTCTCAGTTCTTTCCAGTATCATCAGCAATTCCTTCTGGCAGACATGTGATAACACTTTTTCAACAGGGATATTGAGACCAAGGCTTCTGACCTGCAAACAAACAAAAACATCATTCATATAGTGAAAACTTTGCACATCAAAGGATGAAAGCACCTGGTCCAAATCCCTTAGCACCCACTGCTGACAGAGGGCAGAGGAGTTTGACTCACTAATCTTCCTTACGTGCACTTCTTCCTAATGGGGTATTCCATCTGAAACTTATAAGAAGTGGGAATGCATCATGGAACACACCAATCTCTACCACAGATTCTCAAGTGGCAAAAACAAAACAAAAACATGATGAATCCATCCAAAGGGTTCTGTCCACATTGTTACAGTAGTTTCCCTTGCACTGTGAACCCTTTTCAAACCCTATCACTTGAACCTACTTTTATTTTTTTCAACAAAAATAATGTTAACCTGCAGTCACATGCTCCAGTAATATTACACTATCCCTTGTGCAAGTATGTAGGGATTTGAGGAGCTATGGGAGGCTATCATGAGAGGTTGCCTAGAGTAATTAGGACATTTCATTTAATGGTGGCTCTTCTCCCTAAGATGTCTGCTGCCCTCTTCTTTTTGTAGCTACTAGCATTGAGAAAGTGACCAAGATAAGGCCCTTCTCTTTTACTGCCCATGAATGCAGCTCTGATTAAGCCCACAGACCTTGGTGCTTCCAGAATCCCCTGAACCTACTGACCCTCCATGCATGGCATCACATAGATAAGGATGGTGACATGTATAGTTGTATAGAGCATGTTATAAAAATTTCAACTCTTCCCTTCCTCATAATTCCAAAGAATAGATTTCTTTGGATTTCTGCTTAATGCTGCTGGAGTTGGTACATAAGTTGAGGGAGGTATCAGGGCACACCAAAAGAGAGGGTAACTGCACAGAAAATACAAGCAAGCAGGTACATTTCTGTGTAGTTTCAAGCAGCTTATTTGCTATATCAGCCATGGTGACATGTTGACCCTTCCTCTTTCTACTAGTAGTACAGCAAACATAAAGGATATTTAGGCTACATTTTATCCCCACCTCTCACAATTGATCTGCATTCACATATAGGACAATGAAGGGCACTTTCTACCATCTTAGTCTATACTTGAGAACTAGAAAATGTCCAGATTTTTCCGGGGATTATTTGCATATTCCCCTATCAGGCCTATGAAGGAATCTTACCTATTGTGTTTAATGAAGTCATATCTCTGATGGCATCCCATTATCACCAAAACTGGAAAGAAATTTGAAGGGTATTAGACTTTACCATATTTGAAATTCCAATATTTTAGCCTGACACGTTTTTGGATTTTAGAAAAAAATATTTTAAATGAGATAAAAAATCATATTTATGACACAAAAAGACAGAAATACTTTTATATTTTTATCTGTTCCACTTGCATACAAAAGTCTCATGGGGTTATGTAAAGCTGTCCTGTTGTGTGCTGTGCATGGTGCAAGTATGGATTAAAGCTTAGGAATCTTAAGCTTCAGTCACCTGAACTTTTAAATTAGGATGCAAGCAATCCTGTCCAACATTTCAACAGAGCAAGACTCTGTCTTTATTTTATTTGTCAGGTAGTTAATCTGTCTTTTGCCCTAAGGAGAGAAACAACTGGCATCTTCCATCAATGTGTTGTACAAAAATCTTTGAACACAGAGTACAAGAAGAGGCTGATACAAGATATGAAAAAAAATGAGAGACCCTTGTGGCATTTTCTCCTAACTTATTGCAATCTCCCATTTAAAATGTGGGAATAATCAATCTTCTGAGGAAAAAAGCCCAAGGAAGGTTTTTGCTTCTGTGGAATAATGGGATTGCTAAACATTTCAGGAGGCAAGAAGAATTAGTGAGAATGACCATGAGAAATCAGAGAAAAGTCAGATCCATGGATGAAGGGATGTTTACGTCTGTGAATCGATGAGAAGTAGGAGCAAATGAAAAGAAAGCTGAATACAACATTTTCTGAATAAATGTGACCTTTCAGCTGTCATAGAAAAATTAATACTCACTATGATACAACATATTTAGTTTAGAAAGTTAACTTAAATTTAAAGCTTAATAAATAGATTTATTGAAGAAACGAAAACATATTTGTGGTTTAGAATACATAATGTGTTCTGCTACAGATAAAAAGACTACATAAATAAATACAAATAAAACTAAATAAAGAGGAAAATAACAAATTCGATGTTATTAACATTAAAAACTGACCTTCTTGGGGCTTCCCTGGTGGCGCAGTGGTTGGGAGTCCGCCTGCCGATGCGGGGGACGCGGGTTCGTGCCCCGGTCCGGGAGGATCCCACGTGCCGTGGAGCGGCTGGGCCCGTGAGCCATGGCCGCTGAGCCTGTGCGTCCGGAGCCTGTGCTCCTCAACGGGAGAGGCCACAACAGTGAGAGGCCCGCGTAAAAAAATAGAAAACTCAGGGAGGCCCCCAAGAAAAAAAAAAAAAAAAACTGACCTTCTTTTAAAGAAAGAGGAGAGACAGAGAAAGAGAACGCATAGCAAGCATATATTAAAATCTCCTAAATAAGAAGTCTTCAGATGTTATAAAAAGTTTTCAATAAGAAGATAATATAATAGCAAAAATAGGAAAAATATATCAAAGATATTTTGAAAAAGAAAGTACAGAATGTTAAGTAAACATATCAAAAGATGCTTGGCTTCTTAGTAGTTAATTAAATGCATAAAAGTGATACCTGGAATTATCATTCACCAACCAAAAAGTTCAAATGAAAATGACAGGTATTATCAAGTTTGACAAGAATGTGTATAATTCTTGAATCTCATTCATTGGTGCTGAGGATGAAAAATCATACAAATGTTTTGAAAATATTTAGAAATATCTAAAAAGATAAACACATGAAAGCTATGACTCAAACATTTTACTACTACATGTATACTGAACAATAATTTATACATACCACCAAAGCTCAAGTTCTAGAATTTATATACCAGTGCTATTCTCAATACACACAAACTGAAAATCAATCATATTATAATACACATTGGAATAAATTAATTAATAGTTAAATATTTATGATATGGAATCCTATGCAACAGTGGCAATGCATGATCACAACAACAGGCAACCATATAGGCATATTCACAAATAACATAAAATTAAAAAGCCCAATCCAAAAGTGATTTTACTATGCCATAAGATTTATATAAAATATAAAATACAGGTAACGTGATCTTTTTGTTAGATACAAGAACAATATTAAACCTTAAGGGAGTCACTAGAATGGGACAAGGGGGACTCTGATTATCTGGCAATTTTCTGTGTCTTTATGTAGAAGCTATGTATAGAGTATTCAGATTCTGAATTTTCTGAAATTTGTCATTTCCTTACATACCATGCATGTTTTTAGTTGTTTTTTAAACATAACCAAAAGTAAAAACGATAGACTAGGGAAGATAATTATATTAGCACTTTAATATCCATGCTTTTCAAGGTGGAAGTGAAAGGTATTAAATACTTGACATTGTGATTACTTCTTTAATGTGAAAATTTGAGATTAATAAATAAGACATACTTCTTCATATAAAATCCTTAAAGAGGAGGGGTAGAAAGGAGTATTATTTTTTTTTAATTTAATACAGAATCTTTAAGATAGAAAATAATGAAAACAGATTAGGTTTAAAAAACAGCACACTGGACTTCCCTCATGGCACGCTGGGTAAGAATTTGCCTGCCAATGCAGGGGACAGGGGTTCAATCCCTGGCCTGGGAAGATCCCACATGCCACAGAGCAACTAAGACAGTGTACCACAACTACTGACCCTTCACTCTAGAGCCTGCAAGCAACAAATATTGAGACTGCATAACACAACTACTGAAGCCCATGCACCTAGAGCCCATACTCCACAACAAGAGAAACAACTGCAATGAGAAACCCGTGCACCACAATGATGAGTAGCCCCTGCATGACACAACTAAAGAAACCCTGTGCAGCAACAAAGACCCAACTCAACCAAAAATAAATAAAATTAAATATTTTGACTTCTGAGATGACTCACTCACATGGCTGTAGGTAAGAGGCCTCAGTTCCTTGCCACATGGATCTCTCCTTAGGGCTGCTTGAGTGTCCTCATGACATGGCAGCTGGCTTACCCCAGGATGAGTCATCTAGCAGAAACCAAAGCAGAAGGTGCTATGTCTTTTATACCTTTGGAAGCTGCACTTTGTCATTTTTGCAGTTTCTTATGAGTTAAACAGTCAGCTCTTTTCAAGTGCGAGGAGCCACACAGGTGCATGAGGACTGGGAGATAATTAGGGCCATCTTGGAGGCTGGCTACCAAAGTGGCTGTCTCGCCAAAGACTGAAATTTGTTTTCTTCACTTATAGAGAGAAAATGGTCAGTGAATCCCATTGGTGGTCTTTGAGATGTACAAAAGATACCTCTTGCTCTCACCCCCAGCTGTGTGGCTGACAGGGTCTTGGTGCTACGGGATGGTGTCAAGCCTGTACCTCTGAGGTGGGAGAGCCGAGTTCAGGACACTGGTCAACCAGACACCTCTGGCATCTTGTAATATCAAACAGCAAAAGCTCTCCCAGAGATATCTGTCTCAATGTTAAGGCCAAGCTCCACTCAAAGACCAGCAAGATCCAGTGCTGGACACCCCATGCCAAACAACTAGCAACACAGGAATGCAGGCCCATGCATTAGCAGAGAGGCTGTCTAAAATCATAATAAGGTCACAGACACCCCAAAACACACCACCAGATGCGGACCTGCCCACCAGAAAGACAAGATGCAGACACACCCACCAGAACACAGGCACCAGTCCCCTCCACCAGAAAGCCTACACAATCCACTGAACCAACCTTAGCTACTGGGGGCAGACACCAAAAACAACGGAAACTATGAATCTGCAGCCTGCGAAAAGGAGAGACTCCAAACACAGTCCCCAAAGCCAAATGAGAAGACAGAGAAACACACAACAGATGAAGGAGCAAGGTAAAAACCCACCAGACCAAACAAATGAAGAGGAAATACACAATCTACCTGAAAAAGAATTCAGAGTAATGATAGTAAAGATGATCCCAAATCTTGGAACTGGAATGGAGAATATACAAGAAACGTTTAACAAGGACCTACAAGAACTAAAGAGCAAACAAACAATGATCAACAACACATTAAATGTAATTAAAAATTCTCTAGAAGGAAACAATAGCAGAATAACTGAGGCAGAAGAATGCATAAATGACCTGGAAGATAAAATAGTAGAAATAACTACCACAGAGCAGAATAAAGAAAAAAAGAATGAAAAGAATTGAGGACAATCTGAGACACCTCTGGGACAACACTAAATGCACCAACATTCTAATATAGAGGTCCAAGAAGTAGGAGAGAAAAAGAAAGAGACTGAGAAAATATTTGAAGAGATTATAGTTGAAAACTTCCCTAAATTGGGAAAGGAAACCATCAATCAAGTCCAGGAAGTGCAGAGAGTCCCATACAAGATAAACCCAAGGAGAAACATGCCAAAACATATAGTAATCAAATTACCAAAAATTAAATACAAAGAAAAAATATTAAAAGCAGCAAGGGAAAAACAACAAATAACATACAATGGAATCCCCATAAGGGCAACAGCTGATCTTTCAGCAGAAACTGCAAGGCAGAAGGGACTGGCAGGACATATTTAAAGTGATGAAAGGGAAAAAGCTACAACCAAGATTACTCGACCCAGCAAGGATCTCATTCAGATTCAACAGAGCAATTAAAAGCTTTACACACAAGCAAAAGATAAGAGAATTCAGCACCACCAAACCAACTTTACAGCAAATGCTAAAGGAACTTCTCTAGGCAGGAAACAGAAGCAAAGGAAAAGACCTACAATAACAAACCCAAAACAATTAAGAAAATGGTAATAAGAACATACATATCAGGGCTTCCCTGGTGGCGCAGTGGTTGAGTCTGCCTGCTGATGCAGGAGACACAGGTTCATGCCCCGGTCCAGGAAGATCTCACATGCTGCGGAGCAGCTAGGCCCGTGAGCCATGGCTGCTGAGCCTGCGCATCCAGAGCCTGTGCTGTGCAACGGGAGAGGCCACAACAGTGAGAGGCCCACGTATCGCAAAAAGGAAAATAAAAAGAACATACATATCAATAATTACCCTAAATGTAAATGGATTAAATGCTCCAACCAAAAGACATAGACTGGCTGAATGGATCTGAAAATATGACCAGTATATATGTGGCCTATAAGAGATGCACTTAAGACCTAGGGAGACATACAGACTGAAAGTGAGGGAATGGAATAAGATATTCCATGCAAATGGAAATCAAAAGGAAGCTAGAGTAGCAATTCTCATATCAGACAAGAAAGACTTTAAAATAAAGACTATTACAGGAGACAAAGGACACTACATAATGATCAAGGGATCAATCCAAGAAGAATATATAACAATTGTACATATTTATGCACCCAACATAGGAGCACCTCAATACATAAGGCAAATGCTAACAGCTATAAAAGGGGAAATCGACAGTAACACAATCATAGTAGGGGACTTTAGCACCCCTTTTTCACCAATGAACAGATCATCCAAAATGAAAACAAATAAGGAAACACAAGCTTTAAATGATATATTAAACAAGGTGGAATTAACTGATATTTATAGGACATTCCATCCAAAAACAACAGAATACACTTTTTCTCAAGTACTTGGGGAACATTCTCCAGGATAGATCATATCTTGGGTCACAAATCAAGCCTTGGTAAATTTAAGAAAATTGAAATCATATCAAGTATCTTTTCTGACCACAATGCTATCAGACTAGATATAAATTACAGGAAATAATCTGTAAAAAAATACAAACACATGGACGCTAAACAATACACTATTTAATAACCAAGACATCACTGAAGAAATCAAAGAGGAAATAAAAAAATACCTAGAAACAAATGACGATGAAAACATGAAGACCCAAAACCTATGGGATGCAGCAAAAGCAGTTCTAAGAGGGAAGTTTATAGCAATACAATCCTACCTCAAGAAACAAGAAACATCTCTAATAAACAAGCTAAACTTACACCTAAAGAAATTAGAGAAAGAAAGGGAAAAAAAAACCAAAGTCAGCAGAGGAAAGAAATCAGAAAGATCAGATCAGAAATAAATGAAAAAGAAATGAAGGAAACTACAGCAAAGATCAAAGAAACTAAAAGCTGATTCTCTGAGAAGATAAACAATATTGATAAACCATTAGCCAGACTCATAAAGAAAAAAAGGGAGAAGACTCAAATCAATAGAATTACAAATGATAAAGGAGAAGTAACAACTGACACTGCAGAAATACAAAGGATCATGAGAGATTACTGCAAGCAACTATATGCCAATAAAATGGACAACCTGGAAGAAATGGACAAATCCTTAGGAAAGCACAACCTTCCAAGACTGAACCAGGAAGAAATAGAAACTATAAACAAACCACTCCCAAGCACTGAAATTGAGACTGTGATTAAAAATATCCCAACAAACAAAAGCCCAGGACCAGATGGCTTCACAGGCGAATTCTATCAAACATTTAGAGAAGAGTTAACACGTATCCTTCTAAAACTCTTCCAAAATACAGCAGAGGGAGGAACTCTCCCAAACTTATTCTATGAGACCACCATCTCCATGATACCAAAACCAGACAAAGATGTCACAAAGAAAGAAAACTACAGGCCAATATCACTGATGAACATAGATGTAAAAATCCACAGCAAAATACTAGCAAACAGAATCCAACAGCACATTAAAAGGATCATACACCAAGATCAAGTGGGGTTTATCCCAGGGATGCAAGGATTCTTCAATACATGCAAATCAATGTGATACACCATATTAAAAAACTGAAGGATAAAAATCATATGGTCATTTCAGTAGATGCAGAAAAAGCTTTCAACAATATTAAACACCCATTTACGATAAAAACCCTCCAGCAAGTAGGCATAGAGGGAACTTTCCTCAACATAATAAAGGCCATATATGACAAACCCACAGCCAACATCATTCTCAATGGTGAAAAAGTGAAACCATTTCCACCAAGATCAGGAACACAACAAGGTTGCTCATTTTCACCACTGTTATTCAACACACTTTTGGAATTTTTAGCCACAGCAACCACAGAAGAAAAAGAAATAAAAGGAATCCAAATTGGAAAATAAGAAGTTAAGCTGTCACTGTTTGCAGATGACATGATACTATACTTAGAGAATCCTAAAGATGCTACCAGGAACCTACTAGAGTTAATCAATGAATTTGGTAAGGTTGCAGGATACAAAATTAATGTACAGATATCTCTTTCATTCCTATACACTAAAGATGAAAAATCTGAAAAAGAAATTAAGGAAACACTCCCATTTACCATTGTAACAAAAAGAATAAAATACCTAGGAATAAACCTACCTAAGGAGACAAAAGACGTTTACTCAGAAAACTATAAGACACTGATGAAAGAAATCAAAGATGACACAAACAGATAGATATATCATGTACTTGGATTGCAAGAATCAACATTGTGAAAATGACTATACTACCCAAAGCAATCTATTGATTCAATGCAATCCCTATCAAGCTACCAATGGCATTTTTCAGAAAACTGCAACAGAAGATTTCACAATTTGTATGGAAACATAAAAGACCCTGAACAGCCAAAGCAATCTTGAGAAGAAAAACAGAGGTGGAGTAATCAGGCTCCCTGACTTCAGACTATACTACATAGCTACAGTAATCAAGACAGTATGATGTTGGCACAAAAACAGAAATATAGATCAATGGAACAGGAGAGAAAGCCCAGAGATAAACCCACACACATATGGTCACCTTATTTTTGTTAAAGGAGGCAAGAATATACAATGGAAAAATCACAGCCTCTTCAATAAGTGGTGCTGGGAAAACTGGACAGCTACAGGTAAAAGAATGAAATTAGAAGACTCCCTAACACCATACACAAAAATAAACTCAAAATGGATTAAAGACCTGAATGTAAGGCCAGACACTGTAAAACTCTTAGAGAAAACATAGGCAGAACACTCTATGGCATCAATCACAGCAACATCCTTTTTGACCCACCTCCTAGAGAAATGGACATAAAAACAAAAATAAACAAATGGGAGCTAATGAGACTTAAAAGCTTTTGCACAGCAAAGGAAAATGTAAACAAGATGAAAAGACAACCCTCAGAATGGGAGAAAATATTTGCCAATGAAGCAACTGACAAAGGATTAATCTCCAAACTTTACAAGCAGCCCATGCAGATCAATATCAAAAAAACAAACAACCCAATCCATAAATGGGCAGAAGACCTAAATAGACTTTTCTCCAAAGAAGATATACAGATTGCCAACAAACACATGAAAGAATGCTCAACATCACTGATCATTAGAGAAATGCAAATCAAAATTACAATGAGGTATCACCACACACAGGTAAGAATGGCCATATCAAAAAAATCTACAAACAATAAATGCCGCAGAGGTGTGGAGAAAAGGGAACCCTCTTGCACCATTGGTGGGAGTGTAAATTGATACAGCCACTATCGAGAACAGTATGGAGGTTCCTTAAAAAACTAAAAATAGAACTACCATATGACACAGCAATCCCACTACTGGGCACATACATGGAGGAAACCATAATTCAAAAAGAGTCATGTTCCACAATGGTCATTGCAGCTCTATTTGCAATAGCCAGGACATGGAAGCAACCTAAGTGTCCATCAACTGATGAATGGATAAAGAAGATGTTGCACATCTTCAGTATAAAATGGAATATTACTCAGCCATAAAAAGAAATGAAATCGAGTTATTTGTAGTGAGGTGGATGGACCTAGAGTCTACCATACAGAGTGAAGTAAGTCAGAAAGAGAAAAACATATACTGTATGCTAACACATATATGGAATCTAAAAAAAAGGAAAAAAATGTTTGGGAAGTACCTAGGGGCCGGACAGGAATAAAGACGCAGACATAGAGAATGGACTTGAGGACATGAGGAGGGGGAAGGGTAAGCTGGGACAAAGTGAGAGAGTGGCATGGACTTATATATACTACCAAATGTAAAATAGATAGCTAGTAGGAAACAGCTGCATAGCACAGGGAGATCACCTCAGTGTTTTGTGACCACTTAGAGGGGTGGGATAGGAAGGGTGGGAGGGAAACGCAAGAGGGAGGAGATATGGGGATATATGTATATGTATAGCTTGTTCACTTTGTTATAAAGCAGAAACTAACACACCATTGTAAAGCAATTATAGCCCAATAAGAAGATTTAAATAAATAAATAAATAATTTATGCCCCCCCCAAATTAAATCTCTTTTAAAAGTAAATAAATAAAAAAGAGCACTCAATAACATGGTAACTCTAAACCTAAATATTTTCAGTACTATAGTAAATGTAAATGGATTAATATCTCCTATTAAAGTATAATTTTTTATATTATGTGCAACTAAATTTTCTTCACAATATACAGGTAAAATAAAAGAATTACATTAGAAAGGCAAAAACATTCCATGTATTTAAAAACAATAAGCATATAATATCATGCTTACAATAAGCATGTAAGCATATATAATATCATATAATATATAAGCATATAATATCATGCTTATAATAAGCATATAATAAGCATCTTACATAAAGTAGTCTAAGTTCAGAACAATTTGTCATTATTGTAATTAGTATTATCCCAATTTCTTAAAAATATTTCAATACTTTTTCTAGTTGAAAAAATATTTTAATATTTTTTTCTTCACTCTTTTGTGGTCTAATACATGGTAAGTATTTAGGTGCTAACATGACCTAAAAATATATGGTTTTTTTTACAGCCGAACAAAACTGAATCAAGAAGAAATAGATAACTTGAACATACTGATCATTAAAAGCAAAATAGAATCTGTAATTTTTAAAAAGTCCCTACCAACAAAAGTCCAGGATCATATGGTTTCACAGGCAAATTCTACCAAATATACAAAGCAGAACTTACACTGATTCTTCTCAAACTCTTCAAAAAGATTGAAGAGTAAGGAATACTTCCAAAGACATTCTATGAAGCCACCATCACCCTGATATCAAAAACAGATGGGGGGGGACTTCCCTGGTGGCACAGTGGTTAAGAATACGTCTGGCAATGCAGGGGACATAGGTTCGAGCCCTGGTCTGGGAAGATCCTACACACCGTGGAGCAACTAAGCCTGCATACCACAACAACTGAGCCTGCACTCTACCGCCCATGAGCCACAACTACTGAGCCTGATAGCCACAACTGCTGAAGCCCATGCACCTAGAGCCCATGCTCTGCAACAAAAGAAGCCACCGCAATGAATAGCCTACACACCACAATGAAGAGTAACCCTCGCTTGCCGCAACTAGAGAGAGCCCATGCACAGCAACGAACACTCAATGCATCCAAAAATAAAGAAAGAAAGAAATTTACTAAAACAAACAAACAAAACAGATAGGGACTTTTCTGGTGGTCCAGCAGTTAAGATTTCACCTTCCAGTGCAGGGGGTGTGGGTTCAATCCCTGGTGGTGGAGTTAAGATCCCACATGCCTCACAAACAAGAAACCAAAACATAAAACAGAAGCAATATTGGAAGAAATTCAATAAAGACTTAAAAAGAAAAACACAGAGAAAGACACTACCAAAAAAGAAAATTGCAGGCCAGTATCTCTGATAAATATAGATGCAAAAATTCTCAACTGAATATTAGAAAACTGAATCCAACAACACATAACAGGATCATACACCATGACCAAATTTGACTCACCCCAGTGTCACAAAGTTGTTTCAACATATGCAAATCAATCAACATGATGCACCCCATCAACAAAGGAAAAACACAAAACAAATGATCATCTCAATAGATGCCGAAAAAGCATTTGAAAAACTTCAACATCCATTCATGATAAAAACACTTACCAGAGTTTGTCCCTGCGGCCGACTCGTAGGCTGCGGGGCGTTCCGAGTGCCCCGCGCCGCATAGCCATGGCTGCCCGTGGCGGCGTAGCCACCGCCGGCGAGGGCCTGCGCTACGCTGAGGACTCGCCGCCCCCGACCAAGCGGTCGGACGCCGACATTGACCGGAGACTGGCAAGAAGTTTGATAGCTGTGGGACTGGGTATTGCAGCTCTTGGATTTGCAGGTCGCTACACATTTCAAATCTGGAAACCTCTAGGACAAGTAATCACAGAAACTGCAAAGAAGATTTCAACTCCTAGCTTTTCATCCTACTATAAAGGAGGATTTGAACAAAAAATGAGTAGGCGAGAAGCGAGTCTTATTTTAGGTGTAAGCCCATCCGCCGGCAAGGCCAAGATTAGAGCAGCTCACAGGAGAATCATGATTTTGAATCACCCAGATAAAGGTGGATCTCCTTACTTAGCAAGCAAAATTAATGAAGCAAAAGACTTGCTAGAAGCAGCCACCAAACATTGATTGATGCTCAAGGACCACTCTGAAGGAGAAAAAGGGGGACCTTATAAAAAATGTCCTGCAAGTTAATCTAAATCATGACCTTCATAATTTTCATACATGCAGTGACCACAATCATTTCTTCCACTACTAAGCTATATAATAATAAAAGATGAACAATCAAAAAAAAAAAAAAAAAAAACACACTTACCAAAGTGGGTATACATGAAACATCTCAACATAATAAAAGCTATTTATGACAAACCCACAGCCAATACTCAATGTTCATAAGCTGAAAGCCTTCCCACTAAAATCTGGAACAAGACAAGGATGCCCACTCTCACCTCTTCTCTTCAACATAGTATTTGAAGTCCTAGCCACAACAATCAGACATGAAAAAGAAATAAAATCTAAATAATTTGGAAGGGAAGAGGTAAAGTTGTCATTATATGCAGATGACATGATAATATATATAAAGGAAACCCTAAAAATTCCACACAAAAACTACTAGAACTGATAAACAAATTCAGCAAAGTAGCAGGATACAAGATTAACATACATATATTGGTTGCATTTCTTGGTTTTTCTTTTTTTTTAATTTATTTTGGCTGCATTGGGTCTTCATTGTGTGCACAGGCTTTCTCTAGTTGTGGCCAGTGGGGGCTATTCTTCATTGTGGTGCACAGGCTTCTCATTGCAGTGGCTTCTCTTGTTGCAGAGCATGGGCTCTAGGCACGTGGGTTTAAGTAGTTGTGGCACACGGGCTCAGTAGTTGTGGCTCACGGGCTCTAGTGGGCAGGCTAAGTACTTGTGGCACACAGATCTAGTTGCTCCACAGCATGTGAAATCTTCCTGCACCAGGGCTCAAACCTGTGTCCCCTGTATTGGAAGGCAGATTCTCAACCACAGAGCCACCAGGGAAGTCTCTGGTTGCATTTCTTTACACTAACAATGAAATATAAGAAAGGAAATGTAAACAAGCAATACTTTTTAAAATGGCATCAAGAAAATAAAATACTTAGGAATAAACCTCACCAAGGAGGTGAAAGACTTATATGCTGAGAACTACAAAACATTAATAAAGGAAACTGAAGATGATTCAAAGAAATGGAAAGATATCCCATGCTCTTGGATGGGAAGAATTAATACTGTTAAAATGGCTATACTACCCAAAGCAATCTACAGATTTAATGTGATCCCTATCAAATTACCCATGACATTTTCCCCAGAAATAGAACAAATAATCCTAAAATGTATCTGAAACCATAAAAAATCAGAACTGTCAACACAATCCTGAGGAAAAAGAACAAAGCAGGAGGCATAACCCTCCTAAACTTCAGACAATACTACAAAGTTACAGTAATCAAAACTGCATGATATTGGCACAGAAAGAGATACATGGATCAATGGAATGGAATAGAGAGCCCAGAAATAAACTCACACACCTATGGTCAATTAACCTTCAACAAAGGAGGCAAGAATATACAATGGGGAAAAGATAGTCTCTTCAGCAAGTGGTGTTTTGAAAGTTGGACAGCCATATTCAAATCAGTGAAGTCAGAACTTACACTCACACCATACACAAAAATAAACTCAAAACGGCTTATATGACTAAATATAAGATAGGACACCTTAAAACTCCTAGAATAGAACATAAGCAAAACATTCTCTGACATAAATCATACCACACTTTTCCTAGATAGTTCTCCCTAGGCAGTACAAATACAGTAAGTCACCTACATACGAACCTTCAAGTTGCAAACTTTCAAATATGCAAACGTCCAGTCGCATGTCCAATCATGTAAGTTAGTTCACGTGTCTGGCATACATTGTCATGTACATGCATCCTCTGTAAGTGGCTGTGCTTTTGTGTACTTTACAGTACTGTAAAGAGTACAGTAGTACAGTAACTTTATTTCAAGCCCAAGATGTCTGTCTGGAAGCAAGAGTAAAAGCAGCAGTGATGTAGCTGGTACTGTTAAGAAGCGCCAAGCGATAATGATGGAAACAGAAGTGAAAGTAATTGAGAGGGTGGAGCGAGGTAAAAAGATGTTAGACATCGCTCATTCTTATAACGTGAATGATTCAATCATTGGCACAAATCTAAAGAACAAGGATAAGATCAGGGAACATGTGAAGTCTGCTGCGCCGATGATGTTGACAAAATATCGAGGAAGCATGGAAAAGTGATGGAGGAGATGGAGCAACTGCTCAGTGTGCAGATGCAGGATCAAGATCAGCGCTGAGTCCTGCTCAGTTTAATCCTGATTCAAGAGAAAGCTAAAAGCCTTTATGAAGACTTGAAGAAGAAACACGGCGAAGAATCAGAGGGCATATCTTTTAATGACAGCCATGGCTGGTTTCATCGGTTCAAGGCTAGAGCCAACCTTCACAATATAAAAGTTAGTGGAGAGGCAGCAAGTGCAGATAGGGTAGCTGTCCAGGAACTTCCTGAAACACTTTGAGAAATTATTGATGATGGTGTGTATTTACCCAACCAGGATTTTAATGTGGATGAGACACAACTGTACTGGAAGATGCCAGACCAAAATTACATCAGTAAGGAGGAAAAGTTGACGCCGGGATGTAAAACAGCAAAGGATAGGCTAACTGTTGTTTCGTGGCAATGCTTCCAGTGAATTGCAGCTGAAGCCTCTCTTAGTTTATCATTCAGAGACCCCAAGAACCCTTAAAAACATAGCCAAGGGCTCTCTTCCTGTTGTGTGGAAGCGTAACCCCAAATCCTGTATTACACAGGCCACGTTCCAGGACTGGTTTTGCCACCACTTTATCCCAGATGTACAGAAATATTGCTTGGAGAAGGACATTCCAGCAAAACATTATTTTGCTGCTCGACAATGCTCTGGGGCATCCCCCATCCATGGATGACTTTCATCCCAACGTCAAAGTAGTGCATCTGTCACCGAATACTACATAGCTCATCCAACCTATGGAGCAGGGAGTTAGAGTGACTTTCAAGAAATATTATTTATGTCACACTTTTTGTCAGGCAGTAAAGGTAAGTGACAAATCAGGAACAACCTAGGGACAACATTGGAAGGACTATAACATCTACAAGACCATAAAAAACATTGACTTTGCAGGTGTGAGGGTATGGTGGTCACCATGAATGGGGTTTGGAAGAACTTTGCCCACAGTTTGTTCATGATTTTTGTGGATTTGAGAAGGTAGATCAGAAGTCCGAAGAGGTCTTCTGCAACGTAGTGACCCTCAGCGAGGAAGCTGCAGCTAGATCTGCAAGAGGATGATTTCATTGAACTTCTTGCTGTGCAACATGAGGAGCTTACTGATGGAATTGGAGGCCCAGAGAAAGGATGAAGAGGGACAGGAGGAAGAAGAAACTGAAGAACTGAAGAGATTCACGACACAGAAAATGGCAAGAGAATCTTCTTTATGTGAGGAAGCACTGTTAGTTTTTGAGGCACAGGACCCGAAGCAAGAATGGGACCCAAAGGTGGCAGCAGTCATTCAGAATGCAATCCAGTGCTACCTTGTCATCTATGATGAGAAGAAAAGAGCTACTACCCAGACATCACTGGATCATTTTTTCAAGAGGGTAGATAGAGTTAAATCCAGCAAGGAAGCAGAACCTGTGCCATCAACGTCAGGCATGAGTGAAATGGCAGCTTGCCCTCCGTCTCCTACTGCTGACAATCCTTCACCTCTACCTCCTCCCACCTCCTCTCCCTCCTCCAACCAGTAACTCTCCTCGCCTGGTCCCTCGAGTCCAGCCCGAGTACCCCAGCTGTTGTCCTGTGTTACTGTACTTTTCAAGTTACTGTACTGTCAGAATAAACATGTTTTCTTTGTTTTTGTGTTTGTTTTTTGTGTACTGTTTGTGTGAAAAGTATTATAAACCTATTACAGTACAATATCATATACCCGACTGTGTAAGTTGGGTACCTAGGCTAACTTTGTTGGACTTACAAACAAACTGGACTTACAAACGCACTCTTGGAACAGAACTTGTTCATATGTAGGGGACTCACTGTAAAAGCAAAAAAGAAACTGGAACTCATCAAACTTATAAGCTGTTGCACAGCAAAGGAAACCATAATCAAAATGAAAATACAACCTATGGACTGGGGGAAAATATTAGCAAATGATGAGATTGACAAGGGCCTAATTTCCAAACTATACAAACAGCTCATACAACTCAATAACAAAATAACATATAACTCAATGGAAAAATGGGTAGAAGACCCAAATAAACATTTCTCCAAAGAAGACATACAGATAGCCAATAGGCACATGAAAAGATGCTCATCATCACTAATTATTAGAAAAATGCAAATCCAAATTACAATGAGGTATCACTTCACACTGATCAGAATGGCCATCCTTAAAAAAATCTACAATTAACAAATGCTGGAGGGGGTATGGATAAAAGGGAACCCTTCTACACTGTCGGTGGCCATGTAAGTTGGTGCAGCCACTATGGAAAACACTATGGAGGTTCCTCAAAAAAACTATAAAGAGAGTTGCCATATGATCTAGCAATCCCACTTGTGGACATATATCTAGACAAAACTATAATTCAAAAAGATACATGAAACCCTATGTTCATAGCAGCACTATTTATAATAGCCAAGACATGGAAACAACCTCAATGTTCACTGAAAAATGAATGTATAAAGAAGGTGTGGTATACATATACAATAGATATTACTCAGACATAAAAAAGAATGAAATAATGCCATTTGCAGCAACATGGTTGGACCTAGAGATAATGATACTAAGTGAAGTAAGTCAGAAAGAGACAGATACCATATAATATCACTTATATGTGGAATTGAAAACAGGACACAAATGAACATGTCAGCGAAACAGAAATAAACACACAGATATAGAAAACAGAGGTGTGGTTGCCAATTGGGAGTTTTGGAATAGCAGAAGCAAACTATTCTACATAGGATGGACAAACCACAAAGACCTACTGTATAGCAGAGGAAACTATATTCAACATCCTGTGATAAACCATAATGGGAAAGAATATATATATATATATATATATATATATATATATATATAACTGAATCACTTTGCTGCACAGCAGAAATTAATACAACAATGTATAAAGGCTGCAGAGGGTGTGGAGAAAAGGGAACCCTCCTGCACTGTTGGTGGGAATGTAAACTGACACAGCCACTACGGAGAACAGTATGAAGGTTCCTTAAAAGCTAAAAATAGAACTACCATATGACCCAGCAATCCCACTACTGGGTATATACCCAGAGAAAACCATAATTCAAAAAGATACATGTACCACAATATTCACTGTAGCACTATTTACAATAGTCAGGACATAGAAGCAACCTAAATGTCCATCAACAGATGAATATATAAAGACAATGTGACACATATATACAATGGAGTATTACTCAGCCTTAAAAAGGAACAACATTGTGTTTTTTGTAGTGAGGTGGTTGAACCTAGCGTCTGTCATACAGAGTGAAGTAAGTCAGAAAGAGAAAAACAAATACCATATGCTAACACATATATGTGGAATCTAGAAAAATAGTACTGACAAACCTAGTGACAGGGCAGGAATAAAGACACAGATATAGATAACGGACTTAAGGATACAGGGCGGAAGAGGAGATAGACTTAGTGAGAGAGTAGCACTGATATATATACACTACCAAATGTAAAACAGCTAGTGGGAAGCTGCCGCATAGCACAGGGAGATCAGCTCGGTGCTTTATGTCCCCCAGAGGGGTGGGATAGGGTGGGTGGGAGGGAGGCTCAACAGGGGGATATATGGGGAATATATGTATACCTATAGGTGATTTACTTTGTTGTAAAGCAGAAACTAAGAAAGTGTTATAAAGCAATTATACTCCAATAAACATGTATTTTTAAAACCCACAACACTGTAAATCAACTACACTAGAAAATATTTCTTAAGTGCAAAATATTTTTGAATGTAAGTTTTATTGTGTGTGTGTACCACAGTTTCAATATATATGAATTATGTCAAATTGATTACATTGTTTTTCAAAATAAAGAATTTTGGATATTATACATCAGCTTCATAATATAAATATAGAAAAACTATATTATTTTTTTCTAAAATTCAGAAATAGCCATTTTGCTCATTCGGTATACTATAAACCACTAACTATTAAAAAGGGATTCGTGACCTCTTCCTTCCAAAGAGATATTTCTCCACTCACACAAGTTTAATAGAATGTTCCGCCATGAACTGACTTCCCACCTTACAGACACGAGATTTGCATCCTGAAATCTCTTTCTTGCAAAAATGTCCAATTAGCATCTCAGCATTATAGAAAAGAAATGCTTTTTTCCAGATCTCAAATTCCATACAACTTTACTCAAGACATCATGTTTCTTTTTCACACACACTGACAGTATTTTATTTTTACAAGAGATAAATCAACTGACACCAAGCATTGTAAATGGATAACCACAACAAAAGCAACAATGATTGCAATTACCAAACACGAAACACACTCATACTATGTCATAATATTGACATTCAGCCCAGTAATCCTCCACTGTAACAGCTTCTTTACTTTGCAGTGAAAGACATCATGTATTTTTTAAATTATCAGCAAACTCACCTGAGGTCTTTAAAAATCAACAAAAACATAATTTGGGGTTCTCTTTCATTTATCCTGGTTCTAAGTGGTCATTTCTAAGCAAAAGTATTTAAGTATGTTAATGTCATCTTATAACATCATATTTCAAATGACTACTGTCTCTCCAAAGATGAAAGGTGAGGAACTCATAGTTAGGCTCTCCAAATTATTACTCTCTGAATCTGTATGACCCTTCTGCTGAACTCCACACTGTTCATTATTCTCTGAGAATATTCTTTTTCTTGTATGGCCATCTCACATGCTCTTTCATTTCATGAAGTGTTTTCCTACAATTTTATGCCTAGTTTATTTCTTAGAATATGAATTATTTCAGATTGATATTTAAAGACAAAAAGACTTCTCTATAATTCCCTGAGAGTTTCAAGAACTCCTTGTTCTTTTTTGTAATACTTAGATTCTGAAGCTCTCCACAAAGCATTACTAAAATTGCATTTACATAAGTATCTACATATTAATCACACATGAATGCATTTACAATTGTATTATGATTTATTGTTAATTTTGGAACATAAACGTAGCTGTCTTATTTACCACCCTGTTGGAAATCATTTTAATATTTGCACTTAGGACTTGAAAGAGAATGGATAAATAAAAACCTGAAGAATATGCAAATACAATTTATGTATTTCTCATAAAATTAGGTGATTATCTAACCTTTATCCAGAAAAAAGAAGAGCCCAGATACTCTGCAGGCATGATACTCGAGAATGTATGGTCTTCCAGCAGGAAAACATGCAGTAATCCATGTGGCAGAGTTTACCTGTGACCAGCTGGGGTTAGTGACCTATGCATTCCTTAAATGCAACATATCAGGAGTGGAAAAAGGGAATTTGTCAGTTGTGGCAATCAGTATCATGAAGATTTATAGCAGGTCATGCTCATATATTCAGCACAGGTACAATCAAAAGTTTGCTCAATTCTGGGAGATCTAAGTCTGTATCTGTTACCTTGTCTTTAACGAGGAAATGTCAGAACTGACTTACCAAAAAAAGTGTTTATTTGTTTTAATTACAGTCACTGTAAGACATAGCTCAGAACAGCTAATCTGACTTAGTGATTCTCTCATCAGGAAATACAGTTTCTACTTCCTTGTTTCTTCTCCACATCCTGTAGTAAGTAAAGTTTCAATGAAAGATAAATCTACAGGGAGAAAAGAAAAGAAAACTGACATGTGTTGAAAAGATCATTCTGACAGGTTTGACCACGTATGTCTGTGTTTCTGGCGATGGACACGAGCCAGAGCTCCCGACTCTGACATTTTCACTGACATCACTCCCCTTGATCCTCAGTTTGAAAGTGGATAAAAATGTTTTCTTCTTTAAGAAATTAAATAAAGAATGCTTTCTAGACATGATCCTCTAATGATTTTCAGTCAGTGGTCATCAACAAAGGAAAAGAACAGAATCTCATCCCCACAGAAGGGTGACATTCAGTCAAGTAAGAAAATTATCCCTGAAATCAGAGCTTCATCTTTAACATGCAATCAAAGGTTTTAACAGGTGCTGCCACACTCTGCAGTCAGCCCTACCATATGGGATTGGCTCTGAGAATCTCACATCAGATGACTAACAAACACGTCATAGTACATTGATCTGGTACCAGATCCTGCCTCTTTTAATGATCTCCCACAGGGACATTGGAATATTCTAGGATATTTCCTGGAGCCCTCTACTCTATACAGGTACACTTCCAAGTAGAAAGAGAAGCTTTGCTTCTCACTGGGACCCATGCTCTGTCCAACCAACCTCTCTAGAATTATGATGTTCTAATCTCTCCTGATTAGAATATTTCAAGGTCTCTCCCTGTGCTAATTTAGTAAAGGTAAAAGAGAAACAAGAAAGAGCAAACTATGCAGGGAGCAATATATAAGATTCCTTTCCTTAATGTATTTATCTGATATACCCAAATATTGAGAAATATAGATTCATTTCAGAATGGTCAAGAAAAGAGGAGGAGGAACCTCCATGCCAACAGTATAGATAAAATGGAATCAATACTGCATAAGGTCCAGCTTAAGCTTAGCTACGAGGTACTAACTCTTCTCATAAAGAAGCAATAGTTCTCCATCATTTGAAGCACACTGAGGACACAGACAGCTGGACACTGAGGGTGTAGTCTCCTCACTCGAATTCTGTACCTGCATCACAGAGCAATAAAATATCTCCAAAGAATTATTAAGAATGAGGTGGGGAGCCAAAATAAAAAAGATGAATCCATAGTCTGCCCTACCATCTGTTCTGCTGGATATTACCACTATCTTGGCCCAATATCACCTTCCCACTCTTCTCTGGGCCTCCCTACTTTCCACCTCCATCCTCTCATTATATCTTACCTACACTTGGAAACAACTCTAATCTTTCCACTTATCTTTATCAACAAGTAATTCAAATAGCAACTGTGTATATAACTCCTTAGAAACCTCAGGTCTGACTCATTAATACATGACCTTCGAAGTCCAAAGTTTTCCTAATTCCCTTTATTATTTTTTTTCTAATTTCCATGTACTTACACTCTCAGGACTTCCACTGTTCTCAGGTTCGTGTTCCCTGCAAAATCTGTCAACCTAGACATAGACTTAAGTACCACACTCTAATTATCTCCTGGGGAATCCAATCCAGTTTTTAAAAAAGTCTCAGCAAGCCTTATGGACTTTATTAAACACTCTTTAAGATAACCCATGGGAGATAGCAGTATACCCACAGATATCTATTTAATACACCCTCAGAGTAAATTTTTTTTTCTTTTTTTAATGTCTCTTCTGGCCAGTGAAGACTCTCAGCTCTTCTTCTTCAACATATGCAGTGTCTCACCCTTCTGATTACTCTCTGCTCTATCCCAGGTCCACTCCCTTTCCTGATATTACATTCTTTCCCAATTTTGTATGTTGGTAAAATCAAATAACATAAAATATAACATGTTAATTATTATTAAGTGCACCATTCACTGATATTAAATACATTCATATTATTGGGTGATCAACATCACCATATATCTTTCTAATTCTTTTCTACGTTTTAAAACTGTAACTCTATATCCTTTAAACATAACTTTCCTTTTTCTTCCATAATCACCTGAAAAGAGCATCATTATCCTCCAATTCCTATGGTTTTGACTACACTAACTGCCCCATATAATTGAAATAAGTAGTTGTATTGTTATGACTCACTAAAAGTCACAAAAATGGCATTTGTGGTAGCTAAATTTCCTCAAGATTCATCCATGATGTAGCATATTCCTACATCTTTTCCTTCTTAACACTGAATAATATTGTATTATATGGGTATACCACACTTTACTTATCCAGGAGCTAGTGGATGAACACTTAGGTTGCTTTCATATTTTAGCTACTGTGATTATTACTGCTCTAAACACTGGAGTACAAATATTTCTTTAAGACACTGATTTCAATTCCTTTGGGTATACCTCATAGTAAAATTCCTGGATCATGTAGTAATTCTATTTTTCAATATCTGAAAAATTGCCATACTCTTTTGCAAAGCAGCTGTATCATTCTACTTTCCCACTGACATAGCACAATGCTTCCAACTCCCTCACATCCTCACCAATAATTGTTTTTTTGTGTGTGTGTGGTATGCAGGCCTCTCAGTGTTGTGGCCTCTCCCGTTGCAGAGCACAGAATTCGGACGCCCAGGCTCAGCGGCCATGGCTCACGGGCCCAGCCGCTCCGCGGCATGTGGGATCTTCCCAGACCGGGACACGAACCCGTGTCCCCTGCATCGGCAGGCGGATTCTCAACCACTGCGCCACCAGGGAAGCCCCTCACCAATACTTGTTTTCTGCTTGTGTATGTGTGTGTGTGCTTGTGTGCATATGCATGCACACAAATATATAAACATACATTTAGCGATATGGAGCATCTATTCAAGTGCTTAGTCATTTGTACATCTTTTTGAAGAACCATCTATTCAAGTCTTTTATCCATTTTTGAATCAGGGTGTTTGCTTTTCGTTGAGTTGTAGGAGTTCTCTGTATATTCTGAATAGAAATCTCTTGTCAGATAGATGGTTTTCAAATATGTTCTCCCATCTTGTGGGTTGTCATTTTATTCTGTTTACATTTCTTTGATACACATTTTAATTATGTACTGAAAATTGTTTATTTTTTTGTTAGCTGTACCTTTGTTGTTCCTTCGTTTCATATTGAGGAAAACACCACCAAATCCAATGTCATGAAGCTCTTGTCCTGTGTCTTCTTCTAAGAGTTTTTATATTCTTAGGTCTTATATTTAGTTTCTTGATACGTTTTCATTAATTTTTGCATATGATGTTAGGCAAGGGTCCATCTTCCTTCTTTTGCATGTTGACAACAAGACTTCTCAGCATCATTTGTTGAAAATACTTTCCTTTCTACTTTGAAAAGTCTTGGCAACTTGTCAACTATCATTTGGCCATATATCAGGGTTTATTTCTGGGTGTTCTATTCTATTCTATTGGTCTTGAATAAGGAAGAAAATAGTATAACCTATCCAGGTTGATGAAGAACATAAAGACCAGGACTGAGAACTGGGAGGGCAATATAAAACAGCAGAGAGTAAAAGACAGTGTGAGAGAAGATCTTGCATTTGTGAGTTCATGGAAATATGATCCATGCTAAAACCACTAAATGCCTGACTTTAAACAATATGGTAAATGTGCTGGCAAGAAACATAACACTTACCTATCTCTGGGAAATATAGTATGGGCATAAAGATAAACTACACACAAATATATTAAAAAGGGAAGGGTTTTCATGGTGTGAGAATATTGTGGGATTTGAAATACAATTTACTTCTGTTCTACTATTGTCTCTAAAATTTATCAAAGTGTATATACAAGCTATTCCAATTCTGGTAATGTGCTTGACAGGTTTATATATGAACTTAAGCAGACCAGTAAATGTACATTCATAGTAGGACTGTTCCCTAAACCAAAAAACAAAACACAAAAACTGGAAAGACTAGAGTTCACTTTGTCAACACACATACAGATGCAGTGATGGTTTACGGTCCAAAATCAGAAGGTGAGCATGGGTGCAAGAGGTTAATCCCCAGGCTGGGCTGGGGTGCAGAGTTTGAGGGTAACAGAGGTAGAAAAGGCTTCTGTCCTATCCTTGATTTATGAGGTATGGAAATTCACAGGTCACTACCTTCATTTCAAAATGAATGAATGCACTATTCAATTTTTTTCAACAGGCGAAGTAAGCAAGAGTGATAATAAATTTCAAACTGTCACTAATCAAATAAGATACTAAGAAAAATTAAATAATATGATTTAAGAATGAAGTGGAGAGATTGTCCGAGATGGCAGCATTCAAAGACCCAGAGCTGGATGCCTCTCATGGGCAATGTCACATCAAAGTCACAGCTGTTTACAGAACAGCAATTGATGAAAAAGGCCGGGACCTACCATGAAAGATGTTTTACAGCTAAAGACATAAGGAAGGCACCTCGGCAAGCCAGGAAGGAAGGGCAACATCTCAACAGAGTCAAGACCCATACCACCAGATGGGTGGCCCACAAATGGGAGAATGATTACAATTTCTGAGGTGCTCCCAGGTAGCAAGGGGTATGAAGCCAATCAGGCTCCCAAGCCCAGGGATCCTGTGCTGGAAAGAAGAGTTTCTAGGAAATTGGGCTTTGAAGACTAGTAGTGTTTATTTTCCAGAGAGTCAGAGAGTTGTGGGAAACAGAGATTCCACTCTTACAATATGCTCACAAAATCCCACATGATCTGAGAATCAGAACAGAAGCAGTCATTTGAAAGGTTCCTGGGTCACACCTACCTCCTGATCTTGGAGAGTCTCCCAGACAGGCAAGAGGCAACTACAGCACAGCCTCAGGGACATGGACACTGGCAGCAGCCATCGGGGGGAGCTCCTTCTACCTCGTGGCCACTGGTACCAGCAAGCATAATTTCAGAATCCTCCTTCTATCTTTTTAGCTTCAGGACCTAGCCGTACCCATTTCCACCAGACTATAGACACAAGCACTAGGGGGCTGCAGGCCAAACAACTAACAGAGCAGGGGCATAGCCACATCCACCAGCGAACACGATGCCTTCAGACCGTCAGTGCACAGCTGCCCCTGGACATGGGCCCAGCCACCAAAAGCCCCAGGACCAGCCTCCACACCTCAGTGGACAGGCACCAGCCCCAGAGTCCCTGACCCCTCTGACCAGTGAGCCTCCTCCAGCCTTGAAATCAGCCTCACCGTCGGCAGGTGATTACTGCACAGGGACTGGATGGAGCTTGGACCTACACAACCGCAAACCTGCACTAGCAGTGGGATCAGCCTCACACACCAACAGGCACACACCGGCTCCAGGAATACCACAGCCCAGAAGCCTGTGTGACCAGAACACTCCCTTGCAGGCCAGAAGCAGCCATGGGCTCAGCTGGGTCCTGACCCTGCCCATCAGAATACCAACACAAGATTAGGGATACCCCAGACCCTGCAGAGAGCTGTGTCAGGGACAGTGATCCAACACCAACTCTGCAACTCCTGGGCCGTGCAGCCAGAACTCAGGACCTGTGTTTTCCTCCCAGAAGCCAGTGCAGCCCCAGGACCAGTGACTGGGCACTAGCCCTGCTATCACCTGGACTGCAATTCTACCCATAGGTGAAGCAGCACTAGATTTGGTGTCTCCCAGAGTTGTGCAGCCAGCTGCCCTATGATTTATCCTCAACAAGCAGCACAGACAGCCTCCATACAAGGCAGAGTATGGCCAACAAGCACTCTGGGGGCAGCCAAGCCTACCAGACCATCCACAGTAGTCAGCCCACCACAACAGAAGAGCCCAAGCAGCCCACACAGGGGCTACAACTGGAACATATAGTTCTAGTGACAAGGGGACAGTGGGCTGCTGGGACACATAGGACCTCCCCTACAAAAGCCCACTTCTCCAAGGTCAGGAAATGTAACAAACCTACTACATACATAGCAATAAAAACAGCAAGTTAAGACAAATGAGGTGACACAGAAACACAATCCAAATGAAGGAACAAGATGAGAATGCAGAAGAAGATCTAAGTGAAGTGAAGATAGCCAATCTCCTCAACAAAGAGTTCAAGGTAATGACTGTAAAGATGATCAAAGAACTCAGGAGAAGAATGGACAACCAGAGCAAGAAGTTAGAATTTTTTAAAAAAGAGTTAGGCCATTAAAGAACGACAAAACAGAGATGAAGAATACAATAACTGAAATGAAAAATACACTAATAGGAAACTACTGTAGACTAAATGATACAGAGGAATGAATCAGAAAACTGAAGGACAGAGTACTGGCAATCACTGAGGATGAACGGTAAAACGGTAGATTAAAATGAAATGAGGAAAGTTGAACAGACATGTGAAACAACATCAAGTGTACTAATATTTGCATTATACTGGTCTCAGAAGACAAAAGGAAAGAGAAAGCAGGGTAGAACATACCTGAAGAAATAAGAGCTGAAAACTTCTGCAACCTGAGAAAGAAAACAGACATCCAAGTCCAGTAAACACAGTAAGGCCAAAACAGGATCAACCCAAAGAGGACCACACCAAGACTCATTGTAATTAAAATGGCAAAAAATAAAGATAAAAAGACACTATTAAAAGGAGCAAAGGAAAGCAACAAGTTACAAACATGGGAACTTGCATAAAGTTATCAGCTGACTTTTCAGGATAACCTCTGCATGCCAGAAGGGAGTGGCATGGTATATTTAAAGTCATGAAAGGGAAAAGCCTAGAACCAAAAATACTCTAAGCAGCAAGGCTCTCCTTCAGATTTGACAGTGAGATCTAAAGTTTTACAGAGAAGAAAAACTAGAAGAGCTCAGCATTGCCAAACCAGCTTTATGAGAAATCTTAAAGGGGCTTTTCTAAGTGAAAAAGAAAAGGCCATGACTGAAACATAAAAATTAGGAAAGGAAACTTACTAAAGGAAAAACCTCATTGGATAAGGCAAATATTCAACAAAGGTAGTAAATCAACCATGTACACAGATAATAGGAAGTATGAAAGAAAACAGTAATAAAATCATCTATATTCACAATAAGACGGTAAGGGACACACAAAACAAGTAGATGTAAAATATAAGGTCAAATTCAGTAACTGTGGGGGAGCAGAGTAACAATGCAGGGTTGTTAGTGTCACGTGAAATTAACAGCTCAGCAACTTAAATAACCACACACACACACACACACACACACACACACACACACACAAAATGAAGGAAATCCAAACATAATATTAAAGATAGTCCTCATATCACAGATGAAGGGAATAAAAGGGGAAGAAAGGAACATTGAAGAAATTAAAGAGGGGTTCTAAAAATACCCAAGACAAATGAAAATGAACACACAATGATCCAAAATCTATGGGACACAGCCAATGCAGTTCTCAGGGGGAAGTTATAGTGATACAAGCTTATTCTTAGGAAACAAGAAAAATATCAAATAAACAACCTAACATTACACCTGAAGGAATTAGAAAAAGAAGAAAAACCAAAACTCAAAGCTGTCAGAAAGAAAAAAATTAAGAAAACAATACCATATGCAATCACACCAAAAAGAATAAGCTACCTAGGAACAAACACACCTAAGCAGGTAAAAGACATGTACTCAGAAATCTATCAGCCATTGGTGAAAGAAGTTGAAGGCAACAGAAAAAGATGGGAAAATATAGCATCTGCATGGACTGGACGAATTAATACGATTAAAATAACCATACTACCAAAGACAATCTACAGATTTAATGTAATCCCTGTCAGATTACCAAAGCATTTTCACAGAACTTGAAAAAGTAATTTTAAAATTTGTATAGAAACACAAAAACCCCAAATAGCCAAACAATCTTGAGAAAGAACAGAGCTGGAGGCATCAATCACCTTGACTTCAGATTATACTGCAAAGCGACAGTAATCAAAGAGAATCGTACCCGAGCAAAAACAAACACAAAGATCACTGGAATAGAATAGAGATCCCAGAAATAAGCCCACACACTTATATTTAATTGATTTAAGACAAAGCAGGCAATATGGAGAAAAAACTTTCTCTTCAATAAGTGGTACTGCAAAAACTGGTCAGCTACATGGAAAAGAATAAAAGTAGATTATTTTAGCACACCATATACAAAAAAAAATGCAAAACTGAATAAAGACCTAAATGTAGGACCAGAAACCATAAAACTCCTAGAGGAAAATAGAGAACATTCTTCAACATAAATGATAGCAACAGTTTTAGGTTCAGTCTACTAAGGCAAATGAAACAAAAGCAAAAATAAACAAATGGGACTTCACTAAACTTAAAAGATTTTGCACAGTAAAGGAACCCAAAGACAAAATGAAAAGACAACCTGCTGAAGGAGAGACAATATTTGCACATGACAAGAGGTTAATACCAAAAAGATGACCAAGCAAGGGTTCATATCTAAACTACAGAAAGAGCACATACAACTCAATATCAAAAAAACACCCAAAATCTTATTTTAAAAAAATGAGAAGACCTAAATAGACATTTTTCCAAGGAAAAAATAGATAGACAGGCAGAACTCACAAAGTTGCTAAACATAGCTAATTGGCAGTAAAATGCAAATCAAAACTATGAGATATAACACCTCAGTCTTGTCAGAATGGCTGTCATCAAAAAGATCACAAATAACAAAGGTTAGTGAGGATGTGGAGAAAGGGAAACACATGTACACTCTTGATGTGAATGTGAAGAAGTGCAGCTACTGTGGAAAGCAGAATGGAGGTTCCACAAAAAACTAAAAATAGAACTACCATAATATCCAGCAATTTCACTCTTGGGTATATCAGAAGAAAACAAAAACACTATTTCAAAAAATTAACTGCACACCGATGTTCATAACAGTGTTATTTGCCATAGCCAAGATATAGAGTCAAACTAAGTGTTCATCAATATGTTAGGGGATAAAAAAAGATTTTTTATGATGACTTCAGCAAAAAATGAAAGTTTGCCATTTGCAAGAACATGGATGGAATTGGAGGGTATTATGCTTAGTAAAATAAGCCGCAGAGAAAACAAGCATGGTAGATTATCACTTACACGTGGCATCTAAAAAATTGAATACAACAACAACAAAAAAAAAAAACAGACTCACAGGTTAAAGAACAGACTAGTGGTTACCAGCAGGGAGAGATAGGGTGGGTGAGCAAAATAGTGGTAGGAGATTTTGAGGTATAATCACTAGGTATAAAATCAATAATCTACAGTGATATACTGTATAGCATGGGGAATATAGCCACTCTTTTATAATAAATATAAATGGAGAAGAACCTAAACATTTATGAATCACTATGTTGTACCTCTGAAACTAATATAATAATGTAAATTAACTATAGATAAATAAAATATAAAGTAAGAAAAAATAAAGGGGAGACAGATTATTAGATAGAAATCAATTAAATAAAAACAAGTTTTGGAAATCAAGGAATTAAAAAACAACATGTGAGACACAACATTAGCATTTAAAGTGTACAATCTATTCATTTTAAAGAAATCATTTAAGTGGTGAAATATGGTACCAATTCTCACAATTTTGTATATCAAGGATAAATTATTATCTACAAAAATATGTTACAAATATTCACTCAAAAAGAAAGAGAAAATTTGGATTAACCCATTTTAGTATACAAATTTAATATCAAAGTCTCTATGTAAAATTGATTTGAATAAGTTCTGTTAGCCACTTCTAGTTTCTTTGTGACAGGCTCCAGACGCACAGGCTCAGCGGCCATGGCTCAGGGGCCCAGTCGCTCCGCGGTATGTGGGATCTTCCTGGACCGGGGCACGAACCTGTGTTCCCTACATTGGCAGGTGGATTCTCAACCACTGCGCCAGCAGGGAAGCCCAATGTAAAATCTTTTAAAGCATAAAAATCAGCCTTTCTACATTATTCCATTAGACACACATAGAAGTTAAAGGAAATGAGAAGACAGAACAATCAACCAGGAAGGTGATTTTACTGAGAAACAGTCATTCGTTCTCCCTCCTCCTTTTCTTTTCCTCCTTTTCCAGATCTCTTTCGGTTCCAATCAAGAGAAGTCTTGAGAGTTCTGAGAATATTTCTTTGAGGGCTTCAAATCACCATACCTACATCCTCTGCCACAACTACACACACGGGAACAAAAATAAACTTCTGCTATCTACTCATGTAGGAGGGATTCATGCAAAATAAACTCCTACATGGAGACCAACAGGTGAGTTTTCTACCTGTTCTTTATAATGTCCTTCCATTAGAGTAAATCCCACACATTATGAGGCAAAAGCGGTTGTGAGCTTTTCCTTGAAGTCAAAAATCTTGCATTCATTTCAAGTACCTGGTGATCATAGGGTACAGCCCGGGAAGGTGCCATCCCCCTGGGGGTGGTGGTGGCGGTGAATGGGCTCCCGCAACCATGCACCTCCTGATGTACACATTCTGGAGAAACAAAGGGCGGTCACACCGCGGTCAGCCTGTCAGGCTGTCAGGCGACTGGACAACCCGACCAGCCTGGAAGTGCCCCATCAGTTGCTGAAAGCAAAACTCTGTCCCCCCTGTGAAGCCAGGCAATTTGGGCCAGAGAGTCAGAGGAGACCGGTAATCAACTCCTCCTCTCTGCTCACCTCCTCGGGGTTACAGCAACCTCATCTCCAAACCCAAATCTGACCGTGGAGTGCCTAACTGGGAGTGACAGGTGGGCTCTGTCAGTGCTTCAGCGCCCTCTGGAGGCTGTCTGCTCTAATGGCAACTCTCATCCCTTCCTCCTCCTCCTTCCCTAGTCCTGGGGGCTGCCTTGGCCTCCTGCAGCTGCTGGCTTGATTTCATTCTTCTTCTTTCTCCAATTACAATGAAGTGTCTTACAGAGGTTTGGGATCTCTTGAAGAAGGAAGATCTTTTAGTCAATACACCTTAACAGTGAGAAACTGGTTTCAAGAATGAACCTGAAATACTGTATTTTTCTCCTGATGATTCCAAGGAGAGACAGCTCAAGTTTTCTAAATCATAAGAAAAACCAAGGTAATTATGATATTCTGAGCCAGAGATGAAAAAGCGGTTTTTAGCTCCCCCTCCTCATGTCATATGACCGGGATTTAAATCAATCAAATGCCACTGGTTTTTAAATCACCTGACCCAACTTTAAATCAATCAGCTGCTTCCCTGTAACTCACATGACTTGGCTTTGAATAGTAAGAAATGCAGAGGTATAAAATGATGTTCTGAACAATAAATGGAAAAACAACATTTTAGAAAGTTTTTTCTTTTCGAATAGACCATTCATTGCATACAGAATAAAGGATTCTCTTGTGGATTTCTTGAACTGTAAGCATGTACAATGTCTTCGTTGGCTTGACTGACTTAGTATTTTGGGGTTTTTTTGTTGTTGTTGTTAACATCCTTATTGGAATACAATTGCTTTACCATTTCTGTATAACAAAGTGAATCAGCTATTCATACACATATATCCCCATATCCCCTCCCTCTTGCGTCTCCCTCCCACCCTCCCTATCCCACCCCTCTAGGTGGTCACAAAGCACCGAGCTGATCTCCCTGTGCTATATGCAGCTGCTTCCCACTAGCTATCTATTTCACCTTTGCTAGTGTATATATGTCCATGCCACTCTCTCACTTCATCCCAGCTTACCGTTCCCCCTCCCTGTGTCCTCAAGTCCCTTCTCTACATCTGCTTCTTTATTCCTCTGCAGAGACTCCTGCGAGGGGTGGATACTTCCTTTTATGCTCAGGGAAATCCCCTAGTTTGAATATGATTTGAGTTTGATCCTGTGAAAACCATCAGAACTTCCCACCAGAGATAAATGAGGAGATTCTGGCCTTTATTAGTACGAACGGTGAACATGGGTGTCCTGGCTGTACTTGCCAACCCTCTTATTTTACCCACCTATTTTTATCCACCTTCCTCCCTGTGAGTACCTTTGACCAACCCTGAGCTCAGACTCCTGACCTATTACAGTGACTTTGTCAGTCTTTCTTTAAAAATGGACGGGTAATAAAATGAATTTAACCTAGAAGTAGCAGCTCAGTGAGGGAAATAAAATCACCAGAAGTTATCTAATCACAACCACAGCCATCCAGGGCTCTGTCTTATCTGCTGGGTCATAAGAATGGGACCTTTCTAAAGTTGAAGGGCATCCAATCAAATAAGTAAAGGTGTTGCTCACCTCTGGCTCTTGGAGGGATTGCTAGGCAGTCTACCCAGTGTATACTGACTACAAAACACTGTCATGGTTCTGAAACACCTAAGTTCCAGGAAAGCTTTTTGGGGTGCATGGGGAAGGTTTATTTTTGACATCAAGCAAACAATAAATCACCAAGGTCTTTGAGCACAGGGGTTCTTAAGAGGGCAGTAGAAGGAAGGAATGGGCAGAAAAGACGATCTCCTCTGAAGTGAATGAAGGTCGTTTTCCCAAAAGAGTAGGATTTAGTCTCAGTTTAAGGGAAACACTTTTAAATAGCTGGGACAGCTCCAAATTGCAGTTTAAGGAATGAGTGCTTCAAAAGAAAGTGCTTTAAAAGTCCTGCCAAGGCAGCAAGAGGATGAAGAGTTGGTTTTGCAAAGTTTTGAACACAGGAGTAAAGAAGCAGAAGCATCTCTGACTAAAAGGCCCTGAGATCCTATGGCAGCAATGGGTCAGTTGCAAGTGGCAGGGGGTGTGGGGGGCGATATTTCTCTCTCAACGTCTCCCAGGGCAGCCACCCCTCTCTACCCCACCCCCCTACTCCCTTCACCCTTGCTCCCCCCACTGTTGGGTCCCCGGGGACAGCACTTCTTAAGCTGGAGCGCTCAGGCACCATCTCTGCAGTCTGTATTCTTCCTGGAGCCTGGTAAGTTCTGGGACAGGAAGGCAGGTCTGCAAGGCCGCTGGGGTGCAGTCAGACCTGGAGGCCTGGAGGGGAACTGGAGCCCTGAAGCCCACTCACGTCCTTGAAGCCGAGGGAGGAACACATCCTCCTAACAGTACTTCTCAGGGGTCAGCGTGCTCCCCACCCGACGGTGATCCATACTCACTTGAGGCAGCAAGGACTGCCTCTAACTGGCCCCCTCGATTCCACATTAAGGGTCCTCGCACATGTGTGAGAGCACAGGCCCCGGATCTCTTTAGTCAGCTAAGGCTAGTGCTGCCGGGGTCCCTCCAGTCCTATCCCCCAGCCCCTCCCTCTGGGACTGTATCTATTAGAAGAAAGAGCACAGAGGAATTGGCTGAATCAAGGGACCTGGGAGCCTGGGTATGAGTTTGAAGACCGAGAATCTAAAGTGCAATTACATATTATTGGAAACTCTTGTGGAGTGTGTAGGGGGAGGTTAGGAGATTGAGAGGCTGAGTCGATCTGGTGAGTCCAGCCCCAGGACACCACAAAGCCCCTCCCCCCTTTCCCTGCCATCAGACAAGGGGTGCCGCAACTCCAGCCGGGACTCTGCACTTCCCCCTCCCTGATTCTCCTCCAGAAGAGCAGGTGGCCCCCCTCTGAGGGCAGGGGTTAAGACAACGGACCAAGTTCCCCTGCACTAAGGCGCTACTGGAAGCTCTTCCTGAACAGCAGTGCTGGCTTGGAGCGAACCCATGAACCGCCAAAGTTGGTCTCGTCCTGCAGCTGACGGACACAGGCTTTAAGTCAGCTGCCTTGGCTTTAAATCAATCAGCTCCCCCCTTTAAGTCAGGTGACCCGACTTTAAATCACTGTGTGCCCCTCAAGCCTGCAACTTCAAACGTTGGGAACTTCACTTTGATCCCAGCACCTAACATAGCAGAATGCACACTGTAGTCACCGCCAAGCCTGGCTTAGAGGCAGGATATAAGGTAAGGGGATGGGCGTGCACACATGGTATGAGGGTGTACTTCATGTACCAGAAGGGTCTAGGTACTGTGGGGTACAGCAAGCAGTGCAGGACGCAGCAGCTCCCAGGCAAAGCTGGTGATGCACAGGGAGAGCAGGCACAGCCAGGCATGCAGAGGTTCCAGGACGGGAGCTGGGACACAGCCAGCCGCGAGGCTGTGAAAGCGGAGGATCTGAGCCTTCTTGAGAAAGGCAAACACAGAGGATGGATGAGAAACAAAGACCAGATGAAATATGGATTTGAAAAACACACCCTGCTCTTGAAATTGGGGTGGGGGCACCCCAGATTTGAGTCTTCCTACTCCCCAGTACCTAGTGCTTTGGCATTTGCCAAATTACTTATAAATTGTGGCTGATAATATGTAACCCATAGAATACTGCATTTGTAGTGGTATTGCGTGTTTATGTTTCTATAGTGTAATAATCTTTTCTACAAGAAAAATGTACACTATCTGAAATAAATTAAAACCCCTCTTTAAAAAGTACTATATCAGACTTCCCTGGTGGCGCAGTGGTTAAGAATCTGCCTGCCAAGGCAGGGGACATGGGTTCAAGCCCTGGTCAGGGAAGATCCCACATGCCGCGGAGCAGCTAAGCCCACGCGCCACAACTACTGAGCCTGCAGGCCAGAACTACTGAAGCCCACGTGCCTAGAGCCAGTGCTACACAACAAGCTCAGCACGAGAATCCACCGCAACAAGAAGCCTGCACACCGCAACAAAGAGTAGCCCCTGCTCGCCGCAACTAGAGAAAGCCCGCGCATAGCAACGAAGACCCAATGCTGCCAAAAATTAATTAATTAATTAATTTTTTAAAAAAACTACTATATCTTTCTGTACAACTTCTCTGGGAAGAACAGAGAGATGGCGTGGGAGAGTGAGAAAGACCAACATTTAGTGCACATGTCTCATGCAGGTGCTCTGCTGGCTCAGACAGGTTTATCCCCACTTTACAAAGGAGGAAATAAGCTCAGAGAGGTTTAGTAATTTTCCCAAAGCCAAACAGCTATTGAGTGGCAGAACCAAGATCTGAACCAAGTCTGTTACCTTCAAAGCCTAAGTCCTCATCACAACAAAACTCAATTCATATTTACATTTATCGAATTACATTGCAACCTGAGGAGTTCTTGGTACAATCCTGAATAAGAGTGAGAAAGAAAGAAATAGCATTGTTCATACAGTCAACCAAAATTTTTGGAGCAGCTGCTAGATGCCTGGCCCTTTTTGGGGTTCAACAGCGATCAAGACAGGAAGAGTCCAGCTTTCATGAACCATGTAGTGGAGAGGAGAGACGGGTGCAACTTGGCTGAGGGATTTCAACTTGCTGGGCCTCTGTTTTCTCATCTGGAAAATGGAATGGGTGTTCTTCATTTCCTGGGATTGTCCAGCCCTCACATTCTCTGATTCCATAGGAATCATTTGTTTTCCTGTTTCTTTAAAATTCATTCAGGCCATGAGCTGTGATGAATGTTGTTAGCTGCTCCCACATCACTCTATTCCCACCCTCTTCCTGTGATCAGCTCTTTATCGAAACATGACTCACAATCAATCAAGTCACAGAACCTAACGGGCACCGAGCAGAAAAATTCCAACCCTTGCTTCTCAGGAGCTCTGTGGTCTACCTGCCAGGTAAACTTAACTCACCTGGCAAAAGGTGGCCATCCCTGGTTTCACATCAACATGATCTCAGGCACAAATCTCCTTGTTTTTCCATATTCTCTTTAAGTTACTTGTTGAAACAACTGCACAAATATGAAAAAAATATAAATGAGACATCTTCTGCCCCCAGTGCCTACTAGTAAGTTATTTTCTGCCACTTTAATGATAAGGATAGAACATTTCAACATTCTGCTGCCCTTATTATTTGTCATTTTTGTTGATATTTCTATTGAATGCATCTTTCAATATTTTAACAATGGAACATTTATTTAGGTTGTTCCAGACCCAGCCTTTAGGGGTAAAGGTTTTGTTGTTATATTTCTATTATGTTTCCTTTAAAAAATCATTATCCTATTTAACTGGATTAAGTCAATTCTATAGGCACTTATCTTATGATATTGATGAAGTTAATACATAGAGGGCAGTAGTACAAGTTGATTGGACTGGAGAGCCTCTATTAGCACAGTTAAGTATAAATATTATCTATACTTAAACCAAAGTACATGGCGAGTGAGATTCTCCGACTCCTTTTCACTGTCTGCCCCTCAAGCCTGTGAGAAATGGAATATTTCTTGCCATCTCGGTAAACAAAGGATGTCACATCATCAGCACTTGCAGCCGTCCAATGGGAGCCGGTGGGCCCTGAGGAACTCAGGATATGCAAATACAGAATGCAGGCCCCAGAGAGCTGAGGTGCATATCAAAGGAAGGAATTCGTGAGCCTGACTCTGGCATCTTCGCATAAGGAAAGCCCTGCATTCCTCACCTTGGGAGAGCTGGATTTCCTTAGCTGACAATCACCTTTTCATGTTCCCCATCACCTGCGCCAGCCCCTCCCCCGCCCTGTCCCCTCCCCCCGGTACTTTAGCTCAGGGAGGAAGGGGCCCAGAGGGGCTCAGCTGAATAAGGGGCCTGCGAGCCTCGGGAGGAGCTTTCGGCCGCTTTCCCCGCCGTCGGGAGGAGGGGCGCTGGCGCTGCAGCCAGACCCTGCGCCTCCCTTGCCCCGTGTCCCCTCAGGACCCTTCGGCCGACCCCCTCCCTACGCCCCCCAGGCCCCACGAGCCAGGCCGAGGGCAGGGGCGAGAGGAGGGACCGAAGTTCCCCGGGACCAGACGCTGCGGGCCGCCCTTTCTGCACAGCAGCGGCGGGTGGCAGCGAACCCCTGCCCCTCAGAAGCTGGTCTTGAGCTGCCGCCCGGGCACCGGACCAGGCGGAGGGTCGGCGCCCACTTACCCGGCCCGCCGTCCCCACGACTGTCGCGGCTTCGGCCGCCGGGGCCCCTCCAGAGCCGGCAGCCTCAGTGAGGCCGCCCTCCCCTTGGGCTCCGGCGCAGTTCCGTGACGGCGGAGGGAAGAGACCCCGAGCCGGGATTCCAGCTCTGCGGAAACGTGGGCTAGGTTCTGAGAGAAGGGGGTGGGACCGCTCTGCCCCGAGGCCTTCCGGGAGGGAGGGGGGCGCCGGGGTAGGGAGCCGCCAGGAATGCAGGGCCCCGTCGGGAGTCCTGGAGGGGCGGCCCGACCTGGGGGCCCCGCCCACTGTGGCCGCAGCCCAGGCCTTTATCCTGGAATCCTACACAAGCAAGAAAGATACACAGTCCATGGTAAATATTCACAAATGATTGTTGCTTCTGTGCTTACTATTCTGTTAAAGGTGTAAAATCCATAAAACACTTTAAGTTCAAAGTTAAATATGAATTTTAACTTTCTAATTATGTCTCTGCTATTCACAATTTTGGTTAATGAATCAGAGACTGTGGCATCACTAGTTTAAAAAGAGCTTGTTAAAAAAATAGAACTCAGGCCCACTGGAGCTACTGAATCACAGTCTGCAGTTTTATAATCTCTCCAGTGTACTTGTGTACCCATGGATAGTTGAAAGGTACATTTCTACCTCAACATATCTTCTCTGTCTGAGAAATACACACATTTTATCCAGTTTGATATAAATAACACATTCAAAAATGCATATGCCTGTTTTGAAACCATCATTTTATCATTTCTTTTCCAGATAAGTATAGTATTTATACTGGTTTTGTGGATCACTTGCCATACTCTTTTCTTGTAGTTAGAAATAAGGTAGAGAAAGTTACTTTGTAATATATATATATATATATATATATATATATATATATATATATATATATTAGTGGATAATTGAAGACACTCTTCTAAATTAAAACCAGTTCTCTTAACTTGCTGTTTTCTTCTTGGGTCACATTATGAACTCTTCCCGTGGCCACATGGCATGTGTACTTTTAATTTCAGGGACTGCTGACATTCCAGGATGTGGCCATAGATTTCTCTGAAGAGGAGTGAGAATGCCTGGACCAAGATCAATGGGAATTGTACAGGGATGTGATGTGAGCGAAGTATAGAAACCTACTCTCCTTGGGTGAGGATACCTTCTTTCCATAATTCCTTATCCAACCGGAGGGTTTAGAGTCCTTCATTTGTAGAATGTCTCCTGGAATCTTCTGCTTCCTACAATAGGGTTTCAGATTGCAACGTGTCAGGACAGATTGGGAGTTTGTGGGTATAATTTATCTTATTCTTTTAAAATTGCAGCCTCCCTTTCAATATACTTTGTAACTGCTTGGGATGTGTCTATATGAACTGTGTACTATATGCTTCTGTTATAGTCCTTACAATATTTTATTGTCTTATTTTCTGTAACAATTTTCCATGGATTCTTTGGGCTTAAGGTATAATAAAAAGGAGACTGCGATTCTGGGACTTCCCTGGTGATGCAGTGGTTAAGAATTTGCCTGCCAATGCAGGGGACATGGGTTCGATCCCCGGTCCAGGAAGATCCCATGTGCCACGGAGCAACTAAGCCAGGGGGCCACAACTACTGAGCCTACTCACCACAACTACTGAAGCTGGTGTGCCTTGAGCCAGTGCACCATTTATTTTTTGGAGAATAAAGCCACCTCTAGGGCTTTCCTGGTGGCACAGTGGTTGAGAGTCCGCCTGCCGATGCAGGGGACACGGGTTCGTGCCCCAGTCCAGGAAGATCCCACATGCCGCAGAGCGGCTGGGCCTGTGAGCCATGGTGGCTGAGCCTGCGCGTCCAGAGCCTGTGCTCCGCAACCGGAGAGGCCACAACAGTGAAAGGCCCGCGTACCGGAAAAAAAAAAAAAAAAAGCCACCTCTGAGTGATTAAACTTAGACCAGCTAGTCAAAATGCTTTATCACCTGTTCTTCTAAAACACTGATCAACGGAGCAAGTTTTACTACGGATAACAGTGTAATTGTATTCTAGAGTTCATATCAGCAATATGGTTTATGACCTTGATGCTGCATCACGACATTTCAATGGTATAACTGCTATTAATTGTCTGTTCAACAATTAAAGTCTCACGTAATCTGAGTTCAGACTGGAGTCATCCTGGTTAGTTTCTGTCTATTGCAGATTTCTTCCAGTATAAAAGGACAAGAGCAATATGGCTTACTTTACAAAATGTCTTCAAACTAAATGATGATATAATCTACATTCAATTAATTTATACATACCCTACTGTAGAACAGGGTTTGTTATGGTGGCAGAGCCCAGTAACTATGTAAAACTGAAACCTTTATCTGCACTGGTTCAAGTCCTCCTCCTAAGAATATGTTTATAATCAATATTCTTTCACAAATTACCCAATTTAATTCACCATAGCATTCCTCATATTAATTAAATGGAAAATTCTAGGCTATATACAAATCCAGAAAGGGCCAAAAATCATCAGACCCCATGGATTATTACAACCCATTGCTGAGGCATTCAAATTACTTATTAAAGAGCCACTATGTCCATCAACATCATCTATTTATATATTATTGCCCCAATGCTAGCCTTAACCCTGGCTCTCACAACATGAATTCCTCTTTGCATATCTTATCCACTAATTAATGTAAATGTAGGCATATTATTTATATTAGCCATATCACACCTAGCCATTTATTCCATCCTCAGATCTGGATGAGCTTCACATTCAAAATACTCATTCACTGGAGCTCTAGGGACAGTAGCACACACAATCTCATGTGAAGTAATGTAGCAGTTATTCTATTCTCAGTCTTACTGATAAATGGATCATTTACACTTTCAACAGTAATTATTACACAAGAACACCTATGACTAATTTTCTCCTGACCCCTACCCAGAATTTGATTATCTCCGCAGTAGCGGAAATCCAATGAAGCCCCACTTGATTTAACAGAAGTAGAATCAAAACCTGTATGTCTTCAATGTAGAAAATATAGCAGGCCCATTCACCCCGTCCTTCCTAGAGAATATGTCAATTTCCTTATAATAAACATTTCCACAACAAGCTATTTTTAGGAGCATTCGACAATCCCTAAGTGCCAGAATTATATACAGCCCCAGTCATCATTAAAACACATCTAACAATCTCCTTTCTAGGAATTTGAGCATCCTACCCAGAATTTTGATATGATCAACGTATACATCTCTTATAAAAAGTTTTTTTTACTACTAACATTAGCCCTATGTATGTGAGAGTTTTCACAACCTGTCATCATACTAGGCAACCCACCACAAACTTAAGATATGTGTCTGACAAAAGAGTTTCTTTTTTTTTTTTTTTTTTTTTCGGTACGCGGGCCTCTCACTGTTGTGGCCTCTCCCGTTGCGGAGCGCAGGCTCCGGACTCGCAGGCTCAGCGGCCATGGCTCACGGACACAGCCGCTCTGCGGCTTGTGGGATCTTCAGGACGGGGGCACGAACCCGTGTCCCCTGCATCGGCAGGCGGACTCTCAACCACTGCGCCACCAGGGATGCCCAGGTATTTTTTATATATGCTTGATATGAATTCTTCTCTCTTTCTGTCTCTCCTCTTTCTTTAGATGAGTGTCAGTTTTCAGTGTTAATAACATCTAATTTGTTTTTTATCTTCTTTATTTACTTAGTCTTATTTCAGTTTACTTATGTAGTCTTCTTATCTGTAGCAGAACACATTATATATTCTAAACCACAAATACGTTTTCATTTCTTCAATAAATCTAATTATTAAGCTTTAAATTTAAGTTAACTTTCTAAGAAATTAAAGATGATACAAATAGGTGGAGAAATATACCATGTTCTTGGATTGAAAGAATCAACATAGTGAAAATGACTGTATTACCCAAAGCAATATACAGATTCAATGCAATCCCTATCAAATTGCCACTGGCATTTTTTACAGAACTAGAAAAAAGAATTTCACAATTTGTATGGAAACACAAAAGACCCCGAATAGCCAAAGCAATCTTGAGAACGAAAAATGGAGCTGGAGGAATCAGGCTCCCTGACTTCAGACTATACTACAAGGCCACAGTAATCAAGACAGTATGGTACTGGCACAAAAACAGAAATATAGATCAATGGAACAGGATAGAAAGCCCAGAGATAAACCCACACACATATGGTCACCTTATCTTTGATAAAGGAGGCAAGAATATACATTGGAGAAAAGACAGCCTCTTCAATAAGTGGTGCTGGGAAAACTGGACAGCTACCTGTAGAAGTATGAAATTAGAACACTCCCTAACACCATACACAAAAATAAACTCAAAATGGGTTAAAGACCTAAATGTAAGGCCAGACACTATCAAACTCTTAGAGGAAAACATAGGCAGAACACTCTATGACATCAATCACAGCAAGATCCTTTTTGACCCATCTCCTAGAGAAATGGAAATAAAAACAAAAATAAACAAATGGGATCTAATGAAACTTAAAAGCTTTTGCACAGCAAAGGATACCATAAACAAGACCAAAAGACAGCCCTCAGAATGGGAGAAAATATTTGCAAATGAAGCAACTGACAAAGGATTAATATCCAAAATTTATAAGCAACTCATGCAGCTCAATAACAAAAAAACAAACAGCCCAATCCAAAAATGGGCAGAAGAACTAAATAGACATTTCTCCAAAGAAGATATACAGATAGCCAACAAACACATGAAAGAATGCTCAACATCATTAATCATTAGAGAAATGCAAATCAAAACTACAATGAGATATCATCTCACACCGGCCAGATTGGCCATCATCAAAAACTCTAGAAACAATAAATGCTGGAGAGGGTGTGGAGAAAAGGGAACACTCTTGCACTGCTGGTGGGAATGTAAATTGATACAGCCACTATGGAGAACAGTATGGAGGTTCCTTAAAAAACTACAAATAGAACTACCATATGACCCAGCAATCCCACTACTGGGCATATACCCTGAGAAAACCATAATTCAAAAAGAGTCATGTACCAAAATGTTTATTGCAGCTCTATTTACGATAGCCAGGACATGGAAGCAACCTAAGTGTCCATCAACAGATGAATGGATAAAGAAGATGTGGCACATATATACAATGGAATATTACTCAGCCATAAAAAGAAATGAAACTGAGTTATTTGTAATGAGGTGGATAGACCTGGAATCTGTCATACAGAGTGAAATAAGTCAGAAGGACAAAAACAAATACCGTATGCTAACACATATATATGGAATCTAAAAAAAAAAAAAAAAAATGTCATGAAGAGATTAGTGGTAGGAGGGAATAAAACATAGACCTACTAGAGCATGGACTTGAGGATATGGGGAGGGGGAAGGGTAAGCTGTGACGATGTGAGAGAATGGCAGGGACATATACACACTACCAAATGTAAATTAGATAGCTAGTGGGAAGCTACAGCATAGCACAGGGAGTTCACCTCTGTACTTAGTGACCACCTAGAGGGATGGGATAGGGAGGGTGGGAGGGAGGGTGACAAAAGAGGGAAGAGTTATGGGAACATATGTATATGTATAACTGATTCACTTTGTTGTAAAGGAGAAACTAACCCACTATTGTAAAACAGTTATACTCAAATAAAGATGTTAAAAATAAATAAATAAATAAATTTAAGTTAACTTTCTAAACTAAACATGTTGTATCATAGTGAATATTAATTTTTCTATGACAGCTGAAAGGTCACATTTATTCAGAAAATGTTGTATTCAGCTTTCTTTTCATTTGCTCCTACTTCTCATCGATTCACAGACGTAAACATCCCTTCATCCATGGATCTGACTTTTCTCTGATTTCTCATGGTCATTCTCACTAATTCTTCTTGCCTCCTGAAATGTTTAGCAATCCCGTTATTCCACAGAAGCAAAAACCTTCCTTGGGCTTTTTTCCTCAGAAGATTGATTATTCCCACATTTTAAATGGGAGATTGCAATAAGTTAGGAGAAAATGCCACAAGGGTCTCTCATTTTTTTTTCACATTTTGTATCAGCCTCTGCTTGCATTCTGTGTTCAAAGATTTTTGTACAACACATTGATGGAAGATGCCAGTTGTTTCTCTCCTTAGGGCAAAAGACAGATTAATTACCTGACAAGTATTATAAAGACAGTGTCTTGCTCTGTTCAAGTGTTGGACAGGATTGCTTGCATTCTAATTTAAAAGTTTCAGGTGACTGAAGCTTAAAATTCCTAAGCTTTAATCCACACTTGCACCATGCACAGCACACAACAGGGCTGCTTTACATAACCCCATGAGACTTTTGTATGCAAGTGGAACAGATAAAAATATAAAAGTATTGCTGTCTTTTTGTGTCATAAATATGATATTTTGTCTCATTTAAAATATTTTTTTCTAAAATCCAAAAACGTGTCAGGCTAAAATATTGGAATTTCAAATATGGTAAAATCTAATACCCTTCAAATTTCTTTCCAGTTTTGGTGATGATGGGATGCCATCAGAGATATGACTTCATTAAACACAATAGGTAAGATTCCTTCATAGGCCTGATAGGGGAATATGCAAATAATCCCCGGAAAAATCTGGACATTTTCTAGTTCTCAAGTATAGACTAAGATGGTAGAAAGTGCCCTTCATTGTCCTATATGTGAATGCAGATCAATTGTGAGAGGTGGGGATAAAATGTAGCCTAAATATCCTTTATGTTTGCTGTACTACTAGTAGAAAGAGGAAGGGTCAACATGTCACCATGGCTGATATAGCAAATAAGCTGCTTGAAACTACACAGAAATGTACCTGCTTGCTTGTATTTTCTGTGCAGTTACTCTCTCTTTTGGTGTGCCCTGATACCTCCCTCAACTTATGTACCAACTCCAGCAGCATTAAGCAGAAATCCAAAGAAATCTATTCTTTGGAATTATGAGGAAGGGAAGAGTTGAAATTTTTATAACATGCTCTATACAACTATACATGTCACCATCCTTATCTATGTAATGCCATGCATGGAGGGTCAGTAGGTTCAGGGGATTCTGGAAGCACCAAGGTCTGTGGGCTTAATCAGAGCTGCATTCATGGGCAGTAAAAGAGAAGGGCCTTATCTTGGTCACTTTCTCAATGCTAGTAGCTACAGAAAGAAGAGGGCAGCAGACATCTTAGGGAGAAGAGCCACCATTAAATGAAATGTCCTAATTACTCTAGGCAACCTCTCATGATAGCCTCCCATAGCTCCTCAAATCCCTACATACTTGCACAAGGGATAGTGTAATATTACTGGAGCATGTGACTGCAGATTAACATTATTTTTGTTGAAAAAAATAAAAGTAGGTTTAAGTGATAGGGTTTGAAAAGGGTTCACAGTGCAAGGGAAACTACTGTAACAATGTGGACAGAACCCTTTGGATGGATTCATCATGTTTTTGTTTTTGTTTTGTTTTTGCCACTTGAGAATCTGTGGTAGAGATTGGTGTGTTCCATGATGCATTCCCACTTCTTATAAGTTTCAGATGGAATACCCCATTAGGAAGAAGTGCACGTAAGGAAGATTAGTGAGTCAAACTCCTCTGCCCTCTGTCAGCAGTGGGTGCTAAGGGATTTAGACCAAGTGCTTTCATCCTTTGATGTGCAAAGTTTTCACTATATGAATGATGTTTTGTTTGTTTGCAGGTCAGGAGCTTTGGTCTCAATATCCCTGTTTAAAAAGTGTTATCACATGTCTGCCAGAAGGAATTGCTGATGATACTGGAAAAAACTGAGAGTTATCCTTAACAATTAAGGGTTTTGTAGCAACATGAATGTACCTAGAGATTGTTATAACGAGTGAAGCAAGTCAGACACAGGAAGACAGATATCATATGATATTGCTTATATGAAGGATCTTTTTAAAATGTACAAATAAACTTATTTACTCAACAGAAATACAGAAATAGAGTCATGGATATAGAAAACAAACTTATGGTTACCAGGGGATAAGTGGGGAAAGGCTAAATTGGGAGATTGGGACTGACATATACACACTACTGTATATAAAATAGATAAGTATTGATAAGGACCTGCTTTATAGCACAGGGAACTCTACTCAGTGGTATATACTGGCCTATATGGGAAAAGAACCTTAAGAAAAAACAAGGGTTTGGGGATTATATAATAAATATAAATGTGCAAACCTTTAACATTAAAGGAAAAATCAAATAACTCTGTGGTCCCTGTTATGGTGTAAACATTTTGTACCTCTAATTTTAAAATTGTGAAACCCAGCTCCCATGTTGATGGTGTTAGGAGGTGGGGATTTGGGGAGGTGATTATGTCATTAGGCCAAAGATCTCAAACATGGGATTAGTGACCTAATAAATGTAGCACACAGAAGATCTTATGCCCATTACATGATTTCATTGCCAAGCCAGAAGACCCACATTATGAACCAGAAATTTGTCCCTCACCAGACACTAAGTCAACTGGCAACTTGTTCTTTTTTATTTTTCAATTACTTAATTAATTAATTTTTTTGCTTCATTGGGTGTTTGTTGCAGCATGCAGGCTCCTCATTGGGTGGCTTCTCTTGTTGCGAGCACAGGCTCTAGGCATGTGGGTTTCAGTAGTTATGGCACACGGGTTCAGTAGTTGTGGCCTGTGGGCTCTAGAGCACAGGCTATTTGTGGTGCACAGGCTTAGTTGTTCGATGGCATGCGGGATCTTCCTGGGTCAGGGCTCGAACCCGTGTCCCCTGCATTGGTAGGTGGATTCTTAACAACTGTGCCACCAGGGAAGCCCCTGGTACGTTGTTCTTGAACTTTTCAGCCTCAGCACTTATGAGGAAAAAAAAGTCGGTTGTTTATAAATTACCAAGTCTCTCGTATTTTGTTTTAGCAGTCAAAGAGCTGGCTGAGGAGAAATATCTGTGAGCTTGAAGACATATCAAGAGAAACCTTTAAATCTCAAAAGAAAAGAGAAAATGGGCAGGAAAGAAATCAACAGAACAGAGTAATCAATAATTGTGGAACACTGAAAAATGCTGTGACCTATACGTAATGGGTAAAGCAGGAGGAGAATAAAGATAACAAAGAACAGAAAATATTTTTTTAAATGACTGAGAATCTTCCCAAATGAATGTCTGACACTAAAACCACAACATCCAAAGTTAGAGGAACATATGAATAGTAAAGAAAACTGACCAATATCTCTCAGGAACATCAGTGCAAAAATCCTCAACAAAATATTAACAAATCAAGGGCTTCCCTGGTACCGCAGTGGTTGAGAGTCAGCCTGCTGATGCAGGGGACGCGGGTTTGTTTCCCGGTCTGGGAAGATCCCACATGCCGCGGAGCGGCTGGGCCCGTGAGCCATGGCTGCTGAGCCTGTGAGTCCGGAGCCTGTGCTCCGCAACGGGAGAGGCCACAACAGTGAGAGGCCCGCGTACTGAAAAAAAAAAAAATTAAGAAATCGAATCCAATAATATTTTGAGAGAATTTTGTATCATGAATGAGAGGGGATAATCCCAGGTATGCAAGGCTGGTTCAACATTCTAAAATCAAATAATTATATCCATCATATCAACACCCTAAAGAAAATCATTAGCATATCAATAGATTCAGAAGACCTTTGAAAAAATCTAACACCCATTCCGCATAAAAACTCTCAGGTAAAGAAATAGACTGGAGCTTTCTCAAGTTGATAACAAAGATCTACAGGAAACTTTTATCTTACATCATGATTAATGGTCAAAAACATGAAGGTTTTCCACTAAGTTCAAGTAAAAGCAAGGATGTCCCATTTCATGACTCCTTTTCCATATTTTCACTCCAAGTCCTTGCTAATGCAACAAGGCATGAAAGTAAATAAATACAGATTGGGTAGAAAAAAATGAAAGCCGCCTAAATAAAATGTGGACCAACATACTTTATGGACACCTCACCAAAGAAAATAGACACTATGCATATAAGTGTACAGAAGAATAATCCAGATTACATGCTGCCATGAAAAGGCAAATTAAAAATACAATTACATACCACTATGTAACACTTAGAATGGCTAAAATGTGAACAATGACAAGAAAAAATTCTGTAGGGGATGTGGAATAATAGGAAATGTCATTTGTTATTGGTGGAAATGAAAAATAATACAGCTACTTTGGTAGTCTGATTGACACTTGCTATAATATTGAACATTCCCTTACTGTACAATCCAGCAAGTGTTCTCATGGATATTAACTGAAAGTAGTTTAAAACATACTTCCAGATGAAAACCTGCATATGGATATTTATAGCACCTAATTCAATATTACCTAAATGTGAATGAAACTAAAGTGTCCTCCGATAGGTGAATGAAATGATATAGTATTAATATATTATGGGAGTGGGATAATATTGAGCACTAAGAAAGTAAGCTATCAAGCCATAAAAATATATGGGAATTCTTTTTTCTTTTGAAATATAGGTGATTTTCTTTATTTTTTAATTTAAATTTTATTGGAGTATAGTTGAATGCAATGTTGTTTTTGTTTCAGCTACACAGCAAGTGATTCAGTTACACATATGCATATATTCATTCTTTTTCAGATTCTTTTCTGATAAAGGTATTCCAAGAATATTGAGTAGAGTTCCCTGTGCTATACAGTAGGTCCTTGTTGCTTATCTATGTTATATATAGTAGTATTCGTATGTTTACCCCAAGTTCTTGATTTATCCCTACCCCCCACCTTTCTCCCTTAGGAAACCATAAGTTTGTTTTTGAAGTCTGTGAGTCTGCCTCTGTTGTGTAAGTTAGTTCATTTGTATCAAATTTTAGGTTCCACCTAGAAGTGATATCATACAATATTTGTCTTACTCTGACTTACTTCACTTTGTACAATCATCTCTAGGTCCATCCACGTTACTGCAATTGACATTATTTTCTTCTATTTTATGGCTGAGTCATATTCCATTATATATATGTACCACGTATTCTTTAACTATATTCATATATTGATGGACATTTTGGTTGCTTCCATGTCTTTGCTACTATAAAGAGTGTTGCAGTGAACATTGGGGAAGATGTATCTTTCGATTTATGCTTTCCTCCAGATATGCACACAGGAGTGAACTTGCTGGATCATCTGGTAGCTCTATTTTATTTTATTTTATTTTATTTTATTTTATTTTATTTTATTTCATTTCATTTCAATTTCCATTTTTTTTTTGGAGTATAGTTGATTTACAATGTTGTGTTACTTTCTGCTGCACAGCAGAGTGAAGCAGTCATACATATATCCAATCCTTTTTGGATTACTTTCCCATACAGGTCATTATAGAGTATTGGGTAGAGTTCCCTGTGCTATACAGTAGGCCCTTAGTTGTTATCTTTTTTATATATAGTGGTGTGTATATGTCAATCCCAATTTCCAATTTATCCCTCCCGCCTCCCCTTACTCTGGTAACCTCCATTCTGTGCTCCATAGTGACTGTTACCAATTGGTATTGCCACCAATAGCATAGTGTTGGTGGTACAGTGGTTAAGAATCTGCCTGCCAGTGCAGGGGACACAGGTTCAAGCCCTGGCCCAGGAAGATTCCACACGCCGCACAGCAACTAAGCCCGTGTGCTACAACTACTGCTTCTGCGCTCTAGAGCCCACAAGCCACAACTACTGAGCTCACGTGCCACAACTACTGAAGCCTGTGTGTCTAGAGTCTGTGCTCCACAACAAGAGAAGCCACCTCAAAGAGAAGGCTGCGTACCACAACGATGAGTAAACCCCGCTTGCTGCAACTAGAGAAAAGCCGTGCGCAGCAACGAAGACCCAACGCAGATTTTAAAATAATAATAATAAGTAGTAGGTTTCTCTTTTTTCCACACCCTCTGAAGCATTTCTTGTTTGTAGACATTGTGATGATGGCTATTCTGAGTGGTTCCACGTGATACTTCTTTGTACATCTGATTTGCATTTGCCTAACATAAAAGCAATGGTGAGCATCTTCATATGTGGTTTTTTTTTTGAACAGTGTGAGTAAAATTTACCCCTTGAAAAAGGGTTATTGAAAGATTGCCTTGCTTTGAAGGCTATTTCGTTTACCTACCCCAAGACATTTTTTGAGGGCTCTTGTCATTTACAGCTCCCCAGGCATTGTGAATATGAAGTGCCTATAAGGTTCAGTTTTAGAATTGTTATTATGGGTAACAGAAGGCAGCAGGAGTTCTACCGTCCCTCTCTGGTTACTGACACAACCTTAGATGTAGGGAAAGTCCTGTTCCTGGGTTTTAAATTAGAGTGGAATGTGCCTGACCAAACATGTAAGGGCTTCTGTCCCATCCCTTCTTCCCCCTTACCCTTCGTCCCCCGAACAACGACAACTCCCTGAAAAATCACCTGTTGAGGGAGGTGTCTTGTAGAGTCGGATGACCCTAATGAAGGAGTCGGGAAGTCGGGGCCCAGACACCAGGATATGTTGAGACGAGGTGATTTTCCAAATGTCATCCACCCCAGAGAGTCCACCATCCTTTGGGTGTCAGAGGGTTGGTTTAGTAGTATGAGGGCACACTTAGATCTGGAGATTGTGATCCCATGCAGAGGGGACCAAGTACTACATGTTCAAGGAGGGTGAATTAGCTGGCATATCCTCCTGAGGTCCTCAGGCCCACAACAATCCAGCCTTGGGACCAAATTGGGTCTGTGTCTAGGGATGTGACACTAGCATGTTCACCACGACTAAACGAATTTTGTGAATATTTTTCTTTTCTGTAATTTAATTTAAAATTTATAATGGAGTATAGTTGATTTACCATGTTGTGTTCATTTTTGATATACACCAACATGATTCATTTATACAGAGATGAGTATATATTCTTTTTAGAATTATTTTCCCATTGAGGTTACTAAAGTGTGTTGAGAAGAGTTCCAAGTGCTCTACAGCAGGTCCATGTTGATTACAAGTTTTCTCTCTGTAAATATGTATATACTAACTCCAACCTCATGATTTATGCCTCCAACACAGTTGGAGGTATGGTAACCACACCAGTTTGGTATGGTTTGGTAACCAGTTTAGTAACCATAAGTTTGTGTTCTAAGTCTGGGACTCTGTGTCTGTGTTGTAAGATAGTACCTTTGTATCAATTTTTAGATTCCACTGATATGTAATATCATATGATATTTATCATTGTCTGATTTATGACACTTAGTATGAATGTATCTAGGTCCTTCTGAGTGGCTGCAAATCACCTTATTTCATTCATTTCATGGCTGAGTAATATTCCATTGTACATATCTTCCATAATTTCTTTATCCATTCTTCCTCCCAAGGACTTTTAGGTAGCATCCAAGTAGAGGCTCTTGTAAACAGGGCTGCATACATTTTGGAGTTTCTAGGTCCTGTCAATTAACTTTTTTTCCAAGATACAGGCCCAGGAGTGGAAGCACCATATGCTCTGAAGCTCTGTTTTTTAGATTTTTAAGGCATCACCACCCACTTCTCCAGAGTGGCTGTTAGCAATTTACATTCCCAGCATCAACTTGTCAGGGTTCCCTTTTCTCCACGCCCTGTCCTGCATTTCAGGTTTTACACTCTGTGAGGTTGGCCATTCTGACTGGTGCGAAGTGATACCTCTTTGTAGTACTAATTTACATTGCCCACCTGTTTTGTTGCTCAGAAATGGAGTAAGGGTTTTTCCTGAATATATTAAGGAATAATGCATACGGCCTTTTTGGCAAACTGCATCATTGGTGATGTTCAGCAGCTTTGCATGTGCTTTAATGGCGAGTGCAAACTACCTCTTGAAATCCCTTTCCTGCAATTCTGCCTTGCTTACAAGGCCTTTATGAATACTTGGCTGAAGTAATGCCTCCATTAGAGGTGTCAGTTACAACCCTGCATGTTTGTGAATTGCAGTGCCCCTGAGCACCAGTTTTCAACTTGTTTATGGAAGCAGCCACAAAGAGGCAGGATTTCTACCGACCCATTCCGGTTACTGGGGCACCTGAAGGATTGGGAAATTCTTCTTCCAGATTAGGAAGCTAGAGTGGCATATGCCTGTCCAAACATCTAGAACTTGTGTCTCATTCCATCCCCCCTTCCCCTTCTTCACCCGGAAAATTCCAATCTGTGCAAAACCGGATGTTGAGTGTGCTGCCTTCCCAAAGTGGGGAGACTCCAAGGAAAGGAGCTGGAGGGGGGAACCCGAATACCAGGAGAAGTGGAGATGAGGTGACTTTTCCAAACTCTTCCTGAACAGACAGTGTAGCATCCTCTGGATGTCCCATTCGGGTTTAAGCTGTAGTAATGGTTGCCTGCATGTGGAGATATGGGACCTATGATATGGGGACCAGGCAGTATTACTCTAAATGTGCTGCATTTGCTGTCCCATACTCACCAAGCCTCTCAGACCCACGAGTGTAGAGCCTTAGATCCCACCCAGCTGCGTGTCTAGATGTGGTCAGTCCAGGTTACATCACAGCCCTTGAACAAATTTTGTAAGAATTTCTCTCTCACACACTGTCTTTTTTTGTTGTTGTTATTTAATTTTATAATGGAATATAGCTGATTTTCAATACTTTGTTTCTTCCTGCTCTACATCTATGCACTTGATTCACTTAAAGGGAGACATCAATAAATTCTTTTACAGATTCTTACCAGTCTTATATATCCTTTTCCAGTGACAACAGTGTGCTGAGTCCAGATCTTTGAGCTATACAGTAGGTCCTGTCGATTACCTATTTCGTTTATGGAACCATATCTATGCTAATTTCAACCTCCTGGTTTATGCATCACCCCACCCCACCTTTCTCCTTTAGCAGCCATAAGTGTGTTTTCTAAATGTGTGACTCTGTTTCTGTTTTGTAATTGAGTTCATGTGTAGCCATTTTTAGATACCATCTATAAGTGATACCTTATGATGTCTCTTTTTATGTCTGACACGTCACTTAGAATGATCGTACCTCAGTCTCCACGAGTTGCTGCAACTGGCCTTATTTCATTGATTTACTGGCTGAGTAATATCCCATTGTACATAAGTACCACATCTTCTTTATCCATTTTTTCCTTCTAAGGACATGTAAGTTGTACCCAAGTTGAGGCTTTTCTAAACAGAGCAGCACTAAACGTAGGCTTGCTTGTGTCTGTCGATTTTTTATTTTCCCAAGATATACGCCCATGAGTGGAAGTGCCCTATGCTCTGTAGCTCTATTTTTTAGATGTTTTAGGAAACACCATACACTTCTCCAGATTGGCCGTTGGCAATTTACATCCCCCCCATCAGTGTAACAAGGCTCCCTTTTCTCCATGGCCTGTCCTGCATTTCTGGTTTTCACACTTTTTCAGGATGGGCCTTTTGACCCATTCGAAGTGAGACTTCTTTGTAGCGCTGATTTGATTGCCCACTTGCTTGGTTGGCCAAAAAGGGCATATGCGTTTTTTCCTGAATATATTTCCTGAATATATATTTCCTGAATTAGCCTTTGGTTAATTCTTTTTCCTGATTGGAAATTAAAGTGACATGTGCCTGTCTAAACAACTACAGCTAGTCTCTCATTGGTTCTCCCTCTTCCCCTTCATCCTCCAGAGAAATTGCAAACTGTTTGAAATAGGAAGGTAAAGGTGCTGATTCTCCAACTGGGGAGATTGTTAGTAAAGTGGCTGGAATGGTGAACCCAAGCACCAGTAGATGAAAAATGAGGTTCGTTTTAGAAACCTTTCCCGATCACACGGTGTACCATCCTCTGAGTTTCCCATGCATGTTTTAGCTATAGGAAGATTCCCTTGAACCTGGAGATTTGGGATCCATGGAATGGGTACCATGCAGTATTATTTTAAAGGGTCTGCATTTGCTCACCCAACCTCACCAATCGTCTCAGCCCCAAGAGTGTCCAGCCTTATGTCTCATCCAGCTGTGGGTGTAGACGTGGTCAATCCAGGTTGCCTCACAGACCCTGCACGAATTTTGTAAGAATTTCTCTCTCTTTCACTGTCTTTTTTTTTTTTTGTAATTTATTTTTATAGTGGGGTTTAGCTGATTTTCACTGCTGTGTTTATGCCACTTTACATCCACTTGATTCACTTACAGAGAGATATCAATAAATAGTTTTTAAGATTCTTACTAGTCAGATATATTCTTCTGCGATGAATAGTGTGTGTTGAGTCCAGCTCATTGAACAAGGAGTAGGTCGTGTCTACGACATATTTGGTTTTTGGTACGGTGTCTGTGCTCATTTCAAAGTCGTGTTTTATGCGTCACCCCACCTCACCTTTCCTCTTAAGCAGCCATAAGTGTGTTTTCTAAATGTGTGACTTTGTTCTGTTTTGTAATTCAGTTCATGTGTAGCGATTTTTCGAAACCCCCATAAGTAAGATCTTATCATCAGTTTCTTTTTCTGTCTGAATCATTGTACCTAAATCCACTCATTATGATGCTACTAGCCTAATGATATTGATTTCATGGCTGAGTGATATTCCACTGTACATAAGTACAACTTCTTTGTCCATTTTTCTCTTCCCTGGGATATTTAAGGTGTACACAAGTCGAGTTTCTTGTAAACAGAGCAGCCCCAAACTTTGGGGTGCCTGTGTCCTGTCGGTTTTTGGCTTTCCGAACATATATGCCCATGAGTGGAAGTGCCGTATGCTCTGTAGCTCAGTTTTTTAGATGTTTTAGGAAGCACCAAACACTTCTCCAGTGTGGCCGTTGGCAATTTACATCCCACCCATCAGCGTAACAAGGCTCCCTTTTCTCCATGGCCTGTCCTGAATTTCTTGTTTTTATACTTTTCCAGAGGCCCTTTTGACAGATCCGAAGTGAGCCTTCTTGTAGTCCTGATTTGCATTGCCTGCTTGTTTGGTTGGCAAAAAACGTATACGCCCTTTGTGGCCAACTGCATCTTTGTCGATATTCTGACGCTTTTCATGTGCTTTAAAGGCGAGTCCAATCTACTTCTTGAAAACTGTTTCCTGAAATTCTGTCTTGCGTTCAAATCCTCTTCGTTGCCTTACCTCAATATATTTTTGGACGTTAGTTATCACTTATAACCCTGCAGGTTTGTGAAGTGCAGTGGCCCCTGAGCTCCATTTTTCAACTCGCCTTTTTGGGAGCTGACTGCAAAACCGCAGGATTGCTTCAGGCCCTATTCTGGTTCCGGTTGCGGGGGTGGGGGGGTGGGGGGGCGGGAGGGCAGGCTGAGCCTTTGTTTATTTCTTCTTCCTCATGTGAAATTAGAGTGACATGTGGGGCTTCCCTGGTGGCGCAGTGGTTGAGAGTTCACCTGCCGGTGCAGGGGATGCAGGTTCGTGCCCCGGTCTGGGAAGATCCCACTTGCCACGGAGCTGCTGGGCTTGTGAGCCATGGCCGCTGAGCCCGCGGGTCCAGAGCCTGTGCTTCGCAGCGGGAGAGACCACAGCGGTGAGGGGCCAACGTACCGCAAAAAAAAAAAAAAAAAAAAATAGAGTGACATGTGCCTGTCCAAACACCTAGAGCTAGTCTCTCATTGGTTAAATAGCAAATTTTACTTAAAATTTAAATAGCAATTTTTCCTTAAAATAGCAATTTTAGTTCATTACTTCTTAAGATTTTCTTGACATGGGTATCACCTCCTGGGAGCCCTCCCCATCCACCCAACCTGCCACTGGGTGAAGAACTCATGCTTCATCCCAGGACTGGAGTGAGTGGCTGCATTTGGCAGCGGGGGGTCCTTCCCCTGCCTCTCCCCCAGACCTCTGCTTGCCTGGCCCCTCTGGCCCTGGTGACACAAGGATGCTGAGCTCTGAACATCCTGGCTGGGAGTAAGAGAGGAAGAAGGCTTGTGATGCATTTCTGACCACCAGTTACTGTAAGTGGCTGCTGGTCTCAATGCACAGGAGCACAGAGGCACACGCACAGACACTCAGCATGCACGCAAACACACAACTTTAAAGAGAGGCCTCAGGAGCTGGCAGGGCTCCTTTAAGAGCTAGGGGACCAGATACTGGGCATTGGGGTGGGGTGCACCTCTTCTTTCCTGAGACTGGGCCATTGCCTAGGATTTGGCTGAGGCGGTGGTGGGCAGGCTGGAGGGGTGGGGCATGGTGGGGGAGAGACTGAGGGAGGGCTGCCTTGAGAGGGTGCTTTGGGTGAGGAGGGAAACCTGCTTGGCAGCGTCTGAGCTCTAGGCAAATTTGGGGCAATTAGGCTGTGTGGATATTGTGGGTTTTCTTACTTTTATCTTTAAAAGGTTTAAAAACTAACATTATAGATGTGGTAGAAGGGACAAAGCTTCTCTCCGTGATTGACAGCAGGGGCTGATGGGGACCAGAAGCTCCAGGAAGTTTTTTTAAATTTATGCACATTTATATAGATGCCATTATTCATGAGTCCCAGAGAAGCAGGAAGCAGCAGCAGGAAGCAGCTGGCACACAAACACACACGTGTGTGCACCACACACAGTCACTGCAGTTTCTTTGACTATGGAAGCAGCAGTCTCCACCCCATTCAAACCACTCCACCAAAAATAAAATGAAAAGAAACTTTCCTTCAGAATAAGGCCACCCAGTAACTTGTGACCTCCTAACCAGAAAACAAAAACAAAAACAAGCTAACATCAGCTATAAGGCTGGCAGTGGCCATTTTTTTTGTCCCCGCAGAGGCATGACATGCTGTTTTGAACACTGAGACAGGAGGGCCACATCACTTTCCCTCACAAACACTGCAGATGGTTGTCTTCAAGTCGGTGCAGTTCTGTGCCAGCTCCTACTCTGATACACAGAGAGTAGTTGGGGTGGAAGGTATTCACCCCTGTCTTGCTCTAATATGCCCTCTAGGCAGTGGGTTTAAGTAAGCCTGCAAAAATTCTGGAGCCAATCTCAGGTGGGGCTGAGCACCAGGTGGGACCTCGGGACCCAGGGTATCTGCTTTAACCCTCCTGCCTAGAAATTATTGACCTCCAGAGATATTATTTTAACTCTAAGGAGAGGTACACTGTATATCATCTTCCACTGTGATAAAGGGGTTCAAATCCCTAACTACCCACCCCACATCCCAAACTCCCCCCACACACACACACCCCAACTAAAGCACAGCCAGGGGCACAGGCATGATTTGGCCGTGAGGCCCCTCTGGAGGCCCAGGGTGTGAACAGCTGCACAGAGGGCTGTGTGATGTGGAGTCAGCACCTTAGGAGGTGGGAAGCAGGCGGTGAGCAGAGGAGGAAGAAGCTCCGGGTCCCGATGGATCAGAAGAAGGAAAAGGGGAAGAGGTAGTAGGGAAACAGGTAGAAAAGAAAATAAAGCACAACCAGAAAGAGACAGAGAGCAGAAAATGTAAAAAAGAAGAGAATGGAAAGCGATAGAGGCAAAACAGAATGTGGGCAACCACACAAATCAGGAAGAAGACAGAGCAAAACGAGGGAAGGAAACAGAAAAGAGAGTGAGATGATTGGGGAAGGATGTGAGCAGGGAGAGAGGGGACAGGATGAGAACATCTGAGGATGTCATGAAACTTCTGTTAAGAAGAGGAATGGGCACTCATGGGCAGAGCCTCACCCTACAAACTACAAGGCCATGTACATGCTGTCAGCCATGTAAGCTAGCAGGTTCATGGCGGTCAAGACGGCCACAGCCAGTCGTTGGTCCCAGATGCACAGCGTGGAGCGGAGCTCATCACTGCAGCTCACATCCCTGGACCACTTGGGCTGCCTGCCGAAATTCTCGTCAAACTGGTAGAGCTGCCAGAGGACCAGGCAGTACTGTAAAGGAGGACGGAGAGCACAGTCTGCTCCACCGGGAAACTGGGGTAGGGGATGGGTAGCATTGTTTCATTGTCGCAGTCACCCATTCACAATGAAGTTCACGGTCCCCAGGATGAAGCAGATAGAGTACACAGCCACACAGCATATCAGGGCTGGCTGTTGTAGGTGGTACAAGTCAGTGTTACTGATGAAGCCAAACATGACACAGGCCACATGGTTTTCCAGCCTCCTGATCACACCTCCCAAAGTGGGCAGAAATCAGTACATATCGCCAGGCCGGACACAGACCTAGGCCTCTTTGGTGGCATGAAGCATAGAAGCCACGCCTGAGAATGCAGTGGCGGTGATGGCATGATTTTGGGCGGGGCCCTGAGGCAAGTACTGGATGTAGGTGATGCCGAAAATGATGGAGGCTGAGAGGCAGACAAAGGGAAAGTAATAGGCATAGGAGTAGAGAAAACCATCCCAACGGCAGAGGGAAGCGCGACTGGAATACACATAACTAAATTATAAGGATGATGAGGGTGACGGTGAAGCAGAAGCATCAGACAAACATGGACCAGTTACCTATGCCCCCTTCAGAGTGTCTTCACTGGCCACCAGCGAGAAGGGCACACAGGTGGAGAGCAGCTGCCCCAGGCAGAGGAAGAAGCCCACGATGGTCATGGAGCCCAGGCCTGAGGACAAGCACATGGTCATTCAGGTCACCGTCACCAGTACAGCAGGGGTCTTCGCTGAGAACCCACCAGAGAAAGATCTGGCTCCAGAAGCTGATTAAGTCAGACACCTGGAAACATCTCAGGAGTCTGTGGTGGCTGAGGCTCAGGATGTGTGGAGTTTGAACCACTGACTCAGACACTCGGGTAACAGCACAGCCACTCCAGAATGGTTCACCCCACCTATCACCCTTGGCCTCGTCAGGAGATTAGTCTTATCCCAAACCTCATAGCTTGGTGGGGTCTGGCCTCAAACCATGAACATTTTAGGTCTCTCTGTGTTGTGTGCCATTATCTACAGAGACACAGGGTAGGATGGTCCTTATCTATAACCCCAAAGCTTCAAGGCTCTGAAATGGAAAAAGAACTTTTAAAAAAATTCATTTGGTAAGAAAATTTGACCTGAACAGACATGAGACAATTTATTATGGTCTGTACTTATTTCACTTTGTGTGAATGTTCAAAAGTTCAGTTGCAGAAATACTAATGTGTTTGATTAAAAGGAGCTTTCAGGCCCCAGTGGGGTGTTATGTCCTACAGAGTAGTTGCACCATGTTACATGATTGAAGCTGAAAAATTCTGAATTCTGGATCATATCTGACCTGAAATGTTTCAGAAAATGGATTGTGGATTGTACTGCTGGCCCCATTTTACAGATAAGAAAACTGACTCTTGGGGAATCAAGTGCCTTCCCTAAGGATGCATGGCTAGAAAGTGGGAACCCCAGATAAAAATGCCAAAGCTGTGGGTTTGAATGTTTGCTCTAAGCCCAGCATTTAAGCAGCGCCCATGGGTGGTAGGCCAGGACCAAAGCTCGGGGCTCTGGGACCCAGGACACACCTTCAGAGCCATGGGTTCCTTCCACAGCAACCTGAAGAGACACATGTCCTGGCCTTTCCTCCCTGTAGCCATCACTAGAAGGAGCTGCCATCTGAGGTGACCCAGCCCCACTCAGAGGAGGGCAGCTTCAGAGGAGAACAGGGATAATCCATGGGGTGAAAGCAAGGCAGTGGGGACAAGATGATATGTGAAGTAGGAACTGTTTTGAATCCCCTCCCCCCAAATTTTTCCTTAACATGTGACTTTTCCCTATTTGGGAAAGAAGACACCAACCCAGCATTACTCCAAGAAGGAGCATCACGGGGGAACCAAACAACAAAGTAATATGTTTGGCTGTTAAGTACCAAAGCTGCCATCCAGGTGCAAGTCTGGAAAGATCTAGGAGTAGTACTGCCTGAGCGAGGATTTTTCTGGCCTGGGAGACTGGTTAGCAGCTTCCAAAGCAGGAAGGAGGGATTGGAAATGAACAAGGATGTTGTGTCTGGATGCTGATGTGGAGCCTTTCAGGGCATCCCAGGGAGGGGATGGAGCATGGACGGATGATAGGCCCCCTTTTAAGGGCAGGAGCTGAAAGAGGAGGCACCTGCTGGCCCTCTGGGAGGTGACAGCCCTGAGAATGCACCCGGGACTGGGGCGGGGGCGGCAGAGTGGAGATGAGCTGGAGAGGATTCCGAGGTCTGAGTGGCCCCGAGGCAGCCCAGTAGGTGTCTTCTGATCCAGAAGGGATGCAGGCATTCAGCCAACCTTCCCCATGGAGGAGGGGCCTGGAATGGAACTGAGAGAGGGAAGACGGGGGCCTAAAGGGGTTTCAGGGTTGGGACAGGGGACACATGGCGAGCATGGCAAGGACCATGAGACCAGGGAATCGCCCAGGTCACCTGCCCAATACGGTCCCGCCTGCAGGGCTGCAGTCCTGCCTCACACAGGGCCTCCTGCAAGGGTCCCAGGGTGTGGGGGACTGAGAGCTCCTCCCCAGCCGGCTCCGTCCTCAAGGACAGGTGCCCTGTTTCACAATGACTATTGGCCTAGAGGCGCCCCCAGGGCTTAAGGGCCAGCACCCTGAGCCTGCAGCCAGCTTCCTGCCAACAGGGGCCTTGTCACCTCTGCTGATAATAAACCCTGGGAAAAGCTGAGGCTGGAAAGAGAAACACAGAGCAAACCCCGAGAACCTACCTGGACTCACAAGGCTCCTTCTGCCCCAGTTGCCAGCGGAGCCCTGGAGCCTGCTGGCCTTCCAGTGGGCACTGCCAGGGGTGGGGTGTGGGCAAGAGACACTGGATTTAAGGGAGGCTGGGGGTGTCACTCTGACTGTCCCCGAGTTTGTTCCCAACTACTTCCCAAACTGACTCTGCGATTTACACCTAAGGCTAAATGACAGCTTTGGATGCATTTAACGCCACAGAGGGAGAGCTTGGAGAAGGAGAGGCATGGGGGTTCCAGCTGTGTGGCCCTGGGTAAGGCATGTGCCTCTCTGGGCCTCAATTACCCACCCTGTCAGAGCACACCTTAGACATGGCTGAGCTCTGCCTGCCCAGCAGCCAGGCATGTGGACTCGGAAGACAGTGAGCCGGGAAGGTCGTGGCCAGGACAAAGGAAGGAAGGAGGAGGGGAAATGGGCACCCAGAGTTACAAGGAGGCTGTTGAGTGCATCTGAGGGCCTGGCACATGACACACTCAATATATGCCAACTACCTGTTCCCCTCTTTCCCTCCCCCTCAAAGAGGACCCAGGGCTTCCCTGGTGGTGCAGTGGTTGAGAATCCGCCTGCCGATGCAGGGGACATGGGTTCGTGCCCCGGTCTGGGAAGATCCCACATGCCGCGGAGTGGCTGGGCCTGTGAGCCATGGCCGCTGAGCCTGCGCGTCCGGAGCCTGTGCTCCGCAACGGGAGAGGCCACAACAATGAGGCCCGCAAGAGGACCCAGAAGGCCCTGACCTCACTCTGTTCATAACACATGCAAGCTTGATTTGCTCCAGATTAGGGGTTGCAGACCTGTATGTAGTGGAGGTGGCCCACAGATGTTTTTGGTTTTCCTTCACAGTGTTTTCTGGAAGAGATGGTGTAGAATTGGTATTATTTCTTCCTTAAGTGTTTTAATTTCACTTGAAAATCCAGATTTCCTGCTCCTTTGGAAGCCACAGGAGACCTGGTATCACTGGTTTGCCTTCCCTTGGTGGTGCAGGTGGCAGTTGGGAGGTAGATAAGCAGCTGCTACACCCTTTACTTTATACAGGTTTTCATTCTCATCTTTGTTGATTATTTTACATATTTTTCTCATTCTCATGTATAAGTGACATAAAGCAGGACTCTGATCATATCTCATGTGCCCGGTTTCCCCTCTTCAGCGTGGCCAGGCTTCCTTCCTGCTCACAGGCACGTCCACTCCTCCCTCCAGGGAGCACCCATGTCCTCAACGTCATATACAGCTTTCAACACATTTCACGTGCTCTGACATCATATTTAGACATATATGTACCTACATGCAGACATGTTTGTAGGGCATACCTGTATCTTTTTTTCCTGTTTTATAAACATGAGACTGTGTCATGTTCACTGCATTGTGCTTTTCTACCACCCCCAACAGATGCAGCTGGTCCTCTCCAGTGGGCCTTAGTCCTCTCCATCCCCTGTACTTATTTCCTCCCCTCTTGTGAGTGTTTGGACTGACCACCCTTCTCTAACCAGTGGATCCTCCCCTGTGAGTCTCAGACGCTGGGGGGAGCACAAGATTATGACAAAACATCCCTGGATCCATGTGACCAGCATGCTTTACAGCAGGAGATCAGTAAGCTTTTCTGTAAACTTTTATGAAATATGATAAAGATTATATTTTTCATTTCTGGTATCTAGAATATAGGAAGAACTTCTACAACTCAATAAAAAATATTCACAGAACCCAGGGAGAAATTGGCCAGACTTCTTAAGATATTTTAGCATGTTTTATTGATTTAAATGTGAAATTTTAAAAAATATTTCCTTAGATATCATACAATTGTAATTTTTAAATTTTACTTTGGTACTTTACCCTCTACTCAAATTTGAGTCTTGCTCCCGGGCTTCTTGGTCTATGAGGATGGCTTCTGTCTTCGAAAAATGAAAATTATTGTAAGAGATAAATTGTTTACATGCATTAAATTCAGCTAATCAGTAATTGTGCTGTTTCCCCCAAATTTATAAATTGTACCAATCAATAGTTGTGCTATATTGGAAAATGGGAGTTAATATAAGAAATAAATGATTTAGTTTAAATGGCATAGACTGATTGAAAAAACTAGCCTGAAATATTTTGCAGAGACATCTGTGATGTATGAATGTAGGGGAAAAACATGAAAACATGCTCAAAATCGTTAGTAATCAGAGAAATGCAAATTATAAACCAATGAGATATCACTACACACCATAAATATATACAATTATTATTTTTTTAAAAACAGTGAGCACTAAAGCAGGAAGCAGGATTCAGTGCCAAGTTGTAGAGGATCTTAATTTTCACAAGGAGAAGTATGAATTTTATCCTTTGAGAAACAGAGATTTTTGAAAAGGATAATTATATGATTTAAAAAATAAAGTTTCAGAAAGTTTAATTTCACATATGTGCAGAGAATGGCTCATTTAATAAAAATGACAAAACAAAAAAATGTAAATAAAAAGCATAGTGCCTTCCTTTATTTGCATGGAAGTATTAAAGTCGTTAAAATTACTGATGGTGTAGGCTAAATAAGCAAATCTGATTGTCCAATTGACATGTTTAAAAAGTTGGGACCGAATTATCTTGCAGAAACTCTAGGAGTTTGTTCCACAGTTTCATTACTTTTACAGGACCTTCCCCTCAACAACATTTTTACTTTGTATGAAACAATGGTCGTTGACAATCAGCTCCCATGTTGTCACATAAGAAAAGTAGTAATTTTCAATTTAATATGTTAGTCTTTCTGTAATTCACACTTTTTACCTCTTCACTAAGCTGTTTAGTTTTGCTAACTTTATTTTTTGTCTTTGGCAAGACCTTCTCGATGAAGGAAGCAGTGCATTGATTCACTGGCCCAACCTCCTTCATCTGGGTCATTACTTTTCCTGCCACTGCAGCTGTGCCATCAGAACACACTCCTACACTAAAACTCCAAGCCTCACTGACTGACTCTGATCATACTCTTGGACGTTTCAACAATGTCAAGTTGCTATAAAAGTTTCTAAATGCTCCCTCTCACTCTCTGTACTTAATCTCATTGTGTACCAGGAACAGTTTGCAACCAGCTCTAATCCATGAACCACACATTGAGGAGCACTGTACAGGGCTCTCTCTGCGAAATGATAGATGAACCCAGGGTTGAGGTATAAGGTAGAGAGCCGAACTAAATTTCTTAAGAGGTCCCTCCACCCAGGGATGCCCTGGTCCTGTAGTTTGGGAAGGAGACAATCTGGGGAAATTAAATGTTCAGAGAGGCTACCAAATCTTTCTGAACATGCTTCTCCTGATGCCGGGGGACGTCACTGCTCCAGACAGACAACCCAGAGAGAATCTCAAATCCGTGCTCCCTCACTTACTCTGTTTGGTTCAGCAATATTAGGAAACCCTACTTCTTTGGGAATTACAAGGGAGCCCCTTGGAAACCCTTAACATTTTCTGGCACAGGTATCCCTTTGAGAATATGACTATCCCAGAAATACATGTGCACATAAAATCAAAATATTGCGTTCAGTTACAGGGCTCTTATAGACTTCCTATAATCTATCCCAGGGCATTCAGTGGACCCATGGGTCTCAGGGTAGGAAGCTGGCCTTGGAGGAATAAGCCAGGTGATTCCTGCACTACCTTTTCCTCAGGTGTGGGTGAGCAGAGTCCTGGGTTCAAAACTTGTGGTTCCCCCCAAATGCCAGAGGTCCCCAAATAGAGAAGAGAGTCCTCTGGAGGCAGGGAAAGGAGTCTGAGTCCTGACAATGCTGCCCCACACTCATCATCGTGGTCCTCTTTTCCTTATATGACTCAGGGAGTTCTGGGAACCCCATCACATGACCCTAAGTAGGTGACTATTGAAACCTTTGGGAAAGGTGGATTGCTGTTGTATTCTCAAATACTTGGATTAAACCCCTTCCAGAGAGTTGATTGTGGTCTGGAATGTGCATTCTCAGGAAATGAGGAGCTCCCGAACCAGGGCTCTGCTGAGCGAGCGGCATTTCTCACAGTAAGCAGGAGAAGCCAGGGGCAGGGAGAACTGAGCAATGTTTATGGGAGAGAGAGGGAAAGTCAGAGAGAGAGATGAAGAATCTGGCAGGGAAAGGCCTTCCACAGCCTTGGGTACATTAAGCATTTGGGACTCAGTGGGAAGCCATTGTTGAGATGTAATCAGGAGACTAACATTCACTTGCAATGAAGCCTCTGGGATTTCCCCCCAGATAGGAAAGCGTCAGATATCCAATGAGGGGGGCTCCAAAAGTGAGAGAGGGACCCTGAGCTCAACCCCACTGGCAAAGCAGTCTCCAGGTGCCGGCAGGCGTGTGCTGGGGCCTGGGAGCTCACCGAGGTGGAAGGGCCCAGGGAGGCGGGCTGGACACTAGGAGCTGCGGCCACACGTGGGCCCTTCCAGCTCAGCGGATGTTCATGAAGCACCTGCTCTGGGCCAGGCTGGACCAGAGGCTGAGCACCCGGGCGAGCAAGGCCCGACCCATCCTTGAGAAACTTGTGGTTGAACAGAGGGTGGCCTGAGACCTGAACATCAGCACATCTGTGGGGCGTGTCCACAGAGGGGAGGGCAGCTGTCCTGGATCAGGGACAGAGGACGGGGGACAGGCAGGACACCAGGTCTGAGTGGAGTGTGACGGGGGCGTCTTAGTGGAGAAGGATTCTTGTGAGATGTTGATACAAAAACCCCAGCACCGTGCTTGTATAACCAAGCCTCTCATAGCTTAAACAGCCACCATATGTCAATAACTGGTGATTATTCCCTAGACCACAGGCCGATCTAGGAGAGCATCCGTCATCTGCTGCAGGACCCAGCCTCTGAAGGAGGGGTGTGTGTAGTGTACTGCAAGAAGGGTCCAAACCGGAGCAGTGGCTGCAAATTAGAATCAGTTGCTGAGTCGTTCTTTTAATCCCTGCCTGGGTCCTTCTTAGGCTCCACTGAACAGAATTGGTGGGGTGGGGGAATGGGCCTGGGGCAGAAACCTGATAGTATTTTCACCTCGAGAGGTGAGTCTGAATCCAAAGCCATTGGAATCCCTTGAGGAGATTTTTCAGCATCCCCAGTACCTGACTACCGTGTTCTGTTCTCACACTGGACGGGGCACCAGTATCACCTGGAGGCTGCTGGGCCCCATCCCAGAGATTTTTGATTCAGCAGATCTGGGTGGAACCCAGGAATCTGCATACCCAACAAGTTCCCCCTTGATGTCCTGCTGCTGGTCCAGGGACCACACTTTGAGAAGCACTGCCCAAGCATCAGCGATTGTGATGTACAGCCACGGATGAGCCACTGGCCCAAGGGCTGAGCACCACCAGGTGGACACCTGTCATGGATCCAGCCTTGCCCCTGCCACCGCCTTTGGCTGCCTTTTTGTGCAGAGAGAGGGCCACAGCCCTGCAGGAAGTGTCCTAAATAGTCCACTGCATTGATGAGGGACTCAAGGTGAGGTTCAGAACCCAAAGGATTCAAATCCAGGTTCATCTGACACCAAAATCCTGTAATTTTCACTCAGAGTGCTTTACAAAGGCAGCCTCCCATTTGCAGCACTGACCTCTGGGAACCTGGTCTGGGAGGACGGAGAGGTACAGCCTGAACTCTCAGGGTTCTTCCCTGCTTTGTCTCTAGGGTTTAGGATCATTACCTCTGCTGTTATGATTTTTATGAACCTTGGAGGCTGCTGGGTGTGGCTGAATGTTTGGCTGTGCTTGGCCACCAAGTGGAGCCATTGGGCCGTCTCGCCCCCAGGCTGCCTTGTAGTCAGAACCAGTGGGATGGACACTGGCAGGAGGTGTGAGGGGCTGGGTCTTTAACATGGTTAGGCGGCTGCTTCAGGGACCCTCTAGATGCCCTGGCTCAGCCACTGAGCTGAGGCTCAGAGGGGGCTAGTACAGTGGTATAGCCTGGCCTGGAAGGTGAGCCCAGGCTTCCTGACTCCCAGCCCAAGTTTCCTTCCAGGGCTTCAGGCTTCCTTGAAAGGAGAGGAACAAGGATTCCCAGAGGAAAAGCTTTCCCAAAGGAAATCTCTAACCAGACCTCCTGCTTCTGGCTCTGGGGTATGGATGCCCCCAGGGGAGAGAAAAGCTGGGGAGGCCCCCCTACCTCCCAGGTGGGCCCTGAGGTGAGGGTCAGTCCCCAGAGAGCAGTGTGTGCTGTGGCCCCGGCCCCTCTCCCGGGCTCCCTGCCTCCTGCCCAGCCAGCTTCTCAGTGGAGGGAAGCACAGTCACGTGGGAGGCACATGGTTTGATGCTCTAGAGAGACCCAGCTTCAGTCAGCCGACCTGGCTTGAGTGTCTCCCTCTGTGAGCTCAGGGCTCCCGGACATCAAAGGGGATGAGAAGGGGACTGAGATCCCATAGGCAGGGTGTCCAGCCCCGGGCTGGGGGTGGTGGAGACCCATAAACAGCAGCATCACCACTGATCCTAATAAAAGGAAGAGGTGGTCCTGCTCCCCCTCTAGACTCCTGCTCTGCCTGGGTCCCCACCCCCCTGGGGTTGATGCCTGCAAATGCTGGGTTTATTCACTGAGGTTGTGAAGGAGGGAAGCAGGGAAGGTGATGTTTGTTGAGTACCTGCTTTGCGACTAGTTCTGTGATCGGTGCTTCAAACACATCATCTTACAACTGTCCTCCAGGGACCCTGCCTAGGGCTGGTTTACTTCCCATATTACCTTTAGGAAAACAAGCCTGGATCCTGAGCCCAAGCTCTGTCCTCCCCAGCAGACCCGCTCCTGGTGGCCCAGAGCAGCTCCTCAGAGAGCAGACCTGGGACACACCCAGGAACCCTGCTGTTACCTAGTGGCTCTACTCATCCCTGGGCAAGTCTCACCTCAGTCTCCTCCTCTGTAAAATTGGGATATTAGTCCCAACTCCTGTAGCCATCATAGAAACAAATGGGGCCATGGTGAAATCTGCCCCAGTCTGGTCAGGCATCAGCTGGAATCTCCTCCCCATGAAGACCACTCCCTCCTGGTCTTCTGCCCTCAGATCTGAAAAGCGTAGGTCAGGGTCCATCCCAGGCAAGAGGGAGAAAGGAGAGCTGGGCTTCTCAGCACCACCTTGCCTTCCGCTCTCTTCTTCTCAATCCCTTTAGCTGCCCCACTGTGCTTCCCCAGGTTAGTGTCCAGTCCCCTTTGCCCCCCAGTCCACCGATCACCTTCCATCTCCCCCACTGCTGCCGGCATCCTGCCCTGAGCCGTACTCCTGGGCCACGGGGAGGGCACACGTCCTTATGTTGTCCCTCATCTCAGCTCACAGAGCACCTGCCCTGGTGCCCTTCCCAGTCCCTCAACACCCTGGGGACTGTCTCTGCTCCAGGGCAGGAGGTCCCATGTGTGACTCTGCTGTCCTGGGTGGAAACAAACAATCCCTGAGACCATGATAGACCCTGGCAGCATGGCAGCGTGTGGACGGGGAGGAGGAGCAGGCAGTGGGGGGTCTCGAGCCGGGTGGGGTCCATTTGGCATCACAGTCACAGCCAGGCACTCATGCCACATGCTCCCACCTGAGCCCGTGGGAAGGTCCTGCCGCTTCCCCTCCTGCCCCAGGTGGGCCTGCAGGTGAACCTAGAGAGGCAGATGGTGATGAGTATGGTCAGGGCTCACAAACCAAAGGCCTCAGGGGTCTGTCCGGGAACAAGTGAGGGACCCAGGCCTGATATTGGTCAGAACTAGGAATGCAGGCCCAGCTGACCTTGGCTGTGCAGAAACCCTGGCCCATGGGAACATCTTCAGGGCTGTCTCTGGACCACAGGCCACCAGGTTGAGGCCTGAGCCCTACTCCACCTCCCACCTGCCACCTGACTCCTTTCACCTGGGGGCTGTGGACCCTTGGCCTGGATATGTCCAAGGACAGATGATTCACTGTCTCCTAAGCCCTGCTCAGAGGGAGGGGTGAGGTCCCTGATCTATACACACAGGGCTTCCCCACTGAAGCTTCCAACCAGGATAAATCCAGTGTCACCTCTACATGGTGACCTGTCACCCATCTTCACATCATCTTCATGTCTCCTCTCTCAACCCTGAGTCTCCGACTTTCCAGGTTAAACATCCCCAATTTCTCCAATGTTTCCCCTCATGTGGAGCCTGGCCAATTTCCCCTCTGCCCCTCCACCCACCCCAACACTGGCCTCCCCATCCCTTGTCTGCCCAATTCCCCAGCCCCATTCTCAATGGATGCTTAACAAATGAGTCAAATAGACACCAGGACTCAGTTGAGCCCAGAGGACCAGCAGCATCCTCCAGCCCAAGGCTGGCTTTGGAAAGACCTGTACGTTCACGGGGCTCTGGCAGAATGGACTACCACAGAGGGACGCGATCACCTTCTGCCCCCTCACCCTGAAGGCATCAAGCGGAATCTGGGGTGTTTGGAAAGGACAGTCTAGAGTGGCCCTGCCTCTCTGAGCTCACCTGGGTCACCTCTGACTCACACCTGTTTGCAGCTGGAATGAGGAAGGGATTGGAAAGGGTGCCCACCTCTGTCAAACCCCGTAGCCTTCCCTCCTTCCTTCCCTCCTCTGCCCACAGCCCAGCCCGAATGGAGAAAAGAACTTCTATACAGGGAAAGGATTCTCTACCCTGACCTGCTAACTGTCTTCAGGTACATATCCCGCCCCTGCTCCCCAGAGCCCGGCCCCATTCAAAGATCTTGGAAGGCGAGGATGCAGCCCAGTCCGGTTGCAGGAGTGGTACGAATGCTGCCTGCTTCCTGTCCAGCGTGCTGCGGGCTGAGCCTGGCACCGCGCCCAAGAACCTTACTCACTCGTGGAACAATTTCACCTCTATATGGAAAGAACATATGCTTTTCCTGCTGGGGGTTGAGAGGGTTTGAGTAGCTTTGCTGAGACGTGGAGGAAAAGGCAAACGCTGGCCTGGGACCAGCACCATGAGTTCAAGCAATGTGCTGTGTTTCCTGGCAGAACCTCCGGCCTCTGTTCCCAGGTACTGGGGAGCCCAGGGGATGCTGTTGGGGATCTGAGTTTAGGGCACTAAGCTGGTCGCTCGCTCAAGACGGGACATCCTCACCTCTTCATTGCCCTGCCCACCCACCCCCCCCCAGTGTTCAGGGCTCGGACAGAGGGAGAGGGATACAGACTCCGCCCTGCTAGCCGGTCCCAGCTCTGCTTCCGAGGTATCCTCCAGTGGAGGGGGGAGCAGTTCTGCTCGATGGACCCCTACCCAAGACCCTCCGTCTGGAGGAAGAACTCGCGCTGATGGAGAGCTGGCAGGGCCTGGTGGTTCAGAGCTAACTATATTCGGGACTCACTAGAGTCTACAGAAAGGAGCGGTAGATTTTTTAATAATTGGAAGCCCAGGAGACCATTTGGAAGGATACCAGAGACTGGCCAGAGGTGCAGCTGAGGGAAGGGCAGGACCTGGCTGGCAAAGGGCTGGAGGCCAAGCCCCAGTGCAGTGGTTTCTGGGTTGGGAGGTCCTGAGTACTAGCCCCGCTGAAGTTCTGGTTCCTGATCTGTAGACTGGGGATAATAATAACCCTCTCAGGGTTAGTGTGAGGGTCAGAGACAATGAAGTGAAGGGCCAGGCACAGAGGGGCACCCAGTGAAAGGAAGCCTTGAACGAAGATATCTGCACCATGGCTTTGCTTGGGGTGAGGGTGGGGATGGGGGCTGAGGACTGGTGGTCAGTGAGGGTGGGAGAGGGCACCGAGCCTGGAAATACTTGGTGGAAGATGACACCTTTATCCCAGCTCTGTCATGCTTGCCCCTGAGGCTGTGATTGGAAAAAAACACTCCAACTACACAAATTGTGCCTCCTGGTGTATTGTTAGGACCCCGGGTTTTGTCAGTTTGGGCTGCTATGACAAAACACCCTAGGCTGGGCAGCTTAAATAACAGACATATTCTTCTCACAGTTCTGGAGTCTGGGAAGTTCAAGATCAAAGTGCCAGCAGATCCAGTGTGTGGGGAGGGCTGTCTGCCTGGTTTACAGACAGCTGTCTTCCTGCTGTGTCCTCCCCATGGTGGAGACAGAGAGATCATCTCTCCTATTTCTTCTTATATGGGCACTAATCCCATTCATGTGGGCTCCACCCTCACGACCTAATTTCCTCCTAAAAGCCCCACCTCCAAATAGCCTCACATTGGGAAGTTAGGCTTGAATGGATGAATTTTGGAGGGACACAAACATTCAGTTCACAGCACTCAGCATTAGGATAAAGTCACTACTGAGTTTGAAATTCTGGTGGAAAATCATTTCAACTCGGGTCCAGAGGCCAGGCCAAGAACCAAAAGGATCAGAATTTTTGGTCACATTCTGCCAATAAAAAGCTCTTTGTCCTTAGGTAAGTCAGTTCACCTCTCTGAGCCTGTCTCAGGCAAGCAGAATCTCAGAGACACTCTCCAGGCTTTACACCCCTCCAGCATGGCACTCTCAGGGCCCTCCTCAGAGAGTGTTTGTGGGGATGAAATGACTTACCAGTGCCTGGCTCACAGCAAGTGCTCAAGAGACAATAGCCAAAGTGTGATGATGAAGCTGTCCTTCACTCAATACTTATTTGTGGAGCATCTCCCAAGTGCTGAGGGCTAGCTTGGGCCCTGGGGAGTCAAGGCAGAAGAAGAGCTGTCTGTCCGCCAGGCTGCTGGCTGGGTTTCCCTCTCTCTCTCTCTCCTCACTCTCCTGTGAGATCCTTGAGGTCAGGGCTGCTCCACCGCTCATCTCATTATTCTCAGAACTTGCCACAGGCCCTGGTGCTCTGCCAATGAGTGAGGAGATGGATGGAATGATGGAAGGAAGGAAGGACGGAGGGATGAATCCATTCTTAGGTACTGGGGGGCGCTGAAAAAGCTCCTCATGTGATTCAGATGTCTTAGGATTCAAAATACTAACAGGTGCCTGCCTCACCCCCACTCCCCAACCCTAACTTCCACCCCTAAGGAGTCTGGTTCAGTGGAGCCGAAGCAGGACCAGGTCAGGGATTAAAATAACAATTCTGCAGCTGATTCTACTGCACAGTCACTGCTCTGGTTTGGATCCTTCTCTCCATATCCTACTCATGCCCTTCCTTTAGAGGGCCAGGCCCTACAGCAGAGGGCAGCAGTTCTCCTAGAGCACCGGGTTGTGTGCAGGATAATCACCAGTTATTGAATTTGGTGGCTGCTTGAGCTATGACAGGCATGGTCCTGGACACTTTGTTACAGCATCTCACAAGAACCCTATGAATTGTTCGAAGTTCCTGCTTTACAGATGGAGAAACTGAGACACGGAGAGGTTAAGTAATTGGCCCTAGGTCACACAGCTACTAAATGGCAGAACCCAAATTTCAACCTAGTTCCCACAGACTCCAGAGTCCACCACCTTTGCTTCCTTATTTTACAAATGAAAGGAGGGATGACTTGCTGAAGGTCACCAGGGGTGGCACCCATCACTCCTCCTGTACCTTTGCCTGGAAGCTCACCAGTGCCCTGGAAGCAATTTCAAGATGGGATGAATAGACCTCTGAGTGGGTGTCACCCCCAGGAAGTAATGCCACCCTCCCAGGAATAAATGCAGCTGAAAAAGGGAGGTAGAGGCAGGGTATTTTTGGTTTTTTGTTTTAATTTTTATTTATTTTATTTATTTATTTTTGGCAGCATTGGGTCTTCGTTGCTATGCACAGGCTTTCTCTAGTTGCGGTGAGGGGGGCTTCTCTTTGTTGAGGTGCGCGGGCTTCTCATTGCAGTGGCTCCTCTTGTTGCAGAGCATGGGCTCTAGGCGCGGGGGCTTCAGTAGTTGTGGCACGTGGGCTCAGTAGTTGTGGCTCGTGGGCTCTAGAGCGCAGGCTCAGTAGTTGTAGTGCATGAGTCCGTGGCATGTGGGATTTTCCCGGACCAGGGCTCGAACCCGTGTCCCCTGCATCAGCAGGCGGATGCTCAACCACCGCCCCACCAGGGAAACCCGGAGGCAGGGGTATTAATTAAGTGACAGGAACTTCTTCCTGGACCCACGGGATTCAAGATGTTAAGGAAATTGACACTTGTCCCTATCCTGGCTCAAGTGTTCATTGTCCTCTCAGTGCTGGATGGTGTCCACCAATACCCGGCTCAGAGAGAAGAAAGAAAAAAACAAGAGGAGAAACCAACAGAGTAGTGAAAATATAGAGCCATTTTATTGCTAAAAATGTTTTTCCAAAAACAAGGGAATTTTTGTTTTGAAGAGATGAAGGTCTGTAGTCCTTGGGGAGGGGGCTGAATACCACCAGACGGGCAGCCCTCATAGTTCTCGAATTCTCCTGGAGATTCGGTAGAGCTCCATTGTTGCCCTGGCATCTTCCACCGAGTTGTGTCCCAACACGCTGTCCTGAAGACACAGGTGCAGAGTGAGGACTTGGGATGCGACTGAAACCAGGCGCCCACGTGACCCGGGCCTTCCCTGCTCACACCCTGACTTCTGGGGCTGAAGTGGGTCAGTCGGTGAGCCTCCCCAGGCCTCTGACACCCTGGACTCAGCAGGTGGCTGGAGCAGGCCTGGCTTCACCCATTAGCACTAGACCCAGGCGTGGCCAGGCACAGAATCCAGCATCCTGTGGGCCAGGCTGTGCCCTCCAGGTGCTTACGATCTTCTGGGTGTGGGCCGGGCACTGCAGACTTGGCCTCAGATCCAGAGGGGCTGAAGCACTTCTCACAGGGAGCCCCAGGGCACCGAGGAATGTGGACACAGATGTTTGTAAGGGTCTCCTTGCTCAGCACGTGAACAGGGCTCTTCAGTGAATCCACGTGCTGACACTGTCCTCGGTCCCTGGTGCCACAAGCCCTACAGAGGGGCCCAACCTCAGGCCCATCCCCTGTCTCCTCCATGTTCCTGCTCCCCAGCCAAGCCACCCCCCACTCTTCAGGCTGGGGCTCGGGCTCTCCCCTCCCTGGCGCCCCCTCTCTTGCCTCCTCCACTAAGACGCCCCCGTCACACTCCACTCAGATCTGGTGTCCTGCCTGCCCCCCGTCCTCCGTCCCTGCTCCAGGACACCTGCCCTCCCCTTTGTGGACATGCCCCACAGATGTGCTGATGCTCAGGTCTCCGGCCACCCTCCGTTCAACCACAAGTTTCTCAAGGATGGGCCGGGCCTTGCTCACCCGGGTGCTCAGCCTCTGGTCCAACCTGGCCCAGAGCAGGTGCTTCATAAACATCCGCTGAGCTGGAAGGGCCCACGTGTGGCCGCAGCTCCTAGTGTCCAGCCCGCCTCCCTGGGCCCTTCCACCTCGGTGAGCTCCCAGGCCCCAGCACACGCCTGCCGGCACCTGGAGACTGCTTTGCCTGTGGGGTTGAGCTCAGGGTCCCTCTCTCACTTTTTGGAACCCCCCCTCATTGGATATCTGCCGCTTTCCTATCTGGGGGGCAATTCCAGCGGCTTCTGCCTGGGGCTCTGGGGTGGCCTGCTCTGTCTGTGGCTGCAAGTGCTGAGGAATTAGGGCCCCGGGAGCAGCATCAGTTCCTGCCTAAAGGGAGGTGTGTGTAAATAGTGCGGCTCCCAGGATACATCTGCGCTCTGTGCTCTACACCATTTCGCAGAGTTGGGTAGGAGGATTAAGCTTCAGTTACTCACAGGGAAACTGGCATGATTTTGAAAACACACAAAAACGCCTTGATTGGGTGCCTTCCCTTCCCTGCCGCTCATCCTCACTCTACCAGGGCTTCCTGGGTCAGCTCTCACATCAACACCCTGCCCTCCTGGAGAAACCCCTACCCTCTCACAGCACACAGCCTCTCAGGACTAAGGGGAGGCGGAGCATCCTTGGGGACAAATGTTTGCTTCGCAGCTATTGGGAGACTTTACAGTCCTAGCGGGAAGGGCCAGGCCCCCAGAGCCGACAGTCCAGCCCCAGCCTGGGAAAGGGGTGGTCCTCACCTGGATTCGCCGCCCAAGGAGGCGCTGACTCAGCACGCGGAGCGAGACGCGCCGGCAGTACAACAGGCCGGCCTCGCGCCAAAGAAGTTTGTCCGCGGCCGTGTCGTAGATGGCGTAGTTGCTCATGTTCTCCTTCAGCGCCTGGAAGTCGTGCTTCAGGTCGTGACCCACCACCAGCTTGCCTTTCAGGAGCTGCAGGATCTGGCCAGGAAGACATGCACACTACACGTCACCCAGGGTACTTCAGGTGGGTCTGGGGCAACTTGGTGCCATCACGGGGCGCTGGCCTGAGTTGTGTGACTATGAGCAAAATCCTCCTGGACTTGCTGTGTGACTATGAGCAAATCACCATCCCTCTCTGGGCTTGGAACATATATATCATCGATAAAATGAGGAGACTGGACCAGGCCCCTTCACCGTCAACAGTTTAGTGATGCCGGAAGGCCCATCCCAACTCTTTCCGTGGTTTCTGTGTGATAGCAATGGCCATGGTCCCTTGAGCCAGGCACTCGTTGTGCATCACATACATTATGTCATTTAATCCTTTTAACAGCTCTCCTGTGGCAGGTGGGTTGACCTCCCAGAGATGCCCACTCCCTAATCCCCAGGCCCTGTGAACATGTTACACGGCAAGGGAAAATTAAAGTTGCAGATGGACTTGAGGTTGCTAATCAAATGGCCTTAAAATAGGGAGAGTTTCTGGATGATCCAGGTGGGCCCAGCGTAATCCCAAGGTCCTTATATGTGGAGGTCAGAGAGATCTGACATGTGAACTGGACAGGCTGCCTCTGGCTGTGGAGCTGGAGGAAGAGGCTGAGAGTTAGCAACAGGGGCAGCCATAGAAGCAGGAAAGGGCAAGGAAACAGATCCCCCTCCAAAGGCTCCAGAAATGAAGACGGCCCTACTGACACCTTGATCTCAGCCCAGTGAGACCCACATCGGACTTCTGAACCACAGAAGTGTAAGACAATAAAGTTTCGTTCTTTTAAACCACCAAGTCTATGGTTCTGTTATAGCAACCATAGAAAACCCATACAGCAATGAGGGAGGGTTGTGTTTAACTGAATTTTGCAGTTGAAAAAACTAAAGTGCTAAGAAGTGGAGTAATTTACTCAAGGTGACTCTGATGAATTTTAAATATTTGCAGATTCCTTGACACTCGTCACAGAAAAGATGGAGTCTAATTCCCCTCACCTTGAATATGGGCCGGGCTGTGTGACTTCTGATCTCTCTGTGGGGCCAGTGTCCCGGGAGCCCTGAGTTACCCTGAAGCCACCATGCTGGGGAGATCACCCTGAGGTAGGGAGATGTGCCCAAGGAGCCCCAGCACCAGCCACGGCACAGGTTGGTGAGCGAACCATCCTGTGATTCTAATACCGGCCCTGCCAGGTGCCTCAGCCAACCAGCTGTCCCCATCTGTGGAGCCCTGCCCAGATTGCAGATGCCTGAGCGACATAAATATTGACACTGTTTGGAGCACTAGGTTTTGGGGTGATGTGCTAAGCGTCATTAGATAACTGGGACAAGTCACACGGCTAGTTCGTGGCAGCGCCAGCCCTCACAGCCTGCTTATCACCACCACATTATGCTGAAAGAGCCACCTGCTCCAGGCCTCCACCAGCCCAGTGGCCAAGCTGCAGAGGGCAGCCCTCAGGGTGCCCCAGTCCTGTGCCCTGCACATATACCCAGGCCTCCGTTCTCACCTCCTCTCCCACGGTGGCCCTATGGAGAGCCTCAATCACTGGCCACGCAGGTGGGTCACCTTTCCTTCCCTTGGCTGCCACTGGGGAGGACGCAAGGGGGACCTTGGGGTGAGCTGTACCGGGCGCCAGCTGAACGGCAGCTCATGGCATCTCAGGTCCACCTAAGACAGCTCTCTGGCAGCCTTCATCTTTTCCTCTGTGCCCCATGAAGGAGCCCTCTGGATGGCTAACACCGTCCCGTGTCCTGCTCCTCCTTCTAGTTGCTTCCCCAGACATCCCATGGGGCGTTTGACTTGCTCCCCCTTGTGGCCACTTTGCAGAAAGAAGCTAAGGCTCCAAGAAGTGAGGTGACCTGTCCACGGTCAGCACTGGAGGCAGAGTCGGTCCGTCCACCGTCAAAAGGTAATGTCACCAGCCTGCCCCACCGGTACCATCGTTTTCTTGGGGTCCTCCTCCGGACAGACTCTCGCCCAACCTAGGGACTGGAGAAAGCACTCAAAGAATAAAGCTGGGCCACTCCTGAGGGACACCAGTTCTTGTCACACTTGAGCTTAGGAATCCCCTGGTGAATCTCACCAAAATCTGGAGTCTGATGTGGGATTCTGCATTTCTAACAGGTGGTGTTGATTCTGCTGGCCTGCGGGTCATCCTGAGTAGCAAGGGCACACGACCTCAGAGCAGCGGCTCAAAGGGAATCCTACATGTGGAGGAAAGGGCTCGGGCAGCATGCAGGGGAGGGGTAGAGGCCCAGGGTCAGTGGATGTGGCTGTGCTGGGCAGCTGTGGGTCACACGCCTTTCCTTGCTGACATCCTTTATGTTTATGAACAATGGGGCCTGTTTTCCTGTCTATGAGCTGACTCAGGCCCAGTTCACAGAAAGCTCTGAGGGGACTGTGCCACCCTAGAGTCAGCCACAGCAGCCGGTCCCGGGTGTAAGAGGGCCGAGTCATTGTGAGGTAGATTCCAGGGAAATTCATCACTTCCCGAGACCCAGGGTCCCAGTGGTGGCCGGGGGAGAGGGGTACATTCAGAATCATGAGACTCATCATGAGACAAATAAAATAAGAGGTGGGCAAGCAGAAGGAAAGAAGAAGTAGGGAAGGGAGGAGAACAGTCTGTTTAGCAGAGAGATGCCAACTCTTCAGGACAAAGATGCTGGGCACCAGGCAGGGAAAGGCTGCTGAGACTCGCTATGTGGTCTCAGGGAGGTTGAAGACAGTCTCTGGGCTTCAGTTTCCCCATTTGTAAGGTGAGGGTCTGGAGAGGTGAGGCCCCACGGACTTTCTGTGGCAGGGCTGGGAGGGAAACCCAGGGTGGTGTGGCGGTGCCAGCTGGAGGGGCCTCACGGCTGTGTGACCTGCTGGCTTTGGACCTGCCCTGAATCAGTGTCATGAGGCAGGTGTGTCAAACACAGGGGAGGGAGGCTCCGATTCTTGGAAAGAACTGGAGTGGTGGGGGAAAGGGACATTCATCGAACTGTTCTCATCGCCTGGCACTGGGCCAGGTACTTTCCTCACCTCATCATGGGGCCTCTCAATAAGAATATTCTTAGTGTCATTTTATAGTGAAGGGTGTTGTGGATCAGAGAGGGTAAGAGGCTTGCACACGTCACACAGCTGGTGAGTTGATTGCTGAGATGCGGTGTCCGGATCTGCCTGACCCTGTCCGTATTATCACAGTTATTATTACTACCTACTAAGAACCTAGGGATTATATTAGCATTATTAATTTCAGGGTGGAAATTAATTATTTCTACTGCTGGGCCCATGACAGCACTCACTGAAGATTTCTTGAATCAGGAATATGGCCCCTATGAGGCGGGGATTGTCATACCATCCTACCAACAGGGAAAGGGGGGTGCCAGTGGTGTGCACCCATGTCACACGCAGAGGAGTGACAGGCCCTGGTGTCTGCCTGAATTCTCTTTCCGCTGTGTTTTCCCTCTAGTCCAAGTATTTCCCAGGCCTGATCAAAGAAATCACCCGAGACCCTTGTTAGAAATCCAGAGGGCAGGGCCCTACTCCAGACCTGCAGAATCAACATCACCAGGGGAGGGGCATTAGCAAATGTTCCAGGGTATTCTTCCCATCTGCCAAATTTGGAAATCCGGGCACGGATGCCTGCCCAGCCCCTTAGAGCCCGCTGCTCCCATCATGCATCCATTCTTCCATCTGTCCATTCATTCATTCCTGGCTGCCAGGAGATGTGATTTTAAGGGACTCTGAAGAATGTTGCCCTCGTGGAGGCCCAGGTCCCCTACTGTCATCTTCAGGAGTGGCCCTGGTCCCCCTTTTTCCTTCTGTCCCCTGCCAAGCTCTCTGGGTGCCCCTGCCCCCGGCTTCCGTCTGCTTACCCAGGGTAAACCTGGATGACTAAGTCATCCTCCTCCACCTGGCTGAGCCCCAGAGAGACCTGCCAGGTGGCAGGGCCCCGACAGGGCACTCCGACCCAGGCAAGGGCTACAGCACTGGTACAGCTGAAACCAGTCCCTGTTCACAAGCTACTGTGGCTTCCTTTCTCTTTCCCACCTAAACCACGATGCCACACAAGATTTAGTTTCTTTATCTGCAAACTAAGAGTGTCATTACCATTCCCCAATCCCAGTCATGGGCTGGATGCTACTCAGCATACCAGGTTAACATTAAATGTAAACATTAACATTTACTTACAAAAATGAGTTACTGTCTATGGACAATTACCATTAGATTAAAAAATGAATTAAAAGAGCATTGACCTGTCAGATGAGAGCCTTGCATCTGAGCACTGAGTTGTAGCCCAGCTTGCTGTGTGTCCTTAGCAAGTCACTGCCCCTCTCTGGACCTTGGTCTTCTCGCAGGTTCCTTCCTGTGCTGACAGTCTGATTTGTGGGGCTCTCTGTAGAACAGGGTTCTCAGCCTTGGAACTACTAACATTTGGGGCCAGATACTCCTTTGGTGTGAATGTGTGTCCTGTGCATTGTAGGATGTTCAGCACCATCCCTGGCCTCAAGCCACTGGATGTCAGTAGCAGCCTTCCGCACCTCACTTATGACAATCAGAAATGCCTCCAAATCCTCTTGCACTGTTGGTAGGAATGTAAATTGATACAGCCACAATGGAGAACAGTACGGAGGGTCCTTCAAAAACTAAAAATAGGGCTTCCCTGGTGGCGCAGTGGTTGAGAATCCGCCTGACGATGCAGGGGATACGGGTTCGTGCCCCGGTCCGGGAAGATCCCACATGCCGCGGAGCGGCTGGGCCCGTGAGCCATGGCCGCTGGGCCTGCGCGTCCGGAGCCTGTGCCCCGCAACGGGAGAGGCCACAACAGTGAGAGGCCCGCATACCACAAAAAAAAAAAAAAAAAAAAAAAAAAAAAAAAAAAAAAAAAAAAACTAAAAATAGAACTACCATACGACCCAGCAATCCCACTACTGGGCATATACCCTGAGAAAACCATAATTCAAAAAAAATCATGTACCAAAATGTTCATTGCAGCTCTACTTACAATAGCCAGGACATGGAAGCAACCTAAGTGTCTATCAATAGATGAATGGATAAAGAAGATGTGGCATATATATACAATGGAATATTACTCAGCCATAAAAAGAAAAGAAACTGAGTTATCTGTAGTGAGGTGGATGGACCTATAGTCTGTCATACAGAGTGAAGTAAGTCAGAAAGAGAAAAACAAATACCATATGCTAACACATATATATGGAATCTTTTAAAAAATGGTCAGAAGAACCTAGGGGCAAGACGGGAATAAAGATGCAGACTTACTAGAGAATGGGCTTGAGGATACGGGGAGGGGGAAGGGTAAGCTGGGACAAAGTGAGAGAGTGGCATGGACATATATACACTACCAAACATAAAAGAGATAGCTAGTGGGAAGCAGCCGCATAGCACAGGGAGATCAGCTCGGTGCTTTGTAACCACCTAGAGGGGTGGGATAGGGAGGGTGGGAGGGAGGGAGACGCAAGAGGGAAGAGATATGGGGACATATGTATATGTATAACTGATACACTTTGTTATAAAGCAGAAACGAACACACCATTGTAAAGTAATTATACTCCAATAAAGATGTTAAAAATAAAAATAAAATAAAATAAAAATGTCTGATCTTACTGTAAAAAAAAAAAAAAAAAAATGCTTCCAGATATTGCGAAATGCCTCCAGATATCACCGCCAGATTTGCCCTTGTGGGCAAAATCACAGTGCACTGAGAACCACCGTTCTGGATGACAGTAAGACGTATAGGCATCAGAAGATAACAAGGCAGTTACCTTGCATTATAAAAGCAATGTCATCCCATTACAAAAAATAAAAAACAGGAAAGGGGGTGAGGGGAGCCCCCTCAAAATCCTAGTGCCTCGTGGCTGCATGGATTCTGAGTGGACTGGGGGGCTCAGTGGCTCCCTGGAGCCAGCCTGGCTTCTATGGCCTGGTCTATGGCTCACTGCTAGCCGGGCCCACTTGCAGGAAGAGACAGGCTGGCGAGCCACCTTTGAAAAAGGCCTGCAAGAAACCAATGCCTGGTGAGCTGGTGGCTCAGCTGAGAGGTATCATCTGGACTTGAGGGGTCTGATAAATAGCTAATAGGCTTCTGCCCTTTGGGGGCTCCCCAACACAGCTTGGGATCTGTGAGCCTGGTCTTTGGGATTAAAGTACTGTGGGTGATGAGTGAGGTCAGGGTGCCTCAGCGTCCTCGTTCGTGAAAACAGATGATGGCGGTTGCCTCATACCACAGCTTCTCTCCCACTCTGCGCCAACACTACCTCTTCATACATCAGGCACTTAGCATTCACAGTGCGCATTTACACACTTTGATCACAGGATCAGAACATCACAAAGCAAGCCCTCGAGCCAGAAGTTGAGTCTCTGCCCCACCCCTTTCTTGGACAATTTGCTCAGCCTTGTGCCTAAGTTTGCTCGTCTGCGAAATGGGGTGATGATACTTACTAGTTAACTACCTCCCGGGTTTGTGGTGGGGCGTAAAGGTAGTGGGGTATGAAAAGTGCTTAGAACAGGACCTAGACATGATGCTGGATACACCTGTGCTGCTTCATCACCCGTGTTACAGAGGATCCTACTGAGGGGCACACCTACTGAGGTTTAGCAGCAAGCCGGAGGACACAGGGCAATCAGGTGGCAGAGCTGGGATTAGACCCACATCCAGCCAAGTCTAAAGACAGTGTGCTAAAAGTCCACATGCCCCAACTAAAGATCCCGCATGCCACAACGACGATCCAGTGCAGCCAAAATAAATAATAAAATAAATAAATAAACATTAAAAAAAAAAAAATCAAGACAGTGCTTGCTCCCTGCCCCCTGGGCTGTACGTTTACTACTGTATCTTGACAGCAAAGGCCAACACGAGGGCAGAGGCAATTCTCTTCCACACAGCAGCCAGAACTCCTGTATTGTGAAAATCAGTTCAACTCCAATCCCACATTCTCAGGGCACCTTCTATGTTCAAAGCACAATATCCAACCTGGGGCAGATAAAGTATGTGGCAGGAGCTGTGGAGCTAGACAGACCTGTGTGTGTGGCTAGGCAAGCTCTAAAGCGTGTGGGCTATGGGAATTCCCTGGCGGTCCAGTAGTTAGGACTCAGTGCTTCCACTGCAGGGGGCACGGGTTCTATCCCTGGTTGGGGAACTAACATCCCGAAAGCTACGCGGTGCAGCCAAAGAAAGAAGTGTGTGGGCTATAGCAAGGAGGGTGAGACCCTCCAGGGGAGTAGAGTTGGGGGTGGGGAGGGTGAGGGGGTCAGGCAGGGCATCACACAGGACTCCTCTGGCCTGGGCCTGCCAGAATGGCAGTATTTCTAGGGAAAGGGATGGGGGATGGGAGAGAGTAGGTTGGGTCTGAAGCACAGCGGGCGATGGCTGAGCTGAGAGAGAAGGCAGAAAAGCTAGGTAGATGGTATTTAGAGGACCATGGACGGTGGGTTGCCAGACCTTAGACAATGGGAGCCTTGGAGGTACTTGAACCAGGGGGTGGGGATGGGAGCGGAGGCTATGATCTGAGCCAGGCCTGGGGAAGTGTCTCTGGCAGCAGGGTAGAAGACATGGGCAGGGAGCATACATTGTGCAGCAGGCAAAAAACGAGGGCCAGAATCTAAGACCAAGGTTCTCAAGGGAAGTAGGAGAGGGGACGGGTTGTAAAATCTGACTTTCTGCCTTGTTCTCTCCATAGGCACATTGATGACCATCAGCCATGAACCAGGCACTGTGCTTAGGGATACAGACAACATCACTACACCCAACCCACACAAGGCCAGGAAGGAGGCATTAGTACTCCCCCTTCACTGATGAGAAAACTCAGGCTCAGAAAGTTTCAGTAACTTGCCAAAGGTCACACAAACCAGTCAGTGATGGAACAGGAAACGTGAACCGCAGATGTGGTTCCAAAGAGCTGCCAGGTCTTTAGACCCCCGCCTCCCTCTTCGAACGGCTGTTGAGTGCCTACTCGGGACGGACGGCACTCCGTGTTACACACTGGAAGGGCCCGGCATAATCTCCAACTGAGAAATGAAAACATTTTGGTACCAAGTCTGGATGAGGACCGAGGTGTCCTGACTCCCAGGCCAGTGCTGGAGGGCGTCCAGGGAATTGCATTTCTCTTCTGCCCTTTCTGCTGCTGGGGTGTGGAGGGAGGCTGGGGAGGAGGAGAAGGGATGGTGCCAAGCCGCCCACCTGACTGCGCAGTGGGGATCTGAGTGTGGGCAGCTCCATGTAGTATCCCTGGGTCTCCCATCGGCACCTAAACCACTCCACCTTTCTTCGTGTTGCCCTCCCCTTCTTGGTGACTCACCTGTGTTCTCCTCTGTCCTAACGTTTCCTTCTTACCTATCCTCTGGATGCTACTGATGACTAAGGCACTGCTCCCTGGGGTCTCTGACTCCTCTCTGCTGCCATCTCTTCCCTCACGCCCATCCCTCTCCCCAGCACCCCCGTTCAGGTTTTCTTGACCTGCCGTGCTCTTGCTCAAGGATCTTCAGGGGCTCCCTGTGGCCCACTGAGTTGCATACACAGACTCCTCCCTCCCATTTGGCAAATAGCAGCAGCCTCATGGAGCCGTTCCGGGACCACCCTGATGTACTCTGCCCCCTCCTCAGGGCTCCTTAATACCCTCTTAGTACCTCTAGAACAGTGCTGTCCAATAGAAAGAAACATAACGTGAGCCACATATGTAATTTTAAATCATCACCAGCCATATTTTAAAAGGTAAAGAGAAATACGTGAAATTAGTTTTAATGTTTTATTTAACCTAATATATAAAAGTACTACCATTCTACATATAATCTATATTTTTAAATTGTTGAAGTACGTTATGGTTCTTTTTTCATTCACGTCTTTGAAATCCAGTGCATATTTTATACTTACAGCACATCTCAGTTTCAGACAGACCAGCCACTTTTCAGGTGCTCACCTGTCACCCATGACTGGTGGGACCCTACTGGACACACAGCTCTAGAGGTTTTGAGCCTTCCACATTCTAGTTATCTGAACTTGTGCGAGTTGCTTAGTGTTATGGGTTAAATTGCGTTCCCCCTCAAATTCATTTGTTGAAATCCTAACCCCAACCACCTCAAAATGTGACTTATTTGGAAATAGGGTCATTGGAGACGTTATTGTTAGGATGTCATAATGGAGTAGGTTGAGTCCCTAACGAATACAACCGATATCCTTATAAAAAGGGGAAATTTGTGAGACACGCACACGGGGAGAATGCCATGTGCATATGAAGGCGAAGATTGGGGTGACATTTCTCCAAGCCAAGGAACATCAAAGGTGGCCAGCATATTGTCAGAAGCTAAGAGAGAGATACAGAACAGGTTTTCCCTTGCAGCCTTCAGAAGGAGCCAGCCCTGCTGACACCTTCATCTGGGACTTCTAGAACTAGTCTCTAGAACTGTGAGAGAAGACATTTCTGTTGTTTAAGCCACCCACTTTGTGGTACTTTGTTTCAGCAAGCCCTACCAAATCACTATTTAGTTCAAGAGAGCCTCAGTTTCCTCATCTGTAATATGGGGACAAGAAGGAAAGAATCCTAACAGCTAACAGTTTTTGAGTACTTATATAGGCACTCTCTCCAGGCCCTTTTCCAATCCTCACAATAATCCTGTGAGATTGCTGCTGTCATCAACCCCATATTCTTTTCTGGATGGATGGTGAAATGGGATACAGAGAGGGTGAGGAACTTGCTCAAGGTAACTTAGCAGATAAGGAACAAAGCCAGGATTCAAACCTGGCCCTCTTAGCTCTGAGCTACAGCTCCTGAAGACACTTTTGGCAGACTGTTTTGTGAGGCATGAATGAGCTCCTGGATGGAGCTCAGGAGAGCATCCAGTGAGTAAGCAGTGCTCAGAAAACAGGGGCTATTGTCATGGGCTTATCTCCAGCACCTGGAGCCTTGCAGATGCGCAGTATGTGGGATTGAGGGGAACCTCAGTTCTTTGTGTTCTTCATGAACTTCCCCAAGGTGAGTTCACCCTACCAGGAATGACTAACCCTGGTGCCACTTCTAGAGTGATTGAGTTTCCTTTTCTTCTAGTGATTCAGAGAAACAGAAAGTAGACTGGAGATGTCACAACAAGTTGAAGCGCAAGAGAATGGGAGACTTTGGTGTGCCACACCCATCTCTATGAGTGGATGGCCTGTGGTGGGTCTGTGAGCAAGCTCTCCCTGAGCTCAGTGGGCTCTGGCTCTCCTGTCCTTCAGGACCAGGAGGGCGCCCTGCCAAGTGCCCAGCCAGTGAGGGCCTCCACCCAGGACCCATCCCCCATTTCCCCCACAGGGCTCCCCAGAGGCAGCTGGTATAGAGGAAAGAAGGAGGAATCTAGCCCCCAAATCAGTGTGCAGGGAACAGCAGGCAGGACTCAGCTTCCCCATCATAAGACCAGCAAGGTGGACCAGATGCCCCGAAGGCTGCTCCCAGACACAAGTCTAAGGTTGTCTGATGGCAGGAAGCCTCCTCAGGGATGTGATGGACACACCGACGGGTTTCTCATGCTCTCGTGCTCCCCACGCATGGGTGGCAGGAAATCTGACATGGCTGGGGTCACAGGTCACAGCTCCGGCAACCAGGGGAGGTGCTGGGGAAGTGTGTGTGTGTCGGGCGGGGGGCGGTATATGTGTGTTGATCTGGCTGGCATATGGTCCTTCTCTTACCTCCAGCCTGGCCACAGCAAATGGGGTGGCCCCCTCCATGTTCTGAGCCGTGATCCCGCTGACGGGGGTTCTGTAGTCGGTGATCTCGCCCTCAGGCCGGATGAACTTGTCGTAGAGCACGGTGCCATGGTAGTCCACGAGGCTGCAGCGAGCCAAGCCGCTCTCCCTGAAGGGCCCCAGCCCCACCATCTCGCAGTCCATGGCCACCACATCCACGCTTCTTGCCATGTTCCACCGGGACCCTCAGATGTGCTGGAGAGGGGGCGGCAGGAGGGGCATCACATGAGGGCCAGCTGAGACCTCAGGCATCCTCAGCCACTTCCCAGCCAGCCTACACCCTCTGCCCTGCCCTTTGTCACAAACACCACCCGGCACCTAAGGAAGTTGGCCTCTTGCCACCCCAACTGGCTTCTTCAGCCGGCGGCCCCAGGGCCTCTCTCTGGTCCTGCCCAGCAGCCTCAGGACAAGGATACCCCCTCCCAGCACCTACCCTGGCTGCTACCCCAGAGAAATGCCTTGAACCCAGCACCCTGTCTCCCACTCTCACCTGCCTGCCTCTCTGGTGCCCCTTCTCAGCTACTGCAGTTACTCTTAGCAGTGACTCATCTCTGACTTCAAGCCGGGAATCCTGACCCTGTTTCAGTTTCTGTTTTACTATCAAATGAAATCAGGGGCGGGAGGCCGGGCACATGGGCTGGGCAGCTTCACCTCCTCAGGCTGCCTGCAGGTGGGGAGCTCGGTGTCCTGAGTCAGAATTGATGAAGCTGGCCGGCTCCGTGTCTGGGTGTCCCACCTTTTCCCCTGCCCTCCACATAATCGCTCAAGCCCTCCCCCTCCTCGGATGACGCAGCTCATGTGGATGGAGTGGATTGCAACATCTGTCTTTCATTTCTCACCCTCTGCCCAGGGAATAAACATCCCCAGGACTGGAGCCCAGGGAATGTCCCACAACTTCTGGGGCCGCCACCAATCTGACAACTCTGTGAGGTCTTTTTTTTTTTTTTTTTTTTTTTTTTAAATATTTATTTATTTATTTGGCTGCACCAGGTCTTTGTTGTGGCATGTGGGATCTTCGTTGCAGTATGTAGGCTCTTAGTTGTGGCATGTGGGATCTAGTTCCCTGACCAGGGATCGAACCTGGGCCCCCTGCATTGGGAGCGTGGAGACTTAACCAATGGATCACCAGGGAAGTCCCTCTGTGAGGTCTTTTATGGGGGCAGGGAGAGCTGGCTCTTGGGACACTGAGGTTTTTGACTGCGAAGGGCAGGAGGAGGTTGGGGTGCAAGGGGGGCTAGCCCCTACTGCCGGCCCAGTAAAGCTGTACGGCCTCTATTGGCTCAGGGATGCCTCAGAAAGGGTCATTTGTTGCCCTCGATGTGCTCTGCCTCCAGCTGGACTGACACTGTTTGAGGACAAGGAGAAGCAGGCCTGGAGGGAGCCCCACCAGCCCGGCCATATTTCCCAGGGGCTACGCTCTCCCAAGCTAGAACTTTGATCCCTTAGAACAATGCCTAACACATGGGGAGCACTCAACATTTATTGAATAAATGAATGAGTTACATCCGGGGCAAAAATAGAATCAGCTTTAATGAGGAAATTGTCCACCATATACTGTGGTGAGTTGAGCGCTCCCATCTTGCCTCCTACCCCAGATCCATACGGAACAAGCTTTGAGCTGTCCAGCTGAATCTGACAGCCCCCCGTTGTCACAAAGATTTGTGGCTTGGAAAGGAATTTCCCCAGGTTCTCGGTGTTTTCACCAAGTGACATCCAGCTTCATTTAACAGACCTCAAAAAGAAAACCAGATACTGACAGACGTTTAAAGGATAAGTCATTGTTCTTGTTTGTCGTTCAATTGGTGGGAAGTTGAGTTAGAAGAGGTTATTTGGGGTTCCCATTCTGAATGAGCTACTTTTTCTTGAATTCAAGCTGTCTGGGAATTTTTTGTTTCTCTAATGCATAAAGGATTGTCACCCTGATTTAGGGGGAGATGAAGCAAAATTCCCGTTACTTTAAATGAACATGCATTGAAAAAGTAACCCCCTAAAGATCCAGTTGGAGGTTTCTGTTTCTACAGTCCCCGTAGGACCCCATGCACCCTCTGGTGATCGGCTCACATCAACATCCCCACTACAGGCCTCACCCCCTCTTCCACTGGCCACCTCAGGAGTCAGACAGAACACATACTCGCCTCTGCGATTCTTTACCCCAAGGGTCCTAAACCTGCTCCGTGGTCAACTCCAAACCTGCATCTTCCAGTCTTCTCTGCATTTCTCCTTTTCTACCCACACCCTACCCCAGTCCTCACCTGCCCTACTTCCATCTTCATGTCCTGCTGTAAATTATCCTTCAAATCTTACCAGATTAAGTTCTCCAAAATCGAATCTCTTACACTGTCATGGCACTTTGCTCAAGAACCTACAGTGATTTCCTGCTGTCCAAAACAAACAAACAAACAAACCTCAACTCCCAAGCAGTCCCCAAGACCCTCTTACATCTGTCCCACCTGCCTTTCCAATCTCATCTTGCACCACTATCCAATCTAAGACTCTTTTTTAGGTTTTGACCTAAATTGATGGCCTTCCATGTGTTCACATGTTGACTCTTTCAGAAGAGATCAGTCATTCCTTAATTCGTTCATGACGTGCTAGGCCCTACGGTTAGCAGGGGTATAATCAGGTCTCCGCCTTCATGTCAAGGAGATGTACAGTCGTGCTACAAGGTCAGCCCCTGTCCCACACCTTCAATTAGCACCCCTTTCTCACCTCTTTCCTGCACACTGGCTTCTTCTCTGTCCCCAGAGCCTGGGCATTTGCTGTGCCAGTATGGAAAGCTCTTCCTCCAGGTTACCTATCCAGTTTTCTCCCTTTCCCTCAGGTCTCCCACCAAGGCCTTTCTCGGCCTCTATTTAAAACTACACCCTCATCCCCTTCCCGGGTTTCTTCCATAAGAATTGATACCATCTGAGATACCACATATTGTACTTGTTCACTTACTGTTCCCCCTCCCACTTGCACCTGGAACCCTGCCTGCATCACACTGAATTTTTTCAAATGTATTGTGTGCTCTGAGGTTGGACACAAGCATGGGTGAGTAACAGCCTAGGAGAGGAATCCCTGACCCCAGCCAGGGGGATGGGCTGGGGATTCCCTAGTGGGGATGCTTCCCAGGTTTAACTGGTGTCACTCACTGGCCAGACCAATCCACAAATTTCCTTAGGTCAGGAGGAAAGTGAGTCATTCAAGGCAAACCTCTCAGCCTTACAAGACACGCATCCTGCCAGCTGGCCCACCTGCAGTGCCTGTAGCAGGTTTGAAGGCTGCCACTGTATGGTCTTCTCTGAACCCCCAGCACAGGACACAGGCCGAGTGGATGAATCATAACAGTGGGTCAGATACCTCTCCCTACAGGCAACCTGCCCTTTGAAATCCAGCTCAACTGTCTCCAACCTCATCTGGTCATGTACCCCTAAAATGGGTATGTGAATTTCTAAATTATATACCACAGATGGAAAGACCTCAGTCAAATATCAGCAATTTAATGTGGTTCAACTTAAAACATGTCAAACTGTGCTATGGGATACTGTTGGTTTTTTTGGTTTGTTTGTTTTTTTTTGGCTGTGTCGGGTCTTAGTTGCAACACGCGGGATCTTAGATGAGGTGTGTGGGCTCAGTAGTTGCAGCACACGGGCTTAGTTCCCCAACCAGGGATTGAACCCGTGTCCCCTGCATTGGAAGGATGATTCTTAACCACTGGACCACCAGGGAAGTCCCTGGGATACATTTTTTAAAACACAGACATAAAAAAGAATGAGTTAAAAATAAACTACATGGAGGGGAGCGAGAAGATGGCGGAAGAGTAAGATGCGGGGATCACCTTCCTCCTCACAGATACATCAGAAATACATCTACACGTGGAAATTCTTCTATAGAACGCCCACCGAACGCTGGCAGAAGAACTCAGACCTCCCCAAAGGCAAGAAACTCCCCACGTACCTGGGTAGGGCATAAGAAAAAAGAATAAACAGAGACAAAAGAATAGGGACGGGACCTGCACCAGTGGGAGGGAGCCGTGAAGGAGGAAAGGTTCCCACACACTAGGAGCCCCTTCGCGGGCGGAGACTGCGGGTGGTGGAGGGGGAAGCTTCGGAGCCGTGTCGGTGCCGACCAGCACTCACCAGCCCGAGAGGCTTGTCTGCTCACCGGCCGGGGCGGGCGGATCCCAGGGAAAGGTCTGGAGTTGGCAGAGCGAAGAAAACAGCCTGAAGGGGTTAGTGCACCACAGCTAGCCGGGAGGGAGTCCAGTTGATGTCTGGAGCTGCCGAAGAGGCAAGAGACCTTTTCTTCCCTCTTTGCCTCCTGGTGCGCGAGGAGAGGGGTTTAAGCGCGCCGCTTAAAGGAGCTCCAGAAACGGGCGCGGAGCTACCGAAGAGACAAGAGACTTTTTCTTGCCTCTTCGCTTCCTGGGGCGCGAGGAGAGGGTTAAGGGCACCGCGTAAAGGAGCTCCAGAAACGGGTGCGAGCCGCGGCTGTCGGCACAAACAACAGAGACGGGTGTGGGACGCTAGGGTTGCTACTGCCGCCACCAAGAGGCCTGTGTGCGAGCACAGGTCACTCTCCACACTGCCCCTCCCGGGAGCCTGTGCAGCCCACCACTGCCGGGGTCCCGGGATCCAGGGACAGCTTCCCCGGGAAAATGCACGGTGCGCCTCGGGCTGGTGCAGGGTCACGCCAGCCTCTGACGTCGCAGGCTTGCCCCGCATCCGTGCCCCTCCCTCCCCCTGGCCTGAGTGAGCCAGAGCCCCCGAATCAGCTGCTCCTTTAACCCCGTCCTGTCTGAGCGAAGGGCAGACGTCCTCGGACGACGTACGTGCAGAGGCGGGGCCAAGTCCAAAGCTGAACCCCAGGAGCTGTGCGAACAAAGAGAGGGGGAGGTCTCTCCCAGTAGCCTCAGAAGCATCGGATTAAAGCTCCACAGTCAACTTGAAGTGCCCTGCAGCTGTGGAAAACCTGAATAGACAGTGAAATATCCCAAGTTGAGGAGGTAGACTTTGGGAGCAAGACATACTATTATTTTCCCCTTTTTTCTTTTTGTGAGTGTGTATGTGGGTGCGGCTGTGTGAGATTTTGTCTGTATAGCTTTGTTTTCACCATTTGTCCTAGGGTTAGACCGACCCGTTTTTTTTTCTTTAATACAAATTTTTCTTCTTAATAATTATTTTTTATTTTAATAACTCTATTTTATCCTACTTTATTTTGTCTTCTCTCTTCCTTTCTTCCCTCCTTTCTTTCCTACTTCCCTCCTTCCTTCCTTCCTCCCTTCCTTCCTTTCTTCCTTCCTCCCTTCCTTTCTTCCTTCCTTCCTTCCCTCCCTTCCTCCTTCCTTCCTTTCTTTCCTTAGTATTTTTTTCTCCCTTTTATTTTGAGCCGTGTGGATTAAAGGCTCTTGGCACTCCAGCCAGGTGTCAAGGCTGTGTCTCTGAGGTGGGAGAACCAGCCTCAGGACACTGGTCCACAAGAGACCTCCCAGCTCCACGTAATATCAAACGGCGAAAATCTCCCAGAGACCTCCATCTCAACACCAAGACACAGCTTCACTCAAGGACCAGCAACGAACAGTGCTGGACACCCTATGCCCAACAAAGAGCAAGACAGGTCTACAGCCCCATCCATTAGCAGAGAGGCTGCCTAAAATCATAATAAGGCTAACAACATCCCGATACACACCACCAGACGTGGACCTGCCCACCAGAAAGACAAGATCCAGCCTCATCCACCAGGACAGAGGCACTAGTCCCCCCAACCAGGAAACCTGCTCAACCCACTGAATCAACCTCATCCACTAGGGACAGCCACCAAAAACAGAGGGAACTACGAACCTGCAGCCTGCAAAAAGGAGATCCCAAACACAGTAAGATAGGCAAAATGAGAAGACAGAAAAACACACAGCAGATGAAGGAGCAAGATAAAAACACACCAGACCTAACAAATGAAGAGGTAATAGCCAGTCTACCTGAAAAAGAATTCAGAATAATGATAGTAAAGATGATTCAAAATCTTGGAAACAGAATAGACAAATTGCAAGAAACAGTTAACAAGGACCTAGAAGAAATAAAGAGGAAGCAAGTAACGATGAGCAACACAATAAATGAAATGAAAAATACTCTAGATGGGATCAGTAGCAGAATAACTGAGGCAGAAGGACAGATAAGTGACCTTGAAGATAAAATAGTGGAAATAACTACTGCAGAGCAGAAGAAAGAAAAAAGAATGAAAAGAACTGAGGACAGTCTCAGAGACCTCTGGGACAACATTAAACACACCAACATTCGAATCATAGGGGTCCTAGAAGAAGAAGAGAAAAAGAAAGGGACTGAGAAAATATTTGAAGAGATTATAGTTGAAAACTTCCCTAATATAGGAAAGGAAATAGTCAATCAAGTCCAGGAAGCACAGAGAGTCCCAGACAGGATAAACCCAAGGATAAACACGCCGAGACACATAATAATCAAACTGTCAAAAATTAAATACAAAGAAAACATATTAAAAGCAGCAAGGGAAAAACAACAAATAACACACAAGGGAATTCCCATAAGGTTAACATCTGATCTTTCAGCAGAAACTCTATAAGCCAGAAGGGAATGGCAGGACATATTTAAAGTGATGAAGGAAAAAAAAACCTACAACCAAGATTACTCTACCCAGCAAGGATATCTCATTCAGATTTGATGTAGAAATTAAAACCTTTACAGACAAGCAAAAGCTGAGAGAGTTCAGCACCACCAAACCAGCTTTACAAAAAATGCTAAAGGAACTTCTCTAAGCAAGAAACACAAGAGAAGGAAAAGACCTACAAGAACAACCTGAAACAATTAAGTAAATGGTAATAGGAACATACATATCAATAATTTCCTTGAATGTAAATGGATTAAATGCTCCCACCAAAAGACACAGACTGGCTGAATGGATACAAAAACAGGACCCATATATATGCTGTCTACAAGAGACCCACTTCAGACCTAGGGACACTTACAGGCTGAAAGTGAGGGGATGGAAAAAGATATTCCATGCAAATGGAAATCAGAAGAAAGCCGGAGTAGCAATTCTCATATCAGACAAAATAGACTTTAAAATAAAATCTATTACAAGAGACAAAGAAGGACACTACATAATGATCAAGGGATCGATCCATGAAGATATAACAACTGTAAATATTTATGCACCCAACATAGAAGCACCTCAATACATAAGGCAAATACTAACAGCCATAAAAGGGGAAATCGACAGTAACACAATCATAGTAGGGGACTTTAACACCCCACTGTCACCAATGGACAGATCATCCAAAATGAAAATAAATAAGGAAACACAAGCTTTAAATGATACACTGCAAAAGATGGATTTACTTGATATTTATAGGACATTCCGCCCAAAAACAACAGAATACACATTTTTCTCAAGTGCTCATGGAACATTCTCCAGGATCGATCATATCTTGGGTCACAAATCTAGCCTTGGCAAATTTAAGAAAATTGAAATCGTATCAAGTATCTTTTCTGACCACAACGCTATGAGACTAGATATCAATTACAGGAACAGATCTGTAAAAAATACAAACACATGGAGGCTAAACAATACACTACTTAATAATGAAGTGATCACTGAAGAAATCAAAGAGGAAATCAAAAAGTACTTAGAAATAAATGACAATAGAGACATGATGACCCAAAACCTATGGGATACAGCAAAAGCAGTTCTAAGAGGGAAGTTTATAGCAATACAATCCTACCTTAAGAAACAGGAAACATCTCGAATAAACAACCTAACTTTGCACCTAAAGCAGTTAGAGAAGGAAGAACAAAAAACCCCCAAATTTAGCAGAAGGAAAGAAGTCATAAAGATCAGATCAGAAATAAATGAAAAAGAAATGAAGGAAACAATAGCAAAGATCAATAAAAGTAAAAGCTGGTTCTTTGAGAAGATAAATAAAATTGATAAACCATTAGCCAGAGTCATCAAGGAAAAAAGGGAGAAGACTCAAATCAATAGAATTAGAAACGAAAAAGGAGATGTAACAACTGACACTGCAGAAATACAAAAGATTATTAGAGATTACTACAAGCAACTCTATGCCAATAAAATGGACAACCTGGAAGAAATGGACAAATTCTTAGAAAGGCACAAGCTGCCGAGACTGAACCAGGAAGAAATAGAAAATATGAACAGACCAATCACAAGCACTGAAATTGAAACTGTGATTAAAAATCTTCCAACAAACAAAAGCCCAGGACCAGATGGCTTCACAGGTGAATTCTATCGAACATTTAAAGAAGAGCTAACACCTATCCTTCTCAAACTCTTTCAAAAGATAGCAGAGGGAGGAACACTCCCAAACTCATTCTATGAAGCCACCATCACCCTGATACCAAAACCAGACAAAGACGTCACAAAGAAAGAAAACTACAGGCCAATATCATGGATGAACATAGATGCAAAAATCCTCAACAAAATACTAGCAAACAGAATCCAACAGCACATTAAAAGGATCATACACCATGATCAAGTGGGGTTTATTCCAGGAATGCAAGGATTCTTCAATATACGCAAATCAATCAACGTGATACACCATATCAACAAACTGAAGGAGAAAAACCATATGATCATCTCAATAGATACAGAGAAAGCTTTTGACAAAATTCAACACCCATTTATGATAAAAACCCTGCAGAAAGTAGGCATAGAGGGAACTTTCCTCAACATAATAAAGGCCATATATGACAAACCCACAGCCAGCATTATTCTCAATGGTGAAAAACTGAAACCATTTCCACTAAGATCAGGAACAAGACAAGGTTGCCCACTCTCACCACTCTTATTCAACCTAGTTTTGGAAGTTCTAGCCACAGCAATCAGAGAAAATAAAGAAATAAAAGGAATCCAAATCGGAAAAGACGTAAAGCTGTCACTGTTTGCAGATGACATGATACTATACATAGAGAATACTAAGGACGCTACCAAAAAACTACTAGAACTAATCAATGAATTTGGTAAAGTAGCAGGATACAAAATTAATGCACAGAAATCTCTGGCATTCTTATACACTAATGATGAAAAATCTGAGTGAAATTAAGAAAACACTCCCATTTACCACTGCAACAAAAAGAATAAAATATCTAGGAATAAACCTACCTAAGGAGACAAAAGACTTGTATGCAGAAAACTATAAGACACTGATGAAAGAAATTAAAGATGATATAAATAGGTGGAGAGATATACCATGTTCTTGGATTGGAAGAATCAACATTGTGAAAATGACTCTATTACCCAAAGCAATCTACAGATTCAATGCAATCTCTATCAAATTACCACTGGCATTTTTTACAGAACTAGAACAAAAAATTTCACAATTTGTATGGAAACACAAAAGACCGCGAATAGCCAAAGCAATATTGAGAATGAAAAATGGAGCTGGAGGAATCAGGCTCCCTGACTTCAGACTATACTACAAGGCCACAGTAATTAAGACAGTATGGTACTGGCACAAAAACAGAAATATAGATCAATGGAACAGGATAGAAAGCCCAGAGATAAACCCACACACATATGGTCACCTTATCTTTGAGAAAGGAGGGAAGGATATACAGTGGAGAAAAGACAGCCTCTTCAATAAGTGGTGCTGGGAAAACTGGACAGCTACCTGTAAAAGTATGAAATTAGAATACTCCCTAACACCACACACAAAAATAAACTCAAAATGGGTTAAAGACCTAAATGTAAGGCCAGACACTATCAAACTCTTAGAGGAAAACATAGGCAGAACACTCTATGACATAAATCACAGCAAGATCCTTGTTGACCCACCTCCTGAGGAATGGAAGTAAAAACAAAAATAAACAAATGGGATCTAATGAAACTTAAAAGCTTTTGCACAGCAAAGGATACCATAATCAAGACCAAAAGACAACTCTCAGAATGGGAGAAAATATTTGCAAATGAAGCAACTGACAAAGGATTAATATCCAAAATTTATAAGCAACTCAGGCAGCTCAATAACAAAAAAACAAACAACCCAATCCAAAAATGGGCAGAAGAACTAAATAGACATTTCTCCAAAGAAGATATACAGATTGCCAACAAACACATGAAAGAATGCTCAACATCATTAATCATTAGAGAAATGCAAATCAAAACTACAATGAGATATCATCTCACACCGGTCAGATTGGCCATCATCAAAAACTCTAGAAACAATAAATGCTGGAGAGGGTGTGGAGAAAAGGGAACACTCTTGCACTACTGGTGGGAATGTAAATTGATACAGCCACTATGGAGAACAGTATGGAGGTTCCTTAAAAAACTACAAACAGAACTACCATATGACCCCACAATCCCACTACTAGGCATATACCCTGAGAAAACCATAATTCAAAAAGAGTCATGTACCAAAATGTTTATTGCAGCTCTATGTACAATAGCCAGGACATGGAAGCAACCTAAATGTCCATCAACAGATGAATGGATAAAGAAGATGTGGCACATATATACAATGGAATATTACTCAGCCATAAAAAGAAATGAAACTGAGTTATTTGTAATGAGGTGGATAGACCTGGAGTCTGTCATACAGAGTGAAGTAAGTCAGAAGGAGAAAAACAAACACCGTATGCTAACACATATATATGCAATCTAAGGGGAAAAAAATGTCATGAAGAGATTAGTGGTAGGACGGGAATAAAACACAGACCTACTAGAGCACGGACTTGAGGATATGGGGAGGGGGAAGGGCAAGCGGTGACGATGTGAGAGAGTGGCAGGGACATATACACACCACCAAATGTAAATTAGATAGCTAGTGGGAAGCTGCCGCATAGCACAGGGAGTTCACATCTGTGCTCTGTGACCACCTAGAGGGGTGGGATAGGGAGGGTGGGAGGGAGGGTGATGCAAGAGGGAAGAGATATGGGAACATATGTATATGTATAACTGATTCACTTTGTTGTAAAGGAGAAACTAACACACTATTGTAAAACAGTTATACTAAAATAAAGATGTTAAAAAAAAAAAAAAAGACCACAAATAACAAGTGTTGGTGAGGATATGGAGAAACTAGAACCCTTGTGCACTGTTGGTGGGAATGTAAAATGGTGCAGCCACTGTGTAAAACAGTATAGAGATTCCTCAAAAAACTGAAACACAGGGAATTCCCTGGCAGTCCAGTAGTTAGGACTTGAGCTTTCACTGCTGTGGGCCAGGGTTCAATCCCTGGTCAGGGGAAACTAAGATCCTGCAAGCCACGGCATGGCCAAAAATAAATAAATAAACAAACACAATTACTATGGTCCAGCAATCCCACTTCTGGGTGTATACCCAAAAGAATTGAAAGCAGGGTCCTGGAGAGACATAGCAGCACTACTCACAATAACCAAGAGGGAGAAGTAACCCAAACGTCTGTTGATGTATGGATGGATGAATGAACAAAAGGTGTCATATACATACAAATGAAGTATTATTTAGCCTTAAAATGGAAGGAAATTCTGACACATACTACAACCTCGGGGACAAACTCTGAGGACATTATGTTAAGTGAAATAAGCCAGACACAAAAAGGCAAATACTATAGGATTCCATTTACATGAGGTACCTAATCAAATTCATAAAAACAGAAAGAACGGTAGTTGCCAGGCATTGGAAGGAGGAGAGAATGAGGAGCTATTGTTTAATGAGTATAGAGTTTCAGTTTTGCAAGATAATACAGTTCTGGAGACAGGTTGCACAACAATGTGAATATATTTAACACTACTTAACTCTACCCTTAAAAATGGCTAAGATGGTAAATTTTATATTGTGTATTTTATATTTAAAACTAAAAAAAGTTTTTAAAAATAAAAAAAGTGAGTACATAACTTCAAAGAGAAAGTTTAATAAACTTGTGCTCTATACTAGGGCAGTTATAAAATTTTCAAAAATAAACTATAGTGGGAAGCAGCCGCATAGCACAGGGAGATCAGCTCGGTGCTTTGTGACCACCTAGAGGGGTGGGATAGGGAGGGTGGGAGGGAGACACAAGAGGGAGGAGATATGGGGATATATGTATATGTGTAGCTGATTCACTTTGTTATAAAGCTGAAACTAACACACCATTGTAAAGCAATTATACTCCAATAAAGATGTTTAAAAAAATAAAGGAAAAAAAATAATAAACTATATAAATTCTGTAGTATTTTCTTGCTACACCCCAAAGCATCATCTTGAAAGCCACCCATCTCAAAGGTCAAAGCACCCAGCAAGACTCAGCACCCCAGCGTCCCCACCATCTCCTCCCCCAAACCACCCTCCCACCCTAGCTGAAGAATTCAAAGAAAAGGCCACTTCACCCACTTTTCAATTTGAGTTTTTTTCCAGGTTTTACAACACAGCTGATTTTAAACCTAGTACATCTCCCCACTGCTAGCAGCTCCATCCTTCCTCAACCCACAGACCAAAGAACCAAAGCTACTTCTCAACTGTGAGTGTGGCATCAGCTACAGACGTTTAAGGAACCTAGAGCCAGGCCAGGCGTGGTCAGTGACTCAGCCAGCTCCCAGAGCAATCTGCGGCCCTGCTTTTGCAGTTGCGTGGTTTCCGTGTCTCTCCCTTCCTGGCCCTGCTGCTTTGCTCAGACTGACGTGAAACCCACGCATCACAGGGAACGGTGAGAGCCCAGAACCTCTAAGTTGTCCTCAGTGGCCTGTGCCCCACCTGTTGGAACAGCCATGAGGACAGTCCTGTCTGGGTCAAAGCCACTCAACCTGAGGGCGTGTTCAGGTGTTACCCAAAAAGCCCAACACTGATCCTTAAAGAAAACACAGCCGCTCGCACTGACCTCGGCTTACTAGGCGCCAGGCACTGGGCCAAGCACTCAGCACTTCATCCTCCTAACAACCCTGTGAGGTAGGTGGTGTCATTATCTCCATTTTACAGATGAGGGAACAGACTCAAGAGTGAAGTCACACACTTGCCTAAGTCTCAAAGCTATTGAGTGGCGAGCAAAGGTGGGGCTCAAAGGTTCTGTGTGACCTGAGCTCCGGGTTACCACAATACCCCCAAACTGCCCCTTAGGAAACAAGGGAAGAGGGGTAGGGGATGAATCCTGACACAGAACATTGTTAGAAATCTGGATAAAACCCAGCCACCACAGTGATTGGGGGCACCCACCTGAGTGCAACAGCTGCACAGCTGTCAATGCCCGGCCTGGCCCCAGTGGACCCGCCCTCTGCTCCTCTACAGACCTGTGGCCTTGCTCTCAATAAATGTAGATCCCTGTGGGCAATTCTGCACAGGGGTCCCAGAATTCAAACCGTTGTCTTGTTTCTCAGACTTTTGCTTAAGAGAACCTAGCGCTGGGTGGCAGGAGGAATGCCTGACTTGGGTCCAAATACATATGCCAGTCTCCACGCAGAGCTTATCTGCCTTCCCTCCTCCCAGAATAGTGCCTGGTGACTTCTGGTGGCGAGCAGGTGAAGACCCAGCTCCCCACGAGCTGAGGTTTCTGCTGTTCCATTGTAGCCTGGCAGCTCCTACGATGGCTACAGCCAGAGTTCCAGTCCTGAGAGAAAGGGACAAAATGACCCTTGAGTGGCCTTAACTCTGTAGCTTCAGGGCGTAGTTATTCTCCTGAAAATGACTGTGGAGGAAGATGTGGATAGTGACAACAGGAAGAGAGCTTTACCCCAGGTCACTGGGGTGAGACAAGGGAATTCTTGAATAGGGACACCCACACCCCCCAGCCCCAAGGAGGGAGAGATCATCCCTTTAGAGAGCACAGCCTGGGGGTGGGAAGTCTGCCGGCGCATCCCCTACTCCTGCTGGGCTCTAGCAGCTAGCCCACCTGCCATTTTCATGGTGCCTATAAAGTGCCATCAGCAAAACCACAGAATTGGGGACGGTACTGTGGGCAGATGGTCCCAACACTTTAGGCCCTGGGGGACACTGGTGGCATCCGGCCCCAGCCACTCTCCTGGTCCCTGCTCCCCAGTGGAGCTTCTCCTCCCTCACTCTGCTCTGCCTGGTGCCTCCCCTGTTCCTCTGCTGGTGCCCTGGGCCAAGTCCTCCGGCCAGTACTGGTCCTCCATATACTGCTCCATGTCTGTGCTGCTGTCAGGCTCTCTGTCCTCAGGGTGCGGTTGGAGGCTTCTGGCCTCCTGCTGTTCCCACTGCACCTCCACCAGCCGGTAGAGCTCCATGGCCGTCATGGCGTCTTCCACCGATGAGTGCCCGTGCTGGCCCACCTGCGGACGAGAGCCCACGCATCACTGCCCGCAGTCCTGGTGGGGGCCCAGCGGCCCGGGCTGGGTCCTGGCCCAGAGACGCATACTCTCAGAATGCGGGTGTACAGCCTGGTACAGTGAGAAGGGCTTGGGTCCTAGTCAGACAGACAAGCGCTAGAATCCCAGCTGTACCACAAGCTTAGCTTCTTGAAGCCTGTTTCCTCAAATAGAAAACCCAGTTAAAAATCCCTGCTTCAGGGCTTCCCTGGTGGCACAGTGGTTAAGAATCTGCCCGGGTTCAAGCCCTGGTCAGGGAAGATCCCACATGCCGCGGGGCAACTAAGCCTGTGTGCCACAACTACTGAGCCTGAGCTCTAGATCCCGCGAGCCACTACTGAGCCTGCTAGCCACAACTACTGAAGCCCGTGTGCCTAGAGCCCGTGCTCCACAAGAGAAGCCACCAAAATGAGAAGCCCGCGCACTGCAACAAAAAGTAGCCCCCCGCTCTCTGCAGCTAGAGAGCGTCCGCGCCCAGCAATGAAGACCCAATGCAGCCTAAAATAAATAAATAAAATAAGTAAATTAATTTTTTTTAAAAAAAATCCCTGCTTCAAACCCTTGAGGAGCAGATGGAATTATGAATGTGAAGCACAGCAGGAGCAAGAGTGATCAGCTGCCCCTGACCGAAGGCTGCAGGAGATAGGGTTCTACATGCAAGTGTGGGGACAGAGCCAGGAACTGGGTGGGAGACAGATCTGAAAGACAGCAGCCCAGGAGGGTGTGGCTGGCTGTCACAAAGCACTGGGGAAGGAGGGCGATGGAGAGAAAACACCCAGGGCTATGTGGACATGCGGGAGCCCCAGGACTGGGACTGGCAGGCTGGAGGCACAGCCCACGGCCCGTCCGTGAACAGGCCAGCATGGAGGCCAGGCCCTCTCGCTCCCCCAGCCCCCCCGCACCACGCACCTGGATTTTCTTGTGCAGCAGCTGCAGGGCCAGGTCCTTGAGAGAGACGCGGGTCCGGGCATGGAGGCTGGGCTGGCTGAGGAGACTGGGGACATAAGTGGTGTCCCGGGTCTGGCCCCGAGGGTGGATGTACTTGAGGGCCTGGAAGTCATTGTGCAGGGCGTGCCCCACCAACACCTTGCCCTTCAGGAGCTTGAGGATCTGTGAGCAGAGGAGGAGTCGGAAGGCCCCACTGTCAGGCGGGCACAAGACACATTCTGACACCCTGACCAGTGGGTGCGGGGACCCCTCTGGAGTAAGGCAGCGCAGAGAGGCGACCACGGGATCCACTGTCAACCAAGTTGCCCCGAGCTTGAATCCAGACCCTCTACTCACTACTTGCTATAATCAGGGGGCCGCTTAAGCTTCCCCCACACCTGCAAAACAGGAAAGCTGGCGATGGCATTGGTGGGGTGGTATTGAGCATTAAGGGGCTCTTGGATGGGTAAGTGACCCGATACAAGCACTCTTCCCTGCCGGCACAGGCTCTTCTCTCTCAGCCCCGAAGACCTCGCCAGCCCCACCCCGGCAACCACCCCCACAACTCCTCTCACGGCAGGTCTCAGCTTACACATCAGCAGGCCTCCCCCAACGCCATCAGGACCCCCGCTGCTCTCCTTCAGGGGATTCACCACATTTTCTAAGCACACATTCAGCTCCTCGTGGCCTGTCCGGCTGCCCCCCACTGTGAGCTCATGGTAACACGCAGGGACCATGTCTGCCTGGACTAGTGATGCTCTGTGACAGCTCAGCACACAGCAGAGGTCAGGGTGAAGTCCCAGAACTGTGCCAGGCACTGGAGACGTATCACCAACGGTGGCTTTTACAGCATTAATGGAACGGTCCTGTTTTCGGTCCAGGAATCTGTCCCTTTGCCCCTCTGCTGTACGGGACTCCCGCTTCTCAACCTCGAAACATGCTCTCTGGCTCAGCTCTCACCAGCTCCACAACGCGCGCTGCTCTTTCCTGCCTCCCGCCCTCCTCAGGCCCTAGGGAGGCTACTCTTTCCTGCCTCCCGCCCTCCTCAGGGCCACGGGCATCTCCTTATCACCCGCCACCAGCCTCCCACAGCTGCCTCTGCTGGCGACAAGTGGTTTATTGCTAAACTCAGCCTTCACGGCATATGGATAAGGTGCATTTAGACTTCAGTGGTAGGGATGGGCCACCCCACTCTAGTCACCCCCCCCAATAACACACACACACACACACACACACACACACACACACACACACACACACACGCCACGCGGTGGGAAGGCACCCAGCACGCTCCACACTGGCTCAGAGTCCAGGCAGATCCAATGCGGTCCCGCTCTTGGCAGGCTGAGGGGAACACAAGGGAGCTAGAGGGTTCACCACCTCCCTCCCTCCCTGCTGCTTCTATTCCTGATCAACCTGCTTGATAAATAACCTTTTAAAAGAAATCCTTAGAGTGTATCTTATGTGAAAAAGGAAGACACAAGATGACTTATATCAGTATTTCCTAAATGCACCTCATCCCAAGAATAAACCAGAAATGTTAAGTAGTTCTGCTACAACTCTTGGGTTGAAAATGCAAAATGTTCCAACACAGTTGATATATTAGAGTGTGACTTGAGAATAATGCAAATTTCGCCCATGAGAAACAGAAGGGCGAAAGTGAATGCAGAAACCTCTTAGCTGAGCAGACCCACTGCGGAATCCAGAAAGCCCACGCCTTGCAAGTCTACCAGCCAGCCAGCGCAGTTCACCAGCGTGCTGCCCGCACCTGGCTTCCCACTTCCTGACTTCAGGTAATTCCCTTAACCCCTCCCACAGTGCGAGCCGCCACCCCCCTGACACCTACTTCCCCAAGCGCTCCGCTCCAGGTCTTTTCAAGGCAGAGTGCCGTACTTACGCATTTCTCAACCACTGAACCTGTGCAAAACTGTGGTCCCACTGTTATTAGTTTTCTATCTTTTTATTTTTGGGGTGTCATTAATGAAGTTTTTTTGGGCATTGTGTCCCTAACCCTTTTTTCCCGATCAGCTCTGGGGTTTTTAATCGTGCAAGTTTACATAGCATGACGGTTTTTAGGAACACACACATCAGAGCCCTCCCAAGGCCTAGAGACCTGCAGGATCAGAATCTCTACGGAGGGATCTGAGGACAAGGATCCAAGATCATTAATAAGGATTTAGGTGTTTCCTATGCTCGAGGACGTTTGGGAATTCCTGGCATGTCAGTGTGGTCCCAACACTAATTTTTTTCAAAACAATGAAAAGCTAACATTAAAAACAAAACAAAACAAAACATTTAACACCTGAACGTGACAGCACTGTGGGCCTTACAAATTTTAAGCAGACACATAGTGCTCTTATAACAGAAAAGAAGCTGTTTCGCCTCTTACAGATGGTGCAGCCTTTCCATAAACACTATCACGTGGGACACCCCAGCACCCCTTCCACGCATGTAGGGGAGGATTTCTATTCACCCTTTTCTATGGAGAGGAAACCCACTGTTTGGAGAAGTTAAGTAACTTCCCAAAGGTCTCTGGCTTCTAGTGGCTAAGTGTGGACTCAGACCTGGGGCTGCTCTTCCCAGCCCATCACACTGACCCCAAGCCCCCAGCCCTGCCCTCACCTCCTTCTGGGCCACCTGGAAGGGGATGGCCTTGCGCATGTGCTTCCTGGTGATGCCGCTCCAGCGGGTGCGGTAGTCCGCGACGGGCATCTCTGGCTGGATGTACTTGTCGTAGAGGACCTCGCCGTGGTAGCTCACCACGGAGCAGCGGGCCAACTCACTCACCCGCCCTTGGGGTCCCGTGCCCACCATCTCACAGTCGATAGCCACGCACTTGCTGGGCAAGGGCCCAGCAGATGCTCTGGGGGTGGGCTTTCTGCTGCATGGGGCACCTCCAGATTCAGCCCTTGGATGCTGCCTCACACTGCTGGCGTCTTCGGTGCCTGGGGAGGATCCTGGCTCCGGGGGTGTGCTTCGCAACCCATGCTCCTGCAGCAAGGCCTTCCGGGCCATGAACCGCTGGTGCTGTCGGCTCTTCCTCTTGTGTTTCCTCCGAAGCACATCCTTGGCATTCAGGCTGGCCAGGGAAGGGCACTGGCACTGGGCAGACTCAGGAGCTTCCCGGGCCACCATCCCAATCAGCTCACCACTCAGGGCAAGGGAGGTCTGGGAGGTAATCTGTCTACGGGGCAGCAGCCTGGGGAGAGAACACATAGGGCAGAGGGCCTGGGTGAGGAGTGTCCCAGGCCAGCCCTGCCCCTCCATCTCTCTTCCTCCCTCCCTGCAGTGCTCTACTTCCAGGCTGTCCCAGAGCCCTACACTTTGTCTCAGCAACCCAGATGGAGTCAAGGACCTATTTTAATAATAATTGCACTCATACAATTGATTCCACCTGCAAAACCACTGTTTTAAGTACTTTACATGGAATCACTCAATCTTCCCAACAATTTGAACAAAGTATTATTATCCTCATATTACAGGTACAAAAACTGAGGCATAGAGGTTAAGTAACTTGCCCGATTAATACATAGACAAAGGCTGATGTGAACCCAGAATCCATGATCTCAACCTCCAAGCCATAGCTTACCTCCAATACCATTAGCATTAAGACATTTTAGAGTTATGGCTATGAGAAAATAAAGGTTACAGAAACGGCATATATACGATATCCTATTTTAAAAAAACAAAAACAAAAACTTTATGAAATGTGAACACAAGACCCACAGCAAAACCTGGAGAAAATATTTCACAGGAAGCCCACAATAGTTGTATTTTTGGTATGTGTTAACTAAAATGATGTACTCTATTAAATGACTTTCTTCTAATTCACTCATCACAACACTGTCTACATTTAAATACAGTTGGAGATTTAGTTTAATCACTGAAGCCTACAGGCACTGGTGTGCTGGTAAACCAGCTCAACTCTAAAAGAGAAACAGAAAAAGCCCTCCTATATTGCTGCAGATTCCTGTGATAACTCCCACAAGCTCTCCATCCCTGAAAGCTGGGTTGTAAAGAGATGCTGTCACACACCACTGCCACAGGAAATATTTGTTGTTCACATGGGTTTGCAAATCCCATGCAATAAGGCTGGCATCTTCCCAATAGTGAAGGATGTAGCCTGGAAATCCTCATCTTGTTTGCTGTGCTAAGTCAGCCAGTATGTTTTGAACACACTAGAAAACCAGCGCTTTGCAGTAGACAGAGCAGGGGCTAACTCAGCTCTGTATAAGTTACCTAACCACTGAGCTTCAGGTTCTTTGCATGTAAAATGGCCCTACTACCCTTCCCGTGTGAAGAGGAAAAGGCAGAATCCATGTGTGCTAGGATCTGCATATATTTTTTTAAATTATTATGCTTTATTTTTTTTAATTCCATTGAAGTATAGTTTATTTACAATGTTGTTAATTTCTGCTATATAGCAAAGGGACTCAGTTACACGTATATATACATTCTTTTTCACAGTCTTTTCCATTATGGTTTATCACAGGATATTGAATATAGTTCCCTGTGCTATATACACTAGGACCTTGTTTATCCATCCTATACAAAATAGTCTGCATCTACTAATCCCAAACTCCCAATCCTTCCCTCCCCCACCCTATTATTATTAAGAATACTAATTATTACAGTCATATGGTTCATTAATCTGTCTTTAGTCAAGACTATATACCTTGATGTAGCCTTTAAAAATCTTTATAGGTGACCAATTTTAGTTACATCTGTATTCATGAAAATGCTATTTCCTAGTACATCTGGATAAAATTTAGCTGCTCATCCTTCACTTCTGAATCAAGTATTCTTAATACGAACAAAGGGATTTTCTGTGGAGTCAGCAGTGTCATGTCCCAAGTTTCCCTTGGTTAGTGTATGTTTGGATTGTGGCCAAATCCCCATTAAACTGCATATCTGCATATATTATATGCTCCCTGCATATATATATATATATATATTTTTTTTTTTAAAGGACTTTGTCTTTTTATTGTTTGCCTTTTATTTATTTATTTATTTTGGCTGAGCAGCATGTGGGATCTCAGTTCCCCAACCAGCGATCAAACCCGTACACCCTGCATTGGAAGCACAGAGTCTTAACCACTGGACTGCCAGGCAAGTCCCTTTTGCCTTTTTAATAATTTGCTTTTTTATTTTATTCATTCATTCATTCACTAATTTTTGGTCACACGGCTTGCGGGACCTTGGTTCCCCAACCAGGGATTGAAACCGGGCCACCCATCCATCCATTCATTCATTTATGGCCACCCGGCTTGAGGGATCTTAGTTCCCCAACCAGGGATTGAACCCAGGCCACGGCAGTAAAAGCGCCGAGTCCTAACCAACAGACCACTGCGGAAGTCCCTCCTGGCATGTATTATATGCTCCCTTTCCCCCACAGGTGAAGACTCCTGCTCATGGTTGGTAACCAGTTCTTCCCAGGCCAGAGCTGCCTCAGCCTGGACTCCCAACCCACAGGCCTTCTTCTTGCCTCCCTTCCCACTACATACCCCCTACCCTTTCCTACATCCTCCAGGAAGCCCTTCTGGAACAATCCTCCAGGTTGCACAAGCCAATGTCACACTGAGGCCTCTGGGGTCCCAACTGTGGCAAGAGCTGGGCAGAGAGTTACAAAGAAAGATCCTGGACTCTGAGAGTTGAGTCTCACTGCAGAGGCAGAAACGGAGAAGGCATGTGAAGGGCTGCGTGAGAAGTGCCAGGGAAGCGAGACAGGCTGAAGAGGTTAAGTCTGCGTGAGCGTGGAGCAGTAGCCCTCCAGGTAGAAGAAGGGAGAGGAATCAGTGGCCATGTTAGGGGCAAGGCCTGAAAAAAGTACCCCAGGGCTGAGGAAGAGGGGCCCATCGTCAGCCTGATACCATTTGGGCGTAAGGCACAAGGTAGGCCTGGCTGGAGGAACTGCCCCCGTCTGCTTTTTACCACTCCACCTTCTGCCTGCACTCTGGGAAGCCCATTACCCTCTGGTGGCTTTTCCTACCCCGAGGTGGTGTCCCTATACTGGTCTCGGCAGGTCAAGCGAGGGAGCCCCAAAGGCACCTAGGGAGGCCACTGAAATATGGCACAGTAGCCCTGACCCCAGACAATTACAGTCTAACTGGGGAGCAAAGAAGTTCACCCCTCTCTGCTCTGGCAGCACAGTCAGAATTTACTGCACTCTTCAAAGTCAATAGTTACATACAGCCTACCTCAGAGCACTCTGAAGGCAGGTAGAGAGCTTTGTTTGTCTCTGTCCCTTCCCCTACAGCCAGCCCGGGACCTGGCATGGAGCGGATCCTCTCCAGAAGCTGACACCAGGCCTGCTATCTGCCAGACTGTGGGGACTACAGAGCTGGAAGTGACCACATCCTCAGGGAACTCTGGTTTGGTCGGAAGAGAGATAGTCAGAAACTTACAAAAGCGTGCTCAGGATGGGAGCAATGGACAAAGGACCCATGCCTGAGTCACTGGGCCAGGTATTTAAAAAGCAGAAGTGCTAGGTTAGAAAAGCCCTGGCAGTGCAGGGGGCACTTTGAAGGGTTTCAGAAAGGTCTACCAGGGAGCCAGGGAAGGGAAGGGCATCCAGACAGAAAAAAACACAAAGTCCAGGAGGCAAAGCGCATCCATTGTGGGAAAGCAGGGAGTTTGGTGCAGCAATTGGAAAGCAAGGAGGTAAGGGGAGAGGAGATGGGTGCAGTGTGGACAGTGAGAAAGAACTGTTCCTGGAGAGTGGTAAAAGTTTGGGCTTAATCCAGAGGTGGATGGGAACCAATCTCCCTAGAGTTTTAGCGCGAGGGGATCACAACTGCCATATAGGAAGAGACCTGGAGAACATACGAATCTGAACAATAGCAGCAGAGGCTAAGAGAAATGGGAGGGGAGATGAACTGCCATTTGGTGATGGCTGGGCCAGGGGGAGGCACAGTGACCCACCCTGACTCATCCTCCCTCTGCTTGCTTATCCCTTCCCCAAGAGGTCTTCTCCTTTTTAAAAGGGCTCTTAACTGTAATCAACTTCCTCATATTGACAAGTCACATTATTAAGGCTGACAAATACAGAACCTCAATTTGTCTCAGCCCAGTAATGGGGAGGCCTAAGAAGACAGAGACCCACTAATAACTGACTTTTGTAGGGGAGGAAGGCCCTTTCCCTTCTCTGAGACGGCTAAGGACCCTACAGGTCAGGACCTGAGGCCAGGACAAGGGTCAGTGGCCTCCCTAACACTGTTGGCAAGGTTTCAAAGAAGCCAGAAAATAGGATCCCTGAGAAAAAAGGTCTCTGTGGCCCTGGCCCTGTGTTGCAAGAGATGAAAGAAGTTCTCTACATGCCCTGACCTAGCTGACACGTCAGAACCAACAATTAATCATCAAGGGGACACCTTCCTCACCTGGGCTCTCACATGGAGCTCAGGAGAAGTTTTGCTCAAATAAAAGTATTTCAGTGAGGCAAACAAATCTCTCTCCAGCCCGGAACCAGCACTTTGAATCAGCAGCCACCAGGCCTTTGGGCAAAGGCCCAAAGGAACCTCAAAGTCAGAATTCCCAGTGGCCTCAAGGCCACCAACCTGCTGGCTGACCAGGAATGTGGGCAGTTCTAGACCCTGCTCTGGCCCTAAAGAGCTAGATCAACTGGACCAAGGCACTGTCTCCTAACTTAAAACGAGGGTTTATGAAATCCAGCACTGAACTAGGTTAGGGGCTTCCCCAACCTAGTCTGTTTAAACGGCTGATTTCCAGGCCTACTCCCCACACCTTCGTAACTGCCATTTGGGGAAACAGGGCCTGGAATCTGTATTTCAAAGAGTGCGCGGCCCCACCCCCTTGCCATGATACTTATAATCGCCCGAATTTGAGGAAAGCTGGCTCGATAAGATCCTCTGTGCTACTAAAAAGTTCAGGAGACGAGAACAGTCAGAGGAAAGCCCTGCACGATCTCCTCCGGCGCCGGCGTTCCAAGGAGTGACGTGTGGGAGGCCCGGCCTCACCCAGGGAAGGACTGAGGCATTGGTCACTGGTCGCGGCGGCCGGGCAGACGCCCACCAGGCCAAGCCCCATCGCCCAGCGCCGCCCACTCAGGCCCGAGACCCCCGAGCAGGGCGGGATGGGGGGCCAGGCGGCGCCCGTGGCCAGGCCTGCACTTCGGGGAGCCCAGGAGCCGGGTCGGCCCGGCCGGGCGTCCCCCGCCACAAGCCTGGGGCGGACACACCGCGCGGGGCCCTACGTCCGGGGACACGTCGCGCCAGCCTACCCGACCCCGCGATCCCCAGCATGGTCCCCGAGATCACCTGAAAGCCCAGCGCGTCTTCTCACGCCAGCACTTGGCGTCCAAGGAACCTGCAGCTCCAACAAGCCCGAGCAAGCCCTGCTCCGGCCGCCATCCTGTTGGCTTGCTGAACCGCAGCGCCCGCCTAAGACCTCTTCTGATTGGCCGGGAGTCTGGCTCGCTGCGGTTGGCGCTTAGGAGCGTAAGGGGCGGGGACTCCTAGAGGAGTGTGGTTTGTGCCCAAGGCTGGCCCAGCCCGCGGGAAATTTTAAAGCGGTTGGAGGGGAAGGTGGCCTCCTATCGCCCGCTTCTGCTCCCACTTTTGTCCAATCCATCCCGCTCCCTGGGTCGGGATGTGGGCTCCTATGAACTCCGTGCCGCTAACGGCAGGCTGACTTACAGAGTACACACCCACATTTGCAGAATAGGAATAACCCCTACCTCCTCGGGTGTCGAGGGTTTCGGTGAAATAATATACACGATGGCCACTAACAATAAGATTTTTAAACGTCAGGTTTGCTCCTTCGGCGCTACTTTTTCATTTATCCTTTTGCGATACTTCACTCATAAGTAATAAGTTCCTACTATGGGCTCGGCATTGGGATACACAGTATAAGAACAATCGCTGGGGACTCTACTTGCTCATGGTTTGGCGCAGTAACAGAGGTTAACAGATAACAGTGCAACGTGAATAATAAAAACAATAACAATGAGTTTGCATTTATTGTGTGATCATTAACAGTGTGCCAGGCAATACACCCCTTTAATCTGACGAACACTTTGAGATGTGTACTATTATTTCTGTTTTACGATTAAGGAAATTGACATTTCAAGAAATTAAGGGAAAACAGCGAGGGTCCAAACAAAGACCAACGTAGTCAGATTCCTTCTAGCTCCATTGTGCAAGCAGCAATGGCATCGCAAATGTACCCAGAAGGCCAGGGGTACATGTTCCAAAAATTGGCTATTTCTGACCAGGCTACAGATTTGAGGGAAGCAGGACAAAGGAGAGGGCCACTAGAGGGATAAGGCTTTCTACTCAGATTCCTGAAGGCTTGGGGGAGCTGGAAGGAATCCAATCCAGAGCTGGTTCACCAGCGGATTTGCGTTTGGGGAAGCTCACTCTGGGTGCAGAAGGAAAGGAATGGACTCGGCCTGGAGAAAGAGGCGTGGGTGTTGGGGTGATTGTGGACATTCAGGTGAGATAAGATTCTGGTGGCCAGAGTGGTAGGTAGAGAGGATAAAGAACTTGGGACAGATTCCAGAGCTCTTTCGGAGGCAACATTGAGAGGACAGAGAGCAGAAGGGAAGGGGATGCAGAGTAGCTGTTTTCAGACATGGAGACTCTGTCAGAGGCAACTTTCGGGGCAAGGAGGATATTAAGAGAGTCAGTAACCAGATCCTCAACTCCCATGGGACTAGACCTGGGAATGGACCTGGAGTCCTTGGAGTCCAGCTTCCCTCCCCCTTTTTATAATCAGCTGTCTCCCACTTTACAAAGGAAAGTCACACACACACATTCTAAATCTTGCTCTGTGGCATTACCCTGGGAAATAAAAGTAGTCTTGGGGAAGATGAAAAATAATGATAGGGATTGAGTAGGATAATCAAATAGTCAGCATAGAAACCCCATTAGGGGATTGTAGACAGGGAACTTTAGGAGGCTTTGGGAGACCACAATAAGATTAATGATCACTCCAGAAAGCAGGTTTACTTAACCGCAAAACCAAGCAGGCTTGCCTAGCCACAAAACCATGTGACAGAAGCATGAGACATTCCCTAAAACAATAAAACAATGATGGCATGAGACCCACATCCTGCCCAGTGAGCTCAGTATGGAAAGGTGCTCATTGTACAGAGACCTGAAATATTTTTTAAAGTCCTGGCTTGACCATGTAGGGACAAAAAACTCACCTGCCCAACCTGGACGAGGAGTTGATGATGGAAGCATGACGTCTACTCAAGAATGAAGAAGAAAGTGGTCTTTTCCCCCTCCCCATTATTCCTTTGATTATAAAGCTAAGTTCCCACTAAGTTCTTAGGCATGGCACCCTCTTGCCTGCCCACTTGTAAGCCTCACAAGCATCCCATTCTAATAAATCACTTCTTATCTATCACTTTGCCTCTGCCTCTCGCTGAATTCTTTCTGTGCTGAGACATAAAGGACCAGGCTTTTTGGAGCTCGCCCGAAATGACACCTATCAGTTTCAATAAGACTGTTCTAAATATGGGTTATTATTAAGGACTGGGCAAGAAACACTTCTACAAGTCTGGTGGGTTTCTGATTCCTTGCTTTCACTATGATCCAAGGAGGATTTAATCATGTTGCCAGCTAATGGGTCGTTAAAAAAATTTTTTTGAGGCTAGATAATTAACAGGAATGAAAAGAACTGACATTGCCAGAAAAAGTCCTTCCACTTCTATCTTCTTTTTATGTGAACAATGTTTTTATCAGTGTTTACATCCATAAAAACAGAACAGAAGGTCCAACTCTTTCCCATTCTTGCAAAAAGTGATATTCATCCCCAGATTTATAAACTTAATGAAAAATAACTGGCTCCATCTATCTCCTAAAGAGACATGTTTTCAATGGCATTTCTAATTAAAACTCACTTTTTATGTGTAAAGATTATTGCTCATATAATGAAATGCTGTATATTTATCATTTGCTCACATGTAATAGAAATAATAGCAACAATGTCTCAATCCAGAAAGAAAAAAAATAACACGTAGAACCTCATGGGTCACATGGCATTTTTCTAGAGTTAACAAGTTCAAATTGATATACATACTTTTGTGACATTGAAGTATGATCAGGTTCTCCAGAAAATATTGCCAAGCATGAAAATAGATTATGCTAGGATAAATCTCCATAGTGGAAGTTGAATGGAAGTGTAAGTTGAAGAAGAAAAAAGAATGTTGCATGTAATAAAAAGGAAATCCAGATTTAGTAAGGAGAGGCTTTATTTGAAAGGATTAGGGGTGTGGGTGTTTGGGAGGAGATATTTAATGCAATAGAGAAAATGCTCTGCTAGTTCTGAAGGGTAGGCAAAAAGGGTTTTCCTTTATAGGGAGGAGTAAAGGGGGCTAGAAAGAACAGGATATGGAGGTGGCATTGACCAGATCCCAGATCCTATTAGGTTAGTAGATTGATATTAGATATTAGATATGGAGATTGTTTTACCCTGAGGCCAGTCTATTCCCCGGAGGGGTCATTAAGCAGGGATTGTAAACTGGCTCTGGCTGAGGGTGGGCCATAGTTCAGGGACCTAGGGGAAGAAAAGAAGCTTAACCAAAGTTTGGTTAATGAGCGTTTTATTCCAATTGATCCATGGGTCCAGCAGTTCAGCTAATCATCAATGAGGCAAAGAATGGGAATTTGGAGTGTCCGAGCCAGGACTCGTCATAGGTAAACAATGAGGGAATCCTGGAGTCTTATCACAGTCATATGGGGCAGGGTGTTTCTTTGCAGTAACTAGTTTCTGGAACGCAAAAGGATGGGAAAAATTTCTTCACCATTGCTGCTTTCCAGGAGCATAGGACTCAGATAAAATTTAACATTGACGGTACGAGTTTTTTCATGTATTTTAAAAATGGTTAATGTTAGTATCAAATTGCTCTGATAGATATATATGTGTCCACTACATTCATTTACAGACACATTTTTTAAAAAGATGTCAATATTTATGATACATCATTTGTAACTACCAAAACTTACAATAGAAAATATTATCCAAGCAAAAAAGTTGAAGGTCCACAAGTATACAATATGGATGGACTAATACTGGCATCTTGACGGTGAACAGCAGTACCTCCAACCCCAACCTTTAGGAACTTCACCTTCCCATTCCTGAAATGAAACTATCTCCTCCTTCCACAAAGACTGGGGCTTCTCTATAACAGACCCTTTTGAGTTAGGGCGTGGTGGGGGAAAGTCCATGATCCAAGCCCTGCCCCCAGGGACCACACCCTATCCCCCCCCCCAACCTTGTCAATCCAGAAGCACTTGAGATAAGAAACAAACAACGGCAACAATAACAACAAATCTTTCCAAACAAAACTGAGCCAGATAAGAATCTGGGCTGAGATCTTGTTCTCAAGTTTCCAAGAATGCAAGGGCAGATGTGGCTTCAAAACGCAAGGTTTTATGCCACACTCGAAGCACCATTCTGCCTTCCTTGCATGCCTGTTTTGAGGACCATTTGGGATGCTACAGGGATTCCCATGTTGCTGGACCAGGTGCAGACCTGAAGGCGGGTGTCGATCTGGCCATTTTTTGTAGCAGCGATTCTCTAAGTGTGGTCCTAAACCAGCAGCCTAGGCATCACTTGGAAATTTGTTGGACCCACTGACTCAGAAATTCAGGGGTGGGTGGGGCCCAGCAATCTGTGTTTTAACAAGCAGATTAACAGTTTCCTCATGCATGCTCAAGTTTAAAATCCGATGTGTTAGAGGGTAAGAAGCGGACACAACCTGGGAGCCAATGTAAATAACTTATTTTATTCAAGCACATTCCCGCTCTACTAGCACTCTTGATCCAACAGTGACTTTGAACCTACCTGGACACAGCCTGTCATCAAGACAGTTATGGTATTTTATACCTTCTCCCAACTCCTGAGGTTTTCCAGGATTTTCAGAACCATGTCAAGTCTCACATGACTGCCTTTTTGTGGAAAACTAGCAAGATTTGATCCAGGGCAATTTTATTCTCCACCGTTAACTTTTTCCATTCTACACTACAATTTCATCACATATACAATTAACCTGTAATTATTTCTCAATCTTGGCTGAACATTAGAATTGCCTGCGGAGCTTTAAAAAATATTGACACTTGGATGACAACCCAAGATTCTGATGTAACAGGTCTGCAATGTGACCTGAATATGGTGATTTTGAAAGCTTATCAGGTGATGCTAGCTCGCAGCCAAGATCAAGACTGGGCGCTAAGGCGCAGCTACCTACAAGATCCATCAGAGGGCGCTGCCTCCCCGCTCATCCCTGGAAACGCGCGCGCAGATCTGGCTGCTGGCTGCATAAACCCAGGCGATGCAGTTAAAGTAAGGGGAATCCAGATGCTTGACCCTTGGATCACCAACCATTTTGAGTTCTGAGACTCCTAGAAAGTTACCTTAAGAAGTAGTAAGTTGTCTATTTTGCCGAGTGACTTAGAGGTAAATCATACAACCTAAGTCTTGGTTTCTGCATTTTTAAAACGGAGAAGTGCGGGGAAAGGAAGAGAAGGAGAGGGGTGGGGGTGGGGACACTAGGTCTATAATCATTCTTTAAATATATATTGAGCCTCCTGAAGTGGACAAGATACTGATCTGGGGAGGGGAAGGATAAACGTTTAAATGGGATAAAACTTCTATGCGATGTGGGAGACTAATAGAGAGATGGTGGTTCTCATTTGTTGCTACTTCAGGGAAGGGGACTTGTGGGTACCCCAGATCCTGGAAAAGAAAAACTATGAAAGAGGAGGCAAAAGAGACTACTCTTGAGTCTTTACATATGCCGTTATATATTATTGGCACTTCTCTTGATTAATTAACATATAACCTAGCAAGATGTGATCAATTCCATTTTACAATTAAAGAATCTGAGGCTCAGAGATGTTAAGTGACTGCCTCAAAGTCACACAGCTAGGAAGTGGTGCAGCCAGGATTGGAACTGGGGTGTGTCTGACTTTGAAGCCAGGACTCCCTCCCCACCCCCCAGGGAGTGCCTTGCTCCCTCTATTTTGCACCTTGCTACATATCAACAGGGGCACTCTTGTCCATCTCTCAAATCAGGAGTGCACCCCACTACCCTCTCCAGATGCTTGTTTCACTGAGGCAGGATCTCTCTCCCTTATGTCTCCATAGAAGCCCTGGATACTGAGGACTGCCTGGGAGAGATTTGACTCCCCTCCTCCCCTGTTCCCCACCTCTGCCCCCTTCTGTCCAATCCAGGCTCCTTTCTTCCAGTGAAGGGCAGGCACCTGCTGAGTGACACCAATTTGCAGCCTTCTCAAGTGTGAATGAGATTTCTAATAGGACTGGCTGCCCACTGGTTTCAGGCAGGATTGGAGTAAAGAGAATTTAAGAGGCAGGAAATGGAGAAGGAGAGAGCCAGTTTGGAGGAGCTGAGACACTGACAGCAGCAGCCTCTGGGTGGAAGTGAAGGGCTGATTGGTTCAGAGAGGTTAAGTGTCTTGCCAAAGGTCACACAGCTGGCAAGTGGCAGAGGCAGGGTGAGCTCAACAATGGTTGCATTTTTAGGGTTCCCTAAAGGAGTACAACTCCCAACCCAATTTAAATTGGTAAGATGTGTTAGTGTTCTAAAACAAACAAACAAACACTTTCCCAGTCTTTTTTTTTTTTTTGCCTCCCGAGGCTGCTGATCAACACTTCCGTTCTCTGGCCCAAGGGCCCCAGGAGTGCCTTCTTCTCCAGGGTGGAGGAGGAGGGTGGGAATATACTTAGAAAGGACTGGGGAGGGCACTTGAGTTTGCTGCTTGAAAAATTTGTCCCACTGAGAGTCTCACCACTGGAACTTGGTGACCATCTGAGGGTAAGGTGCCCCCAACACGGAGGCATGGACAAAGGATGGGAAATGGTTTGTATGATCACTGCTTCTGCGATAGTGGGGGACTGGTTTCCAGGCTCAGTTGGGGGACTGGGCTTTCTCACCTCAGTTTTCCCTTGGTGACACCTCTGGGCCCAACAGCACGGAGGCAGATTCTGGGGCCAAGAAGAAGTTCTATATGCACAAGTCCACTCTCTCCTCCCTGGGGTAGGCAAGGTGAGGTGCGGGCCGGCCAGGGTCAGGCATGTCCTCCAGGTGGCTGCCAGGACACCAACATCGCAGGCACCCTGGTCATAAGTACATGCCCCTTTGTGCCTGCACACGCCCTGGCTCTCTCCTGCCAGAGCCAACCAGACGCCTGGGCCCCTGCTGCGGGGGGGATTCTCTCTCCCTGCCCTTGTCAGTGGTGTGGAAGCAGCTCGCCGCTCCTGGAGGACTGAGACCCTGTCCATCCCTCCCACCCTCATGCTTCCCCGCAGCCCACCACACACACACACACACACACACACACACACTCTCTCTCTCTCTCTCTCTCTCTCTCTCTCTCTCTCTCTCTCTCTCTCTCTCTCTCTCTCACACACACACACACACACACACACACTCACACACACACACACACACTGTAGTCTGTCCTTGTTTCTGGAAGAGTCCGCCTGAGGTGTGCTGCCCAAGGGGTTGCTCAGGGTAGTTTCCAGAGGTGCTTTCTAGGAGACAGAGAAGGCATAGAAAGAACACACAAAGGGCGCGGCCCGCCCCCAGCCCCAGCGCCCCCCCCGCCCCCCCGCCACTGCCCCGCTGCGGCGGCCGGCACCATGCGGCAGACTGGGACTTGTTGTTGAGCGCAGGGAGACAACAACAAAATCACTAGTCTTCCAGATGGGGCTGGCTGGTCCACGGCCGCACCCGCCGCTCCGGTCAGGCGTTGGGTGACTTCGGACCCACCACGCGGTCAGCCAGCCCGACACTCCCGCCGGGCCAGCTTGTGTCCCCGCCCCCACCCACAAGGTCACCTCCTCCCACCAGCCCCCCACCCCTCCCCCACCCCAGAATTCTCCGGAGCCTCTGATGGGGATGGGGGGATGGGGGGTGGGGGGGGAGGGGATTGTATTCTTATTTTCTTTTTCTTTGGAGTGTACCATTTTCTCTAATGAACGTATTTCCTTTAATAATAGGGGGATCTTATTTTTAAAGGGAGATAGCGCGGCTCATTTCTCTACCTTTTTCGGGAATCACAAAGCGCCGTACTATCACGGAGAAGGGAAAAGCGAAGAGCTCCTGGTCAAGGTGACCCCTCTCTACCAGCCTCCCCTTCCCATCTCCGCCCTAGTCCACGGTGAAGGCCCAGGGTGACAATCCACCCAGTGCTTACGGAGCCACGGCTCCGAGTGAAGTGAGGATGAGGGCTGGGCCTAGCAGAATAGGCAGGTGAGGAAAAGGGACACCGGTTGTGGGCCGGGGGAGGGTGGAGTCCTGGTCCTGCGCCCCCGCCTCCACCCAGCCAGTCCTGGCACTGGGCTCCGGGCTGAATTTCCCCAGGCCTGGGCACTGATGGAGGAGAGGCCAGGCCCCCGGTGCCTGGCCGGCCTCTAATTGTGCTGCCAGGGCATATCCGCTTCATAATTAGCAAAAGCCACAATATCCTGGCGGCTCAGAGAGCACGGCCCTAATTGTATTTCTGCAGCAGCTGAAGGGTAATTACCCTTCCCTTTTGGTGCTGCTTTTAATTCTTTCTCTTTTTAATTACAACTCTTCCTCTGTAGCCCAGCCCGCCATCCTTGGGCTTGTTCTGTGCACCCGGAGTGGGGAAGGGCTGGCCCGGAGAAACTGAAGGTTAGAGGGGGGACATGGAGAAGACTGGCAGGACCGAGCTCGGAGGCCCAGCCCCCCAGCTCTCAGCTGGATGTAAGAGAGGGGTATCCCTCCCCAGGAGGTTAAGACCCCCCCATCTCTCCACTCCCCAGCGAGGTGCTAACTCTCCAACTCCAAGCTGCAGGGAGCTGAGGACTCCCACCCCGCAGCTAACCCATCAAGGAAGAAAGAGGGACTTGTTGCCTTTAATTTTTTGTAAAATGGTAATAATAATAATAATAGGGACTTCCCTGGCGGTTCGGTGGTTAAGGCTCCGCATTTCCATTGCAGGGGGTGTGGGTTCAATCCCTGGTCAGGCAACTAAGGTCCTGCACACTGCGTGGTGAACACAAAAAATTTTTTTTAAAAAAATTAACAACCCCGCGTCTCTTTGGCACTGTTGAGAGAGGACTAGTTCATCATCCTTGGTGTATAGTTTCAGAGACAAGGGCCTGAATGCTAATATCAGAGGGCAAGCCTAACCAAAGTGCAAGGTGTTCACTGGAGGGGTTAGAGCCGTAGGTATTCCCAGGAAAAACAGGCCTTTCTCAGTTAGCTCTCAGGTAAACTTCAGGTGATAATAGATAAGCTAATAGGCATTACAAAAAGAGTTTGGAGAGACTTCTGACAGCCCTCTGGACACTGCCATGCAGGACTGTCCAGTCCAGCCCATGTGAGCAACCCTGGCCCTAGAGCCACCAAGTGGCTGTCCAGCTATCAGCTCACCATGAGAGCAGGGACTGTTCTGCTGATGATTATTTTCCAGTGCCTGGCACAGCGCCTGGCTCATGTATACAAAACTGATTGGCAAAGAGGCAAAGTTCAGAAATGAGTATAATCATGAGGTGTGAACACAATAACTCCATTTTCATTGGCTTTTCCCTTGCAGGACCAATAAAGATGGACTTGAGCCTGACAGTGGCCCCAGTTTTCTAAAATTTTTTAACTCTGGGCTCTGTCTGGGTTAGGGGAAGATGCAAGAAGTGAAAGAGGCTGCTCTAGCCTCAGAGAACTGTATCTTGAAAAATAACCTGCCCTTGAGCCCACCAACTCCCTCTCCCCACTTCTAGTTTCTTTCCTCTGAATTTAGAGCCATCCCCTTAGCAACACTTGTTTCCATGGTTTCCTCCGTGACAAAGATCCCCAAACCCCTCCTCTCTTTTTCCTTCAGACAGTAAGGGGTGATAGGGATCCTCAGTGTGGCCACTTCCATGTAACCATGGAAACAATTAACTGAGCCTTCATTTATCTTTTGTGAAGACAGCTAGGGAATACGAAGCTTTTGGAAGAGATGGGTGGGGGAGGGTGCAGGGCTAGAGCTGCCACTGTCATAAAAAGGAAATTGAGGGACTTGTCCTAACACTAGCCTGTAGGATTCAGTTCAAATATTTGCTGGGTCCCTACTTTAAGCATGACTAAGCTCCAGGGAATCAAAGGTGTACATGACATAGCCCCTAATATTGAAGGGCTTATACTCTGGTCATGGTCCCACTCAAACCCTGGCACAGATTGGGTCACTAAAGGACGTGGCTCTTGATAGCACCATCATGGTCAAGCATCTGTCCATTCCCAGCATCCCCTCCAGCCAAGAACAAGAAAAGATCGACCAAGGGGGTCTGTACTTACGTTAAGATTTCTCAGGCTGTTGTCAGACGGTTTCTGTCTTGGAAGGGAAGGAACTTTGATGTCTCCTTCCTCTTAGAGAACTGGAGACTAATGCCAGCATCCCTAAATAGGGCTGTTTGGTGGCAGGAGAAAGAAAAAAATAGACCTGCCCAACTCCAGTGCCATGACAGACTGGGGTAATCTCCAGTTCCAGGGATCTCCACCACCTACCTGCCACAGCCTTCCTGGGAAGTTATGTCTTCTCTTACACCTAATTAGAGGGTCATTGTCTCCATCCATCCAGCTTTTCTATTTGTCACTGAAAGTGCAGGCCAGAAGGGCAGCTGTGAAGAATTAAAATAGAAAAACAAAAAATAAAACTACCAGGGACACCAAAGTTGGACAGAATGGATCCAAAAGCTGAGATATCTGTTCATCATAAGTAACAAAGCTCTTCTCTCTTCTGACTTCCCATCCTCATCCTCCCAGATTTTCACCAAATCCCTAAGGGTAGGAACCAGTTCTACACTTCTAAGGGAAATCAGAAAGATCCCTGGACCACTGGTGTGCTGATACCAATAATCTGCACTGACTTGGAAAGATGATCATAATATATTTTAAAATGAAAACAAAGAATCATAGAATAACATGTAATCCAACTGTGTTCAAGTAAGCTACAAATAACTAGGTAGTGAATCATCATTGCAAGTCAAATGCAATCTGGATTAGTCAAAGCAAATAGCAGATCCTGGGTCTCAGAACTCTGAGTTCCAACCTTTGCTACTGGATGGTACTAAGGCAGATTCAATCATTCTGGGTACTCTGCTCACTTAGCTAGTCAGAGAAGGATAAATGGCATCCTCTGATTGGTTGACAAGGCAATACACACCAACCAATGAAAGGATGCTTCTTCCTTTCTGGCCAATAAGATCTCAGTTCTCTTCTTGAAAGGAAAGTAAAACCTTTGTCCATAAAGAAAATGAACAGAAAGGGAATAATAATTTTTAAAAAAGAAAAAAGAAACCACTGTTGCTATGGGACATTATTGATGTGATCAATGATAGCTGCCCCAGAGAATTCATAAAGGAAGGCACTTCTTTGGGAAGAAAAGTACAAAAAGGAGACCAGCTGTCCAGTCTGGACTAAAAAGAAGTTTCTATAGTAACATGTGAAGGAGAAGCATTTTAATGCAAATGTCCCCAAAACTATATCTAGCCAGCCTATGGAGGATAATTTTGGCCTTCAACTTAGTCTGAAATTATAATGATTTTTTAAAATTTTACATTAACAATGAGTGAAGAAAAAGTGAAAAGGAAAGATATGTGTGTTTGTGATGCAGGGCAACAAAGATAAAAATAAGATAGTTACTGCCTGGAATAGAGATTTCCTCCATTCCTGGGTTGTCAAATGATAGCTCAGCTTAAAACAAGGTTTTGTTGTGAAAAGAGAAAGTTCACGGCTCTTAAGAAGTGTTCTAGATGAAGTAGTGCACAGAACACAGGTTGTTCTATTAACTTACTAGTGATTTCCCCTTAAATCATTCTGAGAATGTTACAGCTGCCTTGGGAAAATTATGGGTAAAATGATTTCCTACCCAGATACTACAAATGAATGCAGGCAAACAAGTCTGACAGGTGAAAAGTGGAATCAATGTTTGTCAATCCAGGGAAATGAAAAAGATCAGAGTATTAGAAGCTTTAAGTGCTGCATTCCCTAATTATGAAGGCAGAGCTGAAGAGGAAGAAAAGAGAATTTTGAGGAATCTGAGGCTGGTGATGCTAGTGGCTTTTGCTAAGGGAGTCCCGTTTCTACCTATCTGTGCTTTCTGTGTGGTCTTCGGGAAGAGGTGAAAAGAGGTGATGATCTAGTTCACCCCTTCCAGCATGAGAGAGGTGCTGAGGGAGGGAGGAACCACTGCCAAACCCAGGAGAAAGCCACTCTCCCTCCAGTTCATCCATGAAGAGCAAATGTGTCTTTCTCATTTAAAGGGGGAAAAGCAAAGCGTGCGGGGTGGGGGTCGGGGTGCGGGAAGCCCTTGAGTCTAAAGGACCCCATGAAAAAAATAAAAGCCCTAATTGTAAATCCCAGAGAAAGAACAGAGTAGGATATGCTCACCTCTCTGAAGGGGGCAAGGGAGAGGGTGGGAAGGACTGCGGTGGTGGAAAGGTAGCTACTTAGCCAGGCACCTAGACTTCAAAGGAAAAATTTGCCTTCCAGGATTTCCTCTTAATACCCAGGGATTTTGCGGGGGCGGTTGTTGACTCACATCCACACGGGGGAAAACAGGGGCTCCCCAGCAGATATTTTTAAGAATAAAGGTGCTCACGGATAATCAATGGCCAAAGCCCCTTCACTCACTGTAACCAAGGCAACAGGAGGCTGGGGCTGGTTGCCTGGTAACCACACTCTAGTGCCGGGGTCCTGTCCCCTTCTCCTCCTCCCCCACCTCTGTTAGCCCTTTTGTGATAACGTCTTCCCCTCTGCGGCTTTTTTCCTTCCTGGCAGAACAGTCATTCATCTCCTCATACAAAGGGCACATTGGGCGCCTTTGGCTAAAAATGCAGACCTTGATGTTCAATTAGGACAGATTTCGTCTACACCGAGCTATGGCAACCCTGACAAAATGTGCTTTTTACCTCGACCTCAATATCTTCTCCCACCATCCCACGCTTTTCCCTTCATTCACCTGCGTTAAGGCATATAGAGATTGTGGGGAGAGAGGCAGGGCGGGGGTCGGGGTGGGGGGAAGCGGTAGAGAGAACATGACTTGAATGTGGCGACCTTTCACAGTACACCAGTGCCTGGGGTTCCCGGTAGAACCACTCTCCCTCTTGTGCGTAACTAAGCTCACCTCTTTACAGGCGCGCCTCTTTTCTCTTCGGCATCCTGCCTGCACTTCGCACCAAGTTATTCCAGCTGCTCTTAGCGGAGGGGAGATAGAATGCCCTCCTAGAATCCGATACCTAAGCTCCTGGGGAAACGGGGAAGATGAGTATCCTCCCGCCCCATCCCTTTCTCGGTGAACCCTGTCTCACCTCCTTGCCTCCTCCGAGTGGGATCTGAGAGACTGCGAGCGGTGACGAGCTAGGAAGCGGAGCAGCCCGCAGGAACCCGCCCTTGGGCGCAATTCGGCGGGGCGCTGTCCAGCGTCTAGTGCTGAAGCTGGAGCTTCGGACTCGCCGTGGAGGGACTCTGGGGACCTTGAGCAGCTCGATTCTAACCCCGAGGCAGGGAGCTGACGTGCAGGCGCTCCGTCCGCCGGGGTCAAAGGCGAGACTCGGACGTGTCTGCACCAAATGGGCTTTTTCAGTGGACCCGACTCCCTCCCGGGCTCAATCCCCCGCGCCTCTCCGTTTCCCTCCCCGGGTTAGTGGGATTATTTGCCGCAATCGCAGCGGGTACGAAGAGCCATTTGCAGTGGGATGGCTACCCAGTTGCCTCCCGGCAGTTCTCCCATTTTCTCTTTCAGCACTGGGCTCTCTGGGAGTCTGCAGGCAAAGTCCCGGGATTCCCGGCGCTCAGGTCTTGTGGCGGGCCGTGGCGGGCAAGGCAGGGAGGAGAGGCCTGGAACACCTCACCCCGCCGCTTTTCTGCACGCAACAGGTCCGCTGCATCCGGAATCTGAAGGGCGAGCAGCGCTGGAGACCAGGCGGCGGCGGTGGGCTTGGGGAGGCTGGGGCCGGAGAGCGCCCACTCCAGAGGCTGCGGTGCTGGCCATCTCCGACGGGGTGCCGGACCGAGCCAGACAAACGGCAAGCCGGGTTTCGGCGTCGCCCCGAGAGTCCGAGAACTAGATGTCCCCACAACTCGAGCTGGTCGAGCACCCCGTCAGGAGCGCTCGGGTGCCGGGCTTAGGAGCCGCTTCCCGCTTTCCAGGCGCCCTCACCGTCTTCCCTCCTCTTCGTGAATTAGGCGTCAGGCTCGGCACCTTTAGCAGATGCCAAGCCCGACTGGCCCCTCCTCCGGCCTTCCGAAGCAGCCCCAGACTCAGCCTCGCGAACCTCCCTCAGTTCCAGTCGGGTGGTCTTCCAATCCCGAGCCCTCGACCTGGGACAGAGAATCGGACGGGGGACCCTGGTCGGGACTTTACCTGGCATGGGTCTCCACGGCCAGGGAGAAAGACCGCTGTTCTCCACTCCTTTCTGTAAGAAAGGCCCTCAGCCACCACACCACCGCTGGCTCGTCCCTTCACCCCCAAGAGCTGCAGATCAGGGGCAAGGGGGAGGGGCGGAGAGGCGGTTAGGCTTTGAGGAAGATAATTTGTGAAGCATCCCTTGAATACTTGCCTCTCTCGGGTAATCAGTGCTGTCCGGAGCAGTGGCCGCTCCGCCAGGGCGAGAGGCAGGTCCAGAGTCCCGGCATGGTCCTCTCGGTGATGACACAAGTCGCTGCGGCTGCGGGGGCCGGTGGAGAACAGCTGCTTTAAAGCGAGACCAACCCACAGGTGGCCTGTCAGGGCCGCGGACGTCCATGACGTCACCCAGAAGGCAGGCAGAGAAGGGAAGAGGAGGGGGGTCACCGCACTTCACATCAAAAGTCCCCTGTGGCCATAGCAACAGCTCGTGGAGGGCGGCGGGCCAGGAGCTCACCGCCTTTCCTGTCTCCTCCGGGGCGTTTGGGCTCCGGGATCCCGAGCCCCTCCGGGGTCGAATGCTGGAGTAGAGTCCCGCATAAGTGCCCAAGCCAGCTTTACCCTCACGGGACAGGCACTAGAGCTAGACCCGGGTCCACCTGTCTGTCCTGGTCCTTGTCCTACTGCCCCAGCTGAGCAGGGCAGGAGAGGGGCCCTCGAACTCCAAGGATACTCGCAAAGGGCGATCCTGCAGAAAGCTTCATTTCCACAGGGACAATTCCTGTAGCCCCACTTCCCCCAAATCGCCGCGCCTTGTCAGATCAGACCCAGATCGCCTGACCACATGCAGACTAGTTCTCTCCGAATTCAAGTATGCAAACGCTCACCCTTCTCACCAACTCTTCAGGCACGCGCATCCCTGCACGAGCGCACCCAGGCAGCGCCGGCACAGAACCACCTGCCCCAATCCTCGCCTGTACACGCGGGTAAACCGAGACTCCAACCTTACCCTTTTGCTTCAGAAAACAGCCAAACCAATGGAGAAAAACCCATGGATCTAGGGTTCGCGAACTGGTGGCCGAGAGTGCCAAATGGGGACAAAAGTGTTTACTGGGCTCTTACAGAATTTAAAAAATTTGAAGTACTTGTCTTCAAGATCGAAAATGTTTGCACAGAAATCTGGGATTTCTGTGTCTCTTGAACACGGGAGCTGGCATTGTGCACGCCAAAAAGCACTGACCTTATAGGAAGGGCTGGGGTCCCGTCCAACCTAGGCCCACCTCTCCTTTTTGTCACTGTCACCAAGGCCATTTATCACCAACCTTATCTTTTTTTTTTTAGTAGTAGAGAGGAAAGTGAAATATTTTTGTCCCCACCTCACCTGCTCACTTCATTACTGTCATCTGTCAGGCCCTGCAGTCAAGTGAGTTTTCTGCCCCCCTGTGTTTGACAGGAACTGATAATGGCTTCACTCAAGCTGAAATTTTTGCTTCACTACTGGCTGGCTGGTGCCCTGCAGGTCCAGACCTTTGACTGACACACAGACATCTGTGCTACCCACAACCAGACCACACAGAGCAGCACATTTCCTGCTAATAAAGCTGTTTCCCCACACTTCCATTTTCACATTTCAAAATATGCAGGTATCTGGAAACATTTAAAAAAATCATGTTTTTCATTGCTCACCCAGATATTTGCTCACACAGAACATTCTTTACATTTCTAAATCTAAGGACTAAAATATCTCATTAATAAAAATACAGAAAAATAGGGAGAAGAAAAAACTAATCACTCACCATCTAAACATAGCAATGTTTTACATTTTCTGACTGGCAGTTTAAATGTAGCTGTAAAAAAAAAATTATCGTGAACATGATCAACATACAAACAAGCCAGCAAAACCCACCACCATCAACAACGGAGCCATATATCAATAGCTGTGCCTCAGGTATTCACACTTATACAGCCACACTTACTGGGACAGTCATTAAATGTGCATTTTGAATGTATGTAACAGTTGGGAAGGGCAATTATCTTTTCTCCCCCTTAGCAGTAGAATTGCCCCTAAGGAGAAAGAGGTTTCTATTTATATGTACTTGCTCTCCTACCCAAGTGTCTGGAAATTTTAGTTGAAAGCCAAGGTAACTTTGTACTAGATCAACTCCAAATCTTGCCCAATATGGATTACTTTTAGCCTATTCAGGAAAACTAGTCTGGGGAAAAGATTCTGCATCTGTCTCTTGGTGGGAACCTGTTAGTTTTCTAGGTAGTACATGGTGTCCTCAAACATCTCGTCATTTGGCCTGATTTTGCCCCTTCACCCAGCATATTTTTCTTAGAGCCATACTCTTTGTGAATCTTAGAACTCTAGGCTGTCAATGAATTGAGAGTAATCATATTAATTCTCTATTCATTACCTTTCTAAAATGCTTGATAGTTCACCAAGCATTTCACATGAAGTATCTCTCTTGATTCTAGAAACTGCCCGTTTTATAGATGAAGAAGCAGAGGTCAAACTGCTTAATTCACCTTGGGTTATCAGTGCTCTTTCTGCTGGAAAGACCCAATTGTCTCCCTTATATGGATCATCAAAATTATTTATTCAGTGGTTAAGAGGATTAAACAGACAATTTACAAAAGTGGAAAAACAACAAATATACCAATATTTGGAAAAAATTTCTGCTTTATTTAATATAGAAATGTAATTTTTTTTCTTTGACTCCAAATTTATTCAATTTATTTGCACCTAAAATAGTACCGTTTCAGTGTTGTGTGTGTATGTGTGCACACACACATGCTCTCAAGTGGCTAGTACACATGTATAACTATGTCCTGCTACTCCCTTCTGGTTTGCACAGTTTCTGCTGAAAGATCACCTGTTAACCTTATGGGAATTCCCTCGTTGTTATTTGTCATTTTTCCCTTGCTGCTTTTAATATTTTTTTCTTTGTATTTAATTTTTGATAGTTTGATTAATATGTGTCTTGCCGTGTTTCTCCTTGTTTATCCTGTATGGGACTCTCTGTGCTTCCTGGACTTGATTAACTATTTCCTTTCCCATATTAGGGAAGTTTTCAACTATAATCTCTTCAAATATTTTCTCAATCCCTTTCTTTTTCTCTTCATCTTCTGGGACTCCTATAATTCGAATGTTGGTGCATTTAATGTTGTCCCAGAGGTCTCTGAGACTGTCGTCAATTCTTTTCATTCTTTTTTTCTTTATTCTGCTCTGCGGTAGTTATTTCCACTATTTTATCTTCCAGGTTACTTATCCATTCTTCTGCCTCAGTTATTCTGCTATTGATTCCTTCTAGAGAATTTTTAATTTCACTTATTGTGTTGTTCATCATTGTTTGTTTGCTCTTTAGTTCTTCTAGGTCCTTGTTAAATGTTTCCTGTATTTTCTCCATTCTATTTCCAAGAGTTTGGATCATCTCTACTATCATTATTCTGAATTCTTTTTCAGATAAACTGCATATTTCCTCTTCATTTGTTTGGTCTGGTGGGTTTTTACCTTGCTCCATCATCTGCTGTGTGTTTCTCTGTCTTCTCATTTTTCTTAGCTTACTGTGTTTGGGTCTCCTTTTCGCAGGCTGCAGGTTTGTAGTTCCCGTTGTTTTTGGTGTCTGCCCCCAGTGGTTAAGGTTGGTTCAGTGGGTTGTGTAGGTTTCCTGGTGGAGGGGACTGGTGCCTGTGTTCTGGTGGATGAGACTGGATCTTTTCTTTCTGCTGGGCAGTACCGCATCCAGTGGTGTGTTTTGGGGTTTCTGTGACCTTATTATGATTTTAGGCAGCCTCTCTGCTAATGGGTGGGGTTGTGTTCCTGTCTTGCTAGTTGTTTGGCATAGGGTTTCCAGCACTGGAGCTTGCTGGTCGTTAAGTGGAGCTGGATCTTAGCATTGAGATGGAGATCTCTGGGAGAGCTTTTGTCGTTTGATATTACGTGGAGCTGTAGGGTCTCTGGTGGACCAGTGTCCTGAACTCGGCTCTTCCACCTCAGAGGTACAGGCCTGACACCCGGCTGGAGCACCAAGACCTTGTCAGCCACACGGCTGGTTAGTGGTCCTTGGGCAGCGGGGCCCTCCAGGCCTGTGGAGCTAGGTTCAGGCTCCAAACACCAGCAGAGCCTCCATGGTGTAGGCCACCAACACCCCGAAAATCATTCTGAGGCTGCAGCTGCAAACTGACAACTGACAGTCCTCATTTAGACCTGCTGCCGGATCAGTGCTGGGGCTTCTAGAAATGTAAATTTTGAAAATGTGGGATACCATTTTTCACATATGATGTTAACAAAAAATTAAAATGTTTACTTCCCAATGCTGGAGAGAGTACGGCAAAATGAGCAGTAATAACTTGTGGAGATTTTAAGTTGGTTAAATTCATGGGAATGTAATTTTGCAACTTGTATCAAGATCCATAAACATATTCACTCCCTTAGGGCCAGGAATTTTTCTGTGGATCTATTCTAACAAAATAATCTTAATTACAGGAAAATCTAAATGCATAAAATTGTCCATTATAGCATTACATACTTTTTTATAAATGGAGGTGACATAGATATCCAACAATGGGAGACTGGCACGTTGTCTATTGAATGGGTGGAATGTTCTACCAACTCTAAAAACCTATGTTAATGTTGAAACATAAGCAAAGAAAACACTCATGGTATAGTTTTAAGGAGGAAAATGAGTAGAATGTAGAATTGCCTTTACTGTTACGATTAAACTCATGGCTTCATGCATTCAGAAAATACATGACAGAGTACATCAAAGTGTGATAAAGTTTCTGATAAAGTGAAGAGATTGTAGGTGGCTTTTTTTCTTTTTTATCTAATTTTATTTATTTATTAAATTATTAGTTTTTAATTTTTTTCTTTTATCATGTTTTCCAAATTATCTGAAATGTGACTATGCAGTTTCTATAATTAACATGTAATATGATACAAATATAAGAGTAGGTGAAATTTATTAGGGATCTATTACTTATCTAGCACTCTTCCAGACGGGCTTAACTGGGACAAATGTGGAGACTGTGTCTTAGACTCTATGTAGGTTACTTCAGACCTTGCCTGGGGTATTCAGTGACCATGAGATGGTTTGACCTTATCAGTAAAGAGCTGATACTAGACATTTGGTTGTTAGTAGACTCAGATGCATCATCAGCTGAGCTGGTTGGCCTCATCCTCCTTCCCAATAAGCTTGGTTCTATTCCTAATAAATACTTCCTGACCATGTGTCCTTCCAAACCTGAAGTAACAATAATGATGATGATGATAATTACATTTTCCTTACATTTTTAATAATACTTCACATATTTTAGTGCTCTCACATCCAGTATTTTACATAAATTTATAACAGTTACTAATAAATAAACACTTAAATATTGCCATATTTAATTATCACAACAACCCTATTAGATTGGGTATTCTTTTCTCTAGCTTTGTTTAACAACTGTTTAAGTAACTTGCTAGAAACCACACAGCTGATAAGTGATGGCTGCTTCCGGAATTTGACTTTTAGACACTCCCTCTTCACAGGAAATAGACATCTTCTCTATGGATAAAAATTCTTCTTTAGATTAAAATTTAACGGGAGGGCAGATTGGCAGCTTAGCTGACTTTAACTTCCATCACCACTAGCCAAATAAAGATAACCCCGGGTACTGCTAGATTCCTCAATATCCTCATCCATTTATTTCTTAGAATTTGGAAAACTTAGACCAGATGTCAAAAGATTATGTGAGGACTTCCCTGGCGGCCCAGGGGTTAAGACTCTGCACTTACACTGCAGGGGGCTCGGGTTCCATCCCTGGTCTGGGAAGTTCTGCATGCTGCACAGTGAGGCAAAAAAAAAAAAAAAAAAAAAAGATTATGAGAAGGTCAGGCATTCTGAAGCTCTTACTGAGTTTCCAGGTTCCAGGTGGGTTACCATTTCAGAATGAAGATTTTCAATCTTGTAATCTAATGAAATTAGATTACAGCTGCTGAGAGACTCACTTGCTATGGGTGGCTAAGAAGGCACCTGTCCCATGACAGCAACTACACATCTCAAATATGGAATTAGAGAACAAGTACAGCAAACAGTTATCTCACCTGCTACACACACGGTGGGTATCACAGCAAACTAAGGATCTCTCAGCTTTCATCCCAAATGAGTTGCATTTCTCAACCCTTTCTAGATTACCAAAAGAGTTTTAAATTTTAATTTCAAGGATTAGTCCAATACCTGGTGGGATGACATCATATCTAAAGATGAGAGATGACTGTTCTTTAAAGATAAAGTATAATTTGGACAATGAACAATTGTTCTTTGAAAGGCAGTTCTAAAATTTAGACTATACTTATCTCGGGAAATTAAAATCCAGTAATGAAGAATTATAAATATATAAAAGGTATAAATTATATAAATAAATATATGTTATAAATTTGATGGTTCAGCTAATCTGGGCAATTCTAAAAGTGACACAGGGTTATTATTGGATAATACAATACAAATACATTGTAAGGAATAGAAAATTCATAATTTTCCCTAAGTGTGGAAAACTGTGCAAGTCCAGGAGATTTTTTTTTAAGTTGAAAAGGAGGTGATTATATATTTATACACCCATGTTTATAGCAGCATTATTCATAAAAGCCAAGAGGTGGAAGCAACCCAAGTATCCATCAATAGATGAATGGATAAACAAAATGTGGCATATACATCAATGGAATATTATTCAGCCTTAAAAAGGAAGAAAATTCTGACATACACTACAATATGGATAAACCTTGAGAACATTATCCTAAGAGTAATAAGCCAGTCATCAAATTCAAAGATAGTGGGACAATCGGTAAAGCCTAAAAATTAATATACTTAAAAATTTTAAGGTCTTGGGACTTCCCTGGTGGTCCAGTGGGTGAAACTCCATGCTCCCAATGCAGGTGGCCCAGGTTCACTCTCTGGTCGGGGAACTAGGTCCCACACGCGTATGCCACAACTAAGAAGACCACATACCACAACTAAAGATCCCGCATGATGCAACTAAGACCTGTCACAGCCTTAATAAATAAATAAATATCTATTAAAAAATAAAAAAGATCTTAAAAAGGAGGAATAGAAATCATGATGAAAGAGTGGGCAATCTGTTTTTTTTGGGGGGGGGCAATCATTTTTAAAATGAACAAGTACATTAGAGAGAAACAGAGAATTTGAAGAAATGGAACTTAGTGGGTGGGTTAAACAGCAGATTACTTTGAGCTGGGGAGAGAATTAGTGAACTGAATGATAGTGCTAAGAAATTATCTTGAATTTAGCAGAGAAATAAATTGATAGAAAGTAGGAAAGAAATATTAAGGAGCAAGAATGAATAAATGAGACGGCCTAAGGTATTTCTATTAGCTATTCCAGGAGGAGAAAATGGAGAGGGAGGGAGAGGCAATATTAGAAGGGATAATAGCTAAGAATGCTCCAGAACTGATTAAAAAAACAAAAAAGATGACTCTTCAAATTAAAGAAATCCACAAGTTCTGAGAAGAATAAATAAAAATAAATTCATACCCAGACACCTACTTGTGAAACTACAGAACATCAAACACAAAAATAAAATCATATGGGTAATTAGAGATGAAAGACATTATTAATAAACAATATATGAATTTTAAAAATAAATTTATTTATTTATTTATTTTTGGTTGCGTTGGGTCTTCACTGCTGTGCATGAGCTTTCTCTAGTTGTGGCAAGTGGGCTGCAGTGCACGGGCTTCTCACTGTGGTGGTTTCTCTTGTTGTGGAGCATGGGCTCTAGGAGTTCAGGCTTCAGTAGTTGTGGCACAGGGGTTCAGTAGTGGCTCGTGGGCTCTAGAGTGCAGGCTCAGTAGTTGTGGCTCACGGGCTTGGTTGCTCCATGGCACGTGGGGTATTCCTGGACCAGGGCTTGAAGCTGTGTCCCCTGCATTGGCAGGCAGATTCTTAACCACTGCACCACCAGGGAAGTCCCAACAATTTCTGAATTATTATTATTTTTAACTAGCTATAATTAAGGTCAAAAATGACATTTTCAAAGTGCTGCAGAAAAATAAATGTCATCCAGAATTCAGTACCCAACTAAACAACTATTCAAAAGTAAATTTGAAATAAAGACTATTTTAAAGAACATAAAACTATAGTGTTTAAGTTGTTTTCATTGCAAGAGCCACAAAAGGACGGGCTTTGATAATGAAATTTTTTTTTTTTTTTTTTGCGGTACGCGGGCCTCTCACTGTTATGGCCTCTCCCGATGCGCAGGCTCAGCGGCCATGGCTCACAGACCCAGCCGCTCCGCGACATGTGGGATCTTCCCGGACTGGGGCACGAACCCACGTCCCCTGCATAGGCAGGCGAACTCTCAAGCACTGCGCCACCAGGGAAGCCCGATAATGAAAATATTGAGTGTCAAAAGAAGGAACGAGATGAAAGTAGTAATAATTGAAATAGAAATTAGAAAGTATGTTGGTAAATCCAACATTATAACTGGCTATAAAAATACAAGAATAATAATTTCTAATTTGGAAGGGCTGGAGCAAAAATATGAGAATAATTCTCAAGAAATTCTGAAGAATGAGTATCATACAGACCACACGAAAAATGGGAGGGTGGCTATAGAGTTTAAGAGTTCAAATTTCTTGTTTTATTTCAGTACATTTTATATTTATTAACTTCATATTGTACTACATCAGGTATAGATGTTAATATATTAAGAAAACACCTTAAATTATAGAAATTATAAGTAACTTCCAAACTAGTAGAGGGAAAAGAAGGAATGAAGAAAACTAGATTGATCAAGTGGAAAGTTAGAAAGAAAAAGAAAAGAAGAAAAAAAACCAAGGTGAATAGAAAACCATAAATAAGATGGTAGAAATAATTTTAATATTTCTAATCACAGTAAGTCTGTGTACTATATCTTCCAGTTAAGAGACAGAAATTTTCAGGGCCTCCCTGGTGGCGCAGTGGTTGAGAGTCTGCCTGCCGATGCAGCGTAAACGGGTTCGTGCCCCGGTCCGGGAAGGAAGATCCCACATGCAGCGGAGCGGCTGGGCCCGTGAGCCATGGCCGCTGAGCCTGCGCATCCGGAGCCTGTGCCCCGCAACGGGAGAGGCCACAACAGTGAGAGGCCCGCATACTGCAAAAAAAAAAAAAAAAAAGTTTTCAGATAGCTTTAAAATATCCAGCTATAACCAAATTTTAAGAGACATACATAATCACATGGATATAGAAACTTTGAATGTCAAGACTTAGGAAAAAGTATATTTGGACAATACTAACCAAAACAAACCTGGTGTAACAACTAACAAATCTGGTGTAACAACTAACGTAGGATTTATTTATTTATTTTTGAAATTCCATTTTATTTTATTTTTTATACAGCAGGTTCTTATTAGTTATCTATTTTATACGTATTAGTGTATACATGTCAATCCCAATCTCCCAATTCATACCACCACCACCACCACCCCTGCCGCCCCACCCTGCCCCCACTCCCCTCCACTTAACATAGATAAAGAAGAAAGCATTAAATGGGGCATGACAATGCTTTCAATGATTAAGTAAGTGGCCAGGAAGATATCATTGAATTGATGAATCTTTAACAAAAATCCACCAGGCTCCGCCCTAAAACACACAAACCATCAGGTTCAGATGGTTTTATATGCAAATTCTACCATAGCGTTGAGGAACAGAATAACTCTGTATTACATAACCACACTTACCAGAAAAAGAAGGAAGGAAGGAAGGAAGGGAGGGAGGGAGGGAAGAAAAACAACAACAAGAAGCCACAAGAAATATGAGAAATAAATGTATAGGCCCATCTTATTTATATACATAGGTGTAGAAAACCCAAAATAAATTTTTAGTAAGCCAAATTCATATAATAAGCAAGTAAAGTTTATTCAAAGAGTGTAAGAATTTTAATTAATTAATTAATTAATTAATTAATTTATTTTTGGCTGCATTGGGTCTTCATTGCTGTGCACAGGCTTTCTGTAGTTGCGGCGAGCGGGGGCTACTCTTTGTTGCGGTGCACGGGCTTCTCATTGCGTTGACCTCTCTTGCTGCGGAGCACGGGCTCCAGGTGCACAGAATTCAGTAGTTGTGGCACGCAGGCTCCAGTAGTTGTGGCTTGCGGGCTCTAGAGCACAGGCTCAGTAGTTGTGGCACATGGGCTCAGTTCTCCACAGCATGTGGGATCCTCCTGGACCAGGGATGGAACCTGTGTCCCCTGCATTGGCAGGAGGATTCTTAACCACTGCACCACCAGGGAAATCCGAGCGTTTTTAACATTTGGAAAAATCTATGTAAATTAATTAATTTTTAATAGATTAAAAGAAAAAATCTTATAAGTAACTGAATAAATCTAGAAGCATTTGATAAAATGCAATATTGATTTAAGATGAAACCTTTTAGCCAACCTGGAATGAAAGGAAATTGCTACTCCTTAATAAAGGGTATCTACTCACAGCTAACATCACATTTAATATTGAAATATAAGAACCATACTCTTTGAAGTCAGAAATGTGACAGCTTGTAATCAACATGGTACTGGATTGGACCATGAAGGTATCCAATTGTCCTCATTTCAAAATATAGGATCGTCTATGTAGAAAATGTAAGAGAGTCTACAGACAAATGCTATGAACTAATAAGATTATTTGATAAAATATCAGTATCAAAAATCAATACCATAATTGAGAAAAAACAATGAAACTGAATGTGGTTATTTTAAAAGATCATAGAAATTAACGATTTTCTACGTAGCTTGACCAAGAAAATGAGAGAGAATATTCAAATTACTAAAATCAGGAGTGAAAGAGGAAACATTACTGCTAACCTTACAGAAAGAAAAAATATTGTAAGAGAATACTATGAACAATGTATGCCAACAAATTAGGTAACATAAGTGATATGGGCAAATTCCTAGGGATACACAAATTATTAAAATTGTCTCAAGAAGAAATAGAAAATCTGAACAGACCCTAACAAGTGAAGAGATCAAATCGGTAATCAAAAAACTTCTCTCAAAGAAAAGCCCAGGACCAGGTGGCTTCACTGTTGAATTCTACCAAATGTTTCAAGAAGAATTAACACCAATCCTTTGCAAACTCTTCCAAAAAATAGAAGAGGAGGGAACATTTCCAGACTCATTCTCTGAGGCCAGTATTACCCCCGTATCAAACCAGATAGAGACATCATAAGAAAAGAAAACTACATATAAACAGTCCTTATGAGTACAGATGTAAAAATCCTCAAGAAAATACTAGAAAACCAAATCCAGAAGCATATTAAAAGAATTATACACCATGACCAAGAGGGATTTATTCCAGGAATGCAAGATTGATTTGAAATCTAGAAATCAATCACTGTAACACCCCATATCAATAGAATAATGGGGAAAACACCCACAAGATCAATTCAATAGACAAGAAAAAGCTTTTGACAAAATTCTACACCCTTTCATGATAGAAACTCCCAACATGCTAGGAGTGGAAAGGAACTTCCTCAAACTAATAAAAGGTGTCTTAAAACAAAACAAAAAAAAACAAAAAACCTCATAGCTAACATCACACTTAATGGTGAAAGACAGTTTTCCTCCTTAGATCAGGAACAAGAAGAAGATGTAAGGTCTCACCACTTATATTCTATATTGCACTGGAAGTTCTATTCAGGGCTATTCAGCAAGACAAATAAATAAAAGGATTAGAAAGGGAGAAATAAACTTCTCTATTTGCAAATAACATGGTCGTTTATATGAAAAATTATTAAGGAATCCACAAAAATCAATTAAAACGAATAAACAAACTCGACAAGTTTGCAGGCTAGCAATATACAAAAATCAGTTCTATTTCTCGCAATGAACAATCCAAAGGTGAAATTAAGGAAACAGTTCCACTTGCAATAGCATCAAAAGTAATAGAATGCGAGGAATAACTTTAATGAAAGATGTGTGAGACTTGTACCTCAAAAACTAGAAATCATTGCTGCAAGAAATTTAAACATCTGAATCAGTGGGAAAATATCCCATATTCATGTATTGGAAGACTTAATATTGTTAAAATGACAATATACGTAAATTGATCTACAGATGCAACACAATTTGTATCAAAATTCCAGCTGCTTGGGCTTCCCTGGTGGCGCAGTGTTTGAGAGTCCGCCTGCCGATGCAGGGGACATGGGTTCGTGCCCCGGTCTGGGAAGATCCCACATGCAGCGGAGCGGCTAGGCCCGTGAGCCATGGCCTGCGCGTCCGGAGCCTGGGCTCCGCAACGGGAGAGGGAGAGGCCGCAACAGTGAGAGGACCGCATACCGCAAAAAAAAAAAAAAAAAAAAAAAAAAAAAAATTCCAACTGCTCTTTTTTGTTGCTGTGTTTGCAGAAATTGACATGCTGTTCCTAAAATTCACATTGGAATTCAAGGGACCCAGAATAACCAAAACACTCTTGAAAAAGAAGAACAAAGTTGGAGGACTCACACTTCACAATTTCAAAACTTACTGTAAAACTACCCTAATTAAGACTACATGGTACTGGCATAAGGATAAACATAGATCAGTGGAATAAAGTTGAGGTCCAGAAATAAATCCATACGTCTATGGTCAATTGATTTTCAACAACAGTGCCAAGATAATTCAATGGTGAAAAGAAGAGCCTCTTTAATAAATGGTAGTGGGACAACTGGATATCTATATGTAAAAGTGTGATTTTGAACTTGTAACCTCACACAGTATACAAAAATTTACTCAAAATGTATTAAAGATGAAAATGTAAGAGCTAAAACTACAAAACATTGGTATACGTCTGTGAACTTATACCCATGTGGCTTAGACAAAAGTTTCTAAAATATGACACTTAAAGCTCAAGCAACCAAAGGAAAAATAGATAAATTGAACCTAATCAAAATTAAAAACGTTTGTGTTGCAAAGGACACTACCAAGAAATGGAAAGATAACCCACAGAATGGAGGAAAATATTTGCAGATCATATATGTGATAAGGGTCTAGGATCCTTAAAGAACTTTTACAACTCAATAATAAAAACACAACTCAATTAAAACATGGGTGGAAGATCTGAATACACAGCTCTCCAAAGAAGATATATAAATGTCCAACAAGCACGCAAAAAGATATGCAACATCATTAGCCATTAGGGAAATGCAAATCAAAGCCACAATGAGATATACCCACTAGGATGGCTATAATTTTAAAAGTGTTTGAGAACAAGAGCGGGCAAGGATGTGGAGATTTTGGAACCCTCATACATTGTTAGTGGGAGTGTAAAATGGTGCAGCTGCTTTGGAAAACAGTTTGGCAGTTCTTCAAAATGTTAACTCGATTTTCCATATGACCCAACATTTCCATGTTTAGGTACATACACAAGGTAATTGAAAACATGTTCACATAAAAACTTGTAAACAAAATGTTCATAGCAGCATTATTCATAACAGTGAAAAAGTGGAAGCAACCCAAATGTCCATCAACTGCTAAATGAATAAACAAATGTGGTCTATCCAAATAGTGGAATATTATTTAAAGTCCTGATACATGCTACAGCATGGACGGATCTGGAAAACACTATGCTAAGTGAAAGAAGCCAGATGCAAAAGGCCACATACTGTATGATTATATTAATATGAACTTATTTCCAGAGGAGGTAAGTCTATGGACTTAAAAAAACAAAAAACAGATTAGTGGCTGCCAGGGACTAAGGGGAGTGGGAAATGGGGAGTGACTGCTAATGGTGCAGTGTTTCTTTTTGTGGTGACGAAAATATTCTGGAATTGCAAAACCTTGTGAATATGCTAAAAACTGCTGAACTGTACCTCCTAAAAGGGTGAATTTTATGGTGTGCGAACTATTTCTCAATTTAAAAAAATCAATAGCATTCCTGAGCAACACCTTACTCAAAACCATAATTTAATAAATGAAGTTATTCAGAATAACAAGAAAAATTCTTAGGTACCTAGGAATAAATCTAATAATGATGTGTTACTTATTGAGGATATTCTAAAATTTTATTATATCTTATTTTTTAATCGTTTGGCCATGCTGCACAGCATGCAGGATCTTAATTCCCTGACCAGGGATCAAACCCTTGCCCCCTACAGTGGAAGCGTGGAGTCCCAACCAGTGGACCGCCAGGGAAGTCCCTATTCTAAAATTTTATTGAAAGTCATAAAAGAAGACCTAAATAAATGGAGAGACATGGCATATTTGTGGATTATGACAATAACATTACAATGTTAATTTTCCTTAGTTTATAAATTTACGACAGTTCTAATAAAAAGGGGATTTCTTGTGTGAACTTAACAAACTGATCTTAAAATTTATATGAAGACAAAAAGCCAAGAATACTGAAGAGAATTATGAGGATTAGGAGGGAGACTTCCCTATGAAATATCAAAGTTTATCATAAAGCTATTCCATCCAGTAATTAGTACTGGATGGAATAGCCATAGAGAAGTTAAAATATGCTGACAGACTTGACTAGAGAGCCCAGAAACAGACCCATGGATAATACAGAAAACTGTTCTATGGGTGTTTGACAATTGAAACATTTATATGAAAACATTTATAAGGAAAATAAAATAAAATTAGTTTCTAACCTCATATCATATCCCCAAATAATTTACATTTAGGATTAAAAACAAAAATGTGAGGGCTTCCCCCTGGTGGCGCAGTGGTTGAGAGTCCGCCTGCCGATGCAGGGGACGCGGGTTCGTGCCCCGGCCCGGGAAGATCCCACATGCCGCGGAGCGGCTGGGCCCGTGAGCCATGGTCATTGAGCCTGCGTGTCTGGAGCCTGTGCTCCGCAACGGGAGAGGCCACAACAGTGAGAGGCCCGCGTACCGAAAAAAAAAAAAAAAAAAATGTGAAAAACTTGTAGAAAAAAAAGGAAAATATACAGGAGAATGACCTTAGAACAGTGAATGATTTCTTAAACAAGATACAAAAAGCACAAATAAAAAGATAAATTCAGTAACATTAAACTTTAAAACTTCAGTGGAGGCAAATGATATAAACTAAGCTAAAATCAAGCTAGAAACTGGGAAAAGATATTTGGAAAGCATATCATCAACAAAGAATTAATATCTAGAATCCCTGAAGAACTTGTATACATCAGTTCAAAAAGACAAAAATATCGAAAATTGAGTAAAGGGTATAACGAGGCAATTCACAGAAAAGGACTCTCAGATGGCCAATAAACTTAGGATAGATGCCCAAATTGACTAGCCCTGAAGACAATGAAGTTAAAACAATTATAACAATCAACCACACCCATCAATTTGGAAAACTAACCAGACTAATAATAGTCTGGTTAATAGTATTCTGGTTATAATAGTCTGTCTAAGAATTCCTGTTTCCCCATATCTTTACCAACAGTTTAGGACAGCAATGACTTCTAGCAAGAAAGAGAGGAAGTGGGGAAGTGGGGAGGTGATAACTGTATCTGTATCATTTTATTTCTTCTTTAAAAGGATCTGAAGGAAATACGTTAACAGCTGTTAAAACTGGGAGATAGATAACATGGCTTTTATATTTTCTATATTTTACATATCTTTGAAATATTTAATAATTTATTTTTACAAGTAGACATAATCCTATCCTTGCACAAGGTTGTTTGATGGTAGAAATTGATATTTGACCTTGGGGAGCCCTTTAACCTCTGTGTCACAGGTTCTCTTTACTCAAATAGAACTGGTGACCCTTCTTTTTCTCTCTAATAGCATTTTAGTGAGCATCAAATACACTTACACACAAGAGAGCACTTTGAAAACTATAAATTCTGCTTAATGCTGATACTAGTGTTATCACATAAAATGAAATGGCAAAAACATAATGAGCTAAGAACAGTTTAATCTGAGATTTACAACTAGAGCACACACTAATTTTGAATTAGGTTATAGATGAAGAGATGGTACTCAATTTCCCCTTCATGTTTCCCCAGGGTGTTCTAAGTAGTGCAGATAAAGGCGTTTTGCCCATGGAGGGGGTGAGAAGGTCCTGGGTTTAACGTGAGCGTAAATCACTCTTTTGGCATTCTGCTGGGCTATCCATCAGGGGACCCTGTTAGTGGAAAATGCCAGAGGCGGCAACTGAAAGCAGCGTGTAGAAGTGATCAGTTAGCTCGTCTAGGAGGCAAATCATTTGAGAGAGGATACCAGTGAGTTCTTAGCATTCTTGAGATAGGAAGGTCTGCAAGACTTGCCTCTGAGCCGCTCATCTTCTCCTGCCCTTGGGAAGGAAATGTGATGAGTTAACTAACATGCACAGGAGATGCCAGAACTGGCTGACTGACTGCTGCTGGTTCTAACGATTATTACTAAAATGATCTCAGCCTTTCAGCTAGATGGGGAGAAACCAGTTTCCTGGGGAAATCTCAATAAAGTCATTGTTTTCCTATCATCAGGTAGAAATCCTGTTAAGTTCTCCAAGGACCTTGGTTTTATCGGTTTGTGTTCCATAGCCCCTGGCAGCCTTGGCTAGGATTTCATTCCAAAATAACATTTCCTCTTGGTGAAAAATGTCTCGTTACTCCAGGCTTGGTGGTTCAATGACCTTTGTGAGTTTTTTACTCCAGGAGAGGCAGGGGTGAACTTAAGGTTTGCAATTTATGTCAAACATACACACACTCTCATAGTTGGCCTACAAAAAGAAGTGAGGACTCCTTCTGTGACTATCAAGACAGGAAAGATACTGTGTTCTTCTCAGTGTGTCATATCAGGAGGTACAATATGGTGTTATCTTATTACTGGAGATGTTAACCTTGATCACTTCATTAAAGTGATGTCTGCCAGGTCTCTCCACTATCCAGTTATTTTTCCCTTTGTAATTGATAAATATCTTTAGAGCGATCCTTTGAGATGATGCTAATATCTGTTTCTCCTCAAACTTTTGTCCCCTGATTTTAGCCTCTATCTTGTCTGCAACAAATATTACTGCAGGCACATTATTTCTTAAAACAACCTTTTAAAAATTATACTTTTAGTGCATGAATATATTCAGTTTACAGAGTATAACTTTAAAAGTTCCCCTTTATCGTTGCCACTCAGTACCACTTCCAACCCAGAGAGATTGTCTGTTCAATGGTGTTTGTCCAGGCCTTTTTCTATGTATATCAAGAAAAATCTCCATCCTGTTCCTGTTCCTCAGCCATCAAACGCTCTCTGAAGGCAACAAATGTTATCAGTTCCTTGACTATCCGTCCAGCCAGGGATATCTATGTATATATGAGCACTGTTTATATCCTTCCCTCATTTTTTATTCAAATGGTAGTATACCTTCCATACAGTTCTGCACCTTAATTTATATTTTTACTTAATATACACCTCAGAGATCATTCCATCTTAGTATATAAGATGTCTCCTCATTAGAGCTAATGGTGGCAGAGCATTTCATTGTAAGTTTTCCATTATAAGGACTATTTAATTAATCCCCTAATGATGGATGTTTAGGTAGCTTTCGATCTTTTGATCTCTCAATGACATGGCAATGCATTGTATCTTCATATAGGTGCAAGTATTATTTGTAAGGTAAATTTCTGGAGGTGGAAATGCTAGGTAGAGGGCATGTGCATTAATAATTTCCACAGATACTAATAATAAGTCATCTCCCTATCAAGGTACTATCAATTTGCACTACCATTAGAAATATATGAGGGAGTTCCCTTTTCTACACTCTTATTAACACAGAGCTCAAATGATTTGATCTTTGCCAACCTCACAGGTGAAAAATTATATCAATGTGGTCTTTTAAAATAAATTTTAGTGACATTTAACATACATGCAGAAATGTGTACAAATCAGTTCCACCAATTTTCACAAAGTGAATTCATCTGCAAAATAGCACCCAGATCAACAAGTAGAATTTCACGAGCCCTTTCAAATCCCTGGCTCCATACTCCTCAAGATAACCACTACCTTAATCTTTAACATCTTTGATTAGTTTTGCCTGATTTTGAATTTTATATAAATGTAATTATCCAGTATGTCTTCTTCTTTAACTCAATATCTTGAAGTAGTCTGATTTTGCAATTAATTTTATTGTAAGTAGAATGAAATACCACATCACATGGTTAAAGTCATTTCTTTTTTAAAAAATTTTTATTTATTTATTTTTGGCTGTGTTGGATCTTCGTTGCTGTGCGTGGGCTTTCTCTAGTTGTGGCCAGGAGGGGCTACTCTTCAATGAGGTGCACGGGCTTCTCATGGCAGTGGCTTCTCTTGTTGCAGAGCATGGGCTCTAGGTGTGCGGGCTCCAGTAGTTGTGGTGCACGGGCTTAGTGGCTCCGCAGCATGTGGGATCTTCCCAGGCCAGGGCTCAAACACGTGTCCCCTGCATTGGCAGGCAGATTCTTAACCACTGTGCCACCAGGGAAGTCCCTAAGAGTCATTTCTTAAATTCCCTTTTCTATGAATTCTTAGTACATATCTTTTGGCTATTTTTCTCTTGGGCTGTTAGTCTTCATTCTTTTTTTTTTTTTAATTGAGGTATACTTGATTTATGTTAGTTTTTATTCTTAACAGTTTATAGGAAAACTTTACAAATAAGGTAACTATTCCTTTGTCTGTGATATAGGTAGCAAATATTTTTTCCTAGTTTATCATTTGCTTTTGCCTATGGTGGCTTTTGCCACATAGAATTTTTTTTAATTTTACAGTGGCTGAATATATTAGTCTTTTAGGGTATCTGAAGTTTGTGTCATGTTTAGAAAGACCTTTCCTATGCCAAGATTATTGTTTTAATTACCCATAGTTTATCTAGTTTTTGTTTACATTTAAATCTTCAAACCAATTGGTTGCCTTTCATTTCTAAATAAATTATAATTTGATTTTTTTAACCTAAGAATTATTTAGGAGAATATTTAAATTCTAGGCAGATTGATATTTTGGTTATCCCTTTAGAATTCTTAAGCTTGAATATTATTTTATTGTGTTCAGAGATTGTGTACTCTTTATGATTTTTGATTTTTAGAATTTGTCCAGTTTTCCTTTGTAGCCTAAGATAGAGTCAAATTTTTGAGACTGTTCCCTATATGCTGTGTATTGTGTGTTTTTTTATTGAATTTTGTGTGTACCTATGTATATACATACAGGTATAATACATTTATATATGATCAAATTTAATTATGTTATCAAATCTCTTATTTTTACCTAGTATCTGATAAATAAGTCAAAACCTTCCACCATGTGGATTTATTGATTTCACTTTATTTTTCTATCCATTTTTGCTCTATGTATTTCAAAGCCATGCCTGTAAGTGCATAAGGAATCATGATTTTTATTTACTTTAATTTTACACACAACTTAGTACACGAATGCATCCTTGTTGTTAAAATGAAAACAATACAGAAATAGAAGTGAAAGATCACTACTCAGTGTTAACATATATTAAAGATTGGGATTGACATACATACACTAATATGTATAAAATGGATAACTAATAAGAACCTGCTATATAAAAAAAATAAAATTCAAAAAAATAATAAAAAAACCAACCAACCAAACAAACAAAAAACAACAACAATGAGATGCCATTTTCCCAGTAATAGGTTGGCAAATAGATTGGCAAAACTTTTAAAGATTAGTAATGTTCTCTGATGGTAAGTGTGTGGGACACATACATAGTCTCATGTATTGCTGGTGAGAGTGTAACTAAGAGAGTCCTAGGGCATTGCCTGGCATGTCTTAAAGGTACAATGAATGTGGCCTCTTATTACAAGTGAAATTACTGGGTGTGATACCACCAAGTTGCCCATCTAAAAAGCTTTAATTGCTCTACATCAAACCTACTCTGCTGAGTCCCCATCTGGCCTCAGTGTGAGGGAAATGCAATCTAAGTCATTGTTTCCTCTCCCACCATCAGGGTTGTGCAAAGGTTCTGGGTCATTGGAGATGCTAAGGCATTGAAGTGGCCGCTCTGTGCCTCTCCAGCTCACACGGGGTTTCCCTGAAGCTATGCATTGCCGGCTGCCCATGTGGTTACTTCTCATCAAGAGGTTCTGAGCTACACGTGAGTTAAGGAACCCTTTGGTGAGGTTGGGAGCTCAGGTGCCTGGACTCACCTGAAATTGAAACTAAACAGGACCCTGCTGGGCCTTCCCAGGGACAGACACTACCACCCGCCCCCCGCCCCTTCTGAGAGTCCTCACATTATCCCTTGTTCTGTGGGTTAATATTTTACCAGAGGGGAAAAGCCTTTGCCTATTGGCTGTTTCTGTCCTATTATGATTAAGTAATTACAAGTCCTGCTCAGTTACTAGAATTGAGGAGGCAGGAAGGAAAATTAAAGTGTACACAGATAAAGTGTGATATTTCATAAATTATCCTGCCATGGTATCCTTTATTGTGATTCCATCTTAAAGACTAACACTTCTTTATTCTTTCCCAGCTCCCTTTGCATATACACCAGCAACACACACACACACACACACACACACACACACACACACACACACACTCCATATAAAAAGACAGCTGGAGCAATGGGAGCCGATGCCAGCCAGGCCTTTCTTGCACCTCTCAGTGGAGAAGAGGCTCATGTTCAATAGCTGCTAACTAGGCTCTCTGGCCCTGTCGCTCTCTCGAGTTTGTCTTTCGGTAGGAGCATCAAGGTTGCCTGGCAACCACAGCCGGTTGGCTTATCACATGGTTTCCTTAAAGAAAATGGCAAAGCACTCGTTCTTGTCACAGTCCGAGCAAGGCCTAATTAGTGTGAACCGGGAATCAATCATAGAGGAAGCTGTGGGGGGCCGATGCAGGATGGTAAAAAGGGTGTAAAGAGCACACAGGAGGGTCTGTGATGGGCACTTGGAAGCTGGAGTGAAAATAGGCATCATTTCTTAATTTTACCCCTTACTGCCTCCATGATGGAACCTGGGCAGGGCATAGCAAGGGGGTTCATAGCAAGGCTCATGTCTGAGCTACTGTTGAAGGAATAGGGCATGTTTAATCTGGAGATTCCTTTCGAGAATTGGAGACATGGTTGTCTTTAAATATCTGGAATCTGAGAGTGCAAAAAAGGGATTAGTCTGGTTCTAGGTGGCATGAAAGGGAAACAAATGTGGGTCCATTATGGGGGAGTGGTTTTGAAAATCACGTGGTTTGTAGAGGAAGAGGTTAGTCTTGGGGAGGCAGTGACTTCCCTGCAGCATAAGCATGCTTGCTGGGAACGGATGTGCACAGATGGACAGTGATGCCCTCGATGTGTCCATGCACATCCACGACACCTCACCTTGGAGAGGTCTGCACTCCTGAGTGGCTACAAGTAGCTCAGTGTGTGGGCACTGATTCTGTCCCACCCACACCCTGGGTCCTAAGAACAGGACACCCTCTGGTCTCCATTGGCAAGTGCTGGGTATGCTGTTGACCTCCTCTTCATCCACCACGGGAATCCCAGCCCAAGGTCTCTTGAACCCACAGGTAGGGTTGGAGCCACAGCTGATGTGGCCAGGGCTGCTGCTGGGGACACTGAGCACAGTAGTGGGGTTTGGGTGGTCTCTCGGATGGACAGTAGAAAAGATTAACCCACTCTTGCTGGAGCAGGTGGCAGTATGAGCAGGGGATGGGTCAAGGGTTATAAGCAGGACTTCTACAGTTGGAATAGGGACTGGAAAGTCATGGAGTGCATGAGAGGAGGTGGAGATAGAGAAGTTGGTGCCATCTGACATCAAAGTTCCTTTCAGGACTTCCCTGGTGGTGCAGTGGTTAAGAATCCGCCTATCAGTGCAGGGGACATGGATTTGAGCCCTGGTCTGGGAAGATCCCACATGCTGTGTAGCGACTAAGCCCTCGAGTCACAACTACTGAGCCCATGTGCCACAACTACCGAGCCCACGTGCCTAGAACCCGTGCTCTGCAACAAGATAAGCCACCGCAATGAGAAGCCCGTGCACCGCAACAAGAGTAGCCCCACTCACCGCAACTAGAGAAAGCCCGCGCACAGCTATGAAGACCCAACACAGCCAAAAAAAAAAAATTCCTTTCAGCTGTTGGGTGTGTCAACATAAGAACAGGTAAGCGGGAGAAGCAGGCTCCTGAGGGACCAACTATTACACTGTGACTAGCGCTACCATTGAGCGCGCATCTGCCGTGTGCCAGGTGCTTTCCATTTAATGGTCTTTGAACATCACAACAGCTGGTAATGCAGGCAATGTTATCCCCACTTTACAGGTGAGGAAACTGAGGCACAGAGGGGCCAAGTGACTTGTCCAGAGTGACTTATGAAACAGTGGAGTCAAGATGCAAATATGGATAAGCCCCCTCCAAATTTCACCTCTTTCCACCCTGCTGCTGACCACCCTGCCCCCCACTGCCCACCCCTCACCATCAGGCAGAGATCCAAGCACTGAGGCTCCAGTTGCGCACGCACAGCCTGGGCTTCTTGGCTGTGGGGTGGGGGTGTTAAACCTAAGAGTTTAGCATCATTCAGTTGTGCATCCCTTCTTTTTAAATAGATTTTTTTCTTTTAAATTTTTAAGCAGAGGGATAATATATAGAGAGTACATGAATAAAGGGCATTTAGGCATACAGCTGGATGACACTTTACATATGTATACATCTGTATAATCATCACCCAGGCAGCATACAGAATATTTCCAGCAGCTCCAATTGTGTTTTTCTTAACACATATCAGAACTCTATTGGAACAGCGAAGTATATATACATTAATGGGTCATGTGCTACTAGCTAGAGCCTAACAAGATTTGCTAACATAGGTACTGTGTTTTCTCCCCAAATGCTATGGTTTCCAGAGCCCAGGAGAGGTGGGAAGGAGGCGATTGTACAACAGATAAGATCCTGAAGCCCAGCATTTGAGATGATTAATGGTCCCTGAGCTGCAGCTCCCGTTTAGTCTGATATGGAGAGAAGGCAGCCTTGTTTAAATTCTCCCTTTTCCAGACACTATAACCACGCTGCTCTGTTATCTCAGCAAGGTCAGAATTAACCTGTGTTTAAACTACCAGGAGCCTCAGAGAGGGCGCATCATTGTTAAAAAAAACCCCATCTCTTAATGAAGTTAAAGAAGTATTCCTGAAGTGTTACCTGAGAACCCAGAACGCTGCCTTACAGCCCTTGGGGCTTTGGGGGTTTCACTCTCCCTGGCAGGTGTTCAGGACCCTTGCAGCCCACTGGCCTCGAGAAGGTGAGCAAGGTCGCCCGAGTGGCCCTGTCTGGAGGATGAAAGTGCCAGATGGCGGGCCAGGTGTTCCAGCTGACTTAACAACGTTATCAGATGCTCCAAGGGGCCCAGCCCCCAGCAGACAGTAATGTTTTGTGAAGGTGGCAGGGAAACGTGTCCCCACTCCTCCCTCCCCTCCTCTCATCTCTTCAACCTGCCCCATTTGGTCAGAAGGCCATCCAGTGGTCCTTAGCTGCTGGCTGTCATTCTGTCCCCATTGTACCAGATCCCTGCAAAGGCTGCTGGCCAGGTCCTTAGAATGACTTTGGCTGTCTCTCAAACTCACTATTTATGTGCTGGCAGGGTGATGGGCTGCAAAAATCCCTCCCTGGCTGGCTATGTGAGGAGATTCCTGTTGGAGTAGAGAGTGACTGATCTTACTCTGGTCACGCTGGTAGGCTTGGGCGTCACCAGATGTCATACTCTAACTGCTCTGCCCTCCTGAGCTGGGACTGGGCCTCCAGATTTTAGTTTTGTCGATGGGTTGGAGAGAAGAAGAGAGCAACTCTGGGTGGCCTCACCAATGGATGGGGTGACCAACTTCACATGCAACTACTGCGGTTGTTGGTTACAGATTGCAAATGTCTGTTTCCAGTTCCAAATGCACACCCCAGCATCTTGGAACAGAACCCAGCTTCTTTATGAATATACCTAAAGTGGTGTCCTTTTCCTGCATTCAACCACTGGGGACCAGGGAGGCTGGATGCCCCCGGGGCCACAATCCTTCCCAGCACGTCTGCTCCCATAAAAGACAAAAGGAGCCTCCAGGGCTTCCCTGGTGGCACAGTGGTTGAGAGCTCGTCTGCCGATGCAGGGGACGCGGGTTCAAGCCCTGGTCCGCGAAGATCCCACGTGCCGCGGAGCGGCTGGGCCCGTGAGCCATGGCTGCTGGGCCTGCGCTTCCGGAGCCTGTGCTCCGCAATGGGAGAGGTCACAGCAGTGAGAGGCCCGCGTACCGCAAAATAAATAAATAAATAAATAAATAAATAAAAAGTAGCTAAATATTCTCAATGACGCTGAAGACACAGTTGTCACTTCCCCAGAAAACCTCCAGATCCAGAGTCTGATAAAGAGAGTGGTCTGCTGCTTGGCATCTATTCCAGGAGGAGGTGGGAGAACTTGTCTGGGGACAGACACGTGAGGCTCCTGCTGTGTTGGATGATGCTCTGGAGCAGTGGCTCTCAAACTCCACTGCACTTTAAAATCCTCTGAAAACTCTGAAATATCCCCATGTCCAGGCTGCACCCTGGATCAGTTAAATCAGAATACTTGGGGATGGGACCCAGGGCTCAGCATTTCTAAAGCTCCCCAGTTGTGTTCATCGGGCAGCCATGGTTGAGAACTGCTGGTCTAGAGGACACTCTTCTTTTGGGCACTGGGGAGGGGGTGATTCAGCTTGTTACCTGCCTGCAATCCTAAAGAGAAGCCCACTGGTCAATAAGGGGGGCTCCCTGGATACACCCCTTGGCCTGGGCTCTCATCACCTGGAAGGATGGCCCAGCCTCTTCCATCACTCAGGTCCCTGGCCCCACCCTCCCTGTCTGTCCTCCCACAGCTCCCTGAATGATCTTCTTAAGGATCAATGCTAATCCTGTCACCCCCTTGCCCTTCTCTCTGCAGACCAAGTCCAGGCAGTGGAGACCCTCCAAAGACCTCCATGCTTTTCTTTCTAACCGAATTTCCTCCCCCAGCCCTATACTCTAGTCACAGTGAGGACAGGGGCTCATCTTGTTCTTCTGTTGCCTTCCCATGCCTCCCACCCTCAATGCCTAGCCAGGCACTGTACAGAAAGATGCTCATGTAAAGAGCTCATCAAGCTGAATTTTAAAAAAATTTTAATTGAAATATAGTTGATTTACAATGTTGTGTTATTTTCAGGTGTACAGCAAAGTAATTCATATATATATATATCTTTTCAGACTCTTTTTCAGTATAGGTTATTAAAAGATATTGAGTATAGTTCCCTGTACTATATATAGTAGATCCTTGTTGATTATCTATTTTATATATAGTAATGTGTATGTTTTAATCCCAAACTCCTGATTTATCCCCTCCTCCAAGCTGGATTGAGCTTAGCAGAAGGCAGTGTCTCTGGGCTGTAGAATGAAGGAAACATAATTTGTCTTCTCTGAGATGCTCTGGCCACAGATGGCATTGTTCTGAGGGTAAAAGGGGGGATTATAAGCAGCTTGAAAACCCAGCATTTTTCTCAACCTACCTTTCTTTTTTTGCTGTTATTTGTGTTTTACTTTAAATACCTTAAGTATAAACATCTGTACTAATTTTGCTGATTATTAGAACAAAACATGCTCAGTAGAAATCAAAAACAAAGATGTGTATAAAGTAGAAAGTGAATCTCTCCCCATTATGCCTCCCAGGAATAACCATTGTCAGCAGATAAGTGTATAAACTTGCTAACTTTTTATTATCCATGTAAACTTTTCCCCCTTAAATGGGGGAAAGCATCTACATACTGCTTTCCTAGCTTAACGGCAGTCACGAGTATTCTTTCTGGTTAACACTCATCCCGGACCTTTTAATCACTGCTAGATATTCCACCGTTCTTTGTTTAACCAGCCTCCTCTTGGTACGTTGTTCTCAACCTTACCTATAATGTTTTCAGTTTGTGAAAATACAGGGAAAAATGTAAATCATAAAAATAATAGAAGGTATCTCTTGCCTTGTGCTTTCTCACCTACTGTCCCCTTCTGCTGTCTTCTCCCCGACAGCCATGCACCAGACCTAGAGGTCACTTCTTTTCTAACTAAGAGACAGCGGGACTAACGACTAACTGTCGCCTGCTGTGTGTATCCTCATGGCCCCGTGCTTCCCTAACCAGCGCTTTCCGCACCCCATTTTCAGTTTTACTGTGTGAGTTACTCACCCAGATCCTCAGTGGGTGAAAGGGAGGTCAAGAGAGGGAAAGGGAGGGACGGGATGCCTGCTCCTCCCCCACCGAATGCTCCGTGGCTCCTCCCAGCCCCTCTGGTGGCCTGTGATCTACAAGCTGATGGGAGGTCAGTCCTGGCTTAGCCACCCCTGTTGGCCTTCTGCCCCAAAGCAGGTCCCAGCTCACGATTCATGGGCTCCCAGACCCCAGGCATGGAGTGGTGGCTGGCGGAGGCTCGTGCCTTGTGGGTGGCCAGGCCGCCTATGTCCTCCACCTGTCCCAGCTGCTCCCATTACAGGACAGCGCCGGTGAGGGGCCAGGAAGGACTGTTTGTTCAATCGTCACAACAGAGGGGTGATTACCGGGCGCTGGAGGGGAGGACCAGCTGTTCCATCTCCGAATCCAGTCCTGACCCCCTTACCTGCTAGCCTCCCTAGGTTTTATCGTATCTCTGTGTCTCACAATTACCTCTAATTTCATTGCCTTCATGGGAAGAAGAGTGCTTTTCCCTAGAGCTAAGATTTTTTATGTTCCCTGGGCTTTGCCTCCTCGGCCCCCCAGCCTCTTTCTTTCATTTCCAGCAAGTAACTTGAGCAATTGTTTTCCAGTAGCTCTGCCTGCACATCCCCACCCCCAAACTCACACCTCAGCCATCCTCCCCTGTCCTGACCCTGAGAAGGTGGAACAGGGTGGCCCTGAGGCACCCCAAGGGCCCCTGGTTTGAGGGCTCTGCTCTGTGGTCGAAGCAGCTGCTTCCACAGGAAAGGGAAGGGGCTGATGTGTTTCCCATTTCTCCTGTCTCTCCAGAGACCTTCCTCCAACCCCCTATCTCAGGTACATGTAGAAGGAGGCGAGAACTAGACTTTAGCTCTGGCTTAACTCACTCATTCATTCACTCATTCAGCAGATATTCATTAGGTCTCTAATATGTGCTAGGTGCTAGACAATCAAAAACGTCTTATTTAAATCAGACTTTATTCTCAGCACAGTGCCCAGGTGAGGTGTAGCCCTAGCCATGATTTTAAGACAAAGTAACCGCCTTTGGGAAGTTTCAAATCTGCTTGGCCACGGAAGCGATTGTTGATTGAATACCTAACTGGATCTAGTATTACCTGTTGGAAATAATACTGTTACCCCGGTTTTAGAGATTAGAAAAGTGAGCCTCAGGGCCTTTAGCCCTCTCTCCGATCCCGATCCCTGCCTACCTTATCCTTTCTGCTTCAGTAATGCCCAACTGCGCTTTGGTGCCCGCAGACACTATGGTATTTTGCATCTCATACCTTTGCCCCTGTGGTCCCTACTGCCTGGGGTGCCATCCCCATCTCTCCTTCAGCATCTTCTGTAGCATCTACCCTTGGAGTCCTGGGTTAGGTGTCCATCCACCTACGCTGCACAGATCTCCAACTGAGTGCTCACTATATCATATCGAAATTAGCTGTTTGTGAGTGTCTTTCCGACTAAACTGCAGGCTTCTCTGAAGCAAGAAGCATGACTTATTCACCTTGGTCCTGCCACACCCAGAACAGCACCTGGCACAGAGTCAATGTTTTAGAAAGATTAGCTGAACAAGAACAGATTGGTGAAGTCGCTTGTCTAAAGTCACACTGAGGGCATAGGGTAAAAATGAGATTTGAACCGTGGTTGCTGCTACCATAAGGGACCTTTGTGTGAATTAGGACAAGGCTCCCTCTCTGGGCAGATTGATTGCAGAAAAGGCAAGTCCTCTGGGTGGACCAGAGAGAAAAAGACACTCCTTTCCCAGCTGCTGATGCAGCCCTGTGCCGAGGTCCCTGGGTCTGAGGGTCTCAGAGCTTGGCTGAGCCAGTAAGAACTAGATTTTAGCCCCATTCTTGCTCCCCAGGGTCCCAGCCCAGACACAGTAAGGGACAGCCTATTTAAATCCAGATCAATCTATTCTGAAGCCCATACTTTTCTTCTCTGCCATGTGAATGGAGAGAGAGATTGATTTTTGGTAAGAAATGGGTAAATTAGTGAAAGCTCCAAACAGCAGCTGCCGTGTTCCTCTTGACCCAAATCTGGAAGTTATTCTTACCCCCAACCCCAAACCAAGCAGAACAAAACTCATCCAGTTTCCTGAGCACTAAGTCATAAGTGCAAGAGGCAGTGGGAAGATGCCTGAGAAAGATCGAAGGCTGCAGCTTCACTGAAGATTAAAAAAAAAAAAAAAAGCCCAAAACTATTCGTGGGTCAGGGAGCATTCAGCTGAGAGCATGGGGGGAAGGTATGTCTTCAAACAGTTGGTAAGAACTTGAAATCTGAAGGCTGAGGAACTGTAAGCAGAAACTGAGCACTTCTTGCAAATATCAATAAAGGACATATGAAGAAATGAGCCTTGTAAAGCAAGAATTGGTTGGGGTTTCAAGATGATCGAATGAAACTTAGTCTCGGTTTCTGCACCGGTAAAGTGGGGTTAATACCTAACACACAGGGTTATCCAGGGGAATAAATGAGATCACCTAAGGGAAATGACTGGTATAGGGTCTGGCGTACAGTAAATATGTACTAAATGACAATTTCTTTTTTTTTTTTTTTTTTTGTGGCCATGCCACATGGCCTGTGGGATCTCAGTTCCCCGACCAGGGATCGAACCGCGCCCCCTGCAGTGGAAGCACATTCTTAACCACTGGACCACCAGGGAAGTCCCATCGACAATTTCAATTATTTTTTATTTATTTATTTGGCTGCGTTGGGTCTTCATTGCTACGCGCAGGCTTTCTCTAGTTGCGGCGATTGGGGCTACTCTTCGCTGCAGTGCACGGGCTTCTCATTGCAGTGGCTTCTCTTGTTGCAGAGCATGGGCTCTAGGTGCGCGGGCTTCAGTAGTTGTGGCTCGCGGGCTCTAGAGCGCAGGCGTAGTTGCGGTGCACGGGCTTCGTTGCTCTGCGGCATGTGGGATCTTCCAGGACCAGGGATCAAACCCATGTCCCCTGCATTGGCAGGTGGATTCTTAACCACTGAGCCATCAAGGAAGTCCCCAATTTCAATTATTTTATTAAAGATTGATGATGATGATGATGGTGATGATGATGATGATGATGGTGTAGCGGTGGTGATGTGATACTCAGGGTAAGAAATGTCTGCCACTGAATATAGAGGTAGAAGGAGCTCACCAGCCTCTTCAAGAAGGGGAGAAAGAACAAGAGCCTCTTGTCCTGCTTTTGTGCCCATCTCCTCCTCTCATGGCTAATGCAGAAAGCGAGCAGAGTTGCTAAAAGCCTTGGCAGAAGGGCAACAGAAGGACTGGAGTGAGGGGAGTGCTCTCAAGCCCTTCAGGCCCCCTCCCTATCACTCCATCATCCCACTCCCTCAGGGACCCTGTGTGTATGGAGACTCCCAAGAGGGAAGAAAAAGGCAGGGGTCCGGGATGCAGTGGGGCTTAGGACTTAGTGTTCTTCCCAGTGTGAGAGGACAATGGGAGGGAGCAGTGGGGAATTAGAAGCTGGAACATCTGGGAGAGGCAGGCTGAAGAGCTGTGGAAATAGAAAGTGGCATCTGGTATCCTTGAAAATGGCCCCCTTGAGGCATAGACTTGCAAAATAGTAGCTGCAAAATAGAAATGATCCCTGTCCTCATGGAGCTGACTTCAAATGTAGTCCAATCCAAATATTCTATTACTTTCTGAACAAAAGCATTCAGTTACTTAGGCCAAATACCTTGGGATATTTTTGCCTCTTCTCTTTCTTTCTCTCACACCACTTATCCAATCCATTGGCAAGTGCTGTTTACTCCATCTTCATATATTGAATATATTCCAAATGTGACCACTTCTCACCACCTCCACCTCTATAACACCAGTCCAGGCTACCAACATCTCTTGCCCAGACTACTGCAGTAGCCTCCTGACTGTCTCTCTCTTTTTTTTTTTTTTTTTTTTTTTTGCGGTACGCGGGCCTCTCACTGTTGTGGCCTCCCCCATTGTGGAGCACAGGCTCCGGACACGCAGGCTCAGCGGCCATGGCTCACGGGCCTAGCCGCTCCGTGGCACGTGGGATCTTCCCGGACTGGGGCACGAACCCGTGTCCCCTGCATCGGCAGGCGGACTCTCAACCACTGTGCCACCAGGGAAGCCCCTGACTGTCTCTTAATAGCCCCGTTTCCCCGTGGAAGCCAGAGTGAACCCTCTGAAACATGATACTGCTTACATTACTCCTCTGCTGAAAGCCTTCCTGCGGCTCTTGATTTCATTCCAAATTGAAGGCAAAATCCTTGCAAAGACCCACAAACAGTCATGGTCTTGCCTCTGGATGCCTCTTTAACCCCATCATACTCTGATAGCAATAACAGCTGGAAAAATGAAACAACATCAACTTCCTAGAAAAGGCAGGGAGAAAAGACAACCTTAGGCCTCCTTTGCCACTAGCAGATTTTCCAGGAAGCACAGTGTGATGTCCTCCTCAAGTTAGACTCTGCGTTAAATTGACAAATAGCAAGAACAGTAATGGAAGGTTGGAGCATTTTCGGAGCATAAATAAAGTTAAAAATTAAAGACAAGGGCTTCCCTGGTGGCGCAGTGGTTGAGAATCCGCCTGCCGATGCAGGGGTCACGGGTTCGTGCCCTGGTCCGGGAAGATCCCACATGCCGCGGAGCAACTAAGCCCGTGAGCCATGGCCGCTAGGCCTGCGCGTCCGGAGCCTGTGCTCCGCAACGGGAGAGGCCACAGCAGTGAGAGGCCCGCATACCACAAAAAAAAAAAAAAAAAAAAAAAAAAATTAAAGACAAGCCTCAGACAGGAAGAAAATGTTTGCAGTCCTAACAAAAGATCAATATCTGGAATATATAAATAGCTCTTACATATCAATAAGAAAGAATATCCTTGTAGAAAAATGGGCAAAGGATATGCAAAGGCAACTAATAGTAAAACTGTAAGTGGCTAATAAACATCTGAAAAAATTAGTCAACCTCATTAGTAATCAGGAAAATTCAAGTTAAAACAACAAAATATCATCTTTTGCTAATGCAACTGGCAAAAACAAGAAAGATTGATGATATACAGTGTAGGCAAGGAGGTGGAGAAATAAGAGTGCAAATTGGTACAACCTTTTTGTAATTAGCATTCTCTATCAAAACTTTTTAAATGCCTAAATTTTGACCTAGTAATTTTACTGTTAAATATATGTCATATGTCTATACTTGTGTCCAAAGTTATATATAGATTATTCACTGAGGCAGCTTATAAAGGTGAAAACTGCCAGAAACCTAAATGCCAATAAATAGGAGTATAGTTAAATCATGGGACATTCATACTGTGGGATAGTGTGCATGAATTAGACATCTATGTGCTGACATAGAACAAAATCCAAAACATAATGACAAATGTGTTTACTGAAAGAGCAAGTTACAAAACAATATTAAGGCAATGTCCATTCATGTGGAAAGAAAAAAGTGAAGCAAAATCCTATATATAGATCTCTGTATCTTCATCCATTTACAACAATAATGCATAGAAAGGCCTGGAAGGATAGATATACACTTACTGCAGTGGGAGAGGTGGGATTGAAGACGTGGAGGAGTTTCACTTTTTACTCTATTGCTATATTATTTGTAGCTTTACAAGAGTAGAGTGTTCCTGTATGATTTGTGTAATTAAAAGTTTGTGTAAATGTACTCATATATTATTTACTTGATTTAAAAATTCATGTAAAAATTAGGTCTTTCACAAACACAGTGGTTTCCCGACTCCTTAACTCCCTCGTACACCCATTTCACAGATGGGAAAGCAGGCAGAGAAAAGTGACTTGACGAGGCCACATAAGCCAGTGGCAGTATCCCAGGATGGAGCTGATATTCGCAGGAAAGTTATATCTGTCGGTCTGAGGTGGGAGCATGAGGGTATGAAACAGAATCTTAATTCTCAAGGGGCTTGCTTACAGCCTCACTGTTGAGACAAACCCATAACATTCCAAAACAAGGTAGTCCAGCATGGTAAGAGCCAAATTAATGAGTTAACATTTATGGGTGCTAATTATGCGTCAGGCAGTACTAAGAGCTTTACATGCAATAACGAATTTTATTCTCCACTGACCCTATGATACAGGTACTACGATTGTTATCCCCATTTTACAGGTGGGGAAACTGGGGTACAGATAAGTAACTTGTAGGTAAGAAGTATTGGAGGCTGAACTGAACCAGTCTCACTGCAAAACTGAACCAATTTTGGACTTCCCTGGTGGCGCAGTGGTTGGGAATGCGCCTGCCAATGCAGGGGACACGGGTTCAGGCCCTGGTCTGGGAAGATCCCACATGCGCCAAGCAACTGGGCCCGTGTGCCACAACTACTGAGCCTGCGCTCTAGAGCCCGCGAGCCACAACTACTGAAGCCCACATGCCTAGAGCCCGTGCTCCGCAGCAAGAGAGGCCAACGCAATGAGAAGCCCGTGCACCGCAACAAAGAGTAGCCCCCACCCCCTGCAACTAGAGAAAGCCTGTGCGCAGCAACAAAGACCCAATGCAGCCAAAAATAAATAAATAAATAAATTTAAAAAAATAACTAAACCAGTTTTACTGCAAAACTCCTTTTTTTTTTTTTAAAGTAATAAGCTCTTGGGGAAAACGTACAGGCCAATGGTCAGCAGAGAAGGGAAGGCATGGCCCCCATTCACCTGTCATCCCTATGCAGTAGCATGCCAGGGACAGGGCAGTACAGGTCTACGTTCTAGGAGAGGGAGTTCCTTCCATTCCTCTCTCTTCTTGTAGGTCAAGCATGAGAATAAGCTAATCGGTAAGTGATAATTGAGTGTCAGGCAGGCTGCAGGGTAGCTTCAGCTTTTGCTGTTGTTGATGTCATGAAAAATTTCAACCCCATATAAAACTTGAGTAAAGTATGATGAATTCAATGCCCCAGAATGCTTTTGTCCTAAACCACTCCACTCGACAGGAAAAGTTTTCCTTGAAGAAATCAGAGGAGCTCGAGAAAGTCCTGCCTCCCCCATGGTGGGCAGGAGTGTCCAGGGAGGGCTGTGGCAGGGGGTGAGAGGGTGCTGGGCTGACCCCTTACTGGGGGCATCATCTGACAAGCTGAATGGGGAAGGGGAAGGCCGGCAGCCCACTCAGAGTTGGCGCCATGGGCCACCCCAGCCCCGAAGCTGGGGGCAACCTGAAATTTAGAGTTTCTTCTTCTTCTTTTTCTCCTTCTTCTCCTCCTCCTCTTCCTTCTCCTCTCCTTCTCCTTCTCTTTCTTCTTCTCCCTCTTCTTCTCCTTCTCCTTCTTTTTTCTCTATTTGAGATATACTCTGCATACCATATCTTCGTTTCCTAGAAGGAGAAATAGAGACTCTGAAGTCAGTACATTCAGCTTGGAAATGTCAAGACTGGACCAAGAACCCACGGTGTTTCCTTTTAACCACCCTCATCTCCAAGTCATGGATCCTCCTTGAGCCTCAGTTTCCTCATCTGTAAAAGCCAATAAACAGTCTATGATATTTTGTTATAACAACGTCAACCAAGACAGTTAAGTTAATAAAAGTGCACTTTAAAAAAAGCCAATAAACGTTCCTTCCTCATAGAGATGCTGTGAGCGCTACGGGCAGAGCCATTCATTCACGGACTGAACCTTCCTTGAGCACCAGCAAGATGCTAAATCCTGGTCTAGGTGAGGGTAGAAAAGAAAAGAGGACGAAACCCATGCTCTCACGGAATTTACATTCTAGTGGGGGCAAGGGAAACAGAAAAGAGAAGAAAACAAAACAAAACAAATGGGGTAATATCAGATAGTGATGAGTGCTAGGAAGAAATAGCACGATGGTGGTGAAATGAGAGTGGTCAGACAAGGGTTCTGAGGAAGTGACATTTGCTCTGAGACCTGAATTATCTGAAGGAGGCTGAGGCAGGGAAATTTGGGGGCAGGATGTCCAGAAATAGGACAAAGCAGAGGCTTCGTGGGAGGAACCAGGTTGTAAGAGACAATGAGATAATGTAAGTAAAAGTCAAGTAAAGGTTATAGCATTAATTTAATGCAAGAAGCTTTTACTGTAGTCCACTGTGTGCTAGTAAATGTATTAGGCACAGCGTTCAAAGATCAGTACAGTCTCGGTCTTTAAAGAGCTCACTCTCTAGGAGCAGATAACAGAAAATGGATAGTTTCTCAGCTCATGAAATGGTGCATTTAATCAAGAGGTGAAAAATTAATTTTTATTCATGTTTTTGCAAGCGTGTCCAGCGGGTGCAGAGACATGGCCATAGGAGATCACTCAGGTGCCGAGGTTACGGCGCCTGGTTCAATTTTTCCTTCGCAGCCCCTGGGCCTCTAGGGCTTCGATCCCACTCCGGGCAGCAGGGTGCGCTGTACCGTCTCTCAGGGCCGGCAGAACCGGTTCCGCGCTCTCTCCACTTTCCTTCTCGCTGCACTGCACTTCCGGTGGCTAGCGGAAGCGGGAGCCGGCAGCTGCGCGCACCAGGTCCCACAGCATGGCGGGGGCGGGGCTGGGGGAGGCGCGCGCCGAGCAGGCCGGGGAGTCCCTCGCCCCCGCCCTTTGAGCCCGGACCGGACAGGTGAGGACTTCTCCTTCCTTGCTCCAGCCTCCAAACCCGTCAGGTTCTCCCCGAGGCCTCTTCGAGTTACCGCCATGGGGCTGCCCCCTTCCCGCATGACCCCGAGGCCCTGCGGCCCCCGCCTTCCCTCAGAATTCTCTTCCCATTGAGGCCCCGCCCCGGGCTTTTCTTTCCGGGGGCGCCCCCTTGGGCGTGTGTGCCCGCCCCTGGGTATCCCCTTCCCGTTTAGGAAGCCGTCAGAAGGAATTGAGGGTTACGTGAACCTGCCTGCCCGGGGAAACAGACCTAGCAGGGATGAAGGTCTTGCTTAGTACCGCACGAGTTAGTGGACCAGTTCAGTCAGGCTTTTTTCTTTCGTTCCATAGATAACGTACGAATGCATGCAAAGGGGCAGCCCTAGTGCTAGGCTCTCTGAAAACTAAGGTGACTGAAGTAGCCATGGTAACGTCCTGCCTGGAAAGGATAGTTTACGGGGGAGTCGAACATTAAACACCTAACCATGCCGCTGAAAGTACAGATTCAAATTGTGGCAATGACTATAGAAAAGATTAATAGAAGAAGTAATAGTAAAGCAACAAAGATCTTTTTCGGCAAGGGTGGTCAGAGCAGACTTCCTGAAGGAGAGGACACTCGAGCTGCGGCTTGAGAAGTATGGCAAGGGCCAGAGGAAATACATGCTAGGCAGAGCGAACAGCCCCTGTGGATATTTGATTTGGTAAAGAACGTTCAGGAAAGGTGGCTTTCGATGGGTCAAATGCTGTGATGGGCATACAGGATATAATGTTTGTGTACCGATCAGGACTTCACCATCTAGTGCCACAGACATAAGTAAAATGCAGAGATGAAGTTGCAAGCGTGATAAGTGCTAAGAAAGAGAGGTATGGCTGGTGTATTGGTGTTTTATCTGGTGGGAAAGGTTAAGGAAGACTTCTCTCCGGAAGTGATGGTTATTAGGCCGATAACCTGAAATAGGAGTTAACTCGGCAAAGTGAAGAGAAGAGCTTTTTTTTAGATTGAGGTGAAGAGCATATACCAAGGTTCAGAGGCAGGAGGTAGGCCACTTGTTGAAGAAATGATTAGAGTAAAATGGGAAAAGATGAGGCTGGAGAGGCAGCGCTGAGCCTTTGAGGCATCTGGTTGGCAGGGCAAGGATTTTGATCCGTATCATTAAGAGCAATGGAAAGATATTTGTTGTAATCTGTAGGGGAAAGGATGTGATCAAAAACGCATTTTGAAAAGATTGCTCTGGTAAGTGGATTGGAAGTGGACAGGAGTGGATTTAGGGAGACCACTTAGGAAGCGGTTGCAATAACATAGACATGAAGTTATAAAATTTTGGGTAAGGGTGCTGGCAGGGCATGGTAGAAAGAAGGTGGAGCATTAGGGGACTGTTTGGGGGTAAAATCTTCAGAGTTTGGTGACTGATCAGGTATGGGGGCTGAGGGAAAGGTATCAAGGGAGACTCTCAGGTTTCTGGCTCCTTTTAGCAGGTGAATGGCCATGCCATTTACTGGACTAGGGTAAAACGGGTAGAGGGCTTCTGGGAAAAATATAAGTTACTCTAACGTTTTTCATAACCCACTCTGACTAGAAGGGACTTTCATGATGTACTTTTCCTATATGGTTTGAGTTTATGAGCATGTATTTTATAATTGGAATAACAAGTTGAAAAAGACTAAGAATTCCACCATCTCTCTAAAAACCATAATTGTGTGATGTAAAATATGGAGAGGGAGAGAGAGCACGCTGAGAGAAGGGTCAGGAAATTAAGTATGGATTTTCTGTCCAATTTGGAGCTGCAGCCAGCAGGCCTTCACCTCTACCCACCCCACCCCTCTACTCCCTCCACCACAGTACTGGTGGCTTTTCCCCTAAAAAGACAAATTGGAGAATTTTAGATGGGACTGTTCAAAACATATACAAATTGTTTTTAGAATTAAACATCTGCTTTGCTTAAAATGATCAATGGCTCTAAGTCGGACAGCTAGTTTACTTTATCTGATTCAGTTATATGTGGTTAGTCTACGTGGTGTCTGATGCCTACTCCTCCTTCCATTCATGGGCCTTACCTGCCTCTCTCATCCCCGTCTGATCTCCCTGTATGAGTCCAGCCCGCATCTTAAGTTCGCAGGGTGCTAGTGGCAGAGGTGTCCTGGGCAGGGATTGAGGGAGGCAGTTTTGTACAGTACTTGGTATTTTAAAATGCTTAAACCTTACCAGTATGTTTTTTGGACTGTATCAAAATGGGCACATCAACTATGTCACTTAAAAGGAGTAGCCGTGTGAAACTCAGCATTGTGTTTATTGTTCAGAAGTGGAGGGTATTGCTCACTGTATCATGCCAAGGTCCTTTGAGAAAACTCATGAGAGAGATTTCTTTTAAAATCCAGTGATGGGTATTGCTCTGCTTTTTCGAAGCAGCTATTACGTTTTTATCTTCTTGGCAGTGCAAGTTCTGTAACTGACTGTATTTTCCTCTGCCTTGTCTGCTGAGAAAGTCAGAGCCAAATTAGAAGCTTGGCAGTTCTGCAGGTCCTGACGGCATGCATTTTTGTGTACTTCAGACTTCATTTTATTGTCCTACCTTTGTTTTCCCTTCACAATGATTATTTTCTAATTAAAAAAAATTCTGAGTAAGCACAAATATTACTTTAAAAACCTACGTAATTTTAAAAGAATAACAGTACAATGAATGCTGATTGAAGGAAAAAAATATACAGTTAAAAGTGCCAATGTGTCCCTAACTCCCATCCCATTTCTTACTTCCTCAGAGGTAACCACTATTCTGAATTTTATGTTTATGATTCCTTTGCTTTTTGTAATTGTATACCATATATATTTGTATTCTTAAAGTAGAAATTGTTTGAAGCTTATATAAAGGAAATCACATTGTATGTACTCTGTAGCTTGCTTTCTTCATTCAACACTGTGTCTGAGATTCATCTGTGTTGTTATATATAACTGTAGTACATTAATTCATTACTTCATAAGGTTACACTGCTTGGGGAGTTGCCTGGCAGTCCAGTGGTTAGGACTCAGCACTTTCACTGCTGGGGCCCGGGTTCAATCCCTGGGTTCTATCACTAGTGGGGGAACTAAGATCCTGCAAGCCACGTGGCATGGCCAAAAAACAAACAAACAAAAACATTAAAAAAAAAAAAAGATTCCGCTGCATGAATATGCGTGGATGAACTTATCTAGTCTACTGTTGATGGACATTTGGAGTGTTGTCAGTTTTTGCTGTTGCTAACAGTCCTGCTACAGACATCCTTGTATATGTCTCCTGTTACATATGTGCAGACATTTCTCTACATCAGGATTTCTCCACCTTAGCACTATTGACTTTTGGGCTGGATGTGAGGGACTGTCCTGTTTACTGTAGGATGTTTGGCATCATCCCTGTCTTCTGTTTGATGGACACCCAAAGCACCCCTTCCTCCCTCCGAAGTTATGACAACCAAAAATATCTTCATATATTACAAAATTGCCCCAGTTGGGAACCAGTGCTCAAGATCAGGGGTTGACAGACTTTTTCTGAAAAGACCAGGTAGTAAATATTTCAGGCTTGTGGGCTGTGTGGTCTTTGGTCTTAATAAATAAACTGTGCCTTTGTAGGGCAAAAGCAGCCATAGGCAAGGTGTAAATGAGTGCGTATGACTGTGTTCCAATAAAACTTTATTTATAAAAATAGACAGGCAGGCTAGATTGGTCTGAGGCTAGTTGTTTGCAGTCTTTTGCTCTAGTCTAGATCAGTAGGAAATGTATTTTATATCCTCACCCAGTGCATGTAACTCACATATGTATTGAAAATATGTGATACAGTTTGGTATTTTCTGTTTTATTCTATTTTTTGAAATGTCAGTTAGCATATGCACTAAATTGATTTCAAGCCTCCATCAGTGAGTTGTGACTAGCAGTTTGAGAAACGTGATTTGCTCAATCATAAGGTATGCACATTTTTAACTTGACTAGGTAGTATATATACTTATATAAGGCATTTCAGATCTCTTTTAGGAGACAGAATGTAAACAAATTCCCCATTGTATGTTTTTATTTCTAAAATATAGATTGGATAGAGTCACACCTCTGCTTAAAACCTGTAATAACTTGCATGACGTGGCATACAAAGGATTTTCCAATCTGGCTCCAATCTACCTTTCTAGGCTTCTCTTATCACTCTGTGTTTCCTGTGTTCTAACCACTTGGTCTTGTGTTTCCCAAATGTGCCATGCTACACTCTTTTTAAGTATATTTTTAAAGCTACCTTCTTTCTGAAATGTTCCTCCTTTATTTTGCTTAGTGAGTTCTTTATCCTTTATCAAATGTTTGTCAAATGTTGTTCCATTCATTCATTTAACATATTTGTTAGCATTTACTGTGCTGCAGGCACTGTCCTAGGTGCTGGAGATTCAGCAAGGAATTAGGCAAAGCCCCTGCTGTCCTGTATGGGGGAAAAAGATACTAAAAAGGTAAACAAATGGTTTCAGAAGGTAATAAGGGCTGAAGAAAATAAAACAGTAGGTTGATGTGGATGGAAAAAGTCATGACTTTAGGTAAGGTAGTCAGGCAAAAACTCTGAAGAGTTGCTATTTTAGCTGAGATTTGAATGATGAAACAGACAGCTGTTTCAGCACTTTAAAAATGTTGCTTTGCTTCTTTTTGGTCTCCATAGTTTTTCATGAGACATCCACAGATAAGTGAATTGTTGTTCCCTTATAGGTAATGTGTCATTTACGTGGTTGTTTTCAAGATTTTTACTTTGTGTTTTAGTTTTTCACAATTTGACTATGGTATGCCTGGGCATGGATTTCTTGCTTTCTTTTTTTAAAAAAAATAAATTATTTATTATTCATTTTTGGCTGCGTTGGGTCTTCATTGCTGTGCATGGGCTTTCACTAGTTGCGGCGAGCGGGGGCTACTCATCATTGCGGTGCACAAGCTTCTCATTGTGGTGGCTTCTCTTGTTGTGGAGTACGGGCTCTAGGTGCCCGTGCTTCAGTAGTAGCTCGTGGGCTCTAGAGCGCAGGCTCAGTAGCTGTCGTGCACGGGCTTAGTTGCTCCGTGGCATGTGGGGTCTTCCTGGACAAGGGATTGAACCCGTGTCCCCCTCATTGTCAGGTGGGTTCTTAACCACTGCGCCACCAGGGAAGTCCCTGGGCATGGAATTCTTTGGGTTTATCATGTTTGGGGTTCTCTGAACTTCTAATCTCGGGTTTATATATATGAGGGTTTATTTCTCAGGTCTTAATTCTGTTCATTGGGTATATTTTTCTGTCTTATGCCAGTACCACACTTTCTTGATTACTGTGGCTTTGTAACAGCTTTTGAAATCAGGGAGTCTCAGTCTTCTAACTTTGTTCTTTTACAAAATTGTTTTGGTTCTTCACAATCCCTTGAGATTACATGTAATTTTTAGGATGAATTTTTCTATTTTTGCCAGAAATGATTTTGGGATTTTGATAGGGATTTTTGGATTTTGCATTGAGTTTGTAGATTACTTTGGGTAGTATGGACATCTTAACAGCCCAATAAATATATTTTTTCAATGAATGTACATTGAATGTGGTGTTTACACTGAACAAATTTGATGTAGTTCTAAGGTTTGTTCTGTTGAACATTCCCGACAGCTAAGCATGCTTTGAAGGTATTCCTAGGGAATTAGGTCCTTCTCTCAAACCTGTTTCTAGACTCAAAAGTGTCCTGACCACTTTCTAACTCTAACTTGGGAAGGAGAAATGCTGATCACTGTCATCTTGGGAGCTCCTAAGTCCAGGTTATATGGAAGAAAATCTCTTTGACTTGTATATACACAGTTGGCCCTTGAACAACATAGATTTGAATTGTGCAGGTCCACTTACACATGGATTTTTTTCATCAGTGAATACTGCAGTACTAGACATCCCCGGTTGGTTGAATCTGTGGATGTGGAGGAACCATGGATAGGAAGAAACCATGTATACTGAGTTGACTATAAGTTATACTTGGATATTCAGCTGCAGGGGATTGGTGTGCCTAACCCTTGCGTTGTTCAAAGGTCAAGTGTCTTTATGTTTTGGTAAATTTTGTTTTATTTTCTTGACTTCTTCTTTACTTTTCCATGTAGAGATGTGATGATGGATCATCATGTTTCCACCATCAAACCTCGAAGAATCCAAAACCAAAATGTCATTCACCGCCTGGAACGCCGGAGGATCAGTTCAGGCAAGGCAGGCACCCACTGGCACCAGGTCCGAGTGTTCCACCAGAATGTCTTCCCCAACTTCACTGTCGTCAATGTTGAAAAGCCGCCTTGTTTCTTGCGTAAATTCTCACCTGATGGACGCTACTTCATTGCTTTCTCTTCAGACCAGACATCTCTCGAAATCTATGAGTACCAGGGCTGCCAGGCAGCCGAGGACCTACTGCAGGGCTATGAGGGGGAGATCCTGTCCAATGGCAATGACCAGCGGTCAGTCAACATCCGTGGCCGGCTCTTCGAACGCTTTTTCGTCCTGCTGCACATTACCAATGTGGCGGCCAATGGCGAGCACCTGAACCGGGAGTGTAGCCTCTTCACTGATGACTGCCGCTGTGTCATCGTGGGCTCAGCTGCCTATCTCCCAGACGAGCCTCACCCTCCTTTTTATGAGGTCTATCGGAACAGTGAGTCCGTGACCCCCAACCCCCGGTCCCCCCTGGAGGACTACTCCCTCCATATCATTGACCTTCATACTGGTCGCTTATGTGATACACGTACCTTCAAGTGTGACAAAGTGGTCCTGTCACACAACCAAGGGTTGTACTTGTATAAGAACATCCTGGCCATCTTGTCAGTGCAGCAGCAGACCATCCATGTCTTCCAGGTGACTCCTGAAGGCACTTTCATTGATGTGAGGACCATTGGCCGCTTCTGCTATGAGGATGACCTGCTCACTGTGTCAGCTGTTTTTCCTGAGGTGCAGCGGGACAGTCAGACAGGCATGGCCAATCCTTTCCGGGATCCCTTCATCAACTCCCTGAAACACCGGCTGCTCGTGTACCTTTGGCACCGGGCAGAGCAGGATGGTAGTGCAATGGCCAAGAGGCGCTTCTTCCAGTATTTTGACCAACTACGGCAGCTGCGCATGTGGAAAATGCAGCTTCTGGATGAAAACCATCTGTTTATCAAGTATACTAGTGAGGATGTCGTAACCCTGCGGGTCACAGATCCATCACAGGTATAAGGTGCTCTCCTGCCCTTTACCCCTCCAGTCTCCTTGGCACAATGGGAAGGTTTCTCTCTTTGCCTATAGCCAGCCTCTTAGAAATAACACATTTTTTTTTTTTTTTTTTTTTTTTTTTTTTTTGTGGTATGCGGGCCTCTCACTGCTGTGGCCTCTCCCGTTGCGGAGCACAGGCTCCGGACGCGCAGGCCTAGCGGCCATGGGTCACGGGCTTAGTTGCTCCGCGGCATGTGGGATCTTCCCGGACCAGGGCACGAACCCGTGACCCCTGCATCGGCGGGCGGATTCTCAACCACTGCGCCACCAGGGAAGCCCAGAAATAACACATTTTATGTAATCTTGAATTTTTGCTGTCTTAGGGCTCAAACTTAAAATAGCTCGATTTTTCTAATCATTTCTCAAAATGATTTTTCTCACTTGGACAAATGGAAGCTATATTGCAAGCCATTGACATGTAGGTAGTCAACTCTGTGATTATTACCCTAATTCTTCTGCAGAGCATTTTCAGTACCCTTGAGATGGAAGACCAGATGCTACAGGGTCAAGGTTTGACTCTCTATGGATACTGCCTTGATTTTGTATAAGATTGTGCTTATTAGTCTGCTTAGTTCTGGTAATGAGAATGAACCCACCATACGAAAAAGAAAATCTAGTCTTTCTTTCCTACTTAAATGATGTCAGTATACTTCCTCACCAAATCTTCTTTAGATTGTAATAGGTAAGTTCATTTGACGGAATTAAGCTTTATGTCTGTACTCTGACCTTGCCCATGTGCTGGAACATAGGTTGTGGAGCAGTGAAAAGATCTAAAGGAAGCCCAAATTTTTGATCTACCAAGTGAATCATCAAGACTGCAGGTTCTGAGGGCTTTTCAGTTTGGGTGAAAGATGTTGGTAGGGGAGAGAGGCATTTCACAAATAGGAATAATGTGTTAAGAGCATGGAAACCTCTAAGACTTTTGGGTTGAAATACCATGCTGAAATTCAGGGTAATTTGGGCCTTTCCCTTTGAGAAGCTCCCTACTTTAGTGTTGACCAAGTGAGAGACCTACCTTTCTGTACGATTGTCCCCCCATCCTCCTATTTCCAGAGTGTCTCCTTAGATACTAGTTTGGAAATGTAGAACAGAACAAACCAGTAAACCACGAAGTCAGCTGAGTCTGGTTTCTCATTGACCTGCAGCTGATTCTGCCCGTAGCAGAGACTGTATAAGGAATTGTCTCCTAAGACCTTACCAGCCATCCATGGTAAAATGTTTTCTAATATTTTTCTTCTGAATCATACCTTGTGTATTCTAAAAAATAAGGGGAGGAGGTGAGTAAAATGGTTAGAGATCATTATTTTTCTGAATTCTTTTTCTTCTCTATTAATGATGAAGTCACCCATTGAGCCATCATGGGTGAGCCCATCGAGTTCATGTTATGAGTCATGGGAGGTTGGCCGTGAAGCCCTTGACTTCTGTACCCTCCTGTCCTGTATTTCCCAGTCTGGCCTGGTGGGAAGGCTAGTAAATGTTTGTGTAATTCTATATTCACATAATTATGATGGATCCTGGTGAAGCCCTAATATGATCAAAGCATTGTCCAGGTTTATAGAAAGGACATGAATCAATCTTGTATTTAGGTTTGAGCTATAATTACCTTTTTATTTTGGAGGGACTATGTTGTGTGACTGCTGCATTTGAGATTATCCTTTTTTCCTTTGCTAAAACATGACCTACTTATATCCGGTAGCTACAGTAGGTTGTAGCCAGAAACATTACAAGGGCTCTATGCTTTGCTTACAGAATTTGTAACTTTAAACCCAATCTCTCTGCCCTAGTTGTCCTCCCCCCTCCTTTCCCAGTTTAATTTGATAGGTTCCAATAAGGTTAATGAGTAAAAAGTGCACCTAAACACAAAGCCTTGCTAATATTATGGGTATTATTCTCAGGTTACTCTCCAGCCTCTTTAATTTACAGCCAAATTTAATTTCCAGGTGACTGCAAAAGTCATGTAATATAAGCTTTGGGAAGGACTAATTACTATTAAAACAGGTGGGCCAGATGTCTCCAGAAATTGGTAATGGAGATTTAAATTCAATCATAAGAGGCAGAATACTAATCCTGGTGTTCTGAAAACTTCTGGAGTCCTGTTGGAAGCTTGCAGATTGACTCACACTGCTACATTCACTGTGATAAAAACTAGAGGTACACAGCGCTTCCTTGTTAGGCTGAGCAGAGCACTGGAGGTTTAAAGAAGAGGGCCAGTCACCCAGGGGCTCATTCAGAGAAAGCAGCAACTCTGCCACCTATGGCATTTGAATGGTTTTCAGGTTCCCCCTCTGAAATTAATTGTTAACGAATCTCAAATATATGTTACAAATGCTCTTGGCTGGAAGAACATTTATGAAGAAAGAAATGGAAAATGCTTCTCTGATTTTTCATGTGTTCAGCAGAAGTCCCCTCCTTGGTTACAACTTGCCTAGGTGGACACAGTGTACTTAAGAATGTCTTTCTGCATGTTAGAAATATTAAGAGAGAAAAAGAAATGCCCCTAAATTGAACTTTCAACTGTACGTATACAAGAGAAAATAATTTGTCAACAGGCAGCTCCTGGCTAAAAATCACTTTTGCAGCAGGAAGGAAAATTAAATCTGGCATTTTAAAAAAGTGGGTTGGGGAGTAAGTAGGGAATAAACACTTAGAAGGCAAAATATTAAATCTGTACACAGCTTGAAATGAAAGATTGAATACCTTTTTATACATACATGCTGAACAACTCAGTAATTCCAGCAGCGTAGGTACAGTGGGAAATCAGGCAACACTGAGGCCCTTGATTGATCAAGTCCACTGAGGCTTCCTCCTTTTCCAGGACCTCTTGGCACCATGTTTCCACCATAGTGCCGGAGTGGAGATGTTTGCCTGTTTTACTTGGGCAGCTTGATTTTTCAACCAAAATGATACTTGCTAGGCAAGGCATTATACTCAGCTATTCCTTAGGTCTATCTCTTCTTTCGCAGGCATCTTTCTTTGTGGTGTACAATATGGTGACAACAGAGGTGATCGCTGTGTTTGAGAATACATCAGATGAGCTTTTGGAGCTGTTTGAGAACTTCTGTGATCTCTTCCGTAACGCTACCCTGCATAGTGAAGTCCAGTTTCCCTGCTCAGCTTCCAGCAACAATTTTGCAAGGCAGATCCAGCGCCGGTAAGCTGTTCCACTAAGCTTAACAAGCTTAATTTTTCTTCAGAAAATTTGTTGGTGTGAAGCCAACAGTCATTTACTTCAGGAAACCTCATTCTTTCTGCCCACCCGGCCTTGGGTCAGTCTGCCTGTCGTAACCCATTGTGTCATCCTAAACTTCTCTTTTCTCTTTCTTAGCACCTGAGAAATTACTTGCGTGTTGTCCATGATTCCTCCTAGACTGTATGTAAGCTGCAGAAATATAGAAACTCTGTCTTTGTTTAGTTCATTGCTATATCTTCAGTGGTGCGCTGTCAAGCACTTAAATATTTTTTGAATGAATGACTAAGGACATAATTTTATAACTTTTGGTTAAACATGTGTGTTGAACACATGCATTTATCTCTGTTCCACCCCAAACCCCACTAAAATGACAATAAAGGAAGAAGAGGGACTTCCCCAGTGGTCCAGTGGTAAAGAAACTGCCTTGCAATGCAGGGGACACAGGGTCGATCCCTGGTTGGGGAACTAAGATCCCACATGCCACAGGGCAGCTAAGCCCATGTGCTACAACTACTGAGCTCACGCGCCTCAACTAGAGCCCGCGTGCCGCAAAACTATAGAGCCCACGTGCTGTGGAACGCATGCATCACAAGTACAGAGCCTATGTGCCCTGGAGCCTGCGCTGCACAACTAGAGAAGAGAAAACCCGCATGCTACAACTAGAGAGAAGCCTGCGTGATGCAACTAAAGATCCCACACGCCTCAACGAAGATCCCATATGCTGCAGCTAAGACCCGAAGCAGCCAAAAGTAAATAAAATAAATAAATAAATAAATAAATAAATAATAAGTAAATCTTAAAAAAAAAAAAAAGAGGTATAAAGCTACAAGAACAAAGAGAATGGGGAGGAGATATCAAGAGAGTTTTAGATGCTGACGAGCCAATGGATGAGTGATAACTAGCTTGACATATCTCAGAGGACAAAAACTTGAAGACAGTAGAGCTTAGGGACTTCCCTGGTGGTCCAGTGGGTAAGACTCCATGCTCCCAATGCAGAGGGCCTAGGTTCGATCCCGGGTTGGGGAACTAGATCTTGCATACATGCCACAACTAAGAGTTCGTGTGACACGACTAAGAAGTCCATGTGCCACAACTAGGAAGCCCTCATGCCACAACTAAGAGTACACTGCTGCAACTAAACAATCCTGCCTGCTGCATCTAAGACCTGGAGCAGCCAAAATTTAAAAAAAAAAGAAAATGCAGAGCTTATCCTTCGAGAAATAAGTTGCCCTGAACCAGAGAGCTCTGAAAAGTTCAAGAAATTGGAGGCCCTACATACCTCTGAAGGATTGGATGACTTTTTTTTTTTTTTTTTTTTTTTTCTGGCCATGCCATGTGGCTTGTGGGATCTTAGTTCCCCGACCAGGGATCAAACTGGTGTCCCCTACAGTGAAAGCTCGGAGTCCTAACCCACTGGACCACCAGGGAGGTCCCTGGATGACACTCTTAAAAGGAGCAATCAGATGCTCTAGCTCCTTTCTTTAAGCCTACACTGCCAAATGACTGTTTCTTCCCCACCTCATCAAAAGGCTAGAGGTTTATTCTCTGGAGGAATTGCACCGTGCAGGCTCTGGTTTCATGTTCATGAGGCATGGCTGAGAGTAGGGATGAGATATGTCATGCTAAAAACAAGAATTAAGTGAAAATTGACATACTATTGGGGAAGATTCCTACCCCTCTTACCAGATATGGCATCCAAGCTTATACTCCCCAGGCAGGAGATTAGAGATAAATTCCCCAGGGAAACTGACCAACCCGAAGAAGAGACACTTGGAGGCCCCTCTTAAAACACCTAGGTCACCCTAAATTGATACCCACCTGTTGTGAATCAGAGCTGCTCATAATCATCTGAATACGTTATTGTGAAATGATTAGTTATTTTGGACCAAGGGCTCAATCCTACTCTAGTCAGTCAGTGCCTCGTCACATTCCACATACCTAAATTGCTTCTGCAACCTTAGCCAGTTATGGAAAATATCTGCTTTAGGTTCCAGTATAGATCAGACCAGAGTCAGTGGATGAATCAGAATAAGCGTTACTGCCACTGGGAAAAACAAGCAAAGCAGACACCTAATTCAGTGGCATTGTATTTATACAGAAGGACAGTACTTGATTAAAAATAGATGGATATTGATTTTCAGACAACTAAACATGCCTTTTCTTTTTCTCTGGTTCACACAAATTTTCTGCCTTACTAGCATCTCTATTCAGTATAGAAGGATTTTTGGAAGCAGAACATGGATCAGATCTTGCTTTTTTCATTTTGAAATGAATTGTTGTCTTTTAAAAATAACTTTAAAATTAAGCAGATTATTATTGACTAGTAACAAAAACTGGGTACACTCAGTTAAAACATCAAAGAAGTCACTAGAAGGTAAGCTCCATGAAGGCAGGGATTTTTGTCTGATATATACACTGCCATATCCACAGCACCTAGGCCAGTGTCTTTCATGTGGGAGGAGCATGTTAGGTATCTGTTGAATGAATAATGTCATCAGGAATTAGAGGAAGCTATGTTTTCTGAAAATTTATTTCACAATGTACCTATAATTAAGTGAAAATGTAGGAAGCTCTGCAAGAGAAAATAAAAGGTTAAAGAGAAAGGTGGCATTCTAGCTTTGTGATCTTCAAAATTTTGCTTCATACCAGCAAAGATTTTGAAAAACTATAGATACCCTCATGCATCAATTATTAAGTTAATCTTTAAACTTTTTACTGTTAAATTTAAATAGTTGCAAAGGATGCAATTTTCAATGTTTAAACATTGACATTTTTAAAAAAAGCATTACAAGATGTAATTGGCATATAACATTGTCTAAGTTTAAGGTGGTAACACTTTTAAATATACCCAAGGGAATCTAATACCATAGTAGTTTAGTATTCAATATTTCACATAAAAAGTACAGAGCAAGGGACTTCCCTGGTGGTCCAGTGGTTAAGACTCTGTGCTCCCACTGCAAAGGGTGGGGGTTTGATCTCTGGTCAGGGAACTAAGATCCCGCATGCCACATGGTGCAGCCAAAAGAAGAAAAAAAAAGTACAGAGCAAGTTATTCCCGTACCATTTGAAATTTTATATTTCTTTTTCTTTTCAAATTCGTATGTCTGTTCTATCTCCCCCAGAGAATTGTGTCCTAATAACATTTTATTAATAATCTTTTCATACTTTGCTGCATTGAAAATATAGTGTACATATAAATCAAAATTATTTTTTATTTCTTGTGAACACATGGATTTGAATGCTCAGTTTTACAGTTTCAATAAACTTTTGGTAAAAATAAATGAAAATGGACTCTTTTAGGTTAGAATAAATGTTTAAGAAAAAAATGGACATCAGGGATCATGAGTCACTTAAACAAAGCCTTTATCTTAAAAGATAGAGACCAAATAAAACAAACAGTATAAAACTAAAGAAACAACATGGTATTCACTGAAATAATTTAAACTATAAAAACAGGAACAGGGCTTCCCTGGTGGCACAGTGGTTGAGAGTCCGCCTGCTGATGCAGGGGACGCGGGTTCGTGCCCCGGTCCGGGAAGATCCCACATGCCGCTGAGCGGCTGGGCCCGTGAGCCATGGCCGCTGGGCCTGCGCGTCCGGAGCCTGTGCTCCGCAGCGGGAGAGGCCACAGCAGTGAGAGGCCCGCGTACCGCAAAAAAAAAACAACAAAAAACAGGAACATTCCTAGAACAGTAATTCTGCGTGAGATGCTTTAGAAATTTAAACTTTGTTAGATACAGTTTAGGAACTCTCCAAGAAAGTAGAATAAAAAGATAAGAGTAGGAAAATGGGAGAGAAGTGATAAAAATTTAGAGGATTTTCCCAGGAGGTCCAATATCTGGCTAATTTCAGAAGGAGCAGTAGAAGAATGAAGGGGAGGAAATAATGTAAACAGTTTTCTTTTTCCTTTTTTAAAAAAACCTATATATTTTTATTTTTGGCTGTGTTGGGTCTTTTCTGCTGTACGTGGGCTTTCTCTAGTTGCAGCGAGTGGGGGCTACTCTTCATTGTGGTGCGAAGGCTTCTCATTGCGGTGGCTTCTCTTGTTGCAGAGCACAGGCTCCAGTCGGGCGGGCTCAGTAATTGTGGCTTGCAGGCTCTAGAGTGCAGGCTTGGTAGCTGTGGCACACGGGCTTAGTTGGGCTCTAGGCGCACAAGCTTCAGTAGTTGCAGCATGTGGGCTCAGTAGTTGTGGCTCATGGGCTTAATTGCTCTGCAACATGTGGGATCTTCCCAGACCAGGGATTGAACCCATGTCTCCTGCATTGGCAGGCAGATTCTTAACCACTGCGCCACCAGGGAAGACCCTAAACAGTTTTCTAGTACTGAAAAATATACATTTCCATGGGCGTTCCCTGGTGGCCTAGTGGTTAGGATTCTGGGCTTTCACTGCCATGACCCAGGTTCAATCCCTAGTTGGAGAACTGAGGTCCCGCAAGATGTGCGAATACACACGCGTGCTCATGCACGCACGCATGCGCGCACACACACTCACTCACTCACTCACTCACTCACTCTCTCCCTCCCTCTCTCTCTCTCTTCCAGATTGGCAAGGACCATCCAGTGGTGTGCTGGAGCTGGCTCATTCTGGCTTGTGAGAGCCAACTGTTAAACTTTCAGGAGTTTCTGTAAGCTGTTAAACACAGCCATTATTAAAAATTAATTATTTTCTAATTATTAATTCATAATTATTTTACTGTCGTACTCTTGAGGTTACTTGTATCTATTTTATCTGGTAAAAATATTATATACTGATGTGCTACTGCTCATCTCTTGACAACTCTGCATTCAGTGATATCACTTTGGTACCTTGAAATTAACCACAGCAGGAGGATTTACACTACAGAAATAGGCAGGTGCTGCAAATCATGGCTTTTTTCCCTTCAGAGAAATAATTATTAAACTTATTAGCACATCACGGCTCCATCAAGTAACCAGTACAGTCAATAAATAAAAAACCCATACTGAGGCATATCATCATGAAATTTTAGAACACTGGGGATAAAGAGAAAATTGTAAAAACTTTCAGAAAGAACACATACATTTTATATATAAAAAGTTAAGTCATTAATGGTATTAGTCTTAATGATACTGAAAGCTTGAAGCCAATACAATTTTATATCCTCAGAATTCTGTGAAAAAAATGATTTCCAAACTACAATTCTACATCCAAATGATAGGGTGTAACGAAGACATTTTCAGACACGTAAGGTCTCAAAAAATTACCTTGCATGTTCCTTTTCTATGGAAGCCTCTGGAATATGTATTTTTCCCAGTAAACCACGAAACAGTGGTACAGGGAATAGAGTCTAACAGTGGAGAGAAGCACAGAGAATTCTGAGGATGATGGTAAAGGAAAGTTCCAAGATGACAGGCCACCACTTGGACTAGGTGGAAGCAGGAGTGGGGAAGTTTCCAAGAGGGATGTATCCAATAAAATGTTAAACTTATTAGAATATCTGATGGGTTTGAGGGTATTAGGAAGAGATTGGCAGTTCTCTTCTAGTGGGGTTGTTAGCATAGGCCTCACCGACAAGGTGATATTTGAATAAAGCTTTTGAAGGAGGTCAGGGAGCAAGCCATGTGGATATCAGGGAGAAGAATATACCAAGCAAAGGGAATATTAAATCTAAAGGTCCGGAGGTGGATCTCATGTGTTTGAAGAACACCAGGGAGGTCAGGGTGGCCGGGCTGGAGTAAGCAAGAGGCAGAGTAGTTAGAGATGTGGTCTGAGACAGGACCAGGCACATAAGGCCATTCTAAGGCTTTGGCTTTAACTGTAGATGAGATTTTGTAGTGTTTGAGCAGAGGAGTGATGTGGTCTCACATGTGTTTTAACAGGATCACTCTGGCTGCTGTTTTAAGAATAGACCATTGCAATGATCCAATAAATAAAATTGCTACCTTTTGTTTCCTGACACTAGGATTTAAGTTCTTTTGTGCTCATTTATAGTATCCTAAGCACCTAGAAGAGTGCCTTGCCCATTCTAGGCTATCAGTAATAATTTGTTGGTTGAATAATGGTGGCTTGGATCAGGGTGATTACCTTGGGGGTGGTAAGTAATTGTATTCTCAATGTATATTGAAGATAGAGCCCAAAAGATTAGCGGAGGGTGGGATATGGACTGTGAAAGAGCAGAGTCAAAGACGATTCTAACATTTTTGGCCCAGTCAACTTGTTAAGAGAGTGTTACCATTAAACTCTGATGGTGAAGCTTGTGGGTGGAGCAGGTTTAGGAGAGAAGATCAGAAGTTCTGTAAATGGAGAGGTCTAGTAGTTTCACCGAGGAAGGAGTGTCAGATCCTCCTGAGAGGTCAAGTACAGTAAGGACTGATTATCAGGGATTAGAGTCATCAACATGGAGATCACTGGAGACCTTGATGAGAGTTGTTTCAGTGAGATGGTGGGCGTGAAAGCCTATTTGGGGTGGGTTTAAGAAAGAATGGGAGGAGAAGAGACTGTAGGAAAAAGTGTTTTGAGGAGTTTTACTGTAAAGGAGAGCCGAAAAATGGTGCGTTAGCTGGAGGAGCAAGTGGTGTTAAGTTTCTGCTTTTATTGATACTATTTTTTAAATAGGAGGGGAAAATGGCACGTTTGTTTGCAGATGGGACTGATCTGTACGTAGGAGGAAACTGATGGGTTAGGAAAAGTTGGGGTGGGGGCAGAATTGGTTAAGTATATGAGGTCAGAGGATAGAACCTAGTGCCCAAGTAGATGGATTAGCCTTCTAGGGCAGCACATACAGTTAAATAGGTACAGATGTGCTGATGGGAGCTTTAAAAGGTTTTCTTCTCATTTCTTCTATTTGTCAGTTACAAAGAAGGCAGTGCCATTACGTGAGGATGAACATGGAGGAGGGGGATGAAATAGTCATCTAAGAGAGTAGGAGACTCGCTGGACTGTGGGAATGCAGCATGAGTGTCCTGCAGCATTAAGGGCCCACGTGAGTTCATGGATATAAATTTTGTGATTTTAATGATTGTGAAATTTAATCTGGCGAAGGAAGGAAAAGAGGTCATGATGAAGGCGTAGGATGGCAAAAAGTTGGTAGAGTCAATGGAATTTAGGTCCCATTGGGGCTGAAGGATGTTGAAGCTGGGATGAGTAGAGGGAGTTAGCTGGAAAAGTAGGAGAGAAGATAGTTGGAGTCTGTGGTGCTGCACCCTATTGCAGGGGGGAGCAGTCATTGGTAACAGTGAGATTGAGGATATGACCATTGGAATGAGTGGCTGAGGCAGAAAGGAAGTCCAGGAACTAGGAAGCTGTGGTGTTGGAATGATCATATCTGAGAATTTTGAAATCGCGAGTTAAGAGAGGCGTAGTTAGGCAGAGTGACCATGAGCTAGGAGTTAATCAGGTGAAGACATCAGAGGGATGACTGCTTCATCTTTTAGTCATTGGGGAGCCTGGAGAGTAGAGGTGGTGGGTGCTGCTGGGAAATAGGAGCTGCTTCAGCCCGTGGATTGTCACGGAGGCTTTGATTTGTGGTCATCATGAAGCTGTGGGCAGCTGCATCATTCGAAGCCACCTTTTGAAGCCAGTGAGTCAGGCAGGGTTGGAGTACTAGATCTTCGCTGACAAAGGGCTGAAAACCAAAGAGCCCAGGATCTTTGATATCAGTTCAAATGAAAGGGAAAGAAATAAGTTCTGTGTGGCCCAGGGTTTAATTTTATGATTTACACTGAGGCTGTGAAAATTACCATCAAGAGAAATAACGGAAGAGCAGTGTTGACACTAGGCTTTCTTTTGAGGGAACTGAGAAGTGTTAATGTCCATCTAGCACTGTAGACTAGCAGTGAAAACAAAAATCAAAATCCATCTAATCAATCTTTCTGGTCTCATCAAAGTTACGAACATTCAAGTTTGTTTGTTTATTTATTTACCTATTGCTGTGTTGGGTCTTCATTGCTGCGTTGGGTCTTTGTTGCTGCGCGTGGGCTTTCTCTAGTTGTGGCAAACGGGCTACTCTTTGTTGCAGTGCATGGGCTTCTCATTGCAGTGGCTTCTCTTGTTGCGGAGTACGGGCTCTAGGCACACGGGCTTCAGTAGTTGTGGCATGTGGGTTCAGTAGTTGTGGCTCATGGGCTCTAGAGCGCAGGCTCAGTAGTTGTGGTGCATGGGCTTAGTTGCTCTGCGGCATGTGGGATCTTCCCGGACCAGGGCTCGAACTCGTGTCCCCTGAATTGGCAGGCGGATTCTTAACCACTGCGCCACCAGGGAAGTCCTGAACATTCAAGTTTTTTATTTCATTAGTTTCAGGGATGAGATGTTATATCGTATTTTCTCCCCTGGACTAAAAAAATTATTTTCCCCTTGATTGTTAAACTATATGCTTCAATATAGAGAATAAAAAAAATCAAGCTGATAAACAGTTGACATATTTTCTAAAGAACTATAGGAAAGTGCAAAAGAAGATTAAAAAAAATCTAAAATGTCATCACGCAAACACAACTATTACCATTTTGATGTATTTCCACCAGTTTTTTTTTTTAAGGCATACATTTGTGTGTGTGTGTTTTTGATCATACTATATATACAGATTTTAGCCTACTTCTTTTTTTTTTTTTTTTTTTTTTTGTGGTACCCGGGCCTCTCACTGTTGTGGCCTCTCCCATTGCGGAGCGCAGGCTCCGGACGCACAGGCTCAGCGGCCATGGCTCACGGGCCCAGCCGCTCTGCGGCATGTGGGATCTTCCCAGACCGGGGCACGAACCCGTGTCCCCTGCATCGGCAGGCGGACTCTCAACCACTGCGCCACCAGGGAAGCCCTAGCCTACTTCTTTTACTTACCATTGTGATAAACATTTCCTCTTTTACCATATAATCTTTGAAAATTATGGTTTTCTATTAGGTTTAAAATTTTTCTCTCAATTTTTCAGTCTACATTGAATGTGCACAGGGATTTTTCTTCCTTAGGGCAAATTTCCAGAAGAATAGAAATACTTGGTCAAAGGGTATTAAATTTAGTATTCTTTATAGTTGTGAGAAATAACTACTCATAAGTCAGATAGGTGATTCTGTATCTATGTTGCTGTTCTTCTAGATACTGGTATTTCGGCAGAAGTATAAGTAGCTAGCTCCCAAACTTTATTTAAACAAAGAATGAGTAATTTGTCAAAAGGTTTGATGTAAGTTGGCTTATAACTGATCCCAAGAAGAGTCAGAGGCTGTGTCTGTTCAGGATTCTCTGCTCTGTGTAACTCCTTTTTAATGCAGTCTAAGGCTGCTGTTTGGGGGAAATAAGTTTGAGTAGAAATATTTGTCATAGATTAGTCATATACTGTTTTTAACTTTCGTAGAATATTTGCTAACTTTTCTAAAATAACTTAATGTTCCCAATTTCTCATTCTGTTTTTTGCTTTTTGTAGAATATTTGTAGCTAGGCAGATTTGTGATGTGTCAGAATTCAATATCTAGATTTTGTTTTCAGAATGAGTTGTTTTTAGACATATGTTTGTCAATTTAAAACCCAGTGCAGTTTGTATGCCGCTAACACAGCCTTCCTCACTGGTGCTTTATTTTAGGTTTAAAGACACTATTGTAAATGCCAAGTATGGAGGGCACACGGAGGCAGTACGCCGGCTGCTGGGTCAGCTCCCCATCAGCGCCCAGTCTTACAGTGGTAGCCCTTACCTTGATTTGTCTCTCTTCAGCTACGATGACAAGTGGGTGTCAGTCATGGAGCGGCCCAAGACTTGTGGAGATCACCCTATCAGGTACACCATCCCTGCTTCAGCTGCACACTGCCTGAGGAGGTGGCCAGCTTTCTCTTCTTCTTAAACATCATTTCACTGTGACTATGTCCACTTGTACTCATGGGTTGAATTCAGAGGGTAAGCTATTTCTATAATGTGGTGGGTACTTTGATCATTCAGACACTAATCTCATAAATTAATTAGTTCTGCTCTTTGCTTCTCATCAAAACATCCAATTCAGATAAGTGTTGTTCCCTTTTCAGGGTATCCAGAGAAGGAAACCATACTTTTCAATTTAATACTATTTCTTAATAGTGTTTATAATTGAGACTTAAATTTTACCCAGCTCAAATTATTTTATCCTCTCATGTTACCTAATAGAAACGATAGCAGAGACGATTTGGGGAACCAGGCAGGTTTTGGAGAAACTCATGCTCCCTCACTTGGAAGAATTTTGGAATGCAGATCCCTGTATTATTGCTAGAACCTTGAAACTAACCTCCTGTAAGCAGTGCCTTCCTCACGTATGTCCAATTCACAGACCCGCTTGTCTGTGCCGGGAACTTGGGTGGTTCTGTGTGCTGTAATAGGTACTAGGGAGAGGAACTGGTGCCACTGCCACTAGTGGGGATATTTCAAGGGAGGTGTGTTTGTGGAGCCCTGAGCTGGATTGTGGAAGGTCTTTTTCACATAGAAGTAGTGGTAGAGGGCTTCCCTGGTGGCACAGTGGTTGAGAATCTGCCTGCCGATGCAGGGGATACGGGTTCGTGCCCCGGTCCGGGAAGATCCCACATGCCGTGGAGCGGCTGGGCCCGTGAGCCATGGCCGCCGAGCCTGTGCGTCCGGAGCCTGTGCTCCGCAATGGGAGAGGCCACAACAGTGAGAGGCCCGCGTACCACCAAAAAAAAAAAAACAAAAAAAACAAAAACAAAAAAACAAAAAACATACAACCTTAATACCATTATTTCATCTTATGAAAATTAACAGAAATATATTAAGATCACCGCTATCTGGTGAGTTTTCACATTTCCCTATTGTCTTGTGCGTAGTCTTTTTACAGTTTGTTCCAGTCAGGATCTAAACAAGGTGTATATGTTGTATTTGGTTGCTATCCTCTTAAGTCTTTTTTATTCTATGGGCTCTGCTTCCCTCTTACTTTCTTTGCAGTGAAATTGTTGAAGAAACCAGGTTGTTCGTCCATTAGTATTCACCACATTCTAGATTTTGCTCATTGCATCCCTGGTGTATTTACTGTCTTTTTCATTCCCCCATATTTCCTGTAAACTGGTAGTTAGATTTAGGAGCTCAAACAACTCACTTTAAATTATAAGTCCTTTGTGTGCTGGGGACTATGTGGGTAAGGTGAATGTGTTTTTCACACATAAAAGCAGATAATTGGCCTCATTTGATATTGTCACGAAACACGAGATATATTTCTCTCCTTTTTTACTTCCCTGCCTTTCTGATTTGAAAAGATTAAACAAATCTGGAAATGCCGTTGACCCTGACTTAAAAGATTTTTCTTGTAATTCTTTATTTTTAATTTAAAATGAGAAATGTAAGGATATAAAAGCCATTTGAAGAGGTAATGCCATTACGCTAACACTTATTGTATATTCCATTCTAGTCTTTGCCAGTATGCATGTTTACGTTTACACAGTTGTAATCATGGTTGGCATAATACTTCGTAGCCTGCTTTTATTTAATAAACACTTTTCCATATTGTTACATAGTCCTCACAGTTACAGTCCTAATGGTGGCATGTTATTCCATCAAGTAGGTGTACCATAATTGATTTAACTCTTCCCCTATTACTGAGCATTATTCTCTCTGCATTTTTACATTAGAGCTAATGCTGTAGTAGGCATCTGTATTCATGTCACTATTTACTGCATTTAAATTAAATTCTGAGGATATAAGTTCTTAGAAATGGGATTGTTGAGTCAAGGGGTATGAATATCTTTACGTCTAGTATATATTTGCTTCCCCAAAGGGAAATTATAGAGCTCTTTATTTCAGAGCTCTTTATTTTCTAGAACTTCCCCCAATTCAGCCCCAACCCTGCTGATCATCTCTAGTTCCCAAGTTCACAGGGCACTTATTTTGCATGTGGGAAAAAGGCATTTAAGTATTGGGATGGATGGAAGCATCTTTATTCTTACTGTGTTAGATGAAAAAGTGAAAACTACTTAGTATTTTGTATTTGTGTGTGAAAAAGAAGAACCTTCTAAAGGAATTTATTCTTAAAAGTGAAAAACTCAAATATAGGCCTAGATCTGCATTGTTTTATAGTAGCTACTAGCCTCATGTAGCTGTTGAGCACTGACATCACTAACATGTGACTAGTCCAAGTTGAGATGTGCTCAAGTGTCAACACACATCAGATTTCAAAGGCTTAGTACAAAAAAAATTTTTTTTAATATCTTTTATATTGATTATAGGTTAAAATGATAATATTTTAGATACCAATATTGGGTTAAATAAAATATTATTAAAATTAATTTCACCTTTCACCTTTTACTTTGTTTAATGTGGCTACCTGAAAATTTAAAATTACGTACGTGGCTCACATTTCATTTCCAGTCCTGACCTAGGCAATCTTGGGCAGGTAGCTACTGGAAAAGGGGAGGCTGTAGTTAAGGCTGTAACTAAGGGTCATCTTGGGAAAGGGAAATGACCCAGTGACTCAGGACAGCATAGGGAAGTTCATAATCACCCTGCCTGTAAAATGAGCTGATCAGACAAAGGTGATTTTGCAGTTCCAATAACCTGGGGCTGCTGTTAGAGGAGATGTCATCAGTGAGGTTAAATAACGAGTTGGCATATTTTCCTGCTGTTCAGTTTTAAGACGGTGGTCAGTATCTGTCCCATCCTCTCCTTCTCTCTTGTTCTGTTTAGGTTCTATGCCCGGGACTCTGGTCTGCTCAAGTTTGAGATTCAGGCAGGCTTACTGGGCCGCCCCATCAACCACACGGTGCGACGCCTTGTTGCCTTCACCTTCCACCCTTTCGAGCCTTTTGCTATCTCTGTGCAGAGGACTAACGCTGAGTATGTTGTCAACTTCCATATGCGACACTGCTGCACGTAGGTGCCTCACCAGAGCGGGTCATCTGGTCTTCCAAGACTCTGCCCCCTTCATATCTCAGTGGACTGTAAAGCAGAAGCTCCTGACTCTCAGCCTTGTTGGTTCCAGACCGTATACCTCAGACGGGGAGAGCCAAGTGGCTCAGCCTGATGGAATTTTTTTGTCGTACACAGTACAACTACCGATCGACTTAAAGTCCTCTTGCCTTTTCCCTGTGGGAATGCCCAGCATTAATTAAGTCCATTTAAGTTTCGTTTTATTTTCCATTTTATTGCTATGAAGATGAGAGCATTACACCTCTGCCTCCTTCATGTCACTTCTTTGGCATTATGGTATGCAGCCTGAAGCAGGTAAATCTTGTTTACTCATGAGAAGTGTGTACATCTTTCCACTTAGCCAATAGCAGGGCTGTCTTTATAAGAAAAAAAAAAATAAAGCCTTGGTATTTTCTTACTTAAATATATCCTGTTTAATGACTGCCTTATGTTCTGTACTCAGCAAATGTTTTTCAAATACATGGGTTCCAGGAAGGACTGTGAAAGGGACTAGAGGCCATAGATCCAGCAGCTGCTCTAGGGAGGACTAAGTGGTGTGTGCCAGTGTGGAAGACAGCTATCTGCCAGGATTGTTTCCTTCCCTCGGGTGTTCTCCTGGTAACTCTTACAGCTGGAGAAACTGGGCATAATTGCACATCCTCGTGTGGAAGCACGCTCCCATCTGCACCATCTGCGTTGTGCAGGTGGAAGAGTGAGCAGTTCTCACTGCCACAGCAGAAACAAACACTGTGCAGCACTTACTGTAATTTGGGTAGTGGGAGCTGGCAAGCTCCAGGTGTCCCTAAAGAGATCAGCCAGGTTGTTCCTGGACGGCTGAGCCATCACTGCTCTCCTACAAACACCTGCCAGCCACCAGTCAGCATCCTTCTGTCACTTTCTCAGCTAGCCTCTTCCACAGGACTTGTCAGGATGTTTATGTGTCATCTTCATACTGTGCCCACCATTTATGTAGTAAGCTTGTTTAGTAGCGTCTGACTTTGAAGGTAGCTTTGAAATGTTGGGTTTCAGAGCAGGCTGGGAAAGGAGCCTTGGATGCAGACAGCTGGATCCTATATCCCTCTACTGTCTAGGTACTGACTTCCCTTGGGAACATAATAAATGTGATATGAGATGCTGAGCCCCACCAAAAACAGTTCAGCTTATTTCATCATCTTCAACTTCGAACAGCTAAATTAATTCTCATTCAGCATTCAACATAAGATTTGAGCACCTACTGTGTGTCAGGTAGATGCTGTGCCAAGATGCTGAGGGTGAGGAGAGAAATAGGCAAATAGAATTATAATGCAAAATGGTAAAAGCCCCAAAGTGTATATCTGGGAACAGTGGAGGGGGCTGAAGGAGAGGCAGAGAAGGAAGGCTATACTGGGGAAGGGACACTGAAACTGGGTAAATGGGAATCTGTCATGTGAACCAGGGCAGAGGACACTTCAAGGAGAGATCCAGCGTGTGCAATAGCATGGAAGCATCAGTAGGGCTGTCACGGTTGTGAAACGGTGAATAATCTAATGGCTACAGCACAAGATGTCGGGGGGGCCCAGGGCAACAGGACTGAGTCACGAAGAGAAGCCTTGTGCTAGGGTGTTTTGCAGTGGAAGGCGTAGTATGAATTTCACAAAGATAATTTTCAGCGGTCTGGAAGGTGGCCTGGAGGGAGTAGAGATAGGCCAGACAAGTCAGTGGTAATCCAAAGGGAGAGCTTGAACACTATCACTGGCATCAGGATGGATGAAATACTGAAGCATTCTCCCAGATTCTGTGTAGGTCATGAGGAAATCAGGGTCCCAAAGTTGTCACATGTTTGTGGAGCTGAGTGAACCTTTCTTGGTAGAAGCCCTTTACCTGTAGCTTTTTCTTTTTACCAGGTTGTGTGATTGAACCTGAAGACTTGGCAGAGCTGAAAGAGCAGAGTGTAGAGTTACTTGGGTCTCACTGTGAATCCTGGCTCTTCTGCTCATTAGCTGTGTGACCAGTGGGCCAATTTCCTAGCCTTTCTGAGGCTTAATTTACGCTTCCCTCCACCTTAGTCATGCGTTCCCTTGGTCATATCTTAGATCTTTTCATCACCTCTAACTGCTGAGCAATCCTCATATACTTTTCTTGTCTAATTTCCCACTCCCTGAAATGGCTGTTTTCATTTCTTTGTTTCACGTCTTCATTTCTCTTTAAAGCCCCTCCCTTGATTTCTCACTGATCGCCTTGCCACCTACTTCATGGCAGAAATAGAAACGATCAGGTGGGGATTCCTTATCTTTCCTTTACCACGTCTACCAAGTGACTTGCCTCTATGCCCACTCTCTGCCTTTCCTCCTGAGTGAAATAACCCTGCTGCTATAAAAGGCCAACCCCTCCATCTGTTCACTGAATCCTGTCTCCTTTTGACTTCTCAAGGTCTTTGCTCTTGCAATTACTTTGTTTCCTCCATCTTTCTCTTGTTAGGTCATTCCCATTAACATAAAGATATGTTCGAGGATCTTTCTTCTTTAAAAACTCCTGCTTTGGCCCCATTTCCCCCTTTAGTTACCGCTCATTTCTCTGGTACCGTCACAGAAAAACTTCTCAAAAGAGTTGTACAGGGCTTCCCTGGTGGCGCAGTGGTTGAGAATCTGCCTGCCGATGCAGGAGACACGGGTTCGTGCCCTGGTCCGGGAAGATCCCACATGCCGCGGAGCAACTAAGCCCGTGAGCCATGGCCGCTAGGCCTGCGCGTCCGGAGCCTGTGCAAGAGTTGTACATGTTTTCACTTCCCCACTTTTTTCCTCAACCCACTCTGATAGATTTCTGTCCCCATCACTCCCCTGAAGCTGTACTTCTCTGAGTCATCAGTGATTCCATGCTGCTAACACAGTGCTCACCTCTTGTCCCTCTCTTAGGAAGCCTCCCGACATTAGGCATAATTGATTTCTCTGTATATCAAGAAACACTTGGTTTCTAGTATTTTTGGTTTTCTTCCTGTCTTACTAATTGTTGCTTTTTTTTTAATTTTTAAATTTTTATTTATTTATTTTTGGTTACTTTGGGTCTTTGTTGCTATGCGTGGGCTTTCTCTAGTTGCGGTGAGCAGGGGCTACTCTTTGTTGTGGTGTGGCAGGTTTCTCATCACCGTGGCTTCTCTTGTTGCAGAACACGGGCTCTAGGCACGCGGGCTTCAGTAGTTGTGGCTTGCGGGCTCAGTAGTTGTGGTGCACGGGCTTAGTTGTTCCGCGGCATGTAGGATCTTCCTGGACCAGGGCTCGAACCCGTGTCCCTTGCACTGGCAGGTGGATTCTTAACCACTGCGCCACCAGGGAAGTCCTTAATTGTTGCTTCTTGGTCCTGCTTGCTGACTGCTTCTCTGCTCTATCTTTAGATGTTGGAGTGCCCAGCCCTTGGCTTTGGATCCTCACCTCTTTTTCTCTATATATTCTTTCTTAAGTTGATTTCATCCATTCCATGGTTTTAAATTCTAGGTATAAGCTGATGATTCTCGAAATGATAATTCTGGCCCTGACCCCTTCCTTGAACACCAAATTCATATATCCCATGGCTTACGTGGCCTCTTCATTTGGAGATCTAACAGGCATTTCAGAACTAGTATATTCAGAGCAATGCTCTTGATTCTCACCTCCACCTCCAACCTGTTTTTCCTCCAAGATTTCCCAAATGACTTCAGTGTCTACCCATTTACTAGAGGCAAAAACTTAGGAATTATTCTCAGTTTTTCTTTTTTCCATCCCCCACATATCTGACTTCACTCTAGGGGGGTGTGCCCTGAGCAATCTAAACCAATCATGGTAGTCCCATACTCCTTGCTAGTGACTAGAACTAGACTACCAGTCAGCATAAGGGGTTAGTTTAGGAATGTCATGTGACTTAGTTCAGGTCAATGATACCATGAGATAAAGGTTTCTGGGGCTTCTGGGGAAACATTTCGCTTTAGAATATGTTAGTGAGGAAACATGTAGCCCATATTCCCACCATGCAACACCCTATGATCATATTCAGTAAGAATCAGCCTTAGGATGAAGCTGGCCTTCTGTATGGGAAAATGAAGAGAAAAGAACCTGAATCATAGATGACACAGTTGGCTGATTCAGACCCAACCCTGAAACCCACCCTACATCTGGATTTCCAGTTGGGTGAGGCAGTAAATTTCCTTACTATTTAGGCCACTTTGAATTGGATTTTCTGTTTCTTGCAGTTGAAAGCAAATTAATAGATGCAAAGAGAAAGGCAGGTCGCCTGTGGAAAGAGTCATGAAATTCCTGCTGTCTGGGGACCTTCTTAGGTTCAGTTCCAGTGTCCATGAGGCCCAATTATGATTCCTAGTCTTGGATTTCTGTAAGATTTCTGGCTCTCCTGTGCAGGTATCCCTGAGCTGGCCTGGCTGTTTCTTGTACCTAAAAGGGTTATAGTTAAAATGGGAGGTAAAGCACTCAGCCCATTGAGTACTTGACCCATAATTAGTTCTCAACCCCTATGTGTTTACATTAACTTTGTTTCTAAAGGATTTAAAGCCGCTTTAAGTAAATCCTAGTGTCTTCTCTCCACAAGTGTTCATCCAGTATATCTCGAGAATCTTTGGAGAAACAAGTTCTTTGAAACCAAAATGTTTAAGAAAAGCAGAGACTTGAGGGGATATACCTTTCAGATTTAAATACCTCTGTCCTCTCAGCCCTACTCGGCAGGGAGCTGGCCTGTCAACAATCAGTTTGAAGCTGCTCTGGACCTTTGAGAGAAGACTTCCATTTAAATTTAGCAGAACCTCTTTCATTTAGAGTCCTTACAGAGAAGCACATAAATCAGTGAAAAGCCTAAATTAGATAATTTTTAAAAGAACGGTAGCTTCATTATTTTCAAGTACACAGAGTAACTCCATGTCAGCCATGAAGTGTTCCTTTGTAGAAGCCCTTAGGGACTTGCCTTAATGAGTAGATTATAATTATTGGTAATCAGCATAATGGTTCTCTGCAGTGTGTGCTTCCAAAGCAATGGAGCGTATTAAGTGGTTTTGATGTTCTGGGGGTAATTTTGTTTACAACATTAATCTGCTCAGTGTATACGCTTTATAGCTATAACTGTCGTTTAAAAAAAAAATTCTGAAGGCTCTCCATTGTACAGCATTTGATTATCAGAGGCAGAAACAATGTAGGAAGCAGAGAGATGCATAGTAGGACTCAGATTCTTTTTTTTTTTTTTAAGATTTTTTTGATGTGGACCATTTTTAAAGTCTTTATTGAATTTGTTACAGTATTGCCTCTGTTTTATGTTTTGGTTTTTTGGCCATGGGGCATGTGGGAATCTTAGTTCCCAGACCAGGGATCGAACCTGCACCCCCTGCATTGGAAGGTGAAGTCTTAACCACTAGACTGCCAGGGAAGTCCTGGATTCAGATTCTTTACAGAGCATGCTCTGATAGAATTAAGAGAACAGCTCGGGCTTGCAAATGAGGTCTGTGCTACTGGCTTTGTAGCCCCCTAGGGTTGATAATAAGAATTTGACTGAAGTCTCAGTTTATCCTCCTCTAAAATGGGGATAATTTCTCATTTGCAGGTTGACGCAAGCACTAAATGAACATTAACTAAACTCCTCCTTTCCTTGGTGACCAAGCAACATGAGCTTGCCCTTCTCCAGGTCCAGCCCTGGTCACCCACAGGAGACTGGTGGCATCACCTCTGTCCCCACTTACCTAGGTCTGAGAAGATCAGAACATCCCTAACCCTCTTAGCAGCCAGACACATTGGACAGAGGGAGCTTCATTTGCCACGAGTTTGTTGTTGTTTTTGATCGTTCGCATTTAGTAAGGGCTTACCGTGGACCAGAAGCTCTGCTAAGCACCTTACATGGGCAGGTATTTACCTCACTGCATCAGTTCTGGGATGCATTTTTCAAAATTGGAGTGTATCTGATTGGCATCTTGTGAATGTCAGCCAGGCAGCAGTTGTGACTTCAGTGCTGTCACCACCTGTGCATGTGCACGTTGAGCATGCTCTTCATATTGTCATCATTTCTGTCAAGTAATATGCATTGTTGATGCCACATACGTTAAATGTATGTGCTGTGTAAGATGTCTTCCAAAAGACTGCACTGTGATTTGATATTACAGTGAAAGGTAATTTTGTACTTGGAAATGTACAGAAACAGAGCAGTGGGGTTCATTTCGGTATTAGTGAAGCAAAGGTTTGCCATTGGAGGAATGAACATGAGGCCATATTTTTTGCAAAGCAGCAACTAAGTGCTGCTTAGAACTAAAGAAAGAAAGATACACACTGGTAACTGAAATTTTACTGACATGCTGAGATTGGTGTGAAACGTTTGCCTGTCAAACACCAAGCAAGGTAAATGAACGAAGGGGAAACTGTTCCATCCTTTGGAATAAATGGAAGAATTCCTTAATGTAGTGAGAGGTCTAGTGTGACCATTTCATGCAGATCACAGGACTAATCATTAAGGTGTGAACCAGTTTGTCAGAAACTTCGTGCTGACTTTGAGGAGAAGCTGATAGCTTCTAGGGATATGTGATTCAATATAGGAAGAAAATGAAATTAGAGTTGAAGTCAAATAGGAAACGCTGATGAAGCTAGGTATTCTTCATCATGGCTCGGATGCCCCCAATCTAAAAAAGGGCTAAAATGCTCTTTGAATAGGTGTACATTTTAAGAGTATCGAGAATTGTTTTAATCAGTTATGGTAAGACACACAGATGTGGAGATGACTGTCGTGAGGGAAGTTTGTTATACTCAGAGGTCTCTAGAAATAGGAAGCATGGCATAGGGAAGCACCCGGGTCAATCAGGAGTCAGAGAGAGCATGGGGAAAATGTGTGCAAGAGCCTCTAGGGTGGTTTTTACAAGAAGGAACAGGCACGTCAGAGTGAATAGGCTTGGGATTGGCTAATTTGAATAATTTTGGTGGGCTCCAGGACAAAGGGCTGTCACTAGTTGTCTCATATCAGGCCCTGGGTAATTAGGGCAGCTGGCTAGTGCCATAAAGGAGCTGGTTAGGTCCTGACTCTGGATTGGTGTGTAATGAAAGGGACACTCCCAGGCAGATTGTTTGCTAACCCTAGGAATTAGCTAACACTGGGAGGGGCATTCCCTACAGGGTCAGCAAGGCCCCAAGATGTCAAAACATCAGAAAATAAAAGGCATGGTTAATACTGTACAAAATAGTAATTGCAAGTAATAAAAAGCATTGCTATGGTTGAATTATCTGGGTTCTTTTTGTTAGTGATACATTGTGGTAACCAGCCTCCAAGATGGCCCACAGTGATCTCACCTCCTAGATTCATGCTCGTGTGTAGTCCCCTCCCAACATTGTATTTGGGTTGGTCTGTGTGAGCAGTAAACATAGCAGAAGTGGTGGTGTGTCACTTTCAAGGCTCTGTTATAAAAGACATTTCAAGCCTTGGCTTTTGCATCCACCTCGCCCCTCTTGAATCACTCGCTCTGGGGGAACCAGTTGCCATATCATGAGGACACGCAGGTAACCTCCTGGAGAGGCCCACTTGGCAAGGAAATGAGGCTTCTTCCTCACTCAAAATGTGCGTGTGACTTTTTAGAAGCAGATCCTCCAACCCCAGTCAAGCCTACAGGTGACTGCAGCCTCATGAAAAACCCTGGTTGGCTTATTTCATTCATTTATTAAACACTTATGGAGGACCTACTAAATGCCAGGAACTAGGAATATAAGATTGTGTAAGTCATAGTCCCACCCTTTGAGTTTCTAGTCTGGTAATGTCTCCAGATACCGATCTCCTTCTCTTTGAAAGAAAGAGGAGTCTTGCCCTCTCCCTGGCTCACCCATCCCACCATCAGTAAAGTGACCAAGTAACCAGTCTTTGAGTGTGTGGAGTTAGGATGGAAAAGCTGAGTGGTGGACTGCTTTTTTGTGGGAGTCCACTGTTTCTCCTTGCTTCATTAACTCTCTGATGATGAATTTCTGTCCCCTGCAGGCAGTGTTACAGTGCCACAGCAGAGCTGTTTGAAACTGCTGCCTGGCAGTAAGTAGTACATGGTAACTCTCATAGCAGAAGCAGGTTTCCTGGCTGGTCCCATTCGGCTTCCTGAGACTGGAGATTGCCTGGTCTTCAACTACCCTTTCTCTTCCAAGCTTAGTACTTAACTTTCCAAGATTAGAAGAAGAGGCTGTCTCTTATCCTTAGTAAATTGTTGAAAGAATGGAGAGGGGTCTGTATTTCTACTAAAAGAAAAGAAAAGAAAAAAAGGACGGAAGGATGGAAATATTCTGAACAGAGGAACAAAGAAGTAAAAGGTAATTTTCAGGCTTCCCCCAACAGCTTTTGTTGGGCGTTATGAGGTTTGAAATATGTCCTTATGGAGGAATGTGTTGCTCAAAATAAATTGCTTCTAGATTGTTTTTCCAAGTCAATTTTTTAAACTTTAAATGTCATTCTGTTTGTGTTTTTAAAAAAATAAAGTTGATCTGAAAAGTGGTTCTCAACTCAGTGTAAGTTAGGGTTAAGATTGAAGTAGTGGGTATGCTAGAATCTTGATGGAGATTCCTTTTGAAAAAACAAGTCTGTATCATTTTTATTGAGAAAATGAAAAAATGCATACGTTTTCACATTACAAACTGCAGAGACATTGAAAAACAAAACCTTATCTGATGAGGTTAAGCAGAAGACACAGGGATTCATAACCAGAATACATCCACTCAGAATCCTAGAGGGAGAGGGGATTTTCCTGGTTATCAAGTAGGGAGATGACTTTTGGAAGACTGGAAGACATTTTGTTAGAAAGATGGCGAGTTTCATAAAAAAGACTGAATGGAGAAAGTTGGAGAAGGAACATTTCTATGAGTCTCCTGAAGAGAAGATTCAGGGAGGGGCAGGAAGCAAGTGCCAAGGTTGGAGAAAGATAAGGGACACAAAATGGGTCTATAATTGCTGAGGTGCCATTGTCTTCTAGATTTCTGTTTAATTTTGCAGTGAGTAAGCCCCTTTTAAGAAGGGGGAAAAAAACCCTCCATAAAATTGAATACATACAAATGAAAACTTGGCAAAAAATATCAAAACAAAATCAAATGGCAAATGACAACCCATTTATCAAAGGATTAATTTCCTTAGCTTAAAACATTTTAAAAATATATAATAAAAAGATGAACAATCCCCCCGAAAAGATGGGCACAGAATATTATTATCAGGATGTTCACAGAAAAAATAAATACACATGGTCAACAACTGTATGAAAAATGCTTATAATATTTATTTTTCACCCATCAGATTAGCAAAGGTTAAAAATGTTTGATGACCCAGTATTGTCAAGAAGGTAGGGTGCTCTCACCCACTGTTAGTGGGAGAGAAAGTTGATTCAGATTTCTTGAAAGACAAAGCATAGTGTCGTGCATATCTTTTAGCCCAGTTAAATTCTGTGTTACTAAGCCAAAACATGTGCATATGTGACCAAGGTATATGCATAAGGCTTGTCATTGCAACTTTTTTATTATGAAAAAGTGGAAACTACTAAATGTGCATCAGTAGAGATAGACTAAATAAATTATGAAATGTCCCTAAAATGGGGTCTGATACACCTGTCAGAAATAATGAAACAGATCCATACCTATTGATTTGGAAAGCTCTCTGAGACATATTAATTGAACAAGTGTGTTTACTGTGATGCTATGTTTAATGAAAAAGAAAAATGACTAAAATCTGAAATGAAATTGAAATCAATAAAGACATAAATATGTATATGCTCTTAGAGTCATAAAACATTTTTGAAGGCCCACAGAAGATGCTATTAATGATGGTTCCCTGTGGAGAGTGGGCCTGGGGGTGAGGGAAGGTGGATGTTTAATTTTTAGCTTATCCCCTTTATCTTTGTGATTCTTTTACTGTAAACATGTATTACTTAAAATTTTTTAATGATTTTTTTCCTAATTTGTAACTGGTAAAAAACACGCAACATGAAATTTACCATCTTAACTATTTCTGAGTGTACAGTCGAGTAGTGTTAAGTACATTCTCATTGTTGTACAGCTTATCTCTACAACATTTTAAAAAATTTATTTATTTATTATTCATTTTTGGCTGCACTGGGTCTTTGTTGCTGTGCACAGGATTTCTCTAGTTGTGGCAAGCAGGGACTAATCTTTGTTGTGGTGTGCGGGCTTCTCTTGTGGAGCACGGGCTCTAGGCACACAGGCTTCAGAAGTTGTGGCACGTGGGCTCAGTAGTTGTGGTTCGCGGACTCTAGAGCGCAGGCTCTGTAGTTGTGGTGCACGGACTTAGTTGCTCCGCGGCATGTGGCATCTCCCCGGACCAGGGCTCAAACCTGTGTCCCCTGCATTGGCAGGCAGATTCTTAACCACTGAGCCACCAGGGAAGCCCACAACACATTTTCATTTTGCAAAACTGAAACTCTACAACTTTTTCAACTTGCAAAACGGAAACTTCTATACCCATTAAACAATAATTCCCTATTTCCCCCTCACCCCAGCTCCTGGTAACCACCATTCTTCCTTCTGTCTCCTTTAGTTACCTCATATAAGTAGAATTATACAGTATTTGTCTTTTTGTGTCTGGCTTATTTCACTTAGCACAATGTCCTCAAGGTTCATCCATGCTGTAGCATGTGTCAGAATTTCCTTCCTTTATAAAGGCTGGATAATATTCCATTATATGTATATAGTATTATACATTTTGTTTATCCATTCATCCATCATTGCTGGACACTTGGGTTGCTCCCACCTCTCGGCTATTGTGAATCATGCTTCTATAAATGTAAGTGCGCAAATATCTCTTTGAGATCTTGCTTTCAATTCTTCTGGATATATACCCAGAAGTAGGATTTAATGAGCTTTTAAAAAAGTGTTTAACCAATGAATTCACCTGTAACAGCAGAAGTGGTATTAGGTAGCCACTCTGTGGGCTTAGTTGAGCTGAGTAGTCTGAGGCCAGGATTTTCTTCACCAACCTCCTGGAGGTTTAGCAATTTCACTCCTGTCCCCTGAGCCTTTCCTCTGCACAGAGGGGAGGGGCCTTAAGAGGCTTGTGAACCTGCTGCTCCCTGCCTGCTCCTGCCTGCATTGATTCGGCACATTTCTATAGCTCCCTGAAGGAAGAGACGCTGCAGTAGCATTTAATTAGAGGCCAAGAACATGCTTTCCGAGGGACATGACTTATTTCTCAGCCAGCTGTTACCAGTTGCTCCCTAGCAACATACAGCACTCATATCTGATTGCTTCTCTCCAGACAAGGTGGGTGGCCTGCCCACCTGCTGTCGCAGCCTGGAGCGGGGGTGGTGGGGGTTGTCCCTGGGTCTAGGGCTGGCTCTCCAGGGGGAGTGAGTGATCTGAACCTGTTATTCCTACAAAGCCAGATATGGTGCTAAAGCTCCTGACCTGCCTACTCTACCCTGCTCCTTCAAGTTCATGATTAGAGCAGAAAGAATGTCACCAGCTATAATACAGACAGAGCAACATGGTCCAAAAGTCTGCTGGGGGCTTCCCTGGTGGCGCAGTGGTTGAGAGTCCGCCTGCTGATGCAGGGGACGCGGGTTCGTGCCCCAGTTCGGGAAGATCCTAAATGCCGCGGAGCGGCTGGGACCGTGAGCCATGGCCGCTGAGCCTGTGCATCCGGAGCCTGTGCTCCGCAAGGGGAGAGGCCACAGCACTGAGAAGCCCACGTACCGCGAAAAAAAAAAAAAAAAAAAAAAAAAAATCCCAAAACAAACAAACAAACAAACAAAGTCTGCTGGGATTGTGAAGTGCAGCTGGGAGACTTTGGGGGAAGAGAGAGATCTTGCCCCACAGTAGGCAGAGCCTACCTTTCAGGAAGGACTTGGTGGGTGTTGGAGGCCCTGGGGGCACCCTGTCCCAGGCAAGGGGAAAAGGAGAGCCTTGTTCCTGGTGGCTCCAACTGCTCTGGGTTTCCAGGGGCTTTGGAAAGGGGCATGGGGATGGAGATGTCAGCAGCAGCCACAGCCCTGAATCTGAACTTGCCACTCCTTAAGGAGTGTGAGAGACGGCTGCTCAGGAACCAGACTCTGGGCCCCAGTTCTTCCCAAATGCTTCTGCAGAGGCTGCAAACTGGACTCTTTGAGATAAGATGCTGCTCAGTGACATGCTTTTTTCGTGTATGTGGTGTTTTTGCAGATTTGAAAGTGTATAAAATATCCTGCATTTTCACATTGCCGTCAGGAGGCCCGCAGTCCCATGGTTGGGGCCATCTTAGACTGGGCGTGTGTGCCTCCGGCTTGCATAACCCACCTCACCGATCCATTGGCCAGTTTGCTGTGTGACCCCTGCACCCTTCTGTATCCTCAGAAGTGTGAGGGAGGCTGCTTCTGCAGGGGTCCTCTTGTATTTACTCATTAATTCTTTTCACAAACTTCTTGAGCTTCCGAGCATCGCAGCCTGAGCTAGGCACTGGGCTGAAAGGACAGTAAGCCATGGTCTTTGCAGACCTGATGGGGAGGCAGAGAAAGAAGCTCTTAGAGCAGGTGAGGATTCACTGAGAACAGGTGAGAGATGGGTGCATAGGAGCCAGGGGAGCAGGCACCTGGGCACCTGACCTAGGCTGGTGGGGTCCAGGAAGGCTTCTGGCAGAGCTGTGGCCTGAGCTGAATTCTGAAGGATGAGAGCGGTTAGCCTGGTGAGAAGAGGGGAGAGGAGGGGAAATGGAAGAGAAGCGGACCCCAGCCAGAGGCATTGACCACTCCCTGCGTGAGGGAGTCCAGTGAGTGGCTGGGACTTTGGCCCCTAGAATTCTCATTCCACACCTTCTCAGTCTCTGACGCCACAGCGTCGCCTCTCTGAGCCCGTTTTCTCACATATAAAAAGGCATGATAATACTGACTTTCGAGGGTTGTTGTGAGGATGAAATTAGAGACTGCACATCTGGGCCCCCTTTGCTGTGTAGTTGGTGCCCAGTACCCATGGCAGAAAGCGCTTGTCAAGTGCCAGGCTAGGCAGCCCCTCTCCCGGGGAGCACACCCCCTCTCCCCAGGTTTGGGTGGTCGCAAGTGAGTGTTTGAAGGGTTAATCTGGCATTTTCAAGTCATTCTACCTATGGTGAGGAAGGACTAGCTTTTCTGTTTCTAGAGAGGCCGTGGGGGATGGCAACCCTTGGTTCTGGCTTCCCTTCCAGCTGCTGCTTATGGAGGAAGTGAAAATAGGAAGCCACCCCCTCCCAGTTCCCCCATTGCGCAGGCAAAGTCCAGCTTGTCTCAGCCTGCAGACACCTACCAGGTATGTGTTTTCTTTTGTGTGAGGCACAACAGAACGGGACGCCTGCTCAGGGGTGGGTGTGGAGGTAGGCCGGGGAAGAGCATGTCCTCTGCACACCTTCTCTAGAAAATAGAACAGAGAGACTGGGCCCGGGCCACCCGGTGCTGCAAGGATCCCAGGACGAAAGGCAGTCGTGTGCTGCAGCATCACCACGGTGAGCCATCACCGAGTCAGAGGCCATGCAATTCAGAAACACCCAACAGTTTCAGGTTCGAGGCCTCCATTCACCCTTACATTGCCTTTAGTGGGCTCTCCCCCCGCAGTTCTGCGTCTCAGACCATTGAGTGCCATTGTCATTTGTTTGCTTCCCCCAGCATTGGAACCTCTTTCTGGGTTTGTGGGATTCTATATTTTCTGAGTTCTAATAGGGAGCAAAGACCAGCTCCCCATACAGGGGCCTCACAGCTGAGGCTCTCTGCCAGTCAGCCCACCCGTGGCAGACTTCCTACTCCGCTGAACAGGAGGGGTACATGGGGAGCCCCTTTCCTAGGGCAGTGGCCCCCAAATACTGATATTTTAGTATAAAATTGTGTTTTCTAAATCCAGTTCACATCTGGAAACAGCATACAATTAGTGGCATTCTGCTGCTGGAGTAATGAGGATTAGGCAGCATGATTCCCAGGTTATGGACTAGGAAACCAACTAGAGAACAAGAATAAGGGAGTCACTGACAGAGCCAAAATTAGCGTGCAGGCCTTTCCACTAGATTCTGAAGGTCCTCATAGATTTCAGGACCCTTTCCGAAGAGGGTTATAAAGTGCTTCTTTAGCTTTCCTTATCGAGTGCAGACAGATGGAGTTGAAGGCTCTGTTTGAGTTAAAGGAGAGGTCTGCTGTCGGGGTGCCTTCTGGAGGGTCCGAGGGAACACAGGGGTCTAAAAAGAGCTAGTTGGGACTTTCCTCGTGGTGCAGTGATTTAGACTTCGAGCTCCCAATGCAAGGGGCCTGGGTTTGATCCCTGGTCAGGGAACTAGATCCCACATGCATGCTGCAACTAAGACCCAGCACAACCAAATAAATAAGTAAATATAAAAAATTTAAAAAATAAAAAGAGCTAGCATTTCTCGGGCACCTGAGTCAGGCACTGTGTAAAATTCTTTATGTATGTTGACTTACTGACTCAGCTCACCTCTCTGAAATGCTTTGTCCCCATCTTATAGATAAGAATTCAGGCACAGAGAGACTAAGTAACTTGCCAAAGGTCACAAAGCTGGAGCCAGAATTCAAATGGACTTCAGAGTCTGCAGCTCAGCCCCCTGCACCCCCCGCATGTGGTAAGGGGCCCTGGGGAAGGGTGTGGGATAGTTGAGGGCAGATGGCATATCTGGGACTCACTGCTGGCAGCCGGCCTCATGGGAAGGGTGGAAAATCCCCATCCAAGCCACAGAACCAAGCCAGGGGGATGGGAGGGGTAGTGCTGTGAGTGATAAGGGCCGTCTTGAGGACACCTGAGCATCTCTGGCCAGGGAGGGCGGGTGGCAGATGGGCAGCCGTGGAGCCCAGCCCCGACCAGCTGTTGTTTGCAGAGGAGGGCAAGTGCGTGGTGACAGCTGGATTAGGTGTGCCCAGCAACCTCAGTGACCACTGGGTGGAGATGCTCAGTGGGCCCTTCTGGCTGCCCCTTCTAGCACCTCCGAGCCTGGGGAGCTTAGTGCTTGCTAATCTCTGTCCCCATGGCAGCAGGAGGTGACAGGGCCATTGCTAAGGCCGTGGAATCTTCCACCTCTGGATGGCCAGGGAGCTTTTCCAGAGGATCAGAGAACCTCCTCCCTTCTAGAAAGTGAGATCTAAAACTAAGATGATGGGCCCATTGTCTGTCTGTAACTGGTGAATGGTATCTCTCCTGTCCTACTCAGTCCCCCTCTTGTCCACGTCCTCTGTATCTGCTTTGATTTGGGGCTGCTGGTTTCATTGGTTTTGTCTGCCCTTCTGTCTGTTTCTTGCCTCATTTCAGAAAGGATTTGAAGCAGCTCTCAAAAATACATAGAAAGTAATAGGACAATGAAATATATATTTGTTTTGTTTTGTTTTTTGGGTTTTTTGGCGTTACGCGGGCCTCTGACTGTTGTGGCCTCTCCCGTTGCGAAGCACAGGCTCCGGACGCGCAGGCTCAGCGGCCATGGCTCACGGGCCTAGCCGCTCCGCGGCATGTGGGATCTTCCCGGACCGGGGCACGAACCCGTGTCCCCTGCATCGGCAGGCGGATTCTTAACCACTGCGCCACCAGGGAAGCCCCTGAAATATATATTTGAGTAGCTTGGGGCCAGAAGACTATATGGGTAAGCCACTGGAGGAGTGTATGGAATGCTGCGATTCCTTAGTGACCCCTTTCCAGAATATTTGTTCTGGAACCATTCCAATCTATCTCATACTTTAAAACTTAGAATGGTATTTTGGGAATATTTTCTTTTTCATATTACATAAGCAGTTGATTCATTCAATAAATATTTATTAAGTACCTATTTTAAAAAAAGAAGAAGAAAAACATCCCCACTGTTTTCATTTCTAAATTCTTTTGTCACATTTTGGGGACATCAGTATGGTGTCCTTTCAGAATCAGACACTGGCTAATGTTTTGAATTCTAGATAACACGCCAGAATCCACTCCTATATATAATTTTAGTTTTTCGTCTTGTTGGTAATCCAGAGTCTTCTCCGTATCATTTTGGACCATTTCTCCAGGAATGTTCTAGAAAACCATTTTTAAAAAATCACATTTTCTAATGCTGAGAATTAGAAAATTCATGTTGACAATCTCATGTTGACATGAGAATGTCAGCATTCTCATGGCATTATTTGGAACATGGCTGAGTTTGCAGCTCGGTATTGGCTTCCCTGCAGTATGGGCTAGTCAGGGCAGCCTGGGTGACTGATGTTGGAGATAAGGCCCTCACTGCTAAGCCACTGGCTTAGGCTCCTTCATTCGGTGAGATTTACAGGTGTTTACTGAGCACTTTCTTAGGCCCTGGGCACTGCAAATCCGCAAGTCCTTGCCTTCATGGAGTTCCATTCTAGCAGACAAGATAGAACATAAACTAGGAAACTGATAAACAAGTGACATCATCCGGTTTATGTTTTTAAAAGATCCCTCTGGTTGCTGCATGGAAAATGGGTTGTGCTCAGGGGAAGGGGTGGTAGGAAACAGGGAGGTCACTTAGGAGGCCAAGGAAACAGGCCAGACAAGACAGTAGACATGTGTAGCAGTAGACATGGTGAGAAGTGGTCAGACGGGGACATATTTTGGAGGTAGGGCCAGCTGGACCAGCTAATGAGTTCCCCATAGAGGTAAGACAAAGGAATCCAGGACGCATCCAAAGTTTTTTGGCCGGAACTGGGTGAGTGGTTTCATTAGCTACCTTATTTTAGACTGGGAGAGGGAAAGGCTTTCTGGGGAGGGGATGAGAATCAAGAGTTTTATTTTGGCCATACTAAGTCAAGATGTCATGTCAGTAAAGAGATCTGTAAACTTCTAGTGATCAGTCAGCACTTCAGTGAATCTGGACCGGGTGTGCCAGAGCAGAGGGATGGTCCCAAGAAACAGGCCGCCCAGTGCCGCACTGCCTGTGATCAGGGCAGCCCTGGACTCCCCTGGAACCCCCCGCCCCCGCCCAAGGCAGCTTGCTCTAGGCTTATACATTCATTCATGCATTTGACACATTCAACACATATTTATTGAGTGCTCTACTGGCTATTTTCCATTTGCCCCTCAAAAACACATGCTTTTGGTGTGATCTAAATGGACAACATGTTCTTTTCTGGTGTTCCATTTAGTGTTCTGCTTTTGAAGAAACATGAAAGCCAGCTGAGTGAATGGGTCTGTTTATAAAAGATAGTTAATAAGGCCCACGGAGCTGGGCTCCTATAATCCGGGGCTGGTGGGAGGACATGTGAACTTGGAACCCTTTTATCCTGCTCCTCGGGCCACCACCTCCATCTCCTCCCGATGCCGTCATGCCTCTGATTAGAGCCCTGCTCAGGATCCTTAGGGGAACCCCAAATTCCCTTGCAGGGCCTTCCCAGTCTGGCCTCAGCCCCTTGTCAGTCCTTTCCCTCAGCATTCCAAGCCTGACCCTGCCCCCACTCTGCCCATCCTGACCCCTGCATGGCTCAGGAGGGCTGTTTACAGAGCATGCCACCCAGCCTGGCCTTCCAGCAGTGGTTCCGCTGTTCCTCGCCCACCCGTGATGCCCTCACCCTGGCACTGGGGCAGAGGCCCAGCTTGGCAGCTGCGGCCCCCTGTGCCTTCCTTCCTTAGTCCACTTCTGGGATGAGCGCCTTGCCCCACTGTGCTGCTAAAGTGCTCGTCCGCTGAGGAACGGAAACCCTTGTCCAACCAGGAAGCACCACTGGCTTGTGCCTGGGGAGCAGGACAAATCCTTTAGTCACCAGGCATGGAGAAGGCAGGAGGCTGTGTCCCCATGGCCCACCGGGCTCTGTGCCCAGTAGGAGATGGCTCACTGATCCTGGAGGCCCTGAGTGTGTCTGACTCCTCTTTGCGCCTCCCAACCACCTGGCCCAGGCCCCGCTTATGCAGGTTGGTAAAGGGGCTTCTTCCTGCTGCCTTGGAACTTCCGCTAACGGCCCACCTGAGGAGCACAGGTGCTCAGTACTCTCACAAACTAAAGCTGTGCTCTTTAGCACGTCTGGGGTGGGAATACTGCAAAGGCACTACCTGGAACTTGTCAGAAATGCAGACTCTCAGGCCTCACCCAAGACCCACCGAATCAGAACCTGTATTTTAACAAGGGTCCCCAAGGATTTCACGTGCTCAGTCAAGGATGAGAAGGGCTGATAAAGAGAAGTGCTAGTCATATCCATGTGGGACTTAAAAGATGGCAAGCCGAATCCAACAATAGCCACCCCATCCAGGCGAGGAAAGAGATTCGGAATTCGAAAAGGTGTCCGGTGCCAGTCAGGTTCACAGTTGCAGGAAACAGAAACCACTTTGGCTGTTTTAGGTAGAAGAGGATATGTTACTGGAAATTCAGTGTTTACAACACTGTTGGAAGGGCCCAGAACATCCCTGCAGACCCTCTAGAGAGCTGCTGCCTCTGCCCTATCAGGAAGGCAGGGCTTCAGGAGTGATTGAGGGCGTGGGTGACCCCAGACCACTGCCTCTCTCTTTTTTTTTTTTTTTTTTTTTTTTTTGCGGTATGCGGGCCTCTCACTGTTGTGGCCTCTCCCGTTGCGGAGCACAGGCTCCGGACGCGCAGGCCCAGCGGCCATGGCTCACGGGCTCAGTTGCTCCGCGGCACGTGGGATCTTCCCGGACCAGGGCACGAACCCGTGTCTCCTGCATCGGCAGGCGGATTCTCAACCACTGCGCCACCAGGGAAGCCCCACTGCCTCTCTTTGACGCAGAGATGGGGACGCCGCCGCGGCCACTGCCGCCACTGCCTCTCCACACTGACGAAAAACCCAACATCTCCCCAGCCAAAGCAGCGGGGAGGCCATGGTCTCTGCCTTTCTTCTTCCTTCCAAATCTAGTGCAAGCACAATAAATTCGCAGGACTGCTTTATACAGCCAGGACTGCTTTCCCCTGCTTTGAAGTCAAGCGATGGGAGAAGAGCTTGCAGAGTTTGGGGCACCTACCAGAAGGGGAGGGTGGTGTCTCATGCCCTGGCTGGGGGCATACTGAGCTGCAGAAAACCAGAACCTGCTCCATGCCACCTCTAAGGCAGGGTTCAAGAGAGTTCTTGGGAGCAAAACATGGATGGTATCTCACAGGTAGTGGGGAGGGCATATACATGAAGACGGAGGGTGGTGCCTGCTTCCAGCTGGGAGAAGCCTGGAGCGGGGAGGCTGGCAGGACAAGGCAAAGGGGGATGGGGCAGCAGCTGGGTAGGCCATGCTGCTGGCGTTTGGTGGGGCAGGGATAAGTGGGGCGTCCCCAAGGTCCCTGTGGCTCAGTGGGGACTGTGCGCGGAGCTGGGCTTGAGCCAGCATTGCCGGTACCCCACTCACCTAACGGGGCTCAGGGCTCCCCGTAGCAGCACCCTGGGTGGGGTGTGCCACAGGGCCGGGAGCTGAGATGGGTGGGGAGGGGTCAGCCCAAGTGCATGTGCTTCTTGCTAAAGCGGTCACGTGCGGGTTCTCCGGGGAGCAGACTTGAGACACTTGTGTGGGGGTGTTTATTAGGCAGTGGCGCAGGCGCGGCCCTGTGGAAGGGAGGGGAGGAGGCGGGTGGCTACAGGGAAGCCGAGCTGTGCTGCGGACCTAACCGACCCGAAGGTGCCTGTCAGAGCTGGCCAGGCCCTGTGCCTGTGCCGCCGTCAGCCATCGGTGGACGTGTTGTTGGAAGGGTGACAGCTCTCTGTGACTGTCCCCGGGGGCGGACAGCAGCTGGGCAACAGGCCCTTCCTTCGGGGGGATGTCTGGGCAGCCATCTCCATGTCCACCACAGAAGGCCCAGGGCAGAGGTCTCTGCGTGGGTGCTGGGCTGGGGACTGGTTCCAGAGAACCCACCATGGGCTCACACGAGAGCCAGCCTGTCAAGACGAAGGTGTGATGGCTGGTGTTGGCCAAGAGAGCCCCACGGAGAGCAGGACGACTTTGCACTTCCCCCCTCATTCCATCCTCCCTCATCCCGTTCCTGGAGGAGTGAAGACGGGGTCTACAGAGGGGCGAGGGGAGGAGCTGTGAAAGGTCCGAGATCAGAGTTTTCTAATAGGTTGGACTGGACTTTTAGATCCCTGGAAGGGAGTTGAACTATCAAAATGGGACTTATTGTTAAAACTAAAAGAAGGCCATGGACTCTTCCTGAGATGGCGGTTCAGGGGTACAGAAAAGGAGCTCTGACATAGTTAATGCGAGGCAGAGATGGGAGAAAAATAAAGTTGTACCCTGATAGTCCAAATTCAGCCTGTTTGCTGAATTTGGCCATCACTGAGGGGCTGCACAGAGCTGGCGATGTCCTTGGTGGGGCACAGGAAGGGGGTGGGCCTGCACTCTTTGCTTATTGCATCCGAGAGGCTCTGAAGCCTGTGTGGTGACCCAGTTTTCTGCCTTGTCTGAGCGACATGTGCTCTGATTATAGGGGTGTGAGGGCCCTAAATGACTGCAAAGTACTTTTCAATCAGACAGAAAATAGGTAAGAAATGCATTTCCATTAATGCCCCAGTTATCCTGGTCCCAACAGGACAAAAACCTTTGCTATGCCGGCTCCCAGGGATGTGTCGTCAGGATCCCAACTGTCCTCTCCCAGAGGCAGCTTGCGCTCCGCTCGCACAGCTGAGGGGCTAGAGAGGGGTCCTAACGATGGCTGAGGCTCCCTTCAGAGGCCCGGGTGCAAGGTCCAGGAAGGGAGCCCTGGCGGTCCCTCAGAGGCAGGGCCACCGGCCCAGGGTGTCCGTGTGAAGTGGGAACTGCCGCAGCCCTACCAGTCCCCTTTGTTAGACACGGCCTGTGGCAGCTCTGGTGCTTCTCAGCCCACTGCAACCCAGAGAGCAATTTTGCCTCGTAAACCGCTCTTGAATGGGTCCTGCGCAGCAGCCCTGACTGTCTGTTCTCTGTCAGACTCTCATCTCCCATCTCATCTCCAGGGGAGAACCTGTTCCTTGCCTCTACCAGCTTCTGGTGGCTCTGGTAGGTCCTTGGCTTGTGGTTGCATCACTCATCTCTGCCGACGTGGTCACATGGTCTTCTCCTCTGTGCAGTTACATCTCCTGCTGTCTCCATTTCTTAAGGGTACATGTGATCTCATTTAGGGTCCACCCAGGTAATCCAGGATAATCTCCCCATTTTTATATCCTTAACTTGATCACATCTGCAAAGACCCCCGTTTCCAAATAAAGTGACACATACAGATTCCAGGGTTAGGATCTGTTATCTCTGGGGGCCGTTATTCAGCCTGCTACAGCTTCCCTTCCTCCCTCATATTATGTTCTAAACTGCTGGTAGTTTACGGCACAGACCCCGTAAACTACCCTGCCCTTTGTCCATGCATGCATCCTCTCTGCTGGAAACTACCTCCCCCACCCCTCACCCCCCGCATTTGCCTCCTAATGCTTACTCTTATTTTGACCTCAGGTCACCTCCAGCTCAGGTCACCTCCTCCAGGAAGTGTTCCTTGATACCTCTTCTCATCACACACACCCCTGTTCCGTGGTAGCACCTGCGGGATTACAATGGATTTTTTCTGAATTTGTCTCCCCCACCAGCCTCGAAGCTGCTGAGGGCAGCTACCAGGTTCTAGACATATTTTATCTGAGTACGGACAGATTTTTGAGGAAGGAGGGATGGAAGAAAGGCTCTTGAAGGATAGATTCTGGAATCATTTGGCTTTTAAATTAAATTTAATTTTTGGCTGCAAATTTGTAACAATCTGGCTTAATCTACAATTGAGTGGGTTTAAGGGAGTAGGAGGATGGGTGGTTGGCTCCATCAGAACCTTCTCTGATTAAAATCACAGGAAAGAAAGCTTTGGGAATAGTAATAATAATAATAATGGCAGCAAGATGGGCTTGCATCTGCATCCACCACCATTCTCAGCCAGAACCCCACAGACTGGAGCCCGAGGGAGCAGTGTGGGGAGAGCGCAGAGGCATCCTTCATGAACACCAGCTGTGTACAAGCGGGTACACAGCTGTCTGGGCGAATGCTCCTAGTGGTCCCGTGGAGGTGGAGTAGCTGAGCGTCAGACTGATGCCGAGCTGGGGTCCCAGCCTGGGCTGGGTGTCTCCAAAGCCCCGGCCCTCCCCACTGCAAGCAGGCAGGGGGAATGGACCCCTGGGGAGAGCACCTGGGGAGAAGAGCGGAAGGGCATTTCCACGGCATCTAGTCGGGCCTGTGCCGCAGCCCTGAGGGTCTCCCCCAGTGTGGGCTAGTACATCCAATCCCGGGCTGTCCTCCCAGCCACAAAGGAGCTGTGGGTTCCTGGGTGCCAGAGCTACAGCCCACTCAACCGCCTCTTGGTCCTGAGGGGGAAACTGAGGTCCATTTGGGGAAGGGGTGTGTGGCTGACAGCCTGCTGAGTCTGTGCTCAAGCTGGGTTGAGACAACAGCCAGGGACCCCTGTGACACCACACTGCCCCTCAGTTGACATTTCCTTTCCGTTCAAGGGGATTATGCAAATCCAAGGTGGTTAAGCTGCCACAGGGCACTATGGAAACGGGGCGCTGTGCTCTGTCTGCCCCCTCCTTCCAGCCAAGCAACAATGACACTGAGGCCAACTTTTCTGGCCAGACTTGTTAGGCTGAATCGCAGAGCATGTGTACACTTTAATTTGAACCCGGGCGGGCAGAGGGGAGAATACAGATTGATTACCAGAACAAATTTCAGAGCCAAGTCAGAAGTCCTCCCCCAAATACTGGGTCAGCTGCAGGGTGGGGGGGTATTACAGATCTGTGTGTGTCAAAATGTCTATTGAAAAAATGTGATCTGCCCACTTGAGATAATTTACATAGTGCCTGACTCTGCAGCTTCTACGCATTTCTTATAAACCCGTTTTTTATTTTATTTTAATTGATTCATTAAATAACCTGAATAAAAAACAACATGGACAACTGACCCTTGAACAACACAGGCTTGATTTGCGAGGGTCCACTTCTATGTGGATTTTTTTCACTAAATCCGTTCAGTACTACGACACCCAAGGTTGCCTGGTACTGAGCGGCCCACATTTACATCTTAATCCTTCCATTGAGGGTCTCACCTCAATTCACAATCTCGTTTTCAGGAGGATGTGGGGGGTTACTGTTTGCAAAGCTGGAAGCAAAAAACCCCACAAATTACTATAGATGGTGGAGATACTTTTATTTTTTCAGAGCAGCTGCAGCATTTACTGGTTGGAGTCTGGGCCACAGCTGCCCCTGTAGCTCCCTTCCTGTCCAAGAGAGGCACTTCTGGGCATACTGGTCTCCAGTCGAAGGAACAAGCAAAGGCCATCCCATAAGGAGGCAGAGCTCTCCCTTACTGCCTGAAGGGTGTCTAACAAGCCCTCCCTGGAGAGAGCTCTGACAGTGTGCTTTCCATGATGTCCAGCTGGAGGCAGGACTTGAGGTCAGGTTCAGGTGCAGGCTTCCTGCCCATCACAGCCTCCGAGCCTTCCTGGGGCGGCAGCCGTTGTGCGGGATGGGGGTGTTGTCTGTGACTGAGATCACTTCCAGGCCCCCCATGGTCAGTCCCTTGATGGCAGTCTGGAAGGAGAAGGAATAGCAGGATGGCATGGTCCCAGAAACGATGCCCCAGTGTGTCCAGACAGGGCTCGGAGAGGAACTGGTCAAGGGGGGTGGGGGTGGGGGGTGGGCGCGGCATAGGGATGAGAAAGCTGACTGGCTCTGATATCTACAGTCCCAACGTGATGCTCTCACAGAGCTCTCACTACCAACCCCTTCACCAAGCCCTCAACGCCACCCATATCTTCAATCCCACCTGCCACGTCCCACCTTGCACTTTACAGTCTAAGAACAAAGACTGCTGTAAATCTCAACACATCTTAAGCATTATGCTTTTGTAGTTTCCTCTGCCTGGAATGATCCCCTCACCCCCAATCCCATACACATACCTGGTTAGGCCATCGTCATTCTCAAAAAATCAGTAGAGATGTCACCTCTTTGGGGACACTTTCCTGATCACACCCAACAGGCTCCCAGCACCCTGGGCACAAGCTTTATCACTGCAATCACTAGTCTGTACTGAGGGACCCATTTGTGACAGTCCCCCAGGGGCCACCTTTCTGTTCCCAGTGCCTGGCACACAGCAGGCACTCTGTAAGTGTCTGATGAATTGAAACTAAGTGATCAGGGCTTGCTTTGAGAAGCTTAGTAGATTAGAGGCAGTGGAAAGAAACTTCAAGCCGTTAGGGGAATCCACTACAGGGTACACTCTCCCTCCTCTGCTCTCACCCGTTTCTCTCACTAACTGAAGAAGCAAACACACATGCTGGGCTGTGAAGAAGCGAGGTCACTTACCAAGCGCCCTGGCCCCAGGCCTTTCACCACAACTCGGACGTGGGTCACACCCTTCCCCATAGCTTTCTGGAGAGGAGCAGCAAGTGGTTAGTGCCCTGAGAGAGAAGTGCGACATCCAAACCCCTTGCTACTGCCACCTGGAGCAACAGGGCTATGAGCTCCATGGAACAAGCACCCACACATGTAAACAGGCAGAAGACAGGGAAGGAAGCCAAGGTGCAGGGCAGACACCAGCAGTCAGCTGGGATCTCTTTCCGCCCGGAACAGCACTGCCACCTAGTGGAGACTTCTAAATATCGCTCAGATTTTTCCCAGGTGGATAAATGCAGAATTTCAGACCATAAGGTGCCCTGGACTCCAAGGCTAAGCCTCAGTACCCTCTTAGAAAGTGTTATCTTATCATTTTAATCTTTAGTTATAGTTAAAATTTTCTTTCTTGTTTATAAAGGCAGTTTATTGCAGAAAGTCTGGAAAACACACAGGTCACTCAACCCACCATGCAGAAGCCACCATTAACACTGACATATTTCTTTTTTAAGTGTATAAACCTGCCCATTGGTGGCCATTTAGTGTGTTTTGATGATCGCTGATACATAGCAATCAGTATTTTGGGGCATGGAGCTTTGTCTGAAGGTCAAGGTTTTCCTTCCAGAGATATTCCCGGTTTGGCAGTGTGAACCTTTGTGTGGCCTGTGTTGTAGCAGACAGTGCCCAGGCTCTGGCCCAGACCTGGCAGGGTCAGTTCAGAGAACTGGAATGGCTGCATGGCTCTGAGCAAGCCACACACTCTGAATCCCAAATGACTCTTAAAAATGTGGGCGATGCCGAGGGTCTTCTGAGGATTCAAGATAATGAACGTAAAGTGTCTGGCGTATAGTAGATACTGAATAAATACACCAACTGCAGCTCACTGCCACACTGCTTCTAGAAAGGTCCGCAACAGTTCACACTCCCTCTGGTACTGCAGGAGAGTCCTCACATGCCACACCTTCTCCAGATGGACTATTACCACAACCACACTCCACCCACCGCACTGGTCTTTAAATCCAGGAGGCTTTGGTGAGCCTTCAGCACTTGGCTCCTGCCTCTTCTAGAATGAACCAAGTGTTTCACTTCTACTGAACCTGAGAGAAGGTGAAAAGAGAAGCCTTTTCACACACACCTCTTCAAACCACCCCTATGTTAGGGTAGCCAACAAGAGCTGGCCAATACGCTTGCTTCTGAAGAGCTGCCTCAAGGACAATTTTCCTGCCAGTGATCAGCCATGCAAAAAGTGGAGCCCAGCACAGAGGGAGCCGGAAGGAACACACACTTACCACCGCGGCAGCTATGCCTGCTGTTTGCGCTGCAATGCCCGTGCCCTTCTTGGCATTCTGAAACCCCTCCGTGCCACAGGAAGCGCGGGCAAGGGGCTGGTGAGCGGCAGAGACTACCTGGATCTGTGTGCTGGGAAAGGAGGTGTATAGAATATAATCTTAGACCCATCATTTCATCTGTAAATATTTCAGTATATATCTCTAAAAGATAAGGACTCTTTAACAAGTTAAATTAAAATTAAGAATAACTTCAAGAAATCCTTAGACATGCTTTCCATTTCCCTCTTGATCACTGCCCAGTCTCCTGGTCTGAAGAGCTCCCTGAGAACTCACCACAGAGGGAAGTGGAGAGTGGTTATGGGGAGACCTGCTGGAGCTGGCCCTGGGCTCAGGCCACCTGCTGTTGCCCTGGCTATGGCTGCCATTTCCCTACCAGGGCTTCTTGGGTTTTCTACACTGAACAGAGTAGAAGTAGACAAGAGAATGGCTTGTCCCTGAGACAACCTCAATAGAGATCTACAGAGTGGGACACAGACCCTTAAAAAAGCAAACGAACAGAGAGCTTACCTATGTCCTTAGCAACCTGAGAAGAGAGGAAAATCCAGGGGCTCTCATTCTGAGCTTACCAGATGAAAGCTGGAATGCATCCTATGGCACCTCGCCTGTGCCCACCCTCTAGCCCTGACTACCAACAGTCTCTTGCATCGTTCTCTAAATTGCTTCATAGGCGACTGTTGACCAAACACCAATCCCATCTCCAAGTGGGGGCTGGTGTGCAAAGATGTTACTGATGTCAGCAAGGTTTCTGTTGCCAACACACAGTTGGGAACTTACCCAGAACTGTCTGAAAGCCATACAGAATGCTAGTCTTCCAACCTTGTGCAGCCCTACAAAGGCAGAGGTTGGTACACGGTGGCCCAAAGCGAGTACTTTAAAGCAACCCTTATTTGGAGGTTTCCATTTGCTTAGTTAGTAAATGATATATTCTGAGATAATCTCTCCCATTTATTAATCACCCATTCCCAGTACTAACACTTAACAAATACTTTCACAGAGGGACTTTCTGGCCCTAAATATACTCTTCTCCAACTCTTGAGCAGAACCAGGAAATACAATTCCCAAGGACAGCAATGAAATCTTATGAACATGATATGCCTAACCTAGTTCACATTTTCATGAAATCTGAATAAACTATGTAAAGAGAGAGGTGGTCTCCCCAAACCAGGAGGGAGCCCGGGGGAACCTCTGCATCAGCATCTGTGTGCAGAACGTGGCAGCCTGACTTGCCCACCCCCTCTGAAGGGGAAAGAAGCCCACTCTAGCCCTACCAGGTGCTCCCTTCCCTGCTTACTTGTTGTATGATGCTTTGATGTGTGCGATTGGGATCTCCTCAAATTTCTTTCCTGCCCACCTCAGAGAGCTCTCTTGTCCTGGAATTGGAGGGTAAATGCTGCAATTAGAAGAAAAATTTTAGGTAAAGTTGTCCTGATTTTTTTTAATTAAAAAAAAATTACAAGGTTTAAAAAAAGCCAACAGTACAGACAAACTCATAATAAAAACCAGCAGCTCTCTGCCTCAACCTGCTCCTGAGGTCATTGCCCCCAACCCTTCTGGCACTGCTGCCACATCTGTGAACACGGTGCTTCAGCAGCCATTTCCTGAGTTGTTGACTCTAGACACAGCTAGAGACTTTCTGCTGGGAGGAAAGAGAATTTAACCCATGCTCCCCATCTTCCCCTGTCCCTTCTAGTGTAATCAGATCACTCTCCAGTCCTCTATAAGCTACTCTTTCTGCATTAAAAAAAATAAAGTCGAACCTCTATTTCTTGTTTTATCAACCACAGATATCTTGACTATATTATTGTTCGTTTGTACAAACAATATGATTTTTCATATCATATTGATAAGACAAAATTATCTTAATAAAAAAGACAAAATTATCTTAATAATACTTATAAAAATCATTATTATTAAAAAAAATTCCTGGGCTTCCCTGGTGGCGCAGTGGTTGAGAATCCGCCTGCCGATGCAGGAGACACGGGTTCGTGCCCTGGTCCGGGAAGATCCCACATGCCGCGGAGCAACTAAGCCCGTGAGCCATGGCCGCTGAGCCTGTGCGTCCGGAGCCTGTGCTCCGCAACGGGAGAGGCCACAACAGTGAGAGGCCCGCATACCGCAAAAAGAAAAATAAATAAATAAATAAATAAAATTCCTGGAATAGAGGTCAGCAAACTTTTTCTGTAGAGGGCCAGATAGTAAATATTTTAAGTAAACTTTGCTGGCTGTAATGTTTCTGTTGAAACTACTCAACTTTGCCACTGTGGTACAAAAACAGCTACAGACAACAGTAAGTTAATAGGTGTGACTACTGTCCAGTAAAAAATAGGAAACTGGCCAGATCTGGGTAGGGGCCAACTTGCCAACCCCTATCCTAGACCAGCAGTTGTCCATGCTGGCTGAACAACAGGATCACATGATTCTGATGCTTACACTCCACCCCAGACTTCTGGACGGGGCCTGAGAATCCATTTCTGAAGTAGCCCAAGTGAGTCAGAATGTGAACTCAGGGTTTAGCACACTGGCCTAGACATCATGTTGAGTTCAAGACCCCTCTCTATCTCATTCCGATCTGTCCTCTGGCTGTCTCTCGGTCAGGACTCTTCATTTTCAGATGGAGAAACTGAGTACAAATAGGGGAACAGGGTTAACAAGGGAAGCCAGGACTTGGGTTGAGGGGTTCTACCTTGGTTCAGAGCTCTGCTCACCACCTGCGCTTTTTTTTATTCTAGACTTGAGCAAACCTGCTGCTGCACCCCGCCTACATGTACAGATCAGTTCAGTGTTTGTAACCCCTCAGCCACCTGAACTACAATGGGTTCTGATTTAGAGAATACACTATTAGCTGAGCATTATCCTCCTGACTGGCTTTCCTAGAGAGATTTTAAAAAAACAAAACAGTAACACAGTGGTACTCAAAAGTTACAAGTGTATTCTTTCCTGCTTGGCCTGATCTTAGAGATGATTTAGCATCTCAGCAGGTTGCCAGCTTATCAGCCTACACTGAGGTGGAATGTGGACGAGGCTCTGAGATTACATTAATATTTAAAACATTATCATTTCCCCATTGATAACTTCCCCTATTGACTTGTGGGTCAAAAACTTAAGCCTTCTAAAGTCTGAACATACCAGCATAATGCCTTTTATATAGGGCAAGATTTTTGAACTAGGAAGGATTTGGAGCTTGAACCATTTAACTGAAGGCGAAGACAAGATCAAGCTTTTAAGCCTCCCACGTCCAATGTACAAACGAACAAGTGGTTCACCCCAAGGCAGCCCAGAAACAGGAAAGACAAAACTTGCTGGCGCTGGTCTGCTGCCTCTTCATACCCATCCTCAAACCAGGCCCCCACACACGGCATCTCTTGCAAATGGCTGACGAGGACTGAAAATAGCCTGCACAGCTGGGTAGAGAAAAATACACAGTAGTGCAGTAGTACCTACTGTCTCTCTCTCTCTCTCCCTCTCTCTCTCTCTCTCTCTCTCTCTCACAGTTTCTTGACCTCAGTAATACTGACATTTTTGCCAAGAGAATTCTCTGAAGGGGGGCTGTCCTGCACACTGTGGGGTGTTTAGCAACATCCCTGGCCTCTACCCAACTAGACATTGTCCCTCAAGTTGTGACAACCAAAAATGTCTTCAAACATCGCTAAAAGTCCCCTTGGAGGCACAGCCGCCCCAGGCTGAGAACTGCTGCTTTACTTTAATGACTTCTAACATCCAGTGGGCCCTCATTGCTGGCAATCATACAGCGCACCTACAGTTCAATTACCCTTTCACTGTCCTGGATGACTATTTTGTACCTTCTTTTGTCCCCTCAGACCTCCAACTCCTTCCTGCTTCCTCACTGCCCACTGATGACCTTCACAGAGAAATAGAAGCAATCAGAAGTCCTTCCAGCTCCCACTACCAAACATCTGTGCCCACAATCTCTGCCTTCTCTCCTGTTATGATGCTCCACTTGTGTGTTAGGCCCTCAAGGACAGCAGTCCGGCATCCTCATTCTTTCCCCTCTCTACTGCATCATTCCCATCAGCAAAACATGTGGTCACTTCCCCAACCTAGAAACAAACAAAAACCTCTTGATCCTAAAGCCTCCTTTAGCACCTGCCCATTTCTATACTCCCGCTCAAAGAAATGACCATACCTGCTGTTTCTTCCTGTCTTCTATTCTCCTTGAACCCTTCCTGTCTTCTATTCTCCTTGAACCCATGCCACTCAGACCTTAGCCCCTCATACCTCCACCAAAAATGCTCTAGTCAAGGTCACCAACCAACTCGCAATGTTAAGTCCAATGAGCAATTCTGTCATCAGTCTATGGACCTATCATATCAGTAGCATTTGATATAGCTAATCTCTCTGCCCTTGAACCACATTAAAAAACAAAACAAAACCCTCCAGGTTTTCTTAGTACTTCTTTGGAGGTTTCTTCTTTCTATTTGCTGATTTTTCCTCATCTCCCAAATCTCTAAATGCCAGAGGCTCCAGGGTTCTGTCCTTGGACCTCTTCTTCTCTTTGTTTACCCTTTCTCTCTTGATGATCTTGTATCTTATGGTTTTAAATATCATCTAGGGACTTCCCTGGTGGTCCAGTGGTTAGGACTCGGTGCTCTCACTGCCAGGGGGCCCTGGGTTTGATCCCTGGTCGGGGAACTAAAATCCCATAAGCCTCGTGGCAAAAAAACCCCTAAACAAACAAAAAATCATCTATATGATGAGTCTTCCAAATGTATACTTCTAGCCCAGATCTGTCCCCTGAACTCTATTTCTAATAGTCAATATTGTATCTCCACTTGGATGTTAATGAAGCATCTCAAACTTAACCACCCAAATCCAAGCTCCTGCAGTCTCCCCCGTCTTAATGACAACTCTACCTTTCCAGTTGCTTAGGCCAAAAATTTTAGAGTGCTCCTTCAGTCCTCTCCTTTTCTCACATCTTACATTAACAAATCCTGTTGGTCATCTTCTTATGTATCAGTCTGACCATTTATACTACCTCCACAGCTGCTACTCTGGTCCAGGCCAGCATCATTTCTCACCTAGATTACTTCAGTAGTTTTTTGGCTGCTTAGGAGACTTCTCCCATCTTCCATCCTCGCTTCCCTAAAGTTCAATATCAACACAGCGGCCAAAGGGACCCTTTAAGATGTAAGCAGGATCATGTCAATCCTCTGTTCAGAATTCTCCAGTGACTTCCCACTTCACTCAGAGAATAAGCTGAAGTCCTCACGACGGCCCACAAGGCCGACAGGATGCAGCCCTGCGTGCCTGCTGCACCCCTTTGCCCTCTTGCCCCCACCTCCTGTTTTTACTCATCACTCCACGTTGGCCTTCTTGCTGCTGCTCTCAAACACTAGACACGCTCCTACAGTCTGTCGTATTTGTTTTTCTTATTTTCTATATATTGTCCTCTATCCACTTGAATTTAAGTTCTGCGGGGGCAGAGACTTTTGTGTGTTTGGTCACCGATGCACCCCCAACACGTTGAACAGTGCCTGACATTGCTGAGTGACAGAATCTTGGCCTAAATTTATTCGGCAGCTCCCCACTGCCTACAGTGGGGACTGTGTAAAAGCCCCAGTGTTACAGATAAGACCCTCAGCATTCGGATTCCTTCTCACCCTGCTGGCCTCATCTGCCATCACACATACACTTGAATACACTGCGTTTTTTCACAGTGCATGCCTTACACAGACTGTTAGTTTGCCTAAAATGACCTTTCATCTTTTCCAGCTGAACTCCCATTCAATTCAGTTCTTAGCTTCACATTATTTTCTTGGCACTCTTGCCTGATTTCCTCCGGAGTCAGACACTCACTCTTTCATACTTCAAAACAACCATCTCTTACCTCCAATATACCACTGGTCAGATTATGGTGAAAACATTTGTATGTCTGTCTTCCCTGGTAGACTGTGAACTACTTGTGGGGAGGAATGATCTTCTGCATTTGTATCCCCAGCACCTAGCACGGTGCCTGGCACCAAGCAGGTTCTTAGAAAAGGTTTGTTAAATACAGTGAAGTACAAGTAGCACAAAGAGGCAGTGGCACTGTGGAAAGCAAGTTGCCAGTCTCTGGGGCTGAGCACAGAAACCACCCTGGACCTTAGACCAACTCAAAAAAGTGTATAACATACACCCTAGTGTAGCCACCCATCCCCGCCCCCTTTTGTGTCCGAGACCCAGGGAAGGTTGTTAGTCTGACGTGATCCCAGAGGGAAACAAAGGTGATATTTACTATACAACTTCGACGTTCACTCATTCATTCATCAAATGTTCATGAGCATTCATTTTGTGCCAAAGCTCATCTCATTTGATCCTTACAACCTCTTCCGGCGTTATTTCCACTTTCAGACGAAAAAGCTGAGGCTCAAAGATTAATCTGCATAAGGTCCCGCAGATGGCAAGTGACAAGAGTTGGGAATTCACTGGTTCTCTGACTCTGGAGGGTGGTGCCAGTCTCCCGAGGGCTGGACCTAAGTGGCCCTCACCTGAAGCTGCTGCGGCTCGAAGCCGGCGCCGGAGCCTTCGTCTTCTCAACTTCCGGCTTGGCCGCTGCGTCTTGCATCTGCTGGGCGCTAGTGTGGATGGTGGGGGCCGGCACTCCGGCCACGGCAACCCTGTGGAGAAGGAAAGCTCGGTGAGGTCCAGGCCTAACCGAGTCCTAACTGGAGTCCAGGTGTCTCGTGGGACACGGGCAGGAGCGAATTCCCGCGGCTGGCCGTAGGCTCGGAGGGGACAATCATTCTTACCTGGTCGTCGGTGGCCAAGCCCATAACCGCAAGAGCCAAGACCCCGCGTTTCTTACAACCTTCATGACTTGAATTGACCCCAGTCAGCTCCCGTCCGCGGCGACCGCGGAGCTTGGCGGGGCTGGAGCGGAGCCAGCACCACGAGCGCTTGTGGGGGAGGGTGCAGAGGAAAAGTCACCTGATTCCTTTTTATAACGTACAATTAAAGATTTCTCTTCCAATTTAAATGCTCTATAATAACTATCGTTGATAGTGGCAACTGGGAATCCTCCCCCCTTTCCCTAGTTTTCGAACATGAGATCTTCGTTCACCCCTCCATATTGGAATGGTTCGTTCTACTAGTTCCGGGGACCATAGCTCTTCCCGTCATGCTGTGCCCGCACTGCCTTGTGGGAATATAGGATTGGCTCAGGACCTCGCTGGGAGCCGCGGTACATTGTGGGAAGGTTGACAGATGGCGGGGCCCGTAAGGCTGACTGTATTAGGGGTGGCGAGGGGCTGGCGGCGGTTCGAGGGCCCCTGGACCCGTAGCCTGGGTTCTCGCAGCTTGGCCCTTGCGGCCGCACCCTCGAGCAGCGCGTCTCCATGGCGCTTGCTGGGCGCGTTGTGCCTGCAGCGGCCACCGCTGGTCTCGAAGCCGCTGACCCCATTGCAGGAAGAGATGGAGGCTCTACTACAGCAGGTGGGATTGAGGTGTGGGTCGTCGCTTCTGGGTGCAGTTGGGGAAGCAGTAGAGGCACGCTGACTTGCGTTTGATCCTGATTCCGCCAAAGATTAGTTTGTGTGACTTTGGGCAATTTACTTCACTTCTCTGAGCTTTAGTATACTTACCTGCAAAATGGTGCCTACCTTACTGGGTTGGTGTGGTACGCAGTACGCGTTCAATAAAAGGTACTTCGTTTTCATTGATCTTTTCCGTTGTTATCGTCGGCAACTCTTTGGAGATGCTCTCCTTTTTCAGTCAACATACTGGGTATGCGATGGTGAACAAGACGGATTCATCCCTTATAGGTAGTTGACAGTTTAGAAAAGAGAAAGTCTTTGTTATGTGATGAGCGTAAGGAAAAGGCAACGGGCACATGCGTAAGATGTCTGTGATAAAGTCTGTTTGTGTGAGGGGCAAGTGAAGAGACATGGGCAAAAACGGTGTAGTGGCTATGAGGGTCCTAAATCCCCATAGATAATGATTAAAGGATATTACGTTTCCCCAGAACCTGAGACGTTTTTGTCTTGGCTACTGAGAGATAAAAACTTCACTTATGTCTTGTTTACTTGGCTTATTAATTTACTCTGCAAACATTTTATTAATCGCTTTATAGATAATCATTTAGGACCCACTTTGTACAGACACTGCTAAGTACTAGGGGTGCAGTGGTGAATGAGGCAGACATAGCTGTGGTTCTCAGGGCACTTCAGTTTGGTAGGGGGGCATCAGTCAATAACCAAATAACCACATGATGATGGAATTGAAGTTTTTGGTAAGTGTCGTAAAGGAAAACACAGGATACTGTAATAGTGTTTAACAAGGACACTAATTTGATTTTAATGGGAGGTGTCATAGAGTATCTTTCTTAAGAAGGTAGTTTTTTTTTTTTAAAAAAGTGATATTTAAATTGAGATCTGAAGGATGAGTAGGGATCTTCCAGGAGAGCATGAGGGAAAACATTCTAGGAAGAAGGAATAGCATCTGTAAACTCCCTGAAGCAGGAACGTTTATGGTGAGTAAGATTCTGATCAAAGACTGGCCTGACTGGAGGGAGGTAAGTGGGCAGGCAATGCCTGTCCTAGTCCTCTGTTCTTTGTGGCAGTCTTGACCTCCAAACACATTCTAATGTTTTAGCAAATATAACTCAAGCCCAAAGTGCAGGTGATCTTTTTTTCTTTGTTTTTGCTGTGGTGTTTTGGTTGTATGTCTGTTGGGTGGTAAGCTTCTGAGTCTGTCAAGTGCACAGTAGCTCTGTTTTATTTATTTTTTTTGTCCTTTTAATTTTCCCAGTTTGGGGTAGATTTTTGCTCTTTTAATTTTCCCAGATCGAGATAGAGAGAAGCCTGTATTCAGACCATGAGCTTCGTGCTTTGGATGAAGCCCAGCAACTGGCAAAGAAGAAAAGCGACCTTTATGGTGAAGAAGAAGATGAGCAGAATATATTGCTGTTACAGGATTTGGAAGACATGTGGGAGCAGAAATTCCTACAGTTCAAACCTGGAGCTCGAATAACAGGTTTGTGGTCTTTTCAGGCCAGTTAGAGGTAGAAAAGGGGGGAATTCTGGTTCTCAAACAAAGGATTCTTGCTTAACCCCTGCTTGTGTTTTAAGTAACAAATAATTTCATATGATAGAACTTCTTTCATGTGGGAGAAAAAGAAATTCTTTTCCCTGTTCCTCACATCCACCCTAATATAATTTTTTCAAGGTCTGTGTTATTTTTGAGTGGGATGTAAGGGTATTGGGATAGCCTTATCTGTTTCAGTTAAGCCTCAGGAATGTTATCTGGGTTTAACTCCTAGTTTGGGACTAAGAGTGGTGGAAATTAAGTGTTTCCCATTAGTTTCCTGTATTTTATCTGAAATCCCTCCCAAAGCAGGGGGTTGAGTTCTTTTATTCTTATTTCACGATGAAGACTAAAGAACAGAGAAAGTAGGGGCTGGTTAAGTCGGTAACAGTGTCAGGACCAATGAAATAGTAGTGTCCGGGTATTGCTTCTTTTCCAGAGGCTCCAAGTACTTTGTGTTTGGCTCTTCAAAGGAGGAGTTCAGCTTTTGGTTTCATCTTGTTAAATTTTAGTTTCCTCAAGATTGTGAGACTCTGTCCTGAGAGAGGTCCGAGTTAGAGAGACGGGTCAGGGTTCTAATTTGATTATAAGTTCTTTGAGGGCAGAGGTTGTGGCTCTACATTAAAGGAGGGCTCTAAAACTCTAATCTTCTTGGTTATGGCAGAACACAGTCCTCTTGTCTCCTGTGACCCCCTCTTTTCTTCACAGAAGCCGATGTAAAGAATGACCGAACTTCACTGCACCGGAAGCTAGACAGGAACCTCATTCTGTTGATCAAAGAGAAGCTTGGAGACCAGGATGTTTGGATGCTGCCCCAGGCAGAGTGGCAGCCCGGAGAGACCCTCCGCCGAACAGCTGAACGAACCCTGACCACACTCTCAGGTGAGTTGTCTGCCTCCCTCTAAACCCCACAAGACACACTTCAGACTCAGCCTGAGGATTTGCAGGCTGACTGTGGGCCTGGCTTTAAGGGTAGGAGGTTGGAAGGTTAATGGAAACTTTGACATTTATAAAATTTCAGCTAGAAAAAAATCTTAGATCAAGTGTGCCAGTGAGATTTTTTTTTTTTTTTTAATATTTATTTATTTTGGCTGCGCTGGGTCTCAGTTGTGGCATGCAGGATCTTTAGTTGTGGCATGAGGGCTTCTTAGTTGCGGCATGCAGACTTCTTAGTTGCAGCACGCATGTGGGACCTAGCTCCCTGACCAGGGATCAAACCCAGGCCCCCTGCGTTGGGAGCGGGGAGTCTTACCCACTGGACCACCAGCGAAGTCCCAGCACTGAGATTTTTAAATTTTATTTTTATTTTATTTCTTTTAATCTATTTTCTTTTCTTTTCTTTTTTTTTTTTTAAATAACACATTGGTTTTATTGATGGCAGAAGAAAAAATTCTTTCACTTGTGAAAGGTAGTTGCTTTATCTGACTCCATATTTTTTCCCATTCTTTGTGTGGGTTGATTTTTTTTTTTCCCTAAAATCTGTTGTTTCATTCTCCAAATAATAATATCCACAGTAGCTGCATTTTATTCTAAAGAGAAAGTAGGAGGTCTAGTCACTGGCTTGTTTCTTCACAAAGACTCTTGTCATACTTGTTCTGAGCCCGGGGAGGTTGGTAAAGCTGCTGGGTTGGCTGAGTGGATCGTCCTGGCTGGCCATCAACTCCTCTACGAGGCTCAAGAGTTTGGCTGTAGATGCTGTCTTCCTCCTATCCCCCTATTTGAATGGACCTGATGTTGTTTAGTAGCGGCTTCTTCATAGTTCCTGTACTCAATGAATTAACAACTGCTGTCATACCTGAAGGATGGAGAGTTTCCGCTTCTGATCACTCAAACTTGTCTTCCCAACAGAGTGCAAAACATTCACCTCCTGGTTTCTACAGTTTTGTATTCTCCATAGGAATAGGTGATTCTAGTACTTTTTTGGGGTTTGGCCCAGATCTTCTTTGGGGCCCAGTATTGTAAAATATTTTATCATTATAGGGTGCAGCTATGAGGGGTCCTGTTGGTTTAATAGGTCCTACTCGCCTTCCCTTCAGGCATTTCTGTCTCTCCACTCAACACCAGTGATACTATTCGTTCCAGTGGGATTTTGGTAATCAATACTTACATTAAAATGTGCTTTAGTTTTTATGACACTGAAAGCTTCATTATTTATTGTTCGTGGTTTCTTGTCATAAAAGTGATCAGGATTAGCTGTTTGGTTATCTCTCTTTTTAAAAAAAATTAATGTTTTGGCTGCATTGGGTCTTCGTTGCTGTCTGTGGGCTTTCTCTAGTTGCGGTGAGCGGGGGCTACTCTTCGTTGTGGTGTGTGGGCTTCTAATTGCGGTGGCTTCTCTTGTTGTGGAGCACGGGCTCTCGGCACGCGGGCTCAGTAGTTGTGGCACACGGGCTTAGTTGCTCTGCGGCATGTGGGATCTTCCCGGACCAGGGCTTGAACCCATGTCCTCTGCATTGGCAGGCGGATTCTTAACCACTATGCCACCAGGGAAGTCCCTGGTTTTCTCTTTTCCTACATTTTTGATTCTAATAATTTATGGATTCTTCAGGAAGTGGATTTTTTTTTGTGCCTCTGCATAGTATGAATCTTTTGCTTTGCACAGTTACTCCCCCTCCCTTTTAAAAACATTTTTTTTATTTTTTAAGTAGCATTGTTGTGCTAAGAACTTAGAGGATATGGAATTTCTTTAGTTCTGTCGCATATAGAATGTGGTCTTTCCACACTTGATTTTCTCCTCAGCTCATACTTCAGATCCTGAAGAAGTACTCAGTTTTGCAGCACCTGTTTCTAGGTAACCCACTGCCTTCTAAAATTGACTTTGAGGGCTTCCCTGGTGGCTCAGTGGTTCAGAGTCCACCTACCGATGCAGGGGACGTGGGTTCATGCCCCGGTCCGGGAAGATCCCACATGCCACGGAGCAGCTAGGCCCGTGAGCCATGGCCGCTGAGCCTGCGTGTCCGGAGCCTGTGCTCCACAACGGGGGAGGCCACAACAGTGAGAGGCCCGCGTACCACTAAATAAATAAATAAATAAATAAAATTGACTTTGAATTTTGGGTCTCTTTGACAATGAGATTTTTCATTTCCTGGCCATCTGGTATCATCTTGAGGAAGATACCTTGGTTGGTTATCATCTTTTGCTCCATTTTGTTCAGTATTTGACAATCTTTGTTATCCCTGACAGACCTGTGATTTAGGTTCTACCCCAGAGCGCAGTGCAGAGGCAGCCAACTGAAAGACACCCAGACTTTCTGTGAAAGAGGCTTGTTTGTTTAACATAAAGCATCAGCCTGGGGGAACAGGCATCCACTTCAGCACACATTTGGGGGCCTGTGGAAATATCCTGCAGGGACAGAGGCTGGCAGATGCCGTGCCTGTGCTCTCCCTCACCCCCACAGAGATTTAAAAATTTATTACATTCAAAACTGGTGCTCCTGCCAATCTCTCAGCCTACTTCTCTTTTTGTTCTTGCAGACTTGCTTATTGGCATCACCACTTACCCATTCACCCAACTAGAAACCTCAGAGTTATCCTTGACCTCATTCCAACATCCATAAGTTCTTGAGTCCTATCTGCTCTGTTCTAAATAGTCCCCTCTTTATTCCTGCAGCTTTTCTGGGAGCCTTTTCACTTCTCACTAGTCCAGATTTTCTCAGCCTTGGCATTATTGAAATTTGAAGTGGGATAATTCTTTGTCGGGGCTTCTGTGCCTTGTAGGATGTTTAGCAACATCTCTGGCCTCTACCTGCTAGATACCAGTAGCACTAACCCATCCGCACTCCCACTAGTGTGAAACCAAAAAATGTCTCTTGACACTGCCAGACACTACGTGGGGAGTGGACTCACAGTGGTTGAGAACCGCTACACTGGACTATTGAGCTAGATGCCAAGTGAGTTCCCCCTTGCTTTTGTGTTGTCCTCTTCAGTGCTTCCAGAATGAGCATTCTAAAACACAAATTCCTTTTCACTTCTCTGCCTCAAATTCTTTTTTTTTTTTTTTTTTTTTTCTGTACGCTGGCCTCTCACTGTTGTGGCCTCTCCCGTTGCGGAGCACAGGCTCCGGATGTGCAGGTTCAGCGGCCATGGCTCACGGGCCCAGCCGCTCCGCCGCATGTGGGATTTTCCCGGACCGGGGCACGAACCCGTGTCTCCTGCATCAGCAGGCGGACTCTCAACCACTGCGCCACCAGGAAAGCCCTCTGCCTCAAATTCTTGAAAGATTCCCCATAAAAGCAGACTTTCAAGCAGGGCCTACAGATCCTTTTTGCTCTGGTCCCAAGCTCATCAGTCTTCCATCTTGCCACTCATTAAGGTATATTCCAAGTTCTAACCTAGCAAACCTTTTGCATCCCATGAATAATGTGGTTTTTCATACGTCCCTGTTTTGGGACCTGCTGGTCCCTGACTGGAATGCTTTACTCCTCCCTAGTCTGACTGCTCAGTACATTCTACCTTCTGTGGTGGAACCTTCTGGGTAGAGAGAGCTACTCCTCCCTCTAGGCTCCCATAGCACTTGTGTGTGCCCTTACTCAGTTTATGCAGCAAACATTTACTCTCTGCCTACCATTTGCTGGACACTCTCCAGGCAGTGGGGTCAAGGTGATGAACAGAACACTACCCATGCTTCCTGGGAGCTTATGTCCTAGTGGAGAAGATGCTCTTCACATATTCCATTGCCGTTTAATTGTTTATTAACATGTTGTCCCTCCCCAGCCAGAATTCTTACTCCCTTGAAAATATGGATACTATCTATCCCTCTCAGTCATCCCAACTCTCAGCAAAGTATCTGGCACATAGTAGGTACTTGCTGAATGTTTATTGAGTAAATGATCTGGTTGTATAAGTGCACAGCTACTTTTCTGTCTCTGCCACCAGCGTAAGGACCTGCTAATGAAACGTTAGCAGCCAGTGTACACCCCCTTGATCCTTTCCTGAGAGCGACCTGTGTGGCCTGCAGGAGATGGAGCAAGACAGAATGGAATGGGAGGGGCTTTTGCTGCGTTCTTGGTTTCCTTAGCCGTCACGCAAGAGTTGGCAGCTGGGTTTCTTGCCAGGATCATTGGACTCAGATGCTTAGCTTCCCTCAGTCAGTCGTTCATGTTCACAACTGGTGCTCAGCTCCACCTGCTGTGCACCACGTAGAAAGGGGCTCCCCTTGGCACCACACTTTCCTCCTTTGAACATTCCTGTTGCCATAAATAAGTGTGAAAGGATATGTTAGTATTTTATAGGTGCATATAAAGTATGTTGATTTATTTCAAATTCATTAAAATAATTAAAATGTCAAAGAAAAGTTCAAGCAGTATAAAAGTATAAATATAATACAGTCAAAGTCTATTCCTTTCCTCCCCTTTGGTGCACTTCCTGCGTAGTTCTGCAAGATGGAATTCCTAGAGGTGGAATTAATGGTCAAGGATGGACACATTTATGTTTTTGATAGGTGCCACCCAAGTGTCCTTCAGAATGTACATAGCATGTGACATTTTCAGGAGTGGGGTATAGGAGTGTCTGTTTGTCTAGACCTCACCAACATGTGAAATAGTCTGTCTTTAAAATTTGTGCCTATCCAATCAGTAAAAAAAAAAAAGATCTCTTTTGGATTAGCAGTTTCCTGATTGCTAATTGATCATCTTTTCATATGGCTATTTGTGTTTCTTCTTCTGTGAACCGCCTGTTCAGATTCTTTGCTCACGTTTGTAATGAACTTTTTTTTTTGATTTAATTACATTTAATCCATTTCCCCAGATTATAGAAAAGTAATATGTATTCATTGAATTAAGTGGAAAATACAGAAGAGTATAAAGAAACATGCCAGTATAATTCCACCACCCGCAGATCCCCACTGCTGACATTTTGTATCATAGGTGATTTCACATCATACATGAATTCCTCATCTAATGCTGATGCTGTTGTTATTGTTTGTAATATTGAGGAAAGCAATTCATTGTATATGGTGAAAAAATATCAGTGTCTGGTAAATGTAGTACTTTAAGAAGTAATAAGTAATTTTCCCATCTTAGAGGCAATCACCATGAACACCTTGTGTATCGTTTTAGAAACTGCAAGCACATACATATTTTATTTGTTCCTTTTTTCCACACAGTGGGATATACATGGTTACATACCTTCCTTTCTCTTCTTATACACAGCTTTTAAGCATATCTCTATATCAGCAGGTGAAGACATATCTTACACTTTCAGCGCCAGTGTAATATTTCATATATGTATGTACTGCAGTTTGTTTAACCAGTGTATTGCTTTTACAAGCAAAGCTTCAGTGAACATCTGTGTACACTCCTCTGTGCTCACACGGGCAAATAACTATATCCAGGAGGATGAATTCTAGAAGCAGAGTTGCTAAATCAAAGGGTTTGTATAATTAAAATTGGTATCTCTCGCCAAATATAGCACTTGTACTAGTTACACTCCCACAGTATTTTTGAGAAGATCCCAGTTTTCCCTTATCCTTGACAAGCAGTATACAGCTCAAAGGTTTTTTTTAAATTAAATTAAATTAATTTACTTATTTTTTTATTGGGGTATAGTTGTTTTACAATGTTGTGTAAGTTTCTGCTGTACAGTGAAGTGAAGTTCCCTGTGCTACACAGCAGATTCTCATTAGTTGTCTGTTTTATATGTATTAATGTAAATATATGTCAGTCCCAATCTCCCAATTCATCACACTCCCCCTTTCTCCCCTTGGTGTCCATACGTCTGTTTTCTACATCTGTTTCTCTATCTCTACCTTGCAGACTGGTTCATCTGTACCATTTTTCTAGATTCCACATATATGTGTTAATATATGATATTTGTTTTTCTCTTTCTGGCTTATTTCACTCTGTATGACAGTCTCTAGGTCCATCCACATCTCTACAAATGACCCAGTTTTGTTCCTTTTAATGGCTGAGTAATATTCCATTGTATATTTGTACCACATCTTTATCCATTCGCCTGTCACTGCACATTTAGGTTGCTTCCGTGATCTGGCTATTGTAAATAGTGCTGCAATGAACATTGGGGTGCATGTGTCTTTTTGAATTGTGGTTTTCTCTGTGTATATGCCCAGTAGTGGGATTGCTGGGTCATATGGTAATTCTATTTTTAGTTTTTTAAGGAACCTCCACACTGTTCTCCATAGTGGCTGTATCAATTTACATTCCCACCAACAGTGCAAGAGGCTTCCCTTTTCTCCACACCCTCTCCAGCATTTATTGTTTGTAGATTTTTTCATGATGGGCATTCTAACCTGTGTGAGGTGATGCCTCATTGTAATTTTGATTTGCATTTCTCTAATTATTAGTGATGTTGCAGCTCAAAGTTTTTGAACTTCGGTAATAATGATGTGTTTTACACATCAAATAGAAAATAAATTTGTACAAATAGATATAAATTTTATTTCTACAAATAGAAATAGATTTGTATTTCTTGAATTATTAATGAGATTGAGCATCTTTTTATGAATTTATAGTTCATTGATAATTATTTTCATGTGAACTTCTTGTTCATATGCATGGTTCATTTTTCTTTTAGAGTTGTTTTTTTCCTCATTGATTTCTAAGTACTACTTATACCTTAAGATATTCCTTTCTTGAATGTGTTGAAAATATTTTTCCTAGTTTGTCATTTTGTCTGTGACTTTTGTATGCTTCGTTTTTCCTTGCAGAAAGATTTTAATTTTTATGTAGATAAATGTTTTTTTCTGTTTTGGAGTTTTGAATTTTGTGTCTTGGTTAGGAATTCCCCTCTCAAAAATGATACAGAAAACATCCCACATTTTTTTTATGGTACTCTTATGGTTTCTTTTTTCTTTGTGAAAAAATTTTAAATACAGAAAAATTCAGAAAATATTAAACATCCATGAAACCGTCAATCCAGAATGAACAAACCATTTATGAAAATTTTAACTTACTGTTAAATCTTTGACCTATATGGTGTCGATTTTGATGTGAGGAGTGAGGTTGGGATCCAGCTTTATTTTTCCTTTTAGCCAGCGCGTTCTCCCAATGCCGTTTAGTAATTAATCCATCATTTTCCCATCCTTTGAAATACTGGCTTGGGGTTATTAACCCATTGTTGTAGATTGCAGATGTTGTCTGTCCATCTGTCTTTGCCTTTTAACTTTGGTTTTCACCCTGCAGCCGTCAAATTGGGTCCTTTTTGTACTTTCCATATGACATTGCGTTTAAAAGCCTGACGAACTTTGCTTTACAGATACCAAGTGTCTTGGTCCTTCATCAGCAGATGGTGACAGGGCTGAGTCTAGAAGCTCGGTGCTCTGACTCCCAGGTAGTGATATTTGGGCTGCATTGCTGACTTCAGTCTGAGAGCAGTAGCTTGGCACGAGGAATGGACCCAGTGGATCTGGAGCCTATGGGCCAGGAGCCTTTGGATTGAGAGGAGACAAGCGTCTTCAGGAGTGACCCTAGTTCTCACTCTCAGGGATTGCTTTTACCTCAGGCTGGAAGTGGCTCTCACAGAGACCCCCAGTGATTTCGGGAGCCATAGTAAACAGATGGGTATATCCTCATCTTCCGATTCTGTTCCCCCCTTCTCAGAGAACAACATGGAAGCCAAGTTCCTGGGAAATGCACCCTGTGGCCACTACAAGTTCAAGTTCCCCCAGGCAATGCGGACAGAGAGCAGCCTCGGGGCCAAAATATTCTTCTTCAAAGCACTGCTGCTAACTGGAGACTTTTTCGAGGCTGGGAAGAAGGGCCATCATGTGTGGGTCAGTAAGGAGGAGCTGGGTGACTATTTGAAACCAAAATACCTGGCCCAGGTTAGGAGGTTTCTCTTGGACCTCTGATGGACAGTGCTCAGACAGGCCCTCAGTTGGGCCTCAAGGACATTGGGTTGCCTCTTCTCTGCAGGGAAGATCAAGCAGCAAACTAAATTCTGAGAAATAAAGAAGTTTATCATTGTGTGGGTCTCTGTTGATTTGTTCTTTGAGGACTACTGGCTTCTTTCTGTCAAGAGAGAACTGTCTCTTAGGGTGCCTTTCCCTTTTTTTCCCATGCTCATAATTTAGTAGTATTGTATTACTTTGTAGTGAATCAGCTGGCTTCATGGACCCAGGAAGAAAGGACGGAAGGAAGTGAATCAACCTTCTAAAAGCCTTGAGTTCTCTGAAAGCTTCTAGGCCCCTGAAAAAAAAAACCTACTGCTATGTAGTTTCTTAGTCATTTTCTGTTTAGTATTTCTCTCCTTTTCTACTTGATATGAGAATGTATCAATCTAGCCTAGGAAATGATTCCTTCCTTGTTTGCTTTGCTTTGCTTTCCTTCCTTGTTTTCTTTGCTTTGCTTTCCCTTCCTTCCCTTCCCTTCCCTTTCCTTTCCCTTTCCCTTCCTCCCTCATCTCTCCCTTCCTATTTTCATTTATTCTTTTTTTTAAAGCATTTTATATTTAAACAGGATATAATCACTTCTTACATGTTTTGAAACAGTCATGTGAAATAAGCAGGGTCAGCCTGTTATCTCCCATTTTAGAAAAGTTGGGTGGGTGTCGTGGCCAGGTGTGATTAATTGAGAGTCTTACTGCAGGTCACTGATGGTGCAGGAGGAGACTGCTGATCTCTTGCCTCCAGGTTGGGGCTCTAGACCCCTCACCAGGTTGCTTGGGTCACTGCTGGGCCCGGTGCCTGGCACAATGGAGGGTACTCAGTGAGCATTTGCTAAAATGAGGGGAAGGGAGGGAGGGTCTCAGGCATGCTTCTTTCTGCCCAGAATAGTGGTTCCAGTAGCAAGACTGCAGTCCTGGATCCTATCAAACTTCCTGGTTTCCTCTCAGAAGGCCTTCTGGGTTAAACAGTCTGGCCTCTAGCAAATTAAATGCACACAAGAGGGAGTCCTTGGAACCTCTGATTTATAACCAGTTGGTCAGAAGCACAAGCGACCACTTGGACTTGTGGTTGACACCTGAGGGGGGAGAGGAGGAGTATGGTAGGATGGAACCCTTAACCTGTGGGAGCCGATGCTTTCTTCAGGTAGATAGTGTCAAAATTGAGTTGGATTGTAGGACATCTAGCTGGTGTCACAGAATTGCTTGGTGTGCAGTTGATACCAGAATCTTAATGGCCATTCATAAGATGGTCTGTTTTGTTGCAGGGTTGTTTCTTTAAAGGGAAATAGCATATATAAAATTGGTAAGTAGAGAAACGGTGTCAGGATAACCTGGAATTAGGTTGCTTCCTGTGAGGTCTTCCCCAGCCTTTAATATTTTGAAGAGATCAGGGAAAGGATAGAATACCTTAAGAGAAAAGCCGAAAATTGTGTAGAAGTGAATTTCTTTATTGCAAGTAGTGGCTAGTTTAGTAGCTTCAAGACTCACCACTAGCTTTTCCACTATGTTAGGCTGTCTGGGGAAACTGAGTGGAAAGGAAGACCACTCCCCACCCCCGCAGTCGTGCTTTGTTTTACAAAACTGATGAAGAAGGCCCTGTCCTGGATCACGTTTTTGATTTTGATGGAGCTAATCTGTGCTAGGACCTGCATCTCAAAGACCCTACATCTCAGGAAGAAAAGAACCCTAGGATTTCAGGCTGTAAGGGACCAGTGTACATGCCAGTGGAGGTTTAACTGTGTTAGCATCATATGGGGCTGGATTCTGTTTTGTTAGTGCCCTGGCTACAAAATTCTGTAGGTTTTGAGTGGTGTGCCCCAATCCCCTTTCCCCAGAAGCCCTGTTATTTGGGGAGTATGATTTTGCAGAATACAAGTGTTTTTTGGCATTATAGTAGAAATGACCGCATATGCTGAGTGCCAACCTTAATTGTCCATTGGCTGCCAAGCATAACCAAAAAACTTTCTAGTGTGTCCTTGGGGGAAAGATTGCCATGGAACAAAGTAAAAGGTGATGATCTCTGTATTTTAAGGGATGTCCTTAAAACAGAGGAGGAAGGAATATTGTATGTGATGTGGGTGTTAGGAGTTGCAATTTGAGGTGTGTTTGTGTACTCTTAAGAAGAGAAATGCTGCTGCTGCTCTGTGTGTGTGTGTGTGTGTGTGTGTGTGTGTGTGTGTGTGTGTGTGTGTGTGTGTGTGTGTAACCTGAAAAACAGACCACCTCACTAGAAGTCTCCTCCCGAAGTTTAGCACCTCACCTGGTCATGTTCTTCCCCAATGATTTCCAGTCACTTGTTTTTCCCCTTTGCGGGGACTATGGAGAAAATATCACTTTTATAAACTTGTTTTCCTGATAATGTATCCTCAAGAGTCACCTCCTGCTGGGCCGTTTCTGCACCTTGAACATGTCTCTACACGTAGCACTTGATAGGACAATGGTCTGGCTCCCACACCTAACTGAACTTCCAAATCCTGGGTCAGGGCCTGCCTCACAGCCATACTAAGACATATTCAAGTGAATCAGCTTCTTTCCCTGTGAGCGCCGAACTTGGAAATCAGAAAACCTGGGTTTGAATTTGTTTTATGACCTTAGGCAAATTGCACCTACTGTCACTATTTACAACAGTGGAATGACCCCTGAGTGCCAGGTACTGGGCTGGAGCCTGTACCTACAATGTACATTTCTATTTAAAACAGCAGGGCAAGCATTGTTATTCCTATTTTATAGATGAGAAAATAAGCTCAAAGAGGTTAAACTTGCTTAAGGTTACTCTCTAGTAATTTGAACCCAGATCTGTGTACAAAACTAGCTCTTAACCTTTCTTAATTTTTGTCATCTGTAAGATGAAGATGATACTGTTTCTCAGGTAATGTGATAATTTATGTAAGAGTACTTAGCACCATGCATGGCTTATTATAAACACTCAGTAAATGTTTCCCTCCTTCCGATATATTTAGGCTGCTAAATTCTCCGGAGTTCAGCTGTATCATCTTTAGCTTTTGCAACTCCCATTCTCACCTTTTCCAGGTTATGCATGTGACAGCCAAGCATTTCTGACCCATTTGGAGAGGAACATGGGTAATTTGGACATTGATGGATTCCATCAGCCCATCTCAGAGTGAGTGGATGGCAGGTCAGTCCCATAACCACATCCATCTGGCTGGGCATGATTTCCACCCTGGGCCAGGAAATCCAGAGCTACTGTTAGGCACAGGCTTGGGGGCACTAAAACCAGAATGGACTGGCTGACCCATTCCGTTACCCCAGCAGGGGGAAAAGGAGCACAGTGGAAGGGTCAGCAACCCAATTATTAAGAGCTCACAGGTCGCTAAGCTGCAAGCACACGCAGCAAGTTAAAGCCTGTTTGCCTGGAATCTTCGGGCAGCCTCGGCTCCCCGCCCTTCTCTGCTTTATTTCCTAGAAGCCTGGATTATAGCCAGTCACTTCAGGCCATCAGTCACTTCCCTCCTGCCTTGGAATGTCAGTGCTTAAACCACAGGACATGAAGGAGGAAACTGTTCTTGTCCTTGCTTCCAGAAGTATCTAGAATATGTGCCTCTGTAAAGACTCAGGGATGGGTCCAGACAGTGAGTCACTGCTGCAGCTGAGGGGCTGTGGCACTGGGAGGGGAGGCCATTAGTCGCCCACAGCAAGGAACACACACAGCCTCTCTCTCTCTCTCTCTCTCTCTCTCTCTCTCTCTCTCTCTCTTTCTCTTTTTTTCTCTCTCTCATTCTCTCTCCTCTCCCCTGCCCCAAGCCATCCTCAAATGTGCCAGGGGAGCCAGCAACATGTTTTGTTCAGAGGATTTGGCAGTACGGGCACACCATTGGTCATTGAAAAAATCAGATACCCAGGCCTCAGGTAGCTGCTGAGTGGCTGAAGAAGAGATGGAGATGGGGGCGGGAAAAGAGCCCCAGGTTCTCTTTGGGCCCAGGAGGGAGAAAATGGCCCTAATACAGTTACATGAGGATCATTGAGAGTAGGGCTCTTTGAGGATGACAGGACTGGTAGTTAAAGTTGAGAACACCCCGGGACTAAGGGCCTTGGGAGGACAGGTAAGGAAGCCTTGGGGTGGCAGAGCTGAGAAGAGGGGAGGGGACGCGGAGGGGGTGAGGCGGGGCTTCAGGACGGGTAGGATGGTCTCTTATGCATGGACACCATGAGGTGGCAGGATTTGCCTGACTACCACTTTGTCCCCTGCAGCCTCACCAGGCCTGGCCTTAGGCCGTTGCCCTGGAGAAGCTTCTTTTCCCAGGCTCCGCAGAGCCTTTGGTGCCTGGTCCTCTGGGGTGAGACATGCACTGGCCAGGACAGATGCCGGGGGTGTTCGCATACTCTGCTTCTCTTGATTCTTGTGTTAGCCCTGTGTGGCAGCTTTTACTTTGGCCGTGTTTTGATCAGCAGACAAGCTTGGGGAGGTGAGGGGACTCTGTGAAGGTCCCATAGCCAGCGTGCAGTGGAGCCAGGATTTGAACCCAGAGCTGTGTGATTCTAAAGCCACCACTGCCCCGTGCTACCTGGACGATTACCTTTGTGTCAGAATTCCCACACCTGTTATCAAGGGGCAACCTATTGCAGGCCCATGGACCCCTGGAAAGGCCTGAACGGGGGCAATTTGGGAGAACATGAAGAGGATTTGGAGTGGAGAACAATTGAGACTAAAGAGATTGAAGATGTTGAACTTGGAGAAGAGAAGGATGAGAGTCATGGTCTTCAAGTGTATTTTACTTATACAGGGCACTAAGCTTGAAATGCAGCACGTGGAATTTTGGGAAATTACAACATGGGAAGAATTCCTTGACATTTAAGATTATTAAACATTAAAGTGAGTTCCTGAGACATTCCAGTCACCATTCAACAAATGTTTGTGGAGGAGGTGCTTTGATTGCCAAGCGCTGGGGATAAAATGGTGATCGAAGTTCTCCCTGCCGATGTCCTCCTGACAGTTTAGTGCTGAGGATGGGGGCAGGGGACAGACTCGTTGACCAGCAGATAGAGCTGTGCCATGGGAGGACATGTGCTGTGCGCCTAGCGCGGTCAGTCGGGGGCTCAGAGAACACCTTCCGGACAGACAAGTCTAGGACAGACAAGTCTAAGCCGAGACCAGAAGGATGAGAAGGAGTGAGCCGGGGAGGAGGGAGCGCCTGCCCGAAGAGCTCTGAAAGAAGTTCTGTGGGGCTGGAGTGTGGCACATGTGGGAGTTACTTTACAGTGTTTTACATTCTTAACTGTCCAGTACAGCTCAAGAGTTGTTTTGTCCAAAGGCAAATGAGTCCCATGATCTCTTATTACAGTGGAGCCATATCTTACCTGGGGGCTGAATTCTAAAGTCAGTGCATAGGGAATTCCCTGGCAGTCCAGTGGTTAGGACTCAGTGCTTTCATTGCTGTGGCCCCAGGTTCAATCCCTGGTCAGGGAACTAAGATCTCGCAAGCTGCAAGGCGCGGCCAGCGAAACAAAACAACAAAGTCAGTGCATAAATCACAAATCATGTACAGTTAAAGCTACAATTGAACTGTCCTTAGAAAGGTGTCACATATATGACTGACACAGGTCTGTTGGGGGAATCCAACATGGCCAGTGTTTCACCCAGCGATGCAACCAATCATGGTTTATTTGGTTGAGCACAAGATTAACCAGTTGGCTTGTGTTTAGGGGCTATATTGTTTAAGATACTACGGTTTCCGTACCTGTCACTGAGGAGCAATTGATTGCAGATCTATGTCCTCCCTGGGAAAGGCCCGTATTGCGGCAATTTGGGAGAATATGAAGGAGATTCAGAATCACACTCAGCATTATGAGATGCTCACACAAAGATAGGCATTCGGGACACAGTGGAGTTGCCTCACCCATCTCAGGCTCGTTCCAGAGCAGGAGCCCTGGGAGCAGTAAGCTCATCAATAGTGGATGGAAATGCCTGCAGTATTGGCAGATTATTGGTCTCCCCTTTAAAAGTCACAGTATAATAGTTTGTGTTCTTAAGAGTATGATGTGATTCTATGGATTCATTTGGTTCCCAGTTGTTTCTGTAGCTCCCAGTACACTCCCATTGGCAGGAGCTAATTATCAAACAATGAAGCTTATACCCAAATAACCAATATACCCAAAGGAGGCTTGGCCTCAAAGGTGACAAATTAACATTCTTTTAAGGTGAGAGATTTGCATTTTAGGAAAGTTCTAAGTCAAGCCAGTGATGAGAGTGATTAAGTGATTAAAATTGGGTAAGTCTAGCCTCAGCCAATAAGAATAAGTGATGATTGTAGTAGTGAGTGTAGATTTTATGTATGGCATACAAACCAACTGAAGGCAGGTCCCGAAACTTCATTGCACTGTGGCTGCGTCAATAAAATAAGAATTTAACTTTTTTTCTTTTCTTTTTTTTAGATAATTTTATTTTTTAAGATGACTGCTTTGAAGCAGGTGACACTCATTTGGATGGAAAAGTATGTTTGCTAAAGAAGTACATTTCTTTTAGTCACACCTCATATACAGCCTTCTCCGAACATCATCCTCATAGCCATTTTGTGTCCGTAGGCGGGAATGAAAAGTTTTGATTACATATCTGTCCCCAATGAAGACACATGGCCCCATCTTCTCCCATGTCCATAGAGAACATCTCTGTACACTTCCGTTCTCCTAACCCACTTCTCACCAGTCTCTCACACACACCCTTACACATCACCTCACACACCTGTGAACATTCACATCACACAGCTTTGAGCATGCACAGCACACATCCACCTCCTTGAACATTCACAGCATACACACACACCCCCCCAAGAGCTTTAAATATTTTCATCACATATACACATACCCTTGAATGTTCACATCACACACAAACCCTTGGATGCTTGCTCCCATCACACTCTTATACAAACCCCTGAAATCCATATGATACATATGTACCCTAGAACAGTCACACCGAAACACACACTGCACATTCTGCAAGCACATGCCTTTGAAACTGATAGCAGAATACACATGCAAATTCTTGCACGTTCACATCACACACAGACTCTTGAAGATTCACCTCACGTGCTGTTCGCTGTGCAGGTCATTTGCCTGTTGCTCTCAGATTTATCCCCTGCCCTTCCCCTGCTCTGCAATATGTGTGTGTGTGTGTGTGTGTGTGTGTGTGTGTGTCTGTGTGTGTGTGTCTGTGTGTTGAGGGGGGTGCTGACCCCTGAAAATTACATTTTCCAAGCTTTCTTGCCACTGGATTCCAGTTGGGTTTGGCCAATAAGAGTTACCAGTGAGAGGTGGGAAGGTGAAGGGAGAAGCCAGGTATTTCTCCTCCTTCTTTGCTTGGGTGGCCTTCCCAGCATCCCTCTGTGGTCCCATCTCCCGTTAGCAGACTTATTCATGATTCCAGTTCCTTCAGGATGGCAAGGGGCCAGGCAGCACCACCTCTTTGCTCTGTCCCTCCAGCTCTAGGGGTGGTGGTGGCTTCTACTCTTGCTAATCTCTGCGTTGCTTCATCATCCTCTGTTTTTGTTTTCCATACTTTCCAACACTTCTGTAACTGGTTTTCTGTATTAAATTCCCTCTTCTGTACTACCTGGAATGGGTGACTTTTCCCTAACTGGACCCTGACTTCTGCTTCTCTAACACCCACCCTTTAAAATATTCTCATCCCTGACCGATACTTTCCTCCAACTGTGCTGAGGTCTTTGTTGGATGGAATCCTGGTACAGAGTAGGTGTTCAGTATTTGTTGAATGCATGAGTACAGTGCCTCCTTCCCTGTTCCAGGATTTTTCTGGGACAGAGCTTTCTGGACCCCGGGACTAGATGGCTCAGGGGCACATTCAACCCTTTCTAGATGGACCACAAATGATGACAGTGAGCGCAGCCTTATGAGGGTCCAGGCCATCTCAGACGGAGCCCATTTGGAGAGCGGAGGGTAAATGGCGTTCAGCTGAGCCATGGGAGCTTTTGTGGAGCCTCACGATTTTGCATCACGGGGCCAGACATGGTTTCAGAAGCAAGGAGACTCTCAATGCCTGAGATAAATAGGGAAGAATGGGAGTGTCTATCCCTCACCACTTGGGTGCACCTGTGGCCTGAGCAATGCCCCCAAATCTAAATTCCTAGTTGTGAAACTGACTTGAGCAAGCTGTTCCTTATCTCAGCATTCTTGCTTATAGAATCATGAGGGATCATGACCCATCACTTATTCATGTTTATAAAATGTCTAAGGAACTATCTGGTCTTGAACAAGTAATATGACCCCATGTGGGCCTCGGTTTTCTCATCTGCAGCCTTAGGAAGTTGGCTTCTCAATGCCGGTGGGCGTTGCCTTGGGTTGGTAATAGGTGGTCAGGGTGGGTCCCAAGCAGTACATAAGTTGTCCACAGGGTGGCGCCACACACAAAGACATACACAGCCCCAGACACTCCAGGCCAAAAGCTGTGCGGCCCACGGAGTCAGAAAGCCCACGTTCCTCTTCCCCCGAGCCTCCCTGCATGCCAGTGCCTCTGAGTGGCCCTCTGCCTGTTACAAACTGAGTTAAAGCATTGGAGATCACTGCAAATATGAAAGATAGGGTGAGGCAGAAGTCACCAAGTCATTAACACATTAGAATTACTATAGCTCATAGGATTAAACAGAAGCATGAAGAGGGTGTGGGCACTCAGGACAGGTAAAATTTGAAAGGGAAGACAGAGCCAGGAGAGGAAAAGTAGTAACACCAACATCCAAGCACCAAGCATTTTCACACGTATTTGACTCAATTTAATGTAGCTTTACTTCGAGCTGACTGATATGCTATATTCTCCCTGTAGTCCAGTGTCCTAAATTTATGTGATTTTTATAGTGTGCTCGAGGAAAGCAGGGTTGTGTAGGTATCCCTAATTGACAGGTGCATGGAACCAGGAGCTGGGGAAGTGGAGTGGCATGGCCCTTGCCACACACCTAGTAAGCGGCAGAGCTGGGACTTAGACCAGGGTCCTCATGAGCCATGAAGGATACCCCTGGGTACTGGAAACAGTCAGTAGGGTGGGCACCCACCTCAGGGTGGTTTGGGTGATTCTGTCAGCTGCGACAGGGAGACAGTGCTGGCCAGGTCACACATGGCAGCAGTTGAAGTGGGTGAGCTCCTCAAATCACCTGTGCTTCTACTTCCTCTCTTTACATTTGGGGCAACGAGGCCTAGAGATGGAGGGTCTCTTATCTCAGGCCTTATACAGAGCTGGAGGCAAAGGCAGGAGACCCAGGGAGTCCTGACTCCCACCCCCAGGCTTTTGCCCAGATGTCCTGTGCAGGCTGCCTGGCTCCAGTGTGAGAGCTGGTATCTTCTGGAAGCCTCAGGAACTCCCCTCCAGCTCACAAACGCCAGGCTCTGAGGAGCCAGCATGGCCCTGGGGAGAGCCTCTCCTCGGGCCCCTGGCAAGACTCCTTGGTTCTCATAACCCCCACCCAGTAGAGCAGGGATTACTCAGCATACCAGGGTCTGTGGAGGTAGGGAGAGCTGGGCTCTTCGCACAACTTTCCCTGGGATTACAGGATAATGCATGTGAAGGAACATTCGCTCATCCGAGTTATGGGTTATGTGGAAATCAAATTGTAGTAATCTCCCCTGCCATCTGGTCTTGGCACTGCTAGCCAGGACCTCCCAGAGGTCTTCTCAGACCCCTGAGCAGGGCTGGGGCCAGGGCTAGATATGCTTGTTGTGCCTGGGGCCAGGCCAGGATTTTTCAAGGGTCCTGGAAGGGTTTCTACCCCCAGTACAAGAGAGAGGAAGGCAGGGCAGGGCAGCTGTAGTTCAAGCAGGGATGTGTAAACCCATTCATTACCAATGCTACTACACATGGATGGTCCACCTGCTCTTGTAATGAAAACTCAAACTTGTATTTTACAAGGTCTCATTAGGCACATTTCTGGGGTTGGGATGGTGGGAGGAGAATTTTTCTCAAGATTAGATGCAAAGATCTCCCATCCTCCATAAGAAGTCTAGCCTAAGAGGTAGAGTGTGCTTTTGAAGCCCAAGCCTTTCCTGCCTCCAAAGAATGGGAAGTCAGGTTTTCTGTAGCTAGTAATTTGGGCTCTGCTTTCATGGTTGACAGAAAGCCCATAGCCCACTGAAACGTTTGAGGGAGGAAGACAAGAGGCAGGGCAGTGGCATGTAGGGGAGAAGCATGTGGACTCTGGCTCCAAATGGCCAAGTTTGAACTCAGCTCTGCCCCCTGGTAGCTGTGTGATCTTGGGCAAGTCATTTGACCTCTCTGTGCCTCATCTGAAAAATGGGAATACACATGGAACATACCTTGTGGGGTAGCTGTGAGGATCAAATGAGTGTGTATATTAAAGCACTTAGAAGATTGCCTGGCACCAGGGTCCCAAGTCCAGAGACTGTCCTGTATGTGGGGTTGTGGCTGATATGTAGTTGGTGCCAGTGGTGAACAGGTTCTTGGAGGTGGTGCGCAATGGGGAGAGAGTGCTGTTTTGTAGCATTTGCCAATTTCCATGGTGTTAATACTCCCACCATGGCTGGTTTTGAGCCACTACTGTGGTGCCATTAAATGAGGGATAGGGAAGAGGTGCTCATAGTTGGCTCTCAGGAGTTGGTGTGATCTGGTTCCAGCACAGTTCTGGTCCAGTACTACTGGTGTGATAAGGCTGCTTAATAAATATTAAAATTTTTCATACTGGTTGGTAAATAGCCACTGCCTCAAGAGTTCTACTGTTCTGTTGACCCTGGCCCTCCCCTCATGATCCTCCCAGAGCTCCCCCTGGTCCATTAACTAAAAGTTGTGAGGACCCTGCTCCTGTGATTTGGCCAGTATCAGTTCTGATGGGTCAAGGATGTGTCAGACCAGTAGATAAATTATTTGGGTATCACAGGTCTATAGACTAGAAGTGTCAGGCCAGTAAGCTGAGTGACCATGGCTTGTGGGCATGATGCCTGGCCCACCACTGTTGGCTACCTTGGGAGGCCCCATCCCCAGAGTGTTCCCCAGCACAGCCATAAGACAAAGATGGAGCCCTGCATCTATCTGGAGGTTGAACAGGGGCAATAGTGTACATCTCTGTTAATGTAGAGTTTGCACATGATTTGCTTCAATGATTTCAAAAATGTAATCAATATGACCTGCTTCGCCAGCTTGGAATGCAAATACCATCACATTTCTTTTATTCCTTCAGTTGATTGCTTGAACAATCTTTATTATTCAGAAGATCAGGGTCTCTCTTTTGAGGCTTCCTGCCCCTTGAATCGTTGGCTAAGTATGAAGGAGAAGACCTACTTCCAAATACCAGGCAGAAAGACAACTAGAGTCTGACTAGTCCACTCCCTGGCTCTCTTGGTGGGTGGCTGCTGTGGTGCCCCCACTCAGGACTCCCAGCTTGACCCATGTACCAAGGTGGTTGGATCTGGTTGGAGCCAGGCAGGTAGCAGAAATGAGTGTGATGAGTTGTAGGTGACAATAGAGAGTGGTGGCATCTGTGGTGAAGTGGCACGTGCAATCCCCCAGCCAAATATGGCCAAATGTGGGCCCTGTGTTGCCAGATTTTCTCATTTTTTCAAAAGAAAGAGGATATAGGGCTTCCCTGGTGGCGCAGTGGTTGAGGGTCCGCCTGCCAATGCAGGAGACGCGGGTTCGTGCCCCGGTCCGGGAAGATCCCACATGCCGTGGAGCGGCTGGGCCCGTGAGCCACGGCCGCTGAGCCAAAAAAAAAAAAAAAAAAAAAAAAAAAAGAGGATATATGTGGGGTTTTATTTTTGAGGCATAATTTAAATACAATAAAATATATAAATCCTAATGACTTTTTACATATGTATACATTTTACATATGTAACCACCATCCATATAAAGATACGGAACATTTCCATCTCTTAGAAAGTTCCGTTGTGCTTCTTTCTAAGTCAATAGCTACCCCTCCCTCCCTAAAGGTAACCACTGACCTCTATATCCATAAGTGAGCTATGTCTGATCTTAAACTTCTTATGATTAACATCTTACAGTATGTATTCTTTTGAGTCTGGCTTCTTTTGTTCAGTACAGTACTCTTGAGATTTTCCATCTAGCATGTTATCAGTAGTTCATTCCTTTTTATTGCTGAGTACTACCAAATACCACAGTTTGTTTACCCATGCTCCCTTTGAGGATATTTGGATTGTTTTCACTTCTTGGCTATTGTGAGTACAGGTGTTATGAGCCTTCATGTGTAAGTCTTTTTTCCTGGACATATGCACTCATTTATCTTGGGCATATATATATAGTATATATACTATATACTATATACTAACATTGGAGTAATATTGCTGGGCCATGGTATAAGTCTTTGAAACTTTATTAGACATGGACAGTTTTCCATAGAGGTTATGTCAGTTTACATTCTCACCAGCAATGTGTGAGAGTTCTAGTGCCTCTATATCCTCACCAGCACTTTCAACCATTCTAGTGGGTGTGTAGTGGTATCTCATGTGGTTTCAATTTGTATATCCCAATGAATAATGATACTGAGCACCTTTACATATATCTATTGCCCATTCAATATTTTCTTTCGTGGTGTTCCTTTTCAATTCCTTGCCCTCTTTAAAAAATTGGGGTGCCTTATTTATGTAATACATATGATATATATATATAATACATATAATATATATATACATATATATATTCTCTATTCTTTATGTATTCTGAACACAAGTCCTTTATCAGATATGTGTGCTGTGAATATTTTCTCCCAGTCTGTGGCTTGCCTGTTCACTTTCTTGGTGGTGCTGTTGTTTTTTTCCTTAAATGTTTGGTAGAATCCATCAGTGAAGCCATCTGGGTCTGAAGTTTAATTTATATAAGGTTTTTAACTACAGATTAAATTAACAAAAATAGTATTTCCTTTTTCTTCTTGTTTCAGTTTCAGTGGTGTTTTCAAGGGATATTTTTCATTTCCTCTAAGTTGTTTATTAACATAAAGTACTTCATAATATCCCCTATTGTCTTTTTAATGTCTATATGATCTATAATAATGTTCTCCTTCTTAGTCTTAATATTAGTATTATGTCTAATCTCCTTTGTCTTGATTATTCTTACTAGACATTAGCCAATTTTATTAATCTTAAATAACACAATTTTCACTTTTTAGATTTCTCTGTTACTTTTATCTATTTCATTGAATTTTTTGCTCTTATATTTTAATTTTCTTTCTTCTACTTTGGGTTAAATTTGTTCTTTTTTTAGCTTCTTGAGGTAGAATCTTTGGCCATTGATTTTATACCTTAATTCTTTTCTAATAGTACCATCTATAAATTTATAAATTTATAATTTATAATACCCTCTATACATTTATAAATTTATAATTTATAAATTTCCCTCTAAGCATTGCTTTAGCTGCATCCCACAGATTTTACTATGCTCTTTGTTCACTTCAAAATATTTTCTCATTTCCTTGGGATTTCTTCCTTGATGCTTGGAGTTATTATTATTTTTTTAAGGGTGCTACTTAATTCCTACATATTTAGAGACTTTTAGATTTTGTTTTGTTGATGATTTCTATTTTAATCCATTGTGGTCAGAGAACATACTCTATATGATTTTAACCCTTTGAGATTTATCAAGACTTGCTTTATGTCTCAGCATATGGATTATTTTGGGGACTGTTCCAAGTAGATTTAACAAAAGTTATATTCTGCAGTAGTTGAATATTGTTTTCTATGAATATTAGTTAAATCTAGGTGATTGATAATGTTGTTCAGATCTTCTGTATACCTCTTGATTTTTTGACTAATTGTTCTATTAATTAAAAATATTTGGGGCTTCCCTGGTGGCTCAGTGGTTGAGAGTCCGCCTGCCGATGCAGGGGACATGGGTTCATGCCCCGGCCCGGGAAGATCCCACATGCCACAGAGCAGCTGGGCCCGTGAGCCATGGCCGCTGAGCCTGCGCGTCCGGAGCCTGTGCTCCACAACGGGAGAGGCCACAACAGTGAGAGGCCCGCGTACCGCAAATAAAAAATAAAATTCATCTATGGTTGTAGATTTGTTTGTTTCTCCCTTTAGTTATGTTTTTGCTTCATGTATTTTGAAGCTCTGTTATTAGGTGTATATGCATTTATGATTGTTGGGTCTTCCTGATGAACTGACTAATCATTATAACATGTTCCCTTTATTTCTAGTAATATTCCTTGTCTAGCAATGTATTTGTCTGATATAAATATAGCTAAACCAACTTTTACATCAACTTTCTTCTGATTAACATTTATATGGTATATCTTTTTTCACCCTTTACTTTCAAACCATGTCTTTATATTTGAAGTGTCTCTTGAAAATAGCATAATTTGAGCTCAGTTCTTTATCCAGACAATCTTTTATTTTTTTTAAATTGAAGTGTCTGGTGTATTTATATTTAGTATAATTATGGCTGGCTTTAAGTTTGCCCTTTTACTCTGTATCCAGTCTCAATCCCTATCTTATATATTTGTTTCTTATTTTCAGCCTTGTTTTGAATTAATCAAGTATTTTAAATTATTCCTGTTTATTCCTCTGTTGGCTTTTAAACTGTACTTTCTTATATTATTTTAAATGTCTATTACAGAAATTATAATATGTATGCTTAATTTTTTCACTTTTAACAAATTGTGTAATTAGTACATTTAATAATGTAAGAATCTTAGAAAGTATGATCTCTTTTACTTCCTCTCCCACCATTTGTGTTATTTTTTCAGATAAACATACACCAATATTTACCCTTTCCTTTTTTTTTTTTTTTTTTTTTTTGTGGTACGCGGGCCTCTCACTGCTGTGGCCTCGCCCGCTGCGGAGCACAGGCTCCGGACGTGCAGGCTCAGCGGCCCAGCCGCTCCACTGCATGTGGGATCTTCCCGGACTGGGGCACGAACCCGTGACCCCTGCATCGGCAGGCGGACTCTCAACCACTGCGCCACCAGGGAAGCCCTCCTTTTACTCTTCATTCCTTCCTGAAGATCTGGATCTCCATCTGTTCCTCAGCCAGAAGAACTTCTTATAGTATTTCTTTTTTGTTGTTGTTTTTTTGGCGGTACGCAGGCCTCTCACTGTTGTGGCCTCTCCCGTTGTGGAGCACAGGCTCCGGACGCGCAGGCTCAGCGGCCATGGCTCACGGGCCCAGCCGCTCCGTGACATGTGGGATCTTCCCGGACCAGGGCACGAACCCATGTCCTCTGCATCGGCAGGCGGACTCTCAACCACTGTGCCACCAGGTAAGCCCTGCTTTCATTTTTTAATAATGTTTTCACAGCATATAAAATTGTAGGTTGTCTATTTTTTCTTGCAGCACCTAAACAATGTCATCTGGGGCTTCCCTGGTGGCGCAGTGGTTGAGAATCCGCCTGCCGATGCAGGGTACACGGGTTCGTGCCCTGGTCTGGCACCAGTTTTTTTTCCTCTTTGTGCTTCAGTTTTGTTATTTTCTTGTTGATCTTTTTTTTTTTTCATTTACTGGTCCTTTCTTCTGCTTTATTCAGTCCATTATTGAGTTACTTCTTTATTTCAGATATTTTTTAGGTCTGAAATTTCCATTTGATTCTTCTTTAGAGTTTCTGTCTCTGATGAAATTCTCCATCATTTTACCCATCATGTTTATACTTTCTAGTAATTTCTTAAAATATTTATAATTGTCATTTCAAAGTTCTTGTCTGTTAATTCATTATCTAGGTTATCTGTAGGTCTGCTTCTATTGACCATTTTTTTCTTGATTAGAGTTGTCATCCTTCTTTGCATTTGTTGTCATTTTGGATCCAAAGCTAGATGTTTTGTAGAAAAGAACAGCAGAAACTGAAGTAGGTCATATTTATCCCCAGAAAGGTGATGTCCTTTTGTCTCTCAGCAGTAAAAGAGTGGTTTCATCGTCATTGGTTTCAAATGTCTTGAGGATGGGATCAGGCCTCTTCTCTGGGATCTAAATATTAAATGATTTTAATATCTCTCTCTGATTTCCTTTCCTGCTGTCACATTTTCATTCTATGGGAGACTTCTTGCTCTCTTTCCAACCCAAGTCCACATGCTGCTGCACAGTTGATAAACATCCTGTGGGGGAGGATTGGCGGGTAGTGACTGCCATCTCTACCTGAGGGCTCAGTCAGAACCCAATTCATTATGCCAGCCCTTATGGTCATTATGAGTTAATCTGGTTTCCTTTTAGTTCAGCAAAATACCCCTATCTATTACGAGTTTGCTTCTCTGCCTGCCTATGTTCCCAAGAATTAAAACAGCCACTGGTCTCTATTCATTTATGAAAGGCTTGTCTCTGTCTAAAATTTAGTTCATTTAGATCTCTCTCCATCCTTAACTCTTTATTGGGTTTACAAAATATGATTTCATGGTTTATCTGATGTTTTCTCACTGTTATGGTAAGAGTGACTGTCTGTTATGACCTGCTCTATTAATTGGAAACCCAGATGATTGTTCTTTTAGTGTGAAATCATCTCATTTTCAGAGGAGCAAAAAATTCCAATATTTAAAAAATGTTATGTAGGATGAAGGAAATGCTTTTGCGGGCTAGATTGCTTTAGGCCATAGGCCATATGTTTGCATCTCCTGATCTAAAATAATTCACCCTCCAAAATTTACAAGCAGCTCATGCAGCTCAATATCAAAAAAACAAACAACCCAATCCAAAAATGGGCAGAAGACCTAAATAGGCATTTCTCCAAAGAAGATATACAGATTGCCAACAAACCCATGAAAGAATGCTCAACATCACTAATCATTAGAGAAATGCAAATCAAAACTACAATGAGGTATCACCTCACACCGGTCAGAATGGCCATCATCAAAAAATCTACAAACAGGGGCTTCCCTGGTGGCACAGTGGTTGAGAGTCTGCCTGTCGATGCAGGGGACACGGGTTCGTGCCCCGGTCCGGGAGGATCCCACATGCCGCAGAGTGGCTGGGCCTGTGAGCCATGGCCGCTGAGCCTGTGTGTCCGGAGCCTGTGCTCCGCAGTGGGAGAGGCCCGCATACCGCAAAAAAAACCCAGCAAAAACCTACAAACAATAAATGCTGGAGAGGGTGTGGAGAAAAGGGAACCCTCTTGCACTGTTGGTGGGAATGTAAACTGATACAGCCACTATGGAGAGCAGTATGGAGGTTCCTTAAAAAAACTAAAAATAGAACTACCATATGACCCAGCAATCCCACTACTGGGCATATACCCTGAGAAAACCATAATTCAAGAAGAGTCATGTACCAAAATGTTCATTGCAGCTTTATTTATGATAGCCAGGACATGGAAGCAACCTAAGTGTCCATCGACAGATGAATGGATAAAGAAGATGTGGCACATATATACAATGGAATATTACTCAGCCATAAAAAAGAAACAAAATTGAGTTATTTGTAGTGAGGTGGATGAACCTAGAGTCTGTCCTACAGAGTGAAGTAAGTCAGAAAGAGAAAAACATACTGTATGCTAACACATATATACGGAATCTAAAAAAAAATGGTCATGAAGAACTTAGGGTCAAGATGGGAATAAAGACACAGACCTACTAGAGAATGGACTTGAAGATATGGGGAGGGGGAAGGGTAAGCTGGGACAAAGTGAGAGAGTGGCATGGAAATACATACACTACCAGACGTAAAATAAATAGCTAGTGGGAAGCAGCCGCATAGCACAGGGAGATCAGCTCGGTGCTTTTTGACCACCTATAGGGGTGGGATAGGGAGGGTGGGAGGGAGGGAGATGCAAGAGGGAAGAGATATGGGGACATATGTATATGTATGAATGATTCACTTTGTTATAAAGCAGAAACTAACACCATTGTAAAGCAATTATACTCCAATAAAGATGTTTAAAAAATAAATAAATGAAATAATTCACCATTACTGATGAGATAACTGTGAATTATTGTAGTATCTTACTACTCTCAAAAATGGTTTGAGATTTTTGTTAAAATCTGCCTGTACTTAGAGAGTCTATCATGCTTATGTTCTTCACATATTTCAGAAGTGTTATGATAGGGAAAATGTTAAGAATCTGCTTGTTAAAGCCATTTGTACCCATGGTCAACAGTCTTTCAACCACTTAAGTCCTTGGATCACAGCAAGCCCTACCTTGAATGCAAATAGGATGGGATCTCTTTGTGGGGGGAAGAGAAAGAACTGACATTGCTAGGGTTTTTTTTTTTTTTTTTTTTTTTTTTGTGTGTGTGTGTGTGTGTGTACGTGCGCAGCGTTGCAGGGTGGGGAGCACTTAGGGAAAATAATTAGCTGCATAGGGCTAACTGGTAGTCCAAATTGTCAAGTCCAGTATAGTGTATAATCTTAAAGACCTGGACAGAATGCAAGGCTGCTCTTTTAAGTCCAGTGAGAGCCTGAGGCATGGATCAGGAATTCTGTCAGAAGGATCCAAAAGATAGAGAACAGCCTCAGGGGCAGAGGCCAGGAAATGAGCCATATCCAGTGTAACACACTTCATTTCAGCAGATCTCATTGTGATATTAATAAAATCATATATATATATATTTTATCTATCTCATTGTGAAAAGTTAACCTGACTCTTCACAAATATAACCCTTAATGAGCTCTATGATAAAACTCTTGACAGAGCATATCCTTCTCCAGTATTTGAAGTTCTGCCAAAAGTTTTTACCTGGGGGCTTATAGGTAGGTGATCACTGAAAAATCAGTAACCTGTTCTTTTGAATATGGAGGGGAACAGCAGGAGTGAGAGGTGAATAGTGTCTGAGTTCACTGTGATGCTCAGATTTGGTACATATTTCCTATCTTGGGCCCCAACCATGTTGATCATAGCTCAGGTTGCTATAACAAAATACCAAAGACTGGGTGGCTACAGCAGATATATATTTCTCATGGTTCTGGAACCTAGGAAATCCAAGATCAAGGTGCTGGCAGATTCAGTTCTTGGTGAGGGCTCTCTTCCTGGCTTGCAGATGGCTGCCTTCTCACTTTGTCCTCATAAGGTGGACCGAAGAAACTCTGGTGTCTCTTCCTTTTCTAATAAGGGCACTAAGCCCATCATGGGGGCTCCATCCTTAATATCTCATCTAAACCTAATTACCTCCCAAAAGCCCCATCTCCTAACACCATCACGTTGGGGGTTAGGGCTCTAACACATGAATTTTGGGAGACATAAACATGCAGTCCATGGTACTTATTGATAATTTATATCACACCATCTCTTCCTCTAGTCAGTTCTGCAACATTTCTTTCTTCCAATTTGTAGTCTTTCCTGCACATCTTCGTTGTGACTGTTTCATTTCAGCATGACAGTTTATTTCATTGCTTCTCTAAAGTTGTATAAGTAGTTCCTTTGTAGTTTCTCGGAGTTCTTATATTTGGTTGGGCATCTTTGCCCTTCTTGAACATTAAAAACCTTTAATTAATTAAATAAATGCACAAACACATACAGATTAATCTGCTTTTGATTAAGCAGATAAATGATCAAAACAATGCAATTTTTGTGAATATTTTTATGTACTGCATTAAGAGAAAAATAAGTGACATGCTTAACATGGCACTTTGTAGAAATTCAAAGGTTAATTTAGAAGATTAAGTAAATACTTGGAAATGTATATCGTGCTTTAAACACTTTTATATACAGTTCAAGATAGGTGACACATTTAATATCAGTATGTAAATATTCTAAATTTCATTTGGAAATAATAGGTAAACAAATGCTCAGAAGCATATCAATTCTTTCAAAGGCAGTCACCAAATGGATAGGCATGTTTTCAATGGCTGTAGTTATTATTTTAAAAATGCATGATCAGTGGAATCTTGGGGAAATAAGCCTTTGGATTTTATACGTCAATAAATTAGGTTCATAACTCAGCCCTGCCTTGCTCCAGCCTCAGGAGAGACCTGAAGGGTGGCAGGAGGTGAGGGCACTAACAGAGAATCCATTAGGTTGCCTGGCACCACAGTTCTCAGCTCAGCATTCATTCCTGCCCCCAGGGCTTAGTCCCCAGGTCACATGACCTAGCAGCAAGACTATCTCCAGATGTGTAGGGATAGAGACCCTGCTGGCCAGTTTACTGGGTGGGCCGTGGTTTATTGTTTCTGAATCTAGTTGGGCTGGGGCAGCAGGGACCCAAACCATGGTGCTGATGTCCTCTCCTTGTTCCCCTGGGTGACCACACAGTGGAGAGGAAGGAGCCCATACTTTAGGTTGAGAGGTCCTGCGTTGAGACTCAGCTCTGATACTCACCAGCTGGACAAGTCACTTACCGGTCGATGAGCTATTTAGCTTCACTCATCTTCAGTTTTCTTATAAAGTAAGGCTAATAATGCCTTTCTTACAGGGTTTTCGGGAAGATGAAATTAGATAATGGATACAAGAACACTTGCTAAATTGTATAAAGTGCTGCATACAGTGCTAATGAGGTCCACTGCAGATATTCATTTCAATCCAAGAAACAGGTATTAAGCACTACTGTTTACCAGGCAGGTCCTGTATTAGGCATTTCAAGGGGTAGAATGATGAATAAGAATCAGCCCTTGGGAGGAAGATAAGATACACTGAAAGTAGCTATGATGGAATTCTTTTTTTTAAAGTGTATTTACATTTGCCATGGAAATGCACTTTTAGCAATATATGAAGTTTAGGATAACTTGTTACAGTGGACATGTGTTATTTGCCTCTCAAGTATTCTTTCCCCATTATCTGGTAATAGTATCCTCCATTTTAATCTGGGGGTCCACCTCTCCATCCCTGGTAGGGGTAGACTCCATCCCTGGTAGGGGTAGAACATAAGGCTCAGTCTTAGACAGTCAGGGCATTTCATTCCCCTGCTGACAATGATTGTTTTAAGAACTAGCACATAGCTCAAGTTGGCCAATCAGAGTCATTGAGATTTAACTCTGTGATTTTTGTTTGTTTGTTTGTTTGTTTTTTGCGGTACGCAGGCCTCTCACTGTTGTGGCCTCTCCCATTGCGGAGCACAGGCTCCGGACGCGCAGGCCCAGCAGCCATGGCTCGCGGGCCCAGCCGCTCAGCGGCATGTGGGATCCTCCCGGACCGGGACACGAACCCGTGTGCCCTGCATTGGCAGGCGGACTCTCAACCATTGCGCCACCAGGGAAGCCCTGTGATTTTTGTTTGAGTACTGGGGAAGTAGGCTTATGCTTTCTCACAGGACTTGAACCTGTAAGTATGTGGCATTAGAGCAATTATAGTCATCTTGCGGTTTTGTCAGGAGAGCCTTTCTGAGAATGGATCATATCCAAAGAAAGAAGACCTTAGAGATGAAGAATCAGGTTTTAGTGATACTCTTTGAGTGACTGGATCCAGCCCTGCCTGAAGCCAGCCCTGCCTCTCAACTTTTCAGCTACATGTATCACTAAATTCTCTTTTGGCTTAAAACAATTTTTTTTTTTTTTTGGCCATGCCGTGTGGCTTGTGGGATCTTAGTTCCCTGATAAGGGATTGAACCCACACCCTCGGCAGTGAAAGTACAGAGTCCTAACCACTGGACTGCCGGGAAATTCCTGACTTAAAACAATTTGAATGGGTTTTTTTGTGCCTCTTGACTCATGACAGGATGCCTTGAAGAATCCTTCAATAGGTTCTTCGGAGAAGACCACACAAGCCAAATATTTCACTTCATGGTTGCCCCCTACTATTATGGCACTTTCATATACATACCCTCATCTACTGAAGACCATGAAGCAGCATCAGGACCCAGATCATTTTTTCCTCAGTTTTACTGAGGTAAAATTGATGTAGAAAATTGTGTACAATGTGATGATTTGATACAGGTGCATATTGCAAAATGATTACCGCAATAAGCTTAGTTAACACATCCGTCACCTCACATAGTTACCCTTTTTTTGTTATTGCTGTGGTGAGAACACTTAAAATTTATTCTTTCAACTTTTAGGTATACAATACAGTATTGTTAACTATAGTCACCATGCTGTACAATAGATCCCAGAAGTTATTCATCTTATAATTGGGAGTTTGTCCACTTTGACCAAGTACCTCCTGATTTCCCCCACCTTCCAGCCCCCTGCAACCACCAATCTACTCTCTGTTTCTATGAGTTTAGCTTTTTTTAAAATTTATTTTTAAAATTTTTAATTTTTTAAATTTATGGCATGCAGGATCTTAGTCCCTTGACCAGGGATTGAACCCGTGCCCCCTGCAGAGGAAGCATGGAGTCTTAACCACTGGACCACCAGGGAAGTCCCGAGTTCAGCTTTTTTAGATTCCACATGTAAGTGAGAGTATGCAGTATTTGTCTTTGACTTATTTCACTTAGCATAAGGCCCTCAAAGTCCATCCATGGTGTTGCAATTGGCAAGATTTTCTTCTTTTTTTAATGGCTGAGCAAATCTTTCAACGGGATACTGGTCTGCTGTTCAGCCAGATGTACCTGTCCTGTGACAATGACTTGCCTTCTCCCCAGTGGCACCAGGCCTGAAAACTCTTTCTGGGAGTCATTTACTGCCCTCTCCCTGCCCTCTTTTAACCAATTCTGGGACCTGATGTCATGCAGGGAATCTTTTCTGACTAAGTAGGGGAAGGCCTGAATCATCTTCTCTTTTACATCCCACCCCACTAACCCTGCCCAAGATGTTCCTCAACCCAAGAAGCTGGAAGGGCAGACTGTAGAAGTCATCTAGATGGAGAGAGAGGAGGTGACTTGTCTATCCTCGTTTGATGAGCTGGTTTCCACTTCAGGACAAGCAATCAGGTCTCTGCATTTCAAGTCCAGCCCTCCTGCCACCGTGTGACTAGTTTTTGTTTACATTCTGTATTTTTGCATGGGACATCCTAGATACATTTAGACCAGTGTGGTCTGTCTTGACATTTACACTCCTAGGGAGCAAGGATGGTGCTGTTTGGTTGAGTCATAAAGCTACCTTTGGTTTGGCATCCTGCTCATGCAAGAGTATGACAGGACTTTCTGATGGCAGGCTGAGGATGGAGAGGTTGTGTGGGGCTACAAGTTCAGGTGAACCAAATGCCAGGCTGGTCAGTGTGGGACACAGGATGCGTTTGTGTGAAGTGTGGGTGGATCAGTCCCATAGGGACTCAGTTAAGTTCCTCACCTGTGATAGGAACTTTCTTCTTTGAACTTATTGTTCCACCCTGGGAAATGGGACTGATGCCTGCTCTCATTTCCTTATTGGAGAGTTTACTTGAGGGCAAGCTCTCCCAGTAGACGGTGAGCTTTTTGAGGACTGGGGCCAGTCAGCGGTGGGTATGTGAGCGCATCTGCATCTCTGCTTGTACAATCTACTTATCCAGCTCCCAGCGCTCCCAGTGGCTGGAAGGGACTCTCTGTTCCATGGCATCCTTCTCCCCCTTAACCTCAGCTACGTTGTGGATGAGCCAGAACCCACTTAGTACCTAGATGAAGCCAGTCTACAGAGCAGACTGGACACACAGTTATGCCACCCAGGGACAGGGGACAGAGAGGGGGAGAGATGCCCTGGATGATTTTCCAGCTCCTGTGAGAGTTATTTTCACTTCCTGCTCAATATTTCCTTGGGTTTCCCTGGTAGCCCTTCCCTCACACCCTCTACTAGTTGAGCTTATCTGAGGCATTTCTGTTCCTTGATTAGGAACAGTGATTAGGACAGTGTCTCACACGTGCTGCATCCCCAGCTTCTCACAGCAAGCCCCACGTGTTTGCTGAATGCAAATATGTTTGCAGCTGAGGGCTGTGCGGCTGTGACGGAGGAGTGTTCAGCTGTCCAGTGGGCCCAGGGCCCATGACCAAAGCTGTAGACACAAGCTTCTTAACTGGATGTGGGGGCACTGGGGAGGGTGAGCCACTGCATGTTTCTGGGATGTCCCTAAGGGAGGCTTGGTTTTAAGGACAGAAGGCAAATAGCTCTAGCAACCCCCCCCAAAAAAAGGGGGACTTGAGTGTTGCACTCTCCAGTGTTCTGGAGAGGTCACACTTTTAGAGCCCCTGGACCTCCCCTTTGCCTGTGATCTGAGGTTCTCAAGTTGCTCCCTGGTCTTCCTTGGGACCCATAATCCATCTTGCCTCAGTTCTTTGAGTCTCCAATAATTGCAATCTCATTCTCTCTCCTCCTCTTTCTCCTTTTTTTTTTTTTTTGGATGTTGAAACCTGCACACCTACCCATCAGAGAGTCTGTAATCCAAGGTGGCAGATATTCTCTGCTTCAGCCCTGTGTCCCCCGGGCCCAGCCTAGCTCCTGACCTCCAGTAGCTGCTCCCAAGCCTTCTCATAGGGCTGGCACCTGTGTCTTACAACCTATTCTGGGCCGGGCACATGGTAGGTGCCAGGACACATTTGTGGCATTGAATTTGGGGAGAATATACCTGATATAACAGGATGCTTGTCACGGGGGACTTAGGATTGTAGAGCTTCAAGTCGGTGGGGGACTGGAGGAGAGGGGGAATGGAAGTCTGGGAGAAAGGCAGGGCTATGGTAGGTGGTGGATGTAACCAAAGACACGTTTTGGCAACTGAATTAATCAGGATCATCCAACTGCTGCAGCAGAGAAGTTCAAGATTGCAAAGTCCTAACACAGTAGAAGTTTATTTTTTGCTCAGATAACAGTATGTGTTTGTTTGACAGGTGGCCTCCCAAGTGGTAATTCAAGCACCCAGACTCCTTCCATTTTGCAGCTCTACCACCCCCTAGGACCTCAAAATACTTTGCTAATGGGATGCTCTGCATCCAAGTTAGAGAGGAAGAGAGAGACAGACAGAGGTACAGACAGACAGAGACAGAGACTGAGAGAGACAGAGAGAAAGAAACTTGGGAGCTTTTATGGGCCAGCCCTGGAAGTGTTATCTTTCACTTCCGATCACATTCCATCAGTGAGGCTAGCAGCTAAGGAGACAACTGCCACTGAAAAGATAGTTTATTACTCACAGTTCCCAAGAGGTAGGGTCATGCCAGGCCATGTATGACCACATGGGAAAGCAGCAGGGTCAGTTAGGAAGTAGAGAGAGAGGGGAACTACAGAAAAGCCTTTATTGTATTTCCAGTGGGGAGGAATGGGTGTGGCAGGGTAAGCAGGTTTAGGACTGACGAGTTTGAATAATTTCTGGGGGCTCAGGGTGTAGGGGTAGCCCCTAGTTGTCTGATGCCTGGCTCTGGGGTGATTAAGGATGGCGTCCCATAGGATAAGATTCTGAGAAAGCAGGGGTTGGGGGTTTGGGTTTGGACTGGTTAGTTTGCATATGAGAGGTGTGCTCTTGGGAGAGTTTACTGTCTCTAGAAATCTGCTTGCTCTGGGAAGGCAGTTTCCCCAGGATCAGTAAGGACATCAGAATAAAAAGGCATACTTAATTCAGTGACCACACAATTATAACAAAGGCAGGGAAATATAATCTAGATGTGTGCCCAGGAAAAAGAGATCAGTTTTGGTGAGCACATTTAGTGTCTACCTCCACAACTTAATTAAGTGGCAAAAGCTTCAAGTTTGGAGTTAGAAGATGGGGATTGAACTCCTGACCCTATGGCATGGAACTGTGTGAGCTTGGATGAGTCACTTTCTCACAACATCAATTCCATTAGCTTTCAAAAGGGGAAAATAATTAGAGCTTCATCTCATGGCAGTTGTTGTACAAGCTATTTTTGGCACACTCCAGAGTGTTGTTCAAATGCTAACTGTGTTTTTGTGGTCTTTCCAAGTTTTCAGGGGGCCACTGTGACTCTGGAGACAGAGCTCTGCTGTCATTTAAGCACAGGTCCCACCCCCAACATGCTTGGAGTGGGACCAGAGAAGCAGCTGGGATGACCTGTTTCCCCAAAGCCACATGCAGAGGCTCAGAGGGTCTTTACAAGGATGGCTCAGGATTAACAGATATGGCTGGGGTATTTCATGCCATATCCAGCTGGGAACACACGTGGCTCCATGGGAAAGATGGTGATTAGTGACTTTGCCAATCCTTTTTAAAAATGATTCTTTTTCCCATTTTAAATCAGTACATGCTCATTAAAGAAACAGGGTTAAATATAGAAAAATACAAAGAACAAGGCACTCCTTGTACTAGTAATATTTTGTTTCTGCTTTTTTTCCTTTTGGTAGTTTCCCTCTGTGAACTGGCTTTTAATTCATTTATTCTTAATCAAGAATTCAATCTGATACATAATACATACAAAATTCAAATGTTACCGAGGGGCGTGCAGTGAAAGAGGAGTCCCCCCCCCCCCCCCCGCCCAGTTCCCTTCCTGGAAGTCAGCCTTGGTTACCAGCCCCTTGAGTTTCCTTCCAAAGTTAATCAATGCACATATAAGTGTATGCATGCATATTCTTTTATTTTTAAACACACATTCTCTCATGGTATACACCCTCTTCAATAACTTGCTTTTCCCCATAAGAATGCATCTCAGAGAATGCTCCACTTCAATTCATGGGAGCTGTCTCAGTCATTTTAAAGGCTGTATAATATTCAGTGGTATGGATTGTATCATAATTTATTTAACCAGTCTCTGATATTGAAGGATATTAAGTTTGTTTCCAGTCTTTTGAATTTTTCACAATGCCTCAGTGAATATTCTACATATGTCATTTCATATATGGGCAAGCATATCCGTAGGATAATCTTCTGGAATTGCAATTGCTAGATTGAAGACTCTACACATTTTAAATATTATGGTTTATTGCCTCTATAAAGGTCACATGCATTGAAAGTGCATAGAAGGAGAATGTCCGTTTCTTCACATGCATGCCAACAATCTGTTAGTTAGCTTTGTCAAGTTATACAACCTGATAGGTTTTGTATGTTTAAAATCCATTTTACTCCAGTTACTGTTAACTATTTTATCTTGTCTATATTTTCCTATTAGACAGCTGATCTTATTGATTTGTAGAAGCTCTTCATATATTAAGGGAATTAAACTTTTATCTGTGATATATGTTGCAAATACTTCCTTCAGTTTGTTACTCTTCTTGTGTAACTCTTCTTTTTTTCACAGAAAACTTTTCTTTTTTGTTGGTGTATTCAATCTTTTCTATCATAGTATCTGGGTTTGTATTATACTTTAAAAAATGCCTTTCCCACTCCAAGAATGTAAAAGTTCTTCTGGTACTTTTGTGGTTTTATTTTATACATTTTAACTTTTTTTTCCATCAGGAATTTATTTTGGTATAAGGAAGAAGCTTGAGATTAAACTTTTTTTTTTTCCTGGTAGAGACACAGCTTATCCCAACATCATTTATTGAATACCACATCCTTTGTTCTACTGATTTGAAATGTGATATTGACCATGTGCTATATTTTCACTTGTATTTGGTTATGTTTCTAGAATCTGAAATCTGTTTCATCGATGGGTTCTCTAAAGGTAAAAAATAGACTGAAGGAGGGAAGGTCTATGTGAGGAGGTAATATTTCAGCCGAGGCTGGCAGGGCCTTTCAGGTGGAGACAGCATGTGCAAGGGCCCTGAGACAAGAAAAGACTTGTTTGCATTAGAGAAGTGACAGAGAGAAGCCTGGTGTGACTGGCCCCCAAGTCAGGGAGCAAGTGGTACGAGATGAGGCACGCATTTGGGAGCCTTTGAAGGATCTTAAACAGGGGAGTTACCCAGTCCAGTTTACATAGGTATTTTAAAACCTCTCTTTTAAAATGCTCGAGTTGGATGAACGAAGCTACTATATGTAAGTTTCATTCTGCAGGGCCCTTCACTCTTCACTCCTGGGGTTTCCAGCCCAGCCACCAGGCCCTCCCTCTCCCTCTGCCTCATTGTGCAGAAAGCAGTGAGACTGGCATATTAGCCAGTAATTAGCTTTTAATTAGAAAAGCATGGCTTTGCCTTCATGAAGGGACAAATACCTTTAAAAATCTAATTGCTTTAACTGAATGAATCTTTTACCAGATAGTTCTGAAAATTCTAGTCCTTTCATTAGAAGCCCCATCGAGCAAAGCCATTTGAAAATGCTCAGTTAATATAGCAGTCACTGGAGCATCGTGTTGAATATACGTAGTTGTTTTATCATGAAGGGTAGCCTGACTCTTGACTAGAACAATGCTTTTCCTGCTCAGGGCCTCTCTTGTAGGTTCTCTTGAGCAGTGCTACTCAAAGAAAAGGTCCCAAACTAGCAGCATCACCTGGGAGCTTGCTGAAAATGCAGAATCTCTGGCCCCACCCCAGACCTCTTGAAACAGGATCTCTGAAGTTGAGACCAAGAAATCTGTGTTTTAAAAAACTCTCCAGGAAATTCCTAGGCACACTCCAGTTTATATTCAAAACTCAGAAGGTAACAAAGCTCTCCAGGAAATTCCTAGGCACACTCCAGTTTATATTCAAAACTCAGAAGGTAACTAAGAAGCTTTGTCCCATCAGCCTGTTGGAGAGAGGGTCCCCAGCAAGACACCCTCGCAAAGAACTTGTAGTCATATTTTCACTGTACAAACAATTATGGAGCAGCTAGAGAATGCTAGACACTTCCTAGGGATTGGGGGTACAAGAGAGTCCCTGTCCTTTAGGAATTTTGTCTAAGAGGTTTTTTTGGTTTTGTTTTTTAATAACATGAATGGAGTCATTTTAGAGGGAAGTCTAGGATTCTGTGGGAACCCTGATGGGTGTATCTGAGGTGTTTTTTGTCACCCAGCATCAGCTTTTCCTTTTGGGGGGTACTTTCCTATGCTTTGGGGGAATCACCTCTTTCCTACTCTCAGTCTTTTATGTTTCAGGAAAAGCTGGGCCTACCCCAGACTTCCAGGGTGGTTGAAGCTCAGGGTGTGACTTGGTTGATCCCAGGTCACAGAGATTGCTGTAGCAAAGGACCCATCCCCCCGCCAGAGCCAATGAGAGGCAGTGTGACTTCAGTGGATTTTTGGGAAAGAGGCTCTCCCCATTAGATGTGAAGTTGAGTGGGTATGAGGTCCAGAGCTGCTGCAGTCCTTGGCATCCCTGAGGAGAGAGGCTGTCTGAGAATCAAGACAACCCATGAAGGAGAAGAGAGTCAGGCTAGAACACGGAGTCACACAAGTCTTGGTGCCATTGTTTAAGCCCTTGCTCCAAGCCAGGCCTGAAGCTAGCCCACTCCCCGGAATTTTCAGACATGATGAGGTAATAAATTTCCTTTTTGCTTAAGCCAGTTTGAGTTGGGTTTCTTATACTTACAACCACAAGAGTACTGGTTTTCAATATCAGGACAAAATTATAATACTGTATTTTACTGTTTATTTTATGTGATGTGAAAACACTAGCATTAATACTGGTATTTAAAAAGTAAGTATTTGAAATTCATTTTTAAATAATCAGTGAAACTAAAACCATAATACCTTCAAATATAAAATATGTATAAACATATTACAGAACATCAACTAAAAGTGTTAAAGTATTAACATTATACAAACATTACTAAGCTAATAGCATCCTGATATATGATATTAACCACGACTAGCCCTGCTGCTTCCACTCCATGCCTTATCTCCTGGTTCAGCTGGCAGCTCCTCCTGTTGTCTCCCTTAGGCCTTGGATGGTTAAGGTTGCCCTCTGTTGCTAGTCTCTGTGCAGCACTATCTCTTTCTTGTTTTCTCTAAACCCTGCTCACACCTTTGTAAACTGCTCCTTCATGAAACTCTTCTCAATTACCCAGTTTGAGTGTGCCATCTGTTTCCTAATACACATCTCAGCCCCAAACCAGAAACACTCATGGAAGAATGTTACCTGCTGCAGCATCCAATCTAGCTTGAGGGGAGGGTGATCAAGGCAGGCTTTCTTGGGGAGAAACTATGTGCACTGTTCTGGAGGGATGAATAGGAGTTAGGCAGGAAAATGGTGATACAGCTCACCCCTCCAGACTGATCTATGGGCGCACCTCCTCCAGGAAGCTGTTCCTGATCTGGAGGAGCTGGGAGATGACAGGGAAGACATTCCAATCAGAGAGAGCAATACAGAAAGCAATACATACCAGAAGGCTGAAAGCTGCAGGTGTTTCAGCAAGATATGAACATAGGTCATAAGGAGGAGTAGAGGTAAATGGAAGGCTAGAGAGGTTGGCAGAGTCCAGGACTCCACTTTGCCCAACATATGATGTGTTCTTTAGTATCTGGCCAGATCAAGGATGGTAACAAGTCACCCATGGGGCATGGACCACATCTTCTGCTTGGATGTTTGAATTGGTGCTCATCGTTGGTGAGAGTGAACCGGGTTGTGGTTGGTCCATGGGTTTCCTAAAAGCCCAGGAAGACCCTGGAGGGACCCTCAGTGCAGAAGACTTCTCTTTCCAGGAGCAAAGGGTAGGGGATCCTCTCAGCTCTGACCAGAGGGCTTGGCCAGTAAGCTCAGGAGGTGTTTCTTGATGAAATGATTGTGCCACTGAATATACATGGAGGGAACAAATAGCTGAAGCTGGGGATGGAAAGGAAACTGGTTCTGAAACTCTTATCAGCAAGCCATGCCAAAAAAAGAAAAGTCATTCCAAATGACTGTGGCTAATTAATGGCCTTGAAGGGTGGCTTCTGGCCGTGTGCTTAGACACAATGGTGAGCTTGGGAGCCAATGATTCCCAATGACTTTCTGCCCTCAGCTGTGCAAGGAGATGGAGGCTCAGTTGATCTGGGAAGAGGACCTGGGAATTGGAGGGGTCCTGACACTTGCAGGACACCTTCTCCCATGACGCTCCAAACCTAAGACAGAAGGAATATGAATACTCAGGTGTGCTCACCTGAAACACAGGTAGACTCAGGGAAACCACAATTTATTTCTCTTTGACATGTGCTGGAGAAAATGGGGGCAGGAAAGGAGAGTGAAAGAAAATAGCTATTTATTGAGTACTTACGTGACAAACGTAAGCTAGGTTCTCTTAAAAACCTTACAAACATTGAGAGGTAGGCATTATTTGTATCTATTTTATAGATGATAAAATAGAGAATGAAGGGTTAAAAAATTTTCCCAAAGTCACACAACTAGTAAAGGGTGAAGTTGGGATTTGAATCTAGGCCCACCTGGCTCTAAAAGCCATACTTACCTCTTTTACTGAGGGTTTAGTTGTTCTGAAAATTGACATTAATGGCGTCTTTGATTTAAGAGCTAGACAGCGTGTGCTGAGCCTGAGGCTGGACCTAGAACCACTGCTTACTGGCTGGGGGGTGCTGGGCAAGGTCTTGAAACTTTGTTTTTCAGCTTTTGTAGCTACAGCTAACAGTGGCTCATTGTCATGGAAGAGAATCTATTTAGAAGTTGCAGTGCAAATGGTCGCCAGAAAAGGATTATAAGGCATGGCAAGCTTTTCTTTGTCTTCTGTGTTTGCCACCTCATTCCCTGGATGGGGACAGAATTTCTCCTGGGTCAAGTCCCATATTGATACTTCCTTGTGCGTGTCTTTGATTCATTAACTTAGGAAAGGCTGAGAAGCGAACTGACCCTTTTGATCACTGTCATTTCCTCATCTCTGCCTTCCCCATCTAGCCTCACTCTGGAAGCACTGGCCCGAGTGATTTCCAGGGCCTTGGCCAAGGGTTTGCCTACCCGTCCGTGGTTTGAGGCTTGCCCTGTGCCATACAGTTGGCACCACCTAAAACTGGTCTGGAGCCATTTTTCCTCAGCACTTCACATGTCACATGCCAGCTTGTTCCAGATTGCTCCAGCTTCTGACCTTCTATTTCTGACTTGCAAATCAACCTCCCTTCTTTCCTCAACTCCCCTTTGGAGTCTTCCTCCCACTACCCTGCCCCTGGCTGCCTGTTCCACCCGGCTCCTGGAACCCTCTACCTCATTGCGGCCTACATGGCCTTTACTTCCACTAGGTTCATTTTGGCTCAATGGGCAGGACACAGGAAGAGTTAAGGCTTCCCATATTATGACAGAGTCATGGTCTTCCTGAGGGGCTAGAAATTTGGACAGGATTGAACATGTCTGGTCTCGGGTCTAATTTATGAATTTCAACAGTTGAGTTTGGGAAAGCTGGTGTGCACTTTGGGTTTTTATTAAATTCACTATTTTTATTTCACTTCATTCTATTTTATTTTTGGCCACACCATGTGGCATGTGGGATCTTAGTTCCCCAATCAGGGATTGAACCCGTGCCCCCTGCATTGGGAACGCGGAGTGTTAACCACTGGACCACCAGGGATGTCCCTGGTGTGCACTTTGGATAAGAGAGTTGCCTCTGAGGAGAATTCCAGACACTGAATCTGAAAAGGACCTGAGGGACTTACTCCAGTGTACCCCTTTCATAGATGGGAAAACCAACTATGGCACACAACTCATCTTTGGCAGAACTGGAGCCAGAATTTAGATATTATTAGATTCCCATTTTGATACATTTTGCCCCATACCATATAGACAAGCAAGTTTTTCTTTGTACTTGGGTTGTTTTTTCCCCCCTAAGAGGCATAGTCATTTCTTACTGTCAGTTGCAAGCAGTGGAATGGATAGAGAAGAGGATCAAATACAGCAAAGAGGTGATGTGTCAGGCACTTGCTGGGTGCTTTTACAAATATCTCAGAGACAACCTACCAATGACTTATGAGGCAGACCTTTTCTGAATCTACGTTAAAGATCTGGAAAACTGAGGCTTACAGAGGACAAATGACTCTTTAAATGACTCCTCATAAGGGGTGGAAGAAAGCTTCCAATGGTGGCTTGTTTGCTTCTAAAGGCCAGTCTTCTCCTAATGCCACACTGCCTTTTAAAGTGTGTGTGTACATGTATGGGTGCAAGCATGAATACATGTATGAGTGTGAGTGAGAAAGTTAGTGTGCATGTGTGTGTATTTGCAAAACTTTCCCAGACACAGGTGGCCAGAACAGAAGCCCTGAATGGAGTGGCAATGGTCCGTGCCCCAGGGCTGCTTGATGGAAGAGGATGAGGCTGCTGATACATGGAAGTTCCAGGATAGCTGGCTTCATATTCCTTCTCATTAGAGCTGGTCCATCCAGGCTGCTGTGTCAGGAATGAGCTGAGAGACCTTGAGTCAAGGCAGGGTGGCCAACCATATGGGGGTTACGGAGAATCCTCTGTCCTGAAAGGGGCCCTTGATATTATCCTCAAATGAGGTTATACATGCAGTCCAAGATCTGCTGACAAGATGGAGAGGAGAAGACATTCATCACACGGCCCTGAGCACATAGCATTACTGAAGCACGCAGCCTGCAGTGCCCTAGGAATTAATAGTTCATAAATCCTATCATTATTTTGTGGATAATTATATTACATTTAAAACACACGATGATAATTTGTTACATGTAAACATTTAGAACAGCTGCAAATATGGGGACTTGGTGATAACCATTTCTCATTCTTTAATATTCTGGAAGCCTCAAAACTGCAAGTGGTCTGGGTCTCTTCTTGACTTCTGAGGACCCCTGAGTGTAGGTGTTTATGTTGCTGGGATTGAGGATGCTTATTTGTGTGAGTGTGGGTGAAAGAATGTGTTTGTGAGCCTGTGAAGGTGTGTGTGTGTGTGTGTGTGTACCTGAGCATGGGTGTGTGTGTGTGTTTGTGAGAGAGTGTGTTTATATGCTGCTGGGGGACCAGAGTAGGGACCACCCCAGCCTGTGGGGACTGCTAGGGGGAGGGAGCTGTCAGAGTGCTGCAATCCTAAGATCTCAGGGGCATAACTTGATTTGATGATTTGGCCTGAGTAACCCTCTCGGAATAGAAAAATCAAGGACCCAGTGTGGAGGCAGCCTGTCTGGGCTCGGGCTGGTAATGAGGACTAACAAGGGTTGATGGAGCCCGGGAGCGATGGGCTGAGATGGCCCCGAGCTGCCTGGCACCCTGGACCCTGCAGCCATCCAGTGCTGCCCAGCCTGGCCTAATGCTATAACCCACAGAGATCCTCTTTGATAAGGGCCGAGGGAAAGGGAGAGAGCAGCTTTGCAAGCCACGGCAGAAGGACAGCTGGCTCTATGGAGCCCCAATAGGAAGCTGCCTCTGAGGGCTGGCAAAGCTGAGATCCCTACGTGGAACTTCCTGGAGGGTACCTAAAGTACCTATGAGGACAGGAGGTCTTACCTATCCCTTGAAAATATATTACATAAATACATGTTCATTTTAGGAAACTTGGAGGTGCAGAAAAAAGAAACAGGTTCAACCAGAGATCCCTGCTGTAGACATTTTGTTTGGTACCATGGGGATCAGGATGTAAAGTTGGTCCATAAGGAGACAATTCCTCAGGAATGTGTCACATTGGGAGTGGACATACCACTTCTCAATCTATACAACCCAACCATTTTCCTCTGGGGTTGGACCAGATCACTGTTTGGTAGTTGAGCTCCAGAAAAAGTGGTTGGCTTGCTTTTAGGGGTCAGGTAGTATGAAAAATGCACATCTTGAAACATTAGATTACACTCAGCATGGGAGGATGCTCACGTCCTGGAGGGCAAATGGGAATTGAGAGGGAATTTCAGCAGCCTCGTGTCCCCATCTCACTCATGGGCTCAATGAGTAGAGTGGCAGGTCAGATCTGCACTATTTAAGCTTTTTTCTGTCTCCCACCCCCACTGTCTGTGGAGTGCATAGAGGTGAATTCAGAGAAGTTAAATGCATGTATGATGTGACTCCACTTTATATCTTTTCAGCCTTTGTCTATGCATATGAACACATCTATATGATTGATTGGTTGATAAAAACAGGATCATACTTTATGTGCTCTTTTCAGCTATTAGATCCTGGATATCCTTCTATATAATATCCATATCATCCTTTGTCATGACCTCCTAGTATGCTACTGAGGAGATAATACCATCATTTGTGTAATTATGTAATCAATCCTTTATTGCAGGGCATTTACTTTCAAACTTTTGTTATCCTAATAATTGCTGCAATAGATCTCCTACAGGAATCTTTGCTTTTTGATCCAGTTACTTTCCTAGAAGAAATGTCCTCAATGAGGAATTCTGAGTCAAACATATTTACCAGTTTTTCTTTGGTCCCAGCTCACCTGCTATTTTCACTCTTATGCCGGGAAGGGGAAGAACTCAGAAAAATTTGATCAGTATCCCGGAAAGAGGTGGATTGGTCCTATCTGTGTGGTGAAGGGCATGTGAGAGTGGTTCCAATCTAAACCCCTCCCTCTATTTTGTCTTATCATCTTCCATCGTCCTCAGTTTTCCTACCGTTTGCAAATAGGATGAGCTAGGCTCAGGTTACCCCTGGTTTCCTTGGAACAATAAAGATGATCCATTACATTTATGGAGTGCTTTACAGATTTTGAAACAATTTTATGAGCTTTATCTTGTTGAATCTTCACCAGGCAGGCTTTGTTAGTTCTTCATTTGGCAAAGGAGGGGATGGAGGTCCAGAAAAGTTAAGGGTGTTTCCCAGGTTCACAACCATCAGAATTGGGTACCAGGCCTTCTGAATTTTAGTCCAGCAAACTGAAAGTGCTGCTGGGATCACGAGGTGGAAATAGTCAGGGTCTTAGCTCTCTGTCCCATTCGTAGATAAAGGGAGGAGCCAGACTTCCTGGCTGGTGGACAGCTGTTGTTTCTGCTTACCCAGCATCCATTCTCTTTTCCTTTAGTAACATACTGAATTTGGTTTGAGAACCACCATTAGGTTAGTAGTTGCTAACTTAAAGTATATGCTACATTTTGTCTGGCAACCCTCAGCCTCACCAGGTGTTGTTTCTCTGCTGGTGCCATCACTTCAATAGTTTGTTCCTCCGTTCTTTAAGGCCAGGTGCTTTTGGGTGATGAAATACATGGGAGGAAATATATGGGAGAAACCCATTCTCCCCTTCAGACTTCATCTTGTTCTCCCTGTTCAGGGTATGTATATCACCCAGATCTGGCATATTCTATCCCTTTGGATAGCAGTTGATTCAGTGATGAACATGTGACCCAAACTGGATCAATGAGATTCAGTCTAGGGACTTATTTTTTTTCGAAGGTGAAACTCTCTTCCTACTCAATTTGGAGCTGCCAGGAGCCACTGTGAGAGGGAGAAACTGCTTCAGAAATCTCATCTGAGGATACCCAGTGCAGAGGAAAGCAAAGCTTGGGGATGGAGACAGCAAAATCTCGATGACATTTTAGAAATATTGATGTATAGTTGATTTACAATCTTATGTTAGTTTCAGGTGTACAGCAAAGTGATTCAGTTATATATATACATATATATATATATATATATATATATATATATATATAGCTATTCTTTTTTATATTCTTTTCCATTGTGGTTTATTACAGGATATTGAATATATATCCTGTGCTATACAATAGGACCTTGTTGTTTATTCTTTATATAATCGTTTGCATCTGCTAATCCCAAACTCCCAACCCATCCCTCCCCTGCCCCCACACCCCTCGCAACTGTAAGTCTGTTCTCTATATCTGTGAGTCTGTTTCTGTTTCATTTGTGTCACATCTTAGATTCCACATATAAGTGATATCGTATGGTACTTGTCTTTCTCCGTCTGCCTTACTTTGCTTGGTACGATCATTTCTAGGTCCATCCATGTAGCTGCGAATGACATTATTTTATTCTTTTTTATGGCTTAATAATATTCCATTGTATACAAGGACCACATATTTATCCATTCGATGACATTATTTTATCATCTGGAAATCCTGCAGATGTTGTGACCTCTGCTTAACCCCTACAAAAGCAACAAACGGGACCTCCACTGCACCAGAACTTCTATTACTGCTATTACTATTACTGCTATTCTATTACTTCTATTACTTCTATTACTGCTACTGCAAAACTACCTAAGACCTCACACTTGCTTGTACCCTCATTGTTTTCCCTTCTGCTTTGCCAGTCTCATGCCGATGCATCTCCTTGAAGGAAGCTAGTCTCATGTCTATACCTTATTTAAAAGGAAGCTGGGAAAATGTAGTTTTTGGATTATATCTCGGAAAGGCAGGCTTTACAACGTGGAAGCGTTCAAAAGTTACAGATGTTACTACTATCTACCCCTTTGCTGCCTAGCATCCATATGTGCCATGTTTTCATACTTGCATTTCCAACCATAATAGTAACAATAACCTGTCCTTGCTTAAAATGATACAGCTATCCCTTGGACAATTAAAATGCACTTCCTCAAAGGAAGGACCCAAAGTTTCATTAGTTTCTGCACCTAGATACAAGTTCAGATTTTCTGGGCGATGACCATATCTCCTCTGGTTGTCATAATATCATACTGATATTCTGTAGCCTGTGGACTAAATTGTAGACTCACATAGACTATATAAAATATTAGAGAAAAGGGGAAGGAAGAAAAAAGAAACTTTATTAAATACTAGATATGTACATGACACAGCAGGCAAAGAAGAAAATGTGGCTAGCTGCCACAGAACTTACTGATGCAGCTGGCTGTGACACTGCGAGGGCATTTATAATGTCCTTCCTCCAGTGCCCATTTATGTTCCCTTTGTCCTCAGCAAATCAGCTGCCTGTGAGTCTTTATCTGGTGGGGTGACCCAATCTTAATTCTTGGGGAATCTGAATACTTACTGGCTCTGTCCATATGAGGTTAGAACTGTTAACTTTTTATCACTGGATATGCTAATTTTAGATGTGCCCCAGGGGGTCCCTTTGTTTACAGAAATAGTCCTTTCTGCCCTTAAGTGTGATAGCAGTCTACTTTGATAATCTGGATCAGTCATTTTGCCCAACAGGGAATGATAAGTCTCATATGTCCATGTGGACGTCTCAGGTTCCAATTCAATGGGCCGATTATTGTGTCCCCTGGTAAAAGTATCCCTCCCATTGGTTCAAAGACCTTTACATCAGTACAACCCAAAGTCACAGAAGGCAAAAATTTAGCAAGTGGTTCATTAGTCATCATGATGCGAGGAGCTACTCCCACCTCTTATTTCTAGGGGTGAAACCGTGGTCATTAACTTAAAGTATATAAGGATGTAGACATAGAGAATGGACTTAAGAATACGGGGGGAGTGGGGAGGGGGAAGCTAGGGTGAAGTGAGTGAAGCATCGGCACATATACACTACCAAACGTAAAACAGATAGCTAGTGGGAAGCAGCGTAGCACAAGGAGATCAGATCGGTGCTTTGTGATTACCTAGAGGGGTGGGATAGGGAGGGTGGGAGGGAGACACAAGAGGGAGGGGATATGGGGATATATGTATGCATATGGCTGATTCACTTTATTGTACAACAGAAACTAACACAGCATTGTGAAGCAATTATACCCAATAAAGATGTATAAAAAAATTCTGAAAATGAAAAAAAAAGCTTAAAGAATAGACTACATTTTGTAGGGCTACATCTTGAGAGATTATTTAATAACCTGTTTATTGTGAGCTTCCTCCTCAGTAGAAACCACAAAGTATTTCCACACTCTGTCCATTCTCAGAGGTCCATTCACGTACCTCTTCTCCCATAGTCCTTGTCACCAATCCTCCAATCTAGTTATCTTCAAGTCTGATCAAACCATTAGCCACTGCCTATGAAACCTAGAAGATCGACAACCCAGTGCACCTCTCTTTCCGTATAAAGTGGAACATGAGATATACTCTTAAAAGTGTGCCCCCTGGGAGAGATTTGTTTTCCTTACTGTTCTTTAGGACTATCTCTATGTGGGGTTATAGTCCATTTTCATCTAAAGCCTGCATTTTGTGCAGAACTACCTGAAAATGGGGCTCTAGTTTTTACCTTTTCAGTCAGCTGGTCATGTGGAGCACCTCTTAAGGCTCTAGGCGTAGGTTGAAGGAGGTATGGAAATGTGGAGGGAGTAGACATCTTGGGAATATGTCATGCAATTTTCTTGTATCTATTGGATCAGCTAAGTTTATACATTACTTACCACTTCCATCTGATCATGTGTAGCCCATACCATGAACGGTTAAGAGAACATCTGCCCATTCAAAGGGCAGGGCTTTGTTTCAAAGCCCCAGATGGCTCAGCTGTGGTGCTCATATTGGGGCTGGCCACAGGCTCTACAAGGCTCTCAATCAGCCACAAATCTACCACGTCATGAAGTCCTAGTGGCAGAGCTTTGCACAACATCCAGGGCGTGGCAGAGCCTTCTCTTTCTTGTATCCCCCACAAAGCTGACAGTCTTATGGGCTATACAACCATGAACTGATGAAATAACCATGGCGGGACTCATATCCAACTCCAATAACCTTTACTTCCACAGGCTTCTGCCCTAGCAGTGGACCATGGTGATATTCTGTGTTGCCAGTGATTAGTGTTAGCTCCGAGCCAGGGTCAAGTAGTCCCTCAGAGTTCTAGGAATTCCTTTCCCCCACCCCCCTAGCGTACAATGATTCTGAAACATAATTTGTGTCCTTTTGGTAACAGTCAGGTGAAAGTGTTATGGCACATGCTTATAATGTTACTACATAATTCTTTTTTAAGGGTACCCCATCTCCTTTTCAATCAGAAAGCTCTGGCTCTTTGAACTGATTTAGGGCTGGGAACTGGATGAGAAATAGTGAGTTTCTATAATAGTGGCTCAAATCAATCTTCTCTGCTTACTAAGTCTAGCTGGGTTTTGTTGTTGTTGTTATGCACATAGAGTAAAACCTTAGGGGGTAACCCATTTATTTAAGTCATAGAGGCCTAATTATCTCCAAAGATCCCTATAGGTAAAACCCTGTAGGTAAAACCATTTTGTTTGTTACTGTGGCTCTGCTACCTATTATGGTAACTGCATCTCCCTTTTCTCTGGTATTTGAGTACCTCTGCTTGACCTTTGTCATCCTAAGTTTCCATCCTTGTCACTTAAATCAAGGAACTCTTTATAATGCCTACTTTTATACTCTACCTACAGTGGTTAGTGTGATTTTACCTAATGTGATTTTAAAGGGTATTGGTGCTCTTCATCATCAGTGTATCTCTCAATACTATTATGAAGAGATTATCTTCTGAACTCTCTTGTGGGTTATTTTTGGGGTGGGAGTTGTGAACACATGATAAATCTTACACTCTTATCTCCCCAGCTTTTTGGATTCTTTCCTCTATATTATATCAAGTTCTTTCTGGCATTTCAGATTCATGTAGGTTCCTGTTGACTCTAGTTTTAGTCCATCAACCAAGCAAATAAATGGAATCCTTCCCAGTAGCTTGAGTCAATATTTTGCATCCAGAATTTCTTGTAGATGTTCACACATAGAAAATTTGACCTGATCTAAAATTATGTCCCTCTCTCCCTATTCTAGGTCCATGAGACCCCCTTCATTCCCACACGTATTCCTCATAATTTTTTTTAAGTTTTATATTAACATACAGTAAAATCGACTCTTTTTTTGGGCATATAATTCTATGAGCTCTAACACACATATAGATTCATGTGATTACCACCACAATCAAGTTACAGAATAATTCCTTCACCCCCAGAATCTTCCTTGTGCTACCCCTTTGTCATCATATTCTTCCCCCACACATAACTTCTGGAAAACATTGATCTGTTCTCCATCACTGTAGTTCTGTCTTTTTGAGAATGTCATATAAGTGGAATCATGTAGTACGTAGCCTTTCGAGACTAGCTTCTTTCATTTATCATAATGCATTTGAGACTCATCCACATTGTTGGTGTGTATGAACAGTCTGTTCCTTTTTACTGATGAATTTTCCATTGTATGGATATACCACAGTTTGTTCACCCTCTCACCTTTTGAAGGTTGTACCTAGGTTTTGGTAATTATGATTAGAGCTCCTATAAACATTCATGTATAGGTTTGTTTGTTTTTGGTTTTTTTTTTGCAGTACGTGGGCCTCTCACTGTTGTGACCTCTCCCGTTGCGGAGCACAGGCTCCGGACGCACAGGCTCAGCGGCCATGGCTCACGGGCCCAGCCACTCCATGGCATGTGGGATCTTCCCGGACCAGGGCACGAACCCGTGTCCCCTGCATCAGCAGGCGGACTCTCAACTACTGTGCCACCAAGGAAGCCCCATGTATAGGTTTTTGTGTGACTGTAAGTTTTCATTTCTTTAGGGTAAATACGTGAGGAGTAGGATTGCTGGGTCATATGGTGGGTATCGGTTTAACTTCATAAGAAAACGCCAGACTGTTTTCTAGAGTGAATATGTTATTTTTCATTTCTGCCAACAATGTATAAGAGTTTCAGTTCCTCACCATTCTCATGAGCTCTTGGTATTGTCAGTTTTCTATTTTATGTTAGCTATCCTAATAGGTATGTTTTAATTTGTGTTTCCTTAATGGCTAGTGATGTACATCTTTTCATCTGTGTATTTGTCATCCATCTGTCCTCTTTGTCCAGGTGTTTGGCCCATTTTAAAATTGAGTTGTCTGGTTTCTTACCGTTGAGTTTTAAAAAAATACATTCTGGACAGAAGTCCTTTGTCAGATACGTGATTTCACATATCTCCCAGTCTGTAACTTGCATTTTCACTCTCATAACAATGCCTTTCAAAGAGCAAAAGTTTGTAATTTAGATGAAGTCAGTTTTTCTTTACAGATCATGCTTTTGGTGTAGATCTTTGAAACCTTTGTCTAACCCAGACCACAAAGATTTTTTTCCTATGTTTTCTCCTAAAAGTTTTATACTGTTAAGTTTTACATTTAGATCTCTGATCCATTAAAGAAAATAAGTTGTGAGGTTTAGAATGAGGTTAATTTTTTTGAGCATGAATGTCCAGTTATTGTAGCAAATTTGTTAAATGAGATACTTTCTTCACTGAACTGGTTTTGTACCTTTGTTCAAAATCAGTTGTCCCTAAATATGTGTTGATTTCTACTCTCCCAGTTCTGTTCCATTGACCTATCTGCCTGTCCTTTTGCAAATACTATACTGTCTTAATTACCCTAGTTTTACAGTAAGTAGGTCTTCATATTGGGTAGTTTGATTCCTACAACTTTTTTCTTGTTTTCCAAAACTGTTTTGGATATTCTAATTCCTTTGCCTTCCAGGCAAATGTTTGAATTAACTTGTCTATATCTATAAAAATTCCTGCTAGGATTTTGAATGGAATTGTATTAAACTATAGATCAATTTCGTGAGAAATGATATCTTTATCTGGTTGAGTCTTCCAATTCTGCTATTGGACCATCCAGTGAGTTTTTAATTTGTGGAATTGTGCTTTTCAGTTCTAAAATTTTTATCTGGTTCTTCTCTTTTTTAAAAGAAATCTGGTTCTTTATAGGTTATATTTGGCAGAGGCTTTCTATCTTTATTTTCCTTTTAATTGATCCTTACTTCTTAAGCATTTTTGAAATAACTGCTTTAAAGTCTTTGTCTCATATTTCCCACATTAGTGACATTTCAACATTGGCATCTGTTGGTTGTCTTTTCCCATGTGAGTTGAAATTTTGGGGGTTCTTCTAATACTGAGTAATTTAAAAAATTATATCCTGAACATTTAAAATATTACTTTAGGAGACTCTAGGTCTTATTTAAATTGTAGGGAGAATGCTGATATTTTGTTATGGCAAGCAATTGACTCAGTTAAGTTCAGACTGCACATTCCAACTAGCCTTTTGTGGGTTGTTGTTTTCAGTGCCAGTTGGGTCTTCATAGTCTTTTGTGCTAATTGAATGTGTCTCAACCTGGTGTGCCACCTGGTGACCAGTCTGGGGCCTGAATGGTGGTCTATCCTGTAGTCCAATTCTCAGTCTTTGGTATACTGGTTAGGGTCAGATCCATACATGTGCAGCTCAGGGGTGAATTCAGAGTTTATAAACTACTTTATGGGATTGCTTTCCTAGATTTTCCCTCTCTGTAATCTTTCTGAGATTTTCCAGGTGCTTCTCTTTTTTGTTCTCTAGCCAGAACACTGAGGCCATAGATACTGCCACTCTGTCTTAAATTTCCCACAGCTATGCCTGCATCTGGTTCCAAGTGACAGGAAGAATAAGAGAGACCAAAAAAGCTGTGGGGTTTACCTCCACCTCTTGGGACCACAGGCCCTCCAGTTGGAGATGAAGTTTTCCCTTCCTCAGAATTTAAGGATCTGTAGGCTCCCCGCTGTTACTTCCTGTTCTATCTCCATGAGATTGCCTGGGGGTTGGAGCACAAGAGAATGGAGAGGAGGAAATAAAAGAAAGAAAGAAAAATGGAGGACTTCCTCACTTTTCCCTGAGCGTTAGGAGTTCCCTTTCTTGCTCCTGGAGCCAGAACTAGAGGGTTCCTCCTGAGCATTCTCTGTCATGTTTGGTGCCCACTTTCAGATTTCTGACTTTCTTGAGTCCAGGCTGGGAGATATCATAGAAAAAAATAAAAAGAACACTCACCACCAGTGAGTGAATTCTGTCCAGGTTTTATAGGTTTATTAACTGGGAGGTACAGAGTAAAGTGTGCTCACTCCATCTTACCCAGAACCAGAAGTCTCTTCCCATACTTTCGGCAATATAAATGGCAAACTCCTGCATTTCTTTTGGTATGTTGGCCATCTTCTGCTAGGTACAACTTTGTATTTGGCCTCTTGGGGATTACTGTTATTTGACCCTCATTATAGATCTTGGAGGCAATGAGAGGATAGATTTAGGTGACGGGGAATTCTTACAATGTAACTATGCCATGTGAGGTCATTACAGGGTCTTCATATGAGGTAGAGCCAGCCTGGTGACACAGGGAAGAAGGAAGCTCAGTGGGCTTTGGGCTTAGAGTACTCAGAGTCATATGGATCCTCCAGCATATAACTTTTCCAGTTCTTGAGATCTTACTCTATTCTAACAACTGCCCTTTCAAAAGACATGATAGGGTTTTGAGTTCAAGCTCCAATGTATAATTAAACAAGCTACAGGCAGACTCTGAGTTTGATCTTAGTTACATCAGCCCTGTAGAGATAAGAGAGTCATTCTTTCTCAGTAGTCATAGAAACTCTGGTTCTCTGACCATACTTCGAGCAGAAAACTTAAAACCCCAGCCTTTTAAGTTTTGTTCTCTAAGCTTACCATTGCAGTTATAAATCCAAGTCTACACAGTCCTTGTATTCCTCAAGCCTCTAATAATATTCTATCATAGCTGCCACTCTGACTACCAAAGTCTTCATTCTGTGCTCTTCATTTCAGGTCGACACAGGCAAAATTTAAGAAATCATTTTGTCTCTAAGTGTTATAAACTAGCAACATCACATCTTTTATTGATAACTGTATCCTTACTGCATCAGGGTAGACAGCCTGTTAATCCTGTATTCTCATTTCTTCAAAGATTTATTGCTCTTTATATTATTTACTGTTTTGCTCAGGGTTCACCTGCAGATGACAGAATCCATTGTGCCAAGTTTAAGAAGGAAGAGAATTAAAATAGTATATATGTGTGTCTTTGTTTGGGCTGCTGTAACAAACGTACCGTAGACTGGGTGGCTTATAAACAACAGAAATTTGTTTTTCATAGTTCTAGAGGCTGGAAAGTGCAAGATTAAGGAAACTGCAGATTCAGTGTCTGGTTAGACCTGTTTTCTGGTTCATAGATGTCTTTTCACATGTCCTCATATGGTAGAAAGAGCAAGGGAGCTCTCTGGGGTGGGGTCTCCTTTATAAGGGCACTAATCCCATTCATGAGGGCACTACCCTCATGACCTAATCACCTCTCCAAAGCGCCATCTCCTAATACCATCACACTGGAGATTAGGTTTCAACATATGAATATTGGGGGACACAGACATTTAGTCTATGGCACTGTGGTAGGCAGAATTCTAAGATGGTCTCCAAGATTGTCTCCCCTTGGAGTACATGCCTTGTCTAATCCCCTTTCTCTGAGTGTGAGAAGAAACTTTGAATATGACAAGATATTACTCATGTGATTATGCTTATTATGTGGCAGAATGGATTTTGCTGCTGTAATTAACAACCCTGATCAGCTGACTGTGAAACAATCAAAAGTGAGACTTTTCTGGGTGGGCCTGACCTAATCAGGTTATCTTTTAAAAGTTATGAGAAGAAAAGCAGATGCCTTTCTACTGGCCCTGAAGGAGTAAACTGCCATATTGTAGAGAGGACCCTGTGGCAAGGACCCAAAAACAGTCTCTAGGAGCTGGTAGTAGCTCCCAGCTGTCAGAAAAATAGGGACTGTAATCACGTGGCCATGGGGAAATAAATTTTGCCAATAACCTAAGAAAGTTTGGAAGTAGATCTTTCCCTAGCTGGGCCTCCTGAAGGGACACAGCTGCTGACATCTTGATTTCCATGAGGTCCTGAGCAGAGGACCTAGCTCAAAGGTGCTGGAATCTTGATCCATGGAGATTATGAAATAATTAACGTGTGCTGTTATTTTTTTTTAAACATCTTTATTGGAGTATAATTGCTTTATATTGTTGTGTTAGTTTCTGCTGTATAACAAAGTGAATCAGCTCTATGTATACATATCCCCATATCCCCTCCCTCTTGTGTCTCCCTCCCACCCTCCCTATCCCACCCCTCTAGGTGGTCACAGAGCACCGAGCTGATCTCCCTGTGCTATGCAGCTGCTTCCCACTAGCTACCTATTTTACATTTGGTAGTGTATATATGTCAGTGCCACTTTCGCACTTCATCCCAGCTTACCCTTCCCCCTCCCTGTGTCCTCCAGTCCATTCTCTATGTCTGCATCTTTATTCCTGTCCTGCCCCTAGGTTCTTCAGAACCATTTTTTGTTTAGATTCCATATACGTGTGTGCTGTTTTAAAATACTAAGTTCATGGCAATGTGTTACACAGCAATAGAAAACGAATACAGCATACTAACAATTTTCAGAATTCCTAGAAGGTTCAGGACCCAAACTTGAAAGCCACAAAGCTGAAATTGACACAGCCAGGAGATATACCCAACCATACAGTGAGACTGTTATAGCAGCAATCCTGCTGCTTCTTTCATCTGATGCATGGCATTCATGAAAGCAAAAATCAAACACCATGAATAAAAGCTGTGCACTATGGCAAGACTCAGATAGCATGTTGTCATGATGCTTTCTCCTATTTCTGTGAAATAGGAATCATAATAGTACCTACCTCAGTAGGAATTTATAAGGATTAAATGAAATAAAACTTCTAATGTATTTTAGTAATACACAGTTCTTAATGTTCTATATGTATTAACTATTGTTATTCATAATTGACTTACCCAAGACCACAGAACTAGTGAGAAGCCGAGTAGAGACTTAATTTTGTGTCTGTCTGCTATCAAATTCCATTCTCCTTCTTTTCATCCCTTCTTCACTTTAGCAGGAAGAGTGATCCAGGAACTCAGTTTTAAAGAGACTTTGCCCATTCCCATTCTTAGTTTCTCTGAGGAGAGAAAGATTCACCTCAAAGGGACAGAGGAAATTCTACATAATGGAACATAAATGTTTTATGAATTGGTCTTCACTGAGTAAATTAAAGGGTCATTAACATACTCATTAACAAGTGTGGCACTTTGTTTGGAATTCTGAAAATGACTGGATAGTGCACAACCAAATGAGCTTGTGAGGACTCTTGAAATTCCCTAGATCAGCATCTTTGCTTTCACAATTTTCTCTCTCTCCTGACTTCTGCCTCTGGTGTCTTACACCATGTTCCAAATATATGTCTTTTTCTCCTTTACTAATTGGAATTCTTCTCTGCCTGTCACTGGGAGGAAAGGATGTGAAAGTTTGGAACATCTGCCTTTATTGGCTAAGGAAGATGTGTGTCTGTGTGTGGGTGTATGCATGTGGAGAGCAAGGCAAGTGGTTTGGTGAGAATGTTTTAGACCCTTAGAATTGATGAAAAGGAGAATAATTCTAATTATGGTGCAGAGTGAAGGGGCTAGTGAAGTTGATCCAAACCAGGTTGGTAAAATGACTTAATAGTATTAAGAAGGAATCTACTTATCCAGGTGCAAAAATATGATCATTATAAAACTAAAATATTTTAAGTCAAAATTTTAATTAAAAATTAAAAAATATTATAGAGACACAGATATAGAGAACAAACATGTACACCAAGGGGGGAAAGTCGGGATGGGGGGCAGTGGTGGTGGTGGGATGAATTGGGAGATTGTGATTGACATATATACACTAATATGTGTAAAATAGATAACTAATAAGAACCTGCTCTATAAAAGATAAAATAAAATTCAAAAAAAGTATTAAAGGTGGCAGTGATCTGAGGTGCTATTTTCAGGGAGAGCCATGCATAGACAGTGACTGTGGAGAGGTCTTTGAAGCTTCTCAATGTAATCAAGATTTGAGCAACATACAGGTCAATACAAACCCTAAGTATTAGTCTCAGCCCTTGATTGTAAACAACTTGCTCTGGCTGATTCAAACCAAAATGGATTTACCAGGAAGGCTACTGGGATACTCACCAAATAAATGACAGAAATCAGGAGGACTGGGTTTAAGTGATGAAATATATGGAGAACTGACTAGGCTGTTGCTCAGTTTGTATGATAAAAATATTTCAAGAGATTTCTGGTTTCAGATAATGGCAGAGGACCTTATATCAGACTAACTTTCCTAGTGACAACAATTTTAAATTCTTGGTAAAATACAAAAAAATAATTACTTGAAGGCATAGTAGAGTGACTAAAAGCAGGCAGAAACTGGAGGGGCTACAATCTAAGAAAGAAGCAAACACCCTAGGCAAGACTCACACTCACCTGTCTCTCCCCTGAGGACACTCCCTAGTCTGTTCAAAGTATGGGGATAGAGCTCATACAGAATTACTAATGGACTGAGGAGACAGAGGTTGGAGTTCAGGGCTGCTAGAATGGCTGAAAGTTAAGGGGGGATATCCAGGAAAAGAGGGAGTCATGTAAGAGGGAGCTCCCAAATCTGCAGATCTTTCTTCAAATCCTTAGCTGACTGTGGAGATATAGGGCAAGACTCCAAGGAATCCCAGAAGAAAACACTAACAATCTTACTAAGCAGATATTACAGCAACTCCCCAGTGCTGTGGATACATGATTTAGAGTTCAAGTTCTGCCAAGGTAAAAGAGCTTCACAATACCTTAGGCTTTTTGTTAAAATGTGAGAAGGGTCAAACTCTGGAAGTAAGGACTATGTACAAGGACTAAAGACTGCTCTTGAGGATAAAGGAAAAACTGAAAAGATCTACCTTAACAAAACGTAAGATTAAGCTTCTACAAGATCAGGGTTATCTGCCAGTAATTTAACTGCTTACTAGAACAAGAATCAATACTCTTCTAAGGAAGATAATGGTATCCAGAGCCCTATAACATATCATCCTCAATGTCCTAGATGTAATAAATATATATATATTATTAGATATGAGAAGAAACAGTAAAATGGGACCCAAAGTCAAGATTGAAAAGTCAAGGTGAATTCTATAAAATATTTAGAGAAGAGCTAACACCCATCCTTCTCAAACTCTTCCAAAAAATTGCAGAGGAAGGAACACTCCCAAACTCATTCTATGAGGCCACCATCACCCTGATACCAAAACCAGACAAAGATACTACAAGAAAAGAAAACTACAAACCAATGTCACTGATGAATATAGATGCAAAAATCCTCAACAAAATACTAGCAAACAGAATCCAACAACACATTAAAAGGATCATGTGCCATGATCAAGTGTGATTTATCCCAGGGATGCAAGGATTCTTCAATATACACAAATCAATCAATATGATATACCATATTAACAAATTGAAGAATAAAAACCATATGATCATCTCAATAGATGCAGAAAAGGTTTTGACAAAATTCAACACCGATTTATGATAAAAAACTCTCCAGAAAGTGGGTATAGAGGGAACCTACCTCAACATAATAAAGGCCATATGTGACAAACCCCCAGCAAACATCATTCTCAATGGTGAAACACTGAAAGCATTTCCTCTAAGATCAGGAACAAGACAAGGATGTCCACTCTCACCACTATTATTCAATGTAGTTTTGGAAGTCCTAGCCCTGGAAATCAGAGAAGAAAAAGAAAAAAAAAGGAATCCAAATTGGAAAAGAAGAAGTAAAACTGTCACTGTTTGCAGATGACATACTATACGTAGAGAATCCTAAAGATGCCACCAGAAAACTACTATAGCTAATCAATGAATTTGTTAAATTTGCAGGACACAAAATGCACAGAAATCTCTTGCATTCCTATACTAATGATGAAAAATCAGAAAGGGAAATTAAGGAAACACTCCCATTTACCACTGCAACAAAAAGAATGAAATACCTAGGAATAAACCTACCTAGGGAGACAAAAGACCTGTATGCAGTAAACTATAAGACAGTGATGAAAGAAATCAAAGATGACACAAACAGGTGGAGAGATATACCATGTTCTCGGATTGAAAGAATCAATATTGTGAAAATGACTATACTACCCAAAGCAATCTACAGGTTCAATGCAATCCCTATCAAATTACCAATGGCATTTTCTACAGAACTAGAACAAAAAATCTTAAAATTTGTATGGAGACACAAAAGACCCCGAATAGCCAAAGCAGTCTTGAGGGAAAAAAAAAACGGAGCTGCAGGAATCAGACTCCCTGATTTCAGACTATACTATAAAGCTACAGTAATCAAGACAATATGGTACGGGCACAAAAACAGAAACATAGATCAATGGAACAAGATAGAAATCCCAGAGATAAACCCACACACCTATGGTCAACTAATCTGTGACAAAGGAGGCAAGGATATACAATGGGGAAAAGACAGTCTCTTCAATAAGTGGTGCTGGGAAAACTGGACAGCTACATGTAAAAGAATGAAATTAGAACACTCCCTAACACCATACACAAAAATAAACTCAAAATGGATTAGAGACCTAAATGTAAGACCGGACACTATAAAACTCTTAGAGGGAAACATAGGAAGAACACTCTTTGACATAAATCACAGCAAGATCTTTTTTGATCCACCTCCTAGAGTAGTGGAAATAAAAACAAAAATGAACAAATGGGACCTAATGAAACTTAAAAGCTTTTGCACAGTAAAGGAAACTACAAACAAGACGAAAAGACAACCCTCAGAATGGGAGAAAATATTTGCAAATGAGTCAACGGACAAAGGATTAATCTCCAAAATATATAAACAGCTCATGCAGCTCAATATTAAAAAACAAACAGCCCAATCCAAAAATGGGCAGAAGACCTAAGAAGACATTTCTCCAAAGAAGACATACAGATGGCCAAGAAGCACATGAAAAGCTGCTCAACATCACTAATTATTAGAGAAATGCAAATCAAAACTACAATGAGGTATCACCTCACACCAGTTAGAATGGGCATCATCAGAAAATCTACAAAAAATAAATGCTGCAGAGGGTGTGGAGAAAAGGGAAGCCCCTTGCACTGTTGGTGGGAATGTAAATTGATACAGCCACGATGGAGAACAGTATGGAGGTTCCTTAAAAAACTTAGAATTATCATATGACCCAGCAATCCCACTACTGGGCATATACCCAGAGAAAACCATAATTCAAAAAGACACATGCACCCCAATGTTCATAGCAGCACTATTTACAATAGCCAGGTCATGGAAGCAACCTAAGTGCCCCTCGATAGACGGATGGGTAAAGAAGATGTGGTACATATATACAATTGAATATTACTCAGCCATAAAAAGGAACAAAATAGGGTCATTTGTAGAGACGTGGATGTATCTAGAGACTGTCATACAGAGTGAAGTAAGTCAGAAAGAGAAAAACATATATTGTATATTAACACATATATGTGGACCCTAGAAAAATGGTACAGATGAACCGGTCTGCAGGGCAGAAATTGAGACACAGATGTAGAGAACAAACGTATGGACACCAAGGGGGGAAAGTGGAGGGGGTGGTGGTGGTGGTGGTGGGATGAATTGGGAGATTGTGATTGACATGTATATACTAATATGTATAAAATGGATAACTAATAAGAACCTGCTGTATAAAAAAATAAAGTAAATTTCAAAAATTAAAAAAAAAAGTTATGTTCTCTCTTGGAACAACCTTCTGGATAGAAGTTTTGGGAAAATCATAACCCCATTTGAAACTGGCCAAAAGCAAAATGAAGAAAACCATCTTCACAGGCTTAGGCAGCTGCTAGTTCATCTCATCCTTGCACGTCTGTATAAGTGGGGTTCTTCATGAGCTTAAGAGTTCTGCAGAGTTCTCATGAAGTGAATTGTGTGCTTGCAGGCTGCGATGGAGCTGGGAGAGGAAGATGGGGTTGTCAGGCGGGGGAGTGTGGCAGAGAGTCTTCCAATATCCTTGAATGCTGCTGGGCTGATGCAGTCAGTCCTGTGCAGAGGGCACAGATCTTTACTTTCCCCACCAGCCCATGGGGGTGTTCCTGCTAATGAGGCACTCAGGCTGATTCTCATTAATGCTCTTTATTTACAGGCAAATGAATCAATTATGGAAAGCATGGTTTTCTCAGTCAGTTTTGTCTACATTTTCGATCTGCTGGTGTTCTGGGCCAGGAGTGCCAAGCCCTGTCCTTCTCGGGGTGGGTTGTTTGGAGTTAGAGGATAAGGAGGGGTCTGTGTGTGTTGGTGGGGAGTGGAATGCGAAGGGATAGAAGATGGCTTCATTAGGAACAGCCAGGGGATGCAGACTTGGAGTGGAATAATCGAATTGATTTTGCATCCTCCTCCTTGTCCCCGCCTCACCCAGAATATGCAAATTCTGATTAAAACCTCGCTCCAGAGGACTGACTGTCTCCCTAGCTAACAGGAGTAAGCACAAGTTATGCTATCTTTCAGAACATGGGCTGCCTAAAGGTGTGTGCTCCATGCTCCTTGCCCTACATTTTCTTAGTCTTTGTAAAGGGGGTAGTGGGAGGAGATGCAGTGAAGGCACGAAGGAAAAGTGGCAAGTATGTGATAGTCATGCAGTCAACAGCCATGAATGGGCACCTCCTGAGTTTTACTCTCTTAGGTAATGGAAACTCCTAGAAAAAAAGGCAGTCACGATCCTATTCCTTCACAGTGCTCACATTCTGGCAAGGAAGACAAGGGTTTGAACAATTAAAGATGCAATAGGTGCGTCTAAGGCGCTTTCGTTGGGAACCTAACGTTGCCTGAATGGTCAAGGGGGAAATGATGTTTAAGAATAGACCTGAGAATGGGTAGCAATGAGCGTTAGGGAATGCATTTATGCAAAATACGTTCTTGTGCAGATGTGTGGGTGCACATATACACAGGTGCACACACAAAGTAAAACCATGGATAACGAGGTAAATGAATTAGCACACAGAGTAAATTTTCCGGCTTGCCACGTTAATAATCCATTGAGCACCCAGATGATTTTATTGCCAACAAATTAGATGTAGATTTTCTTTTTTCAAAATTAATTTTATGTTCCTTGCCCTCTTAAGCAGGCTAAGAGTTGCTTTCTTCATATTTCAGGGCCTCCACTGTGAATATCATGACTATTCAATGCTCCGAGAGAGTGCTTCCTCAGGATTTATTTAGGGGTATATAATAATTTTATCCCACTGAGATGGCTTCAGACTGCTTTGCTTTTTGAGTTCCTATGTCTGCTTTTTATAGTTTGCTGTCTCTTTCTTTGCTATTGGGCTGTCAACTGTCACTTCCTGCAGCTGTCAGAAAGCCTGGCTTTGGCAGGGCTCACCACTACCAGCATCTGCCCTGCCCCCAAAACATACACTCACTGATTCCATTCTGATCAGGTATTGCTTGGGAGTCCAGACTTGGCTTATCTAAGCTGTGAAGCAGTGGTCCTTAAAGTGAGGCCCCTGGGCTGGCAGCATCAGCTTCACCTGGGAACTTGTTAGAAATGCAAATTCTTGGGCCCCATCCAAGACCAGATGAATCAGAAACTCTGGGGGTGGGGCCAGTGGTCTGTATTTAACAAGCTGTCCTGGTGATTCAGATGTCGCTTACTGATGCAGTGCTGTAAGAAAGGATAAATAGAGTCCAAGTGAGGGCTGAGTTGCTCTCCCATGTGTGAAGTGCATGCTCGTTACAGCATCAACTGTGATCTATGTTCCGTCCAATCAACGGATTTGCATTTTTTCCTGGTTCTTGGCTATTGTTCGGTGTGATTGGATTGTTACAGGGTGGCTGAGCCCTGGGAAAGGGTATGTGTGCATGTGCTCATGAGCGTAAATGCATATACACCGAGAGAGAGAGCGAGAGAGAGAGGCAGACAGAAAGCCAGAAAAATCCGGGGCCCAGAGTGAGCAGTGTCTTGGGCTCCAATTCCCTGCTCTTAGCTGCTAGAGTTTCCTACATGTCCTGCTTTCAGAGCTCTGGCCTGATCCCTGCAGCTTGGGGTCCCGATGGTCCTTAGATAACAGAAGTGTCGCCTGATTCCCCCTCTCACCACCCCTGAGTGGCTGCCTGGGGCCCAGACTGAGTGTCAGGAACACTCTGAGAGGCATCAGCTGGTGGAGACACTGCCAGAGACTCTCCAAACATACATCTTGGAAGGACAGCTGGGATATGTGTGGGAGCCTCGGAGATGCATGGATTTGGGTTTGTAAACATGAGCCTGTTAAATTCAGGGTAGGCCATGGGCCTAGGAGAGCACCGTAGCATCTTTTGGCAAATGCTGAACATTCTGAGTGGTTTTAAAGGTATTGGTTTTTAAGGTATTGCTCATACCTTATCTATATAAGGAGGCCTGTTTTAGCATAGCTTATTATCAGGGGGAGGAGAGAGGAGGGGTTGGCACTGGTTGAATACCCACCACACTCTGTGTGCCAGGGACTCTCCATGAACTGTCTGATTTTGTCTTTACCCCCTTGGTGAAGGGCTGGGCTTGTCAGCTCTGCTCTATAGACTAGGATGTTGACTGAGCAAACGTCTGGGTCTGAGGTGTCCCAGTGAGTTCGACCTGAGCTGATGTGGAGGACGTGTTTTGTGAGCAGCCAAGACTTTGGAGGGTGGCTGACATGATGGTGGTGAGAACGCTCTGCCCACAGTGGGAGCACACGGTCACAGTCAGCTGTCATAGGGAGCTGACATTCCCTTGTGACCAGCCAGCCCAGTCTGCCTAAAGAGTTTGCCAGAGAGAGGGAGAGAGGGAGGGAGAGGGAGAGAGAGGGAGGGAGGGAGATCTGCCAGACATGAATCCCATGAGGTGCTCCTCAACCTCAAGGCCCCACTGACCAAATCTGTTTGGGAATTGTCGTAAAACTACATTCTACTCTTGGAGATTATGAATCATGGTACAAATTGTATCAGGCAGAGTCCAACAAGAGAAACAGGGCCAGTGGGGTAGATAGAAAAATCGATAGGGATTTATGGCAAAGAGTTGTTTTATGCAGCTGTCGGGGCTGACCAGACAGATCTGGAGTCTGCAGGGCAGGCTGTCATGAAGGGCAGGCTGAGGGTCCTGCGCACCGGGTGGAGCTCCAGGCCACAAGCAGCATTTCTTCCGCAGGGAAGCCTCAGCTCTGCTCTTAAGGCCTTTGGACCGATTGAATCAGGCCAACCTAGATTATCTAGGATTATCTGTCTTACTTAGAGGTAACTGATTATGGATTTTAATCACATCTATAAAGTAACACTTTAGATGTAAAGTAACACAGTGACACTTAGATTAGTGCTTGACTGAATAAGTGGGATTTAGTCCAGACAGGTTGATTTAAAACTGACACTGAGAAGTCCTGTACCTAAGACGCCTTAGTTTTTTTGAGCCCATTGTTTCCCAAAGTTACAGGGACAAGAACCGCCTCTCATCCCCATACCCCCCACTATAGCCATTTACACCCAGTGTACCCCACTGGACACTTTGGAAATCACTGGCCCAGCTCTCTGGTCTGACCTAAGAGGTGCTGGGCTATGAAAGCCCAGAGCACGAGTCTATCTGGCTCCTGTTCAAGGTCTCTCAACAGTGGTGGTGTTTACATTTGGGGCGAGATAATCCTTTGTTGCTGGGGGTGAGGGCTGTCCTGTTTACTGTAGGATGTTTAGCAGCATCCATGGCTTCTATCCACTCGCTGTCTGTTGCATACCACTTCCCCCCAGCAGTGACAACCCAAAATATCTTCAGACATTGCCAGATGTCCCCATTGAAAACCACTGGCATAGAAGAAGAAATTACAGGACAGCATGGGGACTTTGCAGGCCCAGCAGCCTGGTTTGAATCCTGCCTCTGTCCGTGTTATTTTTACTTACATTCTGTCATATCCCAAAAGGATCTGAGTGACTAAATCTGTCATTTTGGGGAACAGATCCATGGTCCTAGGGAAGTTATTTTAACTTTTGTGAGCCTCAGTTTCACCTCTGCAAAGTGGGGATCACGATAGGACTTGCCTTGTTGGGTTATTACGGGGATTCACTGGAGTGGAACAAGCAGGGTGCCTGGATCTTGGTGGTTATTCCAAGAATGTTAGTTCCTTACCCTCCCAAGAGGGAAACTGAGTCTCACAATTAGGCTTGCAGAGGCATCCTAGAGTCAGGGAGCTGGAAGGATCTTGGCTTCCCCAGGTCCATTTTCTGGATGAAAAGACGAGCCTAGCACCTGTCTGAGGTCCCAGAGCTCCAGGCCAGGGAGAGTCCTCAGCCGTGAAGTGTGTAGCTTCCCTGGGTGGGAACAGCCCAGGTGTCCCTCCTGGTTCTCACTGCTGCTGAGTCTAGAGAGAGTGCTTAGGGCGCGAGGGGCTCTAAGGCCCCTCCGAGGGCTCAGGACACACCCAGCTCCTCTCTAGGCCTCTTCCGCAGGCTGCTCAAGTCAAGTCATCCCGTCGTGCAGGACGTGGTGCGGAAGCTGGAGCGCCATGGCAGATTTATGAACGGGGCACCCCTGCGCAGCCCAGGTCACGCCTTGCCAGGAGGTTTATTAATGGCCTTTCATCTAGCACTTCAGGTTTGCAAGCTCTGTCTGTTCCCTGGATCCCAGTCAGACGTGGGGAGGCCACACCACACCAGCCAAACCTTTCTATTCACTTGACGGCGGGGGGCTTGGCGCAGGAGGGTAATCTAGATACTTCCCTATGAGCTCCACTGGGATCAGAAACCAGAGCCCTCCTTGCTCCTATCTTGGCTGTCCCTCAGCCCATTGGGATGTCTCCCCTGGTAGCCTCAGCTCCCCTGGTCAGGATGGGGACCACTACCTCAGGCCTCAAGGGGAAGCTGAGAATACCAGCCTTGGGTCAGAAGCTCTTGGCCCTGGTCCTGGGCATTGCCGTGTACCAGATGGATGACACTGGGGGGCCACTGCACCTCTTAGAACCTCAGTTTTCTCCTCTGTAAAATGGGAACAGTAATCGCCACCCCACAGGATGGCTGTGAGTATTCATTGAGTCCTGTTCCGAAGGGCTTAGTAGGGGTTTCCTCTTTCCTTCCCCCCTGCCCAGCATAGGACCTGCATTGGGCTACGCCCTCCTCATTGTGTGGAGCCATGAATCACCGTGGGGTGCAGTCCCCAAGTGTGCAAGCTGGGACACAGCCACCCCGTGGCAGCGTCAGAGGGGCTCCTGCCCCATCCTTTTGAAGGACATTGTCTTCCAATCCAGGAAGAGCTTGAGGAGGGACCCCATAACCCCCTCAGACCTTGGGAACCATCCATGTCAGAGACCAAGAAAAGGGTGGAGGAGGGGCATTTCCTAGTCTGTCAACCATTCATCAATAGAAGAGTGAATCAAGCTGCGTCCTCCAGACACTGATGGAATGTCCCTGCAGCATCTCCTGAGGGCTTGTTAAAAATACAGATTCTGGGGCCCTGCCCCGGACTCCAGGGTGGAAGCACTGCTGTCAGTGATGAGGGAGAGGCCCTGAGGGAGGAAGAGCCTCTTCCTCCAAGGCCGTGGTGCCTGAGAGGTCTTCCTGCTTCGCTCTTCAGAGTCCTGCTGGGATGCCGGATACCTGCACCAGGAGTTCTGGGTGTCCACTTTTAGCATTTTTTATTTAGAAGGTTGGCCTAGAAGACCCCCCTGCCACTATGCTCAAAGGAGGGAGTTCCAGAGAGGGGAGCAGCAGTGGCCCGTCTCTGTCCCAGGGGTGGCTGAGCTCCTGGTGGTGCAGATACACTGATCCTAGAGGCAGGATGGAGCCCCAGAGCAGCTGTTCCCGTGGCCACAGCTAGCCCTGTGTTTTAGGATGTGCCTGGTGGGTTTGGGCTGACAGGGGGTCCTAGCTGCCTCCTTGCCAAATTCCTTAACCCCCATCCCCCTCCAAAACGCACACTCTTGGAAACTGTTGTGAGCTGCAGAACAGTTAGCAGCCCTTGATATGCCGGGCTGTATGTGAGGTGGAATTGCTGGGGATCCCTTTTCTACCCTGTGCAGTGCAGACCCCACGTGCCTCTCCTGGGCCACTTCTTTATCAGGCAAACATTGGCTAAGAACACACTGTGGGGACATAAGAGTCACAGTCTCTGAGCCTCAAGAAGCAGTAGGCTGGCGGGGAAGACAGACTGAAGAAGAGCTTTGCAATGTCATAGACTGTCTGATGGACAGATATGTGCCCAGGGCTCCAGATGGCCTCCCTGGAGCTGCAGCTGGAGAGGTCAGCAGGGCCAGTTCTGGCTTCTTTGCAAGCCGATGGGCTTAACTTTGAGGTCAGTGCCACCCCCCGACTCCCCATTCCCCTGTCCCAGCTGACCCTGGTCTGGTAGAGACTCTCCAGACCCAGCCAGTTCCAGGTTCTGATTTGGGGTGTGGAGCCCAGCTCTCGGTTCCTGAGCTGCCCTGGTGGCTGCCCTGCCTCTCAAGCCCTGAGCAGGCAGCTGCTGCGTTAGCTGGAAAGGCGCTCTGCTCTGGCAAAGATGAGTGAGTGCTCTCACCTCCTCCCTCTGGACCTCACACAACCCAGCCTCAGAGGGAACCCTGGGGAAATGAGCACAGAGGAGCCTGGCAGTTTTAAAGCCCTTTAATTGCACTGCTGGTTTCTAATACTGCTCTGGGTTTCCTAAGTTAAGGAAAGTTTACAAGGCCCCGGAAACAGCTCGGATGCCAGCAGGCTCTGGAGATGCAGGCTAGGGCAGCAGCGGGAGGAGAATGTTTCTTGAAGGATCCCTGAGATTCTCGAATCCCTGTGAGCCCCTGGGGCCTGGAAGGGAGGCCTCTGGGATACAGGGAGAGAAAGTTCCAGGGATGGGAAGTTTAAGGAGAATCTGGCAAAAGTTTTTCTGGGACTTTGAGATTTCTTAGTGCATTCAAAAATGTTTATTGAATCCCTGCTCTACCGTGCCTGTTCTAGGCACTGAGATCCATCAGTGAGCAAAACAGATCAAGTCCTTCCTTGCCCTTAAAGAGCTCACACTCTACTTGGGAGATACAAAAGAAGCATATGTGCAAATACAGATGTGGAATAATGTCAGGGAATGAGACCTGGCAGAAGAAAAATAAAGCAAAGTCATGTGATAGAAAGGTTGGGGAAGACGATTTTAGACAGGGTAACCGGAGAAGACCTCTAAGGAGGTGACCTTTGCCCTGAGACTGGAGAGACTGAAGGAGTGTAGGAGATGAGTGGGGGAGGGGCAGGGGCCCGGGCTGGGAGTGTGCATGGTCTGTTCAAGGGACAGCGTGGGTCGCAGTGAGGCTGGGGAGAGGCTGGGAAATGGGACCAGCGAGGCAGCTACTGCCAGATCCTAGAGGGACCCCTGGAAGAGACTCTGGGTTCAGATGGAGGGATGTTGGCGGGTGTGGTGAAGGCAGTGGAGCACCCAAGCATGGCTTCTGTTTCTATCCAAAGCATGAGGTGAGAGCGGCAGCTGAGAGTGAGGGGGTACTGGGGAGCACGGGGTGGAGGAGGGATATAGAGAGAACAGGAGGTATTCAATCATCATCTCAGAGAATGAGAAAGACATTTCTAGAAAAACCTGCTGGGATTGCTGGGCAGCACTCAGGGTGCTTTGCAGTTTGTGGTCTTGAATTTAACAACTCTGTGTGGTTTGCTCTGTTGAGTGTCTAAAATGGGCTGGCCGAGGGCTAGCCAGTAAGGAGGGAATAAAATAGACACATTCCTGCCCTCAGGCAGTTTCACCTCTGCAGGGGAATTAAGTTAATGTTACAAACAACTGCAAATCAGAACAGTAGGAAGCTGTGCACCTCTCAGAAAGGTGTGAGAGGCTCTGGAAAGAGCTTGATGGAGGAGAAAGACTTTGGGGGCAGAAAGACATGGGCTGGAACCCCAGCTTTCTCACTCCTGAGCTGGATACTCTAAGGCAAGTCACAAAAGCTCTCTGAATCTCAGATTTTCCAAATTATAAAATGGGGATAATCCTACTAATTTAATAAGGCTGGAATGGTGATTAACTAAGGAAATATCAATAGATCTAGTGTGGAGTAGGAATTTAATGAATGGCGGCCATTGCCGTTTATTAGACAGGGTCAGCAAATTATGACACGTGGGCCAGTCCCATCCACCGACTGTTTTTGTACAGCCCACGAGCTAAGAATGATTTTCACATTTTAAACAGTTGGGGAAGAAAACATCAAAAGATAACAATAATATTTCATGACACGTGAAAGTGAAATGAAATTCAAATCTTGGTGTCCATAAATAAAGTTTTATTGGAACACAGCCATGCTCATTTGTTTACGTATCGTCTCTGCTGCTTTTGCTCCACAACTTCAGAGTTGAGAAGTTGGTTGTGACAGAGACCATATAGCCTAGAAAGCCTAAAATATTTACTCTGGACCTTTACAGAAAAAGTTTGCCAACTTCCGACTTAGAGGAAGGAAGGAGAGATTGAACTGGGTACTCCGAAAGATGGCTTTTGTTGCAACCCAGTTTCTCCCTTTCTAGGAGGAGCAGGACAGGTTGGAGGCTGGGCTCCATAGGAGTCCTCTCCAAACTAGGGCTGCGTGTTTTGGGGGTGGGGGAGTGTGTTCCTGGGCTTGGGCCCCTAAGCTTGTCTCCTGGCAAGCCAGATGCAGTGCCCTCTTTTCAAGACCCAAAAGGAAGATAGAAAGAGCCAAAGAAACATTACAGGAAGAAGGCACAAGCCTGTGTGGATTGGGTCTGCAGGGGCAAGCGCAGCAGGGCCTTGGCTGTGCAGCAACCTTCCATTTTTCTCTTACTAACAATTACGGCAGCTGATCCAACCTTTCTCACTGTCCTCAAGCCTCTGAGGCCACCCCTGTGCTCCACTCGGCAGAGGACCCCAACCCCAGGGTCGAGGAGACCAGGCTACCTGCTGTGAAGTCCCTCTACATTCCGCCTCCCCACCTCAACTTCTCTGAATTCCCAGGGTTTCTTCCTGCTGCCCCCAAGGAAGAAGCATCCCTATCCCTGTTCAGGCTAAGCCTTCCACCCATGCTTTGATCTCATCCCTCCTTGGCTCCCCTGGGCTCTTGCTCTGTTAATTATACATCTTTCTTGCATTCTTAGTCTTGTGTCCACTGGCACTTTTCCTTTCCTCCTCTTTTTGGGAAGGTGACTAATATTTAATGAGTTCCTATTATGTGCCAGCACTCTGCTAGGTGATTGTAGATGCTGTTTCATTTGATTCTGACAAAAGCCCTGAGGTAGTATATTAGTCAGGACTTTTAGTTGCCTATGAAAGAAACCCAACTCAAACTAGCTTAGAGGAAATTTATTGGTTCATGTCATGGGAAGTTCAAGGACAAATTTTAGACATGATTAGATCCAGGTCCTTCAATAATGTCCTTAAGAATTTCTTCCTGTATTTCTCAGTTCTGTTTTCTTCTGTATTGGTTTCATTCTCAGACAGACATGCCTCATGTGGTGGCAGTGGCCACCAGCAGCTTCTAGACTTTTACTCTACCTTTGTAGCAATTCCCAAGGAAAGAGAGCTTCAGCAAAAATCCCAGGGCTGACTATCATTGGCTTGGCCTGGGTCACAGAGCCTTTCCTGAACCAGTCACTGTGGCCAAGCGATTGCTGTCCTCTCACTGGTCAACCCAGGGCTATCTGCCCACTTGTGGTGGGGGCATCAGCCCTGTCTAAACCACATGGACTAGGAGTAAGAAAGATGTGGTTTCCCCAAAGGAAAATCATGGTGTTGACACTAGAAGATGGGAGAATGGTTGCTGGGTAGGCAAAAGTGACAGTTGTCCGTCAGAGATAGATATTACAACCCTCATGTTATAGTTGAAGAAATTGAGCCTAGTAGAGGTTAAATGGCTGGTACCAGGTTGTACAGCTGAAACTCAGTAGAGGTGCAATTTCACTCAAGTTGGGCTCACTCTATATTCTGCCTTGATTCCTAGGATTGCCATGGGAATGCAGGAAACTTCAGCTTGCTCAGGGAGTAGAAGGGAACAGGAGTGGAAATGATAAGAAAGAAAATATGGTCTTTTGGAATAACCAGTGAGAAAAACAGCTGCTGACTGAGTAAACCTCGGGTGGACACAGGTGGCTGGCAGAGGTGTTGGGAATCAAGGGGTCTCTACGGGAGACATCTCCACTGGAGAGACCTGGTCTCTATCTCTTCTGAATACCCCTGCTTGTCTGTTTGTCCAAGGCCTTTCCAATCAACCTTTACGTTTGGCCAACGCTGTTGTATTTTACCGAACACAGCTGGGCTCAGAGGTCATTGCTGTGAACACACACAGCCCTGGTGTTTCACAGAGTGACATCAGAGAGGAGGGGAGTCCTGTGACCCCGGGAATGAATCCCCACATTGGGATGAGCTGGACATATACCACCCAACCAGATATTTCAGGTCTGTATCCACCTGAAACTTTTCAAGGGAGAGGAACCCTTTGAGCAAGACCATGAAAGACAGGAGAATTTGCCTGGAGGAAGCAGTTTTCTGCTGGTCTAGGGTGGGACTGTTTTCTAGAAAATTTGGGGCCAGTTCTGTTTATGTACACATATGGAAAAAGGAGAAACACACACACACACTCTTTTTCTTTCGGATCACTGTATCTGTGGCCTCCAGACTGTGATGGGGAAATAAAGTCTGATCAAGGCTCTAAGTAGGGAGTGCTGGGAGTTAGGGAGGACTGGGGGACACAGGGCACCAGGAGGGACAGCTGAGGGAGGATGGGAATGTGGACCCAGAGAGGAAAGAATTAGGATCACATATGTGGTCCTGGGTTCTGCTACTGATTCTCCCAAGAGGCAGAGATGGTGACAGAACCTGGCATCGGACCCTAAAGAAAGACATGAGTTGAGTTGGAGGACAGCTGCAGAACTGTTGTGTGAGAGCCTTGCCTTTCCCCCATATCCCTAGCCCCACCCACGCCCCCTGTGCTTCAATCTGAGCTTCTGGAGGCTGAGGCGAAGTGGGTGGAACATTTCTAAGCATAGAATGTCTTGGACTTGGAACCCATGGGAACCTCAGAAGCAAACTCATCCTCACCTAGTGAAAAATGCCCTCGATTGGGCATTGTTAGATGCTTCATCATCAAAAAAGCTCCTCCTTGTGTCACACCCAAATCTGCCTCCCAGTAACTCCCAAAGAATGGTCCCACTTGTGGACAGTTGGCATCATGCTGGACAAATCCAAGTTCCTTTCCAAGTTAGAACTGGCCTGAGAGTGTCAGTGACGTCATGTGGTCCAAGCAGCTCCGCTCCCCTCGCGTGCACGGGCTTAGCACGTGTTGGGGTGGCGACGTGTACGGTTGTGCATTCAGGCAACCCGACTGGTGAGTAAATGAAGGGCTATATTTATCTCTGCCTCCCAGGCCCAGGAGCTCCCACTCTGTGCCAGAGAAGGGAAAAACAAGCATGTGGGGAGATGCCTCACGTTATTGTGACAAGTAATTAAGGGGATGTAAGTTGTTCATAAATTACTTTATTAGACAAATGCTGCTTATAAGCTCCACGCCACAAACATTCCCAGGGAGTTGCCTCTGGTCCCGGGACTCTGCTGCTGAAGGAATCCTGGCTCTCTTGGTCCTCCACATGGTGGGCTGTGTGCAGGGAAAGGTCTGGATTTGGTATCTCTGCTCTGCCCCTCCTAAATGCATGATCTTAGGCACATCACCTCATCCGGTTAGACTGCAGTTTCTGTGTCTGTAGGTGTGAGTAATGCTCTTCGCTCTCTGCTTCAGGAGATGTCTCCAGCAGACCCTACCACCGCCAGGGCTGTGGGTAGGGTGATAGTAGAAGTGGTGATAAGGGATCCCAGGCATCAGGGCCTGCCAGCGGGGGTGGGGACAGTTGAAGAGGTGTTTCCAGTGGGAACAGAATATTAATTGAGCATCTACTATTGCCAGGGACTGGAACAGGCCTAAGGGACATTGCTGAACAAGATTCTTCCTCAAGTTGCTCATCATCCACAGAGAAGACAGGGAATCCTAGGACAAGAGCTGTTTGAAATGAAAATCGTAGCAGCCTAGATCTGGGGTCAGCAAGCTTTTCTGCTAAGTCAAGGGCCACGAGAGTAAATGTTTTAGACTTTGCGGGCCATGCAGTCTCTTGCCACCATTCAACTGTGCCCTTGTCACGCAAAAGCAGCCTGAGACAATACATAAACAAATGTGCATGCCTGGATTCTGATGAAACTATTTATGGACACTGAAATTTGAATTTCACAACATTTTTACGTGTCCTGACATATTCTTCTTCTTTCAATTTTTAAAAAAAACACTTAAAAATGTAAAACCATTTTCAGGTCATGGTCCATAGAAAGGCAGGTGGTTGGCTGGATTGGGGTCATAGTTTGTAGACTCCTGGCATAGGGGAAAAAGCAATGGAGTTCATTAGGGGTACCAGGGAAGGCTTTGCTGGGTCTGAGATTCTCAGTAGATGACAGTTTCACTGGGACCATATGCTGGGGAGGGGAGAGGTGGGCCTTCCACGCAGAGGCAAGTGCTGTTACTTGGGCAAGGGCAGGAGCAGGGGAGCAGGGGTGCCTGCCGGACAGTGGGGAGTTTGGAGTGATTGGACTACAGGTGGTGCGAGGTGGGGAAGTGAGCAGCGGGTAAGACTGGAGAGAAGGTTGGGGTGGGATTGGAAGCCCTTATAAGCCATGAAAAGGAGTTGAGCTGATGCTGAGGGCCATGAGGCTCTAGTGGAGATTTCTTGATTTTGTAGAAAAGCCCACCCCCCAACCCCCATCATGTCAGGAGGGCCGGGAAGGGGTTGTCTTAGTAGATTGTGGGAGGGGTGATGAGAGCCTGAGCGGAGTCAGTAACAGCAGGGACAGGAGCAAGAAGCCAGACTGGAGAGGGGAACCCATAGGTGGAAACAGCCCAGATATGGGGGCAGGGAGGAGAGGAGGTCATCCCTGAGGTCGCATTCCCAATGGAGTGCCATTTGTGAACAAGCACCCCATTATGTGCCCTCACCATGACGGCTAATGGGTATCTAATGGTGCCTCAGAGGAGGGGCAGGGAGGGGCCTCCCACTCGTGTTCCAGGTTCTGCACCAGGAGCTTTACAGACTTTATGTCATTCAGTCCCACCACTGTCCTGCAAAGGGAGTTTATGGTCTCACTTTACAGATAAGAAAACTGAGGCCTGGAAAGGTTAAGCAGTTTGCCCCAGGCGACACAGCAGGGGTGAGTGAAAAAGGGGAGCTCAGATCTTGGGTTAATTACTCTCTATGCCAACATCTTTCAACCTGGACACACTGCTGGGGGCAGTCTGGGAGCATGAGACACCCAAAACCCGAAAGGACATTGTTATGGGCACCTGGTCACACTGTAGGCTGTGGAGGAGAGCACAGCAGAGCAGGGGGAGGTGGCAGGGGTTGGGGTGACAGAAGTCAGGCAAGTAGCTCCTCTGCTGGGAGTCTACATTTAATTCCAGAGCAAGGAATCAAGGGGGTGGTTGAGAGACACCTTGGGCAAGCTGCTGAGCCTCTGGCTGCAGTCTTCCTTTGTGAAGCCTGCTGAGGGGTACTGATGGGGCTGCAGGGGTGGTTCCAGTCACCCTGCACCCAAAGCTGTCCTCCCAGAAAAGACACCTCTCCAACCCCTGCCAGGGCACCATCCCCAAACACTTAATTCCATTCCATCCCTCTACTGCTCAAAAGCGCCCAACTTTCGGTGGGTTCCATGGTCTGAAGGGCACATCTGGCTCCCCAGCCTGGCAGGGAAGGCCCGGCCTCCACAGGGCTCCAGTCTTCTCATTCAGGTCCAGTTCTTATTGTTCCCAACAGAACCTCTGCTGCACTTGCCCCAGCAAGGCACCGTGGCCCCTCTGCTGAGACCACCCCATCCCTCTATAGATCTGGGAGATGCTTTCCTCAAGGTGCAGCTGGGCACCCACCTCCCTTGCAGTCTTCCCTGACCAGCGGGCCCTCCCCTGGCGCCGTGATGGTGTGATGTCCCCCTTACCCTCAGGAAGTGGTGCTGAGGGCTGGCCAAGTTCTTGTTCTGGGTAAAAGAGGAAACACAGGGCTTCAAAGAGAAGCCGAGGGTGATGAGTCCCAGAGCAGAAGACCCTGGTTAGAGGAAAAGGCCAAAGGGGGAGGCAGAGATCATGGGAGCCATCAATTAACCACAGGATCCTGAGCGGGGAGGTGAGTGTGTTGGGGCAACGTGCAAATTACAGACAAGGGTCATCATGGGGCTCCCCTAGTCACCCTGCTCCCTGAAGGACTATCGTGGGCTCTGCTGTGAAAACACCTATTATGGGATGTGTTTGAAGCCATGGTTATGGGGTGGGACTGGAAGGGCTTTGTATCTTAGGGAGAGGGCCTCATAGGGAATAAAGCTTCCTGGATAAACCTTAAAACATATAAATTTCCATGTTATTTCAGTGGCCTCAGGAAGCTCCACAACCTGGAGGAGGTGGGTTATACTTAACTCTTAAACTAATCACAAGGCTGTGACCTGGAATAGCTGTTGAACATTCGCAAGGTGCTTTCACATGCACTAGATCATCCCACCTTCATGACAATCTGATGGGTATTATCATCCCCGTTTTACAGATGAGGCTCAAGATTAAATGTGACCTGCTAGGCTCTTCCTCATGGCTGCCACGCTGGTCTTCAAGGTCACGGGGAAGCCCCCTTTGAGTTCTCTCTCCTAGCAGGAGGGCACAGTGTTTGCTAAGTGTTAACCAGGAGCATGTGAATTAGCTTTTTAGAAGCTTCTCAAGCAGCTAGTAAGTGACGAGCTTGGGAGTCAAGTCTAGTTCTATGCCCTCCCAACACCTTGTGTTGTTACTTAACTGCATGTGTGTGCACCTGTGGCCTCGGTGAAATTATACACTCCTTGAGGGTAGATATTCTGTTTCCTGTTCTGTGTAAGCCCCCTTTTGCACCAGGCACTAGTACATAGTAAGCACTCAGCCAACCTTTGGCTGATCATCTCTTCCCTTCTACCCCAAATTCGACAGGTCTGCCCCTGAGTCATTCTGCTTAGGAAGGAGAGATGGAATACTGTCAGTTTTCCTGGTATCCCCTTCCCTTTGGGAGGTTCTCTGGAGAGTTCCCAGAGCTGACCTTGGGAACAGAGATCCAGTTCTTGCCATTTGGAGCATTTGTATCCTGATTACATTCATTCCCACGACGCATCTTCTCATGGTCTTGGATGATTTAGAGCTTTGCTTGGTGGGAAGGCAGGGGAGAGAAGGTGGCCTCTCTCCATCACTTAGGGCTGCAGATTCTCAGATGCCAATTTCTCATCTTTGGCCCAGTCCCACTGTTCACTGCAGGACACTTAAGCTCTCAGGCCCAATTTGGGGCTCAGGAAGAGCTAGTCCTCCTTCCCCATCCATCTCTGCTTTATCTTTCTTTCATCTAATGGTTTGCCACCTTGGCAGGAAGGGTGCTACTGGGACCTGGGGAGACCCCCTCTTCCAAGTTCTCTCTCCTAGCAGGAGGGCACTGTGTTTGCTAATAGGTGTTAAATGGGGGCATCAAATTTTAATCAGCTCCTTAATGGGGTCTGGGGACCTCGGGGAGTTCTCGAGTCCTGCATTATGCTGCTTGCTGGAGCCAAGTTGTATGCAGTGATTGGGAAGGTGGGACGGGAAGCTGCCATCAGCCAGTGCTACTGGAAAATGAGATGGTGCCGGCTACTTTCATTCAGGGTGGCCCAGCTCAAGTGGCCACCGTGGCTGCTCTTGGTGACCCATCCATTGCTGACTTCCTGTTGGTGGGAAGAAGGTCTAATAGCAAATGTAAAAATGGGAGAACATTGGCATCGGAAGACCCTGGTTCATATTCTAGGATTTTCAAGTTGAATGAATTACTGTGGATGAGTTCCTTGGTGTGGTAGCCAGTTCACTTTAATTAGGGCCCCAAAATCAGGCCTCCCTGCATCCCTTTTGTGATGGGATGTTGCCACTCCTAGCACTGAGAGGCAGAGTTTCTTCCTCCTCATCACACTGAGTTGGTCTATGACTTTCTTTGACCAATAGAATATGGTGGGAGTATCATACGTGGGTTCTGCAGTCTAGGCCTTAAGAGTCCTTATCACTTTTGCTTTCCACTCTCTTGGAATGCTCTCCTGAGACCACCATGAAAGGAAGCCTGTCTAACCTACTAGAGGGTGCGAACCCATGTGCAGGAGAACCAGGGTGCTCCCATCCATAGCCAGCACATGTGAGTGAGGTGACCTTCCAGCTCCAGGTGAGCTGGAAGCTGACTGCAACCATATGAGGGATCCCAGGTAAGACCTGCAGAAGGACCACCTAGATTGAGAACACATATTGTGAGAAATAAAAAAAATCATCATTGTTTCAGGGCACTGAGTTTTCGGGTGCTTTGTTACTGATTAATAGATAACTGAAATGCTTGGCTTCTCTGAGCTTGGGATTCTCAGATGTAGCCCAGGACCTCCGATGAGCACCTTGTCTCTGGAAGGGCCTCCATGACAGGTGCCTGAGACTGTGCCTGGGACATAGTAGGTCTGCAGGGAGAGAGAAGCACTGCCAATGAGACTGGGGGAGAGAAGGGCCTTGACGGCCACAGCAAGGAGATGTGACAGTGGTGGTGGTGGTGGGATGAAGGAGAGGGACTACATGTAAGACGTTTCCGAGACAAAACAGGATTTAATGAATGACTACCTGATCAAGGAGGGTGAGTCAGAGATGCCCTGGAGTTTGCCAGCCCCGAGAAGTGAGTAAACAAGGCCGCTAAGAAAGGTGGGAGGAGAGCAGGTCTGAGATGGAGATGAACGGGTGTGAGAAGGAGACAGTGGACGCAGTTGGCCATGTGGGTCTGAGCTCAGGAGAGAGGCCAGGGCTGGGTGGAGGTGTGGGACTCATCGGGGGGCAGGGGGCCATTGAAACCTGGTGGATGGCTGTCTCAGTCTGTTCGTGCTGCTATAACAAAACACCACAGATTAGGTGGCTTGTGAAAAACAGAAATTTCTATCTTTGACTTCTTAATTGACATCAGACTCCTTCTAAGCACTTCACAAATATCATCTATCTCAACCTGGTAATGACCCTACCTTCCCCGTTTTACAGGCAAGGAATCAGAGGCACGAGAGTTACTTGGTGCGGAGTGCACATCTAGTAAGTTCCAGAGGCCAATGTGGCGGTCTGGTTTAGAGGCCACACTATTAACCAGTGCCCTCTAAGCCAACTCCCTGGCATGATGCACATAGTAGGCACTCATGAAATACATGTGCATTGAATTAAATCCATCAGATCGCTATTTCCAAGAAAGCCAAAGATTGTAAATTCTTAGGAACACAAATCCCTTTAAATGTCATTTTTAGAATCTCAGATACTAGGAAGAAAACGAAATAGGAGGGTGGGTGGGTCTTCAGGAGGGATTTTGCTCTTCCATTTTTGCAGCTAGTGTGGTTTGCTGCCCTCTCACCCTGCCACTGCCCCACAAACCTTCCTCCCAGTCTTTCCCTCTTGGGAAAGGGAAGAGTTGGAGCACCCACCAGCCATCGTGGCAGACAGGGGTTGGGTAGAGCAACGATCAGTGTTTCAGTGTTCTCCATGCTGCTGGAGCCTGTGAGGCGAAGGCCAGATGAGCTGGAGCTGAACGCAATTTTTGTCAGAGTTCCCTTCCCATCTGTGAATGCAAATCCTGAATTACAGGCCATCCGGATGACAAGCTGACATTTTAGCTCCAAACATTCTCCTATAATTAGTAGAATCTAATGCAATACAGGGAATGGCTCCATTTTACACACACGTTATCGTAATGCCTTTAAATAAGATAATTGATTATGCCTCTGCATAAGAAAGTGAAATATTCGGTGTAATTAAAACCAGTATTCCAATCCTGGCTCCCTGACAGGTGATCCACGTGTCACTTTATAAACCCTTAAAGTACTGCTCACACCCACATTCAAAGTTTGTTGTAGAAAAAACTTTGGAGAATTTCTTTTGTCATGGTTTCCAGCTTTGGGTCTGGAAATCTGAGTGGGGGTGGCTACTGATTTTGGGGGGATTTCTGTATTCCTCCTCAGCTCCCTGACACTATCACAAACTCTGTCTCACGTTTCGCTAATAGATCTTCTTTTTATAGATGAGGAAATCGAGGCACAGGGAAATGACAGTCATCCTGTGATAGCCAGCCTTGGAACTCAGTTGTCTGTCTCACAGCCCTTGCAATTAGATTTTAATTCAAGTTCTTTTGCTAAAAGTGGGAAAAGTGTGGTTTTGTTGACAAAATGTAGGGCTGGAATCAGGAAATCTGGATTCTTCTTGGCTTTGCAATCAGTTAACTTCTCTGAGCTTTAGTTTCTCCACTTACTTCATTGATTGGCTAGGGAGAAAATTAGATCAGATCAGTAAAGTGAGAAATTTTAATATAATAGCAATCTAGTAGGTAGATTCCTGGGTTGTCTGGGGTGGAGGTGGAGAGGTTACTTGTTTGGGTAAAGAAAAGTCAGGTATGGCTGTGGAAATCTCAGTGGCCTGGAGGTCTAGGGAGTCCCCAGTACTGCCCCATTACTCTTGACCCAGCCTCCATCTTCTGGAGGTTGAGTGGTGGGGAGGAGATGGGACATCAGTAGGAAAGCTAGGTGAAAATTGTGTGGGCAGCTCTTTGCCTTGTTGGTACTTGGAGATGACATAGACATCTCAAGTGGTGTTCACCCACACTAGAGTCCTGCATTAGTCCCACCCTGTCAGTAAGTTTCCGAAAGAGTTAGTCTGTGGCATGCTTTTGTGGGGCAGCTGATGGGTGTTGGGTGAGTGCTCTGGGGACAGGAAAGGAAGCTACTCCCATTGGTTTCTCTTCTGGAGGCAAACTAATTACTTCATCTTTATTCTCATGAACCCCATAGCCGCATCCCAATAGCATTACTAATAGAAGCCTAGCTTCCTACAGAGATGTCAAGACTATTATCAATACATTTGTTCAGGAAAAACTCTTCCCAGTGTTGTCCTGTTCACACTTGCACTACTTTCCTATTGCTGCTTTAAAAAATTACTATACACTTAGTAGCTCAAAATAACACAAATTTATCATCTTATAGTTCTAGAGGTCAGAAGTCTGAAATCGGTCTCACTGAGCTAAAATCAAAGTGTTGGCAATGCCGTGTTCCTTCTGGAGCTTCTAGAGGAACACTTGTTGCCTTGCCTTTTCCTGCCTCTAGAGGCTGCCTGCATTCCTTGGCTCATGGTCTTTTCCTCCACCTTCAAAGCCAGCAATGTATGTTGAACCTTTCTTACTGTGCCTCATCTCTGATTCTGATTCTTTAGCCCCTTTCTTCCCCACTTGTCACCCTTGTGACTACATTGAACCTACTGGGATAATCCAGGAAAATCTCCCCGTCTCGTGATCCATAACTCAATCACATCTGCAAAGTCCATTTTGTCATATAAAGTAACACAGTCATAGGTTCCAGGGACTAGGATTTGGGCATCTTTTGCAGGGGTCGGGGAGCAGGTTGTTATTCTGCCTACCACTATGCTCTAGCCCCAAGGGTAATTGTATTAGTTACCTATGGCTTCTTAACAAATTACCTCCAAATTTCATGGCTTAAACAATGACCATTTACTGTTTCACCATTTCTGTTTGTAAGAAATTCTGTTGGTAAGAAAAACTAATACAAATGTGAACAAGACAACACTGGGAAGAGTTTTTCCTGAACAAATGTATTGATAATAGTCTTGACGTCTTTGTAGGAAGCTAGGCTTTTATTAGTAATGCTTTTTGGACACCCCCCTGTCTGGGGGTCTCTCACAAGGCTCTCACAAGGTTGGCTGGAGCTGTAGTCATCTCAAGGCTTGATGAGGGAGGATTCACTTCCAAGTTCACTCACATGGCTGTTGGTAGGCTGTTGGCACATTGGAACTGCTGGACAAGGATGAGTGAACTCAGAGGAACCTACAAAGGACATTGTGTAGTGACCACAGGTCTGATGGGCTTCCCAAGAGACCATTATGCAGGCTTGGGCTGGGGTGAGGCTGGCTGTGCGGTATACCCAGGTCTTCCATTAAAAGGCTTGGACTAGCAGCTAAGCCTAAGAGCAGTGACCAGGCTATTTTTACTTCCAGGTGACAGAGCTGGATCTACTCCTCTTCTTAGAGGAGCAGTCTATGCTGGACATGGCTGTACCTCTGAGGCCCCAGTCCACTTCTCGTCACTGATGAGTGAACTCTGTTGACAGTTATTCCCAGCCCTCCCAGACCTCTTAGGTTTCTTCAGAATTACCTGGTAGTCTGGCCTGGATTAAGGGGGATGTAATTCTTTGTGGGCAGGACTTTTGGCCTCCCCTGCTTAAGCCGTCACTTGGTTCAAGTATAGGTATGCCTATACTAGTCTCTTCATATAGCCCTAAATAGGAAAGTAGAAAGGGCTGGTGACCCAAGCCAGGTTTTGTTCTTCCATTAGTAGGGAAACCGAGGCAGAGTACAGGGCCTTATCTGTTTACACATAGTGTGAGCTTTGGCTATATTTGGAAAGTTTCAGCCTCCTGGAAGTTTCAACATATGAAGATACTCATGAACTGACTGTTCTGTGTGTTCTTTTCTGCCAGAAGCTGAGCTCCTGGGGACTGATGACAAGGATAAAAGAAGTTATGTAGTTCTAGTTTCAAAGGGTCTAAGTTCAAGACTCAAACTAGTTTTGCAATATTGAACTTGGCTTCAAAAAGAATGTCCTTTAAATGCTTGTTTTGCCACTATCTTGCTGTGTTACTTAAGGCAAGTAAGTTCACTTAACCTATTTCAGTATTGGCTTTCTTATCTGTGACATGCTTGTATCAGTCAGCATAGGCTCATGCTGCAGTAGCAAACAACCCTCAAACCTCAGTTGCTTAATACAGCAAAGATTTATTTCTTACTCACTTTTTGTGTCCATCTTGGGTCTACTGAGGGCTCTGCTACATGTTGTCTTTATTTTAGGACAGAGATGGACAAAAATAGTTACCATCAGAAACATTGCTGATTTCTGTGGTAGTGGGACAGGGAGAGGAGTGGGCGCAAATGATGGTACTTCCACCTGGAAGTAACACACATTATTCTGCTCATTTTTCATTAGTCAGAGCAAGTCACATAGTCATCTCTAACTCCAAAGGTGCAGGGAAGTGCGATCTTACCATGTGCCCAGAAAGGGGGAGATCTGGAAAAGTTTGGTGAACAGCACTACTGGCAGTCGCAATGAGTATTGTTATGTCAACTTTCCCTCCAGGTTATTGAAAGCATTAAAGGAGGTAATAGAGGGAAAACCACTTGCAAATAGTAGACACAAGTAAGATGTTGTTCAAGTAGCATTTGGTGTCAGCTGTTGTGTAACAAGCACTACATGCTAGATATTTTGTAACAGCAGCAACCCTGGGATAGAACTCTGGGAGGCAGTGGCTCCCCTGGCTTTGCTCCCTCTTGGCACTTGGAGTCCTGACTGTAATCGTCAGGCAAGGCGCACTAGCCCAGCTATGTGTGTGGAATGAGAGCTCTTCTTCAACTGGAGACTTCTGGATATTGTCCAAAGTATTTCCTGGGAAGGGCTCACTCTTGTGACAGCTGACCAGTGATCTCCACAAGCAGAGACAATGTGGGCTGTCCTGATCTTGACCTCTGCGTCCTCTTCACTAAGGAGCAGGTCAGGTCTCTTAGCTCAGTGGATTTGAGACTGGTCGTGGTCTGGTGTGGATTTTGGTCCAAGTGCCCCTCTGTATTCTGGGGTCCACTCTGTGCTGAGATGCCTGCTTCTTGCTTTGAGGCCCTTGGAGTGGGAAGTCTTTGGTAATCTAGGGAGGTCCTGTGATATTGCAGTTCCCTGTCCCCATCAGTGGCTTTTCTGGTGGGAAGAAAAAGCCCGTTGAGATCAGCAGTGTTGTGTTGGTGGCTGCACTCCATGCTGTCTGACCATTGGAGTTTTGGATGTTAAGCAACTCCCTTTTTTTTGATGGGAAGAGGCTTTACTTGAAATTTAAACTAAAAAGAGATCCCGGGCTTCCCTGCCGGCGCGGCTGTTGAGAATCTGCCTGCTGATTCAGGGGATATGGGTTCGTGCCCCGGTCCAGGAGGATCCCACATGCCGCGGAGCGGCTGGGCCCGTGAGCCATGGCCACTGGGCCTGCACATCCGGAGCCTGTGCTCCGCAACGGGAGAGGCCACAGCAGTGAGAGGCCAGCGTACTACAAAAAATAAATAAATAAATAAATAAAAATAAAAATTGAAAGAGATCCCTATGTCTTTAACATTTTGTGTGGGCCAATAGATACACCCCTGGCAACAGTAGCTCAGAACTTAGTCACTGCTGTGCTCAATATACACTTGCAAACGCATTCTCTTGTTATCATTCCACAGGATTATTCTACTAATAATTTTATTAGTAGTAATAAATTATTAATTTATTAGCAATAAATAGTAAAATTATTCTACTGATAGTCCTGTGAAATAGCTAACATTCTTATCCCCAATTTACAGATGAGGAGACTGAGGCTCATGTAGCTTATCTGCCTTGTCCAAGGTCCCACAGGTAGCAAGTGGCCTGCATTTAAAGACAGATCCTCAGACTCCAAGCCCATTGTCCATTTCACTCTACAGCTCTCCTTCATAGTGCTGTTTGCCTTTTTTTTTTTTTTTTGGATGATAGAAGATCCTGACTAGCCATCAAAGTTTTAGAGCTAAAGGGGATTTTAGAGGTGATCTAGCCCAACACCCTTGTTTTATGGGGGAAGCTCCAGGCTCACAGATGGTTGCCTGATGGCTCACATTTAGCTGTGTCTCACTCCTTTGCTTTTTCTACTGTATCCTAACCATGATGATAGTTTTTTTTTTTTTTTTTTGCTTTATTTCTGTCCATTCCCTGTCCCCCTTCTACAGCATCTCATCTTCATTTTGTAACACCACCTTCTAGAAGCCTCCCCTGATCATCTTTCTTCCCCCAGGTTAGGTTTGGTGCCTACTCAATGCAATGTAATAGTCCCTATAGCCTTCCAGATTATAGGATATACCCACTGAGTTGTAATCGTCAGTTTACTGATGGATAAAAATGGACCTCCCCCTCCACCCATCACCCTGGGGACAGAAATTATGTTTGTTTTGCTTGCCACTCTATACTTGGGGCTGGCACTTAATTGGTGCTCAGAAAATGTTCATAGATGGGAGGAAAGAAGAAAAGGAAGGAAGAAAGGAAGGAAGGAAGGGAGGGAGGACAGCTGACCAGGTATGACTTTCAGTGTGGGCCCTCTCTTGCAGGGTTGGGGGGTGCCTCCTGAGGGGCTCTTCCTCTTGGGGTCTCCCAAGGGTCAGGGAGCAGGAAAGCCTCTCTGCTGGCTTTGCGGGGCCTGCCCCCTGCCTCTGAGTCGTTCTTATTCTTACCAGCAGCCCTTGGAAAGGGAACTGAGCTGAGCAGGGGAGAGATCAAGAGAGATTGAGGGGGAGAGAGTAGAGGAGGGTGCGCTGCTCCAAGACAAGAGAAGAGCACTTAAAAAATGTCACTTAGAATCCCTGAAAGAATAAGCTGTAAAAACAACCACACACTCTGCTGGGTGACGCAAGTCAAAGAGAAATGCGATGCAATTAGTCACTGGTTCTGAGTAGGAGGCAGGGAGGGGGCAGGGAGACAGAATGGGAGAATGGTGAAGGGCTGGGGGGCGGTGGCAGCCTCCCTCACAAACTTTGCATCATCTGCTCAGAGACAGCCTCCGTAGCCCTGGGGAGATGTTATTTCTTTCCTTTCAGCCCTCTGTGCTGGCCAGAGCCCCTCCTCACTTCTCTTTCTCTCCCAAGAGGTGGCATCTTCCCCCTTGGGGAAGTCTTAGGTCTAGAACTGGGGAGCCCACAGTTTCTTGAGGGAAGGAGGAGGCTGGGAGACCAGGGTTCATGGGATTGTAAAGAGGGGAAACCTTTGACCTTGGGCCCACCCTGTGGACCTCAGTGCCCCACTTTCCTGCCCACTTTAGTCCAGAGTGAAATGTTTTTCCTGTTCAGGACTTCAAAAGGGGTAATTTGTTTACCCCATTACATACCAAACAGTTATTAAGCAGTCACTATGTGCCAGACTCTGCACTCATGGAGCTCACAGTTTAAGTCGAAGAGATGGACAAGGCATTAGGCAAACAGGATGCTGAGTGACAGGAAATATGCTGAGTGACGGGAAACCACCATATAAAATGGTGGTTTCCCATTTTATCCATCCAAGAAGTAGCCTAGCTGCTGCACATGAGTCTGAAGGAAGGATCCAAAAGATACTTTCTCACAAGGCCCTCCTTGTTTTCCTGGGTAAGGTAGCAGTCAATGATGATTAGAAGTTCTGGGTATTACAGGAACCTCACACTGCTTGGACTTTTGGGTTCCCTGGCAAGAGAGGTATATTCAGGAAAGAAGTGTCCTAAGGGTACTTTTAGGGGCTGGGGTCATCCTATCTTTTAACCACTGCTATTCACAGCAGCATCAGCACCCCCTGGGAACTTATTAGAAATGCAAATTCATGGGCTCCACCCAAACTTGATGAATCACACTCTGGGGTGGGGGGCAGAAATCTGTGTTTTAACAGGAATCCAGGTGATTTCATTGTGCATGGAAATTTGAGATGCACTGTCTGAAGGACTAGCTGAAAGACTCAAATCCCCCACTCCTCTGTCTTTGGGAAGATGAGGCCAATCTAGCTCCCTCCCTTGGTTTTTGTAAATTTCAAAAGCTTTCCTAGTCAACAGTGGCTCTGATTTCAGGGGTAGGGGTTGGGGGGGTGGTGGTAGGGAAGGGCTGGGGAGGTTAATTCTTGTTATGTATTTAGTGCCATGGACCTTTATCTTCACCTGGGTTACAACTCTGATAAGGGACACAAGCTTTTATTTTTTTTAAAAAATAATTTTATTTATTTATTTTTGGCTGCATTGGGTCTTCATTGCTGTGCACAGGCTTTCTGTAGTTGCGGTGGCGAGCAGGGGCTACCTTTCACTGCGGTGTGTGTGCTTCTCATTATGGTCGCTTCTCTTGTTGCACAGCACGGGCTCTAGGCACGTGGGCTTCAGTAGTTGTGGCATGCAGGCTCAGTAGTTGTGGCTCGTGGTCTCTAGAGCTCAGGCTCAGTAGCTGTGGCGCACGGGCTTAGTTGCTCTGTGGCATGTGGGATCTTCCCAGACCAGGGCACGAACCTGTGTCCCCTGCATTGGCAGGCGGATTCTTAATCACTGCGCCACCAGGGAAGTCCCACAAGCTTTTCCTGATCGACCTTTTTGCACCTTCACACCTCCCAAATACAGTTCACATGAGGTAGTTTTGCATAGTAGATTTTGCCTTGTGATTTGAAGGCAGATTGTGGAAAGGAATATCCCAGCACTGCAGCCAGATAATTTAAAGTCGAATATTTCCCTTTCCTGTCCCTCAGATATTTTTTTTTTTCCTGGCCGCGCTGCATGGCCTGCGGGATGTTATTTCCCCAACCAGGGATTGAACCCACGCTCCTACAGTGGTAATGCAGCGGAGTCTTAACCACTGAAGCACCAGGGAAGTCCTCCCTCAGCCATTTCTTACAACGCAAGCCCCCAGTGATGTTCCTAGGCCTTCTCTCTCCTCCGTCCTTTTTCTCTTCTCTACATCTAAGTTTCTATGCATTTAACTTGCCAAAGAGCTTAACTTTCTCCTTGTTTCCTTCCAATCCAGTTCTCCAGGATCCCACCTTGCACCACCTAAGAAACTGTGATGATATTTTCACAAACAAAAATAGTTCCTTCCCTAGGAGGTTCTCTGGTGCCATCTGGTAAAATAGTAATTTTCTTTATCCCCCTACATTAGCAATGAAACTTCTTATTTAATCCTAAGGGTGCTCCCACAGCCATGGCCTTGGTAACTTCCTACTCCTTTAGGCTGAAGGGTTGTGGTCTGCCCTTCCCACACCAGCATTCTCTCAATCTGGGGTGCTTTCCCTTGGCCATATTACTGACTTGGTTCTCACGTAGATGCTTCACCCACTAAACAAATTTCTTAACAGTCTTTCCTTCCCTAGCTTGTCCTCTTTTATTGTTGTTTTTCTCCCAAAGACCTTTGTTCATTCAGCAAACTCTTCTTAAAATTCTTCTCAATCCCTCAATCCTTAAATGCTGCCTCCTTCCCCTACCAGCTCTGAGCATTCCCTTCTTGCTGGAAGGAAGAATGTCCCTGACCCCAGCCAGGCCATGAGCACTGCCTCAGTGGTGGCTTCTTATGCCCCTCAAACTTGTACCCATTTTACCTCTTCCAAACTATTGATTCACTTGATTCAGCTGATGTTATTTAAGCTTTCAGGGTAATAAATGAAGGTAAACCATGTCACGGCCTCATACCCACTCCACAATAAGCTTTAATTAGAAAGGAGGACAGGTACTTCACCAGAAAGGAGACTGTACCTTCCACGAATATGTAGAAGCTCATTAAACTTCTGTGCACAGATGGATATCAAAGACTTTTTCCATCCTCACCTTCTTGACCTGTCCATCATCTGCAAGACTGTCAACCTCACTCTCTCCTTTCATTCTCTCTTCAGGCTGGTCCTGATATTGGGTCATTCCGGGGATCTTCTCCTTCTATTTTGAGCATCCCTTGAGTGTTCTTGTCTTGTAAGATGGGCCCTTCTACTCCTCTCCCGACTTCTCTTGCCAGGAGTAAGACCAAATATTGGGAATCAGCTAAGCATAATGAGGAATGTGGAGGGCTGAGCCCTGGCCACACTGCAAATCATCTGGGAAAAAAAAGCACTGGGGTGTTTCCCAGGGCAGGTCCTTTGGGGAACATCAATGAGTAGACAGAGATGAGACTGGGTTTTTCTGCATGAACAACCAAGGCTCCTCCCTATGACCTACCTCTTCTTGGTCTGGAGACGCCACATACTTGAAGTGAAATCAACAATCCTTTCCTTAGATCTCATCCTTTCCTGATGTGAAGACCAAGAGAGCCTGATCATTTGTAATCACCTCTTTCCAGTTGAGAACAGACATTGGAACCTTAACCTGGAGGATCTGCAGATCCATGATGAAGAGGAAGAGCATTTCCCTGGGAAACATCTGCCAAGTAAGTCTTTCCTCCAGGGTAGTGGTCAATGATAAGCCTCCTTATCACTTGCCCAGGCACAAAGCCCAGCAGACTGGGCAGGGGTACCAACTGGGAAAGCCAAAGTCATCCAGTCTCCTCCTTACATTTGTAGTGATTGCACATCTAGCCACCGTGGGAGCATTTTTCTCTGCCCCTTGTGCCTCTGCTGCCCCTCCCCTCTCATCCATGGGGCTGAACCCTGGGGTAGATTTTCTATCAGTGCAGGGGCACAGATCCTTCTTTCCTTGGAAGGCCTTAAGGAGTTGAATATGAGGGTGGGGAGAAGGAAGCCAGAAACTCACAGATGCAATGGAACCAGATCTCACTGTCCAGAGACCACTATGCTAGTAGCAGCAGCTGAGTTGCTTTCCCTCTGGGATGGAATCGTGGGCTAACATGAATCTAGATAAAAGAATAAGTCAGGCTCTGCTCCATGACCTCTGGGACACATTATCCAAGACATAGAGCTGAGGTGTGGAGGCCAAGAATGGAAAAAAGGGAGCAGACTTTTTCTCTACATTATAGGAAAGCTTAGATTGTAGGGAACCCAAGGACTGGAATGGGGTTGCATCTCTCTCTGTGATCCCAGAACTCTTGTGGTGCCCAGCACTTAGCAGACCATTTAGTAAATGTTGAATGAATAAAAGAAGTGGCTTGGCTTCAGAGGAGTGTCAGGGAGGAGGAGCTGATGTAGGTAACTACAGCTCAATTGTCAGGGGCTTCCGTTCTTCCTGTGTTCCAGCTGTGAGGCCTGATTGAGTCCTGTCACCTCCCAGAGTCCCCAGCTTCCTCATCAGCAAAATGGTAACTGTTATTGACTTCATGAGCTTGCTGTGAAGGTTCAGTGAAATAGAAAGTGTGCAATGGGGGGAGCACATCAAAACCACCCCATCAAAGAGCAGCATGACAGAGTAGAAAAAGCCCTGGATTTGGAACAGTCTGTACATCCAAATTCCAATTTTTCCACTGCCCTTCCAAGCTATGTGTTCTTAGGCAAGTTGCTTTATATCTCTGAGCCTCGGTTTTCTCATCTGATAAGAGTATCCATTTGTATTTGTTTTCTATTGCTGCTGCAACAAATCATCACAATCTTAGTGGCTTAAAAGAACAGAAATTTATTATCTTACATTTTTGGAGGTCAGAAGGCCAAAATGGGTCTCAACTAGATTAAAATCCAAGTGTTAGCAGGGTTGGGTTCCTTTCTGGAGGTTCTATGGGAGAATCTGCTTCCCTGCCTTTTCTTTACCCCCATTCTGTAGCTTGTGGCCCCTTCCATCCTCAAAGTCAGCACCGGCTGGTTGAGTCTTTCTCACATGGCATCTCTATGACACCCACTCTTCTTTCTCTCTCCAGATAATCCAGAATAATTTTCCTATTTTAAGTTCAACTGATTGGTAACCTTAATTCAATCTGCAACCTGAATTCCCCCTTGCATGTAACATAATATATTCAGAGGTTCTGGGGATCAGGATGGAACCATCTTTAGGGTACATTATTCCACCTGCCACACCTCAGAGTGTTTTTATGAAGATTAAACAAGACAATACATGTAACCTAGGCCTGTGCTGACTTGTGATAAGAGTTTAGCAAATTGTGGCAGCTATCACCATCATCATCACCACCATCACCATCATCATCACCATCACCACCACCACCATCATCATTATCACCACCATCACCATCATCATCATCACCACCATACCATCATCATCATCATCATCATTACCACCATCATCATCACCACCACCATCACCATCATCACAACCACCACCACCATCGTTACCACTATCACCATCATCATTGCCACCACCACCACCATTATCATCATCACCATCATCATTATTCTATAGTCATCTTAGTCCCCATTCCCTCCTTTGCTCTGCAGAAGGAAAGCTTGCCCCTCTGTGAGGACCACCAGGTGTGCTGGGGCAGTCAAAGGTTCACAGAGCTCCCTGCATGTCTCGCCCTTGACTTCCTGGCTCACTAAGCCTCCAGCTCCAGCTCTCCCTCTTCCACAGGAGCTTCCCTGATTCTTGGGCCCTCACACAGGGGCCCAGGGACAGCTTCTGCTTCTATACACCACATCCTGGATGAGGGGGAGACCAGCTTTGTCTGTCCCCCCAGCCCCACCGAGCTCCGTCTGCAGTCCTGGTTGGAGAAATGCTCCTGGACACACAGAGCAGTTGTGAGAACACATTTCTCTGGAAGTTCACAGCTCCCCTGGGCTCTTCCTGAGCATGAGGGGCTGTGCACAAAACCCCAATGCCAGTTAAAGATGAGTTAACAAAACGGCCTCTTATGTAATCTGCCTGATAATAATGGAACATGATATTCATTTGGGGAAGGGAGGGGATGCCCCTTACTCCAGCTGTGGGGAGGAACTCTGTGGACTCCAGGATACTGGTAGAGTGAGGTGAAAGAACTTTGTTGAGAGAGCATGATTTGTGTCCTTCAGCATTTGTGGGTAGGGGGTGGGTCTGACTCTTGTGAAAACCATCTAAAGGCTGGGACTGGCTGGAAATGCCTGTCCTCTCAGCACACAGAGAAAGAGTGAGGTGGGAGGGGTTTGCCCCTCCTAATTCCAGTGAACTTTTTCTGAGTCTTATGAGGGTGATGGGGTAGGAGCCATTTGGAAAGGGCTCCATGCAAGATGACTCCCCCAACAAAAAGAGGTTGTGTGGTTGTGCCCCTGGATGTGGGCTCTGGAAGGAGTGGCGAGGCAGTCACCAGAGAGCACTTCCCTTGCATAAGGACGCCACACCAAGAGAGAGGCTCCCAAAGGGGGAGCATGGGGCCCTCAAAACCCCTACAGACTCCTACAGCTCTGCAGCAAAAACCCAGATAACCCAATTGAAAAACAGGCAAAGCAGTTGAAGAGACATTTCTCCAAAGAAGACGTACAAATGACCAACAGATATATGAAAAGATGCTTAACATTACTAATCATGCAACTCAAAATAACAGTGAATTATCACCTCATACCAGTTAAGATGGCTATTATCAGAAAACAAAAAATAACAAGTGTTGGCCAGGATGTGGAGAAATGGAACTCTCATACGTTGTTGACGGAGTGTAATATGGTGCAGCTGCTATGAAAAACAGTATGTAAGTCCCTCAGAAAATAAAAAATAGAATTACCATCTGATCCAGCAATTCCACTTCTGGGTGTACAACCAAAAGAATTGAAATCAAGATCTCAAAAGAGATTATCTGCATTCCCATGTTCATTCCAACATTATTCACAATAGCCAAGATGTGAAAACAACCTAAGTGTCAATTGATGGATGAATGGATAAAGAAAATGTGGTATATACATGTAATAGAATATTATTCAGCCTTAGAAAAGAAGGAAATCCTACCATTTGCAGCAACATGGATGAACCTGGAGGACATTATGCTAAATGAAGTAAGCCAGGAATCTATAATAGTTAAACTTACAGAAACAGAGAGTAGAACGGTGGTTGCCGGGGGCTGGGGGGAGAGGAAGATGGGAGTTTCTGTTCAGTGGGTATAAAAGTTTTAGTTATATAAGCTGAATAAGTTCTAGAGACCTGTTGTATGGAACATCATGCCTATGGTTAACAATACTTAACGTGCATTTAAAAATGTGTTAAGGATAGGTCTCATGCTAAGTGTTCTTACCGATAATAATTTTTTTAAAAAGCCATCAGTGGCAGATGACATCAGTGGCAGACCACAACAGAACCAATCCAATGAGAACTTCTCTGAGCCTTATTTCCCCTCCCTCCCTAGCCCTCTATCCTGTTCCTAGAGGCACTAGAAGCAGCTGCGTGAAGGGGGCAGAGAATGAGACAAGAAGAATGGAGGAACCCACTATGTCTTCGGGCTCCGGGCAGGGGGAATGGAGCCATTTAGATCAGATGAGACCAAAGATTTTCTGTTAGACTCTTCCAGCCTTTCACTACATGTAAAAACTGTTAATACCTGAAAATAACCAGAAAACACAGGTGATCTGCTCAATGTACCATGGGCAGAGAAAGGTCAGACAGTGTGGAGAATAAAACAAAAAACAAAGGTGTTTGTGTTTGTAAGCCAGCAAGTGCAGCTTGTCTAGGTTGCTGGTTACAGTAATAATTGTTCACTTCATGGTCCTACTCAGGGGTGCCTCTTTCTCTCATTTAATGCCTCCCACGGCACCATGGGATGGATCATTGTTTTACTGTTCCACGTTGGATGCAACAGGCTGGGGCTAACGTGACACATCAAGGCCACTCAGCTGGTGAGGAGCTGAAATTTGCTCTCTGGGTCTGTCATCAAATCGCAGCACGAGCCACAGATACATGTCAGTGGGAGCCCACGAAGCCATGTGGCAGGAGACTTCCCTTTTCTGACCTCAGTGGTCTCCTTTCCTTGTCTGCCATTTCCCAGCATTTAGGGGGATGAAAAAGAAGGTCTCCGGGAGGTGTGCTGAGCTTGTCAGAAGAAAAAGACAGAGGAGTCAGAAGGTCTTTTCCGACCCCTGCTGTGTTCGGGTTTGCCTGTCTGCCCGGTGACAGTGAGGCAGTTTCCTTGGAGGTGCCCTGCAGTGGCATCAGGGAGTTCTGGAGGAAGCTGGGCTCCAGGTGGGTGTGTCAGCCGCCATAATAGCAAAAGCACTGTGCAAACAGAGGCAAGGCCCGTGGGTTCTCATCCCTGGCCCACACCACCTCTTGGCCAGGTGACACGTCATCTCCCTGAACCTCAGTTTCCTATCCAAAGCCGGAGTCCTAGTATCTTCTCTGTCCACCTCCCAGAAGCGTCTGAGAAAGCCCTTTGTGAGCTCTGTGGCTGTCACAAACCTGGGACAAACAATGGCTTGGCATCTCAGGTGGACATCGTCTTTGTTTGGCTAGCCGCCATGTAGGCACATTTTTTATTTGGGAGAATCCATGCTTTGAGAAAATCTTGGTGGTAGGCAGGATCCCACCTTCTACCATGGGAGGCAAAAGATGCCAACCACTTCCTCTCCTGGAATCCACCCCCTTGTCTCTCTCTCTCTCTCTCTCTCTCTCTCTCTCTCACACACACACACACACACACACACACACACACAGCCCTCCTAGTCTGGGCCCCTTGGAGGCTGCTACCTGGACCTGTGAATGTGGAGGGAGTGGTGCAGAGACATAGGAGCAGCAGAGATGAATCACTGGGACAGGATGGCTGAGGAGAGTCAGTAGCCTCACTGGTGGGGTGTTGGTGCCAGGGTGAACTTGGGGGAGCTCGTGGCTGCCAGGTCTCTACTGATTTCTGCCAAGTTCTCTAGGGCTCTCATTAGTTCTTCTGATCTCTTTCCAATATACTCCTTTCCTGTATCAGGTATATTAACCAGAGTTAGCCTTTATTGTCTGTATTAAAGGACCTGTTGGGTACGACTTCCATTAGTAGAATTTCAGGGACATTTACACTGACCATTGCCAGCCCTGAATTCCTCCCAAGGAGTTCCCAGAGTCCTTTGGGGCTGTGGTCCAGGACACAGCTTGCCCTCCTGCTTCTCCTTCCTGCATCCCTGATGGCTCCACTGGAAATGTCTGGTGTCTGTCCCTGCACAGGACGTACACACTTTACCTATCCTCTTTGAAACCTTCTCTTTGTGTTGTGCAGTGGCAGAGACCTCCAGCTTGCAAGCTCTGCGGACAAGCTTTGGTTTCAATAGGCTTGGCCTGGAATCACAGCTCTGCCACCTACTAACCCATCATGGATGAACTTGTTAACCTCCCCGGCCTCAGCTTCCTCATCTGCACAGTGAGGATAATGATAGCACCTTCTCATAGAGCCATGGAGGGAATGAAATGAGAGCTCCCACCCCGACCCGATGCTCTCAACCAATGACTAGAGGCTGTTATTATTACTGACTTTAATGTTCTGCTCACACTAGAATGCTGGCTTCCTTTTCCTGCTCTGCTGTGAGTCTAATTTAGGGTCCTCCATAAACCCAGCTTTTTTCTATCTTGGAGGCATGGGAGGAGAGGTCTGAGGTTGAGTTCCTTGAACGCTTGGGCTTTGCAGTAAGAAAAGGGCCCTGGAAGAAGGAAGCAAGGGGTTCAGGAATTGAGCCAAAGTTTTTGAGTTCCCAAAAGCCTCAGATCTGCTGCCGTTAGCAGTGGGTTAGTCATGCCTATGGCTAAGAGATGCCTTGTGTAATGGGCACCACTGGCCTCCTCACCCTATCAGCTTCCCTGTGCCCTCCCAGGACACTGCTGAGGCTCCTGTGGCATTGTGGTCTGGGGCTGGGCAGGAGAAGTCTCTGTGCGCCAGACTTTCAGGGCACAAGGGGCTTTAGGGCCACCTTTTTTTTTTTTTTTTTTTTTTTTTGCGGTATGCGGGCCTCTCACTGCTGTGGCCTCTCCCGTTGCGGAGCACAGGCTCCGGACACGCAGGCCTAGCGGCCATGGCTCACGGGCTTAGTTGCTCCGCGGCATGTGGGATCTTCCCGGACCAGGGCACGAACCCGTGACCCCTGCATCGGCAGGCGGATTCTCAACCACTGCGCCACCAGGGAAGCCCTAGGGCCACCTTTTTTGACTTTCTTGCTTTATGGATAAGAAGACCCAGATGCAGAGAAGGAAAGAGCCTCATGGAGCCTAGTCTCCTGACTGGAGAGAGGACCCTCTCTGCTCCCCATACTGCTTCCCAGAGCATCCTTGAGACCTGAGCTTACGTGTGTGTGTGTGTGTGTGTGTGTGAGAGAGAGAGAGAGAGAGAGAGAGAGAGAGAGAGAGAGAGAGAGATCCTCCACTTCCTCCCTCCTCCTCCTCCTCCCTGTCCCCACCTGTGTGACCTCCCCCTCCCCGTGCAGCCCCCTGGCTTGTCTCACCACGAGACTCTCAGGTGAGCTGGAGCATCGAAGGCAGATATGTTTCCAGAAACAGCTTCAGCTGACTGCTTGCTTGGGGTGTAATAACATTTATCACAGCCCTCCTTCATAAATAGATCTCTTTCCTGAGCTCGCAATCCTAGTTCAGAAGCTTTTGAGAGGCTGTGGAACAGACAAATCTGCAACCTAAAAGTAAAGCCCAGCCCAAAGCAGAGAACAAGGGGAGGGAAAAAATGAACACCTTTTTGAGTGGCTACAAGGTGCACGAGACAAGCTCTCACTGAATTTTCACAGCCTCCTACAAGCTATTTCCCCACTTTACAGGGAGGAAACAGGTCCAGAGAGGCCACAGAAGCCACAGAGCAGGCAGAAGCCAGATCCAGGAATCAAAACCAGGTCTGTCTGCCTCCAGGGTTCATGAAGACCTTTGATTACAGCTTATTCAAGTTTCTGGAGAAGAATTTGACACGTTTGGGAAAAATTCATCATAAGAAGAAAGAGTTTCTCACTTTGTCCTTTTCTCTCCTCCCACAGAAATCCATTCCTTTTGAAACTAATGTCCATTTGTCATTTCTTCTTTTTCCGTCTCTCCCTTGCACCCCTTGCTTTCTTTTTTCACTCTTATGGCTGTCTAAGGTCATCAAATATCCTGAGCTGAGTCCCCTGTTGAATCCAAAGCCCAGATGAGCATTTCTCTGGGTGGAAGGCTGGTGACAGCTCTGGGCAGGGAGCCGAGGCTGGCTGGTTGGTGTGGTCAGGCTGGGGATAGGCTGGGTACACAGCCGAGGATGTGTCCTAGCTGCTCTTGTCTGCAGGACTGGCATCCTGGAGAGACACAGGTGGGTACCTCTCACTGGTTGCCTGGTGCATCTGACACTCTCTTGGCCTAGGGACCACTGGCCACATGGAGGCCCCAACAGGCTCATGGATGGAGGGTTGCCAACTAGGCAGAGTGCCAGACATCAGGAAGCCCTGTGCTGTTCTCGGGAGGAAGTTACCCTGGTTCAGGTGGTGGGCAGTTGGGATGGGAAGTCTGCAATTGATTTGGCTCCCTGAGACTTCACAAATGAAAGAAAGATGCCATTCTATAGTGTAGGAGTAAAGAATATGAACTAGGTTATTGATTAATTTACTCAACAAATAATTATTGAGGGCGTACTCCATACTAGATCCTTTTTTAGGTGCTAGAGACTGAATGAACATGGCAGATAAGTCCAAGATCTGAAGAAATTTCACTTCCAGTGGCAGAGAGAGACAACAAACAAGCCCCATCTTCTGAATCGCAAGCTGATGGAGAAAAAGGGTGCAGCTGTTCAGATCTAAGACTTTAATTTCTCTTCTCACTGCCTCTTTAACCTGTTTCCTACCTGAGTGTTAATTTTCACCAATTGTAGATTGCTGCCACCATCAAAGATGCTGGATGTGGATGATCAAATATTCGAGATTTAAGCAAAACAGACAGTTTCTCTCTTGTATTTCAAAAGTTGATGATACCACTGTTCCCTTTGGGCAAACACCCATGCAGCCCTGTGTCTTCAAGGAACATCCATAATACCATGTCCTGGGTGGATAGAATGATCTGTGGACAATTTTTAAGGAGTAACTTTTAGGTCAAGGCATTTAATGGCAGGTCTTTTTTCCTTTTCTTTTCCTTTTTCTTTCTTTCTTTCTTTTTTTAAAATTGAGAATCATCTGCCATTCACAGGGCACTGCAATGTGCATGAGACCATCCAGGGGTTATTGGGGGCCATGAGGAAACTTGGCCCTTTTACTCAAGAGTGTTTGTATTCTTCCTATTGATATACCTGCTCTGTTGCCTTCAATCACCACCTCTACGGCTAAGAGGAGATTAGGGCCAGAACTTATTTTAAGCTCTGGTTCTGTCATTTCCTAGCTTTGTGATCTTGGGTAAGTTACTTAATCTTTCTGAGCTTCAGTGACCCCTTGGGAAAGAGTGTAGTTGAATGGAAAGAGCAGAGTCTTTGAAGTTTGATTCCTGGCTCTGCCACTTACTTGCTGTGTAACCTTACGCACGTAACTTACCTGTGGGAACTTGGTTTCTTCATGCAAAAAATGGAAATGAAAATACCTACTTCACAGGGCTATTTTAAAGATTAGATGAAAAAACGCATTTCAAGCACAAAGTCTGAATATCTATTTGTTAGTCAAAAAATGTAATTTTCTTTTAACCTTTCCTTTTCTATTAAATAAAACCTTCTGGGATAGCTTCACCCCATCTCATAAATGGCACTATCATCTACCCAAATGCTCAGACCAAAAACCTAGAAGTCATCTCTGATTCATTTTATATATCACCCGCTCCCCCACTCTTTCTTGAGCACAAAATTCAATAGAAAGGTCCTTGGCTTGACTTCTGAATGTGTCTTGAATCTGTCTTCTCCCACTATCTCTACTTCTATGGCATTAGTCATAGCCACAATCATCTCTCCCTTGGCAGTTTTAAAACATGGTCCTTAAATTCTTTGATACTCCTCTCATTGAGAGGTGGAGGGTGGTGTTCCCTCCCCTTGAATCTGCAAGGACCTGGGACTACTTTGACCAGTAAAGTATGGCAGAAGTGATGCTATGTTACTTCTCAGGATAGGTCATACAAGGCTTCTGACTGATGCTCTTAAAACACTCCCTTTGAATGCTCCCTTTGGTACCTGAGCAATCATGCTGTGAAGAACCCCAAGAGAGGCACAAGTAGGGGTTCCAGTTGACAGTTCCAGCTAAACCAAGCTTTTGCAGTTCTCAGACATTTAAGTCATCCCCAGCCATTTGAAACCTCCCAGCTGAGGATCCAGACATCACGGAGCAGGGGGGAGCCATTGTCCCTGTGCTCTTTCTGAATTCTTGATTCACAGAATCCGTGAGCATAATAACATGGTTATTGTTTCAGTGCTACTAAATTTGGTTTGTTGTGCAGTGATAGATAATCAGAACACTCCCCTTGTCTACTGCAGTGCCCTCCCGACTTCTTCCCCTGCTTCCACTAACATCCATTTCTCCACAAAGCAACCACAGGAGTCTTTTGGGAATATAAATCAGATAACATCACTCTGCCATATAAAACCTTTCCAAACTTCCCATCTTGGCCTACTGGGCCCCATATGACCTAGCCTCTTCTCTTAGGTGCTTGCTGGAGGTGGGACACTGTCACCTTCTACATGGAAATCAGAGGCTGGCCAAAGCCATATGACATGGGACACAAAAAGCACGTCTTGCAGCTCAGTCCCAGCTTTCTCACTTCAAGAGCCAAAGCAGGATTTCCTGTACCTATGTGGGTGTTGGAACCCTGGTCCATGACCCCAAACACTCTGGGTGATCATGACCTTTCCTATACCTTTTTAGCTCCGGCTGCTCTCTTGATTGCTGGCACTATTATATCCTTCCCTTCCTCCATCTCCATCTCTCCCCCTTTCTTCCCTTTTCTCTCTTTCTTCCTTTTTCTCTCTCACTTTCTTTCTTTCTTTCTTTCTTTCTTTCTTTCTTTCTTTCTTTCTTTCTTTCTTTCTTTCTCTCTCTTTCTTTCTTTCCTTCTTTCCTTCCTTCCTCCCTTCTTTCTTTCTTTTCTTCCTTCCTTCATTCCTTTTCTTTCTTCCTTCCTTCCTTCTTTCTTTTCTTCCTTCCTTCATTCCTTCTTTCTTCCTTCCTTCCTTCCTTCTTTCTTTCTTCTTTCCTTCCTTCCTTCCTTCCTTCCTTCCTTCCTTCCTTCCTTCCTTCCTTCCTTCCTTTCTTTCTTTCTTTCTTTCTTTCTTTCTTTCTTTCTTTCTTTCTTTCTTCTCTCTCTCTCTCTTTTCTTTCTTTCTTTCTCTCTCTCTCTCTCTTTCTCTTTCTTTCAGTGCAGCCATATTTTTCAAATAATATCATGCATTTCCATGTGTTTGGGACTGGAGGGGAGAACTTCATCAACTCAACAGACCATGTTGCAAGAAACCTTAAAACTCTCATTATTTGTATACAATGCCATCACCTACTTAACTTAAGAAATGAACTGAGAAGTAGTTAGAAGTTAGAGCATTTGGTAAGGTGGCTAGATATAAGGTCTACATACCCAATTGGCTTTTTGGTGAAAATGGTATTAATAGATTAAGCACAGTCGTTTATTTATTTATTTATTTGTAACATCTTTATTGGAGTATAACTGTTTTACAATGGTGTGTTAGTTTCTGCTTTACAACAAAGTGAATCAGTTATACATATACATATGTTCCCATATCTCTTCCCTCTTGCGTCTCCCTCCCTCCCACCCTCCCTATCCCACCCCTCTAGGTGGTCACAAATCACCGAGCTGATCTCCCTGAAGCACAGTCATTTAAATTCACTGTGTTCTGAAATGCCACTAAAACTACCAGTAGTTTTTTTTCCCCATAAATCCACAAAGATGGGGAGAATGAGAGTGGAGACAACATCATTTGGGGAGTTAGAAAGCAGATGGACAAATGGTAATTTATGTAGCTAACATAAGAAAGAAGAATCCTAAGCCAGCAGAATCCTAAACCAGAAGAATCCTAAGAACCCACCAGATTTACACTGCAGAATGTAAAGGCTCAGAGATTGGTTGCACCAGAAACTTTTGGAACTGGAGGTAGGCGGTGGGGGGTGGGAAGAGGATTGGTAGAAAACTGTTTAAAAAGCAGTTAGGAATGGGAGTTATTGCTTAATGGGTACAGAGTTTCTGTTTGGGGTGATGAAAAATTTTGGAAGTAGGTAGTGGTCATGGTGCAACAACATTGTGAATGTACTTTATTGTCCTCTCACAACATGGCGGTGTACTTCTTCAAAGCCTACAGGAAAACCTCTCACTCCAGTCTAAGACAGAGTCTTATATAATGTAATCACATGAGAGACTATCCCATCACCTTTGCTATAGACTGTAACCTAATCAAGGGAGTGACTCTTCCTTCACCTTCTAGCCATATCCTTTTGGCTAGAAGCAAATTACAGATTCTGTCCACACTCAGAATATACAAGGGTGTAACTCATTGGGGGTCATCTTAGAATTCTGTGTACCATAACTGTAGACCAAAAGAAGCTCTAATAAGCTTTCAGAGAGAAATCAATAGGTTCAGTCAAATAATCAGGAAGTAGAATAATTCAGCTTTCTCAACAGCAGTGTTGGAAGCTATGGAGTAGTGCTATCAAAATTCTAAAGTGAATGGATTTCCTGCCTGTCATTCTATACCTAACCAAGCTATCCATTGAGTGTGAGAGTAGAGTACAGACATTATTGGAAATAAAAAGTCTCAAATATTTACCTCCCACACACTTTCTTAGGAAGCTATGACCTATAAATCAGAGAAGTAACCAACAAAAAGGAACACTACTGATCCAAAAGACAGGAAATAAGGTCAGAAGGCTTGGGAAGGGGGAATTCATCAAGATGAAAATAATAGAACAGCTGAGATGAGTGAATGTGATGAAAAAAGATTTAGACAACTGGCAATGAGTTTTGAGTTGAATTAGTGAAAAGAACGTAAACAATTAATAAACAAAGAATAACAATTATTAACTCCAGTGATATAAAAAATTATTCAAGAAAGGAAATGGAACTACATGGCTCAGCTCTGAAGAATTGAGTGATAGGTTCATTACAATGTAAATAGTACACATTAATCTAACCAGAGTGATGATCTAATTATACAGTTCTGAAAGGATGGTGTTATGGGTTGAGGTCCTAACCCCCAGAACTTGTGAATTTGGAAATAAGGTCTTTGTAGATGATCAAGTTAAGGTGAGGTCACCTTAGGGTGGGCTCTGCTCCAATATGACTGGTGTCCTTATCAAAGGGGGAAATCTGGACATAGAGACAGAGACACAGTGAGAACACCATATGAAGCCTGGAGTTAAGCTGCCACAAGCCAAAGAAGGCCAAAGATTGCTGAAAATCCACCAGAAAAAGGAGAGAGGCTTGGAGGAGATTGTTCCTCACAACCCTCAGAAGGAACCAACCCTGACGACACTTTGATTTTGGATTTCTAACCTCCAGGACTGTGAGACAATAAATTCTTGTTGTTTAAGATCCAGTTCGTGGTATTTTGTTACAACAGCCCTAGTAAACGAATGTGGATGGAAAGTATGTGTGTATCGGTGGGGGGGGGGGCAGGGGAAGGAAGACGAAAGAGCTAGCCCTTCATCTTCAGTGGGACGTTAACAGATCATTCTTGCAAATAATGAATCAAGAAATAGCAGTATAAGCATGGTATTTAGAAATAGCAAGGTAAATACCAAAATAATCATCTAAAAGAATTAAAATTTGTTTCCTGTGGGGATGGGTTAAGGGAGTAGGGAGGAAGAGGGCTGGAACTTGACGTTTATCTTTGAACCAGCTGACTCTTTACCTTAAGTGCGTAGAAGGATAAAAATAAAAACACAGAAAGTCCACTATATCAGCAATTATTAACTGGAAAATATAATAGAGAAAAAATTCCATTCACAAGGGCAGTAAAACCTAAATAATGGCACCCAAGAATAATTCCGAACAGGACAAATGCCAGATCCTTCTGGAGAAAACTCAAATGTTACTGAAGGACAAAAGTAAATAGAAACTGGACCCTGACTCAAGCAGTGCCTGTGATGAAGGAAGTGGCAGATGAACATTATAGCATGACGTGCAAGGAGCTACTTGATTAGGTGGGAAAAAGCGTCCAACTCTGCCTGGGGAAGTCAGAGAAGGTTCTGCAGAGGATGTGGCTCTAAGTGAAAACTTGAAAGACAGAGAAGGCGGGGAAACAATCCGGGCAGAGAGCACAGGCTGAACCAACCCACTGTGTGTTTGGGGAATCGGAAAGTGCTTGACCTGAGGGAGAAAAGTGGGCATGATGGAGAGTGTTGGCAGATGAAGCTGGCTATTGAGGCAGAAATTGGGTCATTAAGAAGCCATGTACACAGTGGGAGTGTTTGCGCTATTTTATAGGAATGGGAGTTTTCAATAGCAGAATGAGAAGAAGGTAATATGTGTCTTGTGGAATAAGCATGTGGGTGACTTCTCAATAAAGACGTCTCTGTGGACAGGGAGCCTGTGTTACTGGCTTGAATTCTTTGGGCAGGCTCCCTACTAATACTTCTTGACAGCAGCCCCAGACCTCAGTGAGCCATTGATCCAGGGGGTTATTAGGTGCTGTTATTCATCCACCTGAGGTGGGGAGCTCCGTGTCCATTGCAGACACCTCCCAGGAAAGAGGCCCCGCCAAGCACAGTGTGTGTGGCAGACCACTTGACCGCTGGGAGCTCATGGTCAGGAGGGTGCAGAACCTCCCCGCCGAGACACTGCAGTGCAAACACAGGGACAGGAGGTGTGGTCTCTTCCTCCAAGGAGCCCCCAAAGCACCTGTGATCAGCCACCACATAAAAGAGAGAGATTATAAAAGCAAAAATGGTGCCTCGACTTCAGGAACAATAAAGTCTTTTGTATCAATGTTGGCAGATGGTCCCGGGTGCTTTGTGGCTGAGTATGGTTCATCACTGTCACACTGAGAGGGGCTGAGTGGTGGGAAAGAAGGTGGCACATTAACCTGCTTCCGTGACTTGAAGTTTCTTACCTGCGTTGGCTTTCCCAGCCCCGGGGTCAGCAGACCTCAGTCTGTTTCTCTCACATTCTCTGCCTAACTGGCCACTTCCAGTCTTCAGCTGTGCTGACCTTCCCGTGGTTCTCCAAACATCCCAGCTTGGTCCAGCCGCAGGGCCTTTATCCTTGCTAATCCCATTTTCTGGAATGTTCTTTCCCCAGGTCTTCACGTGGCTGGCTCCTACTCATTCTCTCAGAAGGATCTTCTCATGTAACCTTACTAGCAAGTACTCTGGAGCTAGCCTGACTGGGTTCAAATCCCAGCTCTGCCGCCTTGAACAAGGTGAGTATCTGGTGTGCCTGAGTGGATGAATTGTTGTGGAGATTAAATGAGTTGGTGTAAATGTAAAGTCTTAGGATAATGCCTATCCCATAGTAAATTTATGTGAGAATTAGCTATTATTATTGGTCAATAATATATGTCACCTTTTATTAGAATGGTCCTCCACCTACCGTAGTCATCCTTTCCTCTTACCCACTATCTGTGAATATATTATTGATTTATTTGCTTATTTATTGCTTCCCTCTCCACCACTAGAATACAAGAACCATGAGGACAGGGACCCTGTCTGTCTTGTTCACTGCTGTATGCCCAGTATCGAAGTAGTGTCCGACACATAGCAGATGCTCAAGAAATAGGTGTTGAGTGAAGTAATATAGTCAATGAACTTCTCTGAACCAATAATTATTTCTTGGGGGTTCTAAGTGGGTAAAGTGCTTCCAAATTCATGTGAGGCATAACGTGGCTTTTCCTTAAAAATTAATTCCCTACTTTGCTCCCTTGCTCAGACCCTTTAATAATATTACCATTTCAATCCATAGGACAGTGGACATTAAGATGGTAAATGATAAATTTATAAGCTACTGCAATCTAGACACATGTTTTTCTAATAATTCATGGGATATATCCTAGTGTCTGAGCTTTTGCCCAATGGGCCATTTTCAGCTCTGGCAAAATTGCAATGTGTCTTTTCCTCCCAAAGAAGAAGGAGATATGACCTCTCATAGACAACAGAACCCAGAGGGAGCTGAGGTAGGGATACAGATGAAGAAGAGCACAGCAGAGCCATGGAAACTGGTAGACAAAATTTGTAACAGATAACTTGCAGAGCTTGTTGGATGAGGCAGCCCTTTCTTCTATTTTTGATAGAGAATAAATTTACCAACTCCCTTGCAGCCAGGTATGGGCTATGACTAGCCCTAGCCAACGGGATATAAGTGGAAGAGGTGAGTGCAGCTACTAGGAAGGTTCCTTGAAAGGACTTTTCTTTTTCCTGCTCTCTGAGGGATAGATGGCTGGAGCTGGAGCAACCATGTTGGCTCATGAGGTAAACAGAGGCCGTGCTTGGGGGAGCTACAAGAGAAAAGGAGCATGGCTTCATGAGGATTTGGTGGAGCAGAGCTGCCATTATCCCTGGACTATTCATCTCTCAATTTTTATTTGAGAGAGAAACAAACATTCATCTTTTAAAGACTTTGTTATTTTGGATTTGCTGCTACTCCTAGGCAGGCCTAATCTTCGCAAACACAGCATCATAAATGGACAATGGATAAATGCTGAACTAAATTTTGACCTGTTAAATAAAAACTAGGGATTGTCTGCAAACAGAAGACCATGACACAGGAAGTGCACACCAGTCTGGGGCCGGATCAGTGTAGGAAGAACAGCAGAGGCTCAGCAGACTCCTAGGTGCACAGGAAGAAAAAACCCAGATCAGGTTAATAGACAGTTCTCTAAGCTAAATCCAGTTAAACACTTCCTCGCTTCTGTAGTGGTGAGAAATTAAAAATTAGCACCACAGCCTTGCTAGATAGCACACAGTACCTCCTCTACTTAATAACAGGTTACATTCTTCCTAAGTCTATTTGTTTGAGTCCAGAGGGACTGAGGCCCTGGGAGCATAACTTAATCAGAGTACTAATCCTTGGAAACATTAAAACCAGCAGACTCTTCTAATTCATGCTGATAAGTATTTCACGGGCAATCTTTTCTCCAAGTAGTTGGGGGCACTAAGGGAGTCTGTGGAGCTGATAACTCCTTCCTGCCTCCACCCGCATCTCCTGGAGCACCACAGCCACCGTGATCATTGCATTGCCACCTCCCCACTCACTCTGATGCTGTGCAGATTTGAAGGACCTGGAACCTATGATCCTCCCCTGGTTATCAACTCTACACCGCCTCCCACCCCACTTCCCCTTCTCTGGCTTTCCATCACTGCCTCGTATTTTCTTTCTTTCATAGCACTTACAACATTTACACTTTAATGTTTTTTAGTTTATTACCTGGATCTTTCCCCATCTCCCACTGACTGTAAGTTTTTCAAGGGTAAGGACTGCGTTTGTTTTAGTCACCAACATGTTCCCAGTAGCCAGCAAGTATGTTTGGCTCATATTAGGCATTCAATAAAATAGGTGGTGAATGAATGAATACACACTTCAACAGCAGCACTTTCACCACACTCTGCCATTAGGTCCTTGAGCAAAGTCCCAGCTTTGTCCTGCATTAATACCTGGCTCATGGGCAGCCCACAGGGGTGCTCATTCTTATAGCCTCCTACTCTCAATTTCTTGCCTTGTTCTTTTCCCTCCCATCTTGCTGATTATCAGCGATGGCGTAAGCACAGCAGGGTTGCATGCTAAGCACTTTGTCCTTCCAAACTGTGCATCCTTTTGCAATGAATCAAGACACACGAGCACAGCAGTCATTATTTTTTACTTAGCACTTTCAACCTTTTATGATTTCTTCTTTTAGTTCTATCACAATCACACACATTTTATTTCAGGCACTTTAAAACTTTTGCTGCTCTTGTACTTGCTGGATACAGTGGGATTAACCATGCTTGCAAACTACCTCAAAACTAAGAGGTAAGATTGCCACTTATTAACAAAGGATTCTATGGTCCAGACTGGAAGGAACTTGCACTACATCTGTCACCATCTGTTGGCAGGCGGCCGAATTAATGTGATCTTGTTTTGTCGCTTTTGTTTGTATCTATGAAAGTTTATAACTTGGAAATTCATAAGTAGAGTAGTTTTTTTTTTAATCTGTAGTTTGTTGGATTCAATTACACTTAAATTAAACCTGGAGTATAATGTCTTTTAATATCTTTAGATAGTGCGTGAGTTCAAACATTCTCATTTATTCCTTTGTGTTGAATCCCCAAGTCTGGGGATAAAGATTTCTAGTGAATATTATTACAGCTCAGTTTTGTCCCAAATTGTGGCCCATGGGGTATATATAGGTATTCCTACCTAAAAATTTTGATAAAGTAAATTTGGGACTCCTGGCATACCTCATTCACAATGTGCATTATCATTTAAAAGGCTCTCCTTAACCAATGTGTATTATCACCTAAAAGTCTTTTTTAAAAAAAGCCTAGTGTTCTTCAGACTTTCTTAATTATAGAACCCTTTCCTCATATAATATCCCGTGTTCCAACATTACTAGGGACACGTAGAGATCTATCATCTATCTATCTATCTATCTATCTATCTATCTATCTATCTATCTATCTATCTATCTAATCTGGTGGATCCTAAATGTTTCTTGGAGTCAAGATTCTGGTGCAAAAAGGGCCCAGAACCATAATCATAGCACTCCTGAAAGAATACTGCCTTTGCAAAGTTTATTTCAGCCCTTGTGTGCATCACTTTAAACTAGCCCAGCAGCAGAAGACAATACCTGTTTGACATTCTGGAAAGGGTCCTCATGCTGTCTAGTTCAGTAATACTGAAACACCTTTTCCCAGCAGGTAATACAGTACCTCAGCAATCATTACATTTTGTGGAAGAGAAACATGAGAAAATTCCAGCAGCTACAGGAAAGCTTGAAGCACTTGCTTTGTTTTTTTTGAGTAGGCTCATCTTGGCTTGCACACGTCTTAGTCTGAGTAAGGCGAATATTATTCACAGTGTGGGTGTGGCAGCCCAGGAGGACAATGATAGAAATTCCAATTTCACACTTTTCTTTATTTGGTCGTACATCCTATGCATCAAAATGATAAAGAATGTTCCAATGGCCTTCTAAAAGTTCGAAGTGGGAAGATGCCATCGTTGAGGCATCCCTTAAATAATAGTCCTCATACCAGAATTTGTGTGTTTGTCTGCGTGATGTGTGTGTGTGTGTTGTGTGGGTGAGTTATAAAACATTTCAAAATTTTCTCAGTGTTAGGTATTTAAAATTGAAGGACCCAAGTTCAGAAAACTGTGGGAGTAATGATATTATTGTGCAGTTGCACTCTCACCCTTGATGTCTGGTTGCAAGACCTTGGGCAAGGTCAAAGTGTGCAACTATCAGCTTCTAACTACTTTGTAAGAAGAGTAGGAAATCAACCAGCTGTGGGTACTGGCTGTTTAATTACATTGCATTATACCTAATGCTCTTAGAGTCTCCCTTAAATCCATATAAGTGATAGGTGTTTGTCTGGCAATGTTGCTATTACCAAGTGGCCACAGATGACCAATTTGATGATTTGTTTGACTTGATGATCAATGTCTGCAACTTTCTAAACACATTTTTAAGGTTAAATTTCTGACTTTCAAGTGAATTGTTGCCTTGGATGAATCCAGAGGAATAATCTTTTTAGGCATTTAACTCCACAGAGAATACTTTCGGAAATCTATTGATAATTCTGGTCCTTGGGCTGCTCCATTGGCATAAATATCTTAGACATGAATTCCCAGAGTTGTGATCCAGTTCCTTTGCAAGAGGCTTTTGTGCTGCTATTATAATAATCATTATCAGTATCATTACCAATCCCTGCATTTGTAAAACAGTACTCATCAAGACTCTTGGTGACAACTGATAGCAAACCAATTCAAGCTGGTTTAGCACAATGAGCCTTTATTGGCTCACGAAGCTTGAAAGTCCCGAGGTAGAGCTGGATTCTGTTACTCTACTTAAATAACACCTACCCTTCAGTCTTCATCTGGTACCCTGCTTTAATTTTTCTTCATAGCACTTATCATGAGCTGGCATGGTATTCCATGTCTACTTGGTATTTATTGCCTGGGGTTCCCACTGGAATGCAAGCTCCAGGAGCATAGGGTCTTCCTTTTGTTCATCACCTAATGCCAAGCATCCAGAAATGGACATGGAATATAGGAGGAATGAGATAACTAGTTGAATGAAAGAATGAAAGAATGAATTCATGCAGGTGCTCAAATGGCTTCATTGGAAATTTGTCTTTAAACATTGTTCGTTCTGCTTCTTTCTGTGTTGCTTTCATTCTTTGGACTGCCTCTTCCCTGTGGGGGCAAGATGGCTCCCAGCAGAAAGAGAACTTCTTTTTCTCAAGAGAACCAGCAGAAGACTCACTGACCAGCTTAGGTCATATGGCCACCCCTCAGCCAGTGAGCACGGCCAGAGGGATGCAGTTGGCCCAAGTGAACCACAGTGTCTGAGCGTGGGAGGATATAAGCTGGGCAGATCTTACAAGAACTTGGCTAAAATAATGAGCTTAATAATTGCTCTCAGATGCACTTTATCAACTGATCCTCACAAAACCTTGTGAGGAAAGAACAGATATTATTCTCCCCATTTTACAGATGAGGAAATTGAGGCTTGGGTAGGGTATGCTTCTTTAAGCAATTAGGAAGCGGTGGAGCTCTGTCTTGACCTCAGGTCTTGGGCTTCACCCAGAATTCTTTCTACTGCAACAGACCTGGTGGGATAGCTTTTCAGTGTGGAAGAACATGGCATGTGGCTTGTCTTTGCAGAAGGGGCTGAAAAGTGGGAAAGGTAAGAGATTGGATAAAATCCTTGAAGAGTTTTTACTTCTCTGACTGAGTGACTTTATTTCTCTCAGTGGAGCCAGCTGGTTGGAAATGGCTGGTAATCACTAAAAGGTTTTGCCTTAGTACCTGGAAAGCAAGGACTCAAGATGGTATGATGAGGGAGTGCCAATAACAGCAAATTTTCTGAGCCCAATGACCTGGATCTGGAAAAAAGAAATAGCATCATATTTAGGCAATGAACTATCCCCTCTGAACCATGTGGAAGCACAGAGGTTTCTCTTTCTGTCAGTTTTGCACACATGTATAGAACACCAATTTTAAGAGATGAGAGGAATCTGAGGGAGCATCTACACCTATAATTCTCACCCACTGTTTTATGGCCCCATGAGCCAAATTTTTAGCACTTTATGCTTGTTCCTCTCCCTCCACTCTTTGTCGGTAACAGTGGCTGTGTTGCTTTTTTTACTCTCTCATTCTGGGGTCAGCGGTAGAACATTTATAGGATTTTCCAGTTCACGGTGTAATTTTGTCTAGAAAACGTTGAACTGGTGGTTTCATGGTTAAGAACTGGGCTGGAAAAAAGGAAAGTCACTTGTTAAGATTGTCTGGCAATAAGCAGAGGGACTGAACCTTACACCCAGACTTAAAACAAACAAACAAAGCCCCCCTTCCAGTTGTTTCCAGTAAACCAGTGCTTCTCAAGAGTTTGACCTGGCTGGGTCATACTCTAGGGGTTCTGATGTAATTACTCTGAGGTGCAGCTGAGGTGTCTGGACTTTCACAGTTTCCCTGAGGGATTCTGATGGACAGATGGGTTGAGAACCTGAACACTGTAGACTGCTACTCCATACGCTGAAGGGCAAGGCTGTTGCTTGTTGCAGGATAGGGTCGAGGGTGTTGGGGTAGAGGCAATTTGGAGAGCATGTGAGAAGATTATAGGAGAAAAGAAGAGAGCTAAGATCTTTTTTTTTTCAATAGCGTGTATCAGTACTTTATTCCTCTTTTTTTGAATTTTATTTTTTTTATACAGCAGGTTCTTATTAGTTATACATTTTATACATATTAGTATATACATGTCAATCCCAATCTCCCAATGCATCCCACTACCACCACCAACACCACCCCCGCCGCTTTCCCTCCTTGGTGTCCATATGTTTGTTCTCTACATCTGTGTCTCAATTTCTGCCCTGCAAACCATCTGTACCATTTTTCTAGGGTCCACATATATGTGTTAATATACAATATTTGTTTTTCTCTTTCTGACTTACTTCACTCTTATGACAGTCTCTAGATCCATCCACGTCTCTACAAATGACCCTATTTTGTTCCTTTTTATGGCTGAGTAATATTCAATTGTATATATGTACCACATCTTCTTTATCCATTCGTCTGTTGATGGGCATTTAGGTTGCTTCCATGATCTGGCTATTGTAAATAGTGCTGCAATGAACATTAGGGTGCATGCGTCTTTTTGAATTATTGTTTTCTCTGTGTATATGCCCAGTAGTAGGATTCCTGGGTCATATGGTAATTCTATTTTTAGTTTTTTAAGGAACCTCCATACTGTTCTCCATCGTGGCTGTATCAATTTACATTCCCACCAACAGTGCAAGAGGATTCCCTTTTCTCCACACCCTCTCCAGCATTTGTTGCTTGTAGATTTTCTGATGATGCCCATTCTCACTGGTGTGAGGTGATATCTCTCATTGTAGTTTTGATTTGCATTTCTCTAATAATTAGTGATGTTGAGCAGCTTTTCATGTGCTTCTTGGCCATCTGTATGTCTTCTTTGGAGAAATGTCTTCTTAGGTCTTCTGCCCATTTTTGGATTGAGTTGTTTGTTTTTTAATATTGAGCTGCATGAGCTGTTTATATATTTTGGAGATTAATCCTTTGTCCGTTGATTCATTTGCAAATATTTTCTCCCATTCTGAGGGTTGTCTTTTCGTCTTGTTTGTAGTTTCCTTTACTGTGCAAAAGCTTTTAAGTTTCATTAGGTCCCATTTGTTCATTTTTGTTTTTATTTCCACTACTCTAGGAGGTGGATCAAAAAAGATCTTGCTGTGATTTATGTCAAAGAGTGTTCTTCCTATGTTTCCCTCTAAGAGTTTTATAGTGTCCGGTCTTACATTTAGGTCTCTAATCCATTTTGAGTTTATTTTTGTGTATGGTGTTAGGGAGTGTTCTAATTTCATTCTTTTACATGTAGCTGTCCAGTTTTCCCAGCACCACTTATTGAAGAGACTGTCTTTTCCCCATTGTATATCCTTGCCTCCTTTGTCATAGATTAGTTGACCACTGGTGCGTGGGTTTATCTCTGGGCTTTCTATCCTGTTCCATTGATCTATATTTCTGTTTTTGTGCCAGTACCATATTGTCTTGATTACTGTAGCTTTGTAGTATAGTCTGAAGTCAGGGAGTTTGATTCCTCGAGCTCCATTTTTTTCCCTCAAGACTGCTTTGGCTATTCGGGGTCTTCTCTGTCTCCATACAAATTTTAAGATTTTTTGTTCTAGTTCTGTAGAAAATGCCTTTGGTAATTTGATAGGGATTGCATTGAATCTGTAGATTGCTTTGGGTGGTATAGTCATTTCCACAATAATGATTCTTCCAATCCAATATCATGGTATTTCTCTCCACCTGTTTGTATCATCTTTGATTTCTTTCATCAGTGTCTTATAGTTTTCTGCATACAGGTCTTTTGTCTCCCTAGGTAGGTTTATTCCTAGGTATTTTATTCTTTTTGTTGCAGTGGTAAATGGGTGTTTCCTTAATTTCCCTTTCAGATTTTTCATCATTAGTATATAGGAATGCAAGAGATTTCTGTGCATTAATTTTGTATCCTGCAATTTTACCAAATTCATTGATTAGCTATAGTAGTTTTCTGGTGGCACCTTTAGGATTCTCTATGTATAGCATCATGTCATCTGCAAACAGTGACAGTTTTACTTCTTCTTTTCCAATTTGTATTCCTTTTATTTCCTTTTCTTCTCTGATTGCCATTGCTAGGACTTCCAAAAGTATGTTGAATAATAGTGGTGAGAGTGGACATCCTTGTCTTGTTCCTGATCTTAGAGGAAATGCTTTCAGTGTTTCACCATTGAGAATGATGTTTGCTGTTGGTTTGTCATATATGGCCTTTATTATGTTGAAGTAGGTTCCCTCTATGCCTACTTTCTGGAGAGTTTTTTTTAATCATAAATGGGTGTTGAATTTTGTCAAAAGCTTTTTCTGCATCTGTTGAGATGATCATATAGTTTTTCTCCTTCAATTTGTTAATATGGAGTATCACATTGATTGATTTGCATATATTGAAGAATCCTTGCATTCCTGGGATAAATCCCACTTGATCATGGTGCATGATCCTTTTAATGTGTTGTTGGATTCTGTTTGCTAGTATTTTGTTGAGGATTTTTGCATCTATATTCATCGGTGATATTGGTCTGTAATTTTCGATTTTTGTAGTGTCTTTCTCTTGTTTTGGTATCAGGGTGATGGTAACCTCATAGAATGAGTTTGGGAGTGTTCCTTCCTCTGCAATTTTTTGGAAGAGTTTGAGAAGTGTTCCTTCCTCTACAATTTTTTGGAAGAGTTTGGGTGTTAGCTCTTCTCTAAATGTTTGATAGAATTCACCTATGAAGCCATCTGGTCTGGAATTTTGTTTGTTGGGAGATTTTAAAGCACAGTTTCAATTTTATTACTTGTGATTGGTCTGTTAATATTTTCTATTTCTTCCTGGTGCAGTCTTGGAAGGTTATACCTTTCTAAGAATTTGTCCATTTCTTCCAGGTTGTCCATTTTATTGGCATGAAGTTGCTTGTAGTAGTGTCTTAGCATGCTTTGTATTTCTGCAGTGACTGTTGTAACTTCTCCTTTTTCATTTCTAATTTCATTGATTTGACTCCTCTCCCTCTTTTTCTTGATGAGTCTGGCTAATGATTTATCAATTTTGTTTATCTTCTCAAAGAACCAGCTTTTAGTTTTATTCATCTTTGCTATTGTTTTCTTTGTTTCTATTTCATTTATTTCTGCTCTGACCTTTATGATTCCTTTCCTTCTGCTAACTTTGGGTTTTGTTTGTTCTTCTTTCTCTAGTTCCTTTAGGTGTAAGGTTAGATTGTTTATTTGAGATTTTTCTTGTTTCTTGAGGTAGGCTTGTATTGCTATAAACTTCCCTCTTAGAACTGCCTTTGCTGCATCCCATAGGTTTTGGATCGTCGTGTTTTCATTGTCATTTGTCTCTAGGTATTTTTTGATTTCCTCTTTGATTTCCTCAGTGATCTCTTGGTTATTTAGTAACGTATTGTTTAGCCTCCATGTGTTTGTGTTTTTTACGTTTTTTTCCCCCTGTAATTGATTTCTAATCTCATAGCGTTGTGGTCAGAAAAGATGCTTGATATGATTTCAATTTTCTTAAATTTACTGAGGCTTGATTTGTGACCCAAGATGTGATCTATCCTGGAGAGTGTTCTGTGCGCACTTGAGAAGAAAGTGTAATCTGCTGTTTTTGGATGGAATGTCCTATAAATATCAATTAAATTTATCTGGTCTCTTGTGCCATTTAAAGCTTGTGTTTCCTTATTAATTTTCTGTTTGGGTGATCTGTCCATTGGTGTAAGTGAGGTGTTAAAGTCCTCCGCTATTATTGTGTTACTGTAGATTTCCTCTTTTATAGCTGTTAGCAGTTGCCTTATGTATTGAGGTGCTCCTATGTTGGGTGCATATATAATTTTTATATCTTCTTCTTGTATTGATCCTTTGATCATTATGTAGTGTCCTTCCTTGTGTCTTATAACGTTCTTTATTTTAAAGTCTATTTTATCTGATATGAGTATTGCTACTCCAGCATTCTTTTGATTTCCATTTGCATGGAGTATCTTTTTCCATCCCCTCACTTTCAGTCTGTATGTGTCCCTAGGTCTGAAGTGGGTCTCTTGTATACAACATGTATATGGGTCTTGTTTTTGTATCCATTCAGTGAGCCTGTGTCTTTTGGTTGGAGCATTTAATCCATTCATGTTTAAGGTAATTATCGATATGTATGTTCCTGTGACCATTTTCTTAATTGTTTTGGGTTTGTTTTTGTAGGTCCTTTTCTTCTCTTGTGTTTCCTACTTAGAGAAGTTCCTTTAGCATTTGTTGTAGGGCTGGTTTGGTGGTGCTGGATTCTCTTAGCTTGTGCTTGTCTGTAAAGCTTTTGATTTCTCCATCAAATCTGAATGAGATCCTTGCTGGGTAGAGTAATCTTGGTTGTAGTTTGTTCCCTTTCATTACTTTAAATATGTCATGCGACTCCCTTCTGGCTTGCAGAGTTCTGCTGAGAAGTCAGCTGTTAACCTTATGGGAGTTCCCTTGTATTTTATTTGTTGTTTTTCCCTTGCTGCTTTCAATAATTTTTCTTTGTCTTTAATTTTTGCCAATTTGATTACTATGTGTCATGGCATGTTTCTCCTTGGATTTATCCTGTATGGGACTCTCTGCACTTCCTAGACGTGGGTGGCTATTTCCTTTCCCATGTTAGGGAAGTTTTCAACTATAATCTCTTCAAATATTTTCTCAGGCCCTTTCTCTCCCTCTTCTCCTTCTGCGACCCCTATAATGCGAATGTTGTTGCATTTAATGTTGTCCCAGAGGTCTCTTAGGCTGTCTTCATTTCATTTCATTCTTTTTTCTTTATTCTGTTCTACAGCAGTGAATTCCACCATTCTGTCTTCCAGGTCACTTATCCATTTTTCTGCCTCAGTTATTCTGCTATTGATTCCTTCTAGTGTATTTTTCATTTTAGTTATTGTATTGTCCATCACTGTTTGTTTGTTCTTTAATTCTTCTAGGTCTTTGTTAAATATTTCTTGCATCTTCTCAATCTTTGCCTCCATTCTTTTTTCCGAGGTCCTGGATCATCTTCACTATCACTATTCTGAATTCTTTTTCCGGAAGGTTGCCTGTCTCCACTTCATTTGGTTGTTTTTCTGGGGTTTTATTTTGTTCCTTCATCTGGTACATAGCCCTCTGCCTTTCCATCTTGTCTATCTTTCTGTGAATGTCAACAGCTAAGATCTTTATGGAAGCCCTGCACTGATGGAGGAAGCTAATACTGGCTTCTGGATGTAGACTATCTTGGGGACTGGGGACAGTGTTACTGTGAGTCCATGGGTATTTCTGTGCAAATTAGAAAATCATTCCCTGCAGAGGCCTCAGTCCTGCAGGCACCCACCCAGGCTCACAATAGGATGGTTGCCTTGGAAATTTTCAAAGGAAACCTTCTGCATTAAGGATCCAGCTGTGCACCAGGCACAAGCCCCAGTTAGCAAAACAAGGACTGAGTCTCGCCCCCACTTGCCCCCTTGGATGCGTGCCTTGTTCAGTGAACAACCTGCCTGAGAACTGAGGCAGCCCGGGATGGGGAAGTCCAACTAGAAATTCCATTCAGCTACAAGCTGATGTCTAACGCTTTTTTGACTTGCCTTACTGTTAAATTCGTCTGTTGTGGACAGGGAGAAACACATGGGGTCCTGCTATTCTAGTCCTTGAACTGATAAGGAGAAATTGGTTGGTAAAGAAGAAATGACTAGAGTCTTTGGAAAGCTTCTATAGTAACTCAGGGTGGATGAAGCTGGGCATAATCAGACATTTTCCCTAAACCTTAAGAAGGTGGACCTGAGTAGAACTAAGGAAAAGATGGCCAATCCATAGTATGAGACTTAGAAAAGAAGATGGCTCAAGAGAATTGAAAGATTGTCAAAAGTATAAGTCTTTTAAATATTTTTTTCATGTTACAAAAGCATGTAGAAAATAGAAATAAGCTGAAAGAAGACAAGCCATTTGAAAGCTTACTACTCAGAAATAACCACCAACAGTTTTTTGTTTATCCTCTCAGTCTCTTTTCTATGCTTATAGATACATGCATACATACCGCAAAACAGGATCATTTATGTATAGAATGTCTTATAATCTGCTTTTTTTTTTTTTTTTTTTTTTTTTTTGCGGTATGCGGGCCTCTCACCGTTGCGGCCCCTCCCGTTGCGGAGCACAGGCTCTGGACGCGCAGGCCCAGCGGCCATGGCCCACGGGCCCAGCCGCTCCGCGGCATGTGGGATCCTCCCGGACCAGGGCACGAACCCGTGTCTCCTGCATCGGCAGGCGGACTCTCAACCACTGCGCCACCAGGGAAGCCCTTATAATCTGCTTTTTAACTTAACAATATACCACATTTTCCATGTCATTCACTGTTCCCCTACCTTGTTATTTTATGGTTGCATGGTAACTCATTTAATGATTGTGTCATTATATATTTAATTAATTTCTATTTTGAAATGTACTTTGTTTCCAATTTTTTACATTATAAATAGTATTTGATGAACATTCTTTGAGTTATACCTATTGCCGTATTCCTGAATAAATGCTTAAAGGGGAAATCACGGTCAAATACATCTTGCCAAACAGCTCAACAGTAAGATTGTACCATTTTCCACTCCCACCAGCGATGGATGAGAAGGTGGGTTTCCTAGAAGCCCCTCCAATGCGAGTCAGAGCAGTATGTCTGCCTTAGCAGTTTGTTGGCTCTAAATGAGATGGAGTGGGATGTCCTTCCAGGGAGAGAAGGGCAAAAATTGAGACCTTGAAAATGGGCAGTCCCAAAGAGCTGGTTCCAGGAGCGTGTTCTCACACTGCAAGGTTTCAGAATGATGTTCATCTCTTCTGCACTGAACTTACTGGTCAGAGGAAGTGACTAAGCCCACATTGCATTTCCTCCCATGGTCACAAGACCAGGGGCAGAGTTCATTCTAGGCAATGTCTTTATAGGTGTCCTCACCGCTTGGGCCTGGGTGCCCAGCACTGCCTGCGAGCACAGTGGGAGGGGCAGAGTGTGGGTGCGGACATGTTTCTCTAACAGAATAAGAAGACCTGAGAAGGACACGACAAGCTCCCTTTCTGAGAGTGCTAGGAGGCATTCAACACATTGCCAATTGAGGAGGACGCAGGCTTCTTTTCTTAGACACTTCTTTTCTTATTTTTTGGTAATAAAGTTTAATTTTTCATCACATTCTCTAAAGAAAATGTGGAAAATATGGGATATAAAGTGAAGGAGAAATCATGCACAGGCACATTACCCAAGGATGAATGTCAGTACATGTCTCTCCAGTCTTTCGTTGTGTGAATGTGCATGTGTGTGTGATTGTTCTTTTGGTATAGTTGTAATTGCACTGTCTCAATTATTTTTCCATCCTGCTTTTTTCACTTTAACATCATATGCATTTTCCATGTTATTACATGGTCTTGATAAACACTTTTTGATTATGTAATTCTAAGTTGTATGAATGGGCCACCATTCATTGTTCAGTGTTAATATTTAGACTATTATTTCTGTTTTACAGATGAGAAGGATAAGACCCCTAGGAGATACAAGATTTACCCAACATCACAGGACCAGTAAGTAGTACCACCAACATTTCATCTGTTCATCTATTATTTAATTATTCATTCATTCAGTAAACATTTATAGAATACCTGCTGTCGTATCATGTACTATAAAGCCTTTGGGAGGCAAAAACAATATTCCTGCTCATGTGATATTTATAAGTTAGTGGGCAGTACAACCTCATTGGTGCTTTGACAGAAGAGTTCCTTGGCTCTATTAGAGCTCAGAGAGGGATACCTATCCAGCCTGGGGTCCAGGAATGCATCCTTGGAAGAGGTAATGTTGAAGCTCACTCTTACAGGAAGGTTGAGAGTTCGGGAGCAGGGTAAGGGGGTGGCCACATAAACATCTCAACGTGAGAGGGAGCAGGATGTGCTCTGGGAACTGAAAATCATGGGCCATGGGGTTTGTTGGGAGTGATGGGGTTGGTAGGTGGAAATCAGCTCATGATGAGCTTCTGTGGCCCACCAAGAACTTTGGACCTTTTCCTGCAAGCAATGGGTACCCTGGGTACAATGTAGGCAGGAAATTAGTACATCCTATTTGGATTTTAGAAGGAACCACTGATGCCATGGAGGAGAATGGACTGGGGAAACTGGAGTGAAGTAAAGCAGCTGGAAGAATATTCAGATAAGAGATGTTGGGGCCCTCAATGAGGCAGGATAGCGGGGGTGGAGGAGAAGATATGGATTCAAGAAATAACTGGAAAGCAAGACAGAAAGCAGACCCAACTTTGTGAAGTCTGTGCAGAAGACAGGGCAATATGATGAGGTCATTGGGTTTGGGAATCCATGTGGAGAGGAGACAACTGGCTCTGCCTTATCTGCCATGGATTTGTTTTGAGGTGCCTGTGGGACTGAGTGGGTAGTTGTGTGGAAAGAGGTGAGAGGTTTGGGTGGAATAAAGATTAGGAGCCATCAGGGCATACGTGATGGTCAAAGCTTGAAGGAGGCTGAGAATCAAGCAGGAAGAGTACACAGCAGTGGTTGGAGCCTACTGGCAATCCTTAACCCCTCCGTGGATCGTATGAAACCTGGGAACCCTCAATTCAGAAATCTACAAGCAGAGAAAAGTTCAAAGAGTTTAAATAACTTTCTTGGAGTTTGTAGGTATTCTGAAGCTCATCTGTGGTGTGGAGTGAGAAGTGAAGTCTAAGGCAGCATCCTGAAGGGCACCAGTATTTCACGGGCAGGTGGTGGAAGAAAAACCTCCAAAGGAAACTGAGAAGGGTCTGCTTGGGTTAAGGGTTGGGGGCAGGATGAAAAGAGTAAGAGAATGATGCTCTGGAAAGAGGGAAAGCAGTTTCATGAAGGAAAAGGTCACCTACGGTGTCAGAGTTTAAAGTTAGGGTCAGCTCAGTGTCAAATGGAGCTGAAGCTCAGTAGATTGAACACTAAGAGCAATGAAAAGACCCAAGGCTTCCAACCCATAGGCCAGTGTTCTCCCTACACCCTACTTCTCTCCCGTGACTCCTGTTCTGTATTTCAGGGGAGAGAGCATTCATCCATCACAAGGGGCACCTCTTAGTTTACAACATGGCCCTCTTTGAGCACAGTTGGTATATGAGACAAGGAAATTGCAAATCCCTTTGGGCTGAGGCTGCATGGCTGATTATTGCCCTTAGTCTAATATCCCTGCATATATCTAGGTCCCTTGCTATGAAGCTTGATAATTCCCCCCAGAAAAGGGCAAGTATATTTCCCTGCCCCTTGACTTTCGGCTCAGCCACATGACTTGCTTTGGCTCGTTGGATATTAGCAGACCTGATGTAAGACGGAGCTAGGAATGCCTTGTGTGGCTCATCTTGTCCTCGTGAGCATCTGCCGTTGTCCTGAGGAAAACCCAGCCGGCCAGCTCACTGCTCCTGGGAGGCAGGTGAGAGACAAGTGGAGCAGAGCTACGCCTAGGCCACCCCCTGACTCACGAGTGACAAAGACATGTTTGCTATTGTAGGCCTCTGAGCTCTTGGGGGCCATCAATGAGTCCTACAGCACGCCTTCATAAAGCCCCCCATGCCTCACAGAAGCTTTCACCTGTCTGCCTTTCCTGGGTCCTCTCCCCAGTGTCCCTCTGCCTGACTCCCTGCTGGGACATTGTTCCTCTGTCACAGACTCAGCTCCCCTAGCTCCTGGTCATGATCTGGAGCAGGAGGAGTTGAAGCAGCCGTAGCCCCACTTCCCATCACCCAAGTCTACTCATTTCAGAGACAAGCCCAGTGTGATTCAGCTGTCAGATTCATATCTGAGGTTTCTTGTTTATTCCCAAGGCCCAGTCCCAGTCAGGCGCCCTTCTGCTCTACTTGGGATAAATTTAATAATTCATTCAACACATTTTATTGAACTGCTACTATACGCTGGTCCATTAAAAGCAAAGTCTCCTCTTTTTTTTCAAAGAAAATACTTGTTTGTTTTCATGTAAAACACCCAGTGCAATGCCTGATGTGTAGTTGGTGTTCCACTGATGGCAAACACATTGCTATTCTAGAAAATACTATAATGAATATATTTGTGCATAAATCTTGGTTTCCATTTTTAAAAAACTGCTTGTATTTTTAATTGCCAAAGTAATGCATGCCTGTCTTAACAAATTAAAATATCAAATTACATTTAAATTTAAATTAATTGACAGGAGCTTGGGTTTGGTACCTCCCAGAGAACTGTCTGGTGGGTAAAATGAGGCTCAGCTATGGCTCAATATTGTGTTATATGTTTAGCACCAGGCCTGGCACAGGGTAAACTCCCAATTAATGGTAATTGCTATTTTTTTAAAATTAATTTTTATTGGAGTATATTGGATTTACAATGTTGTGTTAGGTTCTGCTGTACAGCAAAGTGAATAAGTTATACATATACATATATCCATTCTTTTTTAGATTCTTTTCCCATATAGGTCATTACAGAGTATTGAGTAGAGTTCCCTGTGCTATACAGTAGGTTCTTATTAGTTACCTATGTTATATAGTTTAGTAGTGTGATTATGTCCGATAACTGCTATTCTTATTACCATCACCATCGACGTCATTAACAAGTAGAGCAAGATGCTCAGTCTTTGCTTTCCTCTGCCAAGGCGATGCTGTTCAGGTCCTTCCAAGCCGGCCTTCCTGCTCCATCTTCCTGGCTCCACCCTTTGTACCACGTTTGTGACTGCAGATGTGGGTGTTGCCCACTTGCCAGCTTTCTCCCAGCAGCACCAGGTCATGGTCAGTGGGAAGCATTCCTCCAGGCTCCCTCAGCTCCCTTCACTTTGTGGCCTGCATTGCTCACTGCTCCCCAGAGATGGGGATTCCTCCCTCAACACTCCTCTCCTCCTCCTTCTCCATCCTCTCATGACTGCAGTCAGGGTCCAGGTCCTTGAAATTCCCAATCCTCCTCTCCCTTGAGGAGTTAGGGGACTGTTCTCTCCTTCTCACTGTGGCTTCCACTTTCTGAGGTCAGGTTGGCAGAAACTCCTGCCAGGAACAGGGAAACAGCCTCCTCACTGTTCTCCCTTCCTCCAGCCTCTACCTGCATTGCCTGATTAATTAATTAGAGCCTGAGAAATTAAAGTGTATCTCCGATCCTGTCTCTTGGTGCTCAAAGCCCTTCCATGGCTCCCTAATGTATTACTGAATCACTCTCAGTGCTTTAGGAATCATGAAGATCTAACCCTAAACTCATTGTCCAGCCCCTTCCTCTTGCCTGCTCTTCACCAGGTACATGGCCAACTGGACAGTTCCTTGAATACACCCTTCACTTTCCACCTTCTAGGTCCTGCTCATGCTGTCTCCTTTGCTGGGGATATCTTTCCCTCCAATCCCCACATGTCCACCCTACCGATTTTTGAGAGCTGCTCAAATGCCCCTTCTCCATGAACTCTTTTCTAATTTCTTCAACTAGAGTTGATTTTGCTTTGCTCTGAGTGCCATGCACCATCACTCCTCTGGACGAGGATTTCTCCACCTTGGCTCTATTGAGATTTGGGGGCTGAATAATTCCTTGCTATGGGGGTTTCTTACATATTGTACAATGTTTAACCGCATCCCTGGCTTTTATCCACTAGATGCCAGTTCCACCTCCTAATCCAGTTGTGACAACCAAAAATGTCTCCAGACATTGGTCCAAATGTCTCCAGACAAAGTCAACTGGGGGAGTGGGGGGAGTGGAGCAAATCGCCACCCCGCCCCCCCCCCCAGTTGAGAACCACTGCTCTAGAACAATATTTATGCAACAAATCACCTTCCACACTCGTGTCTTGCCTGGGACTATGCTACCTAATGATGTCAGGCCCTTTCAAGCCCCTGAGCATTGGCACATGCTGTTCCCTCTCCCAGGAATGCCCTTCCCCTCTCTCCTTCATCTGATGAGTTCCTCCTTAGCCTGCCAAGCCTGGATGACAGGCTGCCTCCTCTTGTAGCCCCTCCCAACCTGCCTCCTCGCTCCCCGGGCAGAATGGATGGCTCTGGTCCCTGAATTCCACAGCACTTTGCACAGACTTTGATCATAGTCCTCACCAGACCATGTGCCGCGTTATAGAAAAATAGTTTAAGTATTTGTCCCCTGAAGTAGAACGTAAGCTGTGACATGGCAGGAACCTCGGCTTGCCGAGGCCTCTGCAGCTGTGCCAGGGCAGGAGCTCATCAAGGACAAGGCTGGGGCACTGGAGTGGTTACGTGTGCCTAGGAAGAGCAGTGTCTGAGTTCAAACCCCAAGTTAAGCATTTAGAGTTGTGTGATTTGGGGTGATTTATTAAGTTTCTCTGGAGGCTTAATTTCACTCCCCGTAAAACCGTAAACTTCAGGATAGCATCTATCTTACAGGGTTTTTCCAAGGATTTAGCAAATTAATACATGTAAAATGCTCTCCTGGTACCTGGCAGATAGTAAGTGCTCAGTAAATCTGCGTAATGAATGAAGAATGAATGAATGTGTGTTGAACTGGGCAGTGCGAGGATGTGGATCCCATGGGCTGGTACACTCTCAGTAGCGCAGTAGCCTGGGTGCTGCTCCCAGACCCGAGCCTCTGTCCCACCCCAACCCCGGCCCCTTCCAGCTGTCCTCACCCTGTCCTCCCAGCCTGGGCATCTTGGGCTATGAGCACAGCCTGTTGGGGAGAGAGGGCTGTGGGCTCACTTCACGGTGAGGTAGCCAGCCTGGGCGGAACAAGGACAGACATTAAAAACCTATTTTCTCACTGGGCATAAGTAATTGGCAAAAAAGCTCTAAATCCATAGCTGTCAGGTGAAGTCATTTCCGAGAGAAAAAGGAGCAAAGGAGCAAAGGAGCGAGGGGGGCAGCCAGAGGGAGGGAGTGAAACGCAGAACAAGCGTCTGGAGAGGCCGGGACAGAAAACCTTCTCCTTCCCTCTCCCAGACCAGACCCTTCTCCCGCTATCAAACTTCCCTCATTTTTTTTTTTTTCTTTTCTGGGAAAAGAGATTTCTAAGGTGGTAAAAGCAACAAAAGCCAGCCCTGGAATTATTTAATGAGCCAGAATGAATTGCATTTGAAATAATTTAAATGGGATCTGGGAGCATTTAACTGCAGCTTGGGATCTTAAGTAGAGTGGGAAAGGATCTTTGTGCTAATTGCTGGCAGTGATATTCCTACAGAGAGGGAGAGATAGCAACAAGCAATTAACAGACAAGGGGTAATTTCAGAGTCTGGGCTGCTCAGGCGGGGAGAGTGAGCACCTTGGTGTTGCTGCCTGGGGAGCCCAAGTCCCCCAGCAGGGGGCAGACACGGCCTGGGGCCCTGGGTGGGGAGGGAAGGGGGAGGGGGGATGTGGGGGGCTAGGTAAGGGACCAGGACAGGGCTTCCAGCAGTGGAAGCGGGTCCATCATCTCTCTGAGGGATGGGCTGATGGACAGGGATCTCCAGAAGGGGGATAAAGTGAAGCTTCTCTGTAGTCCCCTGCCCCACCTTCTGGAGCACCAGCTTTGGGAAGGCAGTGGACTTTGCCAGCTTCCAGGTGAGGGAACAGAGACAGCCACATTTAGGTTCTTTCTGTTTCATCCCACATACCTTCCCTAGAGGTCTGTCTGCTGGTTGCACCTTTAATCACCAGTTTCGTTGTGGAGTGTAGGATTCTGTTCTTTAGCTTTGGGATTGACAAATGATCCTGGGAAGGTGTTCTTAGCCCCATTCTACAGATAGGAAACTGAGACTTTCGACTGTGACTTAGTTGAGGACACATAGTTGATGAGTGTCAAAGGGTGTGTCCTGAACCTTCATCAGCCAGGAGTCATGGTTACAGTGTGCAGGCAGATGTGAATGTCATCGTCCCTGTCCTCCGGGATGAGTCTACACGGCTCGCACTCTAGAATCACTAATTACGACAGATTGAAGATGCTAATTTCCATAGGAAAGATACAAACGAAAGCCAGAGGAGAGAGGGCTCACTTCTGAATGGGTGACCAGCACAGGCATCACCTTAGAGTGTGGGGAGAATCTGGATATGTGAAGATGTAGAGGAGAGAGACTGCTGTAGAGGGCATTACTTGAGCAAAGACAGGAAGGGGGGAAAGTATGGGGAAAGTATGGGGCATGTATGGGAGACATCAGACATTTCTATAGGTCTGGAGAGGAGGGGAGAGCTAGGGGAAGAGTCGGGGTCAGGTAATGGAGAGTTTTGCATGCTGGGCTGATAAGTTGGAAGCTCGCTTTGCGTGCAGTGGGGATTTCTGGGTGGTTTTTGAGCTGGGGAGCAGCCATAGGGGATTAATCTGGCAGTAGTGCGGGGGAAGGGCTCGCGTGGAATGATGATGACCGTTGGGAGCAGGTAGAGATCCTCATAGCTGCCTACAGAAGAGGCAGTGAGAGTCTGAGTTGGGGCAGTGGTGTGGGATGGAGTGAAGAGGACCCCTTGCCCCATCCACTGCTCTGCCCTCAGCACCACACTGGCTGTCCTGGGTGTGCTCCGCGGTCCTCAGCAGCAGTTGGACCACAGCCTGGGTTGGAAATACAGATCACGGATGACATGTGTGTAACACGTGGGGCACAAGGCTGGTGTAGCCGGGAGGTCATCTGGGCATCTGGACCGGTCTTTGCTTTTGACAGGTGACGACCAAAGCCACCGCAAACCATGGTCACTTACCCTGTTTGTAACTCCATAATCTCTCTTCCCCTCAGAGGTCTGCATTTAATCATTTTGACAGTCCAGAACGCCTACGCTAGAGCTTCCTCTACTTTGAGCACAAGAATTTTCTAATTCCGAGTTGTTGGCAGAGGGAAAGCACTGCCTCCCAGGTGTGGTTTCAACTCATCCCTGGAACTGGGCAAACAAGACAGACCTGTGTGGAGCGGGTTTCCATTTAAGTGTGGGAACAGGGGGTTGGACTCATGATCTTTATGTCCCTTCCCACCCCTGATTCTTAAATTCCCCTCATTGTGCTGCCTGTTCATTTTATTCTGTCCTCTGTGCCATCTTCTCCAGGAAGCCTTCCCTCCCCATAGCCACCTCGTGCCTCTCTAAAGACCTGCTTCCTTGGAAAGTTGCCTATGATAGATTTGTGCCTGCTTTGAGGGCAGGGCCCATGTGTTGCACATATTCCCTGTAAGACTGCCTGAGGCATGACGGAGATAAATTTGTTATTAATACTTTGTTGTTATTTTGCTATTTTTAATAATGCTAATAATAATTACAGTTAAAGCTACCACTGCTCTGACCACGTGGTGAGCATCTCAATACATTATTTCTAATACTCAAACAAACTTGCAAGGGAGGGATCATTACTGCCATTTTCCAATGAAGGAAGTGAGACTCAGAGAGGCCAAGTCACTTGACCTCTGTCCTACAGTTAGGACAGGGAGGCATCAGGGTTTGCTCCCAGGCTGGCCAGCTCCAAAACGCTCTTTTTCTCTCTCTCTTTGGTGGAATGGAATTATCATAATCATGCTTCCAAATATCATCTCATGGTTCCATAGCATAATGATAACAAACCATATTGAGAGGGCTGAGCTTGGGCTATTGTCCATCTGAAGGTCCACCGAAGGGTTCAGCCCATGAGGAGAGGTTTGCTTGTTGTTCTAAATCCTCTGACCATACAGCTTTCCACAGCTCTATGTCACCAGGCAGAATGTTGGGGCTGGAAGCCCTACACTAGACTTTCCAACGCCGGGCAAAGAAGTCGCTGAGGAAATGCTATTGCTCTGGGGTCTTCCAGCCCATAGGTGGAGCTGTTGGACCCTGGGAAGTCCCAGGTTGTGAGGGATGGAGGGAGCGATGCAGGCCAGTCCCTGCTCAGCTCTGGAAATGGGAAGGCACACATTGATTTTAAGAACGGACCCTGGAAACATCCTAAATGACCATCAAGATGAGCTGAGTTAAGTACATTATAATACACCCACACAAATGGAATGCCATGTAGCCATTAAAAATTATGACATGGATTTATGTTAATTGTTATAGAAAGATACCTCACAATATATTTTGCTGAGGAAAAAGCATGCCTCGGGACGTTTGATATATATAGAATAATCCCCAAGATACAAAATTGTGAAAGAGAGACAGAGATGGATAGTAAGCGTGGATGTTCACCAAAATCATTAACAGTATAGATCTTTTTAGATGGTGGGATTTCAAATGATTTTTACTGTAGTCTTTTTATCTGTAATATGTGAATTTTAAAAATAACAAGCATATATTATCTTTGCAAGTGGGAAAAATAAAGCCTTTTTCTGTTTGAAAATGCATAGATCAAACCAAACTGAAGGTGTTACCCACTCTTCCCAAAGCTAGTCCTGTTCAGAGTGTAGCACCTCTGATGTCTCATCCGTGTGTTAGTGACTAGTTACTCCCTCGCAGAGGAGTGGAGACATTTGTCACCAGTGTTAGAGACAGAAAAAGCCCAGGAGGACTTTCCTGGGCCAGTTCCAGGACCTATGTGGGAGCTGAGGGCCAGAAGGCGGTCCCCAGGACTCCCCACGCCTCCGTTCCGTCTCGGCCCCACCCCTCCCTCTCCTGTTTCCACCCCCACCCTCCTCTCCCCTGTCCTCACCCTCCTCCCGGTGTCTCCGGCAACTTTCATCTCCACAAATTCTATTCAGCAGGGAGTCCCTGAACTTTCTAATTGAGATCAGAGATAAATATAGTGGGGAAGAAAGGAGGGAGAGGGAGGAGGCCTAGTTTTAATTTGCAGCATTTCCCATTAATAACAACTTCTAATTAAAAAGTCTCTATCTCCCAGCCGGAGTCCAGGAGAAAAGTCTCCCCAGGTCTGTGTGGCTGGAACCTTTGTGCCAGTGAGTTCAGAGTGCGGATTTCTGCACCAGCTGAGCCCTCTCTGTCAGAAGCCATAATTAAGCTGGAAAAGAAAAAAAAAGAAAGGGGGGGAAAAAAAAAAGGATGTCATCTAAGACCATAGGGATGTTCCCTTGATGCAGTCCTAGAAGGAGGCTGTACACCCTCCTCGGACAGCAGTGTCTGCTGGGCCAATCCTGTTAGAGGTGGCCACGCCAGATGAACGAGGAGGAAGTTGAGGGGGTGTGGGATGTTTTCTGGAGCTGGAGGAGCTAAGTGTCACAGGAGGTTGGAAACAGTGAGCTCAGAGAGAGCTCTCTCTGCCTCCATCCAGGGTGCATCTGCCCTATCTTTACTCTTTCTCTTCTCCCCCCATTTCTTCTACAGAGGCTCCATCCTTCTGTGGTTTGTGAGCCACTGTGTGTGTGTGTGTGTGTGTGTGTGCGTGTGCGTGTGTGAAGCGGGTGTGCTGGTGCTGCGGATGGAGAAGTGATGGCTGTTAACAGTCTAAGATAGTAGGACGTGCCATTCAGTATTGATCTAAACACAAGTACCAGTTTATATTTTTTCCCCAGAAACATTTTTATGCCTTTGCAACTTGCTGAACTGAAGTAGGCACACAGTAAACAGCTGTGGATGAATGAAGGGTGGAATGAACATAAAGATCCTCTCTGAGCTTCAGTCTCATAGCCCACTGGTTACTCAGTGCCTCCACTTGGATCTTTAATAGGCATCTCAGACTTCATGTGTCTCAACTAAACTCATGATCGTCCTTTCCAGACCTTCCCCTCACACAGTCTTCTCCCATCTCAGTTGAAGGGAACCCCATCTTTCTAGTTGCTCAGGCCGGAAATCTTGGTGGCATCCTTGACCCTCCCCTTTCTCTCACATACCACATCCTTTATCCACGAGGAATTCTTGTTGGCTCTGCCTTCAAAATATACGCAGCCACTTCCCCCCATGTCTCCTACGGTGACCTTGGTCCAAACCACCATCATCTGTCTTCTGTATCATCTCAATAGCGTCCTGACTGCTGTGCCTGCTTCCTCTCTTGTCCCCTAAAGTCCTTTCTAACCCCAGCAGCTGGAGGGAGCCATTTAAAGCACAAGTCAGATGATGCCCCTGCTTTGCTCAGATTCCCTCCAGTGCCTTCCCTTCATCATCCCCAAAGCCTTACTGAAGCCTCAAGCCCCATAGGGTCTGATCCCTTGTTACCCCTCTCACTGTCTTAGTTCATTCATGCTCCTGTAATAAAATACCATAGACTGTGTGGCTTATAAGTAACAGAAATGTCTCTCTCACACTTCTTGGGGCCGGGAAGTCCAAGATCAAGATGCTGGCAGATTTGGCATCTGGTGAGGGCCTGCTTCCCGATTCATAGACAGCTGTCTTCTCAGTATGTCCTCATGTGGTGGAAGGGGCAAGGGAGCTCTCTGGGGTCCCTTTTATTTTTTATTTTATTTTTATTTTTATTTTTTGTTGTTGTTGTTGTTGTTTTTGTGGTATGCGGGCCTCTCACTGTTGTGGCCCCTCCCACTGCAGAGCACAGGCTCCGGACGCGCAGGCTCAGCGGCCATGGCTCACGGGCCCAGCCGCTCCACGGCACGTGGGATCCTCCCAGACCGGGGCACGAACCCGTGTCCCCTGCATCGGCAGGCGGACCCTCAACCACTGCGCCACCAGGGAAGCCCTGGGGTCCCTTTTATAAGGGCACTAATCCTGTTCATGAAGGCAGCAGAAATCCCTCAGATGAGAGAGTGCTGAGGCTGAAGATCCATTTGCAAGAGCTCCTAGTCACTTCCCAAGTGCCCCACTTCCAAATACCATTAGGAGTTAACATATGAATTTTGGGGATGAGGGGGACACAGACATTCAGTCTGTTGCACTTACCTCACTTCCCACTACTATCCCCTTTGTCCTTCTGCTCCAGCCATCTGGTCTCTTGGCCACTTCTTGACCCTGCTGGTCATGCTCCTGCCTTAGGGTCCTCACTGTTGTTCTTCCTCTGCTTGGAAGGCCCTTCCTCCAGGGGCCCATGTGGCTCAATGCTTCACCTCCTGCAGGTCACCTTCCCAGCAAGGCTGTTCTGACCACCCTATTTTGTGACCCTGCCCCACTCCAGCAAGCTATTACTTCCTTGTTTATTTTTTATAGCATTTGCCACCTTCACCTTCTGATTTCTTTCTTATCTTATTTATGCCTCTTCCCCTCTCTCCTATCCCACTGGAAGGTGAGCTCCACCAAAGCAGTGATTTTTGCCTATTTTGTTCACTGCTATTATCCCAGCACCTAGATCAAGGTCTGGCACATGTCATTGCTCGATGGGTCTTTTGTTGTATAAATAATGATTAAATGAATGACTGCAAATGAGCTAAAGTGTCAAGTGCAAGTCAAAGTTTACTTTACTGGTGACCATAGCTAAATTAATAACCCAACCAAGTCCTAGCACCTGGGAAGAGGAAAGCTGTTGTCATATAAGGAGTTTGGGAGTCAGTGGAACCTGAGTTTGAAATCTAGTCTTGTCCTTTGTGAATGTTTGACCTTGGGTATTTACTTTTCTGGGCCCCCATTTCCTCATTTATTAAAATGGGGGTAATGATAGGATCTTCCTTGCAGGGTAGTTGGATGGAAACAAAGCCATGATCTAAAATAAATGCTTATCACTGGCCAGGCTTATAGCAAGTGCTCAGTACATGTTAGCTAGTAACGGTGGTGTGATTTTGTTGTCAACAGGGAACACCTTGTAAATCAGCAGTGACAGTTGACCATGAGGAGGCCAGTGCAATCCTCCCCTGTAGAAAGACGGGCTCACTATTAAGAAAAAGCAAGGAGACAGGTCTTGTCCAGCCCTCGCAGGAGCACAGTTCTGGGATCACCTTTTAAAACATGAACATAAATTAATCGGGAGCTGTTAAGAGGAGAGTGATCAGGGCAGTGAAGGTGAAAAGACTCAAAACCATGCCCTATGGTGGTCACTGGCAAGAGCTGGTTGGTTTAGCACAGCGCTGAAGAAGGTATGGTCTACAGCAGGGGTTGGCAAATTTTTCTGTAAAGAGCCAGATAGTAAATATTTTAGGCTTCTCAAGCCATATGGTTTCTGTCACAACTACTCAGCTTTGCTGTTGAAGTGTGAAAGCATCCATAGACGATTCATAAATGAATAATTGTGACTGTGTTTCAATAAAGCTTTATTTATAAAAACAGATGGAGGGCCAGATTTGGCCCTGGGCTTGTAGATTGTTGATCCCTGGTCTACAGGATTCTATCATAAGATGGTTGAAGGAATGTCCGAAAGAGGACTGGACTGTTCTGAGGGTCCTCAAGCAGGAGAAGTGGGGCTGAAGGATGGAAAGTAGAGGTCTATAGATTTTGTTCCCTTTAAGGAAGTTGTTTAAACAGCCAGGGCTTCTGGCTCTGCACTGGACAGAAGGCTATAAGTCCTCATCCGTGGATCTGTTCAGACAAAAGTTAGGGCAACTTGGCAGAAATGTTGGAGAGTGTATTCAAACATTGGGTAAGTGGTTGATTCAGTCTTTCAAAAGGGACTTCCAAAATCCCTGATTATTGGGATATTCTAAGGTATGTGCGTATTGACATTCAGGGAAACAAAGTCATCATAGATTTGGCACCTCTGCAATGAATGGGTCATTGAAATTTGCAGATTGAAGACAGTTTTACTTTTCAATTATATCGCCAAACAGAATTTGTACATGTATCCATGGGTGAAAAGCCACAAGAATGCATTGTCAACTTCATTTAGGATATAATCCATCTCAGTACTCATTTGGGTCTCTCATGAAGGCCCAGGCACTAATCATAAACTCTAGTCACTGTCCTACTAATAAAATAGCATGAGGAATGTATGAGAATTCATTTCCTTTTTAGATGCAAGAATAGAAAACATCTGGCACAGGGGCCTCTACTCCCCTCAACTCTATGTATTTGAAAATATTGCTCATTGATCTTGACTCTCTTTCTTCCTGAACCTTGGCCTCAAAGAGTTAAGGTTCCAGAATTTTTGTAATAAGAGAGATTTAGGGCCAGCTTCCTACTTGGAATAAGTGTTAGGCTGTAGAATCAAAGCTGAATTATGTAAAGGAATGAAGGCAGAAATGATTGAAAACCCCAAATACCCACTCCCCAAGGACCCTTCTTGGCCCCCCCTACCCCACTTCCCCAGAATTCTTCACAACACATTGCTCCAGGCAGCTAGCATATCAATTTATTGGAGGCAGCTGTTTGTCATCTCTGGCTTAGAAAGTTCAAGTGCAACAATTGACATTTTCTATAACCTCCTAGAAGTTGGCTAGTGGACAGTAAGTTGATAACTTAAGTTTCTCTACTGAGCACCCTGTACAGAAGGAATCAGGAGGATGGGATCTCTCAGCATCTTTGACATCATGACACCTTAATAAGATACTGGAAATGACTCCAAACTTTTGGGTGCAGGCATATCCTTGGGTCAATAGCCTGAGCCAGGTGCTGGCAAATGTGGGGTGACACCCATTCACCCAACCTTTTTCAGTGTGCTAGGACCACCTATATTTGTGCCCAAGTGAGATGTAGGGCTGAAGGATGAGACCTTTGGGAGGGCTGGATTCTGGTGAGAGACTTGGAGAGTGGTGGTCTTAATGATGTGTCCACACTTCTAGCTGAATATAGGGTGGAGGCAGGAGACCAAGGGTGGGAGCAGAGGTGGTCAGGATACGTATTTGTGGAAATGGGATGATCCCAGTGGGAACGTGTTTCAGGAGGGCAGCCCCAAGTTTAGAGGATTTGGGGGTTGAACTGGAAATAGCCAGGGTCCTGTCATAGAAAATGGTACCCAACATCAAGCCCCAAAGGCCAAGGTGACAACGTAAATGGTAGAATAGGCAGCAAGATTCTCCTTTGGAAGGGTTGGTCGCACGTTGGAATTAGATATGATGGATGGATGAAGGAAGGTGGTTCTGAATTAAGGCAGAAATGGTGGTAAAGGTGCTTGTGTTTGCGTCTCACTCAGAATAGAATATGAAGACATCACCATTGTCCAGGGTTCCTTAACCTTGACATTGTTGACATGTTGGACCAGATAATTTTTTTGTTGTTGGCGCTGTCCTGTGCATTATAGGATGTTTAGCAGCATCCCTGGCTTCTACCCACTAGATGCCAGTGGTCCTCTCCCCATTATCCACCTCCCACATTGTGACAACCACAAATGCTCCAGACACTGCCAAATGTCCTTGGGGGGCAAATTGCCCCCAGATGAGAACCAGTGCATAGCCTGCCAGGCTGTGGTACACAGTGCATATTCTAGGGTGTAGAGGAGAGCTGCCAGTCCAGACTGTGATGGGGGATCTGGAAGAAATGGAAGAGGCTTGTGGGCCTGGAAATTTACTAATTTAAAAGCTTAGGACAGGTTCCCTTAGATCAAATTGGGCTGCATCTTCCTGACTTAGAGGTTTCCTCTTCGTCTCCTGTGTTCCCACTGTACATCACACATATTCCCAAGAAAGCTCCTAATTTCTTGTACCGTCAATGTTTGCGTGCTTTTACCCCTATAAGACTTTAAATCCCTCTAGGACAAGATTACACTCTTTTATCTTTGTGTTTCCAGAACCTAGCATGGTTCTTGGCCTATAGAAGTTGCTTGTTACATGTTTTCCAAATGCATGAATGAATGAATGAATGAATGAGTGATTCGGGGATTGCTCCCTGGCCCTCCAGCACCACACACAGACAAGAGATGCAGATCCTGAATTACTGACACAGAGCAGATATCAGAACTGGAAAATGATGAATCTTTCCCCTCTTCTGGAAAAACATAAGTCAGCCTAGAAATGAGGTTCCTAAGTCACTGAGGGGAAGTGAACCCAGGGTGGGGACAAGCAGCCTAGCTCGGGTTTGGGAACAGGCCAGGGAGGTCAAGTTGGCAGGCCTGACATCCTGAGAGCAACCAAGCCCCAGGTTCCACTCCCCTCCACGCGGTCCACAGCAGCTGTGCTGACCACTGCAGCCTCAGCTCCCTCAGTGCTGCTGCTGCTCCCCTAGCCCAGTGCTGGGAGCACATCCACCACTTAATGGACCCCTTGAAGGGAGGCCGAGCCAGGAGTCATCAGCACAGCTCCCGACCCAACGGTCTGCTGAAGCAGTGATTTCAATTAAAGGACCATTACCATGAAATCCTATCCAGCCCCAGATCCCATCGGCCAGCAGGAGGCCTTTCTTCTCCCTGTCCCAGGCCCTGCTCTGTGGTTACTGAGCAGCCCTCTCACTGGGGCCCACCGCCTTCGCTAGAACACAGCAGCTGCTGGTAATAAACAAACATATTGATCATACAGATATGGGATGTCAGGGACTTAATTCACGAATGAAGTGAGCTTTAAGAGTGCCCATTGGGAGCTGGCTCCGTTTAAAGGGCCAGCAGCTACCTGAGTACCGTTGAGGTGGATTCCCAGACAGGCCAGAGAGGGAGCGTCTCCCTGACCTGTGTCCTGTGGTGCCCAGTAGGTATGAAATGGAATCTTCTGCCCCACGGATACCACCTTACCTAGCCCTCTTCCCTTGTCCTCTGGGGCCCTCTTTGCAACCGGGAGGTAGTCAGGTGAGGCTGCAGTGCTCTGAGAGTACAAGCGCTGGAGCCAAGGCAGAGGAGGAGGAGAGGAGGGCTTGCCCAGGCTCCCCCGGCTTGGGTTCTTGGGGTCCTGCCCTGATGATGTTGACAATGGCCTCAGTCCTGATGACCCGTCTCCACCAGGACCTGCTGTCTCACTGGAACGTACGGTATAAGAGCCCTGGGAACCCTGATGAAGGGTCCACTTTGGGATACTGGAGTTGCTAGACATTCCTTAATGCAATCATTAAGTGAGGGGCTGGGGACCCAGGTTAAAGAAAATGTTGTCTTTGGCCCACAGTAAAGTGATGGAGAAGCAAGCAAACAGGCGATTTGAATGCAATGTGGTAAGAGAAAGGGAGGAGCAACGTCTGGGTGGCTGTGGGAGCCGAGAGGCCCTTTGCCAGGGAAGCTTCCTGAAGCCAGTGACTCTGAAGTCCCGATGAAATGGTTGCACAGCAGCGGTTGGCAGGGGAAGTGTGGTGGGCACATCGGCTGCAGGGATGTGCCCTGCAGAGCAAAGGGGTGATGTTCTAAAGCAAGCCGGGAACACTGGGCAGCACACACAGTGCAGTTCTGCTGGAGGATGAAGGATTAGGGTGGCTGGAGTGGAGGATGGAGGGTGGTCGAGGCTGGAGAGGGGCAGGGGTCCAGACGTGGAGTCGTGTCTGCCGTGCTGAAAACTATGCTGCAGTGAGAAAGCTCCTGAGCGGTTTGAAGCAGGGGGACAATGAGATGGCATTTGTGGATTAGAAAGATCACAGAAGCCCTGTGGTACGGAAAGACCTGGAAGGCAGTGAGGTCATTAGTGGTGAGTGCACAAGCTCAAGGAGAGAGGGTGCAGGCCTGGACACTGGCGGCCTGGTGCGGGGGAGAGGAAGAAGAGCTTTGAGGATAACAACAGTCAAGCGTTACCCCACCAGCGATGGGTCTCATTAATTTCAAACTTGAGATCACTTTTTTAAAGGCCTGAGCTGAACTTTACTTGTGTTCAGAAATCTTTCTGCGGAGAGGGCCTAGGTTCCCATATCTATCCAACACTGCGAAAGCTGTTTGCAGAGGAAAACGTATAGCCTTAAATACCTTCATTATTAGTGAAGAAAGCCCCCTTCCCCCCAAAAGGGGTGGCATTAGGTAATCATCTCAAGAAATTAGAAAAGGAACAACTGAATAAACCCAAAGAAAATGAGAATAAAGATAAAAGCAGAGATTAATGAAATAAAAATGAAAGTATATTAGAAAGGATAAATAAAACCGGAAGTTTGTTCCTTGAAAAGTCTAGCAAAATAGATGAATCTGTTTTAAGAGCCTGCTTAAGGGGAGGGAGAGATATTGAGAGAAAACAGAGATGATATAAATTTAATTGCCTCAGCAAGAATGTGGAGAGGAAATTAGAAATACAGAAACTGAGATCCAAGAGCCTCCCGCATTGTTCCTGCACTAGTAATGGGTATGGCAGCCCCCATCCACACTTAACCCTCCCTTCCCAGAAGCACAAGGAGACCAGCGATATTTTATTAATGTGATTCTCCTTACCATCATATAAAATAATAGTGACACATTTATCAAGCTTTTTTTTCTTCCTTTATGCCAGACACTACGTTAACTACTTTGTATGGATTTTATTTTAATCCTTCCGATAGCTGAACCAGGCAGGTGAATCTGTGCCTCGTTTGACACCCATTTTACAGATGAGAAAATCAGATTTAACATGACAGAATAATTTACCCCAAGCTCCTACATCTCTTGAGAGGTGGAGGCAGTCATTTTCAGGCAGCCTGACTCTTGAGCTGGTGCCCTGACCCTGTTTAACTCTCCAGTGCACGACATCGCCCCTGGGTGGGCATGTTTGGAGCTATTAAGGGTGTAGGAGCAGTATCTGGGTGTCCAGACAGAGATGCTCTGGGCCCTGGGTTCCAGTCATGGTTTTGTCACTTAGATGCTCAACTTTGGGGAGTTATTCAGACTTTCTGGAGTTCAATTTACTTTTCTTTAAGGGAGTTGGACTGGGCCCCTATGATTTAGAAGTTATTTTATGTCTTTAAAAATGCTTCATATTCAGACCTCATCACTCATTCAGACAAGCCTCGGCATTCAGTGTCAGTAGGAAGGTATGAATGTTCCAGAACTATGCATCTTACTCACCTTCCATCAGGGACGCCCTGGCTGCCCTCTGAATAAACAGACCAGGACAAAAACTGCCACAGTAGGTAGTCCCAGGGGTGGCATATGGCAGTACTGCCCGTAGAACTGGCAGCCCGGGCTCCTGTCCCAACCCCCAACCCACTCCGGCCCTCCTCTGGCTTTACCCTTCCCCAGGGGCTAAGAGGGACACACCTACCACAACCCATACTCTCTTCTTCATCTTGCTACTTGGATGCCTGGAGCCCACTTCCAGGGCCTGTGTAGGCCTCTGGCCCTGGGATGCTTCCCCAGAATGAACCTACTGGTATGTGTACCCCCCATTCCAGGGGGTGTCCAGGGGCACACAGGGCTGTGAACAGAGCCTGGCTTCACTGGTCTTAGACTCCACAGGCAGGAGGGGACCAGGCCCCTTGTGGTGTGAGAATGAATGGGAGTGGAAAGAAAAAGGGAGCCAGGGCAGGGGACCCCCATGTGAAGTCTTATCCTGACATATGGTGCCCTAGATTTTGTTAATAGAGGAAAATTTAGTTGTGTGGTAATATTTAAGGCCCAACAAAAGACATATATAGATGTGAATGGTAGGCAAAATGACAGGTCACGTTGAGTTGAGTCAAGTCAACTTGACGATTAGGGGGCCAGGTAAGTTAACACCCTTACAAAAAGAGAATCCCTCAGAAGGGAGACAGACTGCCTACAAGACGGGAAACCAGAGCTTAGGAAGCAAACGTAGGGAAACCAAAACAACAGAAATATGTCTTAACTTTCTGATCTCAAAACCAGCTCATGCCTCTGGGCTCTGACTTGAAGCTGACCAGAGCAGTTCTCTGATGAGAATCTGGCCCTCCAAAGAGACGTGCCAGGGTGCATTCACATCTCCATACGGTCATCAGCAAATATTTATGGAGGCCGCCCCAGGTGTGAAGCGCAGTGCCAGACCCAGTCCCTCCCAGAGTGGAAGTACAGCCTCATGGTGGAGGCAGGTGCTGGTAGAAGAATTGTGCAGATGATGTAGAACCGTGCTTGTGAGACACCCAGGGAGGGAACGGGCCAGGGTGCCCCGAGGCAGCACAGCACAGGCCCTGACCCAGCCTGGGAATCGGGGCTTTCCCAAGGAGGCGGCGTTTGGAGGTGGGACAGTATGTGTGTGTGCAGCCTCTGGGGTGGGCAGCGGCCGGTCTGGCTAAAGGCAAGCTATGAAGGGGGAGAGAGAAGTACCTGGAAGGTAGGCAGGGGTCACAGGGGCAGAGGCAGCATCAGGAGAGCCTTCCAGATTCGAGTTCACTTAACCGATTGCAGGTGAGACCATTTACTGAGACAGAAGGACACTGGAAGCAGCGAAGTTCAGGGCTGGGGGTTTGGGAGAGATTGTGAGTTTGGTTTTGGACCTGTTGATACTGAAGTACTAAAAAAAAAAATTATTTTGAAATAATTTCAAACTTAAAGAAGAGCTGCAAGAACACAAGGAACTCCTGTCTCCCCTCCTCCCAGACTCTCCTAAATGTAGTTAGCATTTAATTGAATCTGTTCCATCACCTTTACTCCCTCAACAAAGACACTCTTCATTCCCATCATACAAGCTCCCTGGTCAGGAAATAAACCACAACCTGCATTCAGATGTCACCAACCCTCTCAATAGGTCTTTTCCTTTCTGGCCCAAGATCCCATCCAGGGATCATGTAGCACTTGGCTGCCATGTCATTTCTGTCCCCTTCAGTCTGGAGCATTCTCTCAGTACTTCCCTGACTTTCACGGGCAGTTGGAAGCATACAGGCCTTTCCTTCTGTAGGATGAACCTCAACCTGCCTTAGCGAGGCTTCCTCGTGACAAGACTCAGTTTTTTGTGTCAGGTTTATTGACGTTTAATTTACATACAGTAACATTCATCCTTTTTAGTGCATGATTCTGTGGGTTTTGACAAACACATAATCCTGTGTAACCACCATCACAATAAATAAATAGAACATTTCCATCCATGGCTGCTTCATGGGCACATAACCTGTGCAGTTACATAAGGCTCTGTGCTTTGAAGGGCCTGTGCTTGGCTTAATGCTGTCCTGTCACCATCTTGAAATACTTAATAATTTTTTAACAAGGGGCCCTGCATTTTCATTTTGCACTGGGTCTTGCCAATTATGTTGCTGGTCCTGTTTCCCATTACCCCCAAAAGTTTCCTCCTGCCCCTTTCCAAGATCTTTGGCAACAATTGATCTGTGTTCTGTTCCTAGAGTTTTGTCTTTTCCAGGTGTCATTTAAACAGGATCATGCAGCGTGTTGTTGCCTTTTGCGTCTGGCTTTTTTCACTTAGCACAATGCATCTGAAATTCAGATCTGCTGTTTCATGGATCCGTGGTTAGTTCCTTTTTATTCCTAAGTACTATTCTGTGATATGGCTATATTGCAGTTTATTTATTCATTCACCAGTTGAAAGACACTTGATTTGCTTCCAACATTTAGTAATTACGATTAAAGTCACAGTAAATGTTCACATACAGGTTTCTGTGTAAGCATACGTGTTCATTTTTCTTGAATAAATAGTGATAATCAATAGAGTGAGATTGTGGGTTGAATGGTAAGTGTATGTTTAGCTTTATGAGAAACTGTTTTCCCAAGGGGCTGTAGCAGTTTGCACCCCCACCAGCAGTGGATGCTCCTCATTCTCACCGGCATTGGCTGTTTAGCCACATTTTTATTTTAGCCATTTCAGTAGCTGTATAGTGATTTTATTTTGCACGTTGTTGGACATCTTTTCATGTGCTTGTTTGCCATCTGTATATCTTCTTAAAGTGTCTATTCAAATCTTTTGTCCATTTAAAAATGGGGTTTGGGGGGCTTCCCAGGTGGCTCAGTGGTTAAGAATCTGCCTGCCAAGGCAGGGGACACGGGTTTGAGCCCTGGTCTGGGAAGATCCCACATGCCGTGGAGCAACTAAGCCTGTGAGCCACGACTACTGAGCCTGTGTGCCACAACTACTGAAGCCCGCATGCCTAGAGCCCGTGCTCTGCAACAAGAGAAGCCAATGCAATGAGAAGCCCACGCACTGCAATGAAGGGTAGACCCCGCTCGCTGCAACTAGAGAAAGCCCGCGCAGCTATGAAGACCCAGTGCAGACAAAAATAAATAAATAAAAATAAATAAATTTAAAGAAAAAAGAATTGGGCTTTGGGACTTCCCTGGTGGTGCAGTGGTTAAGAACCTGCCTGCCAATGCAGGAGACATGGATTCGATCCCTGGTCCGGGAAGATCCTACATGTTGCAGGGCAACTAAGCCTGTGTGCCATAACTACTGAGCCCACGTGCCATAACTACCGAAGCCCGTGTGCCTAGAGCCCGTGCTCCACAACAAGAAAAGCCACTGCAATGAGAAGCCTGCCAACCCCAACAAAGAGTAGCCCACACTCGCTGCAAATAGAGAAAGCCTGCGCGCAGCAATGAAGATCCAATGCAGCCAAAAATAAACAAACAAGATAAAAATTGGGTTTGTTTTTTTATTATTAACCTTTCAGAGTTTCTGCATGTATATTCTGGATACGTGTCCTTTATCAGATATGTGTAACAAATATACTTTGTCCTGATGCACTTTTGAGACACTCAGGTGGTTAGAGCTAATGAACAGAGGAAGGTTCTGGGCTGGTAATATGAAAATGTGACTTAACTGATGTGTAAATTGAAATTGAAGACATGGGCCTGAGTCTGATTGCCAAGGAAGAAAGCAGAGAACTGAAAGAAGAGATAGCTTAAGACTGAGTGTTTAGGAATAACAAAATTAAACAGCCAATGGAATGGGATGAGCTAGAACAGGAGATTGAGAAAGAGGTGTCACAACTGTAGGAGAAACCCAGGAAAGAATGAAGCCACAGAAGAAGAGAAAGGAGTGTTTTAAGAAGAAAGGAATGTTCAAGAGTGCTGGACGCAATTGAAAGATCGAATAAGATGAGGCCTGAAAATTAGCCTTAACAGATTTAGGACATGGTGGTCACTAATGACCTTAGCAAAGCTATTTATGTGGAGTCACAGAGCAAGGCTGGTATTCACACTGTACCTAATGACACAGCCATGACGCTTAATATTGGAATGATTAAGTATTGATTGGTGAATGGCTACCACCCCAGCCCACTGGCCATTTCCCTGGCTCACCCTTGGACCTCCCCATAATCCAGTAGCAAAGTCAACCTCCCAGCCAGCAGGGGATCTCTAGGATTCTGCTAGAATCTCTAGGACTCTGCTAGAACTCTGGGAGCCCAGAGCAGGGCTCTGCTAGGGAGGATGATTCCTGTCTGCAATGTAATTGGGTGTCCTTCTCCCCAACCCCGTGTCTCATCCCCCTGGGACTCCATGCAGCATTATTCATGTTTCAGACCCAAGAAAGTTGTATCTGGGGAGGCATCCCCGACCTTGTCCTTCCATCTGCCCAGCTGCACTGGGTCAGGATTGGATCAAACAGCCATGTGCTACTTCCGGGACTTAGGACCTCACATCCTTACCTATTATTGTAGGGGCAATGAAAGTGGCAAATAGATTTTCGTTCATTTTGTTTCTCAAGGGGTAGACTGTTTTTGTACTTTGGTATGTATTGATTCTGGGTTAGAGTAGTAAGTGTACTTTGAGATTTTTAGTTGAAATATAGTAAACAGTGCTAGAAATATAGATAAAATGGTAATAAATCAAGTTGATGTGTCTAATTGCGGCATACCATTAAGGAGAGTCTTAGCCCTCAGTCTTTAACTTAAAGGGTTAACGCTACCTAGCTTCTTAATGAACTTACAGCATTGATGCGGATCATTTTTCAAAGTATTTTAGGGGTACTAGTTCAAGGACAATAGGCATGAAACGGATTTGACCCACAATCTCTGAACACTGTAATACAAACCTGGTTGTGTTGTTATTAGGGTTGTTTGATTTAGGCGTCCTGGGATTGCGTCTGTTTTTAGGCCTAAGGAAGGTATGGCTCGTGAGTGTAGTACATCTTCGGAGGAGCTTAGTATTTGGATTGTTATCTCTATGGGTAATACTACTCGGTTGTCTACTTCTAGTAGTCATAATTCCCCTGGTTTTAAGTCTGATGTTGGGATTATATAGGAGTTGAAACTTAAATCTTCATAGTCAGTGTACTCATAGCTTCAATACCACTGGTGACCGACCTACAGTTTTTACAGTAAGAGATGGGTTATTAATCTCATCCATCACATAGAGGATTCATAGTTATGGCAGGGTAATAAAAATAAAAATAATAGCTGGTAAAACCATCCAAATGGCCTTTACTTCATGTTCGTCTACTGTGCTGGCATGTGTTACCTTAGTTGTTAACATTAGTGAGATAATATAAGGACCAGGGAACTAATTAAAAAGACAATTATTAGTGTGTGATCATGAAAGTGTAGTAATTCTTCCATGATGGGCGATGTTGCATCTTGAAATCCTAGTTGGAAAGGATGTACCATAGAGATATACAGGATTTTCACCTGTGACTTAACTTTGTCAAAATTATATAATTTTTTACTAATATCTCATTTATAGAAAAGACATAATGGTTATGGTGTTGGCCTGAAACCAGTAGAAGAGTGTTCGATTCCTTTCTTTCTTAGTCATTTTAGGTTAACATAAGGAGGTTCTTCAAATGTGTGATATGGTGGAGGACATCCATTTAATCACTCTAAATTTGTGGTAGTTAATTCTACTGTTAGGTCTTCTCATTTGGATGCGAATGCCTCTCAGATAATGAAAATTATTAACATGACTGCTGTTAGTGAAATGAATGAGCCTATTGATGCAATAGTATTTCATGTTGTATAGGCATCTGGGTAGTCAGAGTATCGTCGAGGTATACTGCAGACCTAAGAAATGTTCTGGGAAGAAGGTCATGTTGACACCTACAAATATGATTACGAAGTGGATTTTTGCTCATGTTGAGTTGAGTGTATACCCTGAGAATAGTGGGAATCAGTGCACAAACCCTCCTATTATAGCAAAAACAGCCCCTATTGAGAGTACATAGTGAAAATGTGCAACTATGTAGTAGGTATCATGAAGAATGATGTCTAATGATGAGTTAGCTAGGACAATACCTAGCTAACCTAGGTATCTCACATCCCTTCCTTCAGACTCTCTTCAGACCCTCCAAACACGGCAGTCCACCTTGGCCCGCCCCTCACAAGTGATTTCTCTCTGCCTTATGAAGTACTGCCCCCACTTCAATGACTGATGGTTAGTAACTCTTCCAGTGTTGACTTGCCAAATCCTCCCAGGAAGTTTTTCCACCACCTCTTTCATTAGAAAGAGAGGAAAATGCAAGCTTAATTCTCAGTGGAGCCTCTTTTTACAGAAAATATTTGCTTCATCCCAAGGGGAAGGCCAAGTTCCCTTTTTTGAATGAATTTTCTGTAGACTTCCATGTAGCTCTTTGCTCATACTGACTTACAAATTCCCAAGGTTTCCTTCCCTCTCTGCTCACTTTCCCCATCAAGCAAAAGAAAGAGCTGTACCAGATAGTACGGAAGGTCTCTTCCGGCTCTGACTTACAGAGACTTTGTCCTTTGTGGTTTGCATCCACCTTGAGCCAAGGACACCCAGGCACTGCCATAGTCATTGTCCACGTGCAAAAGCTACCTACATGGGATACCATCAAGGGAGGCCACTGTGGTCTTGTGGTGCTTCAATTGCAAGGTTACAAAGTACGGATAATGGCAAATACTGCCTCCTCATTGTTTTTAACTGTTCTGAAGAATGCCTCTGTGCATAAGCCAGAGGTTTTTATTTTAAAATCAATTGTGCTTATTGTGCCCTTTGGAAAAATAAATGAGAAGCTTAGAAGAAAGAAGTGGGATCCAGGGCTTATTAACACAAAGAGGTTGGAGTGGAGTGTGGTTACACGGGCCGGCCTAGCCCAGACTGCTATTGTCCTGGAGGACAGGGTTAGCCGCTGAAAACCCCAAGTGGTTGCTTTGGGAGAAGAGAGCTTCTCACGCTACAAAAATGTACCAGACATATGTGGGCAAAGCAGCTGTCTTCTATTAGCCTCAGGCGCCCTGAGAGCCTCCATCCCCATCCTAGGGAGAATGGGGCCCTCGTCCCACGGAAGGACTTTTAAGTCACAAAGATCAGATATCCAATCCAAGTTCAGCCATTTACTAGCTCTGTGGCCTTGAGAGGGCCACTTGACGTCTCTTCTGTACAATGGAGGGAGCGACACCCACTGCGTGGAGTTCAGAAGATCATGGGAAACTTGGAAACACTGAGCCAATGGCTTGTAGGGGCCTGTGGCTGTGAAAACCCCACATAGGCTCATTCCCAGGGTAACATGTGGATTGCTGGGGCTGGTAACCTGAGAGAACCAAGACAAGATCTGTGGGTACAAGAGGGGCTGTAATTTTAGCTCAGACCCTAATCAGTTCTGCAGCTGCCTTGGGCAACTATGACATTCCAGTGACAGCACTTGGCATAGTGGAACTGCCACCATGCTTGGCTCCAAGGTATCTGTGCTCCATTCTCTGTAGAGCCACAACACACACACACACACACACACACCACACCATCTGCCCATGTCCCCATCTCACCACTCAGGACATCCTACTGCTTTTCCAAACCCACTTCCACATCTTAAAGGAGAAAGCAAGGGAACTCTTTCTATCACTTTTGCAGGGGGAAACCATGAAGAGGGTGGTTGGTATTAGACTCTGTACTGGGGCTTGTTCATTTTTACTAGTTACATCACTATACATAAGATAACACCCTTGTAATGCATGGCACAGAGCAGGCTCTCCAAGAAGCCAGCTAGCTTTTCTTTCTTTTTTTTTTTTTTGGCCCCTACAGATCTTGTTATGAGTAGGGCTGGTCATTTGCCAACGTAGGCCTCAATGATGGCAAAGAGATCTTACAAGAGAGCCCACATCCTCAGTTTTGTCCCAGTGATCTGCATTTATCTGTTCTGCTCTTTTCTAGGGCTCTCATTGTAACCTAAGTCCTAATGGGACCAAAGGCAGAAGGGGGGAGTGAGGGAGAAGGATGCAAACAATAACTGCTTTTTTCTTACTCATCAGAGATTATTCATGAGGTTTGATCCATTGGGCTTAGGGGTCATTTTCATCCCCTTCCTCATAAGAGGGGTGAGAGTGAGGGCGGAGTTGGGATGGGGAGCAGATGCTCAGGGGCTGAGACTCTGGCAGGGAGACCTCAGACCAGGGGCAGTGTCGAAGGTTCTAATTGTTCTGGGGACCAAGGCCTTCTTCTGAGACTCTCTTCACTAACATGGACACCTTCTCAGTGCTCTGTCATTGCACCCTGTGTGGATGACACCTCCTGGAGTTATGCAGCACGGAAGCCCTGAGGCTCATCATTCCTCAAACTCCAGCTGCAATAGGCATCACTCTGTAAGTCTGCCATTTCTGCCTGCCATATGGTTGAGCTTTATGCCTGGAATGGCCTTTCAAAACTCATATCAACACTTGCTACCTAATAGTTATACCATTCTGGACCCCGAATTCATTCAAGAAGCAATTTCACATACCTAAAAGACATTCATGCTCAACTTTACCCAGATAAAGACTGATTGGGGCAGACACTGCTGGTTGCCTAACTATCAGAACTCTCTGCATCCCAAATCCTTCTTTGTTGGTAGAGCTAGACTTCTACTATAAGTGTTAATGTCACATACTCACATTCCCAGGCTCCTTTGCATCAAGAATATCGACAGTGGGATCTAATCTTTGCCAATGGAAACTAAGAGAAAAAGTGCCAGGAGGTTTCTGAGAAGTGATTTCCTCCCTGATGAAAAGAGGAAGGAGAAAATGTGTATTTTTCTTTCTATGAACATGGTTGTGTAAGGATGTGATGCCTGGAACCACAGCAGTCATCTTGAGACCATGAGGAGATAAGCCTGAAGAAAATTGACAATAATGGAAGAGTAGAAGGAAAGAAAGAACCTTGCTCTTTGATGACATTTTTAAACGAGTAGTTAGACCTTTGAATGTCCATGCTTCTGTAACTTGTTAGGTTAGGTAATTAAGTGCCTTTCTTGGTTAATCTTTGTTGAGTGTTCTGCCACATGCGTCTAAAAGCATCATAACTGCTATATATTCATCTTCCCATCTATCACTATGAGTGTGTGGAGCTGTGTGGTGGGGCGAAAGGAGCACTGGGTTAGGAATCTAGGTATTAGTTCCAGATCTTCTACTACCTTCTTGTGGCAAGTCAGGAATTGGTAGGAAATAGCTTAGAGGGTCAGGCTAGACCCCTATTTTTGATAGAACTGGAGTGAATTCAAGAACCAGATATCAGGTCACAAGGTCATTCCCAGTGTGCTGAGCAAAGAGGGTACAGCATTACTGTCTTGAAAGCATTCAGGGAACTACTCTGACCCCATGCCCACCTAGAAGATGACATTCAAATTCTAGACACCTCTAAATGTCCTTCTTATAGTGGAGTGGAGCTCTCAGTAGGCTATGTGGCTGGCTCTTTTTGGCTCAGGGACTGGCCAGGATGAGCCTGCAGCTGGCAGGATTTAGAACCCACACAGGACATAGAGGAAGTCTGAAAAAGCTTAGCTGGGGTGTGGTCTGAGACCATTGGCTAAATTCTGATCTTTGCTTTTTAAATTTTTCATGCTGTCCCTACCCTCCATCCAGCTGGCCATGAAAAAGTTGTCTATGTTATACTTTGTCGGCTCAAGCTCAAATTACCCTTTGAGAAAACATCCTCGTTTAGAGCAGGAGGTCTCCCTGCAAAGCCAGGACCCTTAAAATTACATCTGCCAAATGGAGAACACCTTTTGGAATCACAGAGCATTAGAGCTGAGGATGCTGAGGCCCAAATGGGAATAGATGATTTTCTAAGGCTACCATCTGTTTAGTGGAAAAAGCTGCCTTGGGTCAACATCCTGGACTCGAAGTTTAGTGTAACCTCCCTGACACTAAATAATACATGGATCCATTTCCTGGGTGCCGAGAACAGCTGAAAAAATGGACATGAGGAAGTGTGCTCATGAAAGCTGGGACTGCGGGCAGACATTTGTCTAAGTATCTTACTGCCTTGGGATTTTTATTATCTTCCAAGACTTGGGCTCACGTCACTGGGAGAAAGATGATATCAGAGCTTGAAAGTTCTCAGATATCCACATAAGAGGCCCTCAGATTTTGCTGGGTGCATGTCTTTTAGGATTATTTTTTATAAGATGACAGTGGATCCAATTTGCTGTGGCATGGATGAATAATTGACCTCTGGTATTTTCTGAAAATCAGACACCACTCATTGGTGTCCCATCAAAAGCAGTGCTGGTCTTGCCATTAATTCTGGTGATGATTCTCATTTTCAGGAACCATGCAATAGGTAGATGATGGGATCTTTTTCCCTGTTGAAGTGGTTTACAGACAAAAATAATTCAAGAAGTGCTGTCATCTTTGTGCTTTGTAGGTCACTCAAATGAAAATTTAAGGACCAATGAAGCAATCCATATTTGTCAGGGAAAGAGCAGCCCCTGATGTTAAGAAGTCCTCGGGAGGATAGGTTGAACTCTGAGTGACTGGAATAACTTAACTCCAGTATGCTTTGAATACCGATGGCTCGTGTCTGCTGTGTGGAATGTAGATACACCTCCACACAGTCATGTGCTTATGTCTGTAGCACCACCCACAAATTCACACCTTTACCTGCAAAGACTCCCAGAACTGGGACATGGTGTGGTGAAGAGGAAAGCGCGTGGACTATAGAGTTAAGCAAACCTGGCTCCAATTCCAGCCCACCAGCTGATTGTCTAGAGCTAATCTCTTTCCTTCTCTGGGTCTCAGTTTCTCCATCTGAAAAGTGGGGATATTATATCAACCTTTCCCAGTTTCAGTCAAGATTAAATGAGATCCCTTAACAAAAAAAGTGCATAGCATACAGCAGGGCTTCAATAAAGGCCAATTTCTTTTCTTTTTTCCTTTGCCCTCACAATCTACCAGCTGCTTGGGGAAATTTGGTCCCCACCCACCCAAAGTCCCTGGAAGTTCTGCATATCAGAAACTTCACAGTCATGTGGTAAAGACCCAGTGCAGTGACTAGAGAAGATGCAGGGAGCAAGGGGCTTTCCTTGGCTCTTCCCATCCCCTTAAGCAGATGCATCTGCTTCTCGGCAAAAAGCAATCACATCCCTCTTATCCCCAAAGGGAACCTGACTTCTGAGACCTTTTTAGGTATTGGGTATCAGGGTAATAATAATAATAGCTTCCATCTCTTGTGTTTTTACTATGTGCCAAGCATCACGTTAAGTGCTTTATGCACTTTCTTTCCACAGACCTCTCTGTGGTGCAGGAACGGGCAGCCTCAGTACAAGGACACCCCGGCCTGGAGAAGTGAAGTTACTTATTCAGAGCTAGGCAGCTAAGAAGAACTGGGGTCAGGATGTGAGCCCCAAACAAAACCTTCACTCTTAACCAAGGGTCCCAGTTAAATGTAGGTCCATCCACTTTTTCATTGGTGTAGCATGTATTGTCTTACATTTATGGTCAATATTGCATTGGCATCGATAATGTGCATTTTAAAATTTCAGACTCTAGCATAAATCACACAGGTATTAGATAATGTTTGTCTCCCTCTCTCCCACTTGTTAAAATATATGTTTATAAATTATAGATAAGTGCTGCTCAAAGTGTGGTCTCAGCTTCACTGGGGATCCTGTTAGAAATGTATATTCTCAGGCTCCACCCCAGCGCTGCTGAATCAGACCAGGATGCACCCAGAGATCTGTGTTTTAACAAGTCTCCAGGTGATTTGGAAGTGCAAGACACACTGGTGTGGATATTTCTTTGAGCCACTAGGTATACAGCCATGCAGGAAAAAGGAGAATTTAAACCCATCTTCCTCTGATTGGCCCAATCAGCTCTGGAAGTTTCCTGCATTGTGTTGAAGACCTTGCGATGCTCCTGTTTTGTGAGGACCCAGGACAGACCTGTTATTTTGCTGAGAGCGGATAAATGGAGAGTGAACCATCCGTTTCTTCTTTGACCAGGATGCTCCTTGTACCCCTTTCATCCAGCAACAATGGCAGCAAGCATGGCCACACTCCAAAAGATTTAAATACTCAATTAATCAATGGAATATTCCATTAGTGGGATAATCAGTTGCCATTGCCCTGATCTATAGTTACATCTCAGCTGGGCCTCACAAATTGATTCCTGATGAAGTTCTAATTGACTGGACCATCTGATAAAGGGCCAGTTGGAGTTTATTGAAATACCGGTGAGCAGTCCCTGGGGCCAGGGCCTTCCTTAGGGGAAGGCCGGGGATGGGAAGAGGGGCAGAGCAACATAATTTATGCCCAGTTCCCACTACATCTTCTCTCCAATACAATGTTTATGAGTCCCAGTTGAGGGATGTGCACTCACAGCTGGAATACAGGAATGAGACAGCCTATCTGAGCCCATCCCCTGATCTGGGCGGCAGGTGGCCAGAAAGGGATTTGCCCAGGAACCCTTGGGGCAATGGTTTTCAAACTCGCGTGTGCTTGAGAATGACTCAAAGAACTGCTTAGAATGTAGAGTCCAGGTCCTAGTCTCAGGCATTCAGACTCTCTGGGCCTGGGGCAAGGACCTAGGAATCTGCATTTTGATCAGTTTTCCCATTGATTCTGATACAGTGGTCTCCAGGCCTCCCTTTGAGAAATTCTGCCTTAGGAGCTGGTGGCTTAGAAACAGACTGTGTCTCCAGGGCTCTGCTTCCCTGGGGGGATTCGGGTTTCTTAGGCTTTTTGTGTGGGAACAAATGTGTATTGTACTGTCAAAGGCTCCCAACCTCTTCACTGCCTAGCACCCCTTTCATTATTTTTTTCACTTATTTTGAGTGATTTTTCCTTTCAAATAATCTGCTACCCTACTGCTAATGGATTTGCCTTCACATTTTTATTACTCAAAGACACAAAGTATGTAAAACAATATAGTATCACCTTTATTTGTTTCATTCACTAATTCACTGGCTTATTCTTAGACATCTTTTAAGGATCATGTGGCAGGCATTGAGGATATCTTTTTTAAAACATGAAATCAGGCAAATATATGATTCTCAATTGCAAGGAGCTCATACTCCTTTGGGGAGACAGGAGGGAAAATGAAATGCAGCATTAGAGGTAAGTATAGGACCCCGCTATGGGACTGCAGGTCATTTAGTAGGTTTTGTTGCAGGAAAAAAAAATATGATACCCATTAGGTTTTTTGGAAATTTGAAAACAATTCCCAGATCTCTGAATTTATCTTTGAGAGTTCCCTCAGCCCAGAGGGTCCTGGTGATATGAAAACCTTGTCAGCTAAAGATGCCCCTGGGTGGTCCATGAGTGTGCATGGGGATGGCTTTTCTTGGCTCTTCCTGTGGGGACCTGAAGGCACTGGGTTGTCTTAGGAGGCTCTATTTTGACATAAGTGGTCCAAAGTTCTTTGTGTCTAAAAAGGAGCTTGGATTTGTCCCTATTATGAAGGGAAAATCACTGTAGAATTTCATGCTGGGGAGAGCCATGATTAGATTTCAGATTTCCTCCATTTTCGATTTCTTCTTTGCCTTCTCTCCTCCTGCTCCTCTTTCTCTCCCCCTCTCTTCCTTCTCTCTAAATACACTTTTGTATATATGCAGCTTGAATTTGTCTTTAGATAGAAATGTTCAATGTTCTCTCTGTGAAAATACATTCTGTTGTTTTGGATGATGTGGGACAGAGTTTGGAGACTCAGAATGTCTTAATCTGGCCTGGGGCTATTGAATGTTTTAATTCTTTTAGACACAGCCCTGCCCCAAAGTGCCACAGGAGGTTTTTGGTAGACGGAACCTTTAGTGTGGTTTAACATTCTGGTTCCATTTCCTTTGTCATGATGTTCTGCTTCTGACAGAAACCGCGAACTAGGTCAGAGAATGTTCCTGGCCATGCCATCGCTCATCTACCATTTATTAAGTGGCTCTGATATATGTGGGTGATGTGACTGTCCTTAGGATGTGGTCTTGGCCTTCAGAGGTCCATAGTCTAAGATAGAGGCCCACGGGTGGGTGTGGATTCTGCTGGTGGGCACTGGGGATAACTTAAGGTAGGATACGAACTGGCGTTGAAGAGCTGAATCACACAGTGGCAAAGAGTGTACTCTTTTGGACTCTTTTACAATCCTTATGATTATTTTAAGGTGAAAGTCTCAGTGTAGAGTCGCTGTACTTTTAACACTTCCCCAATACTTGCTAATCTCCCTTTTAAACAGAGAAAAGAATAGCAAGTCTCAGGCTCAGAGCCTAAGACAGGTTGCAGATTCTAGCTGGATTTAAATAAAATTGTTAGGTCCTAATTGTATTTATCTTCTGTTTGTGGCAAGTGTGATGGCTACTTTCATGTGTCAACTTGACTGGGCCACAGGGTGCCCAGACATTTGGTCAAACATTATTCTGAGTGTGTCCAGATGAGACTAACATTTGAATCAGTAGACTCAGGAAAGCAGATTGCCCTCCCTCCCATGGGTGGGCCCCATCCAATCAGTTGAAGGCATGAATAGAACAAAAAGGCTGACCCTCCCTCAGGTAAGAGGGAATTCCCACCTGCCTGACTGCCTTGAGCTAGGACATTAGTTTTTTTCTGCCTTTGGACTTGAACTGAAACATCTGTTCTTCTGGGGTCTTGAGGCTGCAGGCCTTTGGACTGGAACTTACACCATTGTCTCTCCTTGTTTTCCAGCTTATCAACTATAGATCCTACAACTTGTCAGCTTCTGTAATTGTGTGAACCAATTTCTTACAATCAAGCGCTCCCCCCCCATATATATATACATAAAATTGGTTCTGCTTCTCTTGAGAACCCTGACTAATACAGAAAGTAATACTAGTATTCCATTTAAGAAGCTACATAAAGTATCCTTATTCAATACATTTATTTCAATAAAAAAGGAGTCCATTTAAGGAAAGATATGAAATAAATGACAATGGAGGTCACATATGGATTTGGCAAAAATGGTGAAAAGGGTTTGGGAAATTAGGATAAGCTGGGACTCTGGGGTTCTAAGCACAGACATGGCTGAGCCAGATCAGTTGCATTGCAAAGCCTGCGTCAGATTGGCCATGTGAAAATATCTCGTTTTTCCCAGGTGCTAAGTGTGGGCAGTTTTGTGGAGGAGTTGACACCTGAGCTGGGCTTTGAAGACCAAGTGGGATTTGACAGGTAGAGATGGAGGGGAGGACACTCTAAGCTGAGGATTTGAATGAGCAAACTCACAGGAAGGAGGAGTGTGGGTGTGTGAGCAAGAGATGGGGAGTAGACCAGTTGGCCAGAGGGTGTGTGGGTTCTGAGAAAGACCCACCTGAAAAGATTTGCTGGGACCAGGTTCAGAAAGGTCTTGAATGCCTGGCTACAGGCATCGCCTTTATTCTGGGGGCCATGGAGGGCCACTGAAGGGTTTTGAACAAGGCACTGGTGTAACCAACCTGGGCTGGACCAGCGGGGAGAGATAAATGGTGTGAGATGTGATAGGAGGCTGTTTCAGTGGTCTGGAGAGAGGCCTGGACACCAGTGTGCTGGCCTAGGCAATGGAGAAGTGTGTGTGTGTGTGTGTGTGTGTGTGTGTGTGTGTAGGGGAAATGGGGAGAGGGGTTAGTCATTCAAGGCCCTAATGCAGGATTTGCTTTGACATCTCAACAAATATGTCTTTATGCCCATTCTGTGCTTGCTTGGCCGTCTCTGGCTCTTGGGTATGTGGACGGGTCAAGAGAGTGGAGATTGTCACATAGTGCCATCCTTCTTCTATAAGAAAAACTCAAGGAATGTGCTGCTTGCTTAGGGGGAAAAAGGTGGATCCCGGTGATTTCTTGTAAAACAGCCACCTCAACCTGAGAGAGAGAGGCTGCTACTGGGATGAAAGTCCCATGATTCTGTGTCTTGGGGGATTAAGAAAGGGCAAGGATGGAAAGTACTTCTCAGCGTGGGTCCCCATGGAAATGAGAAGCAGTTGGATGGAGAGGCTGGGAGGGAAATGGGGCAGCAGCACTGAGCCAGGTGAAAGCACAGTGGTGAGCAGGTGACATCCTCCTGGCTGCCTTGATGCCTGAAATGGCAGCAGAAACATGGTAGAATTGGGTGTTTTGCATTATGTTACTGGACTGCCTGTGCAGGAAGCTGTGCTTTTGAAAGGAAAAATTTGGTGGTTAAATTTGAATCTATGACAGCAACCTGATTCTTTTTACCAAGGGCAGCTGGGGACTCGGGGAGAGTGACTTTCTTTGCCACCAAAGACTTTCAGTGTGGAAACCCAATTTCACTCCAGCAGGAATAACAGCCGTTCCATATAGGATCAAGAAGGCAACAATTTCCTCATTGTGTGTGTTTCTGTAACGGTTGGGAGAAGCCCACATTCCTGCCTTAGATGATTGCCCAATTAGAGAGATTTCAAAGAGAGGAAAGTCTTCAAGGTGCTTGGTTTTCAGGGCCTTTTTTTTTTTATTTTCCCACTGTGGTTTTAATCCCAAATGGAACTGGCACGAAGAGGCAGTGTGTTATCTAGGCAAAGTTTATCTCCTGCTCATTACAGCACAGGGAGAAGCGATTACTCTCCTTCTGCAGCGTGAGTGGGCTGGAGCCGCCCAAGCACCTACTCCTAGATTTGCAGAGAAATCCTGGACCATTGATCAGCAATGCAAATAATTTTACCTCCAGCTTCTGCATCACTGTCCCCGCCTCTGGACCCACGGTGATGAGCCCAGACCTCAGGGCAAGTTCCCATAGACATTCCCAGTGCCTCTTGTTAGGCCTTCTTCAGCCCTTCTGCTCCCCTGTCCCAAGGACCGAGTAGTCAGAAATCTGTGACTCAACATCATCCACAGACGGGTCCTGGGAACTCGAGCTCTGCTCTGTGACTTTGAGAAATTTGCTTAGCTTTTCTAAACTTCAGGTTCCTCACCTGTAAAATGGGGGTCTTTAACAAAAATCCAGTTCTTGGGGCTGCTGTGCAAACCAAATTGGTCCTGGGGTGGGGTGGCGGGGCAGACAATGACCTTGAAAGTTGGGCTTTGGCGAGGCTGGAACCTCCTGCAGAGTGACCTTGATGGAACGGGGCAGACACAGCCTGGGATGGCTCTTGTCTGTAGCGCCTATGAGCTGTGGGACTTGGAACAAGTGATCTCAGCTGCAGGAACTGAATTTTCTTCCTCTAAATAATGGGAGTAATAACAGTACCTAAGGCATAGGGAGGTGGGAAGATTGAATGGAGCAGTTAATGAGCAAGACGAGCGAACACAGGGAGCTTAGCACGTGCGAGGTGCATTTCCATCACTTCCCATACGTGGCCAGTTGACCAGGCAGACATCCAACCTGTATTATGCACCTGTGGCACACTTGGTGCCATGCCAGGCGATTGGGACCGACTGGGAACATGGCGATGTGGTCTCTGCCCTCCCATGTTACAGTCTAGGTGGGGAAACAGGGTGATGGGGCGCATCCATGAGGAGGGCTGTAGTGGGGAGCATAGGCGCTGCGAGGACGCAGGAAGGGGACTCACTGTATCCGAGACACACTCAGCCCAGCAGAGAGGTTAGAAGGATGGAGTCTTTCTGGGAGCAGCTGCCATCTGCCTATATGGTCCGGGGTCCTGCGCAAGGGGAGCTGACCAGCGTGGGTGAAATGGGGCTGCCTTTTGAGTGCGATCTGAACTGAGAGACAGGAGCACCTGAAATGCCAGAATCTGACGCCAGGAGTGCATCTTAGAGGCCTCAGTTTTCTTGGCTCAGGGGGTCTTGTAAGGAGCTGCTAGTTGCCCAAGCCTTGCCGGTCCCAGGGAAGAGTGGATACAAGAGCACCCCCAACCCCTGTGGCTGGTGGGCTGCATGTCTCCTGTTAGCCTTGGGCAGGCGTTTTGTAGTGGACATCTCTTCCCATTAAGTTATCCCTCCCAGACCTGCCTTCCTGAGCAGCTCAGCATATGGACGGAATCCGCAAGAGGCAGAGGGAGTGGGGAGGGGTGTCCAGCCCCAAGCAAGTCGCAGATGCCCACGGAGAGCTGGGGAGGATTAGAGCGAATCATTAATTGCCATTAATATGCTGGGGCTTGACAGCCCTGGGTTTATTTTTACACCGAAGCCCAGACGTGCCTTGCACATGTCCCTGGATTCCGGGCTCTGGGAGAGGAGGGAAAACTGGTTGTACTTATCATCTGCCAGGCTCTCCGGGATTGGACAGCCTGCTTTCAGCTTGGCTCCCTGGTCTGGAAGAAACCATGGCTTCCTAGGGTCCCCTGCCTTCCTTCCCTCCTTGGCTGTCTCCCCTCCCCAGAGAGACTTCCTGCCAAAGAGGACCTAGATCTCCAGAGCTCATGGATTTGTGTGCCAAGACCTTAGGGAGGAGGAGGGAGCCGTTCAGAGAGATGAATGACCTCACAGGGAACAGCATTCAAAAGGTTAAACTGCCACCAAGAAATGCATTGTTTCAGAAAGAAAATGCTGTACAGCAAGACGAGATGCTAATGTCTCTATGGGCAAATGGAACTGTACCTTGCCTTTCCTTGCAAATAGTTATTGAGAATCCATGTTTGACTCCAAATCTCATCTGGTAGCCCTTATGAAGAGCAGATAGTTCTAGTGCAAGGAGCTGGTGGTGTCATGGCAGAGACACTCTGTGAGCCCACACTGTCCTGTGGGGCTAGAGGCCCCACAGGGGGTCACCGTGGGGTCCAGGAAGCTGTGAGAAGCAGTGTTGAGCCTCTACTCTGTGCCAGCGCTGAGCTGGGCCAGAGAGATAGTCACTCTCAGCAAAGTGAGATGTGAAATGTTCCATCAACAGAGAGCAGTGGGGGCTACTCTCCCAAGTGGTAGGGGACCTGCCATCTCTCCCCTTTCAAACCTTCTGCCAGCTTTCCTTCCAGCACTGTTGTCCTTTCCTCTTTGTCAGTGTTTGGGAGAACTTCATCAGTTTCTTTTTTTTTTTTTTTTTTTTTTGTGGTATGCGGGCCTCTCACTGCTGTGGCCTCTCCCGTTGCGGAGCACAGGCTCCGGACGCGCAGGCCTAGCGGCCATGGCTCACGGGCTTAGTTGCTCCGCGGCATGTGGGATCTTCCCGGACCAGGGCACGAACCCGTGACCCCTGCATCGGCAGGCGGATTCTCAACCACTGCGCCACCAGGGAAGCCCCATCAGTTTCTTATATTAGTTTCCTATGGCTGCTGTAACACATCACCACAATTATTATCCTACAGCTCTGGGGCTAGAAGTCCAACTCAGATCTCACCGGGCTGAAATGCAGGTGCCAGCAGGGCTGCATTCCTTTCTGGAAGCCCTAAGCGTGAGTCTGTTTCCTTACCTTCTCCAGTTCCTAAAGACCGCTGCTTTCCTTGGCTGTGGCTCCTTCCTGCATCTCCAGAGCCAGCAACACTGCCTCTCTGCCTTTCTTCCACAGTCACAGCTCCTTCTGACTCTACTCTCCTGCCCTCCTCCCCATTTAAGGACCTGTGTGATTATACTGGGCCCACTCAGATAATCCAGCATTGTCTCCCTATTTTAGCGTTAGCTGATTAGCAACCTTAATTCTATTTGCAGTCTTAATTCCTATTGCCATGTAACTTAGTATACTCACAAGTTCTGGGTTTAGGGCGTGGCTATCTTTGGGAGGCCATTATTCGCCTACTACAGTGGTGCATCGATAACCATCACTTGGCAGCATTGCTAGCCCCTCCTCTGTGCACACACGTGTGTGTGTGTGTGTGTGTGTGTGTGTGTGTGTGTGTGTGTGTGTGTGTATGCAGCGGTCCTGGCATCGTTAGGGCAGAGGCTGGAAGAGCACAGTCATGACCTGGAGAGGGAGTCCTGCACTGGGCAGGGTTGAGAGCTGGTGCCCTCTGAGAGCCTTCCAGCTCTAAAGGCTATGATTTGATGACCCTTTGCTGTGGACTGAATTGTGTCTCCCCCCAGATTCCTGTGTTGAAGCCCTAACTCTCAGTGTGATGGTATTTGGAGATGGGGCCTTTCAGGAGATAGTTAAGGCTAAATGAGGTCATAAGGGTGGGGCCCTAATCCAATAGGACTGGTGTTCTCATAAGAAGAGGAAGAGACTCCAGGGATGTTCATGCACTGAAAGAAACGTTATGTGAGGACACAGCAAGAAGGTGGCCATCTGCAAGCCAAGGAGAGAGGGCTCAGGAGAAACCAAACCTGCTGACACCTCAATCTTGGACTTCCAGCCTCAAGAACTGTGAGAAATACATTTCTGTTACTGAGGCCACCCAGTCTGTGGTACTTTGTTATGGTAGACCTAGCAACCAAGACACCCTGACTGGAACAATGTTCATCTTAGTCGACATCGCCATGTCGCCTGTCTCAGTGCCCAAGGAAAAGGTTTCTCACTGGCTTGCAACCTAATGGCTCCGTTGACCCACCCCCTCCCTTCAGTCTGTGTTCTTGCAACTTCCTTCATCCAAAGGTGATTCTTTGAAACAAACGTCACTTTCTCTGCCTGCATTCCTGTGGGTTACTTTTCTGGATTCTGGAAGGGTTATTGTGACCCGTTTGAGGCTAGCCTTGGTGAAATCAAGAACTACACATATCTGGGAGTATCCTGGACATGGTTTATAGTGGGAAGAGTCAAGAGACCATAGTAAAGGTCACTTAAAACACTTAAGACACAAATTTACTTTGGATCTCACTTTTCTTACCTTGAAGCAGAGGCAAGATTAGATCAGGGATGACCAGTTCTAATCAATACTGAGTGACTGTGTGGGACTAGTAGGAAAGAATCCTATAACCAATTAGCCATGTCTGCCAAGGGTGCTGGAGGAGAGAAAGGTAGTCTGTCCATCAGGGCTGCCATCCCAGAATCAGATGAGTTTTAAGGTCTCCTCTAGCCCCAAGTTTCTAAGACCCTTGTTAATCAGAGGTTCAAGCAGACCTAGGATACAAATGTTCCCTGATATTGTGCCTGCAGTCATGTCCCCGTCCTGCTACCTTGGACCACCCAGGCCCTTACATCACTGCCGCTGTTGCTGTTGCTCTTTCATGGCTCTCTTTCCCTGCTGGCCACTTCACCAGGTCCCAGGGATGCTCAGTGCAAATGTCCCTCTCACTGCTAATTAAGGAATTTCTCCTGAGCCCTATTGTTTAGCAACTCACATTGCTCTTCATCTCACAGTCCCAGGTTCCCACTGGAATCCAACTCTGATTTCAGTTAAGATTTGCTCTGTTGCCGATGGCCATCAGCTGAAGATCAACGTTTGGGCTGGAACACTGCAGAACCCCTTTGCAGTTTATCTTCACCACAAATCCAGTTGGGGAATGCAGGGGTTGGATTTTTTCCTTTTTTTTAAAAAAGGAAAGAGTGATGTGTGTATACGTGTTTTTTTTTTTTTTTCTGAAGAAAACATTTTAGATGCTCATTAGGCAAAAATATCTATTTTACATACACTGTAATTGTTCTACCTAGGATGAAATATGTTATTTTTCTTAACTAAAGCTACAGGCAGTTTATTAGCAGAGCTAATTAACCCACAATCAGCAACTGGCTCACCTCTAATCACAACCTGCTTGCATTCTTCGCAGGCAACGTGGTGGTGCTACAGCACTTATATTTATAAATATGTGCAATGCAATATGAACTATATTCATGCAGACGGCATCCATTTATTTAGCCACAAAATCTGACCTTCCTAAAACAGATGGCAAGAGGACTGGACTGCAGGTCTGAGGCTGGAGGCTGAGGCCCCTCATCTTGTTCACCAGAGTCCTTTTTTTTTTAACCTTTCAGCCTGTTAGGTTCCTTTTCCTCCTAACAAGTATTCCTGGGTGAAGGGTTGTCTTGTTCATAGCCTGTTGCCAGCTGGCTGTCTCCTTGTGGGTGGGTGTCAGCCTCTTCCATGCCTCCCTCATTTTCTACTGCAGGGAATGAATGGGGGCATCCTGGCCAGGGGAGTTTGTTGGAGGAATGTGGACAGGTCAGCCGGGGCTTGACCAAAGGTCAAGCCTGAAGGAATTCCTCCAAGCATCCAAGGAACACGGCAGGCCAGGCAGAAGTGTCCCGTTGGTGGCACATATGAGATTAGAGTTTGATGGTATATCTGCCAGAGACCCCGGAATGCTCATGTCATGACTTGACAGCTATCCTTTTACAGGATTTCAAGGTAATGGATGGGAGTAAAGAACTAAAGGGAGAGAAGAACCAGTTTACTGATGCTGGGCTGATGCCAGGGCTCTATGGTAAAGAATGCCTTAAAGCCCAAATGCGTATCTTAGGTGTTTACTACTTGTGGCCAGCTGAACAGAGACAGGCAGTGGAGAGAGGGACAGCCAGGGCCTAAAAGGGGCCCCTGCATAGACCGGAGGGAAGAGAGACCTGAGTGTGGACTCACAACCTTTCAAAACAGTGACCCAATGCGTGTGGCCCAGTGGATGCTCTACACCTGGACCAAGCAGATACAGATCTCTTTCTGGGAGTGGGGTGGTTGAGAGGCAGGCAGGAAGGCAAATGCCGCAGGAGTCTCATCCCTCCATAAATTATGGCTCATTTGAAGAGAAAAGAGAATGAAGGAAGGAAGGAAAGAAGAAAGGAGAGGGGAGGGAGAGAGAGAGGAAAGAAAGAAGAAAGTGATATTCAGAACCTACAGCATGTCAGGCAATTTGTCAAACACTTCTACATTCACTATGTCACTTACTTCCTCAACCCTTTGAGTAGAACTACAATACTGCCTACATTTTATGGAAGTGGAATTAAGACAGAAGAATCTTAAAAAAGAAAAATCAACCTTTGGACCTGGGTTCATCCAGACCTCTTTCTACTTCTCATTTTTTTATGTGTCCACTTAGGTGGGACATGTCCATTTTATGATCATGTTGGATAATAAAACCACAAGGTTCTCAGTACACTTCTAATCCAGACTCTCATTTTTCACATCAGTGGGGCAAAACTTACCCGTCAGTTCAATCTGGGGAATATCAAGGTCTCACAGAATTTCTAGTTATATCACACCTGGCTCTTGGATGACCAGGCGATTTCACCTAAGTTAAAAGGGAATGTCTGGTATTGCATTGATTTTCTAATAGACAAGTATGGACATATTCAGTCAGTTTGGTTTTAACTTCCTGGCTAAGCCAAGGGGTGTCCTGTAGGGACAGGAGATAGAGCATGGGGATTTCGCTAGCCTTGCATAGTGGAGAGAGACCTTGGTAGAATGGAATGGGAACGTTCCGTAGGATGTTTGTGCCAGGGTTTCCTGTTGTTCCCCTGTGGGCCAGGATCGGGCAGGTGGGAGAACTGACTCTCTGGCATAATGTCCATCCCCCTTCCCTGGCCTTTTATCTTGAGAACTGGGACTGGAAGCAGCTGGGCTCCAAGGGTGAATGTGGGCAGTGCATAGGGCCAGAGCAGGCGTCTCAGAAAACTGTCCAAGGGGGTGCTGTGTTAGAGCTGGTGAAGCATCTACAAAGTGCTGGGGGCCTGAGACAAGGAGTGGTTCCAAGCTGCAGTAATAACTCACATAGAATCCAGAACAACTGGAGCAAGAAGCAGTGACTCAGAATGGATGATCTGGAAAAGTTTCACAAGTGAGATCCAACATCCTCTGATGGGGTTTCTGTATGAGTGTGTCCGTGGGTACACCTGGTTTGCTGTTTTTGGTGGGAGTCTTAGGAACAAAAGCTGAATTCTTTTTAAGGCCACATGAATTCACTCAGATAAGGTTTATTTTCTGAGCCTGGGGCAAGGCATCACAGTCACCCTGATGATACCTTCTTTAAATCAGCATCCTCCAAAGTTATGAGGTTTGTTGGAAATGGGAGGAGAGAGAAGCAAATCAATAGGTAGCTAAATTGTTCTTTGGGTCCGGAGACTACCTTCCTCTATTTGGGGAGGGAGGGTGGTTTTCTGGGTGGAGTCAGCATCTGATTCCTTGTTGTTTATCAGAAAAGGATTTTAAGAGGGAGGCTTACCAGCTGTATGAGGAAACAGCAGCTCAGTTCTAGGAGTATTAATTCAGGCCTGCTGGAATTTTAGGGTGCTGGATCTATATTTAGAAACTGATATTCCCTTGTCTGAAGTTCACCTTCCCCAGGTGTGAAATAAAGCACGTGAGTTGGCCATCCTAGTAAGAACTGAAGCTCCGCAGTTAGTAGGTACGTCCACAGAAGATCTCAAAAGCTGTGTTGCATGATTGAACCTTAAAAACATGCTCAGTGAAATAAACTAGTCACAAAAGGACAGATATCACATGATTCCACTCATATGAGGTACCTAAAATAGTCAAATTCATAGAGACAGAAAGTAGAATGGTGCTTGCCAGGGACTGTGGAGTAATTGTTTAATGGGCAAAGATGTTCAGTTTAGGAAGGTGAAGAAAGTTCCAGAGATGAATGGTGGTGATTGTTGCACAGCAATGTGAATGTACTTCATGCCACCAAACTGTAAATTTAAAAATGGATAAAACGGTAAATTTTATGTTGTATATGTTTTACCGCACACAGAAAAAGATGAGCTGCCTACAGTGGGGCCACAAGGTCAAGAGACCCAATTTTCAGAACTGAGACACATTTGTGATTAGATGCATAGGTCAACCCCTGTCCTAGACAAGGCTAATCATGGCCTAAAAGTCACTTAAATTTGAAAAATAGCGGTGAAATCTTTTTCTCTAAAAAACCAAAACTTTCTTATAGTCCCATTACATTAAACAAGGAACAGAGTGGTCACAGCTTAGTAGGGTGAGGAGCCATGCACAAAAGTCACAGTTGCACAGAGAAGGATGGGATCAGCATTTTGTGCTCTAGGGGAGTGTACCAAAGGGGAGAGGCCACTGCTGCCATGTGAGGCTGGACCCCAGACACTCAGAGAGTCCCGTGTTGGAAGGGGACATACAAGAGGCTTGTGTCTGTAACCCTTGGCGTGCAGCCTGGGCTTCCATCAAGTGCGTCTCTCCGGCGACAAGGAGGCAAGACCAGGCGACAAAGATGCAGTGAAACCCCCCTCATGGCCGAGTCTGCTGGCCCCTTTGGCCTCCCATAGGATGCCCTGTGGAATCAGCTCCAGAAATACTCTGGAAACCTTTCATCTGGCTAATGGCCTTTCTGCTTCCCTAGTGTAAGGTACCTGGTTGGCATCAGCTAGAGATGATACCCTGATTGGTCCTCTTTATTGGAGTATCTGGGTGAATCAAGACCCTTTGGGTTGCAAGTGACAGAAACTAAACCCAAAGTGACTTAAACCCAAAAAAGATGTATCGGCTTGCATAACTCAAATGTCAGGTACAGCTGGCTCCAGGGGTTCAAATAATGCCATGAACTCACTCTCTCGGTCTCTCTTTTTCTCTCTCACTCTATGATTTCTTTTCCATTTGTCTACTTATCTCTCATTCAGGCCCTCTCCACATGGTGGACCTTTGGTAGCAATAGGCTTATGTCATGCTTTTGGCAAGTTTGTTTTTCTCAACAGGATTTCCTCTCAGGCCATCCGTGGAGCTATGGGCATGGACAGGGGGATGGAATACTCTGATTGGCCAGGCCTGAGTCACTTGCTTACCTCTGAAGCTAGAGGTTGGGGCCAGCATCTACGCCCCTCCCAGCCCTCTCCCCAATCGTGGGCTGAGTGTAGGGGAGGACTTGTCCCCGGAGGAGAAGGGAGCACCATTACCAGAGCAGGGGGAGGAATCGGACCAGGCAGTGACAGCAGACGTGCCTTTCAAAGCCCTTTCATGATGTGTGTGAGGTGGGCAAGAGAGACACCTGAGGTGCAGGATTTCTCCCGTAGGCCCTACCACAGGCAGTGTCTCTCCTGGGTTCTGCGCCTCATTTTACTTTTTTAAAAAATTTTATTTTATTATTATTATTATTATTTTGCGGTATGTGGGCCTCTCACTGTTGTGGCCTCTCCCATTGCGGAGCACAGGCTCCAGACGCGCAGGCTCAGAGGCCATGGCTCATGGGCCCAGCCGCTCCGCGGCATGTGGGATCTTCCCGGGCCGGGGTACGAACCCGTGTCCCCTGCATCAGCAGGCAGACTCTCAACCACTGCACCACCAGGGAAGCCCTGCGCCTCATTTTAGCTTTTCTCCTCGGCTCCTGCTTTGTCTCTAGCCCTGGGGTTGGTGACCCCATCTCAGATCGTCTGGTCTGGTCCGTAGCCAACCTCGCTCCAGACAGGCCCCCAGTGCCTGCCCTCTGCATCCAGTGCTGTGCCCCAGCCCAGGCCACCTGACCCAGAAGGACAGCACAGGGCCACAAGGATGGTGCCCTAGTTTGGGGGAATTCACCCTTTGGAGACTTCAGGCTCACCTCCCTTGCCCTGCCAAGACTCAGAGCCTTAAGCTTTCTTTCCCCCTTCCAAGTTATTTTCTTCATTTGTCAGGTCCCTGTTGTGATGTATGGCATTTGTTGTTGGGGTTGTGGGTTTGTTATTTTCACTCTGCTCTGGGCACTGACACTTCCCAGAGGTGCGGGCACATTCTAAAATAATGATCTCTCCGTGGTCAGGAGAGCCTGACCCCTCTGCAGGAGTTGTAGCAGCTCTGGTTTGGGGGAGGGGCCAGGGGTTTCACTTGGGCCCCAATATGGGAGGGGCTGGGACAGAAGAGCATGTTCAGTGCGGGTGCAGAGAGCCTGGGCTAGAAGGTGGAGGGGAGGGGGAAAGGAGTGCAACAGGTCTCGGTGCTGGGTCTTAGAGATGCTGGTCTGTGGGGACAGTACCCAGTCCCGCTCAGGTGAGCTCAAGGTCATTGAGGGCACCAGGCCCTGAGGAAACCTGATGCCTCAGCTCACCAGCTGGTCCCAAATAGTAAGGCTGGTTGACCATGGAGGGTCTGGATAGGGAGAATGGGGTTGGGGGCCAGGAGCTGGAGTCCCAGGTCATGAATGCTCACAGGTGAGCCCCCATCTTGCCAGTCTCAGGGTTCAGGGGATCATTCTATGATTCAAAGGTGGCCCAATGTCTGTGCTGGTGGCATCTGCTCTCCCAGATCCGGTTCTTGTTGCGAGCAGTTTCCTGACCCCAAGGGGTCCCGTGTCCTTACCTCAGGCATTTCCATGGCTACTGGCGAAGGACCTTTCTCCATTTTAGGCCATGTGCATGCCATTCTGGACAGAGGAGGCCCTGGGGCTCTTTAGAGACACCCCCCATTCTTCCTCCCTCCTGCCAGCTCCCCACAAGGCCTCCCTCCCCTGGCTGGTTCTGGCCATGGCAATTCACTCCGTTTATAACTTAGTGGTATCTTGTTTAACATGCTACAAATCCCAAGTTTAAGATGAGGCTTCTTGGATTATGAAGAAAGAGAGTAGAGTGTCAGGATGAGGATGGACATGAGCTCTGGAGTGAGATGGACATGGATGCAAGTCCTGGCTCCACTCCAAGTTGAGTGGCCTGGACTAAGTTATTCAGCTTCTGCAAGCCTTAGTTTCTTCATTGGCACATTGTGATGACAGAACTGTCTTCCTTTGAGAGCTGTTGGGAGGATTAAATAAAGCAAACATTTATTCCCTCAGTAAGTATTTACTGAGTGCCTAGTACATGTCAGACACTGTTTTAGCTCTTTGAGACACTGAAAAAATAACAGTTCTAGTGTCTGTAATGCATGTAACGGACATGAACAAACTTGCAGACCAGCAGATCCTCGAGGAAAGAAAGAGGGGCACCATGATCCCACCACACAGCAGACCATTGCTTTTGGAAGGGTTTCCATTGTTGTGAAAGCTGTTGGAGATCCTGATGCATTCCCACCCAGAGGCTTAATGGGACAGGCTTGCCACTAGGCGTGGGACAGAGTCTGCAGCCCTCCCACTCCAGTGTGCAGACAGCCCTGGTTCCCCAGGACTCCCTGAGCCCATGTCCCACAAGCCCTTGGGGTCTTGTTCTTCAAACCAAAGCCAGGTGAAGACGACAGTGTGTAATCCATCAGCTCATGGCTGGGCAGCCTGCTTCTCTCCCAAGGAACGGGCTACGGTTGACTCCTGCAGCTTGATGCTTTGGTGCAGTGCACACACACACACACACACACACACACACACACACACACACACCCTATTTCCTACACTCAGGCCTATGCTTCCGTAGTATGGTCATCTCTGTGCATGTAGCACTGACCATGACCTCACAGCTCAGCCAAGGATGGCCAGCTCAGGTACTCCTTGGGGGAAGCCAGGAGACGGGGAGGGGGGCACGGAGAGGGAAGTGGATGGGAGGGGCCTCCAAATTCAGAGAGGAGAACCAGTTGACTAGCGATTGAAGATTCCTTTTGGGTTCAAAGCAATGGAGCAGGGCCTGGGGGGCTGCCTCCACCTTGGGACTCCTACAGGTGGCAGGCTTACACCTACTCCTTGCCCAGATCATCCCCACCTCTAAGGCCTTACTTTAGAGGCAGAGTCTCAGGACCTGCCCTCCCCCTTCTTCCCACCAGGAAGGGAGCAGAGGTGCTAAGGGGTGAAGGGAAAATGGAGGATGTGTGTTGCCAGCAGGGCAGCTTGGCAGGGAGGGCACTGCCCCCCTGGGACCGGATTTTCCTGTTCTTTTTACATGCCTCCCTAGGAGGCAAGGGGCAGCTCTCTGATCCAGGAGCACTGAGCTCCTCCCACAGAGATCAGGCCTCTCCCCTGCCCTGGCTTGTTTCCCTGCCATAGTCAGAAATTCAATTTGCAAAGATTTTCTCTGGTCTGGGCTATGACTCCTTTGCCTTGTCTCTCTGACTACTGCTGAAACCGGCCCCTCCCTTCCCTGTCTCCTTTCAGATTTCTTGGATGAAATTGATTCTCTTTAAGCTTCTCACCCCAATGCAGCTCAGAGCAGTGGGGCCAGTGAGCATTTTCTTCAGCAAACTGTCTTTCTCATCTGATGAGCAGTGTCTATTAAACCCTCAGATCTGGTGTGTGTGTGGGTGTGCCCGTGTGCGCCTGTGTGATGATGTATATGAAGGGTAGGAATGAATTGAAGGAAGGAGCACAGCTCTCTTAACAGAGGTGAATGTGATGCCCCCAAAGACAGCTGCTTCCCCTCCAGGACTGGCCAGGGCAGGATAGAGCAGCAGGCTCTGCTGTGGTCATCTGCATGGGATGCCCTTTCCCCCAGAGACTGATGGAGGCAGGCAGAGGAAGTTTCCATCCTCAGAAGACCAGGAACAGATATTTCTAGGCAGAACTCGGGCTTGAAATGTAAAATCCCTCTCCACTTCTCTCCTTCTCTCTCTTTATCCCTCAGAGGTTGTTGATGGGGTATTTCTAACGTCCGTGCCATTGGTGTCTTTTTGTGTCCCGTGGCCATGAGCATCTTACCTGCAGGAGCCCACATGCAGTTTGTTGCATTAGGCTCCCAATAGGACCCTTCTCCTCTTCTCTTTCATCTTCCAATCCTCCACCCAGGACTTCCAGAACCTGTCACCTTCTTCCCCCCCTGTGCCTTTACTCACTCTACCCTCCTGCCTCCCCTGTCCTTCCTGCATATCTGAGTCCTCTCCTCATTCAAGATTCTGGTAAAGTTGTGCCCTCTCCATGAAGTCTCTGTGGACCACCATCTCCATCAAGGTCTCTACTAGTAATTTGCTTCAAGTCTGCAACCTTGAGTTGTCAGAGGGGACAGCATGGACTTTGGTGCATTACCACTTACTTACCATGTGATGTAGAGCCAGTTTTGTTTTTTGTTGTTAAGTTGTCTGAGCCTCAGCTTTCTCATCTGGAAAAGGGAAATAAAAGTACTTACCTCATAGAATTATTGTGGGAAATCCATGAAATAATATACATGATGATCCTAGAACAGAGACTGGCGCATAGTAGGGGCTCAGTTACTAGAGGTTCCTTTTCGCTCATGGATATGTATCATTTCTCCAATGAGATTGTAAAGTTCTAGAAAGAAGCCACTGGATCCTGTTTTATCTTTGGGTTCCCAGTGCCTAGCACAAAACTTACTACAGAGTAAGTGCTATGGACTGAATGTTTGTGTCCACCCCAAATTGTATGTTGAAATCCCCAACATGATGGAATTAGGAGGTGAGGCCTTTGGAGGAGATGAGGTTATAAGGATGGAGCCCTCATGAATGGGATTAGTGCCCTTTTAAAAGAGACCCCAGGGGTTCCCTGGTGGCGCAGTGGTTGAGAGTCCGCCTCCCGTTGCAGGGAATATGGGTTCGTGCCCCGGTCCGGGAAGATCCCACATGCTGCGGAGTGGCTAGGCCCGTGAGCCGTGGCCGCTGAGCCTGCGCGTCTGGAGCCTGTGCTCCACAAAGGGAGAGGCCACAACAGTGAGAGGCCCGCGTACTGCAAAAATAAATAAATAAATAAATAAATAAATAAATAAATAAATAAATAAATAAATAAAAGAGACCCCAGAGAGCTCCCTTGCCCCTTCTGCCATGTGAGGACACAGTGAGGAAATAGCCATCTGTGAACCAGGAAGTGGGTCATCACCAGCCACTGGACTTTGGAGGTCCCAGTCTCCAGAATGATGAGAAATAAATGTTTATTGTCTAAGCCACCCAGTCTATGGCAATTTGTTATAGCAGCCTGAACTAAGATGGTAAGTGTTCAATAAGTGTGATTTGCAGTCTTTGATCTAGCTCCTGCCTACCTTTCTGGGATTGTCTCTCACTGGTTCCTCTTCTCTTCACACCAACCATCGTGAACTACCTACTGTCCTTCTAGACCAGATTTCTCAGTTTCTCAACCTTGGCAGTATTGACATTTAGGCTGGATAATTCTTCTTTGGGGGATGGGGGCTGCCCTGTGCGTTGAAAGATGTTTAACAGCATCCCTGGCCTCTACCCACTGGATGACAATGACATCTCAAGGTTATGACAATCAAAAATGTCTCCAGACATTTCCAGGTGTCCCCACAAGGGCAAAATCACCCCAGTTGAGAATAATTGCTCTAGAGCTTTGTATTCTCTCATGTTTTTATGCAACACATGCAGTTGCCTCTGCTTAGCACTGATTTCCCTTGTTCACCTACCAAACTCCTAATCACCTTTTGAAACCCAGGCCAGATGTGAGTTCCTAGGAGAAGATCTGTGATCCTCACTCTGATCCCACAGAGGCCCTTCTGTCCTCCTAAATCCCACATCTCTCCCACTATGCTATCCCTCATTATCCCCTATTGCAGTTGCCTATTTTTGCATCGCTCTCTTATCCATTGTAATTTGACCTCTTCAAAGCAGAGTCTGTGATTTTTTTCCACCTTGTTATCTTCAGAACATAATATAGGGTCTGGTGGTCAAAATGTGTTGAGTGAATGAATGGAAGAATTGATGAATGACTGGGTGAGTTGATGGATGGGTGGATGGGTGAGTTGATAGGTAAACTTGTTGGTAGGTGGGTGCGAGAGTAGTTGCATGGAAAAGTGAATTGGTAAATAGAAGAATGGATAGGATTTATGAATAAATTAATAAATAGATGACTGAATAGGTGTGTGATTTGATGAATGGATAGAAGGATAGCTAGATGAATCGGTGCACGGAGAGATAACCAGGTGGATAAACGGATGGGTGATTAGATAGATGGGTAAGTGGATGAATAGATGGATGAATGAATAGGTGGAGGTTGGGTTGATGGGTATATGGGTGAATGGATGTCCATGTGGGGGATGGATGGAAGGATGGATAAAATTTACGACTGAGTCAATGAATGGATAAATGGAGTGTGTGGTTTGATGAATGGATGGGAGGATAGATAGATGAATGAGTGAATAGACAGATAAGGGAGTAAATAGTTTAGTGGGTAGATGGATGGGTGTGTGGGTGGATGGATGTATAGGTGGGTGGATAGGTAAATGTTTGAATGAATTAACCTAGTTAAGGGATAAAAGGAGTGTATAAATGGGTGGATGAATGGGTGGAATGAATGGAATGGGAGAATATGTGAATGAATCAATGTGAGGAAGAGAGCACATCCTCCTGTATTTGTCTCCTCGTTCAGACAGCCTGGAGGGAGAAACTGAATCAGTGGGATGGGGTGGGGAGGGCATCCCGAGGATCTAGAATCATGAGGGAACCCAAAATTCCAATGTTACATATATAGGCAATTTTTCCATATAGAATCTCCTTTTGAGTTTCCTCTCTTTATAATCCCTTGTACATTGGGTTAAGACAGGCTCTTTTAAGAAGGGTTCTTTTGTCCCATTTTAGAGATGGAAATTGAGCCATAGAGCAGGTCAAAGCCATTGGGTATGGATTCCAGATTTCTAACTCCCAGGTTGCTACTCCCTGGAAAAGGATGCCCTGCCCTCTGCCTTTGGGGCTCAAGACAGCCTGGCCAGGGACTGGCAAAGTCTTCTATGTATAATGAAGAAGGGCCTGGAATAGTGGCCAAGAGTACAGTTTCTGAAGTCACAGAGCCTGGGTGTGATTCCTGGCTCCAGTAATATCTTGCTGTGTGATCCTGTGTAAGATGCAGAGCACCTCTGAACCCTAGTTTCCTCATCTGTAAAACAGGAACAGTATTAGTTCTCATTGATGTAAGGGTGAAATAATATAATCCATGTGAAACACAGCACAATGCCTGGCATTGTGCTAACATGCCTGGCACCCTCAATAAATGTTAGTCTCCTTTTTTGACATATTTTTATTAATATCGTTAGCATCTTGGTCATGATCATGTTCATTATCGCCTCCTTGTATAAGGATCCATGTCCCAGTGTTGAATGATGGAACGAATGGGGATATGAGAGGTCATCTGGTCCAGCCTTCCCCATAATGCAGGCCCCAAGGCTTAGAGGTGAAATGACCCATCTAGACCCATGCAGCTGGTGAGTGACAGAGCTGGGGTGCTTAAGACTCTGCAATCTCTTTCCACTGCCCCCCAGCCCACTACTGCCTCCCCTGAGAGCCCAAGCTGTGCTGTCCTGGGGAGCAGTAGTTACTTCTGTTAGGGTGAGTGCTTCCCCAGGAGTTAAGAGTCCTGAACTACAGTTCTCCCTTCCTTCCCCTGGGGTTTCCATGGAGCTGCAGGCTGAGGTCTCATCCTGCTCACATCCAGAACGCCCCTTTGGTCTCCTGAGTCATTCAGGACTCAGTTGCTCCTTTTTCCTGAGCTAAATGAGGTCTAGCAAATGAATAGGGGCACAGGTGACCTACTGAACCCACCAGAGTTTCAATTTCCTCATCTGTGAAATGGTCACAAGGATATTTCCTTGCCTCGAGGATAGAGATCCTAGCACAGTGCCTGGCACATGGAAGCCGCTCAGCGAATGTTAGTTCCCTTTGCTTTTCTGAGAGGCTGGGGCCTGGGAGCCATGAAATGTCTGGCCAACTGTCTCATTCTGGATTCAAATGCGAGGAAACCTTCAGGACTCAAGGCTGAGCACCAAGAGGTGGAGAAGTAAAGAGACAGATTCTGGAAAAGTCAATGGCAAAGAAGACTGCCCAGCACCAGGGAGCCAGAGCCAGAACCTCGTGCTGGACCCTCTGATGATGGTCTGCCCGCCCAGCCAGGCTCCAGTCTGGGAGTGAAGGTGTTAATCTGCCAGAATCAGACATGCAGGACTCAGATCCATTTGCCAGGCTCAAGGTTCCCAGGAACCAGTTGAGGAGGAGGCTTCCTAAATTAGAATTGGAGTGCAAAGCTGGGGTCACACCTCAGAGCAAAGGTCAAGCGGTGGCGGAGCTGCTTTAGTCTGCAGGCTGGTGGCTCAGACAGGCTGCTGGGGAGAAGCCACCTTTGCCTCTGTTTACAGAAAGCAGGCTGGAGACTTGTGACCCGGAGCCCACACATGACTCAGTCTAGGAACCTCACCCACTCTTGCACCCACCCCACCCTCCCCGACCCCGCAGGCCTCTGGGGCATGGAGCTCAGCCCTTTTAGCTTCTTGTAGAGCCAGAGAATAGGGGGTGAAGGAGGGAGCCCGGGAGGGGCTGAGCTGGGGGGACAGGCAATTAGGCTGCCTGAGCTGCCAGCAGCTGGGATGCACATCCTCCCCTCCAGGCAGAGAGCGCCCTTCATTAGCTGCTGAGCTGTTGCCTGTCTCCAGCACCTTTGCACGGCCTCCAGAGGTGGGGATGGAAGAGCAGCCTCAGGTGGCATGGTTGCTGATGAATAAAAACACATGGATGCTGCGCAGCCAACGACTCCAGACACCCAAGGCTCTTCCAGCGCCGTGCCCTGAACTCTCGGTTCCCACCCAGGGCAGGGAACAGGCTGTGGCTGGAAACCAGTCCCCTGCCCAAGTCGGTTCCCTTCCCCAGCCCTTTGGCCAGAGCCTGAGGCACCTGGGCAGGCTTGGGATCCTGGGAAGTAGGGCAAGAATTTGAAAAAGGAAAGGGAGCGCTGGAGGTTCTGGTTCTAATTCCACAGCAAAAGATGTCTGATTGGTAGGATCTGTTTCAGAACTGAAGACAATTTTGACTTATAGTCTATATTTTTGAGGGATATTCAGGTTCGTCTCTTTTGTTCCCATATGCCTTTATTACTATTTTTTGGCAATCAAGTTTAAATGATATTAACATCTGCTTGATGTACCAGTGCTGTGATAGGTCTCCCATGTTCCTTTTTATCAGATACCCTGAACCCGACACAGGGACTGGTCACTTGAAGAGGTAAAAAGAAACCTGGCATGATCCAAGGGAGCCTGGGATGTTCCAGAATGGGGGACTTTTGCTCTGGTTCCCCGGGGAAATTTGGCTGGAGTTTAAACTGCAACTTCACATCTGTTGGAGGACAGGCGACACCCTCTGTGGACAGGGTCTGAAGATGGATTTCTGTCCTCCCAGCCCCTGAGGGAGGGGATGTGGGAGCCTGAGGGGCCAACGCCTACCTCAGAGGCAGCAGCCCATCTGAGGGTCCTGTCTCTCCAGGCTGGGCAGGGGCATAAAGAAGTGAGCCCTGGGAGCTCTGTTTGAGGTGCGGAGAATTTCAGAGCGGGGTGGGGGGAGCTTCGAGACCTCTAGCTGTCCCTCTCCATTTTATAAACTGGGAACATGGACACCTGATGCGGTAAAGAATTTAGTGATAATCTAGCAGAGCCCAGTGCAGAGAAGAGCCTTATGGTGAGGCCGAGGCCTTTAGGGGACCTGGGAACCCCTGAACATGGAGTACAAAATTAGAATGGGTGTATGCATTTCCCTGGGGAATGGTTCTGGGGAGCTTTCTACGTTTGCAAGAAGCCTGCATCCAGGCTGATCTCACAGTGGACCCCGATCTAACGGGGGGGCAGGGAGCAGGGATTGGAGGTGTCCACTAGCACAAGGCTGGGTGGGAGGGCACCTGCTGCCTGCCAGGGGAGGGATGGGGGCTCAGGAGGCAACCCTACGTGGTGAGAGCCCCCCTCCCTACTCTGAACAGTGCCCCACCCCCTCCCACCCTCTGAAGAAACGCAAGGCCCCAACTGATGAGCTGTGTTTGTGGCCAGATCAGAGCTCTTTTGTTAAGCAAACAAAGTAGTCCTCCATTAAGCAGAAATAGCTATGGAGCAAAGAGAGAGTGAGTGTGTCCACAAACCCATTTGCTGTTTAGGTGTCAGAAATAAATTTTACCACTGGAGTCTGGAGCATCTGATTAGTGAATTATTCAGTTGGGATATTGCGTTCCCCCTGACCTCATTAGTAACCCTGAGGTGAGAGGGATGCATTAGAGTAACCACCAGGCTGTCGCCAAGGAGCAGAGTGGGGGCATTAAAGTGGATTAAAGTGCTTTACCAAGAACTACAGCACAACTCATAAAAACAGCGCATTGTTAAACCAGGGCTCAGCAAATAAACAGGCGGACACCACTGGGAGGGGGGCAGTGGACAGCAGGGCCGGGAGAGGGAGGGTGACAGCTTTGTAGCCGTGTTGGCAGTTCTGCCTGTCTGGCTGATGGCACTGGGGACCCGAGTCAGGGACAGCATCCTCTCCCAGCCCAGTTGATCTCTGTCTTTGTGTTAAGCCCTGTCTCAAAGCACCTGACTTCTTCCATGGTCATTCTTTTTGCCCTCTTTCGCCAATGGGTCTGAAAGTGCTGGAGAGTTGACAAACTCAACGAGACTTTATTGCACATCTACTATGTTCTGGCCTCTAACTGGGAGTTTTCCATTTCAGCAAAACCTCCTGTTCCCTCCAGTTGATACACAGTCAGCCGGCAGAGGTAGGAGGCTGGGCTGGTCCTCCCAGAGCTCCAACTTTCCTATTTACCTGCAAAGTGGAGAGATCCCAGCCCCCAGGTTCTGGAAGGTGTGCTAGAAAGATCTGGCTGGTCCATGGATCAAAGGGAGGCATTGGGTGGAGATGGATGAGCCTAATCTTTTGCTCCTGCTGAGGTATTCAGATCCCTTCTAGGAGTTCCCTGAGGCTTTATGTATTCCACACCCTACACTTGGCCTGCCTAGTTGAGCAGACCTTTGGGTCCAGCACCTTCCAGAGTGACTGGAGTATGGAAGGGAACATTGGAGGACCAGCCCCCTTTATGCTTGTCCAAATCAAGGGCTCTCCAGACCCCCTGGCCTTTGTTTCAGGGGATGGAGCCTGTTGCCTTATCCTTAACACACAGAAACTGTGCCTGCCTCCAGCAAGGGAAACCTAAGCCATGGATGGATTAGGTAAACAGCATCTGATTCTGAAAGCTGATATCTAAACAGTGGCTACTGAGACAGCAGAGCCCAGGAACTCATCTTTATTCATGGTGAAGCATTGCTTATGGAGCAAAAGGTGTCGGGGGCTCCTTGACAATGGGACAGGAACATGAAGGGGGAAGGCAAGGAGATGGAGGGCTGCAGGGTTCCAGGTCTGGATTTAGCTACAGAACCCAAAACAGGGCTGCTGAGGGCACATCCTCTCTCCTTTGTTTGGGGATGGGGCTCCGGGCTGGAGTTCAAGGCTGTCTCAGGAGACCCAAGCCCCAGTTCGTGACCGGTGTGTTTGCAATTGTTTGTTCAGCAGCAGTTGCAAATGGATGCTAAAAGGCTTTGTGGTTCATTGATGGTCGTGCTCCTCTCCAGCTCATTCTTCATCCATTTCTTAGGTGAGCCACAAGCCCTCCACTGGCAGCCCTCACTGCCTCTTGCTTGGCGCTGGGTCCTAAACCCTGCCTGCTCTCGGCCCTCTGTGCCAGCAATCCTAAGAACTGGATTCCTCCATGCCTGTGTTTTGGAGACCCTCAGCAAGGCTAGGGTCTTGCTGTCTTTCCCCTGAGCTCTTGGCCTCCTCTCTGAGCTCATGGTAACTGGTGGGACAGGTTCATGTGGGAGAAGGTATGGTCCAGTGTAGTAAGTAGTTCATTGAAGACACTCACGAGGCACTTAATCACACAGGGAGGGATGCCAGAGAGGGGGCTGTTGGGAGCTCCATTTCTCATTTCGCTTTGGAGCGTGGCCCCCAAATTTGGGATCCCATTGTTGATTGCACTGCAAAAGTCATAGGTGGAATGACTGTGTGGGTGAAGGCAGGACCCTCTTTTCACACGCCAAGAGCATATTTCCCACAATTTGGAACAGAAGTGAGGGAAGCTGGAAGGATGTCTTTGGCTTAGTGTTATCTGCACATCTACTGCAACACGGATGAACCTTGAAACCCTTATGCTAAGTGAAAGGAGCCAGTCATGAAGGACCACATATTGTGTGATTCCACTTGTGTGAGATGTCCAGAATAGGGAAATCGATAGAGACAGAAAGATTGCTGGTTGCCAGGCATTGGGAGGTATGGGGGACTAAGCAATGATGGCTAAGGGGTATTGGGTTTCTGTTTTTGAGTGATGAGGTGTTCTTGAATTGACTGTAGTGACGATTGCACAACTCCGTAACTGTATATACTAAAAATCACTGAATTGTATACTTTAAGTGGATGAATTGTACGCTATGTGAATTACATCTCAATAAAGCTATTCAAAATAATCGATGCACCGTTTTTCCCCTCCCAGTGGGTATTGCGCCTTTCCCTTCTCCCATTGAAGTACGTCCCTGTCTCTGTGTTCCTTTCCCCAGCGGAGAGGTGGTGGGAAATGTGAAAGGCCTGAAAGTCTCGCAGGCTTTTGTGCTTCAAAAGCCTAAACTCTCAGCAAAGTTAGATGAGTTATGGAGATGATCTCAGGCAGCCTTGGACTGCAGCCTCTTGAAGCAGGGTTTTGGTTTCCAGCCTGAGATTTAGGTTGGGCCACAGCAGTGAGAGTGCTGAATCTGAGCCACTAGACCACCAGGGACCAGTGGCCAGTGACAAGGCCCTGGCTCTTCGGCTTTGCAGAAAAGAATTCCGACAATGGCGGAAAGTAGTGAAACAAGTAAAGTGTTTATTAGGAGGAAAAAGAATACAGTACATGTGGAAAGATACACGAGCGGACTCAGAGAGAGAGTCGTGCCCTCGTGATAGTTTGAATCACTTAATATGGGGCATTTCTTCCAGGTTTCCTTTGGCTAATCATCTTGCTTTGCCTGGTTCTGAGTCCATATTTGGTTTATCTCAGGGTCCTCTCCTGTGTGCGGGTGCACCTCTTAGCCAGGATGGATTCCAGCGAAGAGCTCTCTGGGTAGGTTGACATCACCTACTATGGGATGGCACTCCCTCCCTTTTTGACTTTCAAGGACCTTTATAGTTGGCAAGATCTCCTTGACCTCAAGAACGAGAAATATGTGGTCTCTATCTTTTATCTGGGCGGGGCTCTGCCTGGGGCCCATCTATCTCCTGCCTCATATAAATGAAAGGACGAAGGAAGAGATTCTTGGGTACAAACCAAGTGTCTTGGAGGAGCAGAAAGGAAAGCTAGACTTTTCACCCTGGACTGCAAAGAGATCCCCAGGCAGGAGCAAGGAGGAGAGAGGTGTGCAAGTTCCAGAGCAGTGAGGACTCCTGCCCTGTTTTTGGGAGAAACCCCAGCAAGGAGGCAGGACCCCATCTGCATGGTGATGTTCTGGTGGGTGTTCCACCTACTATTGATACATAACAAACCACTCTGAATTTTGTAAAACAATCACTTTGTTATGCTCATGGGTCAGGAATGCAGAAAGAGGACATCAGAAATGGCTGATCTTTGTTCCATGAAGTCTGGGGAGAGTTGAAGGCTGGGGATGACTTGCCAGTGGGGGACTGGAATCATCTGAAGGCTGTTGGCAGTCGGCTGGGGTCTCAGCTGTGACTGTTGGCTGGAACACCCATGGATGTCTTCTTTATGTGGCTGCTTGGGCTTCCTCATAGCATGGTGGCTTAGGATCCAAGAACAGGCAACCCAAGAGAACCAGGCAAAGCTGTCCCTCCCTTTAGGGTCACATAATGTCACTTCTGCCATAGCCACAGGACCCCCACCTCTCGATGGGAGAGTTTCAAAGTCACACTGTAAGAAGAACGTATGGGACAAGATGGACTAAGATGACATTTCTCCCAGCCAGGAGGAAAGGGGCTCAGGACTGGAAGTTAGGCAGAGTGTTAGAATTAACGTTTGCAAAGAGCTTGCACACTTGGAGTTTGTAGCATGAGCTTGGTTCTTGCTCTGCATTCATTCATCTCTACAAAGAGCTAACCAAGGGGACAAGGGATGACACCCAACATGGAGGTAGGGTTAAGGGCTAAATCAGCCTTTCAGCCTCCCCAAGTTTCAGGCCCTCCCCTCCCCCCAGCATGGTGAGATTCCATGATGTATGATATGTAACCCATGGGATGCTCTCTCTAGCTCCGTGCCCAGAACAGGATGAAGCTCAGTGTACAGGAGCTGTCGTCACATGACTGTCCTACAACCCAAAGGAGCCCAAGGGAGTCATATTCCTTCCCCTAGAGCCTCAGGAGTTGTCCAGAGCCACCAATCTCTCCCCTGTCACTTGAAATCAACCTGCCTATTGTCAAGTCAGTGGTCCTCAGTGAGAGGCGATCCCCCCCCCCCCCAGGGGATGCTTGGCAATGTCTGGGGACATTTTTCATTGTCACAACTGAGAGGGTTGCTATTGTCATCGAGTGGGTGGAGCTCAGGGATGCTGCTAAACATCCTGCAGTGCCCAGCCAACCCCTCACAAAGAATGATCCAGCCCGAAATGTAGATAGTGCTGAGACTGTGAAACCCTGGTCCAGGGTTCCCAATAGGAAATAGATCTTTAAATGAAATTTGGGAAACATTTGTCCGCTTTTACTCTTCCCATCAGAATGGCATCCCTGCCCTCACCCCAAGGTGGTGACAATTTTTTTAACATATTCCCAAAGGAAGCCCTGCCAGGCAAAGTTCCTTGGGAGTATGAAATTTGAGTCAATGGGTGATTTCTTTTTGCCTTTTGCAATCTTTCTTATGCTAAATATAATTTTTTATTTTTAAGGCATGAAATCTGCCTTCCTTATAGACCAAAACGTTACCCAAGGTAACAGTGAGTTTTATAAATGCGAAAGATACGGTTGCTGGACAAGAAAAAGATGGCAGGACCAGGGTCCAAGCCACTTTACCCTGAGGTTAGGGATAACGAGTTGGGACATACTGAAAGGGAGTGAGTCGTTCATTCTGGTTGCAGGGATTTCTAGGAAGGAGTAGTCAGAAGAGGCTGACGGATGGAGAGTGCAGGGAGACAGAGGCTTCAGGAAGGGAGAAGGGCCAGCTGGAGGGGCAGGCAGTGCTGTTCTTGGGCCAAGTGCCCAGGGGGAGACTGGTCCTGGGAACTGCAGGGACCAGAGGTGGAGAGGCAGGTGAGGGGTGGCTTTGCGAAGCTCAGAGTAGACAGAACTGGAACGTGGATGGGCTTCCTTGGGGATCATAGCAGGATCGGAGATGGGGAAAGAAAGGCAGAGAAAGATGGAGAAAAGAAGAGAAAGAAAGAAAGAAAGGCGAGGGAAGGATGTGAGGGGAAAGAGTCAGAAGAGGCCGAAGATAGAGAGCGTTGTCAGGAAATGGAGATGGAGCAAAGGGGTAAAGTGGGTGAGCCTGTGAATGGCCCAGCTTCCCGTTTTGTTCCAGGTCTCTCTACACCTAGCCAAGGAGCTTTGTGTCCCAGGCTGGCTGCCAAGGGGTGGTCTTCTTGGAGGGACCCCTAACAGAAGGGGCAGAAAAGGAAGCAAAGACCTGAGATCAAAGTCAGGACATTTGGAAGAGAGCTCCAAGCCCCTAGAAGTCTGGGCGCACTCAAGGGTGCAGCCTAGGAGCCTCCTGCCCCCAAAGCTGATTCCTTTGTGTTCAAGGATGGAGCCTTTTTTCTAGGAGACACACAGAGACATGGCAGAACCCACCAGAGTGTCCTCCCTTCCCCAGGGCATTGGTTGTCAGAGCCTGTCCCTCCCTGGGAGGAGGGGGAGGGAGGTGCCTGCGCAGAGGGAGGAGGGCTGGGGGCAGGGAAAGGTGGCGCCCCTCCCCAACGTTTGCTATTTCGGACCCACCAAAAGTCAGTTCCTCCTGGGTCTCTGCTCAAACGCAAGTGACAAGACTCCTCACAGCGATCTCTTTCCTTAACCCCTTTTGCTGGGCCATCTGTTCAGAACACTGATGTGTGTCTCTCCTCAGAGCCGGCATCCCATTATTCAGGCTCCTTGCCTGGCACCTTCACAGCTGCCCCTGCCCCACACAATAAAACCCAGCCACTTGCTCACATCCCGAGTGACAGGGTTGCTCACGGGTCCGTGGGTGAGTAAATCACAGTTGAACAAAAATCCCGGAGGCCTGTTCCCTGCTCAGCCTTCCTTCAGATCTTAGCTTGTGCCTCACCTCCATCCACTCCCCAAGCTGGCTTTAAGAAATGTCCGCCCTCTGCGTTGCCGTGGAGCCTTGTGTTCCTCCATCATGGTCAGCGGGGAGCTGGGCCATTTCACATCACACCCTGATTCTGCTGAAGAGCCTTTGAGGGACCTGCCTTCCCCCATGGGTTCTTCAAGCTTCCATAAAGTCTCAGTCTCCTGGGTCTTTAGACACACACTCTTTTTTCTCCTAACCCTTGTCTCCCTTGGCAATCCCATCATCAGGACGGGCTTCCTAGAGCAGCGTTGTCCAACAGAACTTTCTCCTGTGATGGGAATGTTCTGTATCTGCCCGGTCCAATATGGTAGCCACTGGCCGCATGTGGCAATGGAACCCTGAAATGTGGCCAGTGGGACTGAGCAACTGTATTTTTAAATTGTATTAAATTAAATTTTAATTGACTGAAATTTCAACTGACATAGTCCCAGAGCAGTTGCTGCAGCTGCAAACCTAGGAACTTGCTAGAAATGCAGAATCTCGGGCCTCACCCCAGACCTCCTGGATCAGAATCTCTGGGGCTAGGGCCCAGCACCCTGGGGCCAATTTTAACCTGCCCTCCAGGTGGCGTTTATGTACAGAGGTTTGAAAAGCACTAATCCAGAGCCAAGTCACCCACAACCCCTGGGCCTTGGGAAAGCCAGGGGTCCGGAAGTTGGCTCCGACCCAACTTTGGGCCTATGCACTCGGTTTGCTGTCCACACCACAGGCAGAGAAGGCAAAACTGGCCTCGGCTGGTGCTTCTTACTCGCCCCCATAGCAGGTGCCAGGCTGTGGGAAGGTCTGAAGAATGAATGCAGCAGAGAGGGGCGCTGGCTTTTTCCGTTCGCTTGCTGTGCGCCTTTCCTCGTGGGTGAGGTATGCAGTCAGCACCCACCCAGGAGCAACCTTCCCCGTGAGAACAGACCTGGCCCCCACCTTTCCCTCCTCGCCTACAGGAGGCTGGGAGCTGGCTGGGGGAGACTTCAAGCCCTGCCTGGGAACGCCCAACAAGGGGTCCCAAGGTGCTCAGAGACAAAGTGCCCTGGGTCCTCTCTTTCCTTTTTTTCTAGCCAATATTTATTGAGCTCATCATCTAGGTCCTGTGCTAAGTGGTTTGTAGGGTTTACCCTTTACATCAGTCCTATGAGTTGGCATTATTCCTATTTCTTTATTTTTTTACCGTGCTTTGTGACCTGTGGGATCTTAGTTCCCTGACCAGGGATAGAACCTGTACCCCTTGCATTGGGAATGCAGAGTCTTAACCACTGGACCGCCAGGGAAGTCCCAATGTCCGTATTTCTTAGAGGAGAAGCCTAAGTCTCAGAGAGGTGAAGTGATTTGCCCAAGGTCAACAGCTGCTCTGTCGGATTCCCAAGCCTGAGCTTTTACCTACAGCCCCATATGCTCCTCCACAGGAAGCAGGTCAGGTGTGGGCCCCTCTTTGGAGCCCCAGGAAGAGGAGGCTGCAGCTTCTGTTAGTGCCCAGGAAGCTCTCTTCTCAGCAGAAATTCCTGAGCCAGTGATTCATACCTGAAGGATGCTTACTTGCAATTTCCTCTTCCATAGGTAACTTTATATGTGATTCACTTAATATCAGATTGTGTTGAAACCTCCGCCCCTGTTCCTTCTCCCTTTCTTGTCTCTTCCCAATCTTTTAAAATTTATTTATTTTTGGCAGCATTGGATCTTCGTCGCTGCGCACGGGCTTTCTCTAGTTGCGGCGAGCGGGGACTACTCTTCGTTGTAGTGCGCGGGCTTCTCATTGCAGTGGCTTCTCTTGCTGCAGAGCATGGGTCTAGGCGTGCAGGCTTCAGTAGTTGTGGCACACGGGGTCAGCAGTTGTGGCTCACGGGCTTAGTTGCTCCACGGCATGTGGGATCTTCCCCGACCAGGTCTTGAACCCGTGTCCCGTGCATTGGCAGACAGATTCCCAACCACTGCGCCACCAGGGAAGCCCCTCTTCCCAATCTGTGTTGCTTTCTTCCAACTCATAAGAGTGGGAGCTGGGCATCAAGAAGGGTGCTTCCTGACGCCAGAGGTGGTCCCGGGAGCAGCGTGGGCTAGTGCAGGCCTGCTTGAAGTTAAAGGCTGGGAGGAGCTGCCCAGAACGTCTGGGGCAAGAGGAGTGACATTGTCTGGCATGAGGGCACCTTTTGGCACCTGGCCTGCAGTGGCTGGAATGTGACCCCTTCCCCGGACATCAGAATGCTCATGAGAGCTTAGTCCTTCCTTCCTCAGGAAGACTCCATGTAACCTTCCAGCACCTCCCCTGTCTGGTTGTAACCCTTGTTCCCTTTCCTGCTCTCCCTTTTGTCCCCTTTCCCGCTCTCCCTTTTGTCCCCTTTCCCAGCTCCTATCCTGCTCTGCCCTCTTTGTCTCATTTCCCTCAAGTTCCTGGACACAGACTGTCCCGGGGAATGACAGCTCCAGCTGTCCCCGTGACCTCCTGTTTCCTTCAGAGTGTACACGTCACCTTTCAAGGTTGCCTTCTGCCTTTGCGATGGAGGATAGGGGTCGGAAAGTGATCAGGGTGAGAAGGGGTGTGACAGCCAGGCCAGGAGCGACTTCAAGGAGCTTTTCCCTGTGTGGCCAGTAGGTGGTGCTAGATGCCAGCCGAGGCCGTGCTGCAGCGCTGGAGCCAGCCCCAGCCCTGGCTTACAGGAAAGGGCCCTGCCTGCCCAGCAGCCCTTCTGGATGGGGTGCCAGGCACCGCGGGCTGGAGGGCTGATTCGGGACACCGGAGGGACTAGGAGAATGTAATTGTGCCCCTTGTAGGCTGCTCTCCGCTCTGGGAATCAGAAATGAGTTGAAAAGAACCTGCCTCACCTTTTCCTCCCCAGAGAGGTTAGAACAACTGGGATACAGGAACTTGCCTCCACACTTGCTCAGATATCACCCCCTCTAAGTGCGGGTAGGCTTTCTTTCCTCCGGGAGCTCAGATCAAGCTTTACTTCACCTTACTGGGGCACTTCACACATGGCAAAACTGAGTTGTTTCCACGGCTCCCTTCTCCGGGAGACTGTCAGCTCCTGGAAGCCATTTTCTAATCACCCCTCTATCTGCAGCGCCTATCCAGGGCCTGGCACATAGCACACGCTCAGAATGTGGTGCATGACTGAGGGAGTGAGTCAGTGGCAGCATGGGGGCTGTACTGCCCCTCCCCCTTGGAGGTCTTTAGAACATGGTAGTTGCTCTGCCTCGGGGTTTTAGCAATGATGGCCCAATGGAGAAACAGTGGGAAGGTTGCCCTGATGGCCTTGAAGGCCACTGGAAGCCAACGCCTAGCTCCGGACTTCACACATCTGTTGAATATGCTTTATTTCCCTTCATCTGATGGACATCTCTCCAAGCAAAGAAGCCTCCTCGTATCTACAAAGAAACCTCCCCACATCCTCAAGAAGAAGAGTGACCTGGGCACTGGGGCTCTGGGACTTTGGTCTTAGCTCCCCAGGTGCCCAGACCTTGGAGAAATGCTGGACTTTGGGGGCTAGGCAATCAGAAAATGGAAAGAGAGGCCATCCTTGGGAGCTCTGCTGGACAGGAACTGGGCTGGTGGGTGCGGGTGCACATCAGCACCCAGAGGAGGGGGATACTGTGTAGGCAGGGACGTGAACAAGGATTGAAGTGATCCGGGGGGGCACTGGCTCCTCAGACAAAGTTCTTTTTCTCTGGCTGAGACTCCAAGTCGGCAGAATGTGCAATTTGATTGAAGACTTGGATACAGTAAGCCAAACAGACTTGTAACTGACCTGAAGTGGGAAAGGGGTAGGTGATTTTCTGGATCTGCAAAGATCTGGACGGACAGGAACAGAAGGATGAATCAATGATGTGTGAAATAACAAAGATAAAAGTCAAGTTCTGCCCTAAAGGCCAACTGGATGCGAGGCTTCAGGGTTGCTCGCAAGAAGGCTTCGGTGCTTCTAATTGATCCGAGTCAGCCGTGGGATGGGAATGCAGCAGAAATGAATTCGTGCTGGGAGAAGGTTCAGAGTGAAGTTCCGAGCTCTGGTATGCTCTGGTCAAGCACTCTTGGTTGTTCTGTTCAGTTCTAGGGAACATTCTACGTGATCCATTTCATAGCAGCTCACGTTGAAACCCTCACCTCTGTTCCTTCTCCCTTGGTCACTTTCCAATCTTCATTGCTATGACCCAATGAAGAAGAGCCAGAGCTGTCTTTCAAAAGACATGATGCACTGAAGCAGACACCGAGGGGAACAAGCAGGACAGAGACTCAAAACTCAAGAAACCACTGAAGGAGCCTGAGCTGTTCATCGTGGGGAGAACCAGGCGTGGCGGGGGGTTGGGGTGGGGCAGGCACAAAGCTGTGAATGAGCCAGTCTCTCCTTGTCTTGTGATGACCGCGGACAACAGGAGGGCTTGAGTTCCCTGGAGGTTTGCCAGCCCAGGATGGTGTTGAGTTTGAAGCCCCTGCATTTCCCGCTGGGCCACAGAGACTAAACAAGTCTCTCTCCATCCCTCTTCACCCGGGACTGCCTTGGGGCCACTTAGCCACAACCTGAAGCAGATGTAAAGGTCAGTGGCCTCACAGCTCTGTCTCTCCTACTGGCCCTGTGGCTGCACCTAGCTCTTTGTTGAGGCTGGGATTGCTAATTGTGATGAATTCCCTTGAGTCTCAGGATGAGGACAAGGGCCATCGACAGAACTTATGTGCTTCTAGGTCCCAGAGGCAGGGCAGCTCAGATATGAAGGTTTATGTTGCTCCCCTCTTGCCCCCTTCCAGCAAGGAGCTGGGGTTCAAATTCTAGCTCAGTGATCTGGGTCAAGGTGACCTCTCTGAGCCTCAGCATGGGCACTGGCTGGGTGGTGGCAGGTACCCTTTACATTGGCCATCCTTAGGAACCACCCTCTCTACCTCCCAGACTGTAGTATGAGGCCCCTGCCCAGAGTCTGTTGTGTCCTGGCCCAATAATATCTGCTTGGCTAGAGTCAGGGTGACCAACTTGCCTGGTTTGCCCTGAAAGGAGGGCTCCTGGGATGCAGGACTTTCAGTGCTAAGACCTGGGAAAGACCTGGGCAGAGCAGGACCAGTTGGTTCGCTTAGCTGGAGCCAGTGATTCTCTAAAGGACAGCTTGGGGCCGACGTTGAGGACTGGTGCTCTGTCCCTGCACTCAGTGCTGCCTGAAGTCCCCCCACAGCTCAGGGACACGAGAGGCAGCACCTCTCGTGCTATGGGTTTGCCCTCCCTTTCTCGTTTGCCAGCCCTTCATTTTCCCCTGGAATGTCTAATGCATCTGGAAATGAACCTGCTTTTCCCCCTCTGGTCACCCCATACTGGGAAACGGTGCCTTGGGGTGTCCAATGCTGGGGATAGGAGGAGGGGCGGAAGAAGCTACATGCTCAGGCCGACCTTGCAGGGGGACAGCAGCCTCTGCTTTCTGTAGCCCTGTAAACACTGGTGGCCCTGTGGCCTCTAGGTGCTGGGGTCTGCTTCTGGCAAACATCCCTTCTGCCGGGAGGGGCAAAGTTGGCGTTGGACTCAGTTCCTGAATTTCCCTGGAGCCAGGAAATCATTGTGGTCGCTGGCTCTGTTCTCAGATATGCTGACTTCCTTTCAGGTTGTCCTAAGGTCCTGTAGGAACGTGAGGCTGGTCTCCTAATGCCCAAGAGACCCACATCTCTGAGGCCTCATGTGTAGAAGCACAGTCTCTAACCTCACATGGAGCTGGGAAGGGCACTCAGCCCCACCTGCCTTCAACTTACAACTCTGTCCAAACACCACAGTGCCCAGTGTGCAAATTTTGTCGCTGGGACCCCAAGAAAGATTCTGCTGGGGTAGAAGATGGGAGAAGGGAAAGAAGAGGACACATTCTTTTCTGGTTTAATTTTCTAGTTTAGTTCAACGCATATTAGATGGACACAGGCTCTGTGCAAATGCAAGAGGCCTGGTTTCAAGGCACCTATAGTTCCGGGAGGGAGGCAGAAATACGCATGGCTGCCTCAGAGCCGGGAAGGCTCTGATCGATGCTGTAACAGATGCTGAGCCGGCACTCTCTGAACATACGGGGGCAGAGAGGTTAGTAAGAGAACTTGGGGAGGCTTGTTAAGGATGTCCAAGGCTTTGAAATCGAGGCAGGATTTTGACAGGCCGCTGGGCCCCAGGAGCCAAAGGGCAGAGGCAGGAAGTGAGCAGGAGCTGGCCATGGGGACCGGCCAGTCTGGGGACCGGCCAGTCTGGGGACCCGAAGGCAGAGAAGCGAGCAGGGCCAGATCCAGGAAAGCGCTGGTTGCTGGGCCATGGAGCCTGGAGTCCTGTAGGCGGTGGGGATCCACAAAAGGTTTTAAAGCAGGAGAGAGCTGGAGATCCAGCCATCTCTTGACAAAAGGTCAGCCACCCTGCCACTTCCACCCCCTGCTGGCTTCGCCTTTTTATTCTTTAATGAGGAGCTGGACCAACCTTCCCCCCACCCCCCATCCCAACCCCACCCCCGGCCCCAGGGAGGGTCTGGCCATGGGCTCTGCTCCACTCCCAGGCCGGGAGCATGAAGAGGGCCCCCGGGGCTGGAGTTGCCCGTTCTCTCCTTGCTTCTGACCCAGACGGAATCCATGCCTAGAGAGCCACGGAACAGGAAGTCCTACCTGGGATGGGCAGGGCTCCTGAGCGCTCACCACCCTCCCTCACCACCTCTGCTCCTGCCTTTCTTCCTCCAGCTTCACCCGCCTGCATCCCCTCCCTCTTCTAAACGCTCAGCCTTACCTTCCTTCCCCTTATCCTGACAACAGGGCCCCTCCCCCCGCTCCCATCCCTCTCTGTCCCTAGCCACGTAGGAGGCAGGGCCTTGAGGTCAGACCGACTCAGGGTCTTCGTGCCTGTCCTCACAGCGCGACCTCAGTCTCAGCCTCTCCAAGCGGTTCTTCTCCTGTGGAGGTCGGACCAGGAGAGGGGGCTCCCTGTGTGGTTGGAACTCTGCTGCCGCCTGCGCTGTGGGCGTTGGTCACCTGCCCTCCCCCGCTTCTCTCCTTGTTCAGGCACGCTCTTGGCCCTTTGCGGGACAGGTCCCTCTGGCTGGGAAGCAGTCGGCAGCTCCAGGTGGTGTGGGACTCCTTACTGGGCTTCCTGGGATGCCGCTGGCCTTTTCAGTTGCCTCTCTGTCTCTCTTACAGGATAACAAGGCCATAAATCGGGAGCTGTCAGTGTTCATTTCCATCCTGGGGTGCACAGCGTCCTCTCCTAGTGAGGCTCCAGGCCTGTCTGCGGAGGACCAGCCAGGGAGGACCATGGGCCAGGGCTTTGGGAGTCAGTTCAGGCCAGAGCCAGACCCCAGGGGGTCCACAGAGCTGCATGAGGACGAGCCAGCCTGTGCCATGACTCCCACATGTGTCCTCCTGTCAGGCCCACCCGTCTGGCCCACGTCAGTCCTGGGTCAGAAACCATGAGCTACACACAGGTGGAGACTAGAACCTTTTCCCCAGAATGCCAGGCTGCCAGGATGAGACCCCTAGGCTTACCAGGGACTGTCTCTGCCAGAAATGGAAGACGGAGTGTCTTCTACCAGGAGCCTCGGGGAGAGAGAGCCCAACAAGGGAAGCTGCCCCTGCTGCATCTCCTAGGGTCTGGGAGGGGGCCGGAAGCAAGGCCAGCTCTGAGAGAGTCAGCGAAGATAAAGAGGGATAACACAGAACTTAAGGACTTGGCAGGAGTGCCCTGAACTTCAGCCAGGACCCAGCTGGCTGGCTGTCCCAGCTGGGAGGAGTTTGTGAAATCCCCCAGTTTCAACCTGCCCATTTTACAGATAAGGAAAATGAGAGTGGGCAGTACCAGACTCGGTGACCAGCATCTTATTCCCAAAGCAGCTGCAAAGGATCTCAGTACACAGAACTGTGTACAGCGAACAGATGAATGAACGAATAAAAACAAAGGACAGGATGGCTCTCCCCACTCAGAATTAACCTCTTCTTCATAGCCCCTGCTGTTTGCTTCCCATCACAGGTGACAATCTGCTGTCCTCCTTGGCTGGGCTGGCAGACCCTGAGTTGCATGAGAACAGAGACCAAGTCTGACTTTCCCACAATCTTGCCTGGCCTGAGGCTTGCTCTCCGTCAAGTCTTGGTAAGGTCCAGGGTTCTTCTTTATCATTCTCACTGGATCCCTCTGAGGTGAGGGATCTTGGGAGTGAGAGGATATTCCCATCCTGCTCCACTTCAGCCCAAGAGTCAGCTGGAGAGAAACAGGCAGCCTTTCTGCTCACTGGCCCCCAGCATGGAGTCAGCAAATTGGCTATCCTTAGGAAAGGTCAGCTGAATCAGCCCCCACCCCACCCCCTGGCAAGAAACGTGCTTGGTATTTTTAGAAGCTTTTGCTCCTGAGCTCAGCAGGAGGCACTCAGAGCCTTTGCCCAACCAACCCCAGCCCCTGCCCAGCCCCTGCCTCAGCCCCGCTATCTCACAGCTCAGGCTAGTGAAGGTAGCCGCCTCTGTGCAGAAGCCGATACAGTCATTCAGCGAGGGCTGGTGGGTAAATCCTGACCTCCTTTAAACTGTGTAATACGTGCCTGCGATCCCATCCACGTCACTGCCCCAAATCTATCTTGTGACCTTGAGAAAGTCATGTTCCCACATTATTCCCACCTGTACGATGGAGAGGTCATCATATTTACCTGCAAATCCATTTTGCAGAGGAGGTGGGATAAATAGGAACCCAATGAACACCAAAAATTGCTGTATTCTGCTGAACTCTGGGAGATTGTTGTAAGGCCCGGGTGTGGTGGTATTGGAGAATTTTGCGTTCCTTGGAGAAAGATGCTTAGAGAGATGATGTCATAAAAACCTGTCATAAAATGCTGTTGTGCTAAAAAGGTAGCTATCCGGTTGGGAAGAGAGGTATGTGGTCCAGGAGGGGCCAGCTGTGTTTGGGACATGAGGTTCTGAGACCTCTAGTCTAGAATCTGTTTTTTGTTGTTGTTTGTTTGCTTGTTTGAATGGCAAAATGGATGCTTTAAATAGAAACCTTTGGCTCTGGTCCTAACTAGCTCTGTGGCCTTGGGGACATAACTTAGTCATCTTGGGCCTAATTTTTCTACCTATAAAATGACAGGGATGGGGGAGGAGGGGCTTGGACTAAATATGTGCTTCCAAAAGTGGTAATTTTCCACAGAGGGTTTTGTGTCAAAACCCCAGGGGTCTCTGAGGGCCCAGGAGTAATACACATTACATGTACCTTTCAGGGTCACTCATTTTATTCCATGGAGAGATTTTAAAACGTTAGTTCACACCAAAACACACACAGACATACTAGGCTGTAGAATGACACACTCGCTCAAATTTTGAAAGTAACATTTGAGACTTCAAATAAGTTTCATGCCTGCTGCAGCCCTTCCCCCAACTCCTCCTTTCCCTCCGCCACCCGTGGTGAGGAGTTCATTTTCCTCTGGGCTTGGGGGTTCTTGTTGGAGAAACACCAGGCTGGCTAATCTAAGCTTTCCTCTTTTCAGATGTCAGCATTCTCTAATTATAATGTCTGCTTTATTATTATGGTTATTATTTGGGGGTATGTGTGCCAGAGGAGGTGGGGTTCATGATAAACCGACCTGACAGAAGAAGACTGAATGTTTTCTTTCTTCTTCCCATAGTCCCAGGACTGGAAACTTCCAGTGAACTTAGAAGTTGAAGGGAAAGTGAACTGGCTTCCTCAGGCAGCAGGGATTGATGGGAGAAAAAAGTGGGAGTCCGGAAGGAGGGTTGCTATTTAAGATGTTCTATTCCGCAATCTTCCTATCTGAGAGCTAACAGTATTAAAAGCACGGCTTCTAACCCAGTCTGGCACAAGGCAATGAAGATTCCCCCCAGCACCTTGTATTAAGCAGCCTCATCTGCCCGGGCCCAGCAGCAGCCTTTACCACCCACCCACCCAGCCACACCCCTCAGCCCCCGCCTTCCTCCCCCCCTGCACGTATATGTGTGTGCCCAGCACAGTCTAAATGCTCGCCCACCCGCCACCCGGCTCCCCCACGCTCAGCCTGGCCCTCACAGATGCCCCCATGGGCTGAAGGCTCCTGTGCATCCTCTCCTGCCCACCCCTCTGTGCACTGCTCCTGGCCCCCTCTCTCTCCCTTGCTTCCCACAGCCTCCCCGCAGGCTTCAAGCACACACTCATTCACCTCGTGGAAGATCAAAAATAAACTCTCTCTGGAACCTGTTCAAAGGCTAATGTGCATCCTCTCTTAATTATTGATTTGTTTATTATAGACGCTCGGGTAGGACAACTCAATGTGTCCTCTGTGTCAAAGGGTCCACCTCTAGAATTCCTACCCTTTGCCAGGAGAAAGCTGGGGCAGCGCTCTCCTCCTGGGAAGGGGTTAGTTGGGCATTAGGTGAACCCACCCGTGGGGCATTAGGTGAACCCACCCGTGAGGCAGCTGGCAGACTGATCATCCCCCGCTGGCCCCCGCCCTGGCCCAGCCCAGTGATCACAACTGGAGTCTTCCTTCCCTCTGTCTCTTCCCTGTTACTAGGGGAAGATGAGGAATGGGAGAGGGCTGTCAGGATGCAAGAGGGCAGGGTGTCCTAAGATGTCCCTCTCCCCTGCCGAGGGGCAGCCTCCCCTTTCCTCACCGCCTTACCAGGGGCTAGTCTAATGTAAGTGGTGGTTTGGTGCAGTGGATGTGTTGTTAGGGTTTAAAGCCGGGCTCATGCCACATACCAGCTGAGTGACCTTGGATGAGGGAATGTAACCTCTCCAGTTTGGTTTTCTCGTCTGTAAAATGGGGTTTGTGAGGATTCAATGAAACCGTGCCTATAAAGAACATAGGAAAATGTTACATGCAGAAGCCAGCGCGTTGTGGTTGCAGCCGTCACCATCGTCATGGTCAGCATCGTTCTGCTCGTCTTCATCCCTGGAACCCCAGGATCATAGGAGGTGGCCTGCTACGGTCCAGGGTTAGGCTCCCCTTTTAGTATGTGGGTGCAGCCTCTGGGTGGCTCCTGCTGCATGTCAACACAGTGGGGCACGGAGCCTGGCAAAACCACAAACTCTGCAGGAAGGAGCTGGATCCTTCAGACCAGCGTGCTGGGGAAGGATGTCCAGCCCTGGGCGAGCGGAGGGCAGAGCTGTCATGTGTGCAGAGGAAGCACAGCCTCAGGCACACTGGGAAAGGGTCACGGCCATCCGTCCACAGTGTTGGGCTCCTGGGCTCTCTTTCTTGGAGTCCTGAGGATGGCTCTAGATCTTGACACCAGGAAGAGGGCATCCAAGGGGAAGACCAAGTGTCCCCGCCTTTAGAGGGTCATCTGGCTTCTACCCGTTGGATGAACTCATGGTGTCTCCCAGGTCTGCCTCCAGGCTGGGTCTCTGGGACCCCCTCCCCAACACCGTACCCTCACCCCTTAGCTCTAGGGGTCCGATCCTGGCTCTGGTTAAGGCGCACCAGGGCTGGTTGCACCTTCCCCACACTGTCACCTTCGTTCCGTGTCCCACCCCCATCCCGGAACTCCCTGGGCTGGGCTTTTGTTTCCTCGGTTCCCAGGCAGTGCAGCTGGTGCTGTGGGCTGGGGAGGGGGTGGAGGATGTGGCAGAAAGCCCGTGGGAGGGAGCTGTCTCTTAGTTTCAAAGGCGAGCCTGGCTCCTCAGGCCCCACCCCCCACCATAACGCTTCCCCCAAATTCCCACACTGGTGTCTCAGCAAATAAGACTAATTTTTTTTTTTTTTTTTTTTTTTTGGTTTTCCACTTGCTCTTGATACCTACTTAAGTGTGTGTATGTGTGCGCGCTATTCCCAGTCATCATCAGCACCAGAGGAAATTGGAGCCAATTTGCTGATTTTTTGCTTTGAGTCCCCAGTATGCTGGCAATCTCTTCCTCTCTGGTCCTGAGGACTTTGAGGAGTCACCTCTTCAGCCCTCTGAGCTGCTGGAGATCTGTGCAGCTTATTTAAAGAGATAGAAGCCAGGGTGGCTTCTAGCCAACAGGCAGGGCAGAATTTGTGAGTACCCTAATATGGGGTCTGAACCACCTGGTAAAGGTTGGGATCCCCTCACCACAAGGGAGAATAGAAAAAGAGAGGAAAGGATAGCTACTATATGCCAACCCCTGGGTTAGGTGCTTCACGTACATTTTATGATTGCATTCCCGAAACCATCACAGGGGAAATATCCATGAACAATACCCAAGAGTACATTTTTTTTTAGGTGAGGAGGATGAGGCTCAGCAAGGCGACATAATATGCCCAGGTCTCCAGCTAGCAGGTGCTGGAGCTGAGGTCTGAATCAGATTTGCTTGGGGCCGACACCCAGGCTTTAGCTGCGCCTTTGAAGAGGGAATGTAATGTGTGGTGTGGATGGAAGCTGTTGCCTTGTGTTTCCCTCTCTCTGAGATCATCTGGTTGATAATTGCAGGCAGGCCAGGTATGAAATGCTGATGGACTGTGCAAAGGTCCTGGGGTCCTCTGCCTGGTTAGCAGGAACCTGTGTCTGTCATCTGTGCAGTGTTCCATGTTCATGAGGTGTTTTCATGTGTAACATTTTATTTGATCCTTGGGATCCTTGGGTCCCCAAGTTATGGAGGAGGAAGTGGAGGATCAGAGAAGTTAAGTAACATGCCCAAGGTGACACAGCCCAATAGGCTTTTGATACTAAATGAGCGAATTAGTGCAGAGCTGGGTCTGAAAGACAACATTCTGTGAGTCTGAGCCAGGCCAGAGGAGGGTGTGACATGGGCTGCTTTGGTGAGAAGCAGGTGGAGAAAAGGGCACCATGGGAGGTGTTGAAAGCATAGCAGCAGCCTTGGTGCTGAACAGGACTGGGCTGGATTGCTTAAGAAGAACAATGGGATATAGTGGGACCCTGGAGCTGGGGAGAAGGGTTTGACTTTCTGCAGGATGGAAGCCACAGTAAATGGGGCTGCTGGGCCTGGGTGAGGGGGGCCTGGTGAGGGCCCAGGAAGTCTGGAATTGCCCTAGAAGCTGCTATTGCCAACTTTCTCCTGACTTTGGATCTGAGAACAGGAGCTACTCATCTTTCTGTTCCCGGAAGCCCCTTGCTATTTGCCCAACCAGGGACAAGTCTGTAGCCACAAGTGTAACTCTGGGGTGTGGAGGAGGTAGTGAGCTCAGAGCACCCACTTCTGTCCCAAACTTCTCTTGGGGATACACATGGGGTTTGGGGCAGGAAAAGTGTACATTAAATCACCCCCCCCCCCGAAATGTGTGGTGTCTACTCCTGAGCTGGCATTGAGGTAGGTCCTGGCTCTCTCTTGGTGCTTACAGCTCTGGGGAAGCAGACACCGAACCTTCATTTACAATGTGGTGAGTGGTTCAAAAGTGCAGGGCGTTGTTTAATAAATACGTACAGAGCATCTATTATGTTTTCAGTGTCATTTCAGGGGCTGGCAAATCAGTAAATAAAACAGGCAAGGTTCTTGTCTTCAATGAACTTACACTGTAAAAGCTGATAACAGGAAGAACATTCCCTTGGGAATCAGAAAGGCACCCAGATGTCTTTGCCTCCCACCTTGTCAATTCAACTCACCCCTCTGCCAAGTGAAGGTCATGGCCCCTGGCTGCCCTCTGGTCAGTGAATAGGTGAATGGCTGGGTATTGTGCAGAGTGGGGGGTGATGTAAGTTACTGTGGAGAGCTTATCCGGGAAGGCACCTGAGGGCTGTGTCTGTGATGAAGGTTGGGCGTGAGGGTGTGTCCTGGGGTTGTGGGAGTGTGGTCCTCCCTGCCAGTGATGCTGCCAGAAGCCTCTTCCGAGCACCTTTCTGGTGCTCGCTTCTCTGGCTCCCTAGATGCCTGCTGATTCTTGGCGCCTTGATTTTATTCTTGAGTCCCTCTGACTTCTCTGGACCCTGCTCTCTGTAGAATGTGCAGCGGCCCTGCCCTGGGAACTCCCATGTGCCAGGACAGGTGCCACACTGAATTCCCAGCCCAGCCCAACTGCTCCCAGCCAATGGCGACTCAGCAGGGGTTACCCCACTATGGGCAGACCAAAGCCAGCACCACGCCCTCCCACCTCGCCCCACTCCTGAAGGAGCAACAGGCTGGCAAGGGAACAAGGGAGGGCCGAAGGGTTCTTTCTCAATGGAGACATACCCCAGCTTGGACCAGCACCTTCTTCTGCAGGGACCTGGGACTTGGACCCTCGCCATTCATGACTCTGGGGTCTAGGCGTCTGGCTGAGAGCATCCATGGGCAAAGGCTAAGCTCCTCAGCCCAGCACGATGCAGGAACTTCCCAGAGGGCACTGCTCTGCATACACGCAGGACGAGCTTTATGGGGGCAGTGTTTTTGGCTGTGAGAGGACAACCAGTGCTGGGGCTTCCTGGCCGGGGCAGCAAAACCCTCTGGGAAGCTCAAAAATGGAAAAATGAAGTTAACACTCACCAAGTACTTACAGTGTGTCAGGCAGTGCTCAAAGTGCTTTACTGCGTGATCTTACAATAACCTTGTGAGTTCGATGCTGTTAAACCCCTATTTTGCAGATGGGGAAACCAAGGCACAATGACTTAGGTGCCTTGCCCAGGCTCAAACGCTACTGGGTGGTAAATTCAGTTCATGACACCCTATTTAGTCCCATTAGAGTTGCTGACTCTCTTGTCCCCAAGGTCAGAGCACCAATAGCCTGCATGATTTGGAGCCATACTCTAAAGGGGCTATTGACAAACATGAATGCATCAGGAATGACCAGAGTGGGGAAGGACCAGAAAGCTGTGCTTCTGAGGTACAGGGCAGGAACTGAGGATATTTTATTCAGAGAAGAGGTGTATGTGGGCAGCCTTCTGATTGGCTTGCAGAAAACAGACAAGATTTTCCCCTGGGCTTCTAGGTGGCAGCAATAGTACCAAGGGTGGAAGCTTCAGGGAGCCTGGCTTCATTCTTTCAAATTGAAGGCTATTCAAGGAATAAAGCTATTGCTATTTGAGGACAGAATGGAAGGCCTTGGGTAGTATGCGGTTCCTGTCCCTGAAGGTGTTCAAGAGGGAACAGGCTGAATACTTGGTGATGTTGTTGAGGGGATTTCTGCATCCAGTGGTGTTGCAGGTCGTTGGCAGGAGTCCTTTCCAGCCCAGAGACTCTATGAATCTATCATTCTGTGTGAGTAGAATAAGTGGAGAATCACTTGGGTAGCATCACTGGTCCCCTAAATGCCTCCAGACACTCCAACCAGGGCAGGAGAGGAGAAGCTATGTATCCTTCAGGGAATCTTTTTTAACGGACTGGAGTGAGCAGTAAGGGGCTCTGACCCCTGGCAGGTAGTTCCAACCCCTGGCAGGTGTGTGCCCAAAATCTTGGGACTTAAATCTGGGTCCTGAGCTGGGACCTCCTGTGGTTGGATTTTCCTGCTTCCTTGGACCACCTTGGTGCTTGACTGTCTCTCTTCATGGGTGGGCTTACATTCTCCATGTACAGTTGAAATTCCCTCCTTGGCTCCGGGCCTTCCGGATACCGGATACCTTTACATCTTCCCAGCCTCCAAATGTGCCTTTTCCCCTTGCATCTCGAGTGAAGGCCACCCAGGAAACAGGACTCTCTTTGACCCAAGTCCAAGCCTGCCAGCACAGATACTCTTTGCAACAGCAAATTCTTCAGGGCTCAGTGTTCCCTTTGTCTTCTCCTGTGCTCCCCGCTCCCCACCAGGTCACCACCCAGAACCGCAGTTCCCCTCCCAGCTCAGAGTTAAGGTGGTGGGTCCTATTTCTGTTCAAACCAGAAAGTTCTGCAGCATGGTTCTTGGATTTAGGCTGACATCTTAGGAGTAGGGCATGGTGGGTAAATCTGAAATATCTGGCGTCCGGCCTGCATCCCAATAACGTGGCCACTGACTCGGAGGTGTGGGTTCATTGGAAAAGGGGAGGCGGCTGGGTTAGAAAGGTAGACATGTGAGCAGCAGGCCAGCAGAGGTGGCACTGGGAGGTGATGATTCCCTGGGCAGCATCGTGTTTGTTATGCCTCCTGAGTCTCTGCTCCCTTCTGCCTTTTCGAGGTGGCAGAAAATTTGGCTTTGGGGATATCTTATAAACAAATAGTCAAGGAGAAATCTCAGGTGCTCACGCAGTTGGTATATGCCCTTTGGAGTAAGATGTGTTCAGTTTCTCTAGAGATCAGGAAGGTTGGATCACTGTGCTCTGGAAGGCAGCCCCCATTCTGGCCTGACTGGTGGGCAACCACATCCAAATCTTAGTAATGTTCCTGTCTTCTCCATACCTCTGGTATCAGATGGCGACTGCTCAGCTGTAAAAGGTTTCTAAAGCTTTACTTACTGTTCAAATAACTCTGCCCAATTCTGCTTCTTATTGATCAGCATGGGATCCACTGGGAAGTTTCCTCCTTTCTAAGATGCTAGCCGTAAGGGATGGGAGGGATTATCCCCTGATTGGCAGGATGCTGAGCTGGGTCACGATCTCTCTGGGACCCAGTGACGGCTGGAGACTGGGAATCACGATGATGTGACAGCCATTCTTCCTTGTCAACCAGGACATTCTTGCCAAGCAGACAAGACACCTCAAGTGTTCTGTACCCCTGCTGACCAAGAGGAGGGCGTCTATGCTGGACACTTTCTCCTGCCCCCTCATCCAGATCTGGCTGTTCTCAGAGGTTAAGAATTAATGAAGCATCAGGATATTTTCCTTGTGCTTGAAGTGAAACTTCACAGGTCTGCTTTTTGACAAGGTCCTTGCATCTGAAACACCCACTTTTTGTCACCCTGAATAATATTCTGAGAATCTACATCCCTGGAACCTCATTTTTTCTCAACGATCCCTCCCACCCAGGTCCATGTAGAATCAGAGACTATTCAAGCTGGAAGGGACTATGGGAGTCATCTCAGTACTTCTCAAACTGTAGTGTGCTTATGAATCACCTGGGGAGCTTGTTAAAATGGATATTCTGGTTTAGTAGGTCTGGGGTGGGGCCTCAGATGCTGCATTTCTAACAAGCTTCTAGGTGATGTGGATGCTGCTGGTCAGAGGGTCAGGCTTTGGGCAGCGTGGACCCAACCTAGTCATTTTACAGACGAGAAAGCTAAGGCGCAGAGGCTTAAGTGATTTGCCTGTGGTCCCAGACAGAACTCTGCTTTTCCCACTCCCGGCCCATCATCTGCTTTAAAAAAGGCCTTACTCCTTGTAAGTTGCCACTTCCTGCTCAGGCTCAGAGCTCTAGCATAAACATAACATAATGTCCCATCTTACTGTCAGGATGAAAGACTTCTTGTCCCATCAGGGCCTCTTGCTTCACAGCTGCATTTGTACCATCTCCAAAGGGGCTTTACAAGTTTTAAAATTTGTTCTGATTTATAGATGCCTCCACTTCTCTCCTGGAAGTGTTAAAAATCATTTCTTTCTCCAAAAAAAAGTGTGTTGGGCACCTTTAAGACACAACCGTCTTAGTTCCAGGCTGGAGAACTGATGCTGGGCTAAATCCACATGGTGTATTGGAGTCTTTACTTGGGCACACACCTGCCAGGGGTTGGAACTACCTGTCAGGGGTCAGAGCCCCTTACTGCTCACTGCTGTCCATTAAAAAAGATTCACCCTGCTTATTGGAGTCTCCGCTGACATGGTCTGAGAAAGGTTCTCTGTTTCTCTGCCACCACCTGCCACCTCCTGAAAAAGGCCAAGTGACAGCTTTGACTACACCTCAGTTTCCCTGATTCTCAAACATATTCCAGAGCCAATCACGGATTGGCACTTACGGTGGACTAAGGCTATCAGAGATGGCCTTGGGCCAGTAGGAACTGGTTTGAGAGTCTAAGGAGGTGTCCACTCTCTGTCCCCTCCTGCTGGTGGGAGGGCAAAATGCCAGTCTGGCAACAAGGCCACACTGGCAACAGGGGGTAAAAGTCTCACTGAGGCCAAGGGAAGGTGGAATGTGAGGGAGAATCGGGAAAACTGCCTTTTATAGACACGTTCTTTTCTTCCTTCCTTCCTTCCTCCCTCCCTCCCTTCCTTCCTTCCTTCTTTTCTTTATTTCTTTCTTTTTTTGCTTCCAAGTTTACTCACAGCGACAGTGCCACGCACAGGCGCCCAGCCAGTCTGTGATTGCGCCCGGGGCGGGCCGGTGGCCCCCGCATACCCCTTCCCCCATCTTGCCCGCAAGTTGCATGACCTGCATCGGAATCCACAGGGGGGCGGGGGAGAATCCTTTCAGATGCTGGATGCAGTTGAATTCAGTGTGTTCGCTTCCTCGCCTGCCCTCCTCCAAGTCGGCGAGGAGAGCTGTGCTTTCTTCTGCGTGTGAATGCTGTAGTGTGTCTGCCTTCTCGGACTTCCCTAACCCTTTCTTTTCCTTTCCGGCAGCGAATGCTTCCGTGTTCTCAGCAAACATCTCACATTTGGCATTCTGACGTTTTATTAAAAAGAAATATCTCTACCAAGGCAAAAAGCGGGGACTCTCCTCCTCTCCCGACGGAAACTGAGCTCGCGTAGAAGGCTGCACCTGCTTTGCGCCCCTACCAGGAAGGGGTGCTTGTGTGGGAGGGAAGGAGGGAGGTTCTGCGCCCCCGAATCCGGAGAAAGCAGCCCGCCCGCCCCCTCGCCCGGCAGCCAGCTCAGCGCACCCGAGAGAGCCGAGCCCGAGAAGCCGGCCTCTGACGGTACTGGCCTGGTGCTTGCCAAAAAATGCCCCTTGCATCTCAATTTCCCCGGCGGTTTCTCTCGCACGCGCAGCTCGCCTGGGGCCACCTCGGATCTGCAGCGCAGTCCTTTCGGCGCTAGTTCCTTCCTTCCTCGCTCTCTGTTTGCCCAAGGACGCAAAACCCACCGCCAAGAAGGCGCAAGGGGCGGGGGGGCACCAACCCAGCCGTGCCCCGCAGTCCCCCCTCAGCCGATCCTAGCTCCCGGACTCTCGATTACGGGAATGAGTGTCATTTAGATCGAGGACCGCGCGTCCCCGGTCCCCGGCTCTGGGTGCCTCTCTGGGGGTCCTGTGTGCTCCCGCACCCCCGATCGCCGCCTTCAAGCCAGTGCCCCCCACCCAGGCTCGGGAACGCTCCCCGATCACCTCGGCCGCGTTCATTTCACTTGCTCTCGCGGTCCGGATTGCAGCAAAACCGGGCAGCGCGAGGGCCAAAAAGTGGAAAGGAGAGCGCCTTTCCGCGTCGCGCCGCCAGCTCTCCAAGTCCCCCTCCCCGGTCCAGACCCTCGCAATCCCAACTGCAACTTTTTCCCTTTCGTCTTGCTTTCCTCTTGGCTGCGGCGAGCGGGCGCCGGGCCGCTAGGCTTGGAGCAGGCGGGCGGGCGGCCGCGCGGCTGCGGGTGGCTATGCGGGCGAGAGCCGCGAGCCGGCGAGTGGGTGGGTGGGTGGGGAAGGAGGAGGGGAGAGGGCGGGCGGGGAGAGAGAGAGAGGGGTGTGGGGAGGGGGTGGGAGAGGGAGGGAGGGGGGAGATTCCGCTCTCTTGCCGCTCCCAGCCGGGGCGGGGGGCGGGGGGAGGAGGCCGCGAGGAGGGAGGGGAGGAGGGTGGGGGAGAGAGGGAGGGAACCGAGGAAGACGCTCGGATAACCCGTGCGTTTCGTAAGGCTCGGAGCACTTGTACATTTCTGCAGGCGCGCAGCGAGCCATTCGTGGCGGCTGCTGCAGCTCCGACCGCATCTTCCTCCTCCGCCTCCTCCGGGCGCCGGGTGTGTGGATGTGTGAGTGTGTGTGAGTGTGTGTATTTTGCAGGTGTGTCCGTTTTAATTCTGCCCAGTAGGTGGGACTTGGTGACTTTAGCACCATATTTTCCTTTTCCTTTTTTTTTCGTTTTTCTTTTTTTGCCTCCCCACCGTCTGTTGCAACCCTGCAAAGTCTCGGAGTCGGAGAGCGCGGCTCGCTTCCCGAGCCCCCGGACCCGGCGAGCCGGCGAGCGCAGAGCCGGCCACCATGCCAGGCAGACCGCGCCACTAGGCGCTCCCCGCGGCTCCCACCCAGCGGCGGCGGCAGCGGCCGCCGCGATGGCTTCAGACGCTGAAGGATTTTGCATCTGATCGCACGGCGTTTCAAAGGCAGAGGCCCCCCCTCCCCCTTCCCCCTCCCTCGCCGTCTTTGTTTCCTTCCCCCCCAGCTCTCCCCACTCCCCCCACCCCACCCCCCTCTCCTCTCCTCCTCCTCTTTTTTAGAAGCAGCGATCGGAGATGGATGTCTCTCTTTGCCCAGCCAAGTGTAGTTTCTGGCGGATTTTCTTGCTGGGAAGCGTCTGGCTGGACTATGTGGGTTCCGTGCTGGCTTGCCCTGCAAATTGTGTCTGCAGCAAGACTGAGATCAATTGCCGGCGGCCGGACGATGGGAATCTCTTCCCCCTCCTGGAAGGGCAGGATTCAGGGAACAGCAATGGGAATGCCAGCATCAACATCACGGACATCTCAAGGAATATCACTTCCATGTAAGTCAGGCGGCCGCTCCCCAACCCGCCTCTCCCCTCGCTCCGCGTCTCCCTCTCGTCCGCCCGCCGACCCGCAGGGCGCGCGTCAGGCTCGCTGGCCCTCCGCCCGCCCCAGCTCGCCGCTGCCCGCCTCCCGCCGCCCGCCGGGCGCGCGTCAGGCTCGCTCTGGCTCGGGAGATGCTCTCGGGCTGCGTATTCCAGGTGACTCCGGCCTTGGCGAGGCGTGATCTGGCGAGGCGTGTGTGTGCCTCTCCCCCGAGAGGACCCCAGTCGGCCGGGACACGCGGGGCCCGGCTCCCGCCCCGGCCCCCAGGCGCTGCGGCTCGTTTCGAGGGTGCGAATTGGGTTCTTTGCCCCCCACTAAATAGCAACAGTTTGGCCACGCTCAAGTGGAATAAAGTAGACGAGGTTCGATTCCCGGGCAGCGGCGCCGGCGGCGACAGCGCTTAACCGGGAGGGAAGGTGACAGTTAGGGACTGCTCGCGATCCAGCCCAGAGGTTTAACTGTTTCCTTTTGGAAACAGCAAAACACGCTGTCAAGTAAACAAGTTGGGAGTTGGCTGCTCGAAGGGAGACTTTGGACATGTCGAGGCCGTCATGGACGCCTACCTCTTCCCTTTCCTTATCGCCCGCCCTCTCCAACCCCATTTTGGGCATTTCCGAGACACCCCCCCCACCCCGCCCTTTCCCACCCTCATCTGCATCTGGGCGCCTACAGATCCTGTTCCTGTTTGAGCTTTGATAACTGTTCCAGTAATTCCGAGTCAGGATGGTGAACGGAGGAGGGAAGGCTTGCGTGGTTTGGGGATGGGGCTTCTTATACGATCGTGCAGACCGTTTCTTTGGAAAATTGAACTCTGACTGGCATTTGCTTGGCTCTGCCCTGAGTGAGATCTGTGGTGGCCTGCTCTTCCCCCTACCCCCCACCCCCCGGTTATTTTTCTTCGGCAGGGATGGGGGTTAGAAGCATGGGCGGCGAGAGAGATCTCGCCGCCTGTCCCGATTATCTTCCCCTGACCTCAGCCAGGTGAGCCCCATCCCATCCTGCCATCCAGAGAAGGGTGTGGATAGCACTGGGGGTGTTCAGGGGGTAGCTCTCACCTGTCTCCCCCCAAGGTCCCCACCCCTTGGAGACCCCTGAAGTGGGTGGGATGCCGAAAAGTCTTGGCACTGAAGTCCTGGCTGGGGTCTGAGGCAGGCATTTGGGCAGACCCAAGAGGGGCTGGATTCTGCCCTGGGTGCTGTTCTCCCAGGCATCAGCTCTCCCTTCACCTCGGCCCCAGCGCGATGGGGCTGTAAAGTCTGGAGGAATTGCCGTCCTGCCCTCTCCAAAGCCCACCAGCCCTCTGGGCTTAATGGAGACTCTGCTTGCGTTCTTGCAGCTAACAGTTTGAGGGAAGTGTGCAGCCCAGGAGGTGTCCCTGACTCCTGGCCCAGGAGACGAGCTTGACCCATATCTTGGCTCGACCGTTCACCCCCTCACCACCTTCAGCTCGGCTGCCTGGGGTGACAAGATAAACAGCCAAGGGTGGGGTTGAGGGGAGGGCAGGAGGAACAGGATGGACCCAATGCAGCCTCTCCCACCTGCAGGCCACAGCATTCCAGCATCCCCAAGGATGCAGCCAGGAGTGTGGGAGTGAGATTGTCAGGGAACCTCTGCCTTGGATGTGCACGGAGAGGTGGGGGTAGGGGTGTGTGTGGGATGGCAGTGGGGAGCCTAGCAGTGGGTCAAGGAGCTCAGGAGCTGGACCTAGGGATTTTCAGGGGATCGGGTGGGCCAGGGGTTGGAGAGATGGTGCCTCAGGTGCCTAGTGCGGGTCTCTGGGAGCTGGTGAGCCTCAGCCAGCTTGTTCTCTGTTCCAAGGATGTGTGTCCCTGTAGGAAGCCGGTGGGAGGCGGGGAGGGTCACAATCACGTAGGCTCTTGATGGCCATGCAGAGGTGTCCCCCCTCTGAAAAGAAAGCTAGGGGAAGCAGTCTGATAAGGAAGAGTTGGGTTGAGCTTTCCAGGCAAAGGGTCCAAGGTGGGGCTGCTGGGAAGGTAATGATGGGAGGGGATGGGGTGACTTCTTGTCCCCTTTGCCATTGAAGGACCCCAGAGGGGCAGCTGGGGCAGGTAATCCGGGAGCAGATTGGGAGTCCCTCTGTGTGTGTCTCCATCCTTGTTTCAGGACTCAGGCGCTTTGCCAGGAAGTCAGGACTCCTTTCCTTGAATCCACCCCAACACCTAAGAGCCAGGGAACTGGATTCCCACCGGAGCTGTGCCGGGGGAGGGTCAGAGGTCATGGGCGCGATGACCCTTCCTCATCCCATCTTCTCCCCAGTGCCCTATTATATCTATGGCTGGTATTGACCGAACTAGGGAAGGGCCTAGCCTTCTGGCCTGGAGGCAGAGCAGAGAAGGAGGGGAGTCCTGCTCGCCCTGGGAAGCAGATGTCACCATCCCTGTCTTACCTCATGATGGAGGCTCAGGCTGCAAAGTAACTTTCCTGGGGGCATATAACCCCAGCAGTGAGCCAGGCTTAGACCTTTGTCTGTTGGACCCCAAAACCTAGGTCCCCCACTCTGCAGGGCTACCCATGGGGGCGGGCTGGAAGGAGGGGCTTGAGGACAGAGAAGAACCCTCCAGGCAGAAGTGGGGGGCCTTCTGATGCTATCAGAAATTTGGAGATCAAGGGGGTCCCCAGCCTTCCATCAGCCTGAAGCTCTTGATGCTGGTGTATGTCTGGGGGTGCAGCTTGGGCAGACTCTGGGGGCCGAGGAAGAGGCTGGGGCAGAAGCTGGAGCTCCAGCGGGCCTAGCTAAGGGAACCTGGGGTGACCGCCACCCAGCCACCCTCCTGTTCTTGGGGCTGTGGAGTCCTGAGGTCTCTCCCTCAGGTGCTGAACTGATCACCCCTGAGTTTTCAGAGGGACCAGAGATTCCCTGTGGTCCTTCCTCTCAGGGGTGGCATGTGCAGTGGCTCCTGTGTCCCCGTCGGAGGGCGTCTCTGATGGGGTAGTTGGCTGCCCCATCTGTATCAGGAGGAAATCAGCTGCAAGGCCTCAGGGCAGAAGTGTGGGTCTCACCTCCACCCCTCTCAAAGTGCCCTCCCTTTTGGCCTCTTTCTGTTCAGGAGGCCACCCCTCTGCCCTGGGAGTTCTTGACACACAGTAACCTTACCTAGAAGGGTCCATGTGTGGCCGCACCCAGCCAGGCTCTGACGTCACAAAGGCAGAAGGGTGGTGGCTGGGAGGGGGGCTGTCTGGCGTCTCTAGGCCAGGCCTGCCTGGGGTTGGGTGGGAGTAGTGCATCCTTGGACTACTAGAAAGAAAATCCAGGGGGAGAAGATGGGATCGCTGGGCTGGGTGTTCCTGGGCTTGTGAACACCACGGGCTCTTGGCTGGGACCCTGAGCTACCAGCTGGGTCTCTACACGAGCCACCAGAGGGTCCTTGGTGTTTACAGCACTCTGGTCCCTTGATTTCCCCTGTCTTCCCTGCAGACCCTCCCCTGGGTGGGTGAGGGATCATTTGGGGCTTTGGCTGCTGTACTGACTTCTTGATTCTAGCCTTTCTAAGGGTCAAGGGGAGAGCCAGCCTTGACAATTACCAGTGAGAGCTGGGTTGCAGGCAGAGCCCCCCACATTGGGGCTAGGCCTGAGGGAGAGAGGTAGAGATGTGAGGGGCCTTTGAGGTGAGATTTAGAAGGGGAAGTGGTTATAGCCCTGGGGAAAGAAGTACTTCCAGGATAAAAGCTGGGGACCCTGGACTGAAGAGGCCCTGAGATTTTGTATGGAGGCCGGGCTGTTGGTGGGTGGATTCCAGGCCTTCCCTGGAGGACCCTCTCTGGAGCCAGAATCCTCAGCCCAGGTCAGTCTTCCGAGGCACAGCCCAAAGCCCAGGGCATCAGCTCTGTAGCTCCAGGGGACCTGAGCACGTGGTGGGTTTGGGTAAAACCAGCCCAGCCCGGCCCTAGCTCTGAGAGTTCTTGGCCTGGCTACCGAGGGCTGAGCATGCAGCCTGGGAGTCAGCCCAGTATCCTGCAAGAGGCTGACCACTTTGCTGTGAAGCGCAAGTGGAAAGAATGGCTGTGAAGAGGGACGGGCCTGACACCCTCTCTCCTGGGCAGCTCTCCGTCCTTGCCTTACCTGTCCCTGACGGCTGACTCCTTCTCTCTGACTGTAGGGGTGGACAGAGGCCTCCCTTGGGCTGGCCTTTGCCAGTATCGTGGTATCTCTGCTGCTGCCTGGGCTGGGGTCCCCATGTAGAGGGCTGCATTCAGTGCACTGTACTGGGATCACAGACACCATCTCCAACCTCCCTTTGGGGCCTCCAGTTGGCCATTGGCAGGGTAGGATTAGAGAAAGGGATGAGACGCATGAGTCCCACATCTGGATTTACCCTTTATCCTCTGTGAGCCACGGTAGAAGACTATAGTCTTTCTGAGCCTGGAAATTCAACTGTGAATTGAGGCCAGGGAGCAGTGTCCTTTCCAGCTCAGACATATGCCATCCCAGGGCCCAGGGAACATCCCCAAGCAGGCTCTGCTAGGCCACTTCTAAGGGCACCATCCCTGGGCTTGGTGCTGACCCTTGTGACGCCACCCAGAGGAAGACAGCAAGGCGCTCCCTCGCTGGCCATCGGCCACTGGCCATTTCCCCTTCGTTCCTTCCCCTTCCACCTCTAGAGGACTCCGGGCCACCCAGTTTGGAGTCCACTGTCCAGACCAAGTGCTACCCCTAGTAAGAATGCGCCGAGGCCTGCAGCCTCCCATTAGAGGCTGGACACCCAGCTTCGTGGCCTGCCCCCATGCCCCCTCTGTGCCGTGAGCTCAAGGCAGGGAGATGTCCTTCTGCAGAGTTTCAGCTCATTGCCGGAGCAGGGGACTCTGCTGGGTGTGAGAAGAAAACGTTAGAGCTTCTATTTCAAGTTATTCTTGTTGAAAGAGGGAATATTCAATGTTTAATATATGAATCGAAGAAGTATAAGCATATAATTTAACAAGTAGGAGGGTTTGGGGGTTACGAGATGAATTTTTATTGCTAAAGCCTGCATAATCAACAAAGCTGGGTGCCCCATGTTGTCGTGGCTGCAAGAGTCTGGGCTTGAGAGGGAGCCGGATTGACAGTAGGAGGGGTGGTCCTGAATTCCCTGGCTCCCCTTCTTGGCTCTGTTCCCAGGAGCGGTTGATGAATTGGGAGTGGGGGCAGGGGCATGTGAGGAGGGAGCAGGCTGGGTGGCAGTGGCAGAGGGGATCAGGATTCCTAAGCGCCCCTAGTCCCAGGGCCAGGCCGGTTCTCAAAAGACGGTCCCTAGTAGCCCTCTGGGTCCTTCCCTTTGTCCCTTGTAGCCCATCCTTCACCTCCATGAATCCCTCCCCACCCCAATTCATTTCTTCCTGCTCTCCAGTTTACAGTTGTTGTGTTTATTATTTTTTAAAATAATTAACTTATTTATTTTTGGCTGCGTTGGGTTTTCGTTGCTGTGCGCGGGCTTTCTCTAGTTGCAGCGAGCGGGGGCTTCTCTTTGTTGTGGAGCACGGGCTCTAAGCACGCGGGCTCAGTAGTTGTGGCATGTGGGCTCAGTAGTTGTGGCTCGCGGGCTCTAGAGCACAGGCTCAGTAGTTGTGTCACGCGGGCTTAGTTGCTCTGCGGCATGTGGGATCTTCCTAGACTAGGGCTTGAACCTGTGTCCCCTGCATTGTCAGGCGGATTCTTAACCACGGCACCACCAGGGAAGTCCCTGTTGTGTTTATTTTTGCCACAGCTACTTGAAGTACCTAAACAGGGATTATTAGCCCCATTGTCCTGATTAACAAAACAAACAAAATAAAGAACAGAACTTGAATCCCAGTGGTTGAGTGTCTCACAAAAGGAAAGATCCGGAAGGGTCTTGAGGCTCCTCCTCTGATGCTCCCTTCATGGCTGCTCTGGTTTCCTGGATTCCATTCTCTCCCTGGCGGTAACCCTGTAGCTGGATACCCTCTGGCTGTTGGGAACGGAGAAGCAGACAGTTTTCATCCAGAAAGTTCCTTCTCTCCCAAGGGGCAGCGCTATGGGAGCAGCCCATCCACGAGGGCCTCGTGGAGGGCAGCTGAGTGGCCTGGCGGTTGGATCTAAGTGTGGCCTGAGTGGAGGCTGGACTCGGTCCCCCAGATCTATCGATGAGCAACTGAGCCCTCAGCTCAAGTCGTCTGTCATCCCCTGAGCCTTGCTGGCCTCCACTTTGGGAAACACAAACACTCCTGGGAGCCGGGCATGCTGGCAGCTCCTCTTTCATGGATTGGACATCAGACCATCAGGAATGAAGACTCCAGAAGCTCAGTGCCCAGTGGAACTCCCATGAGGATCCTCAGATTTCTGCCTACTACTCCCGAGGTCAGGGCTCTCCGGAATTCAGACCTGGAAGGGACCCCTGCAGTCAGCTCCTCCCTCACCTTACCTGCGAGGGTCCCAGGAGAGGCGCAGAGAAAGGCGGGGACTTGGGGGTCCTCGGGCTGCTGGAGGACGTCCCTGCCCAGATGGCAGCACTGCCTTCTCCTGCTCAGCTCTGGTGCCCTTTCTGGGCACTCTGTCAAAGCTAGAGCCTCGCCCACGACTGTGTCTCCCTCTGGGGCAATGATTCCAAATCTGGGGTCCCCAGAGGCAGCAACTATGCAAGGCTGGCAGCCCCAGGGCTCTTCGCAGCCTGCAGCCCATGCCAATTAAAACTGCTCTTGGCGAGGGCTCTGCTGAGCTCTATTTACACACAGGGCTCAGGGATCTGTGGGCGCAGCCAGTTTGGAGCCTGTCCTTTCTAACTTCACTTCTGCCCCTGTTCCCCCATCTGGCTTGTCCCATTGTAAGTGTCCCCCATCTGGCTGATGGAAGATTCAGGATTCTGTCCCCAGAAAGAATCATCCAGCAGGGAGAGGAACCTGTCCCCAGCAGCTCCTCCAGGCCTGGCCTTTTCCTAGCTTTGGACAAACCCCTTCCCTCCTCTGGGCCTCAATTGCCTTCTCTGTGAGATGAGGATAATAATAACTACCTTTTAGCAGCACTCTGAGGGTCAGTGGCCTGTGTCATGCCGGGTAAAAAGAAAGCTGTTGATACATGATAACTCATGGCAGCTGGCGTTTACTGAGCACTTACTATGTTCCAGACACTGTTACAAGCACTTTGGAGGTAATATAACCTATTACGGCCTCACACCAACCCTAGGAGATAAGTATTATTATTCGTCCCATTTTACAGATGGGGAAAATGAGTCCAGAGATGGAATGTGACTTGCTTCATTTCACGAAGCCAATCAGAGGAGTCTGACATTTAATGTTAAGCTCCATTGCCTATACTCTTTCACTATATTCTTATGCATGTGGATATATACTGCTATACATACACATTCACGAATCTATGACCATCAAGTTAAGTTAATAATAAAATAAAAGGGTAGACATGAAGGTCTAGGAGGATCCTTTATTTTATAACATTCTAGTTCCCTAGCTGAGAATTCCCCTGGCTGGGGTTGGAGAGGAAGGCAGATGAGACAGTGGTGGGTGTGGTGTTGGCCAAGCAGCCCTGGCCAGCACTGTCTAAGCCAGGCTCCAATGATGGGGAGGCTTGGGGTCTTCCTGACCTGTTCCTAATAGCAGCCTCCCATGAGGCTCGTCCCAACCAAGCCCTCTCCCCAGGCCTCGTTGACCACCCCATAGCGTCCTGGTTTCTGAGGTCAGGTCAGCTCCCCCAGGAGACCAGGTGCCAGCTGAGGCTGGTGAATATTCAGGAAGCTGGCGGCTGGGCCCCAGCCAGCTCCACTCTGGGCTGAGACACGGTCAGCAGGACGGTGTCCCCAGTTGCCCATGGCCAGAGAGAGCCTGGATGGGAGAATAGAGGGCAGGTTGGCTTCTCCCAGCTCGAGTTTTGGAGTTCCAAGTCTGCCACTGGATGTAGAGCAGATGGGGGATGTCTGATGTGTCCACCTAGAGCTGGAAGCGGATATTTAGAGTGTCTTTCCTGGAGGGTGAATTCTAGTTCTTCCTGGTCCTTCTCTTCCCTCCTCCTCAAATGAGCAGCCTTTACTCCTCTCTACCCTTCCTCTTGTTCCGTCTCTCTTCCCCCCTTGCTCAGGGAAGCTCCATCTGTCTCTGCATAGGGATGAGCATGGGGGATGGCTACAGCTGTCCCTGCAGAGAGAGCTGGGGTACCCAGCAAAGTGCTATGATTGCAGGGCAGGAATTTGTGGAAACACCCCATTTGGCTGCTTCTTGGCTGGAAGAGTTCACCACATCCTAGAGCCTCTCTGGCCTCAGTTTCCCCTTCTGGGATTTGGGATCACCTCTGGGAATTGGAGTTTATCTCCCTCTCAGGGTCACTGTCAGATCAGGGTCATCACATACTTGATGGGCTCCCCAAGCAGTAGGGCACCATGTTGCTTATTTACATTGCTAGACGTCTGAGAGTGTTTTTGAGTTAGCAAAAAGATCAAGACTTTGAACCATAAGTCATCTGACCTGGAAAGGGGCTCAGAAATAATTGGGGCCAAACCCAGTTTTACAGAGAAGGAACCCAAGGCTCCAGAGAGGTGAATGGACTTGACTCAGTCACCCAGCGAGTTCCTGGCACAGGGGGACCAGAACGCCTCCAAGGCCGAGGCTGCCTCCCCAGCTGGCGTGGCTCTCATCCTCCCGCCCTCTGCAAGCGTCTGCTCTGGGGCTGAGGTATCTGGGCTCTTCCAGAGGCAGGGAAAGGAGCCCTTAGCCTCCTGCAGACAGAGAAGGAGTAATCGGACATGCGCAGTCCTAATCTGGGCTGCTTCCCGCGGTAAAGTGGGCTGTGTGCGCGCATCTGGAGGCGTCTTTGCGCACCCACAACTGCATCTCTTCTGTGTTCCATGCACATCACGACTGAGATCTCCCGTAAACAAGCCCTGAAGCCTTTGGCTTCCTGCCTACAAATATCGTCTGCGTCTAGACTCCTGGTGACCACCAGAGGGCAGTGCTGCGCACGAGACTGACCGAGGCTGCTGGTGGCCGCCTTCCCTGAGAGCTGGGGATGCGGCTCCAGTGTGGTGAGATGTACACCGGCTGACCTGGCTTTCAGAGCCTTTTTTGAGCCAGGGCTGAGCAGGGAGGTCAGCTCTCCCCTAGGCTGGGCCTCTCACAGCCCTCATCATGGGGTCCTGCCTCCATCATATCTGCAGCCCAGACATGTGAGTCTCCTGCACCTGAGCTTCCCAGGAGGTGGCTGGGAGAGTGCCCTGGGTGACCAGAAGTGGGCTGGAGTGCTCTCCTTCCCACCAAGGTTGTCTCAGCAGCAGCAGGAGGGGTCAGTGCATCTGCACGAGGGTCATGGAGATGAATGAACGGTACGTCATTCCTGCCCAGGAAGAGAAGTCTTGATGGGGACACAGAGAAGTTGACAGACGGCTACACTGCAGAGTTAGTGTCATGGGAGAAGGGAGCTTTATGAACTCCCTCAGGCCATTTGATATGCCGGTCCAAGTGTGGAGGCATCTCTCCCCTCTCTCTCCCCGCTGTCCCCAACCCCAGCCATGCCAAGCTTGGTAGTTACTTAGACACCAAGTAGCTGCTCAGGAAGCACTGGGTCCTGATATTTACCAGACGTGAGAGCTTGGTGCTGTCTCTCAACCTCTCTAGACCACCTCTGTTCTCAGAGACACCCATCTAAATTGATGGGTATCAAAGTGCCTTGCAAACCAGGGTCCTGGGCCCTGCCTGGACTGGCTAGTTTTGACTGTTTCCTTTCTGCGTATGCTTTGAGTTCCAAGCAGTCTCGTATTTGAGCAGGTGCTGTCTTGTTCTTTGCACTAGTTGGTTCATGAAGGAGCCTTGTCCCACTAACACAGCTATTAGTTTTGGAGATGGGATCTCCCTCTTTTGTAGTGGGTCCTGAGCTCTCAGATCTGGGGCCTGCAGCTCTGCTCTGAGGGCCATCCCGTGGCTGCTGGACGCAGGGCTGAAGGTGGGACCATCTCTGTTGTGGTCAGTCTTTTCCCACCTACTTATTTCTGATACTTTTTTGAGGCTGATCCCTGAAGAACAGGGATGAACATAACATCTATGGCTGGAGATCATTTGCGTAGACAACCTTGCTTATGGATGGCACCTACTAAATGAAGCTTGAGTTCACAACTCTGCCTCTTCCAAGCTGTGTGACCCTGGGCTGGATACTTTTTTGATTTCCATTTCCTCATCAGAAATAATACTGGGTTATTTTAAGATTTTGATGAGAACGTGCACTCCTGTATGTGTGTGTAAAAGTCTTAATGCTTGTCTCTCCCTCTCGTTTTCTTCCTCTTCTCATTACCACTCTCCAGAACATCATTCCCACAGGTGTGGTTACTTTTTATGACCCTCATCTGTTCTTCCTGAGTCCAGCCTCTCCTACTTCCAGGTCATCTTCCACATCTTGACCGATTAATCTTTTAAACCAAGGTCTTCCACTAGAACTATTCATGGGCCCCAAGACTTTCAATGGTTCTTTTGCCTCAAAGGCAACTCAGTGTCATAGGAAGAATAGCAGCTTCTTTGGCCAGACAACCTTCAGTTTAAATCCTGGCTCTGCCCCTGTGTGAGCTTTGGCAAGTTACTTAACCTCTCTGAGCTTCTGTCTCTTCATCTGAAAAACTGGGCTAACTACATCCGTCTTCCTAGAGTAGTTGTGAGGATTAAATGAGGTTATAGTAAGTGCCTGGCATATGATGGGTGCACAGAGGGCCAAACTGGCAAATGGTACAATAGGAGTCTCTCAGAGGTGAAGGGCAGGGGCGTTTCTGGGTCCTTGAAGAGTGGGATGAGCAGGGAGCTAGGACCTCCCCTAGGGCCAGAGCTCAGGGAGGCAACAGAAGGACTAACATGGTGTGTATTTGGAAAAGGTGACAAAGTGGCTGAGGCACATGTCTGCCCAAGAACAGGGAGATTGTAATGGTTGCTACTGATAGCCTCAGTTGGGAAACCAAGTGGCAGTGTCCAGGCAGAGCCTTCCTGCTGCCAGCCTCCCCCACTCCCCGGCCTTGGGAGTTGGGATGCCAGGAACCCGCATGCAGGGTGACTCAGGAGCACCCAGCCCCTTGCAGGTGTTGTTCTATGTGGTTTTACTGTTTTTCTTGCTCTATGTAGCTTCCCACTCACTGGATGATTCTCTTCCTGCTATTGTAATTGACTAGGCCTGTCAGCTACAGATGGCGCTCCAGGACCAGCCCTGGGAGAAAGAATGGATGAGTCCAGTGGGAAGGGGGTGATTGCTCAGTCCCTCCAATCCACCCTGAAGAGCCTCCCATGTGCATTCATTCCAGTTCTATGATCAGCCACAAGAGGGCACTAGACCATGATTTCTGCAGGAAGGGAGGTGCGATTTATCCTGCCCTATTATGATTCTGCCTTTGAACAAAGCTGCACGTGGTTTTCTCCCAGCACCTCCGAGGGTCATGGCAAACCAACTTGATTTAACCAGAACCCATAGCACAGAATCTGATAACTCAAGGGAGGCTAAAGTATGTTGTGAAAAGGTCATGGAATTTGACGTCAAACTCGGGTTCCAATTCTTGCCCTCTTCCTTGCTTGTTTTTTTTTTTGAACTTTGAGTAAATTGCTTAATTTCTCAGGGTCTCATTTTCTTCACCTGCAAAGTCAGGTGTTGTTGGGAGGTGTTGCTGTGAGGATTAGTTTATATGATGTGTGGAAGGTGTCTGGAACATGATGGATGGATACTACATGATTGAACATCTGTCTCTGGAGGAAGGATGGAATTAGGACACAGTGCAGGGGGTATATATGGGATCCTGTTGGCCTGAGGATCATTTTACTTCCCAAGGAGCCCGCTATGGTTCTAGTTCATTGGGGGCAGCAGTGACACCAAGTGGCCAGAATGGAGAACAGCAGTGTATTCTGATCTGGTGGGGTGGCCATGGTGGGCATTGCTGAGGCAGATGAGACAGACTCGGCGTCAGGCTTCGGAGGATCCGTCAGCTGAATTTCTCTCCCCTTCAAGTGTGAGCAGCTAGAGATGATTCTCAGGACACGAGTGTGATGATATGGCCATTGGGAGTGTTTGTTGCTGGGCCAATGGCACGAGGCCACAGCTGCAGAACACACCTGTGCACCTGACTGACTTCATTGTAGCCAACCAATCCTGGCATCTAACAGCCAGACCCTTTCTGGTATTTTCCTTGGGTATTACTCTTCTTGAGATTCTTTAATCCCCAGCCTATCCGGTGAGCCTCAGCCATGAGACTCAATATCTCTGAGGCTCAGAGTGTTTATCTGGAAAACGGGGAGGGCTCTTCCAGCGTAGACTTGAGTGTCAGACATCATTTCATATCCTTTACTCAGTGTGTGCATGTGTGTGTGTGTGTGTGTGTGTGTGTGTGTGTGTGTGTTTGGGGGTGTGGGATCACATAGGAAGGAATTACTTTAGGCTCTACTGGTGCAGAAACTCCAGCCCAGAGAAGGGCGGGGCCTCCCCCCAGCAGAGGCGTGGCTCTGAGGCTGGAATTGGGGTGCCTCTGGCTCCTTATCTTCTGTAGCTTCTTTATGATCACCTGAGATCCAGGAGGGGGCCTTGGCAGACGTGCCAGGTTCAGGAAGTTATTTAATATCAGCTTTGCTCCAGATTGTGTTTCTGACTCCTTGCCACCTCTTAAGTGGCAGTCATTTTAACAAGTGTGGCTATAAGACACCAAGTGGGAAATAACATGATAGATGGGGAGGGGGGAGGGGCATGGAGGAGGGGTGTAGTTCCATACCCTTGGCAGAAACCTTGTCTTTGAGGCCCTTGGAGGGAGCTAGGGCCCCTCGAAGCCCCTGGCAGTGAAGGGGAGGGTGTGGAAAGAAGTGCCTGGCTCCTAGGGCATGTGGCCTATGGCGGAAGTGTTCCCTCCTCTGTGGGAGGGCCCTGTGTCTTCTGGGGGGCCCCGGCTTCTGTCCCTGGGACAGGAGTTGAAGGGGAGGCCTTGTATTCCATTTGTTTCCAAAGGATTGTCTTCCAAGTGTGTAACAGACTGCTAACGGGGGCCTGAAGCTGGTGGTGTGTTCCTCCCACCATGGATGCTGAGCTGCATCTGGCCCCCTGCCTCACTGCCTGTCCAGGCCTGTCCCAGCATCTGGACTATTGGGGAAGGATGGCCAGAGGCGCTAGCTGGGTAGGCCAGGTCCTTCTCTCTGCAGGACAGGGAGAGGAGGGGGTCAGCCCTCTTCTGTCCCAGCTCTTGGCTCCATCCGTGTGCTAGGGATGGTGCTAAGCCTTGGGACACGACGCTGCAAAAATAAAAGGCCATAGTCCCTCCCTCCCTCTTGGAGTTTAGAGTCGAGTCGGGGTGGCCAGTATTATTAGCCAAGACATCTACAGCTGTCTCAAGAGAAGCAGGGGCAGAATTTTAGAAAATGTATCTAATGGGAAATTGAAAGAAAAATGTATAGATATGAAAATAGGGCTTCCCTGAGGAGGAGAGGGTGCCGTCTTTTCTAAATGGAGATTTAAAAATTCTAGATTTACCTGCTTTCGAGTGCATCTGATTGGAAACAGTAGAGCTGGTTGTCAGGGTGTGGTCCTGGCCGGCCGTGACCTTGACTCACCGTCCTGCTGCTGGTCCACAGAGGCCCCGTGGTACCTTAGCAGACGCAGCATATCGAAGGCAAGAGAGGACAATTGTGTTTCTTCTCTTGTCACTTTCCAATTGTAAGAGACAAAGATTTGGGGGCCGGTGGCTTATGGGGAAGGTGACCCCGGGCAGCCTGGAGGAGGGGGCAGTGAGACGGGGAGGGAGAAACCCAAGGAACAGCGGGTTCCAGGTTCCAGAAGATGTCACCGAGTCTCTTCAAGGCACTCGCTCATTTCCCTATTTCTGCATTTATTCAGCATGTTTATTTGAGAGCCTCTGTTGGGCCGGCCCCTTTGGTGAGAGCTGGGAAAACATCAACCAGCTAGACAGATGGACCTGTGTTCTGCCCATAGTTACAGGACGTGTAAGGTCAAGCCCCTTTTTTTGCCACCTGGAATCTACCTCCAGGCTGTGCGGGAGGTGGGCTGGGGTGCCAAAGGTGCAGCCAGATTCCCTGGGTCCCCCAAGCCAAGTTCCTGGGAGAAAGTTCCGTCAGAAGGTGACTTGGTGGGGGGGGAGTCAGCCTTCCTCCGCCATGTGATGGGGGTTGAGCACCCGGGCGGGCAAGCGAAGACTGGCTGCACGTGCCGGCCCAGGGCTGGGCCTGGCTTCCCTCTCCCAGCACCCAGCAGACCGTCTGTCTAGCTCACTGGGGGCCTGCCCCTGCCCTGGCTGCGACTGAGACAGGCCTACCCTCCCTCTTTTCAGTTCAGAGCAGCGCCCTGGGACCTGGGGCAACCATGGTGAAGGAGAGGCAACCTTATCTGTCCCTGACCCTCATGCAGGCGTCATTGTCCAGGGTCATGTCCTGACTCCATGGAAATGACTGGTCACTCTTCTCTGCTTCCCATCCCACCTCCCCCGGTCCTGGGCCACAAGCTGTGTCCCCACCCAGGTGACTTGCCTGTTATCTGGACTCTGATCAGGCACCTGGTCTTGAGGCTCCACCCTGTTACCTTCCCAGGTACCAGTCCTCACCTGCCCGGGTGGGTCGCTGGCCAGAGAGGGTAGCTCAGCCAGCATCTTAGTCCAGGGGAGGCTCCCTGGAGCTGCACCCACATGCCCTGGGTGGCCTCAGGCTCCTGGATGTTTTTGTTTTCTCTCTGTGCGTTGTGTCAGAGGCAGGGACTGTGTTTTATCCTGTAGCCAGCACTTCACAGGGACTCCATAAAGACCTGCCAGAGGGGCCGATTTCTCCCAGCATATCTCGCAGACCTACCCTACCGTAGAACCCAGCTTGGGGACAGTGCATGTACCTGCCCGGAGTGCCGGGCACCTTGTTCTCATGGCTCCCACAGCTCTGTGGGCCTTGGCTTTGCCTTCAGTGGAGCAGCTGCTGAAGGAATCTTCTAGGGAACCTTAACTCATCATGGGGACGACAGATGCTGTGCTGTGACCGGGTCCCACGTGCTGGTCTCAGAATAGTCTTATTTTTTTAAATTTATTTTTTATTGCAGTAGAGTTGATTTACAATGTTGTGTTAATTTCTGCTGTACAGCAGAGTGACTCAGTTATACACACATATACATCCTCTTTTATATAGCACAGTCTGATTTTAACCATCCTTCATTCTCAGCGCAACCCGATGAGGCAGGGACCATTAGCATGCTCATGTTAATGGTGGGGAAACCGAGCACAGAGAGGCTACAGCACTTGTCCTGGGTCATGCGACCAGGAAGTGGCAGACATGGGGTTTGAATCAGCAGGTCTGCTCCGGAGCCCCTGCTCATGCCTCCACCCCGTGTCACAGATGCTCTCAGCTCCTGCCCCCTGCCCTGCAACCTCTCGTCTCTGCTTTTAGTCCTGGGTCCAGTGCCCTCCCACAGCTCCCACAGGGCACAACGGGTTCTGTGCTATTCTGTTTTTGACACTGATAGTGAGAAGGAGGGAGGAGCAGAAGAGGTCCTGGGACACAGTGGGGTTTGGCATCCCTGAATTTCGTGGGCACAGGTATTTTTGGCCACATCCTGAGAATGTCCTCTAAGTGAGGACACCGGGGTGGGATGGAGTGACCTGTGGGGTCTGTCCTGTCACTGCCACCGACCTACTGGGTGATTCTGGGCCAGGCACTGGCCATCTATGACTCTCTGTTTTCTTTTTCTTTTTCTTTTTCTTTTTCTTTTTTTTTTGTGGTACACGGGCGTCTCACTGTTGCGGCCTCTCCCGTTGAGCAGCACAGGCTCCGGACGCGCAGGCTCAGCGGCCATGGCTCACAGGCCCAGCCGCTCCGCGGCACATGGGATCTTCCTGGACCGGGGCACAAACCCATGTCCCTTGCATCAGCAGACGGATTCTCAACCACTGCGCCACCAGGGAAGCCCGACCCTCTGTTTTCTTACATTTTAAATCAGGGGCCTGACCAGGTGATCTTTGAGGCCTCTTCTGGCTCGGACCTCTCATAGGTCTAACGTGGTGGTTGCAGACGGGATGGAAGGTTGAAGGGTGCTGAGGCTGCAGGAGGATGTCTCTGGGGGTGGAGCCTGTGGGGGGGAGGGGTGTGGGATCAGACCTTGGTGGTCTTCCTACTTGCCTGCATCCCCTTCATCGGGAGGCCTGGCTAAAGCATAGATTGCTGGACCCCAGCCCAGAGTTTCTGACTCCGATTTGTAGATTTGTGGTGGGGCCTGAGGATGCCATTTCTAGTGAGTACCCAGGTGAGGCAGATGCTACTAGTCCAGGGACCACACTTCGAGCATGACGGTCACGTTGGCAGCTTTCCAGCTCTACTCCCTGAAGTGAGGTCAGAGGTGGTGTGGTATTCTGCGTATGACTTTTATGAAGTTTCCCAGGCTACAAAACTTTTGAACACCCCCATTCCTGAAGAACACCACCTGCTCCCTAGCACGTTCTGACAGCGCTCGCCCAGGTGCTGAGTTCTCTCTCCATTTCCCTTTTATCTCTTCTCTCTGCACCCCCCCAAAAGATGCCTGGCTCTGTCCTGACCTTGGCCCCCACTAACCTTTCCCCACAGGGCTGGACTTGACCGAACGTGCTCTGACCTATGTCATGTGATATGCAGTTGAGAAATGAAAGCACAGCTGTTTTTCAGAATGCCCTCCAAGGCTCAAAGTTGATTTTAAAAGACTATTTGGGGCTTCCCTGGTGGCGCAGTGGTTGGGAGTCTGCCTGCCGATGCAGGGGACACGGGTTCATGCCCTGGTCAGGGAAGATCCCACATGCCGCAAAGCGGCTGGGCCCTTGAGCCATGGCCACTGAGCCTGCGCGTCCGGAGCCTGTGCTCCGCAACAGGAGAGACCACAAGAGTGAGAGGCCCGCGTACCGCAAAACAAACAAACGAACAAAAAAATAAAAGACTATTTGGGTGGCAGGGACATAATTCGGTAACTGTAGCTCAAGAAACTTAGTTGGGTCCTAATTGGTCCCGGGGTAAAATTCAGCCTTCGGTGATCGTGTTCTGGCTGCAACATCTCTCTGTAGGCTTGCATCCCATGATCCCTGCCATGGGAACCCTCTGCCCCAGCCAAACTCATCTAGTGGGCATTCCTGAAACATTCCCAAGCATTTCCCACTCTTAGTCTTCTGGTCAGGCCACTTCCCTTGCCTGGAAGCTGTCTGGATTTCATTCTGTCCACCTGAGTCCTACCTGTCACTGGTTCCATTTTTGAGATGGTCTTTGTTGTCCAGACTTGTGTTTATTGATTGTTCTGTCTTCCCAGTCTCGGGCGCACAGTAGTAGCAGCGGCTGGTTTTGAGCACTTGCTCTGGGCCAGGCAGTTTATGTGGCATCTCATTTAATCCACACGGTCGTATGAGCAGAGAAATGCTCTCATTTCACAGATGAGGAAGTTAGGCCCAAAAGATGCAAGAGCTTGTCTAAGACCATAGCTGTCAATGGCAGGGTTAGGATTGCAACCCAGGCTGACTCCAGAGCCTGCTGTTCCACATTCATCGCAAAATGATTGGGAACCAGCTCACATGTCTTCAGGAGGGCAAGGGGTGAGGAGCCATGTATGTTGATAGGCTGGAATACTGCATAGCAGTTGCTTTGAAAACCTCGTTCTCTGTGCAGTAATGGCTGTACTTTGAAAAAAACAGGTTGCAGAATGACATACCACGTATGTAAGGTAAAAAGCACCATGATCTATGTTCAACATCCTGGGATAAACTATAATGGAAAAGAATATTAAAAAAAGAATGTATATATATATATATATATATATATATGTATAACTGACTCACTTTGCTGCACAGCAGTAATTAACACAACATTGTAAATCAACTATACGTCAATTAAAAAAACCTCAATGACCAATATAATGCACCGTGTATACACACAGATATATAGTAAAAAGATAAAACCATTGGACTGGATACAAATCAATTTCATGAGAGGCTTGGCTCTAGGAAGAGGGGAGAGGAAATGAAGGTAAACATAAGGCTCTTAACTTCACCTGTGATGTTTTCCTTCCTTTGTTGGAGATCTTAGCATCTGACAAAATGGTAATATGTATCAATTCCAGGTGATGGATAAATAAGGTGTTCAATATATAATCCTTTGTTTTTTTCTCTATTGGAATAACACTTTAAAAGGTTTAAGCAATAAAGAGATGACCACACTCACCAGATTTGTAATTTAAAATAAAAACAATGTTAAGCCTTTCTTCTTGGTTTGCAAATGGCCAATTCCTCCCTGTGTCTTCACATGGTCTTTTCTGTGTTTGTTTTATGACCTCAGTCATAATGGATTAGAGCCTGATGACCCCATTTTAACTTAATTACCTCTTTAAAGACCTTATCTCCAAATAGAGTCACATTCTTTCAGAGGTACTGGGGCTTAGGATTTCACCTTATGAATTTTGTGGGGGGATACATTTCAGCTCAGAACAACGGTAAGACAAAAAATTTGCATGTCTGGTGAAATGAAAATAGAGTCTCTCTGAGTGCAGAAGTCTGCAGAAGTTCATCAAAGCTGAATTGTCGTGCTTCCCTGGTGGCGTGGTGGTCGAGAGTCCGCCTGCTGATACAGGGGACACGGGTTCGTGCCCCGGTCCGGGAAGATCCCTCATGCGTGGAGCAGCTGGGCCCTTGAGCCATGGCCGCTGGACCTGCGCGTCCGGAGCCTGTGCTCTGCAACGGGAGAGGCCCCAACAGTGAGAGGCCCGCATACCGCAAAAAAAAAAAAAGAAAAAAAAAAAAGCTGAATTGTCCTCGTTTTTTGGTGCCTCTGGCTGCTGGTGCCTTAAACATATCTATCTGCTTGTTTGGCCCTTGTGGGAGCAGCCAAGGACCCCAATCGGGGAGGCTGCACATTTGCAGAAACCAAGGGAGAAACCAAGGAGTAGAGGGAGGGACACAAACAAACCAGTGTAGAGTCTGAGAAGGGCCCCCGAGGACACCTGTCTGATGGTCTGATGTTTAGGAGGTTGCAGGAGGAAATCAGAAAACAACTCATATCAAATGCACTATGCACTGTCTTTCTTATTAATTAACTAATTAGTTATTTCAACAATTACCGGTGAGCATCTGATTTGTGTCACCACCAAGTTAGACACCCCACTCGCCCCACCAAAAATGTCAGTGGTCTGTGACCACAGCCTATGGGGATCTGGTTAGCAGTAAGGAAGAACTTCCCCAAAGAATGGGCCATGAAATAGGGCTATGAAATCGCTTTCCCTGGGACATGTAAATAAGGAGGATTCTCCCAATTCTGCCATTTCATCATGGAAAGCAATTTTCAAGCATACAGAAAAGCTGAAAAATTTACAGTGGACATCCATATACCCACTCCCTGGAATCTGCAATTAATATTTCACTTTCTTGCTCTGTCATTGGGTCTGTCCTTCTCTTTGTCCCTCTAGCCACTTATATCCACCTTGTTTTTCTGATGCATCTCAGAGGAAATTGTAGGTGTTGGTACACTCCCCCTAGACACTTTAGTATGTATATCATTAAACTAGCATTCAGTATTTGTTTTCATTGGAGGTAGTGTTTGCAGTCAATGAAATGTATACATTGCAAGTGTATATCCTCTGAGTTTTGGGTTCCTGTGGAACCCAAACCCAGAAAGATCGAGAGTATTCCCATCTGCTCAGCAAGTTCCCCTGTGCTCCTCCCCAGTCTCTGCCCCCCACCTCCCCAGAGGTAGCCACTGTTCTGATATTTTCCCACAATAAATTACTTTTGCCTGATCTACAGCTTCATATAAATGGAAACATACAATGTGTATTTTGCAAAATGTTTTCGAGGTTCATCCGTGTCATAGATAACAGCAGTCTGTTCTTGTCTATTGCTGAGTAGTACTCCACGTTATGAAATACCCAAGTTTGTTTAGTCTCCTAGCTGTTGGAACCCTGACTGTTCCCAATGTTGGACTATTATGGGTAAATCCACTCTGCACCTTCGTGCACAGGGCTTTTTGTGAACAAACACTTTCATTTCTCTTGGGTCTGTCCCCAGGAGTAGAATTCCTGGATTGTATGATATTTAACTTTCCAAGACACTGACAGATCTGTTTCCAAAGTGGTTGCACCAGTTTACACAATAGGGCTGCTTTTGATGAATCTGGGTTAGGATAGACACATGTACATGACTCATTGAAACAGGTGCTATTGTATCTTTGTCTTGCAGATGAAGAAATTGAGGGGGACAGGGGTGGCAAGGTCACCCAGCTGGTAGGTGGCAGAGCTGGGCTTCTGTCTGACTCAGAGCCTGTGGGGTTTCTGTTGTGACACGCTGCTGCTTGCAGGAGGGGGGCTGAAGCAGGCAGAAAAATCAGGGTGCTATTCTTGGGGGCACCTTTTGGTGTCTGCAGCCCAAGGATTTTCCTGGTGCTCACAGAGCACCCTTTTTCTCTCTGACACTGTGAAGCCAGGGCCAGGGGGGACATTTGGTGCTCTCTGGCCTGGGGTTGGCCTCTTTTCTTTGTGTTCTCCGTCACCCTAGTCATGTGGCCCCTCTCAGGGCCCTGGGCTGGGTCCTGTGTACAATGGACAGACAAAGGCCAGGCAACAGCCCTGGTTCTGCATCTCCGTCCCAAAATGATGTAACTGAGAGACCTGCTTGCTGAGTGCTCAGACATGGCGTATGGGGGAGCCCCAGCCCAGTGCATGTCTGCTAACTCCTTCTCAGTCTGAAGTGGGTGCTGAGTGCAGGGCTGTGGCATCAGCCTGCCTGGTCCTGCCCTTAGAGCCCGAAGTGAGTGGCGGGTGGGGACACAAACAAGCTTCATTCCTTCACGTTGGTGATGCCGTGATGCACAAGACAAAGTTTCTGGCCTGGAAATTCAGTGGTCAGGGGCCATCAGTGTTGATATCTGGCACTCAGATAATGTCAGAGAGCCATAAGTCCTAGGAAGGAACCAAGCAGAGAGATGTGATGGGAAGCTTGACCGGGAGGTGGGAGGTGGGGACTTCTCCTGGCAGGGGGCGGGCTCCAGGAGGAGATTGCAGCCCAGCTCTTATCTGAAGAATGAGCAAGAGGCAGAACTTCGGGAATATCCCCAAAGGTAGAATTTTCTGACAAGCACAGCACTTTTGAGTTGGGAATGGACTAGATGTTGTTGGCATGGAAAGGAAGCTGGAGGAGCATAGGGGGCGATGGATTGGAGTAAGCAAGGGGGAGGGATGAGGCCGGTGAGGTTGGAGAGGTCTGCAGGCCATGGGAAGGGGATTCAATTTTAATCTGAGTGAAATAGGAGGCTCTGGAAGGCTTTTCCTTTTAAACAGGAGATGATTCCATTTATATCTTAAATGGGTGCAATAAATGTGTTGGAGAAATCTCACTGGCTTATAGGATCCTATAGCTGGGGCACACGGAGGAGGTCCCTAGGGGAAGGGACTGCTAAGTTGAAACTTGAAGGGTGAATTAGCCCCATGGTGGGCAGCACAAGCCACGGATGCTACTCCAGGGAGAGGGAACAACATGAAGAAGGCCCTGGAAGCAAGGGAACCTTTAAAGAGCTTGAGGATGTTCATTCTGGCTGAAGAGGTAGGGAGGGGCCAGGCCAGGCCAGAATGAGGGAGGTGGGTTTCTCCTCGGGACAGTTGTGAGCTTGTTGAGGATTGGGGTCCCGTCTTGATTATCTTTTTCTTTTTTTTTTTTCTGAAAAATTTTTTTCTATTAAAAATGTTTTTTTTGTTTTTTGGTTTTGTTTGTTTGTCTTTTTTTGATGTGGACCATTTTTAAAGTCTTTATTGAATTTGTTACAGTATTGCTTCTGTTTTATGTTTTTTTTTGTTTTTTGGCCCCAAGGCCTGTGGGATCTTAGCTTCCCAACCAGGGATCGAACCCACACCCCCTGCACTGGAAGGGGAAGTCTTAACCACTGGACCTCCAGGGAAGTCCCTTGATTATCTTTGTCTTTCCAGTGCTCAGCATCTGCCTGGCTAAATCAATTCAGGGCAACATGTGAATGAATGAATGAATGAGGGGACCTGGAGGGGGTGGGACTTTTTGAAGGTCAGGGGAGCTGAGAGGGAGCCTTGGGTTTTGAGAGGAGCAGATGTGGGTTGGACGGGGGTGGAGCCCATCACCCGTTGATGGTAAGTCCAGACTGCCTGACCTGACTGCCTAGGGAAGGGGCAGTGATCCTGGACCTCATCCACCAACACGTCAGTGGCCCATGAGGAAGGCCCGGTCCAGCCTGGAACGCCCTGAGGTGTGCGGTGGCAGGAAGGAGCTCTGACTCAGGAATGTCACTTGCTAAAATGCATTTGTTTATTCAGAGATTTAATTAACATGTTTAAATATTAAAGAGTAAACAACGTGTGTCTGGTGGGACTCAACACTTACCAACAGGAGTGCTGACTTATTTAATTATTTGTGCTTTCTAGGCCCTCAGGGTCATGTTTCCAGCTTTGTTCAAGGGAGGCCTCGTTTTTCCCAGGAGGAGGCAGGGAAGTGGGCTGAGCAGAGCTCCAGGGCTGGAGTGAGGGAGGAGGAGCAGGGGGTGGGGAAGGAAGAGGGGGGAGGAGAGAGAGGAGGAGAAGGAGGAGGGAGGGGGGGAGGAGGAGGAAGAGGGGGAGGAGGAGAGGGAGGAGGAGGAGGACGGGGAGGAGGGGGAGGAAGGGGAGGAGGGGAGTTTTGTGAAAAGGTGGAGTTGTCCAGGCCAAGGACACCAAGACACTGGATTCAGTGGTTTGTGCAGTGGGATTAGAGAGAGTTCTGAGTTTCAGGACAGCGAATTAGGGAGTCTTTGAGGGAATCTCTATGTCTGGGGGATTGGAGGGTCTTGGGGTTTCCTCTGTTTTTGTGTGCTGATGTTTGCTGGGGGGCAGCTTCTCACAGCGATGCCTAAAGGGCCTCGCAGCCCAGATGGGAGCAGCCCTTAGTTGGTTGCCTTTGCTGGGAGGGACGGAACCAGGCAGGTGATAAGACCCCAGCTGCCACAGCAGGTGGAACTCTGAAACCAGAGGTGTTTTACAAGTGATCTGCATTGTAGTAACTCTGCAAATGAAGTCCTGGATGCTGAGAGATTACTGGGGGTTATTTATTGGCAATGCGCTCTGCGGTTTTAATTTTTTCTTTTTTCTTATTCAGGCTTTAGCTGCAGAGGAAAATAGCCTGAGGTGGTTCCGAAATAGAGTTTCTCTGCCCCATTAGCTTATTCAGTGAGTTTAATGGTCCTTTTTCCCCTCAGCCTTGAGCCATCATTAAAAGGCAGAGATTTATAAAAGCAAAGACACTGAGCTTTAGTCAGACTTCCACTCTAGGCCGGGGGAAGGGCAGGGGATGGGGTGAAGGGCAGGGGTGGGGGCAGCCGAGCCCCCCCTGGGCCCCTACGCAGTGGGTGCTGCCCATGAGTGAGGAGCGGGTCCTAATCCTCAGACAGAAGCTTGAGGCTGGCTGGATGGTTTCTCGGGGCTTGGGGTAGTGGCATCGCCCCATAGCAACTCTTTAAGTGTGAGTGTCCCCCGGCTTTCCCAGCTCTCCCAGAGCTGGGGTGTCTGGGAGTGCTTCTGAAGAGTCACGGAAGGGCTGGGGTTGAGCTTCCCTGGTCCTCAGGGGCCTCTGGGACCTTTGCGAGATCCATCTCCCTGCCGCTCACCGTCTGCTCTGGTCAGTTCAACAGAAAATCAGGTCACTGCATGGAGGGATCAACTTGTCAGAAGCCAGTCCCCCGAAAGCCAAGTGACAGAGGGCCAGTTGCCCAGATGACTGAGAAGCAAATGGCTAATTTGCCTAGAGGCAACTCATTGAAAGCCTTACTGAATGCACAGTTTGCCAAATTTACGAAAACTTTGTGTTAAGGAACAGAGCTATTGAATCAAGTCATGTCAAGCCAGAGCTGTCCAATTCAGTTCAATCCAATTCGATCCACTTCACTTGCTCCATTATTTGAGCATCTGTGGTGTGCAAAGCTAGGTATCGCAGAGGCTACAACAGAGGGATAAACTATTCTGGGGGGAGGTCTGACTAGTGCACCAGCTCTTCCAGAGAAGGTGGATATGGGGAGTGGGGTTGCCACAGAACGGGATGTAGTGGCGGTGGAGTGGGGTTTAGGAAAACTTTGGTGAAGCAGCTGATATGGGGGTGTCCCTTGATGCACAGGTCGCATCTGGATTGGGAGGGAAGGGTGGGGGTGACATTTCAGGCTGAAGGTACAACAAAAGTGCCCAGGGCATTAGAGGAAATGCAAGGTTCCCATTCACGAGTATGGAGGGGTGTGAGGGACACAGACAGATGTGCCTTGAGACCCACTTGTGCAGGGCTTTGAATGCTGGGTTGAGGCAACTGGACTGTATTGGGTTAGTGATTAGAGTCGTTGAAGGTTTCGCAAGACAATCTTAAATAAAAAGAGTTCAAATGGCTTTAAAAGATGATAAATATGTTTGCTAATGGAAAATTAGAAATAACCCAAAGTAGAAAATAGACAAAGAAATCACTCAGAGTCGCAGCAACCTGGAAAAAAACCTATACTTTGGGTTGGGTTTCCTTCAAGTCTTAAGTAGGGTTGATTCTAGAGTTTGCATAAGGCAGAAAGTGACCTCTGAAACCCTTTGTGCCCTGTGAGGGGCACACAGGAGCTGGGGCCAGCCGTGGGTACAGTGGTGGATTCAGAGCTTAGTCTGACAGAGGCCTTTATTGAGTGATATGGTGGCAGAAGCACCAGCATCTTAAAAATAGTTATTATTTTCCTTCTCACTCTTCCTGGGTGTGTAAGCCAAATTTGCATAAGTTCAGTGTATGGAAGGAAGCACACCATTGTGTGTGTGTATTTACATGTACCTGAGCAGGTCATTTTGATGTGTGTTTTAAGAAGAATAATCAGAATGCCGCGTGTACCACAGCTTGAGGAAGAGGATAAGCAGATAGTAGAGAAAAAAGGCAGGAGGCAAGCGCAGTTAACTCAGGGATGGGTGATGGGGGCAGGAGGCAAAGGGGATGGAGAAGGAAGGGATTTCAAAGACTCTACAAGCATTTCAAAGAACAGATTACACCTGTTGAGTGAGTGATGGAGCTGTTAAGAGGCACTGAGGTTTCCAGAACTTGGGTGAGGGGAGTGAAACAGGAGGGAAGGGGGCAGGGCACAACCTTTAAAAGAATGACGTAGCCATAGGACATCACAAAAACTGGTTAGAACCAACTAAGTCCAAGATGGCGGAAGATTCGACTTCCAGTAGGCCTTGAGCCTCATTATACGCTCATTGTACTACATTAGCATATGCTAAATGACACACCCATCAGCACCATGACAGTCCTGAGGCTGACCATAAAAGGCCCAAGAGTGGGCAGTGGCCCAATTCCTGGAAATCCCCGCCCCTTCCCTGAAATAATTGCAATAATCCTCCCACTGATTAGCCTGTGAAATTACCCAGCCCGTAAAAACTAACCACGCCATATTTCGAGGCTCTCTCGCCTTCTGAGATGGCCCACACTCTGTCTGTGGAGTGTGTTTCTCTCTAAATAAATCCACTTCTTACCTATCACTTCATCTCTGAATTTTTTCGTAACAAGGCAAGAACCTTAAATTCACCAGGAACAGGAGGACATTGCTGCCTTGAGCAGGTAGAGGTGAGGGTCTGAGATGGTGACTTCTGTTTGGGACACCTGAGTCCGTGGGACTTGGGAGAGATGATTAGCATAGGTTGGGAACCGGAGCAGGACTTGGTGTCTCTGATCAGGACCCTTCTTTGTGAAGCCTCACTAACTGACAAAGCAACCAGGATGCTTGTTAAAGAAGGGGCCATGGCCACCAGGCAGCCTTCTTGATGGGTGTCCAACCAACTGGCATTTCTTCGGGAGAGGGGCTTTCACCTGGGAGAGCTTTGTTAAAAACGGTGACTCCAGAAACATCTTACCTTTTTGTCTTTATTTACGAGGTCCTTTTGGCGTCTCTGCCCCTCTCCCCCTTCCATGCCTCGCCTCACCGCTTCTGCAGGTAGGATCCTGCTTCTTATCCCAAACAGGTATAGCAAGGTAATAGGAGGAGTCAAGATGTTGGCATTTAGGTAGAGTAACAAGGAGCTTGGTTGCTAGATGGGTATTAATAATCATGGGGAAAGTTCAAATGATAATTATTGACCTACACTCAAATGACTTTTCACAATCACTTTTTACTACTCTATGAGGAAGGCTAGCCAGACCTTAGCATTCCATTTTCCAGAGAAGGCAAATGATTTATCCAAAATCCTGTCTGTTAAGAGGGAAAAGAATCCTTTCCACAATTTCCAGTCTTACCACGATCATATTCTCTGACTCCAAAATGGGAACATGTGAGCATACTTATGGGAACAAAAGGATCCCATATGTGAACTTTGAAAATCTGGACATTCTCTTATCCCCTCTGATCAGAAGAAGTCCTTATAAATAATGATGTTGATGATGATAATGATGATGACAATGACAGTCATAATAATACAAGCACCCAACCTTGGATGCTTACTATGTGCTAGGATCTATGCTGAGCACTTTTCATTTGATAGCCTTAATCTTCACATGCCTGAATGAGATAGGCATTATTGGTCCCATTTTCTAGATGAAGAAACTGAGGCAATGAGAACTTAGTATATATGCCCAAGATCACGCACCTAGCAAGCAACTAAGTGGGTTGGAGCTCAGGCTCCCATGCCCACCTTTCTGGATGACAGCCTTGGCTGGCTCTGGACTCCCCATCCAGGCTACACCCAGGGTTTCTGGGACCACCCTTCACACCCCAGCCCCGTACCTCAGCAGCTGCCTTATAACTTGGTTAGATTCTCCAAACAAATATCAATTCAATGGGAAGTTCTGCTCCATGCTCCCTGGGCTACATTGATCCATTTACCTCAAATAAAATAACTATGTGGGGAATGAGATAAAATATTTGTACCATTGATTGCTTCATTTCATGTGGATGGGAGGTGGGGGGGAGCAAGTGCCTGTGAGCAGGTGAGGGAGGCTGCACCTGCCTTTGTGCAGAGAGCAGCTGGGACAGAGTCTCAGGACTGCTGAGGTGCCCTGGGCATTGCCTGGTGTACCCAGATCGACTCTGATGAGGGACAGCACTGGTTAGAGACCACATTAGCTGCTGACCAGGGCACCATCTTTTGGATGGGGAGGGATGAGGGCACCCAGCTGGAGGAAGTTATAGCCCTTTCCCACATCTCTGAGGGGGGTCCTAAGGAGGAGGATTTGCTAAGTGCATAATCTTTTTGCTCCTTGAATCACTCAACAAACATTGAAATATAGAATGGCGAAGCAGCTCAGAAAGAGACTGGATTTAAGAATCAGGCAGATTTGATCCTGATTCACTCACTTATGGGCTCTGGGATGTTGGGCAAGTCGCATAACCTCTCTGAGCTTCAGTCTCTCTGGTGAAAAATAAACGACCACCCTGCAGTGTGGCTGTTAGAGTTGAATGAGCTCACACGTATGATCTTGCATTTGGCTGCAAGTAACTGAAAACCGACTTGGGTGATACCCAGATTTCTACGTGCTCCAAAGGTGGCCAGGGTGGCTGAGTGAGTGAACATAAGGCTCCCAGGCCTCTCGTGAGAAAAGGCAAGTGAGACGGTAGTTGAGAGTTGTTTCTGGGAACTGGAGGACAGTGTGTGCCACCATATCTAGAGGGCTTGTGAACGTGCAGATGCTTTAGTTCTCTCTTGTACCGTGCTGAGGCACCACCCGAGGTGTCGTGGAAGTAATTTAGAGCATCACAGCGATGCCCTGTAGGCATCTGTCATCCAAGGGAAGAGGGGAAAAGAGCTGTGGTCGGGTGCTGTGGGACTCCTGGGAAGGCTCTGGTCCTGCCCAGGGGAATCAGGAAGGACATGAATGGTGAGTCACACTGGACAAGAGGAAGCAGGAGGACCAGGGCCAGCAATCGCCAAAGCTCTCAGGGCATTGAGTGCAGGCCGGTGGGGTTTCTCTATGGACTGGAGGCCAGGGCCGGGGCAGGCACATTGATCTGATAGCAGTCAGAGGTGGATGCAGAAAAGTGGACATCTGGGGTGGGCAGACTCATTGGAAGATGGAGAATCTTCTCCAGATGGAGGGATGAAAATCAGACTTCGGAGGAGGGCATTTAGGGTGAAACTGAGGAGGGCATGGGAGAGAAAATGGCGTGGAGGTCAGACTGGCAGGATATGGGCCGAGGGGGCATGGAAGGAGTCAGAGAGCTGGGCTTTCCAGTGAAGAGCCTGGAAGAGAGAGGTGTGATTGCTAAGAGACAGAGGCAGATCAGGCTGAGAGTGGGTTGGGAAGGAGAGGGATGCCTCTGGGTTCACACATGGGATTTGGGTTTGGCTTGGAAGATCCAGAGGCATACATCTGGCTGGTGGCTGGAATTTCAGGGCCGGCCTTGGACTCAGCTGGAGATCTGCAAATTCTGTGCCTAGAGGTGAGAGCCGAAGCCAAGGGTGTGAGTGAACAGTAAGAAGGGACAAGGGCCAGGGAGAGAACCTGGGCTGTCTCAATTTGGAGCTAGGAGTAAGGAGAGAGGCCAGGGAGGGAGTGCGCTCACAGGGACAGTGTGTAGCAGCCTCCAGGGTGAGAAAAGGCCTCAGCCAAGTCCATGGCCAAGTGAGGGTGGGCTGTAGGGAAGGGAAAGGAACAGGCACGTGAATCAGTGATGGAGATCCTTCCTTCAAGGGCTTTGGTTGCCCAGGGATGGCCGGGTGTAGGTTGGGAGGAAACACATTTTTTTTTTCAAAGGATGGGGAGACCTGAACGTGCCTGTGGCCAGAATGGAAGAGCCAGTGGAAAGGAGAGGCTGATGGAGCAGGAGACACTGGTCAGGGAGGAGACAGGGCTTGCAGAGTTGAATTGAGAGAGTGAGGGACACAGACCAAAGCTATGGTTCCTGGAAGGCTGGACACTGGCTTGTGTAGCTGAGTCTGCCGGACCTCACCTAAGGCTGGGTCTTGAATGAATAAAAGGAAAGGGACCTTGTTTCTCCGGGAAAGGAGGGCAAGTGGAAAAGGTAAATATCCAGATTCATTAGTAGAGTGAAAATAGATGAGAAAGCTCAAATCAGATGTCCTAGATCTTCTCAGTGAGTTACATAACCTCTCTGAGCCTCAGGTTCCTTATCTGTAAAATGGGGATAATCGTAGCACCTTCTTAATGGATTCTTGGATCGATTAAGTTAGATAATGCCTATAAAACGCTTGACACATGCTGAGGGGTCTTTAAAAGTTCTGTATTATTACTATTGTTACTAATTTTATTAAAATTTTTTTTCACATCTTTTTTTTTTAAAAAATTAATTAATTTATTTATTTTTGGCTGAGTTGGGTCTTTGTTGCTGTGCGTGGGCTTTCTCTAGTTGCAGTGAGCGGGGGCCACTCCTCGTTGCAGTGCACAGGCTTCTCATTGCAGAGGCTTCTCTTGTTGCGGCGCACCGGCTCTAGGAGCGTGGGCTTCAGTAGTTGTGTCTCGCGGGCTCTAGAGCGCAGGCTCAGAAGTGGCACACGGGCTTAGTTGCTCCGCGGCATGTGGGATCCTCCCGGACCAGGGCTCGAACCCGTGTCCCCTGCGTTGGCAGGCGGATTCCCAACCACTGCGCCACCAGGGAAGCCCCTCACATCTTTATTGGAGTATAAATGCTTTACAATGTTGTGTTAGTTTCTGCTGTACAAGAGAGTGAATCAGCTATATGTATACATATATCCCCATATCCTCTTTCTCTTGTGTCTCCCTCCCACCCTCCCTATCCCACCCCTCTAGGTGGTCACAAAGTACCCAGCTGATCTCCCTGGGCTATGCAGCAGCTTCCCACTACATTTGGTAGTGTATATACATCAATGGTACTCTCTCACTTCATCCCAGCTTCCCCTTCCCTGCCATGCCCTCAAGTTTGTTCTCTACATCTGTGTCTTTATTCCTCCCCTGCAGCTAGGTTCATCAGTACCGCTTTTTAAAATTCAATATATATGTGTTAGCATACAGTATTTGTTCTTCTCTTTCTGACTTACTTCACTCTGTATGACAGATTCTAGGTCCATCCACCTCACTACAAAGAACTCAATTTTGTTCCTTTTTATGGCTGAGTAATATTCCATTATATATATGTGCTACATCTTCTTTGTCCAGTCATCTGTTGATGGACATTTAGGATGCTTCCATGTCCCGGCTATTGTAAATAGTGTTGCAATGAACATTGTGGTACATGTCTCCTTTTGAATTATGGTTTCCTCAGGATATATGTCCAGTAGTGGGATTGCTGGGTCATATGATAGTTCTATTTTTAGTTTTTTAAGGAACCTCCATACTGTTCTCCATAGTGGCTGTATCAGTTTACATTCCCACCAGCAGTGCCGGAGGGTTCCCTTTTCTCCACACCCTCTCCAGCATTTATTGTTTGGAGATTTTTTGATGATGGCCATTCTGACCAGTATGAGGTGATACCTCATTATGGTTTTGATTTGGATTTCTCTAATGATTAGTGATGTTGAGCATCTTTTCATGCATTTGTTGGCCATCTGTATGTCTTCTTTGGAGAAATGTCTATTTAGGTCTTCCACCATTTTTGGACTGGGTTGTTTGTTTTTTTGATAATGAGCTGCTTGTATATTTTGGAGGTTAATCCTTTGTCAGTTGCTTCATTTGCAAATATTTTCTCCCATTCTGAGGGTTGTCTTTCATCTTGTTTATGGTTTCCCTTGCTGTACAAAAGCTTTTAAGTTTCATTAGGTCCCATTTGTTTATTTTTGTTTTTATTTCTCTTACTCTAGGAGGTGGGTCAAAAAGGATCTTGCTGTGATTTACGTCATAGAGTGTTCTGCCTATGTTTTCCTCTAAGAGTTTTATAGTGTCTGGCCTTACATTTAGGTCTTTAATCCATTTTGAGTTTATTTTTGTGTATGGTGTTAGGGTGTGTTCTAATTTCATTATTTTACATGTAACTGTCCATTTTTCCCAGCACCACTTATTGAAGAGGCTGTCTTTTCTCCATTGTATATTCTTGCTTCCTTTATCAAAGATAAGATGACCATACGTGCATGGGTTTATCTCTGCGCTTTCTATCTTGTTCCATTGATCTATATGTCTGTTTTTGTGCCTGTACCATACTGTCTTGATTACTGTGGCTTTGTAGTATAGTCTGAAGTCAGGAAGCCTGATTCCTCCAGCTCTGTTTTTCGTTCTCAAGATTGCTTTGGCTATTCGGGGTCTTTTGTGTTTCCATACAAATTGTAAAATGTCTTGTTCTAGTTCTGTGAAAAATGCCATTGGCAATTTGATAGGGATTGCAATGAACCTGTAGATTGCTTTGGGTAGTATAGTCATTTTCACAATATTGATTTTTCCATTCCAGGAGCATGGTATATCTCTCCATCTGTTTATGTTATCTTTGATTCCTTTCATCAGTGTTTTATAGTTTTCTAAGTACAGGTCTTTTGCCTCCTTAGGTAGGTTTATTCTTAGGTATTTTATTCTTTTTGTTGCGATGGTAAATGGTATTGTTTCCTTAATTTCTCTTTCTGATCTTTCGTTGTTAGTGTATAGGAATGCAAGAGATTTCTGTGCATTAATTTTGTATCCTGCAACCTTACCACATTCACTGATTTGTTCTAGTAGTTTCCTGGTGGCATCTTTAGGATTTTCTATATGTAATATCATGTAATTGGCATACAGTTTTACTTCTTCTTTTCCAATTTGTGTTCCTTTTATTTCTTTTTCTTCTCTGATTGCTGTGGCTAGGACTTCCAATACTATGTTGAATAATAGTGACGAGAGTGGGCATCCTTGTCTTGTTCCTGATCTTAGAGGAAATGCTTTCAGTTTTTCACCATTGAGAATGGTGTTTGCTGTGGGTTTGTCATATATGGCCTTTATTATGTTGAGGTAGATTCCCTCTATGCCCACTTTCTGGAGAGTTTTTATCATAAATGGTGTTGAATTTTGTCAAAAGCTTTTTCTGAATCTATTGAGATGATCATATAGTTTTTATTCTTTAATTTGTTAATATGGTGTATCACATTGATTGATTTATGTATATTGAAGAATCCTTGCATCCCTGGGATAAATCCCACTAGATTATGGTATATGATCCTTTTAATGTGTTGTTGGATTCTGTTTGCTAGTATTTTATTGAGGAATTTTGCATCTATGTTCATCAGTGATATTGGTCTATAATTTTCTTTTGTGATATCTTTGTCTGGTTTTGGTATCAGGGTGATGGTGGTCTCGTAGAATGAGTTTGGGAGTGTTCCTCCCTCTTCAATTTTTTGGAAGATTTTGAGAAGGATAGGTTTTAACTCTTCTCTAAATGTTTGATAGAATTCTCCTGTGAAGCCATCTGGTCCTGGACTTTTGTTTGTTGGAAGATTTTTAATTACAGTTTCAATTTCATTACCTGTGATTGTTCTGTTTATATTTTCTAATTCTTCCTGGTTCAATCTTGGAAGGTTGTACTTTTCCAAGAATTTGTCCATTTCTTTCAGGTTGTCCATTTTATTGGCATGTAGCTGCTTGCAGTAGGCTCTTCTGATCTTTTGTATTTCTGCGGTGTCAGTTGTAATCATCTCTCTTTTTTCTCTTTTTCTTTTTTTTTTTTTTTTTTGCGGTACGTAGGCCTCTCGCTGTTGTGGCCTCTCCCATTGTGAAGCACAGGCTCTGGACGAGCAGGCCCAGTGGCCATGGCTCACGGGCCCAGCCACTCTGTGGCATGTAGGATCCTCCTGGACGGGGGCACAAACCCGTGTCCCCTGCATTGGCAGGCGGACTCTCAACCACCGTGCCACCAGGGAAGCCCTCTCCTTTTTCATTTCTAATTTTATTGATTTGTGTCTTCTCCCTTTTTTTCTTGCTGCATCTGGCTAAAGTTTTATCAATTTTTTTTTTATTTTCTCAAAGAACCAGCTTTTAGTTTTATTGATCTTTGATATTGTTTTCTTTGTTTCTATTTCATTTATTTCTGCTTTGATCTTTATGATTTCTTTCCTTCTACTAATTTTGGGTTTTCTTTGTTCTTTCTCTAGTTGCTTTAGGTGTAAGATTAGATTGTTTATTTTAGACTTTTTTTGTTTCCTGAGGTAAGCTTGAATTGCTATGAACTTCCCTCTTAGAACTGCTTTTGCTGTGTCCCATAGGTTTTGGATCATCGTGTTTTCATTGTCACTTGTTTCTAGGTATTTTTTTATTTCCTCCTTGATTTCTTCAGTGATCTCTTGGTTATTTAGCAGTGCACTGTTTAGCCTCCATGTATATGTGTTTTTTACTTGTTTTTTTTTTTCCTGTAATTGATTTCTAATCTCATAGCGTTGTGGTCAGAAAAGATGGTTGATACGATTTCTATTTTCTTAAATTTTCCAAAGTTTGGTTTGTGACCCAAAATATGATCTATTCTGGAGAATGTTCCATGTGCACTTGAGAAGAAAGTGTATTCTTCTACTTTCGGGTGGAATGTCCTAAAAATATCAATTAAATCTATCTGGTCTATTATGTCATTTAAAGCTTGTGTTTCCTTAATCATTTTTTGTCTGGATGATCTGTCTATTGGTGTAAGTGGGGTGTTAAAGTCCCCCACTATTATTGTGCTACTGTTGATTTCTCCTTTTATGGCTGTTAGCATTTGCCTTATGTATTGAGGTGCTCCTATGTTGGGTGCATAAATATTTATAATTGTTATGTTTTCTTCTTGGATCGATCCCTTGATCATTATGTAGTGTCCTTCTTTATCTCCTGTAACAGCCTTTATTTTAAAGTCTATTTTATCTGACATGAGTATTGCTACTCCAGCTTTCTTTTGATTTCCATTTGCATGTAGTACCTTTTTCCATCCCCTCACTTTCAATCTGTATGTGTCCCTAGGTCTGAAGTGGGTCTCTTGTAGACAGCATATATAAAGGTCTTGTTTTTGTATCCATTCAGCCAATCTGTGTCTTTTGATTGGAGCATTTAATCCATTTACCTTCTAGGTGATTATCAATATGTATGTTCCTATTACCATTTTCTTAATTGATTTGGGTTTGTTTTTGTGGGTCTTTTTCTTCTCTTGTGTTTCCCGCTTAGAGAAGTGCCTTTAGCATTTGTTGTAAAGCTGGTTTGGTGGTGCTGAATTCTCGTAGCTTTTGCTTGTCTGTGAAGCTTTTGATTTCTCCATCGAATCTGAATGAGATCCTTGCTGGGTACAGTAATCTTGGTTGTAAGTTTTTCCCTTTCATCACTTTAAATATGTCCTGCCATATCCTTCTGGCTTGCAGAGTTTCTGCTGAAAGATCAGCTGTTAACCTTATGGGGATTCCCTTGTATGTTATTTGTTGTTTTTCCCTTGCTGCTTTTAATAATTTTTCTTTGTATTTAATTTCTGATAGTTTGATTAATATGTCTCTTGGTGTGTTTCTATTTTGGTTTATCCTGTATGGGACTCTCTGCACTTCCTAAACTTGACTGACTATTTTCTTTCCCATGTTGGGAAGTTTTCAACTATAATCTCTTCAGATATTTTCTCAGATCCTTTCTTTTTGTCATCTTTTTCTGGGACCCCTATAATTTGAAAGTTGGTGTGTTTAATGTTGTCCCAGAGGTCTCTGAGACTCTTCTCAATTCTTTTCATTCTTTTTTCTTTATTATGCTCCCTGGCAGTTATTTCCACCATTTTATCTTCAGCTCACTTATCCGTTCTTCTGCCTCAGTTATTCTGCTATTGATTACTTCTAGAGTATTTTTAATTTTAGTTATTGTGTTGTTCATCACTGTTTGTTTGCTCTTTAGTTCTTCTAAGTCCTTGTTGAATGTTTCTTGTATTTTCTCCATTCTGTTTCTGAGATTTTGGATCATCTTTACTATCATTACTCTGAATTCTTTTTCAGGTCGGTTGCCTCTTTCATCTTCATTTATTTGGTCTTGTAGGTTGTTTTACCTTGCTCCTTCATCTGTAACATATTTTTTTGTTGTTTAATTTTTTTTTTTTTTTTTTTTTTTTTTGATGGGTGAGGCTGTATTCTTGTCTTACTGGTTGTTTGGCTTGAGGCATCCAGCGCTGGATTTTGCAGGCAGTTGGATAGAGCCAGGTCTTGGTGCTGAGATGAGGACCTCCAGGAGCCTCACTCTAATGAATATTCCCTGGGGTCTGAGGTTCTCTGTTAGTTCAGACGTTTGGACTCGGAGCTCCCGCCACCTGAGCTCGGGCCTGACCTCCGACCTGGTCGCTGGGGGTTCCTCCCATCCCTTTAGGTGCCCATGGTCCCCCACCGGTGCCTGGTAGGTGCCCTAGTTGTGCCTATTGTTATTAATTTTATTGGTAGTGGAATGGGAAAGAAGATCCTTTGCTGACGTGAGTGTGGGAACAAGGACAAGGATGGGGGTTTGCTGGAGATTTGCATCAGCCACAGGTGGTACACAGAGATGGCTCAGCGCTGCCCTGGGTGTTGAGGGTGGGCCTGAGAGCAGGGAGGAGGGCCTTCTGAGGCTGAACATTGCAGACCCCAAGATCTCCCATGGTCAGAAGGACCCTGGGCAGCTGATATCCTGTAGGAACTTCTGTCCACCCACTAGGGGCCACATCTGGAACAACTGTGTATGGAACTGATGGCGTCAGATAGTATATTCTGGGATGAGAATATGGTAAAACTTGTAGTCCTCTTACCGTACGCCAATCCCAAGCCTCCCTGGACATCTTAAGGCTAATCACATCCACTCACACCATCTACCTGGAACTTCCCAAGATCTACCCTGAGGGATCCTCTGGTGGCTGCAGCCTCTGCAGAGGGGAAGAGAGCAACCTTAGTGGTATGCTCAGGGGCCAGGGGCATTGGGGCGGGGGGAAGGACACAGGAGGGGCGCTGTGCTGCCCTGGGGCAACCCATGTGCTGCTTGGGTGTTAGGCCTCTCAGCCCCAGAGCTGGGGACCTTGAGATGGTCTGGTTCTCTTCCTTCAGGCCACAGATGAGGAAAACTGGTGACCAGAGAAGGAAGGTCTTGCCTGGAGTTACAGTGCAGACACGACAGGGTGAGGACTCACACCCATGCCTCTGACTCCATATCCAGTGCTCTCTCGACTTCTAGGTTGCTTCCTGGGATCACCCTTGGCTTGTCACATCTGCCCTTTTCAAGGGCCATCTCTCTGGGGTAGAGGGGCTCAAGGCTGAGGCAGAAGCAGCCGTGTACATCAGGGCAGCAAGTGACCACTGACTGCAGCCCATCAGGCCCCCGGGGTGGCATCTGGGCCTTGTTGTTTTGGCCCTTACATCAGCCTCCCAGGGTTCCACCCCTCCCTTGCCTTCCACAGGGTGTTGCGTGCCAGGCCATCAGGGGTCCTTGCATTTCTGGAGAGGGCTGAGGATCTGGGCGGCGTGGATCTGTGTGGGAAACACTGGCGCTGTCAGGAGAGGGGAAGTGAGCTGCACCTGACTGGTTCTGATCACTGTGACCCTGCTTTATGAACTGCGACTGTGGGATGACTTGCAGCAGAGATGTCGAGAGAGAGGCGTTACCGCACGCTGCAGTCCTGCCCCGGCTCCTCCTGCTCCTGCTCCCTTTTTCTCTCCCTCCATTCGCTTCACACTTCATTCATCTGCAGCTCACTTTGGGGACCTTCTCTGAATAGCATCCAAGGGTTCCTCCTACAGAGCGGAGACCAGAGCATTCTTGGGATTTGCAGAGAGGAGGCGGGGGCAATGACCTCTGTAGCTCTGACTGGTTTCGGATCGGGCAGAGGTGCAGCCTCTGGTCTCCCCAGCCCAGTGGAGAACCCACATCTGCGTCAGCCCCATATTTGATGTTTTTCTGTGCCGAAATGGCTTCTCTTACTCAAGTGAAACCCCGGCCCATATTGGAAAGAAACCCCATTGCTGGAGGGGGTAGAGATCCACTGCAGTTTCTTTGGCGGGTACCCCTCAGCTTCATCTTGAGGCTCCGTCCCTCTGATTCCCAGGAGCATGGCCCCCTACACAGCCCCTATGAGAAACCCCATCTTTCTTGAGTCCTCTTGGTGGTACTGGCTGACATTTAAAAGAAAAAAATAAATGACTAAATACTAAGGGAGAATAAAGTAGGATAATTATAGGGACAAAAAAGAGCAAACATTATCAAAATAGCGTTTCAAAGAAAAGGGCTGCAGTAGTGCACTTGCTAACCCTGCTCCCTGGGGCTTGGTGTCCTTCTGTAGAGCCCACCCCCAGCGGCTCCCCCTGGAGCATGGGGGCTCCTGCAAACGTCTGCCTGGCTCCATGGTGCAGGACTGTTTGCGTAAAAGCCTCCCCAGCGAGGCGGGGACTCCTCAAGGTCAGGGGCAGGCCAGTCTGAGCAGCACCTGCCTTTTTAGCATCATAGCTCTCCTTCCTCAGGGGCGCCTGCACCTGCATTCCTATTCAAGAAGGGGTGTCACTGGCCAAAAAACCTAACGAGAATAATAGTGACGGTTGTGGGAGCTACTGTTTATTGAAGTCTTAATATGATCCAGGCCCTGCTACACACTTTTCAGAGATGATCTCAGGAATTATTACCACGTTGGTCTGAAGTGGGAATTAATAACGTCATTAGCTCCATTTGACAGATAAGGAAACTGAAGTTCAGAGAGGTTTGTGGGCAACATGCCCCAGCCAGCTGGGAGGTGGGGGAGTGAGTCCCTGGACCTGGCTTGTTCAGGCCCCAAAGTGCAGCCTGCGGGGGCTTGTCTACAGTACTGGCAGGCAGGGGCTTGGAGATTCCTAACCACTTGCTGTTGGGGCCTCAGACTCTGACCTCCCAGCCTGCCCTGACCCTCCCCTTCAGTTCTAGGTCCTGAGCTCTGGTGCCGGGTGCAGGGGCAGCCCCCCAACCTTGCAGGTAGAACCCTAATCTGAACTTAGGGCCTCATTCTTCCGAGGCCGGATGCTCACACAGGGGCTTGATGCTAACACTGCGCGGTCTGTGGAGGGGTTGCTCCGGGGCTGTTGTCCTACGGTCTCTACACCTGCTCGGAGAGGCGAAGTCTGAGACCTGAGCTAGGTAGGCATGTGGATATGTGGGTGTTGCCGGTGTCCTGTTAACTTTGCAGCTCCCCGGAGTACACAGAAGGAATGCACCTGACTGCTCCATCCTGCCTGCAACTCCACTTCCCCTGCCTCTTGTTCCTCGGTCCTTCAGTCCTCTGCCCATGGGGCATCGCCTCTGTCTCCAGTCTCTAGGCTGTAACTTTCCACGCCTTCCCGTCCCACCCCATTGATCACAATAACGACCACCTTTATAAAGCACTAGTTCATGCCCAGAGCTCTTGGTGCACAACGTCTCATTTAACCCTCCCATGGCCCAAGGAGGCGGATGCTCCTATGATGGCCATTTTACATGGAGGGAAATAACGGAGATGCGGGAGTCTGGCTACCTTGAGAGCACACGGCAGGGCGGTGGAGATGCTGCCTCTGTACACAGGGCCTCCCCAGCCCTGCTGCTGGCCACCAGGCCACCCCACTGCCCCGGCCGCCCTCTTTGTCTCTGGTGCAACCCTCCGCCTGCCAGCTGCTCTTCTGCCTCCGAGGTGTGTGTGGCAGGGGCTCCGGGGAGAAAGGGAACAGGGCAGCAGCACGGGCACAGCTGTGACACCCCCCCCGGGCACTCACGCCTGGTGACACAGGCCAGTGAACCCTCCTGGGTGGCCTTGCTGTGACACTGTGCCCTGGCCAGCTGTTCAAGGACAGTCCTCTGGGCTGATTCTGGGGAAGGTCACTGTGTGCCATGGGGCCCGTGTTCTGGGGGCGTTCCAGCTGGAGCTGCTGACATCTGCCTTCTGCTGACCGAGGCTCGGCCCCCTCCCCGGCGCGAGGACCTTCTCCCCTCCCTTTCCCTACCCCCCACTGCTTGCTCTGAGCTCAGGCAGCACTGAGTGCAGGGGGTGAGGCAGTCCAGCATCCCAAAAGGATCCTGGTGGTCCCACAGTGACCCTTTAGTCTCACTTGGCCGCTGCCTGGCCATGGGATGTTCATCAGATCATGCCCCGTCCCTGGGCCTTGGGTTTCCTTGTCTGCTCTTAATCACAGCACTGACCTCCCAGAGTGGCGGTGAGAATGCCAGGTGCCTGGCACCCAGCCCTCTAGAAGTGGGTCCTCCAGCTGTAGATTATGACTCTTTCCTCCAGGAAGCAGACAGTTGGCATCAAAGTGCTGATAACCACTTTTGGTCCCCATAATGGCAGATTTATACAGTTCCAGCCTAATAACTGGATAACCTGAACATTACAGGCAAGTCTTTGAATACCAAGTGTCTGCCTCGGTTTCCCCACCTATCAAATGGGGTCACAGGACATTTCAGAAGACAGCAACAGGCAGCTCTGTGTGAAACAGCATGTGAACATGCTCTGTATACTGAAAGAGATGAGTCCAAGGAAGGGGCTGTATCATTATTATTTTTGAAATTATTCTTTTATTGTTGAAAGGCCATTTCAGAGGCAAGAGCACAGGCTGACACCTGCCTTAATTTGAATCCTAAGACTGCACTTGGCCAGCTGTGTGACCTTGGCCATCATGGAACCTTTCTGTGCTTCAGTTTCCTCGTCTGTAAAATGGGGATAACAGTGGTATCTGCCTCATAGGCTTGTAGTGAGGTTTGAGCGCCGGCTGTGTGCCAGACTCAGGGCCAGGACATGTTGGGAGAATGTGTAGATTCGTGTGTGTGTGTGTGTGTGTGTGTGTGTGTGTGTGTGTGTGTGTGTGTTGGAATTGGGCTTTGGGATCCGTACCAATGCCTGTGTGACAGAGGATGTCTGGGTCCCAGCTGGCTACCACGCAGCCCCTCCCTATGGCTCCACCCTGCCTGGGCTCAGAAGTTTGCTTTCTGGGTCCTGCTCTCAGGACTGGCTGGCCAAGAAATTCTGGCTGCATTTAAGGTCTGCAAGAAACCCTCGCTCAGGTTGCTATCTCTCCAGTGTCACATAAACTGTATTGATAAATTAATCTTATATTGTTGGAACCAAACAGCCCTGTAATTTTTCTATTGTGCAGCTTAATTAGTCTCCAGGACTGTGTCATTAGCTTGTTTGTTTGTAATCTGACTCCCTGAGCTGGCCCTGTGAGACAGCCAATAAGAGGACTCTAACCTTGCTCACCCCCTTCACCCATCCCTGGGGGCCTGATCTCAGTGCCTCTTCATCCTGGCCTGGACTCCTTGATAAAGTGTGACAGTTGGGGGTTGGCAGACTCCTTGGGTGAAGGAGTGAGCACAGAAGTAGGATCATGGTATCTGGGTCCCGGCCCTGCCCTTGGCATTCATTAGCTACTTACCTTGTTTATTTACCATGTTTAAAATCTCTCCATTTTTTCATCTTTATTGATTTTTCCTATGAATTTGTAATGACATTATAAAACACTTAACATAAAATCTAAGTGAAGGAAAGCTAGGATTCAAGTTATATATCCATAAGTATCTCATCTGCCCAAGAATGAAGATGAGAGAAAATGCCCCCAACGCCAAGGGTGGTTATCTCTGGGAGACATGATTATGAGTGACTTTAATTTTCTTGGTATCTTTTCATTTTTCCCCCAAACATTCTGCAATGAGTCTCTATTCCTTTACAACCAGGAAAAGAATAATTGAAATTCATCAGTGTTAGGTTTAGCAATGATAGAGTTTCTTCTTATAAAATGAAAGTGTTTGACTCTGTTCCCAGCCCTGGCTGGCTGTGTACCAGAATCCCCAGAAGAGCTTGCTAAAAATTCGAGGACCGAGCCCCACCCCAGGGACTGTGGCCCCTGGAGTTTCAGATGTGCATCTAAGGTTTAGAGTCCCGGATGTGTTACTCTCTTGGGCCCTTTCTGCCGTGATCATTCCCTATGAATGCGTTGTCTTAGACCTTGGGCTGGAAATGGAGTCCTGTGGCCAGCGTCAGTCCTCTGGCTTGAGGGAGCTGCCTTATGAGTGTACCTGCTCCAGCTGGGAAGAAGCTGGCTCTGGCGTGTGTGGCCACTGGCTGGAGATGGGTGGTCCAAAAGCTGCGTGAGCTCCTGGCACTGCCTCGAGGTGGGGGGCCCTTCGCTTAGCCAGCATCTCCTAAGAGCCTTGCAGGGCTGAGCCATTTCCCATCTCTGGTCATATTTCATCCTCAGTGACTCACACACTGGGAGTTTTCTCCCCATTTCCCAGGTGTGAGGCACAGAAAAGCTAAGTGACTTGCCCAACATCACACAGCTGCTCAGTGGCAGAGCCTGGATTTGAGCTGCCATCTGTACCTGCACATTTTTTTCTTCCCACAGGTGCCACTGGGGGCTAGCCCATGGGTCTCTAGCTTGGGGGTCTTTGAGGTCCTATTCGTCCCTCTGGGTAGCAGAAGCTGGGGTTTTATTTGTGGTTTTTCTTGTGGGCTGTCTCCCTTCTCCTTGCCTCTAGCTGGACCCCTGCCTCAGAGACCCACCCCCATCCCAAATGCTTAAGCTGTTGGCTTGCTTGGGGAGCTTTTGCAGTGTCTCTGTGTGTGGCCCAGTCCACTGTCAATCTCATTGTCATCCCTGCCGCTGGCAGTCTTCTTTCTTTTTTCATTTATTTTATTTTCTCTTATTGTATTTTGCTCTTCTGATGACATCTTCTCTTAAACCCAAGCCTGCTAAATTGTAGCCAGATTTACTTGGGGATTTCCTGCAGGCATTTGAAGCTCTTCTCTCCCGGCTGCATACAGGTGACATTGTAGGCTGGGCTAGTCGGAGTGAGGGAGGAGGTGAGGGCATTCCTGGGTTTGAAAGCAAGTTTCGCAGTGATTGCTGTGTGACTTCGGGCAAGTCATCCCCGGGGCCCTGGTTTCATCATGTGTGCAGTGGGGTAATGTCATCCATCCATCTCAGAGGGGTGTGCAGAGCACGATTGTAATTTACTCAGTTGCAGGGCCTAGACCCGGAAGTGCTCGATGTGTGTCAGTCACCGTCATCAATGTTCTTCTAGTCTTGATTTTGACCTTAATCACCCCTGGAAGCCCGAACAAGTCACCACCCCAGGAGCTTCAGTTCGCACCAGAATGAAGTGCTCTGTAAATGGAAATGCCCTCACAATGGGGCTGGTGGAGGCCTGGGCTTGGTCAACCTTGTCCAAGGAGAATGATGACTTCTTGCAGAGTTCCACCCCGGGCGAGGGGAACAGGATTGGTTCTAACTCCTAGGCTTCTGCTGGGTTCCATGGCTGCAGAGCATCGAAGCCAGGAAGCCAGCCTTCTGCCCCAAGGGTACAGCCTCGAGTGGCTCAGGGATCCCAACACAGCTGCAGTGCTCTAGCTGCCAGCCTGGGCTCCTCCTCCCTGCCCGGGATCCGGGTATCAGGGAGCTGTCAGGTAGGAGCAGAGAGCACAGTTATATCTGAACAGCCACACAGCTGGCTGGAGAGGATTAAACTTAATTTGCTGCAGATCAAAGGGATTTCCAGCCTCCTCTGTCCCTTTCCCATTGATTATTTCCCTTCGATGTTGAAAGGGGAAGTTGGGCTTGGCTAATGGGTCTCCCTCTGTGCCCAGGCAGGTGGCGTCCTGCACGTATGTGCCCCTCTGGCCCTCTGCAGCCCTTCCTGCATACGTGGCTGGTGGTTGTTGACAAGTTTCCCATCAGTCTGTGTCCAAGAGGTTGTCTCCTGTCATCGTTGCTAGGGCTGTTGCTATGGCATCTGTCATCCAGGCTGTGTTGTGAGAGAGACCAGGTGGGTGATGTCACTCCCTCTTTGGTATGAACTGTTCTTGCAGCTGGGATGGAGAAGAGCCTTGATGGTGGAGCACAGGCTGGGTTTATAGACAGGTGGGTTTGATGAGAATGAAGAACTCTTAGGCCAAGGGAGTCCCAGGCACCCTAAAGCTCTTCCTCTCACAAGGGTTAACATAAAGTCAGACCCCTGTGTGAGGGGAGCAGACGCTGTGCCGATGCTGGTGGTGATGTCATCGACACAGTGGGATGTGGGACACAGAAGCAGCACAGTCACATGTGGCCTGGGGGTAACACCTCCCAGGGACCCCAGCTCTGCAGTGGGCTGTGAGCCTGAGAGCAGGCACATGGTTGCTCTGACTGTCAGCACAGGTGGTTAAAACTTCGAGTGATCCCCATCAAAATACCACTTATTGAGTGCCTTCTGTGTGCCAGCTACTCAGCAAGAATCATCTCACATCCTCAGAACAGCTCTAGTTGATGAGCATTATTTTCCCATTTTACAGAGGAGGATATCTAAGCTCAGAGAGATCCAGAAAGTCGCAGAGGGTCACAAAGCTAGGAAGTGGCGAGGGCAGGTTCAAATCCAGCTATGGCAGGGTTCCATAGCCTGGGTCTCCTCCACCAATGAACATGGCCTTGTAGCAAAGGCCTGCTTATTTGCTCTGAAGTGGTTTTCTATGCAGGCTGCCTACAAACATCCACAAGAGGCCTCAACAAAGGGCACCTGCTTGTACTGAAGGCAAATACCCTCCTCCTGTTTTATAGGTGGGGTGACATGTGACTTGCCCAGTGATGTGCAGTGGGTTGGGCTAGATTAGAAATGACTCCTTGGGCACAACTGAGCCCAACCTGGGGCCTGAGATGTTCTGGGACCCCAGAGGCCTTTGGGAAGAGCCAATTTCCTGTCCTCCAAGTGTCCTTCCAAGGTGGCGGCCCCTGAGGCAGCCTGGAGGATGGGCACAGAGTTTTGTTTTTCTTTCTTGCTTGTGGTAAAATACATAAAACATAAAATTCACCATCTTCACCATTCTTAAGTGTGCAGCTCAGCAGTGTTAAAAACATTCACATTGTTGTGCAACGGATCTCCAGAACTGTTTACCTTGCAAAACTGAAACTCTATACACGTTAAACAGTAATTCCCCATTTCCTCATCCTTACCCCTGGCAACCACTCTTCTGCTTTCCGTTTCTATGAATTTGACTACTCTAGGTACCCCATGTAAGTGGAATCCTACAATATTTATCTTTTTTGTTACTGGCTCATTTTACTTGGTATAGTCTCAGGTTTCATCCGTGTTGTAGCATGTGTCAGAGTTTCTGTCCTTATGCCTGAGTAATATCCCATTCTATGTATACACCACATTTTGTGTATCCATTCATCCCTTGGGTTGACACTTGGGTTTCTTCAAACTTTGGCTATTGTGAATGTTGCAATGAACATGGCTGTACCAATGTCCTTGAGAGATCCTGGTTTCAATTTTTTTTTTTTTTTAATATCCCTAGAAGTGGAATTGTTGAATCATATGGTAATCTGATTTTTAACATTTTGAGGAACTGCCATATGGTTTTCCATGGTGGTTGTACCATTTTACATTCCTACCAACAATGCACGAGGGTTCTAATTTCTCCACATTCCTGCCAACACTCGTTACTTTCTGTTTTTGTTTTTTGGGTTTTTTTGATAGTGGCTGTCCTAACGGTGTGAGGTGGTATCTCGTTAAGGTTTGCATTTCCCTAATGACTAGTGATACTGAGCATCTTTTCATGTGCTCATTGGGCACAAGAGTCAGGTTTTTGAAGATCTGTCAACTTCGAACCCTAAACTGTTGAAGCTGCCTCACTCCACTGGTACTTTGGAGTCACAACCAAATATAGTTCTTATTCTGAAGGTATTTGTGGATAAAGACAAGTGGAGCTTGAGGCTATTCCACAGACAACTACAAAAAGGCCGGATGAAGTACATTTCCCAAGAGAGGGGCAGATAATGGATTCTGGAGTTCTTGGAGCAGGAGAAAGATGTGCATTTGAGATGATTGAGATGACCCTGGGCTCCCCTAAGAGGGGGTGAGAGTAATTCCCCAAGCAAATAGCCACCACCTTTCTGGGTCACCCCCGGGGATGTGTCTCCTGGAGTCCTGTTCTAGGGGGAGGATGGATGAAGTGACAGAAGGCACTTCCAGCCGCTGAGCTTGGATTAAGGAGACAGCTCTCCCTCTGGCTGTGCCCATGTGTTTCAGCCCTCTGCCAGGTCTCCCTGCCAGTTTGGGGCTGGCAGAACTTCTTCCTCTGCCCCATCCTGGTGCTGATGGGGCCAGGCGCTCAGGCTGGGCTGGTGAGCCCTGGGGAGGGCTGTTTGGGCGCATTTGATTCTGTAACCAGGTGTCTCTCCAGGTACTCGGGATGGCCACTCTCTGAGCTGGGACAGGTGCCTGGGGCCACCCTGTGCGGGTTTTTAGTACCCAGCCCTGGTGTGACCAGGGTGTTGGACCTTAAGCTCCAGGGTATGCAAATCAAATTTAGGAGGCTTTTTTGATATGCCAGCAGTTTGTTTCTCTGGGATTGGGTATTGGCAACTCCTGCCCTCCTTGCCCCAGGTGACCTAGAACACGGCAGCCTGCCCCCGGCCGTCATTTGATCCTGGATTAAATGGGAGTGCTGTGGGGCAGGACCGCCAGCATCCCTGAGCAGACGTGGCATAGGCACCCGCTTTACGTACATTTCCTTACTCAAGTCTCACAACCTAATGGGGGCTGGGGTTTGTTTCCTCCCTGTGCTACACGGCTTGTGGGATCTCAGTTCCCCAACCAGGGATGGAACCTGGCCCTGGCAGTGAAAGCCCAGAATCCTAACCACCAGGCCACCAGCGACCTCCCTCCTCTATGTTCTGATAGGAAGGCATAGAGGAGGGGTTAAGAGCAAAGACCCTTTGCAAGAATATTTACATTTTCATTTATTTATTCTTGGCATATGTCACACTTTCTGGTTCAGTGTTCAAAAGGTACAGTGAAAAGTTGCCCTCCCAGCTGCCAGCTCCCTTCCCCTGAGGCAATCGATGGCAAGTTTCTTACCAGAAGTGGTCCACCTTGCACTGAGTTTGCAAAATGCCTCTGTGCAGTCTATTGCTAGCATTAGAGCTGAAATTTCCCGATCTGTCATTCTAGAGTTCCTTTGGCCTCGTTTCTTCCCCTCTCTCATCCCTGCATTAGCCTAACTCTGCTGAGAGCTTCCTTTTGACCCTCTGAGTTTCTCTCCCAGTAGCTCCCTCCCAGCATCGTTGGAGGGAGCCGCCAGCACTGAGTGCTGCACGGGGAGTGGGGAGGGGTGAGGAAATGATAGGTTCAAGCAGGGTGGATGCGTGCACAGGGAGGAGTAGCGCCTCAAAGAGGGAGGGGGTGATGAGGACCAGGAGAAGCTGTGAGGGGCCTGCGTTTACCCTGCAGCCCTGGCCTGCTGCTCTGGCCCATCCCTGGTGACAGCTGCTCTCCTTCCCGACCCCCGAGGGTGATGCTCCGTTTGAATTTCGGTTTGTCAGGGAAGCTGTGAACAAACTGGGATGTTTTCCCTCTGATAAACTGCCATCGCTGAACTTCAGAATTGCTTCCTGAGCCTAAATGCTGGATGAGGGAGGAAACCGGCACAGGGCTGGGGAAAGGAGAGGCTCAGAAAGCCCTCTACTTCCCACCCCTTCCCTGAGCCCCTGTTGTGCACCAGGAGCTGCTCTGGACACCAAACCCTGAAGGTGAGCCCTGGGAGTCCGCCCTTAAGGAGCTCACCTCCTCGTGGATGGGCAGACCTGTGCCCAGCTGGTTATGAGGATGGGATGGCAAGTCCCTTCAAACTGGGATCCCACGGAAGTCGTGCTGGGGAAGCTGGTCTTACCTAGGAAGGATGCAGAGTGTTCATTGGGGGCTCATTTTCTGTCTTGATTCTCTCTGACTTCATATTTTCCTGGCTCAGGGACATCCTGGATCTAGTTTCTTTTCCTTCTAGAAACAGTGTAGCATGGTGGCTCTACTGGGTTGAATAATGTCCTAAAAGTCATGTCCACCCGGAAACTCAGAATGTGACCTTACTTGGTCTTTGCAGGTATAATTAGTTAAGATGAGGTCATACTGGATTAGAGTGAACCCTAAGGACACCAGTGACTGGTGTCCTTACAGGGGACTATACTCAATATCTTGCAATCACCTATAATGGAAAAGAATCTGAAAAAGAATATATATATATATTTGAATCACTCTGCTGTACACTTGAAACTAACGCAACATTGTAAATTAACTGTACTTCAATTAAAATAATAATAATAATAAAAAGAGTGAAAGGAGAAAAACTATATATTAAAAAAAAAAAAAAAAGAAGGCCATGAGAAGAACCAGACACACACAGAGAGAGGAAGGCATGTGAGGATGGAGCCAAGATTGAAGGGATGTAGTGACAAGCCAAGGAACGTTAAGGATTGCTAGCAATGACCAGAAGTTAGAAGAGGCCAGGAATGATTGGCCCCTAGAGCCATCAGAGAGAACACGGGCCCTACAGACACCTTGGTTTCAGACATCTAGCCTCCAGAACTGTAAAAGAATTATTTTTTGCTGTTTTAAGCCATCCAGTTGGTAATACTTTGTTGTGAGAGCTCTAGGATACTATACAGTGGCTAAAAGCATGGACGCCCAGACCCTATCACCTCAATTCAAACCCTGATTAAGCTGTGTGACCTTAGGCAAGTTACCTGGCCCCTCCCTCGGTGCCTCAGTTGCTTCTCATAAAATGGAGATAGTATTTATCTCATAAGGTGTGTGGGGTGTCAATAAGTTAATGACTGCCAAGCATTTAAAATAGTATCTGGCAGAGAGTAAGCGTCATGTGCAGGCAATGATTCTTTGAAATCCACCTACGCATCTGCTTCTGAACCACAGAGCTCTCTTCACACCCCAGATGATGCCAAACTGCCTTGTCTGTCTGCCTGGACCTTGCATTGTCAACTTTTGCGAGAGAAGGGCCAGGACAAACTTGAAAGGAACCTCAAGTGTGTGTGCTGGCAGCTTGTCCTTGTCCCTCCCTCCATTTCATTCTAGGTTTCTTTATGTGTCAAACAGGAAAACAGGAATGATGCTCTGATTTTAGAACCTTGTGGGGATTGTGTGAAGTGAGATTTACTCCCCCAGGTCGTAGGTGATCAGTAAATGTTCCTTGCTCTTCCCTGTATGTCAGAGGAGGAGCCATGCAAGAAAGCCAATCCTGCTGATCTCTGGCCGACAGAGAAAAGGCATATTTTTACTACAGTGTAAACCTGGGGCAAACAGGTGCCCAGGGCAGGCCGCCTCCCAGCTCTGCGGAGGCTGGCCACGTGCATCTGTGTGTGTGTGTGTGGGGGGGGGGGATGCTTCTGATCCAGGACGGGGTGAGGATGGAGTGGTGCCCCACCCACTCCAGGGGACCTGACATCTGCCCTTCAGGTATTGCTCTCAGCCCAAATATTTGGAGGTTTGTCTGCTGAGTTTCTTCTTGGCCCACAGCAGCCATGGGAGTGCTGAGTTGGGGGCAGCCAAGCACAGGTCTCAGTAGTAACATTGTTGGGGGGAATGGGGGTTCATTGACATAGAAGCTTCTCGTAAACCCATACCTGAATGACTGCTTTCCCTCTTGCTTGTCTCATGTCTAAGTTTAAGGTGTGCCTTGTAACCAGCTGCGTAAAATATCTGCATTACAGGCACGTGTTAAAGAATCTGTGTGTTAAAGAGATGTGTGCTGAAGAAGCCAGCTGTTAGAGATTTTTATGGATGCTTCAAGGGTTATTTCTTTGGGCTGCTTCACGTTTGATTCATGTATTAAATTGGGCATTTAGAAAGCAATGTCTGGGCTGTATTTTCTTAGCCTTATCCTGCAAAATTGGCTTTACTGAATTACAGTTGAAATGTGGTCACGATCCATATAGAGTTGATTAAAAAGAAAAAAACAAAACCACTCATTTGAAGAACATTTCTGTCTCTTGCAGAAATATACACAATCCGTTTTCTACAATGTCACAAACAATCTTTTATACAAGGATCCGGATTACGGATGCCTTTCTGGATTTAATGTCAGGGAAAAAATGTTTATCTCTACAAATGACTTTTGGTAACTTGATTTGCTTCCCTTTTCACTTTAGCTGCCAGGAAACCCATGGCAAAATTTAGTGCTTGATTGTGGGAATTAGTTCATCTTGGATTCCTGTTAACATACACTCCTTTGTTCCCTTTTAAGTGTATGTTTTGCTTATGTACCCAGATTTGCTATTTCATATTATATCTACATTATATGGTCCCTCAAATACTTTGAAAGTTACATGGAACTCTGGTGTATATACCCCAAAGACTTGAAAATAGATATTCAAACAAACACTTAAACATGAATATTCATGACAGCACAGTTTTAAATAGCCAAAAGGTGGAAACAACCCAAATGTCCATTGATTGATAAAGGGATAAAGAAAATGTGGTACATCTCTACAAGGGAATGTCATTTAGCCACAGAAAAAGAATGAATTTCTAATACATGCTACAACATGGATGAACCTCAGAAACATTATGCTAAGTGAAATAAGCCAGATACAAACATCATCATATATTGTATGATCACTTTTATATGAAATTTCCAGAATACGTAAATCCATAGATACAGAAAAGAGAAAGGTAGTTGTCAGAGAGTGGGGAGAGGGAAGAACGGGAGTGACTGCTTATGGGTACAGGGTCTCTTTTTGGGGTGATGAAAATGTTTCGGAAGTAGATAGGAGCAGTGCTTGCATGACATTATGAATGTACTAAATGCCACAAAATTATATACTTTGAAATGGTTAATTTTAAGTTATGCAAATGTTTTTTCAATAAAGAGAAAATATTGCATTGAAATTTTAAAAAATGAGTGGAGTGTAGAAATCCAATTGGAATCTAAGTGAAGTGTTGGAGATCTGGGTGGAATATCTGATTGCTCTGGGTCACAGGCAGGGAATGTCCCCCTCATTCACTGCTCCAGGTCTCCTCCAAAGCTGTGTCCTTTGCAGATGGCACCTGCCCCTGGTGCCCGGCCTTTGGTTAAAGGCATGGTAATGGTCGTACTCATTGCTACAATCTCAGGATGAGCTTTCATGGCCATTTGCAAACAAATAAGCCAGAAGACTTTGGTAAGATTGGCTGTGGTGAGGGCAGGCCTGGGCTTTCTCCTTGAACTTGAAAGAGATGCACTTAGGAGAATTTCTAAATAAAACCAGAGGCAAGTGGCTCTGGGTCTCGGTGACCTTCTGGGCCTGAGCAGGACCCGGCAGCGCCCCCTTCAGGGGCACCAGAAGAGTTATTGCTGCTCTGAGCTTTCCCTCTGGCCAGTTTGTTCCGTTCCAAGCCCGTCATGGTGCAAAGCCAAGAAAGGAATTTAGGGATCACAGAGCAATAACTGCTTGAGATACAGAACATTCTGCAGTGTCCCCTTACTTCTTTTTTTTTTTTTAAGATTTTTTTTTTGATGTAGACCATTTTTGAAGTCTTTATTGAATTTGTTACAATATTGCTTCTGTTTTATGTTTTGGTTTTTTGGCTGCAAGGCATGTGGGATCTTAGCTCCCTGACCACGGATCAAACCCACACCCCCTGCATTGGAAGGCAAAGCCTTAGCTACTGGACCACCAGGGAATTACCCGCCTTACTCCTTTCAAAACTTGAGGGTGGGGCAATTTGGGGTTTCATTTGGAGAATTTCTTCCATCTTCAGGATTCCACGAAGAAGACAGGGCAGGCCATGCTTCTGCTTTGGAACCAGTTCCATCTTGGAATTGCTTCTCTACTGGTGCTCCCAGGTGGTCTACACAGTTCAGTGGGTCTGAGCCTGCCTCACCTTGACAGGCTGTCCCTGTTCTAGGAGAAGAACTCTCTCTTCCTAGGTGTGGCCTCCCTTTAATCCCTCTTTCTTAACTTTTTCTGAGAGCAGTGCTTCCCAAACATTTGTGCCCCATTGCACACTGAGAAACTGATCATATATGCTAGCAGCATGGGAATAAATGGGGAGGGTGTTTGCAGCTAGTGGTAGTCGGAGTCTCCCCAGCCCCTGTGTGGACAGTGTCTTCAGGACGTTGGCTGGGGGGCTGAGCTCCAGGCCAAGATGGAGTTTTAAGTGTAGGGAGAAGGGATTGGGGGGTGGGTGTCCTCAGCCTGCTTTGGCCAGAGGGCCAGAATAAATCTGTCATTTCCCTGTAAGTGCTCAGATCCATTCCCTGCCCTTCAGGGCATGACCCGTGACACCTACATCTCCCAGGCTCCTTTGCCAGCTGGCTCTTGTCTGGATTTGGCTAGTGGGGGGCACTGATTGAGCCGGGGGGTGGGGAGGGGGAAGGCAGAAGGCCGGCATGACCCCCCCGCACCCCCCCCCACCGGTATCATCTTTGCTGTTTGGTTTTTCAGCCACTTTAACATGTCACTAGTTTCTCCATGAACTTTCCTTTATCAAGTAGAAGGTGTGGACTCTGTTTTCCTGATTGGACTTAAAGCCAGGTGGCTTAAACAGCATCCTGGCTGCTCCTGGAGGCCTTCTAAATAGCACCAGCCAGTAACAGACAACATGCATTGGATTGACCTTGTACTTTGGGCTACACCTTCCTCAGGTACCTGGGGCAGCAGTAGGCAGCTGGCCCAAAATACAGGATCCTGGGTCCTGGCCACACATCATCCCCTTGTGACCAAGAATGGGAAAGAATGGAAGTTTGGGACAGCTGCTTCTCTTGTCTGCCTAGAAACCTCCTATTCAGGCTTTAAGGTCCAAATATCACTACCTCTTGATCTCTGCCTTGTTTTTTCCCCCTCTGCTTTCCCCTAGACTGGATCAGTTGCTTCTTCATCTGTTATTCTCAGTACAGCTTAGCTGAATAAGCCTTTTATTACTTTTTCCATTGGAGTCATGAGTGGACCTGTTTCTGTCATTAGTGGACACAGTCACCGAAGGCGGGGGCCTGGCTTTGCTCGATTCTTTGTGCCAGTGTCCCACTCAGTGCACGACGCCTGGCTCGGAGCAGGCAACGACACAGTTTTCCTGAATTCAGTGGGACCCTAAGCAGGCTTCATATTAGGATCACCTGAGGAGCTTCAAAAAATTCAAATGTCCAGGCTCTACCCTAGACCAATGATGTCAGAATCTCTGAAGGGGGGGCCCAGGCACTGGCATTTTAAAAGTCTCCCTGGGTAATATTAATGTGCAGCCAGTGTTGCTAGCCATTGGTTTAACTACTTCAATTTATCACTTGCTGTTTGTTAATGATTTCTACCATTAAACCCGGGTCCTCTTACAAAGTAATCCAACCTAACAAATCTTTTCGAGTGCCTGCCTTGGGCCAAGCTTTGTGTAGACAGACTCCTGCTACTCAAAGTAGTTCTGTGGACCACCAACATCTGCATCACCAGAGCTGGTTAGAAATGCAGATTCTTGGGCCCCACCCCCGACCTGCTGAGTCAGAATCTGCCTTTTCACCAGCTCCCCAACTGGCTTGAATGCATGTTACAGTCTGAGAAGCAGTGATGCAGGTATCACACAAACGTCAAATTGCTTGCTCACCGTGCATTGCGCTTCCTTTCTTTTTTTTTTTTGCGGTATGCGGGCCTCTCACTGCTGTGGCCTCTCCCGTTGCGGAGCACAGGCTCCGGACGCACAGGCCCAGCGGCCATGGCTCACGGGCTCAGTTGCTCCGCGGCATGTGGGATCTTCCCGGACCAGGGCACGAACCCGTGACCCCTGCATCGGCAGGCGGATTCTCAACCACTGCACCACCAGGGAAGCCAGCGCTTCCTTTCTTATACACCCTGTTTTGCTTCCCTTTACAAGGGTATCATCTTACATTCCTTTCTCCAGCTCAGATGGCACGTCCCAAAGAAATGGAGATCAAGCAAGAGTTAGATGAAGTGATGGATCCCCCGAGTGTGGAGGGGAGTTGAGGAATGGGTGGTCTTTGAGAGATGGAAGCCTTTCAAGGCACACTGAGCACCAGTGTTTGGGAGGCCTCCGGATAGGCTGTTTGGAAGGAAAGACTCCCATTTCTGACATTGCTGTTTCCTTGGGAATGATCCAGGCATGCTGGAGGGATGCTCTGGCTGTGCCGGATGGGGATGGAGGACTGCAGTAGATCCGATTGCCAGGGAGCAGATTGGCATTGATGCAAATAAAGCAGCCTTGCTTGCCTCATGCTTTTGGGGTCCAAGCACAGTAGGGAGTTTCTGGAGGTTGGCTTATCGAGATCCGCAGGGTTACCTGTTGTTCAGGTTCAGATGGAACACGATGATCTGTGTCCACAGGAGTGGTGACTTTTAAAGGTAACCTGCAGCGGGCAGGACTCTTTGCATATCCGACTACATCTCTGCTGTCTCCCCAGAGCCCGGTGCCTCTGGCCACAGTGTGCATTCAGGCCAAATTGGAGGGTAATGCTGATGGCGGGGCCAGGAAGCCAGGAGGGGAGGACAGTCTTGGCCCGGAAGCTGCCTCTTCTGCCTCTGTGCTATTGCACAGTCGGTACTAGGATTAGGTCATGGCGATCACACATAACATTCTTCAGAAGGACCACTGTGTGTATCTTGTCTTGAGCTCTTCAGATACGTTTAAGAGATGCTCTGAGAGAAACCAGGATTCATTTGAGAAATGATGTAGCACAGGGTGTGGTTGGACTGTGGACAGGAAGACAGAAAGTTGGGGTGAAGGGCATCTTGCATGTGGCCTTGTTGTCACAACCGGCCCAGCAGTGAAAAATGGCTCCACCGCCCAGCTCACAGGACACAGCATCACCCCGGGGATGGGTGCTTGGGTTGTCCTCCAGGGAGCTGAGGCCACTGTCCCAGCAATCGCCCTCCTGTAAAACTATCCCGTGTGGGTCAAGCAACTTGGCAAATTTCGTTGAGCAGACCTCGATGGACCCACAGTCGAGTAGAGGAGATACACGAAACCAGTGAGTATGGATGAACTATAAGTGCTCTGAAGAGGGGCATAGGTTTCTGTGATACTGTAGGTCTGGGAGACCTAGCCTAGTCCCGGGGGTCTGGAAAGGCTTCTCTGAGGACATGCGTGTCCCCTGAGACTTGAAGGAGCTGGCCAGGTAGGGAGGGGTTTGGAAGGATCGTCTCCCAGGCAGGAGGACTAGTACACAGTCATGAAGGCCCCGGGCAGGAGTGCCCTGTGGCTGCAGGGCAGGGGTGAGGTGAAGCCTGGAGAGAGGGGCTGAGAGACGGGCAAGGTCCAGCCCCACAGTGCTTGGCCATGTTAAGGAGTCTGGGCCTATCCTCAGACCCTGGGGCCCCCATTGAAGAGTTTTGCTAGTGTGCTTCCGGACCATCTCCAGCCGCTGTGGAGAAAGGATGAGAAAGGGGCGAAGCAGGTCCTGGAAGACAAGAAAGGCAGCCATTGCAGCTGTTACACCTTCTTTAAGCCTTCTCTTCCCATGGTGCCTTCCGGTCTTATGGGTGAGGGCAAGACCTAGCCTCTAGACTCCTCATGGGAGGCCCTTGGCATTCAGGGGGGCGGGGGTCTGGGCAGGCTCAGCTATGGTAGGTCAGGGTCGTGGGGGACATCTATACAGCCTGTGCACCCTCCCATCCCCAAACTATTCAGGATCTGTCTCTTGCAGTCAGGATCACTCTTATATTTATTCAAGGCCTGGAGAAAGAGGAGGGATCAAATGGGAGTGAGAGGGCTGAGCCTTGGGCCACCAGTTCAGGGGCTTAGGGTGGCCATTGCTCAGTAGGGCTGTGTGTGGCTGAGTCACATGTTGGGGCTCTGGGAATCAAGGGCTCTGGCTGGATACATTTCCTGGATCCCTAGGAAGACTACCAGAGCTCATGTCTGTGGAAGTTCATAGCCTCCTATCTTTGGCAGATCTGATAATAAGTGTGAGTCCAAGTGTGCATCAACGCCCTGCTGGACTCTCAGTCCCCATGGAAGTTTGGACAAGTGCTTGCAGGAGAGTCCCCAAAGCCCTCACTGACGAGGGGGCCGGGTCCGAGAGCCCAGATCCACATCAGCCAATCTCGACACAAGACATGTCTTGCCGTTGCCCACGTGCTTCCCGGGGCCAGAGAGGTCTGTGCCTGCCTCTATTTCTCACCTCACAGGGACGCTAAGTCATCAAAACTCCAGCTGAAACGTGTCTCAGAACCTGAATCAAAATCTGTTTGTCTTCCCACCCTGCACAGAACCGCATGCTAAGTCTAGCAGCAGGGGGAGAAAACCCCTCTTAATGAATGTTCCATGTCATCCCTGAATTGCTTTCTCCTTTCCCTCAGATTTCACGGCGCTCCTGAGGAACGCTTATTTCCCCATGGGAAAAGCGTGGGTGAGGGGAGATATCGCCCAGATTATAAACTTAGTTTTTCATTAACAACGAATCTCAGAAATGCATAATCTCTGCCATCACCCCCTCCTCTCTTTCCCCTCACTTCCCATCAAAATGGAGCCCAGAGGGGCAAACTGGGTTTGATCCAACGGGACAGGGGCTGTGTCTCCTGGCCCAGGTTGTCCTTCCCTGCTGAGAGGTGACACCTGATGAGTGTGTCAGAGCCAGGGACTGTGCCCAGCAGGTAGCAGGTCCTCGGTGGATATTTGCTCAGTGCCTGCAGCCTGCTTGTCTTTCTTAGCTGTGGGTGTGTGCAGGCACAGCACCTGGGCTGTGTGGCTTCCCACCATCACACCTCCATATAATTGATCGGTTCATTCAGCCAGGATTTTTAGTACGTCCTATGGTGCAGGCAGGGGGCAGAGAGCGGGGCCCCCTTAAGGGGAGATGAGATACACCCACAGAGATCTCCCCCAGCAACTGGAATGTGATCAGGCTGGAAAGAGAAGCCCGACCAAGGGTCAGGAGATCAAGGCAAGACTTTGTGGAGTGAGCAGCATTGAAGGATAAGTAGAAATGATCAAAATATGACTTCCTGACCTTCCCATAATGTTATGGTTTCATATGGTTTTAGATTTTTTAATATTGGTCCTCTTAATAACTGTGAAACAGGCAGGACATATTTTTAGCAAGGAGATGTGGGGAAGGTAGACCAGAGAGAGGGAGAGTACGGCGGGAGGACCACGTTGACTGGGTTGCTGAAAGGACAATAGAATGTCGGGAATAAGAGCAGCTGCTTCAGAATCCAGCCAATGAGAGCTCACATCGGCTTCACATTTCTTAGCTGCAGGACATTTGGGAAGGTCACCGAACCTCTGGGAGCCTCAGTGCCTTTGTTTATGAATAAGAATGATAAAATCATTTTGTTAGGGTGGCTGTGAGATTAAAATGAAGTCTTGGGGGTAAGTGCAAGGCTTGTCACACAGAAAAGACCGGACAATATGGCTGTTTATTGTTTTAAATGGTTTGTTGGGGTCTGAGTCATGTTGTAGGAGGCACAGCTGGAAAGGCAGATGTGGGTTCCTGTGTCTAGTGGCTGATGGGCAAAAAGATGTCTTAGTTTGGGAACCCCTAGAAGCAGACTGAGAAAAATAGTCAAAGGCAAGTAGTTAATTTGGGACACAATCCTAGGAAACCTAAGTGGAGGGGATGGGGAGTTGAGACGGGAGGCCAGAGAGGGTGTGATACCAAGCCAGCAAGCACTATGGGATGGCTGGTCTTTAATCCCAGGAGGAAACTCTGGGAGGTGGTGTAGAGGACAGACCTTGGTGTTATCCTACCTGAAGGAGAGGCAGGCTATCTGCTCACTGTCACCCCTAGGAGGGTGCTTCTGGGGTGCTCAGTCCCCCAGACACTTGGCCTGCCCTGGAGAAAGCTCTCAGGCAGAGATGCAGGTGCTGGTAGCTGGGAGTCAGCCAGCAGCATGAAGTGGGACGGTCCCAGGGACATCAGGGGGCACAGGACACGTAGTGTAGTGTTTGCTCTGGAAGGATTGCAGTGTCTTATCCAGCCCGTTCCTGACCGTATTTTTCCTGCTAACTATTTCCATGTGTATTTCCTAGTTTCTCGTCTTTAAGTCTGTGGTCTTGAGCCTTGGCTGTTCTAGGCTTCCACCTCTGAGCTGAAACTAGGCCCATGGTACCCACCCAGCCTCTTGGAGACACAAGTTACCTCCTGCAGCTGGTAGGCACGCTGCAGACAGGGACGCTCTCCCGCGGCAGCATCCTCCTCTCCAAGAAACATGCTGTTGTGAGAAGGGGGGCTGCACCAGTGATGGAGAAGTGGCCCCTGGAGGAATTCTAGGGCAGGGTCAGGTCTGGGGCCCCAGTTGGCCACACCCTGAAGATGAGCTTGGATGGATCTCTTAGCAAAAAGGGTATGTTTAGCTATCCCCGCCCCCATGACAATCCAGAGGAGCCTGCTGACTGCATGAGGCCTTTCGGAAACACTGACTCACTCTCTGGGTTCTCTGAGGCTTCTGCTTAAGAGAATGGGGCATTCTGTCCATCACCGCCAAGTATGATTTCAGGCTGCACAGATCAGCTGGCTGGGAGAGGAGATGAATGACTAAAGGGAGAGGAAGCCAATGAACTGGGGGCGGGGTGGGTTTTCAACGGAAGTGAGGTGGGGAGAAGCTGGCAAGGCTGCCGAGAGGCAGGCTGATGGTGGAGAGAAGCTTCCCCTGCCTCCCACCCGGGGTGAGATTAATTAGGAGAGAATCTGGAAGGTGAGAAATGGAGACCTGGAGGGGAGCTCCTGCAGGTTTGGGAAAGTAGTAGTCACCTGGGGAAAAGCCATTAAGGGGTGTTTGGGAATGCTAATCTGTGGACCCCTGACCCTCTTTGAATGCAGATGATTTGCAAATTTAGACCCTAGTGTGATCTCTTTTCAGGAATCCAGACCTCTTGGAGATGTGTTATCTTTTACAAAGAAAAGAAGCAAGGAGGGAATAAAAGAGGTCAGAATAATTTAGAGCTCCTCTCACATTTATTTCGTAAAGCTGCTATCCCTAAGAAGAGCTTGGTGTGCCCTATGCAAATGTTTATCCCAGGGAAATCTCTCAGGACTAGATCCAATGGACTGGGCCCTCTTTAGCAAACAGGCAGTTTCCATTAAGAAAAAGCCCAGCCTCTTGGTGTCCTGTCCTAATGTTCTGAAGGGTTGGGGCCCCCAGGCACCGTCAGGCAATGGCAAACATCTCACAAATTTAAGCACTGGGCCTAGCAGACTCAGCACCATCTCCACCTTGGTGGGCTGGCCAAAGCCACCCATGAGTCCAGATGGTGTGAATTGGGAGTGTTTGTTTGTCTTGGGCTCATTTGCACCTTAACCGCTCTGCACACACATAGCCTCTAGGAAGTACCCAGGAAGTGAGAGTTTGGTGTCACACAGTTTCCTTGAGGGTCTGATCTGAGTACTAAACAGTTTTTCCCCTTCAGGAAATGCACAGGCAAGTGCTGTGCTGGCCTGGGACTTTCATTCTTGAATTGCACGTGGTGGTTGTGAGGCTTGAGTGGCCCTACCATACCCTCACACACCCAGGGACAGGGCCCTGGGATCCATTGGTGGTAGATGCAGCTACTGGGCATTTCAAATTCCCAGTGCCATGCTGGTGAAGGAAAGGAAGAAAGCTAGGGACAGGGGAGTTCAGGTTTAAGGGAAACTGACACAGCTGTTGGGCTGGTCCCCAGAGTATAGCCAGCATTCCCTTTCCAACCTATCATGGTCGAGTAGGGTATGGGGGCCTTGGGTCTGATCTGGGCTGGTGTGGCTGACCGTGGGCTCTATATGGGGGGGTCCAGGCAGCAAAGCTATTGAGAACAGGAACCGATAATGCTGCGATTCCAAAGGGTCAGACAGGAGTCCACGTGATTTGAAATTGGTCCCATGAGCCGTTAGCAGGGTGGTGATGAGAAATCGTGAAACCTGGACCCATCCGCTGGGAAAAGGAGGCTGATGTGTCCTTTCTGGGTCGTTAGGGCCCAGCTGAGTGGCTAGAATTTGGGCAGGACCCCCAGCATCTCACTGAAGTAACAACCAGGACTTGGGAAGAGCTTCTGTCCTATTGATGAGACACAGTAAGCACGAGGCGGTGACCACGGCTTGGTGCCACAGGGGGCCTCTCGGGGTACCCCAGATGCTGGGCGGAGGCAGCTGGTGCATAATGGGTCCGTTATAAATGAACGACTGCAGTGGTTCCAGCCCCACCTGTGCTGAGGTTCGCCTCTGCCGGACCAGCCTGAGAAGAGTCCGCAGGGTAAAGATGCTCCAGGCAGCCGGAGACATCAAGTCCTTCCTCGTGGTGAGAGTACCTGGGCACGGTCCAGCCCAGCAGCAGAGGCTCTGGTCAGTGCTCAGTCATGCTGTCAGCTTAGTCACTGTTACCCTCCATCCCGACAGCCACGGGCTCTGGGTTCCTTTCTCCTTGTCCATGGCTTGAGAAGAGAGCTCAAGCTCTCTTGGGGTGTGCCGGGAAGATCCCGTGTCTGCTGTCTCTAGCTCCCGCCCCAGCTTGTAGATGTCCCTTTTCCCGTACTCACTGGACATCGCCGCTACTTTCTGTCCTGTGCCATTTCTCCTGGAAGGGGCAGCCCGGGCCGTCCCGTGGCTGAAATCCAGTTGGGGAGCCTGCAGTGCAGTTCCACATTGCCAAGGCCCTTGGTGTCCTGAGCAAACCCCGCTGTCAGCAGCCTGGAAAGGAGGAATGCCTGCAGGGGCGGGGCCAAAGGCTGGCTTCTCGAGAAGGATCCCCCAGGTGTTGGAGTTAGAGGCCGAGGCACCACCTTGACCTTGGGGTTTCTATACCTCCAAGGAGAGGGTTAGTCTCCAGGGAGTGTGTGTGACCAGGCTCCCTAACAGGGCACCACTGGTGTCTTTGTGGCATTCGGCTTTCCTGTCCTACAGGGGACTCCCAGATGGTACTCCCGCCCCAGGGTGAAGCTGACAGCACAGGAAAGGAGAGCTCCTGCTGCATCCATGCCACGTTTATTGAGGACTTTTTAGAGCCGGGCGCCTGACTTGGTGCTGGGGATGCTGAGATTAAAAATACAGTCCCTGCCCACAAGGATCTCAAAGTCTTATGGGGAGACAGTGGTGTCACAGGGTACAAGACAACATGGTGAGTGTCCTGTGAGAAGCACAGCTTCTGTGTGGAGCTGATACTCTGTCAGCACTTGCCAGCTAAGGTCAGGAGGTTGTTAAAATGGTGAAGTGCTTCCATGGCAGTGGTTAAGTACCTGCGTCCCTCCGGGATCCAGGAGCTAAGTAAGCATCAGTACCGGGCTTAGGAGGAGGCCCTTGGGGCCCTGATCCAGCCCTTTGGCTGGAGTCCTTTTTGGTCGGAGTTTGTGCTCTACTAGTTGTTACCTATCTTGAGTATCAACCATGGTTCTGGGGTGGACAGCATAGCCAAGGCGCTCAGGACCTGGAAGGGGAGGACCAGGGAGGGTTCCCAGAAGGAGGGTCCGTCTGAGCTGAGTTTTGAAGGAGGAGGCCTGAGGAGCATGGGTCAGCAACATCTCTCCTTGGCCCTACGTTTTGTGCTTTTCTGACCCTTGACGTTGGACCCCAGCCCTGCCCCACACCCTAGGCAGCTCTTCTCTACCAGGTTGGAGCACCCCTGGTCCCAGTTTCAAGGAGAAGCTGCTGGGAACCTCTGTGGGCTCTGACCACTTGGAGCACAGAGCCAGCACAGGGCCAGAGGAGGGCAACCAAAATAAAGACTGCAGCGGACTTTGTTGTCAAGGAATTTACGCGCCCCTGAGGGAAGCCAGGCAAATGATGCCTCCACGTGCAAGTGATAGGGTCACACACCTACACCAGCAGCCACGCAGACACAAGTCCCCAGTAACTTGAGGGTGAGGGGGGATCACTGATCATTGCAACTGGGTGAGGATGGTTTGATAAAAGCTTAGTGGGGGGAGGAAGATGTGGCATATTGGCACCCGAAAAAAGATGTTCAGCTTCACGAACATTTATGTGGGTACCCAGGGGCAGGCTGGCTGGCAGACGGGAACCGTAGCTCAGAGGAAGCAGGAGGGAACCAGTCCCAGAGGCAAGCGCTTTGTTGGGCTGACTTGTAATAAAGTGCAGCCTGTGTTCTACTAGAAGGAGGGGGTGTGGGGGTGTGGGGGAGAGATAGGAAAGAGGTTCTCACACTACATGCATGTCAGAGCCTCAACCACTGCAGCTACAAGCACAATCACTCTCCTGACCAAGGAGGTCCCAGTTCCTGACCTCAATGCCTATACAATCCAGTGACGGCTTGAGAAGAAAAAAACTCAATTCTTTTTCTCTGCTCTCAATACAGTTCTTCACTTCTGGCCATCAAACATGTGATTTCCCCCCATACTAATCAATTCTGTAATTCTCTGTGGTCACTGAGTGGGTGTCCTACAATTCAAAGCAATTCTGACACCGCCTACCTGGAGTGAGTGTTAGATCCCACAGGTAAGGACTTGGTCTCATAAGACTACATCACCCCACTACTGCTGATGCTAATCTCAAGTCCAGGTTGTCACCTGAGCTTCTGACTGACCAGCTATAGATCAGAGGTTCCCAGGACCCCCTCCTTGGGTTTGGTAATTTGCTAGAGTAGCTCATTGAACTTGGGAAAACAGTTTACTTACTGTTTATTATTACCAGTTTATTATAAAAGGATACCGCTCAGGAGCAGCCAGATGGAAGAGATGCAAAGGGCAAGGTATGGGAGGGGTCACGGAGGTTCCACACCCTCTCCAGGTGCGCCACCCTCCCAGTCTCTCCATGTGGTCATGAAACCAGAGGATCCCTGAACCCCACTTAGGATTTGTATGGAGGCTTCATTATGTAGGCATAATGGATTAACTTCTTGGCCTTTGATGATTAATTCAACCTCCAGTCAGGTGGGGCTGAAAGTTCCAACCCTGTAATCACTTGGTTGTGTTCCTTGGCTACCAGCCCCCATCCTGAAGCTCTCCAGGAGCCCCCAGCCATGGGCCATCTTATTATCATACAAAAAGACACAGCACTGGAGATTCCAAGGGTTTTAGGAGCTATGTGTCTGAAAATGGGAGCAGAGACCCAGTATATGTATTTCTTATGATGTCACATTTCTTTTCTTTTTGGAAGGGAAAATCATCATACTTTGAGCTCTGGCATATTCCAGACAATGTGCTATGTCTTGTACAAACACTATTTTAATTCATCTTTATGATGCCTCCATGAAATTGGCATCACTATCCCTATTTTATAGATGCAGAAATTGAGGCCATGGGAGGTTACCCAGCTAGTCAGTGACAGGCTGGAGATTCAAGTTCATTGCTGACTCCAAAGCCTATTATTTTTTATTGCTCCAAACTGCTTCCAAGAGTCTAGAGAAGAACTAGGGAGGAGAAGGATGGTGAAGCTTGACAGTCCGGCTTCCCTGTTGAGGTGAGCACACCTCCCTCATATAGCCTGACTTTTTATTTTCTGTGACAGGAGCATGAGGGGATATATGGAGGGTATATATGGAAGATGAGCATTACAAAAACCATTCATACAAGTCCAACTCGCAATCCCCCCTTCCTCTCAGCTTTGGTTTGGAGTTGAGCTTCAGGGAAGCATTTCAACAGTGCAATGGGTTGGACACAGGAAATAGAGAAAAAGTTGCTTCTTTCCTCAAAGGATCTGTGACCTTTTGTCCAACCTCTTCTCCTCAGCTACAGCTTTCCCTGCAGACTTTAGCTCCCTAACATGTTTTGGTTTGGCGTGAGAAGTATTTGTTAACCATTGGAGGGTCTTGAGCCTTTAAGGGACAAGTTCAATGTCATCATTGGAAAAGTAGAGCCTAGAACAGGCTGGAAGCTGAAAGGTCTGCTACGAGGTTGTTGTATCCATCTGGACATTAGTCTCTCTCAGGTAGGGGCTGTGGACATAAAAAGATGAGGGGAGCTACTAGAAATATCAGCGGAGGAGGGATTAGTAGGACTTGAATCTGAAAAGGAGTGAGAGAGAGATATCAAAAGTCTTCTTGGATAAATATGGCTAATAGATGGTATTTATGTTGTTCTTCTGTATCCTGTGCCCAGGGCAGACATCACTAATCACTAATCAATCACAGTTCTTTTTCGGGCTCAACCACAGACTCCTTCTAAACACAGCAATCTGTGTTAACTTTCACTAACCCACTGGTATTACACATAAGTTGCAATCTACTCTATCTCTGCTCTAATGTTTCGGGTCAGGAGGACTCAGCAGAGGTAGTTTGGGAGAATTCAGGAGGTAAGAGTAAGCTGTTCTGCCCATATTTTTGTTCTTAAGTGTCCAGGGGAATGCGTATTGTGAGAACAGGAAGACAGAACAGTGGAGAGGTTAGGCATTAAGGGTAGAGCTGTAGAGCTGGAATTCATCTCTAATTAGACAGTAATTGAAATCATGTGAATGGAGGGATGTCTTTCAACAGGGTGAGTAGATGGGAAAGAGAACAGACAGCTTATTGCCAGAGGATAGGAAACTGCTCACATGCTGAAGCAAGACAATGAAAAAAGTTAACAAGAGAAAAAACTGCATTTCCTTCACCGAGTAAGGAAGGCCATCTCTCCAGCCCCCAAAGTGGAATCCTTTGGAAACTTAAGGAACTGAAGTGCTGGTTTCCTTACAGATTACAAGGGTTAATGCTGTTGACGCCTTCCTTTTAGGTCTCGGATATGAGCCAGTGTTTCTTCCAGCAGTGACACTTTAAAGGAGCCTCTTTCCCTGCAGTCTCCCACTCCACATCCTGTTTGCAGTCTTCGCCCAGCTCACCCTTCTTACTTTGTCCCGTGACTTCTCTCTCCTCTGTAGTTTGGTCCCATCCCAGCTTGCCGTTCAGAGGGAAGGCTAGGTACCACACTTGTGATCTTGTCTTCCTGATGGTTACCTTAACTAATCACTCTGACACCCTTAGGGTCTGGGGATAATTATTCCCGCAAAGTCAAGGACTCCCTTTCCTTCCAGTGACCTGGAATTACCCTCTCGCCATGAAAGCACCCAGAGCTTTGGAGTGACTTTTCCACATGAACTCTGAGGCCGAGTTGCAGCGAGGAAATCTACCCTTTTTTTTTTTTTTTTTTTTTTTTTTTTTGCTGTACGCGGGCCTCTCACTGTTGTGGCCTCTCCCGTTGCGGAGCACAGGCTCCGGACGTGCAGGCTCAGCGGCCATGGCTCACAGGCCCAGCCACTCTGCGGCATGTGGGATCTTCCCGGACTGAGGCACGAACCCGTGTCCCCTGCATCGGCAGGCGGGCTCTCAACCACTGTGCCACCAGGGAAGCCCTAAATCTACCCTTTTAATAGGGGAAAATATGCCCTCGTAAGTCTTTAGGCAACACACTTGAGCCTAATGCTCACTTACCAATTTGCCTTTATAACTTCCATCTTGAGTGAATTAAGTCCTCCATACGGGTAGTTATTAAAGAAGTGATAAGTGCTTTATAACTCAGTAAAGGGTAGCCTGGCCATTTCAGATTTTCCTAAGGAAATTGGCCACTCGAAGGGCAGCACTTTCAGGACCACTGTGGCCAGCTGCTCTTAGGCACAGAGCCTGCACTATTGGATTACTCTCAAGCCAGCTGCTCTGGCCTAGACTAGACTTTCCTTCTCACTCAGACTTTCTCCTCCAAGGCCCATTGGGGAGAAAGGGTCAAAGCTAATGTGTCTCTCCCTGCCTCAGGCTGTTTCTGCTCTTGATCAAAGACCTTCTCTTTCTCTCCTAGTTCAAAGCTGAGATGTCTAGTACCGACTGGAGGGTTTATGATCAACGTGGTTTGAGTCTCATCTGTAGACAAGAGGGGACTGTCTTCAAGGGGCCACAGGGCTGTGCCTCCCCCCGCCAACCCCCCAGGCACAGCTTGCTTCTTTACACCTTTGTCTCTTCAAGTAGTTGGAGAAAATGCTGGTCCCGTCAAGACCTTGGGAACCATAGCCTTTTCATGACTTGCTGCAAGGTCCCAGCGTTCTGAGGAAGTACAGTCATTTATTAATTTGTTCATTTAAATCTTCTAACTTGTACTAAGAACTAGGCTGAGTGTTGTGGATACAGTAGTGAACAAGATAGGTTGCATGCCCTCAGAGAGCTTGCATTCTGTTGGGCGAGAGACACAGTCAACAAGTAAACACATACATGAGGTAATTATAGATTTTGTCAAATGATATAAAGGAAGTACCTAGAGTAACATTTCTCAACCTTGGCACTACTGACATTCTGGAGGGGATAACTCTTTGTTGTGAGGGGCTGTCTTGTGTTGTAGGATATTTAGTTACATCCTTGGCCCCTACCCACTAGATGCAGTAACCCCTCCCCAGTCATGACAAACAAAAATGTCCCCAGACATTTCCAAGTGTTCTCTGAGGGCTTAAATCCACCCCAGCTTGAGAACTATTGATCCAGAGGAAGCTGATACAGAATGTCTTTAGGTGGTTGGTCAGGGAAGGCCTCCCTGAGGAGATGACATTGAAGGGGAGTCCAAGTGCTTTTAAGGGCAAAACCAACTGCAAAGGTCCTGAGAGGGGGGAGGGAGCTTGATGTTTTGAAGACTAGAAAGAAGACCAGTGGGAGGAAAGCCAAGTGAGGAAAGCCAAGTAAGGTTAGCCTGAGCTGAGGATGGAGAGAGATGAGCCAGACATGGAGGATCTTGCTGGCTCAGGTGGAGTCTGAATTCCATCCCAAGTGCAGAAGCTATTGGAGGTTTATTTCTGTGGGGAGTGGGTGGGGGAGGGGGACATGATCTGATTTATATTCTGAAAAGCTCATTCAGGCTTCTGTGCGAGGACAGGTTTAGTCAGGTGGGAGCGGAAGCAGTGGTCATGCTTTTGAGGCAGTGGTCTTTGTGAGAGGTGATGGTGGCCTGGGTGATGAGGGCTGATAAGGGTGGAGATGGTGAGGAGTGGACAGAGCTGATGATCTCCTGTGGAGGTGGACTTGCTAAGGGGTGGCTATTGGAGGGAAGGAAGGGAGCAATCAACGATGAAGTTTGACTTGGATGACCGGGTGGTACCAGTGCCATTTACTGAGATGGAGAAGCCCAAGTGGGAGGACAGCAAGGGCTGGTGTTGGACCTGTGGACGTATCAGGGAAGAGCCTGGAGCTCAGTGGAGAGGTCTGACTAGAGACACCTTTGGGCGCTTGGATGTCGTTCGGAGCCAAGCACCTGGCTGAGATCCCTGTGGCCGGGTGGGGGCAAAACCTGGAGACTCCACCATTGAGGGATCAGACAAAGACTATGGAACCAGCAAAGGAGACTAAGAAGGGCTAGCCAGGGAGATAGAAAGAAACCCGGCAGAGAGTGGAGTTAAGGAATTCCTAGAGAAGAGAATGTTTTCAGAAAGAGAGAGTAGTTAACTAGGTAAAATGCCACCAAGAGACTGGGAAACTGGGTGGCAGAGAAGAATTTGCCAACGTGGAAACCACTGGTGACTTGACAGTGTAGTTTCAGTGGAGTGGTGGGGACAGGAGACAGATTGGGGTGAAGAATCAAAGGGAGGTGAGGAAGTGAGGCCTGGGAATATAGACAATTCTTTTGAAAACATTTGTCGTACGGAACTGGAGAGACATGAGTTGGTAGCTGGAGAACATGGAGTCCAGAAGATTTTCTTTGAAATGGGCTCTCCTAGGATGTGTTTGTATGCTGATGGAAAAATCTAAGAGGGAGAGAGTGAGGGGACAGAGAAGAGAGGGAGAAAATAGGAATGAGTCCTCGAGGTGTCTTGAGGGGTGAGGGCAGGGGAAGGTCCACAGGCGGGCTGGTAGAGGGCTAAACACTTAAGCTCTGCTGTTGATCACTTCGGGGTTCATTCATTCATTCATTCATTCAGCCAGATGTCACTGAGCATTTGCAGGGCACTGGGGACACAAACCCCCGGTCAGTGCCCTCAGAAAACTCATGTTCTGGTGAAGGTCATCGTCACTTGGGGAAAGGAAAGATGGAAAAGCTGAGCTCAGGTGTCAAGAGCATTCCCATCTCATCTGCTGCCATGTTTGGTGAGAGGACGGCCTGCCCACTCCCCCACTCCTGACTCCCATGGTGGGCAGTAGACCTGACATCTGGTCCTGGGGGGGGAGATCTGGTCCCTGGGCCTCCTGAGACCTCTGGGATCACCCTGTTTCTGGGCTCTGTAGTGATGCCCCAAGTTTCTTGCCCCCAGTTGGGATGTTGAATGGTGTGCCCTGGGCCACATTCCTCCTCAGAGATCAAGTTCAGGGTTCCTGTGGGACTGGCCCAGGGCTCTGGGCTGCTCATCTGGGCCCAGGTGAGGACTGTGCCGGTGCTGAGCCTGGAAAACCTCTGGCATGAGTTGGGGCATCGAGGTGGCCATTTAGCACCAACCTGGATGGCTTCCCAGGCATGTACTTATCCTGGGGTAACTGCCCTTATTTGAGATTCTGGAGGTGAGGGAGTGGGGAAGAAGACAGATAGGATCTCTGTTCTCATGCATCATAGTTCTAGAGACACGACAAACACGTAATCAAATAATCAAATAAGACAATTACAGATGGTTATGAAAGGCTGTGAAGGACATAAACAGGGGCTTGCGTCAGAGCAGCTGGCAGGGAAGGGAGGGTGGGCTCACAGAGGAGCTGGCTTCTCTGAGAAGGTGACCTTGGAGGGGAGACCTGAGGGATTAAAAGGAGTCAGGGAAGAGCATTTCATTGAAGTTCTGACTGGGAATAAGCCTGGCAGGTTTAAAAAACAGAAGGCACGTCAGTGTGGCCAGGGCCTAGAAAACCAGGGGAATGTGTTCAGTGAAGGGACTATGGAAGCAGCTAACAATCAGCTCATGAGGGACCTCGTAGGCCACGGCCCAGGTTTTGGATTTTACTGTAAGGACCAAAGGAAGCAGTGGGAGGGTTATAAGCAGGGGAGAGGATGATCACTCTGGAGGAGAGACTGTGGAAGGAGAAGAGTGAAAGCAGGGAGGCCAGCTAGGAGGCAGTGGCCGTTTGCAGTTAAAGGCAGTGGCTCCCTGGTATGCGGATGTGTGGACAGCAGTGGAAATAGGGAGAAACAGACAAGACTGGTGATGGGCAGGCCAGTCTGATCACAGGCTGGGACCCGAGCAGGGCAGCTTGGACTCCCCAGTGAGCTGGCTGAGTTCCAGATGTGTGCCCTTGACCTTTTCTCTGTTAGGAGACGCAGCATTTCAGCACCTGAAGAGCACAGGTGTGCACACAAACATACCCCGTTCGTTCCTGGCACGAGCTTTGGAATTGATCGGGAAGCCGGCACAGATGCTGCCGTCTTCCATCTGTTCACCACACGATCTGAATGTTCCTTTCTGCAGTCCCGGGGGTGTCTGTGATGTGGGGCTAGTTCACCGTGGTCCTTGGTGGGCAGCTGCTTGTAGAGCTGGTGTGCTCACGTGCTGGCATGCCGGGGTTGCCAGCCCAGGAAGGCTCCCCAGGCTTCTAGTATCCCCCTTGACAGCTGTCAAGGGAGGGAGAACCGGGTGACTTGGCTGGTGTGATCCGATGCAGCTCTTCTCCAGCCCCCCGGGTGCCTTCGCTCCATGGAGCTGTTGCTCCAGACGGTTTGTTTATAATGCTAAACATATCAGATAATTGAAAGCTAATGCTTCTGTCTGGATCACTAGACATAATATGCCTGGATAACAAATCAAGTTCCTCCTTGGCCTGCAAGGCTGGGAAGTCAAACACCCGGCACATCCTTTGTGTGTGTGTGCAAGTATGTGCATGTGCGTGTGTGTGCACGCTCATGCATGTGTGTGCTCCAACGCTGACTTATTAGAAAATGAGATTCCAGGCTAGTTTCCCCAGGCACCCAACTGTGTCTTAGAACAGGATTCAGGTGAGAAGGTGATGGGAGCCTCAGGTCTGACAGGGGACAGGGACATCTGGTGATGAAGGCACACCTGTCGAGCCTTGTTATCCGAAGCTCTTATGTTCTTTGTTGGAGGAGTGGAGTATTCATATACAGAACATCTGAGAAACACCAGTTTCAGCTACCTCCTGCCAGGATACAGCTCCAAGAATGAATATACTGAATATAATATACTAGTGATGGTGCCACCAGGAAAATGTGAATTATGAATTACCAACAAGAATGCTTACTTATCTGGCAAGCTCAATTATCCAGAAAGGAAATGCGAAACAAAGTAAGAAAACAAGGGCAAATATCTACCTCTCTGTGTGTGTGTGTGTGTGTGTGTGTGTGTGTGTGTGTGTGTGCACGCATGTCTGTGCCTGAATTTTTTCATATTCCCTTAAATCCTTCTTCAGATTCTTTTTACTCTTACTGAAGGCACAGTTCCAAAGACAGTCATGGAATCAGCTATGCATTGCACTAGTGCTAGGTGTCAGAGCCGAATGGAGGAGGTGGGCATGGCCTCATCTAATCCTCATGGCTGCTGGTTTTCCTATTAGGAAACTGAGGTCTGGAGAGGCTGGAGTAACTGGCCCAGAGGCATCAGGCTTGTAAGCACAGAGCTGGGTGTTGTCTCCAGGTCAGCCTACCTTCAGGGTGCCTGCTCTTGACCTCTGTTCTCCAATGGACTGCAGAGCAGACTGGTCTCATCATGTTGGAAGGTCCCCGGGGGCACAGCCCAATAGCAAAGAAGAGCCAGAAAACCATTAAAAATGAAGGCAATTGCAGTTCGAATTCAAGCGTCATTTCAGGTTATGACCACTTTGGGTAGGGGCGCAGGTTCTGCTTATTTTGAGAGCCTCTAGTGGTGTCACTGTGCTACAGCTCAGTGGGTTAGGTAGGTTGATCACAATGATCCAGGATCATCAAGAAAATCTAAGCCGTGTTCTGTTTACTCTGCTTCAAAAGTCAAGGAGGTGTGTATGCATTTTTTGGGGAAAAAGAAACATTCAGCAAGGAAGTTGAACATGCAGAGGGATTTTTTTAAAAAAATAAATTTATTTCTTTATTTTTGGCCGTGTTGGGTCTTTGTTGCTGCGCACGGGCTTTCTCTAGTTGAGGCGAGGGGGGGCTACTCTTCATTGTGGTGCACGGGCTTCTGATTGTGGTGGCTTCTCTTGTTGCAGAGCACGGGCTCTAGGCACACGGGCTTCAGTAGTTGCAGCACGCGGGCTCAGTAGTTGTGGCTCACAGGCTCTAGAGTGCAGGCTCAGTAGTTGTGGCGCACGAGCTTAGTGTTAGACCTGAACGGTCTCCGAGGGATCCCAGCTCGCCCAAGAACCGCCAAGAGTCGAGAGTCGCTGCAACACGCAAGAGGTTTATTAGGAGCCGGTGCACCGGGGTTCCTTGGTCCTCACGCAGGAGGCCGAAGAGGAACCCCGCCCAAGCGGAATCACATACATTTTATAGCTTTCATTTTTCATTATGCAAAGTGTGGATATATCAAGGGTTCTTTTCTCATTGGTTTGTTCGTTCCGGACCGGAGTGGGGACTTGGCTCTAGTTCCTTGATTGGTTGGCTGTCGGATGCCTACTTTACATTTACCGGAGTCGGGGGTCTTGGCTCTAGTTCCTTGATTGGTTAGCTGTCGGATGCCTACTTTACATTTTCGTGTTTTTGTGGTGGGGGTTTGAGTCACATGAGTTATTGTTGGCTGGGGCGACCTTTAAACTCTGGCTTAATCATTCTTATCACCCGCCATACTGGTTTGCTCGCGGTTAGGGCATGTCTCAGACATGTCCTGTTTTCCAGGCCTTTGTTGTTTGCTCGGAAGGGTTTCTGCCCAGGGGGGTAGGGGTGTAAGTATAGTTAAGGTCCTACATTAGTTGCTCCGTGGCATGTGGGATCTTCCCAGACCAGGGTTCGAACCTGTGTCCCCTGCATTGGCAGGCAATTCTCAACCACTGCGCCACCAGGGAAGCCCCATGCAGAAGTTTTGCATTTAAATTTATTTGTCTGGAAAATTTGGTTATGAAGAACAGCTCATTAATAGCAGTGAGGAATCACAGTGAAAATAACAGCCATCTGACAGCAAGGGAGGAGAGAGAAAAGCTTGCGAAAATGAAGAAATACTGGGCCTGCCGCATCTAAAGGAAGGAAGGATGCTCCCTTGTCCCACCAACCAATCTTTGTCTTGCTGATTACCCAGGTGAGGAGGAAAGTTCTGCCAGGTGAAGGGTGCTTTGCCCCTCACATGGGCCTCCCCAACAAACTTAGTCCCCTGGTGTTGGATGGACTTGGACATCTCAGTGTTCTAGGGTTTTCTGTGTTTAGGATTTAAATATTGGAGGTATAAGCAACTCTTAAACATATCCACATGGCATGTTTCTAATTAAAATAGGGACCACAGTCTGTACCATCTAATTTTTATATGCTTGGAGATTGCCAATTCATTACCATATTGGCCCAAGCCAAACAGAAGGAGGAAGAAGCAATGGTACAAAAGCACAATTGGATTTAATCTAGCACAAAGGATATTTATATTCTCTGTGAAAGTATTAATTAATACTTCATTTGTGTCCTAGCTCATTTCCACAGGGGTCCGAAGCAACTGTGGATTGGGTTTATCTGCTCCAGGAATGGTTGCTGGGTGAGCCACTAGGAGTGGCTCCTTTCCTCCCAAGTCCACCTGGAAGCAGCATGTACTTTGACCATGGGACCCCCAAGATCTCACTGAAGTTTTCTGAGCTGTAGCCCTAAGCCCAGCTCCGGCTTGGGAGCTCAGTGTTGTCATGAATTAAGCCTCACTTCCTCCGTTTCCCTGGAACAGTGTTGCATATCGGCTCCTGGCAGAGAGTTATGATTCTGTGGTGTCAGGGAAGGGCAGGGGCGAAAGGGCAGGGACAGGGCATTGCATCGACTCTCTGGATGGCAGATTTCATATTTCCATGCAATGACGAGGCCTTAGAAATGCAGAAGGATAACTTACAGTGGAGGGACAAGGCACTAGGCAGTGGATTCCAGCCAGAGCTTGGTGAGAAGAGACCATTATTGCTTTTAGAATGTGTAACCTGGCTTGGGCCAAGGTCCAGTGGGCCAAAGACCCCTCATTTCCTCTCAAGTAATGCCCTTGTCACGGGAGTGTCCTGAGAACCATGGCTTTTGATTTTCTACTCTCACCTGGACCCTGTGACCTAGAGGCAAGCTTTTTGGTGTTGGCCTGGGGCCTTTTGGTGTTTGCTGCAAAACAATCATTTTCCAAATTATGTCTGAAGACATGAAACTTTTTTTTCAATGGAATCTTAGGTAGAAGCCTTGTATAATAAAGCAGGGCTTCCCAACCTCAGTGCTGTGGACATTTGGGGCTGATAATTCTTTGTTGTGGGCATGCTGGCCTGTGCATTATTGAAATGTTTAGGAGCATCCCTGTGGATGCTGGTGTCACTCCCTGTCCCCCAGTTGTGACCACCAAAAATAAATGTTTCCAGACATTGCCAAATGTTCCCTGCGGGGCAAAATCGCCTCCAGTTGGGAACCATTGTATTCAAGGGACTAAAGTGGAGGTAATTAAAGTAGGGATGGGAGCCTGGAGTCACACTGAAAACAAGGTTTCAGGTCTCTGTGGGGCATCTACCGCCACACACTGCCTGAGCAGGAAGACACAGGATCTGGCGGGCCCCCTGACCCATGTTCCTGGCATCGCTCTGAGTTCTCATCTCCCCACAGCGGCTGCAGGCGTGTGAGATGCCTCTGCTCAGGGAGAGGGTGGGGCTGGTGCAGCCTGTGGTCCTGGAACAGGGTCACCAGTGACTGCCCCGCACAGGGCTCAAGGGCCTAACCTTCCCTCAACAACATGATCATTCTTGATTGTTTTTCAAATGACAAAAATCAATGCTCCATGAAAACAACCTGGATGACCCAGAAAAGCACACAAAAAGAAGTCACATGTAATTGTACTAGGCGGAGGGAACCACTGTTTACCACAAACCAAACCAAAGAAGACTGCTCTCATACTTTATCTATTTATTATATTTTTAGAGCCTGCCTTTTAAACTTAAAACTCATGGCCTCCCTATTAGCACAAAGCAGCCAGCAGAGTTACCATAACTGACCCCCTGGGCTGGTACCAAGCGGTGAGTCATCAAGAAAACTTGGCAGGCGCCCTGCCCATGTCAACTGCAAATGTCAGGCTGCACCTTCGCCACCCTGCTCTTCCCTGGAAACCCGCTCTGCACTTCCGTCTGTGCATCCTCTGAAGCTGTTTATAATTTCTGCTTGAACAGTTTTCCTGGAGGTCATGAATGACAGGTTTACTGTCCCTCCACCCTTCTGCCCCTTGGAGTTTTTAATCAATGATTGCCGAGAGGTGACAACTTCCAGCAGAACCAGCTTGCCCTTTTTAGCTTGAAAACTGAGACAAGATTGCTCAGCCTCTACAAAACCCAGGTTTAAAAACAATCATCACAGGCACTACCTGAAGACTGACTGTGCATCCCAGCTGCCCAAAGGGCTTTTTAACATTGGCTTTCAGTCTTCATGTCCTTCTTATGATGAAGGTATTTCATTGATATTATCCCCATTTGACAGATGATGAAACTGAGGCACAGACAGGTGAAGTAACCTGGACAGGGTCACATAGTATCCTGGCAGCCTGGCGCTACGCAGAGGTCAGCAACCTTTTTCTGTAAAAGGCCAGAAAGTCAATATTTTAGGCAGGTCTCTGCAGCTCCATCTCACCTCCATCTTTGTGAGGAAAAGTGGTCACAGATAAGAGTAAACGAGAAGATATGAAAACAGACATTTATATTTCATATACCTTTCACATGTCACAAAATAGGATTCTACTTTTGATTTTTTTTTAAATGTCAAAACGATTCTTCTTTCTCAGGCTGTACAGAAATGAGCGGTGGGTTGGAATTTGTAGTTTGCTGACCCAGCTCTGGAGCCCCAACTCCTAACCACACTGTTGCATCGTTGCTGTAAAAGTGCTACTCCCCCATGTAGGAAAACTCAGACCTGAAAGAGGACGCAGGGGCCATATGCTATTGACCAGGGAGTCCTTTGCACCAAGGACTTCAGCCATTGTCCTGCCATGTCTCGGTGTGTGCCTATGCAGGGGAAGGGTCATTTGTGGGCATAAGGACAGGAGGGCTGAGAGGGGTAAAGTATTAGAATGCAATAATGACTGACAACTCAGCCATAATAAAAACACATTTCTGGAATTCTAATGTGGGCTCAGAAAAATGATTTCATTTATTTAAACAACTTGATTGACAGCTGCTTATTGGAAGTAGATTCTTGTCTGAAGCTGGGCTCCCATGGATGAATGGCCGCCTGCAGAAACACTGCAATCTACTTGGTGGTTTACGTGGACCGAGGGCCCAGTGAATACTGTGGGTGGGAGTGGGGCTGCCCCAGGTCCTTCTACCACTTCTGGCCTTCCTTTTCATCTGACATGGAGCCAGGGTCCCTACCCTGGCGAGACCAGACCAAGCGAACTGTCCTGGGGTCATGAGGCTTCCAGGGAGAAGGCTTTGGAGTTGGAATTCAGTACTGCCCTGGCCACCTGGTCCATGTCCCCAGCAGATGCCAGTGTGTCTGGCTGCTTAGCAGGGGCTCCGAGAGAATGTGGTACAAAAAGGGCTCTTGGCATACCTTGTCACCGCGCGACTCTGAAATGCTTCCAGAGGCCCTGGCCACCACCTCCCTGTGTTGCCTTCCTGGCTCCGGCTCCACCTGATGGCAGATGGCAGAGCCACGGGTGGGGTGGGGCTAGGGAGGAGACGTCTGGGGAAGGTGGCTGCCACTTTTCTGTGCCTCGGGTAGCTCTGTCCCAGGGTGAGCTGTCACTTCTTTTCCCTCCTTGCAAAGAGCAGGCTGAGACTTTGGGGGCACTGACAGGAGAGTCAGATCCCAGGAGGGCAGCTTGGGCATCAGGAAGCCTTTTCCCGTGGCCCCTTGAAGCTCCTTGGGGTAGCGGGTGTGTATGAATGGTCTTTGCTCAGACAGCTCTAGAGCTGGAAAGGACCTTGGTAATCAACAGTCTGATGGTTCTCCACCTTGACACCAAAAGCAGTAACGAGGATGTTTGTCCCTGGTGTTTTGTCAATACGAAACAAACAAATAAACGAACAAAGGAAATCAAATCCACACCCATGATAAGCCCTTCCACGCTAACAGTACTTTCAAGAATTCCTTTGCTTTGGGCTGGAATTTATCCACTGGGTGAGTCAGTGCTGGTTTATGCCTGTTGATAAAAAGCTCTGGTTAACAGTGATTTATATCTTGGATTAATAAATCCGAGAAGATGAATTAATTATTACTTAATAAATGTGTGTGCTTTTTCAACACATGTTTAGGGAGCTAAACATGAAGTTTCTTGGGAGTAAGTTCTAAAAGGAGGTCTTTGTGAAGAGATGGGGGAGAAACTGCTGATCTGGTGCAACCCTCTCTCTTTACAAATGAGGACACCAGAGGCCCAGAGAGCTGAAAGCTCATGTTCAAAGCCACGGCTGCTTAAGTCACAGCGATGAAGCTGGAATCAGGCTCCTCGACTGCCAGCCTCATGTTCTTTCCATGACACCCAAGCCTGTGGTCGCCCCTCCTTTGTGGAGTTGATTCTGCCATATCAAGCCATTGATGTTCTTGAACTCCAGATGGATTGGGCTGTGGTCACCCAAAGGGGGTCATCAATGTTTGGCCCCTGGGGGACCCTGAAGAGGTGTGTATTCCTTCTGGGCTTTTCCACCCCCAAGCCATGTTCACCAGCAAGCCCCCCTACACACCCCCTTTATTTAAACCACGTCATTTGTATTGTCTTTACAGGCAGGAACTTAAGAAAACAAGCCTGTCCTTTAAACAATCCTATAAATGAAAAAGAATGAAAGAGAATGGAAGGAAACTAAGTCAGGAAGATCCACAGGGAGTTTGGATCTCAAGAATTTAAAGAGTAGTTTCTCTGGAGCTGAGGGGGGAACGTTAAATGCTGTCCATGACTTTGGCACTTGGGATCCCACAGCGAGCCCATCAACCAGGTGGCACACGTGACACCACACTGGGGAAGAAACCGGCTCAGAGATAATTGGCAACTTGGTGGAAATCCTGGCTCATGGGTGGTTGCTCCAGGATTTGAACCTAGGTCTCTGGCACTAAAGCCAGTGCCTTTCCTGTGGCCCCTCTGCTGACCTGAACCCTGCCTTTCCTCTCCCCTGCAGACACATAGAGAACTGGCGCGGTCTGCACACGCTCAACGCCGTGGACATGGAGCTCTACACCGGCCTCCAGAAACTGTGAGTGTACCAGCTCCCGGGGTGTGTGGGGAGTGGGATAGGCTAGGGCTCAGCCCATAGTTTGGGTTTCAAAGCAGGACCTGAACCCAGGTCTCCTGGGCTAGTGTTCCTTTCTCAGCCCTGTGCTTGGCTGATGGTCCCCGTGGAGCAGAAAATTTGCAGTCACCTCCTCCTTTGGATTCAGTACAAGTGGCTGTGGGAGATTTGGGGTGGAAGGGAAGAGGCACAAAGGGGGCTGCAGTGCAGTAGTCGCTGGACCAGATTCTTACCCACTTGCCAGGACGGGCACATCCCTCACTCTGACCCAGGTCCCAGTGGGGCGTGAGCCCAGATGCCTCCCACTGGCCCCCTCAGTTGGATCACCCAGTGATGACTGATGATGAAGAGATGTGTTCAGTTCACTGGGCGGCTGCCGTCCAGTCTTGGCCTCACTGGCTGTCAGCCTTGGCCCAGAGCAGAGAGGTTTCTCTGCTCCATAAGCTCTGCTGAACATCTTTTTCTCCCTCTCTCCAGGACCATCAAGAACTCAGGACTTCGGAGCATCCAGCCCAGAGCCTTTGCCAAAAATCCCCACTTGCGCTATATGTAAGCAGAGCTGGGACCCGGGCTGCAGAGAGTGGGTGGTTGGGGTCATAGGGCGGGGCAAGAGTCCTGGGCTGTGAAGCCCAAGGCCTGAGATCTGGACCCAGCTTTGCCACTGTGTCCTGAGGCAAGTCCCTTCACTTCAATGGAGCTGAGATTTTGCCTCCTAAAACAAGGGGTTTGGATTTGATGATCTCTAAGGTTCCTGTTGGATGGAAGAGCCTAGGACCAAGGCTTAGTGGGAGTGTCTCTTCATTCCCAAGTGTGTTCACTTCCTGTGATGAAATTTGCAATTGTATTGGAATGTAAATGAGAGGAAATTCCCCATATAAGTGTAGTTTGTGATGTGAGTACTATACTTCTGAGACCATGTGTAGGTCCGTAAGAGAGAGAGAGAGAGAGAGAGAGAGAGAGAGAGAGAGAGAGAGAGAGAGAGAGAGAGAGTGTGTGTGTGTGTGTGTGTGTGTGTGTGTGTGTGTGTGTGTGTGTGTGTGTGTGTGTGTGCTGGGGTGGTGGCATGGGCATGGGGTTTGGAAGGGGGAAAGCAGGGGGCCAGGCCACGTGTCACGTCGAAACAGATTCTGGGTTCAGTGGAGATGAGCTCTGAAAAGCAGAGACACCTGTATATAAGGTCCCACAGCTTTGGGACAAGCTGGAGGTGACATGGCCCTGGTGGGATTTCCTCTGTCTGTGCCTCCCTCCTCTCCCCTCTCCCCTCCCACCACTGCCATGTCTGATGGTGGAGGGGCCTCCTGGCAGTTGGCTCTGTCTAGACCTGTAGGGGTGGAATCACACGAGCTTGGTGCTTCCTCTCCAAGCCTAATTCTGGGCTGAAGACTCTGGGATTAGATGGGAGGCCTATCATTTCCTGGGGAGAGGTGGGCTTGAAAAGAAGCCTAGGGCCAGCGATTAGGGGAAGTGCCAACACACTGCACCTGTTGGGGGTCCTTACTGTTCGGTCAAGCCTTCTTTTCGGATGGTGACTATTTTGAACATCTGCTGGGCATGTTCTCCAAGAGCAGAGATTCCATAGGAACCAGCGGGATGGAGTCTACTGTATTTGGGGAGAAAATGGAGGAATGGTGTGCAGATGAATCTTTCCTTTGGCCACTTGAGAGTTGCACTGGCCCAGGCACTTTGCACTTGAAGGGCATCCCGGCTGCATAGGAGTCTCACAGGAAGAGACACAGCATCCAAGGGAAATGGAGGGGAGGTAGAGAAAGAGAAAAGTGGTGGAGAATTGTGGTGGGTGAGTTGTTTCTCTGCTGGGAGGTCCTGGCCTCACCCCTGGGCTTCTGTGTGTCTTCCCAAGCATGTAGTGAGTGCTTGGTAAATATTTTTTTAATCAGTTATGGCCACCCCTGCTTTGTGCTGAACTTTCTTTCCTTTCTCTGGACATAGCACACCGTATGGCCACTGCTCAGGGTCTGATGTAGTACCTGTGGGGTCCCGAGGCCTCCCCTGCAGCTGTCTCATTTAGCCATTGCCCCCTTGTCCTAATTGAGCCTCTGTGGTGGGATTCTCCTGATGTGTGTTCTTCGCAGCTGGGGGCATAGCTGGGACCAGAGGAGGGCCTTGGACTGGATGTTCCAGGTGTTTATTTTATTGGGGATTTGAGTTTCAATGTAAACTATCCCAGGGGAAGAAGCTTTTGACCTCTGAGAAGTCTCCTTTTCATACTAACTCATACAAGGGTCACAAAGCCAAATGCCCACGGCGGACCAGGTGGGGAGAGTGGAGGCTGGGGACGATGTGTTCCCCTCAAGAGGCAGCCTGCAGGCAATTCCAGCTGACTGCTGCCATGAGGAGGCGGGGCCTCAGGTTGCCAGATTTACTGCTTTTTTTTTTTTTTTCAAGAAGAGCTGGAGGTCCAGTGAAACCTTTCAAGTTTTAAATACTGGCAACTAAAAATAAAACCTCTCAACTCATGGGCCAGGCAGAACTACTCTGTGGGCAGAATATGACATATGGAGTGCCAGTTTGCTGTCTAGGGTCATACTTTGGACAGAAGCTGCCAGCATAGGAGAGGCTCTGTCCCTTTTGACGACAGTGGCTTGGTGCTCAGAACCTGCTAGGGCACTGTGTCACCAGAAGCTCATAGGGCAACTGAGAGGGCTTCCGGACCCATCATGTTTCCATGGGCCACAGAGGTGGGGGGAGATGCATCTTGGGTTAAAGGTGTCTCTGAAGTTGGGTTGCACTAGAACCTGTCTTTGAATTACCCTTGAGATTCCAGAAGAGGGCTGTGACCCACCATCTCTTCTGAGATGATCTGGGTCTGCTGGCTGGTGGCAGTGATGGGCTGGTGGGGCTTTGCAAGATTCCCAAGACTTTGGGGGCAGGAAGGGTCTGGGTGGAATAGGTTCTGATGACACCAGTGAGTCTGCCCATGACCTTGGGACTGTTTTCTCCTGGATACATTGGCCAGCTCTTGACAAAGTACTTGCTATTGGCCATAAAGGGATCAAGAGTGAGAAAGATGGGTCACCAACAGTCCAGCCCCAGTTCGGACCTGTCTGCAAATTGGGGGCTAGTTGGATGCTCAGATCAAGGTGAGAGGGTCAGTATCCGGTCCAGGGGCTCTGATAGACATGGTGGGGCTGCTGGAGGAGCCTGAGGATCACAGAGAAGTGAGTTAAGAGGTCAAGGCATATGCACTGGCTTCATCAAGGGGTTGGTTTATTAACTTTTCCCCTTTATGAAGACACACCCCAAATCCTTACTGAGTGAATTTCCCGGCAGCTTCGGGACATTTTCTCCTGGCAGATGGGCCAGGTTTCTCTGCTCTCTCACAACATCTTCTATTTCTGTCCTCTACATGCATTTACAAGTCTTCAGGCCCCAGCTGAGCAATCACAAGATGATCACTTACTCCAGCACTAATTGCCGAGCCCCGGCTTGGCAGCTTTTGTTTTCCCCCTTCTTCTTCTTTTTTCTTAGGGTGATGGCTGAGAAGTCTTTTCTTCTCCCCTCTGTACCCAGTAAGAAGCCAGAAGTGATATCATTGCCTTCTCTACCAATGTCAAGTTATCCAAATTGCTCTGACTGGTTCAACTGTCTCCCACCTCTAAGCTGCTGTTGCATTAGTCAGTGTAATTCTTTCCTGTGCCAGAAAAGGAGCCAACGATGTGAAGGCCAGGTGGTGTGCCACAAAGAAGGCTTGAGATTAGGACTCTTCAAGGTTTACAAGTGACTGACCATCTCTTTTTGACCACTTCTGTTTTCTCTGTCTTTTCTGGAGTGTGAAAAATGAAATACTGATTCCTACACATTAAGGGAAATACTTTTTGAGAGACTGGAATATTCTTGACCCTATATCCTTTCCCTGATCTTAAGGATTTCGGATTTTGGATTCTTTTTTAAAAATAATTAATTAATTAATTAATTAATTTGGGGCCGTGTTGGGTCTTTGTTGTTGCACGCGGGCTTTCTCTAGTTGCAGCAAGTGGGGGCTACTCTTCATTGTGGTGTGTGGACTTCTCATTGTCGTGGCTGAGCACGGGCTCTAGGCGCGCAGGCTTCAGTAGTTGTACTCATGGGCTCAGTAGTTGGGACTCGCGGGATCTAGAGTGCTAGCTCAGTAGTTGTGGCGCACAGGCTTAGTTGCTCCGTGGCATGTGGGATCTTCCTGGGCCAGGGCTCGAACCCATGTCCCCTGCATTGGCAGGGAGATTCTTAACCCCTGTGCCACCAGGGAAGCCCCAAGGATTCTTAAGGATAGGGATTTTCCAAGTGGGTAATTGGAATGGCTATTTGCTAATGGATGGAAAAATGGTGCCTGTTCTGGTGATGGGATGTGATAAAGATTAAATGATACGAGGCACATACAGCACTTAGCCCAGTGCCTGTAAATAATCAGAGTTTAGAAATGGAAGCTGCTAATAGTGACGTAATTATTGTTATTACTGGTGGTGGTGATCGTGGAATCAAAGAAGAGAGATTAGGTGGCCTTGACAGGGATTCTAACCACTACTTTATTCTGGAAAAGCTGAATTTCTGTCCTGCATCTCTCTGGTGACTAGAATACTCCTATCTACAATCTCTCTGATGACTTTCTTCCTTGAATACTGATGAATAAACCCTGAGAGATTCTCTGTGGTCTCCATTTAGTCCCCCTTGCTCTAGACTGTATGTAGACCCCTCTTAGCCCTGGTAGTTTCAGAAAGGATCCACCCAGTGGCAGTTGATGAGCTTACGCTTTATTTCCATCTTGAGACCACACCCACTAACACTAGTGAACTTGGATCGTTTGCTGAATCTTCTACCCCCCCCACCCCCTGCAGTTGACTCATCTCTTCCTTCCTGGGGTTTGTTTTCTCTGGGGTGTCTCACATAGAGACCAGATCGCCACAGGCTGGGGTCCCCATAAGTAGAGTCATGGCGATGTCTACCTATGAACTGCACTCAAGTGATGGTACTTCCTTTCATCTGTAGAGCACTTCATGGTTTCAAAGTACTTTCTCCTATGTTATCTCCTTTAATCCTCTTACCATCCTGGGGTGGGTAGTGCAGTAGGCAGCCTTCTTTTATAGCCCAGAAGACAGGTCCAGAGAGGGTCTGATTTCTAAGTAGCAGAAATACAACTGCACCAAAGTCCTCTGATTCTCTTTCCAGAAATCTTTCTACTGTAGCTCATGGGCCAGAAGGGACAATGTTTTTCACTGAAGCAATTAAAATATTTTCTTAACATTTTTACAGAATTGCATAAAAAATACAGGTATCTGAGGAGAAGAGGGAAAAGCTAATACTGATTGAGAACTTTACTACATGCCAAGGACTGAGCCTGGTGCTTTGGCAAATATGATCTCACTCCTCAGGGTAACTGTAAGTTAGGGTTCCCCTATCCCCATTTCATAGATGAGAACACTGAGGCTCAGAAGTCATAACTGAGTTCCCCCAAGGTCACATATTAGTTAGTGGAACAGCCAGGATTTGGACTCTGATCCTTTTGACTCTGAAGTCCCCGGACTTTTCTACTTCCTAGGCATGTTTTGTTTCTCTGTCTAGTTTTCACAGCAAGAATTCCTTATCGAGAGGTGGGTGGGTGGAGGAAGATCTTTAAAGTTTTATTAGAGAGCCGCTATTTCCCCTGGGAGATTTAACACCATCCATCCTCAAAGAGCTCTGTTGAGAAAGCTCTGTTTCATTTCTTTTCCTATTCAGGTCAAATCCTATAACAACAGCTACATTACGACCTGAATATCTTTGCTGTAAGAAATTTCTTAACGTTAGCCTGTGGCCCACTTATTTCCAAGAATATGTAATGTAAGATTCCAGCAAGCCAAGAGAATTTATTTAATCCCTTAGAGTTGTTGTGGTGGGATCTTTCTTGTGTTCAATTGCTTGATTTCTCTCCCTAAGTCACACTAAGTTATCCCTCTTTGTCGTAAGCAAACATACACGAGGTCTTCAGCTGAGAGAGCCAGCCCAGATCTGACCTGTGTGGGAGGGGAATGGGGTGGGGAGGGGAGAATGTTCAGATTTGGGCACGATTGTGTCCACTGTGTCATGTTCACAAGGAGAGAAAGTCAGCGACACTGGGCAGGTAGGAAAAGAGGAAGTGACCAGAGTGCCTGCCCTTTCAGGACATGGCTGAGTCAGCAACACATTTCTCCTGAGACCACTGGGGTGAACATGTGGTGAGATTGATTTATTACGCATTGTAAATTACTTGGTGTTCTCTCTCCTTGAAATAACTACCCCATCCTTGGTTCCAAGACAATGTGTAGCTATTGTATCAGTAGACTTTTCCCTCTTCTTGCCCCTTACCTCTGCACTGATTTTTCTCCAAGTCCCAAAGGGGTTGTAACTGGCACACTTGTCCCGTGACCTTTTCTTCACACGTGTCCTTCCTCCTCTATCTTATGTGCAGCACTTAGCCATTGAACACTGTGTAGCTAACAGTTAGGAGTGTGGGCTTTGGAGATGGAAAGGCCAGGGTTCAAATCCTAGGTTTTCAAGTCCATGTCCTACAGCTTCCGTGAGCTTTGAAGGGAATATAATAGTTCCCACTTCATGGGATTGTTCTGAGCTTTAAATGAGAGGATGCTCGAAAAGTGCTTAAGGCAGTGCTTTACGAAAGACTCAGTACTTTTGCTGTTATTAATGACTTTGCCCCTGCTCATTGGTCTCTGATTTCACAGAATCATAGATAGTTAAAGGCGGAAGGGACTTTAGCGCTAAACCTGTAAATTTATATTCCTAGCCCTATTCCCATCCTGGCCCTTTGGACTCATAAATCAAACTGCCTCCCTGGCATCTCTACTTGGGTGGTTAAGACAAAAGGCAGACTTGACTTGGCCAAAACAGAATTCGTGGTTTCATTCCACATCCTCACTCCAAACCCTCAGTGTTTTGTGTTTCTCTAAGTGGTGCCATCCACCAAATCGCTGAGGCCAAAACCTTAGGAGTCAGTTTTGACTCTTCTCTTCCCTTTCCCTGCCCTCCTCCACTCTTCCACCATTCAATTCATCAAGTCCATAGGATACTTTATATCCATCCACTTCCCTCTCCCTCCACATAGACTGTCTTGATACAAGCCACCTGGCTCTATGATAATGGCCTCCTAACTGGTTTTATTGCCTCCGCTCTGTTGCCTACATTTCATTCCCAACACAGTTGCCAGAGTGATATTTTAAACACATAAATCGGATCGTGTCACTCTGCTGCTTAAAGCCCTCCAATTACTTCTCGCTTTACTTATAATAAAAGCTAAACCTCTTACTGTGGCCACGGGATTCGAGTTGATTTGGTTTCCATCTCCCTCTTGACTTCCCTTGCTCTCTTCTCCCTGGCCCTCTGCCGCAGCCTATGAACCTTTCTTTCAATCCCTCGAACACACCAAGCTCATGTGCCCCTTGGAGGTTTGCTTGCTGATCGATTACAACCCAGATGAATACCCTGCCCCAGATCTCTGCAGGGCTGGGTCCTTCTCATCATTCCCTCCAATGTCTCTCTCAGCAAGGCCTCTCTGGCCTCCCAATCTGAGTCGCCTTTCTTCACTTCACTCTTTGCTACATCGTTTCCTTGGCCCTTATTACCTTTTTTTTTTTTTTTTTTTTTTTTTTAAAAACCATTATCAGTTTATTATAAAGGATGTTAGAAGGGATACTCCTTGGCCCTTATTATTTTTGATGATCTGAAGGTATGTCATTCAGTTACTTGTTTATACTCTGTCTCCCCCACTAGAATGAACTTCCTGGGAGCAGGGACTTGGGGCCACTGCTGTGGCTCCAGCACCTAGAATAATGCCTGTCACATGGTCAGTGGTCCTTGGCTATTTGTTGAGTGTATGAGTGACCCTGCTCTGCCATGATCATTCTATGGAGTTTCTTCCCATAAGAATCCTCATACATACACGCATACATAATTTCTCATGCATTTTCAGGGATTTACGGACTCCCCTTGGACCCTGGGTTTAGAACCCTTTCCAAGGACGTCCTAGAGAGAGGTGTGTGGTTTCTGGGATGTGAGGTATTACACCTAGCAGGTCTTAGCCATTTAAAAATTATTATACCAGATGTGACAAATGAGATTTGTATTATGCCATATTCTCATGGACGTAGAAGAATGCCTTCATAGTTTATAATCTCCAGTATGGTAAAGATAAGTCAGGAATATACTGGTATGGGGTTTCTTTGGGGGACAATAAGAAAACATTCCAAAATGGATTATAGTGAAGGTTGCACAACTCTGTGAATATACTAAAAACCAGTGAATCATACATTTAATCAGGTGACTTGCATCATATGTGAATTATATATCAATAAAACTGATGAGTGTGTACATGTGTGTATGTGTGTGTATCTCACATCCTTCCTTAGCAGAAGCTTTCAGGGCCTGTGTGTGGACCAGGGCCCCTGGTCCATCGTATCTTTTTGCCCTCTGCTATGGGACAGAGGATGTTAATGTTCCAGACAGAGGCTGTTCTATTAGCCTGAGTCTCGCTGGGGAGATTATGGGAGCAAAGCCACAGCTGACCTTCTGCGGACACGGAGTATGAGAAAGAAAGAAACTTTTTCTGTGGTAAAAAAAGAGGAAAGGAGAAACCAGGAGCGACGCTGGCTGTAATCAGCGCATGGGGTGGGTAGGCTACCGAGGAGTGCATACTGTATTCACTCTTGGTGCCTTCACTGCCATCCTATTCCTTTCAATCCTACTCAAGAGAGGGTCTCAGAACACAAGTGAGAGGGATGCTACTGCAGGATGGCTTTGAACCTTCTCTAATTTACATGTATAGAAAGGAAAATCGTAAGCAAGTGGCAGTTCTTTGTTAGAGCTTGTGGGTTATTTGTGACAAAGCTGTGATCGCTCACAACTTTGAAGCACTATACCTTCTCCAGTCTTCCAATACAAGGCAGTGGAGGGGCCACTGGTTTAACCTGTAAGTGTGACAGTGGGTCAGCGGTGGAGCAGCCGAGAAGGCTTCATGGAGGAGGTGGCCGTGGGGTTGGGCCTTGTAGGAGGTGTGGGTTTGGATGGGTGGATGGCCTGCTTATGGCACAGGGGCTGCTGCTCACCGTGGGATGAGTACACCCCTTTTCCTATTTTGGAATTTCTCCCAGAGCTGTGTAGACACATGTTCATGGTTCCAGGCCATCTAGTCTAGCCAGCAGGTAAATGCTGAAAGAATTCCAAGGGAACAGGACTTGGAAATTGAGCCATGTGTCAGGGTGGTGGGATTTTTGCAATCTAATGATTTGGGAAGCTGGAGTCAGGACTATGTGCAGTGGAGTATCCGTGTGGTGCTGCTGAGGAAGGAAGAAGATGCTGAACTTTGGGTCCACATGAGTGTGAGGAGGGGCTTGGGCCCTGATTGGCTGTCAGTTGTGAGAGGTACTATTTGGCTATGACAGTGCTGGATGATCACACCTTACACATGGCTTTGCTCTTTCTCTGGGTTATCTGTGACCCTGGATAAGCTGTGTAGCCCATTTAATCTGTTTCCACATCTGTAAAATGAGGTAGTGTTACCAAATGGCCCAGACTTGGCCTCATCGAATTTTGGGAAATTCTTCCTGGAAGAAAAGTGGCATCTGGGGCCATCAAAGATGAGGCCAGAGGAAAGATGTTTTCAGCTTATTTTGGCCCTCGCCTCTGCACTACTTCCCTGGTAGGCATTCCAATGCAGTGAGTTCCAAGGATATCTAGAAAACACTGATTATATGCCAGGCATTAGCCTATATGCACATTATATGTCATTTTACGTTCATAACAGCAAGTGGCCACCATCATTGTCTCCATTTTACAGATAGAGAATTAAAGGCACAGAGAGGTTAAGTGACTTGCCTACATTTACACAGCTACTCAGTGGCAGAGACAGAAGCCAGCCCTAGGTGGGCTGCCTCTAGAGCTCCAGAACCTGTTGTCTTCATAACTCCACTCTAACATCTGTTGACCGTGGCCAACACAGGTCCGACCATGGCTGGTGTCAGTTCTCTGGAACCCAGCTGGAGAGGAAGGAAGGTCAGGCAATAAGCTTCAGAGCAGCACTTCTCAGAATGGGGGAATATTTTGGCAGAAGGACTGTGGGAGACTACTAAGGAAGTCCCTGAAACCAAGTCCTTCACACGTGGTTGCCAGCAAGGTCTAGGGGAGCCGGCAATGCCCTTTAGCCTACTGGCTGGCACTCAAGAGGGCCATTATCAGGTAGTCACATAGTGTGAGCGCCCAACGAAGAGAACAGAGCAGGTGGAGATAAATCCACACTTATGATACGGGCCTGTAGGAGCACCAGACTTTCAATCTGCCCATTTCTAGGGCAGCATGGGGCTGCTTTCCATGTCACCAGCCCTGGTTGTGTTTGGCCCCAGTCCCAGATAGGACCATATCTGTAGGTGGCAGACCCCATTACAAGATCTGGGTATGGGAGCGGGAAAGGAGGGGATGTGGACCAGATTATATGAACTCTGAGGCCTGAGCTCAGCCATCTCATGATTTCGTGCCCACTTTTGCAGCTTCAACACCTGATACCTCCCAGGGCAGTCGAGCGGTGTTATTTCTGCCTGGATCCCTGCATTCTTACCATATCCCAGCTCCTGTGACATCCGATGACTTCAGACAGGGCCTTTGTTGTCTTTTAAATGGATCCTTTTTGGTCCTATTGAACCCAAAATGTGTTTCGTACCCTAGAATTCACCAAGCTCCAGATTTTCAACTTGGAATTTCTTAGTCTCTACTCATTTATTTGCTGCCTCCCAAAAAAAGTCAATTTCCAGCCCACTCACAGCCTCAGCCTCCTGGGTGATTGCCCCTCTGGGACCCTGGGAAGGATTTGCTCCTTGGGCCCTAGTGAGGCAGGTGGCAAGCTTCCTAAATTGAATTTCTTTTTTTTCTGTTCCATTTGTGTCTCTCCTCCAGACTCCCTCTGTGGTCCTGAGATAACTCATGTCTTCCTTGATAATTTCTGTTCACTTTGTTTTGTGGACAACATTCTGATCCACCCGGGGCAGACCCAATGTGACCCAGACTGTATGGCCACGCACCTCCCTTGCCGGCCATTGTCTGTGATATTTATTTTGCATTTTTTGTAGTCAAAGCCCTACATTCAATGTAAAGGTTGTGTTTTTCTGATTTCAGGTACTTCCATTCTCTAGGAGCCTCCGGGCTGAACTTTAAGAGTTTTCTGTAACTTCATCAGCTTTGCCTTTAAAGACTCAGTCTAATGCTGAGTAAACACTCCGGCCTCTGGGCTGTGTGTCTCCTAGCCTTGGGGATTAGACCATGTGCCCATATTTTCCAGCCTTGATTATCCTAGATTTTCTTTTCTTTTCTTCCCCCCTCCCCTAAGGCTTCATTACTTCCCGTTTGTCCACATCTCTCTTCTCCGTTTTTTTTTTTTGTTAAGGACAGATTTAGAAAATGAGATTAGTCTCGTGGCTATTTTGGAGTCATCATTAATTTTGGTCCCTCTTCATGCTTTAGCAGGCTGGCAGTCTCGTATCTCTTCCTGGTTTCTTCTCAATGGCTTTGCAAAAGTCTCTTTTATTCCTGGGTTAACCCTTTTGTCTCTCGGGGCTTGCCTTGGTTTTGAGGAGCCTCTGCCTTTTCTGGGTGGCCTTCTAGGTGATGCAGCCATCGTGACTATTCTGGGTTGGAAGGGCATTGGGTCTCCAAGAGCAGGGGTAAGCCATGTGCTACCCCTGACCTAAGCCATGGCAGTCCCCTGGCTGCCAGTAGGGGCTGCTCTCCACATTCACCTTGAAACCCACCTGAGGAGTCCAGGTTAGACCTGAAATACACTTTGGAGAGGTATGTCTCTCCCCCATGCTGTGCAAACTCTAGGTCTTATTACATCATGCTTCTTTCATATTAATTGCAGGTTTGAAGAATGAATGAATGAATGAGGGAATAAATGAACGAGTGAAAACAGCATGTACTTTGGAGGTGACATTGAATCTCCAGCTTTACCAACTCTTTTACTTTGTGTTCTCCGCCAAGGAATTACATCTCAGTATCCTTCCCAGGACATTGGGAATGAATTCCTACCCTACGGGCCTTTCTGTGAGGATTGAAAGAGTGAATGAACATACAGCACCTCCCCTAGTGGCTGCCCATGGTAGGTGCTCAGTAAACAGTCCATCCTTATCCTGGAAACTATTACAGAAGCTCAGAAGTTCAGTCCTTGTTTAAGGCATTTGGAAGCCCAAGCTCTAAACAGGTGGATCTTAGGCTTCTCTGGAATTCTAACCCAGTATGTGGGGAAACCAGAAACTCAAGGGTAAGGGAGTTAGAAAGTTGTGTCGATATGCTGGTTGGAGCCAGTGGATGCCACCCCCAGCCCCCGTCTTCCAGGGCAGTCTCAAGGCCATGCACCCTTGCCAGCTCATAGGATGTATTAGTATAATGTTATTGCCAGGGAGGGAGCTTTATTAATGTTATATTGCCATTCTCAACAAAGGAATTGAAACAGAAAAGCGGGTGGTAGTGATGGGGGGGTCAGGCACGTGGGGCGATGTAAAAGCCGGATTTAGAGCATGTAACTCTCTGGATCCTAAGTCTCCATTGCTGCTTCTTCAGCCCCGTGTCCCATCCTTTTCCTTGATAGATGTTTCCATGGGTCTGTTCATGTCTCCACTGCAGAGTTTACACCTGCATCTCTTTAATGTGGTTAAGACTCTGGCTTGATTTGTGATTTTGAAGCCTCTGCCCAGAATAACTCCTATCCTATTCGCATTTAGCCAGGGCTAGTTTGTTCAGCCAGAGGAACGGAATTCTCTCAAGCTCTGCCCACGCCTGTGGTGTAAGGCACCCTTTAGGGCCACCTGCTTCTCTCTGCAAGATGGTGGACTGGTTGGATGTGGCTGCATCTGTCTTGCCTAAGCTGGGGCTTTTGCTAACAACTGGAGTTACCCAGGGTTGGGCTTTGGGGAGGTCATTTCAGTTCATTTGACTTTACAGAGTGATGAGGCCCCAGGAGTCCTCAGGGACCCTACGATGGGACTGATGGAAACCTGAACCCAGAGCCTGAGCCTTCGAGGGTGTGGTGGTCTGTCCCTGCTGTTCCTCATGCCCTGGTGATGGTCAACATATTGCTACAAGGAAGTAGAGCTAGCGCAGCAGCAGAACTGTTCTCTTTAGATAGCCAACAGGAGACCTCCTGTTCTACACCTGTCTTTGCCTATAAAATGGGTCCAATCCTGCTGTCTGCATGTCCCCCCCCCCACCCCAGAGGGTTATGGTGAGGGTTGAGTGCATAGTGTTGGGAAAGGACTTTGACGAGAGTGGAACCTGAGCTTCTGACAGGATATTCAAGGGGACATTGTGTCTGTAATTGATTTCCTGGGTTTGGACAGATAATACTGGTTGTCATCTCCTTGCCAACCTCCTGGGAACCTGGGACCATGAGCTGATGCTGCCGTGGGATGTGGTGAGGGGACCTCACCTAAATACCAAAATCTGGGAAAACATGACCAAAACACTTTATCCTCTTGGGTTTAGCTAAAAATGGAGGCAGAAAAGGAACTCTGACTCGGTTTGGCGATCACGTTATAAGGATTTTGTAAAGAGTGTTGCTGATGCAGATGACGTCAGCCTCATCCCAAGACAAGCAACCCTGAGCCTGGCATTTAACCACTGACGTTTAGTGTCTTAGAGTCCTGTGAAGTCCGCTCCCACAGGGTTATGTAGCATTTTCCCAAGACACACATTCATTAATTCCCACCAGATATGTCTGCTGAGGTCCTACTGTGTCCCAGGCAAAGCTGCGAAGGTAAATTGCACTTAGGTCTTTGGCTTCCGGGGGCGAGAGAGAGAGACCAAGGGTAGAGGCAGTTACTCTTCAGTGTGATGGGGACTGAGGGCTCCTGAGGAGCCTTTGGCAAAGGCAGGTGTTGCATCTTCGTGGGGGGCAATTGTAGCAGGGAAGGCCCCCTGGGGTGATGACAGACAACCTGAAACCTGAGGGTGGGTGGGAGTCAGCAGCTGAAAGAGCTTGGTGCGGGGCTGGGTGATGGGGTATTGGACGAGGACTATTCCAGGTAGAGGGAACTTCGTTCTGTACGTCCAGAGGCTTGGCAGTGAAAGAGGAATTATGATGTGCTTGAGGGACCACAGGCCCCCACTGAACCTGAAATCAGGCTCACAGCATGACTCCCGCCATCATCTTGCCTTCTGGGCCTTAAGTAGGCAGGACTAAAAGGTTAGAATCTTGCTTCCAGCTCTCCTGTCTCCCAGCGTGGTCCTCTGATCTAGGACCTCTGTCGCTCAGGCAGCAGAGCTCTGGGGAGTTGTTCACGTCAGGGAGAGCCAGAAGAGGAGGGGAAGCCAGGGCTGCAGGACAGACTGCCCCCCCCCCCGCTGCCCCACCCTGTGTGCCCTATTTGCTGCCAGAGGGAGGGCTTCGTGCTTCCCTGCCCAGGGCCCCATTCTCTTTTATACACCAGTGTCCTAAGAGGTCTCCCCAGAGCTGTCATTCTCAACCCCATCCCAGATTGTTTAAGTATTTCAACCTGATCCTCATGAACGTGCCTCTGATGCCCCTGGGCTAAGAGCCAGATTCCCTCAGTCCACCGGGTGAGCGTGCAGCCTGGACAGAGGGCCGAGAGGGACAGCGCAGCACAGGCCTGGGACCAGCCTCGGGACCTGTCCCAAGGGCTCTCCACCGACATCTCCCACGTTACCTCTTCTGGTGCCGCTGTGCTGTGCTTCCCTCCAAGCCTCCGTCGTGCCTCGCTGCCACCCTTCACGGCCTGTGCCTGTGCTGGTCCCTCGGGGTGGAAGACTTTCATCCCACCCCAGCCTCTTTAATTGCTGCCTACCCCTCCTTCCAGTTTCAGCCCAACGATTGGTTGAAAGCTTTCTGTGACCCCCCACCAACCGCCGCCATAGATGCTGTTCCCATCACTCTTCTTAGGTCCCCGTTCTTTTTCTTCCATGGCACCTGTCTCATAAAATATACGTTTGAATTTAATAATTATCTTTCAATTATGTGATGTTTGTTGTCCCTGCTGGGCTGAAAGCTCCCCAAAGATAGGCATCCTGCCTCTCTCCTCTGCCACCCAGGACCCAGAACCTGGCAAGCGCTGGCATGTGGCAGACACATCAGCGTACGAATGAACGGGTGACTCGATGGAAGAGCTGCACGGTCATTTGTTTCCTTTTTCTCATTGGGTAGATCCGAAGCCCAAAGGCCTTCAAGGCAATAGAAAGTAGGCTTCTGCCTTTGAGAGGTTGGAAAATCTCCCCGATGCTCATTGAGTTTGGTTCCATACCGTGTCCGTGCCGCTCAGAGCCAGTTGCCCCCAGAAATGCCTGCTCCACAGGGGAAATAAGGGGCTGACCTCACTCACCCACCCAGCCACCCCAGTGTTTTCCTCCAAGAATAAAAGGGCACCTTAGTTCCTCATCCTTTTCCATACCTGAAGAGCCCAGCTGTGGCCCAGGGGGCAGGTAGCTTGTCCCTTCTAGGTGGCAGTAGGGCTGCCGTTCTGAGTGCCAGCTGTCTGTCTGCGATCAGGAGCCTCTGCCGATGCCAGCAAGGGCAGTGTTTGCAAAGAGCAGCCGTGTGCTCCTTATTTATTGTGAGGAAAAGAAAACAACTTAAGGCCTTGTAATTACACAGCCAGGCATGTTCTTAAATAAAGCTTAAGCATTCAGAACTCCAATTAGAATATTAATAATTACATTCCCCGGCAGCCTTCTCTCTTTCTACTCTTTCCCTCTCCTCCCATCCTTCCTTACTCCTTTTCCCCTCTGTCTCTCTCATTGATGCAGGTCTCTGCCGGGACCTCAGCAATCTCTGGAAAGCCTCGCTCCCCGGCTATGACTGGGCATTCTTGCGAGCCCAGTCTTTTTAAAGATCATCAACACTGGTCTTCGTAAAGATCATCAACAGCATTTCTTTTCTTTCTTCCTTCCTTTCTTTCTTCCTTCTTTCTTTCTTTCTTTCTTTCTTTCTTTCTTTCTTTCTTTCTTTCTTTCTTTCTTTCTCTCTCTCTCTCTCTCTCTCTCTCTCTCTCTCTCTCTCTCTCTCTCTCTCTCCCCCCGCCCCGCGCCCCCTCTTCCTCCCTCCCTCCCTTTCTTTCTTAATGCATTGGGTCTTCATTGCAGCGAGCTACTCTTCACTGCGGTGCACAGGCTTCTCATTGCAGTGGCTTCTCTTGTTGCAGAGCTCGGGCTCTAGGTGCACGAGCTTCAGTAGTTGTGGCTTGCGGGCTCTAGAGCTCAGGGTCAGTAGTTGTGGTGCACTGGTTTAGTTGTTCTGTGGCATGTGGAATCTTCCCGGACCAGGGCTCAAACCTGTGTCCCTGCATTGGCAGGCGGATTCTTAACCACTGCGCCACCAGGGAAGCCTGACAGCATTTCTTAAGTGATTTCAAAGGCATGGGGCTGTGCTAAGATTTTCTTGACCACCCCCCCATCCCCATTTCTGTTAAGCCTTGAGAAGAGGGTAACGTTGTGTTGAGGACACGAGGATTGGAGTCATTCGTAACTGGGCTCCATTCTCAGCTTGACTGCTGACCAGCTGCAAGACTTTGGTCAAGTTTGTCTAATCTCTTTGAGCTGATTCTTTCTCTGGTGATAAAATCATCTCCATCGTAGGCTGGTCTTGGGACTTGGATGAGGTAATGCATTTGAAGTCCTGACATGTAGCAAGTTCTTTCCAGATATTAGGTCTTTTCTTTGCTATAGCTCTAGATCATACCAGAATTTTATAGAGTTATGTCTGTTGTCCTGGACCCACACTTTCATTGATGCACCTAGAACATGCTAGCCACCTAATACGTCTCCCCAAGTATCTGTGAAATGCGTTGGATCTGTCTTTGTGAGGCCCTGAAGGTGAACATAGAAAAGGGCTGTCACTGTTGTGCATGGTTTACTGTTATGAGAGGCCCAACGACATGTTTCCTCTTATGACTACTTCCCAGTTCCGTGAATAATATGCTCTCATAACCAACATGGCTACAGTGCTTTATAAACCACTTCTCAAAAATACCATCTCATTTAACATGCAGTGTTAAGGTGAAGTAGCAATTACTGTCATCCTCATTTTATTGCTGAGGAACCAGAGAGTGGATTACCCAAGGCCACAAAGCTAGAAGCAGTGAAGTGTGGATCAGGACTGGGTCTGACTCCAAGCTCTCTGTCTTTTCTGCTACACTGGGCTGTTTCCTAAGTCAGCGCTGACCCCGGGCAGGGTCTCACCTGGTTTCTGGAGCTTGGGGTCTTGATGCTGCTCTGAGACTTACCATAGATTCATCACCACCTGCTCTTTCTTTTCATTTCCTTTCCTGTGACATGGGAAATACATAACCAACACTGGTTTTACTGGCAATATGATAGTAGTTGGATCATTGCCAGAAACTAACTCCAAAGTAGTTTGAAAACATATAGGTTAAACATATAGGTTAACATATAGGTTAAACATCTATATTAGGGGCTTCCCTGGTGGCGCAGTGGTTGAGAGTCCGCCTGCCAATGCAGGGGACACGGGTTCGTGCCCCGGTCCGGGAAGATCCCACATGCCGCGGAGCGGCTGGGCCCGTGAGCCATGGCCGCTGAGCCTGAGCGTCCGGAGCCTGTGCCCCACAATGGGAGAGGCCACAGCACTGAGAGGCCTGTGTACTGCAAAAAAAAAAAAAAAAATCCATATTAGATGATTGTATGGATGATGCTATGAAGGGCCTTGTTAAATACAGGTAACAGGTGCTCTGGAAATGTCTCCCTGTGGCCAGTGCTGTGACTTGGGAGAGGGAGGAGGAATGGAGATACTAAGACAGGACTTGATCCAGGTACAGTTGAAATGTTCAATCTAGTTGGCAAGATAAAATTAGCTTTCTTAGGCCAGAGATGCCAAAATGCTAACATCTGCTGTTTGGTGCTGACCATACCAGGCAGAGAGATTCTTGTATCCCAGGGATGCTGGGGAAGGATTCAGGAAGGACATGGGTCTTAAATTTGTCTTTGAAGGAAGACATGCAACATTATATAGGAAGAGGGAGAAAACTCATAGGTTGTGTGTGTGTGTGTGTGTGTGTGTGCGTGTGTGTGTGTGTGTGTGCATTTGCAAGCAAACAGGGGACAAAGCCAAGGGAAAAAGAGAAGAAATATTTATCGTGCTAAACTCTCTACTAGGCACTCTTCCAACAGTAATCCTGCTCAAATAAGTAATATTCTTCCTGTTTTACAAATGAGAACTCTAGGGCTCAGAGAGGTTATGTTTCTTGTCCAAGGTCACATAGCTAAAGATATGGACTCATATCTATAAATTGCTTCTGAACTCATGTTCTTTTTGTTGTATCATGGTGCAAAGGCCAGGTCATCTATCTGAGGGTGGTCAGGAGCCCAACTTTCCCCAAAAGAACATAGGAAGATTGTTTCTTCTTGTCAGAGAAACTGGTATCTCACTACCACTCTTTGTTTAGCATGTTCTCAACATCCATGTACCACTCCCTGGGGATTCAGCACCATGGCCAGAGCCCAGGGAGCCCTCTTGGGCACAGGGGCTGTGAACAGCTCTCCAGAGAGAAGCTCCCGGTCCCTGGCTTCCCCCTTATCTTCTCTCTAGCATCGTCACAGCCGCTGACCTGTGTCCTTAAGAGCCACGTGGCACTCAGGAAGAGCTTAGTATATGTGGTGGACAGGTGGCCTGCTCTCAGCCATCCTACCCAGTGGAATCCAGATGTAAACGGGAGGGGATGTGAGAAAGGCCTGCTCCTCCAGCCTCTTCTCCTCCCAGGCCCCATACAGAGGGAACAGGGGCTGTGATTTATGACTGGGTTGCCCTCAACTGGGGCATCATCTATGACCATGAAGTTGGGAAGGGAATGGGAAGCTGGAGTGGGGTTCTTTCCTCCAGGGCAGAGCCCCCGGGGTCTGTGTCCAGGATTGCTGTGCTCAATTCCTTTAGCCAAGACTGTTCTGTTTCTGTTGAATGGGGGCCCTGAACAAGTGCATTTGTCATGTGCTTTCTCAGAGGAGTAGTCAGAGGGGACAAACTGGGGGAGAAACAGCAGAGCAGGCTGAGTTATGGTGCTGGTGGGTTTGTCCTTCTAGGTGATGTTTGTCCTTCTTCATTCTTGGAAGGCTTTCACCTGAATATGCAAAACAAAGTCCCAGCTGGAGAGCAAGACAACTTGCAGCTGATGAGTGTGTGCATATGCACAACTCATACAACACACACAGGTGCACACTATGGTAGTGTGTTAAAGGCATGGATGCTGGAATCAGACACAATGATTCAGGTGCTATTTTAACATTACCAGCTTTCTGACCTTGAACTAGCTACCTAACTTCTAAGCCATGGATTTTTTTAATCTGTAAAATGAGAACGATTCATAACAATAATGTGGACCATAAAAGGTTTGGGGGAAGATTCAATGGACTAACATCTTTAATATCTAATATCTTCAGTATTAGTTCCTATCAAGCACTCAATAAATGTTACCTATTATTTCTATTTCTCAGAAAATTATTTCTGTATCGCAATTTTCTTTAGTTTATTGACATGATTATTGTTAATGATTCTGGAAAAATTCCCATAGCAGGGAAAAATGATTAGCAAGTTAATTAATTGTTTGCACTTGTCTTTAAAGCTTGTGGTTTAAATTAAGCTGAGGTCAGCCATAGTAGTGCTGGGATAAGAAAGAATTAGTTGAGTTTGGCACCCTGATCAATGAAAGATTTGTGAAATTCAGACCCTTCGGTGAAATGTACCTGCATGGTTTTGTTTAACTAACAATGATTGTGATCAAAGTGCGAACTACGTCTTCTGTCTTCTGTCTTCCGTCTTCCGCTTTGTGAAAGAGCTATCAGCAGAAATGCAGTTCACATATGCTAGTGTGGATGGTCACCCCTGGGAGTGCCAGCCTTTGTCAGACCCAAGCACCATGTGCTCTTTCCCTCTGTAGGGGTAGTTCTGGGTTCCATAAATTCAAATGAGATAAGAATTCTTGTCTCATCTCTTCCTTCCATAAAAGTCCCCATGGACTTGGCAAGGTCTCTGCAAGAGGGAGGCCATGGGGAATAGGAACGAACGCTGCTTTTCTCAAACATTTTGCAGAATTGGACAATAGAGACCAAAAGACTGTGCATGGTATAAATTACCGAAAACAGTGGTGTAATGACATTGTTTGGTGAATAAATTAAAGCCCTGAGTCAGGAGGCCAATAACAGAGAGTGAGCAAGCAGAGAAGTCTAATTAAAAGGAGAAAAGAGATGTTTTCAGCTGATACTGGAAATGAGACCAAGATGGCGGTGGAGTGGCTGGATGGGGGCAGCGGGCCTCTTCCTATGGCTGTAGCTCAGCAGAGAGGATGCAGCTGTTATAGGTAATTGCACAAGGTGAGAGGCGAGGCCAGTGCTTCTGAAATCGAGGAGGAAGGAGAGTGGAGACCAGGAGAATTTTAGTAGAAGGAAAGCTACATGAGCTTTGGAAATAGAGAGAGCTATAGGTTCCTGAACTTTGCAATGATTTAGAATAAGTGGGGATGGGAGAGGTCTGTGTGAAGACAGATGAGAACCTGGGGAATGAGGAGGGGTATCAGGAGTGAGGCTGGGTGGCTTCGGGGTCACGGGCTTCTGGGGATTGTTCTGGGTCTCATGGATCTGCAGCTCTGGACTTGCTTGAGAATACCCTCTGACTTGCCCTTTCTAAGGATTAGAAGGAACAAGATATTTTATGCAAGGGCACCCAACCTGGGCCAGCTGACGTGCATGGACATGGGGGCCGTGGCCAGGCGGACTGCATCTCACCACCCTGTGGGACCAGAAAAGGTTTTAGGCAATGGAAAAAAATTCAAATTCTGGGCCACAAGCAAACCTTTTCGGACAGGTCCCCTTCCCCAAATTCTTCCAGAAATGTGGTCAATGAAGAGTTTTCCATGCAGGAACGTGTCTTGTTCACCCCCATGCACCAGTGCCTAGCATTGCCTGGCATAGACTAGGTACTAAATCAGTATGTGTTGAATGATGGAGGGGGTGGCATTTGCCTTTTAATAGAGTAAAAGCTGGGATGAGACTAAAACTCATTCTGTTTCAAGAATTTGCTCATCTCTTTTGTTCTGTGCTATAAACCAACACCTAGAAGAGGGCGTGGCACATAGTAGGAATTCATTAAAATTATTGTCCAAACTGGAATGCTCTGAGAGCAAAAGAGGAACTAACTAGATGGGATTCTGGGACCACAGATGTGAACTGGGACTGTTTGGGCCATGTGGTCGCCTGTCATCAGTACTTATTGAATGAATTAATCTTGTATCCATGCAGATATTTAAGGGAAAGTGAAGGTTTTGTGGGTTTTGCCTCCTTTTAGCCAAATGACTTCCACATATCCTTGGGTTCATTCAACAAATATTTACTGAGCACCTACCAGGTATATACCAGGTATTCTGCTTGTATCAGGGACACAAAGAGACAGAGGAAAACCATGGTTTTACTCTAAGGATGTCCACTGTCTAAAAGGAAGCCAGACTGTTAACAGACACATTATTTGATGCTATGACAAGTGCTAAAGTAAAGGGAAGGACAGAATGCTCTGGGAGCCTGTGCATGGGGAAATCAGTGGTCTGGAGGTAGTGGTTAGGAAAGCTTCTTAGAGGAGAGATATTTCAGGGAGTCATGGAGGATGAGGAGGAGTTTGCCAGGCGTTCTGGGAGGAGCCAGATGTCAAGGAAGGCTGTCCAGGGCAGAGAGCTTATTTCAGATGCTGGGAATAGAATTGTGAGTAAGACAGTGGGCCCTTGGCCTCACAGACCATATGGACTGTGTGCCATCAGATAGAATATCATCTAATCCATCAGGGCTGCGACAGGGGAATTATGGTGTGAGATGGAAGGCTGGAGGCTTGCTAGGTGCTGACCCTGGCAGTGCACTGGGTAGGGAGAGAGGCTTCCAGATCCTCAGGTAGACTCTGAAGGGGGTACTGATGCTCCCCTTTCAGCATCCTCCCTCCCATATGGTGATGTGAGGTAGCTTTCACCCTGCCCTCCTTCCTCTGCTATTGTTGCTGGGCAAACAGTGGCCACAGGACTGGACCAGGGCAGCCACTGTCCATGTGCAGAAGTGGGAGGTAAAGAGGTCTCCCTGGTCTGCCTGGAGGTCTCAGGATCCAGAGGAAGAGGCTGGAGGGGAGGTGGTGGGTAGACAGAAAGCCAGAGCAGGAGGGAGCTGGGGCATTGCTTAGATAAGGCCCATCTGCCTCCCCATCCAGAGCTTTTGAATGTAATATTAAAATGTTCCTCATTATTTTCCTTGGATGGGTTTGCTATCCTGATATTAATTATTCTTAAAGGTCAACAGCGCTCTTTTGAATCCCCTTCTGTTCTATCGTGTAATCAGTTAATTAATTGGAAACCATTTAGCAGCGTCTGCCGAGCGTGTTGTTGGGTGCGAGTTTTCTTGTTTTGCTGCTCCCGCAGTGATGGTTCCCTCCACGTGCCTGTTTTCTTCCAAGGATTTGGGAACTTGAGCGTGGGCTGCACCCTTCATCCCTCCCTCACCTGATGGACCCCCACTTTGCTCACAGTAGCTTCAGAGGTGTCATGTCGTCAGCTTTTGTCTTTGTGAGTCTCTGCGAGTAGTAATAGCCCATTTCCACCGAGGACCTGCATACGCTGGGCACTGCAGGGAGTGTCTGTACGTATTACTTAATTTAATTCTCACCATCTAATGTGGTAGAGATTTTGCTCCCATTTCAGAGCTCAGCGTGGTGAACTGAGCCATCCAAGAATTATATAGCTAGAAAGCGGCTGAGCAAAGATGGAACCTTCTAGAAGCCTTCTATCCTTGTTTGCTAGGATGCTGGTGCTTCAGAGCATCTGGGAGAGGAGACTTGGGTTGTTGCGGGAGAGTCCTAGTCGCAGGTGCTGCTGGTTCATTACAGGTACAAGCATTTGATATGAGACAGGAGCCCTGTTAGTTCCTTATTGAGCTTCCATTTTGCTTGCTGTCTCTAAAATCTGATGTATGCAGAGGGAATTCCTCAGCAGCTTGAGGGCAGAGCAGAAATGGGAAGCAATGCTTGTGGGTCAGAATGCATCCAGCCCCTGAACCCTGTCAGCCCCCCAGCACTACGCAGTCACATTGAAAGGCTGACCTGTGCTAGACTCATTGGCAGCTCATGTTTGTTCCAGCTCAGATCTCCTGCCCACGCCTCTCCTGGAGATGAGCTCCAAGGTGCTCCAAGCCTGGGCGTGTTATCGTGTGTATGACTCTACCAGACCCCTCCCTGCCTGGGCTCTGGGCTGCCCCTGAAGGGGGAATACAAAGGTCAGCTCTGGTTGACAGTTCTCCATGCTTTTCCCTGGTGCTAGCAGATGGCTCTCCATCCTCTATGGCTTTCACACATAGTCTCAGTTAGCTCAGGGGACACAATGGGAAATTTGACTGGAGTTCCTTTTTCAGAGACCAGGATGTCAAGTCCTCCCAGGTACGGGGTGGGGAGGGTTTTTCAAATTCTGCTTAGGAACGGTAGGATCCTGTCCTAGGGGTGGTGACAGGTAGGAGACATTGGGAGCACAGGAAGTGGAAACCCCAGTAACAGCTCCTCCTGCTGTTACTGGCAGGTGGTAAAGAACACAGACTCTGCAGCCAAGCTGCTGGGGTTCAATTCCTGGTTCCCCCAGGCAGCAGCTGCTAAACCAGGGCAAGCTATCTAACCTCCTTGTTCTGTGATCTCCCCTCTGTAAAGTGGGGACGAGGACAAGGATGCTGATGATTTGATGAGACGACGATGATGGTAGCACATGGCTGGTGGGGTTGTTGCAGTGTTTAATTGGGCTCGTGTGCAAAAGCTTTAAAGAGCGCAGGCCCAGAGCAAGGACCACTGGGTGTGTGAGCTTCCATCATTACTACCACCTGCAATACCTCAGCCACCCCAGCGAAGCAGAGTACCTACTGTGTGCCAAGAACTTGTTTTGGGCACATGTATTAATTCATCCTTAATCCTCCAAGCTGCCCTTTAAGCCTTCCGCTTATGACTTCTGTGGTTAGGATGCAGAGACTGAGACCCAGAGAGGTTCAGTAACTTTTTTAGGGAGGGTCACCCAGTTCGGGAGGACCAGAGCCAAGAGTCTAGCCTGTCTGTCTGGCCCCAGAGTCCGGGCTGTTTATCACTACGCCAGTGGTTCTCACACTCGAGCCTGAGTCAGCATTCCCTGGAGGGCTCGATACAACACAGGATGCTGGGCCCACCCCAAGAGCATCCGACTCACCCTGAGAATGTGCATTTCTAACAAGTCCCCGGTGATGCTGATACTGCTGGTTGGGGATCACACTTTGAAAATCTCTCCCTGCCCGGCACGATGCGGTTTCGTAGAGCAGTACAGCAGGGATGTGAGTAGGTTCTCCATCGCACGGCCTGACTGGGCTCTTCCTGCACTAGATCAGCTGCCCATGCACTCCTTAAAAATTCATCTGTTACCCAGTTCCTCACATGATCTCCGTGTCTGAGCCTCCCGGCCAGTCGGGGCGGAGGAGAAGGCCCCGAGCGCCAGTGGCATTCATGTGTCCTCCTGGCCTCTGCCAGGAGGGAGGCAGGCAGTGTCCAGCTATGGCTCTTTATCCCTGCAGGGGAGGGACAGGGAGGCCTGAGCTGCTCCATTTCAAAGGCACCCAAAGCCCTCAGGCCACTGTCAGCAAAGTCGGCTGTGGTCCGCCCTGGCTACTCCAGAGAGTGGCCTCAGTTAACCTTTTGGCCCTAGTTGATGACACTGTGCTCCAGGCTTCTCGTGGGGACCCCTCCTCGGGCAGCCAGGAGTGTGGCCTTTGTCGGGAGGGCCGGGCACCGTCTTTTCTCCCAGAGTGTGGTTCTGGCCCACATGCCTAGCACCACCCTCTCTGCCCTTGCCTGGGTGACCCCTCCACTCGTCAGGCTGCCTGGCCCCAGCCTTGATCACACTCCTCGGTTTGGAGCTCGGGTCTTACTATCTCCCTTGCTCTTCCGCTGCTCCCTTTCCGCAGGTCCCTTTCCCCCACGGCAGCCTGGACTTCCCTCACTGCCTCTCTCTTTCTCAGATTCCTAACCCTCCTTCATCCTCCAGGCCCACCAGACACGGGGTTCCAAAGGGCCCCCTTCCTGGAGGGACCCCCCCCGCCACAGGTTTCCCTAAAACAGTCTCCGGGTGGCAACCCCACATCCTACACTCAGAAATCCTGCTGAGGAGGGGCTGGGGGGTGGGGTGAGGGAAGCAGACAGATTCATCCTGCAAATCCAGGAGGCACTTTGGGCAGCTAGGGCCCAATTTGTTCATTTTAGTCAATTTCCAGTGTGGTGACAGCCCTTCTCCAGACTTCCTGGTGGTACCTCCCCATTGGTGATCCTCCACCAAGTTTCAGGCGGGGATTGCTAAGTCCCCTTCCTAGCTATGAATAATGACATTTGTTTTGTTCCCAGGAGCCCTTGTAGGAATGCCTTAACTCCTGACAGTGTGCCTCTTTACATCTGGACACATGACCCTTTTATTCTCTTATATATGTAGGATCGTGCAACCTTTTAGGACAGAAGAATTTGATAGGAACCAAAGTAAACTCATTTACTAGATTTCTCTAGATCTGTGGTTCTTGAAGTAGGGTTCCCAAACCAACAACATCAGCATCCCCTGGGAACTGCCTAGAAATGCAAATTCTAGGCCAGACCTACTGAATCAGAAACTCCGGAGGGAGGTGGAGCCTGGCTGTTGGGTTTACAAGCCTCCGGGTGATTCTGATACCCAGAGTTGGAGAACCTCTCTGTGATGCTGTTGTCAAATCCACACCTGGCCTGCGTTTCTTCAACCACTCATCTTGAAGGAGGGTTGGGATGCAATGTCGGCCTAATCAGATTTCTTTATAAAAAGGCCCAAGGCAACTTTCTGCTCACAATTTTGTTGTTTTTAGGAGAGCCATAGATTTTTCTTGAATCCCAAGAGTAGATCTCAGAATGAGGATAGGTGACTGGCCTGGCAGACAGGTAGTTAGCAGGATTATGCTTTCTGTATCTTGAAGAGCAGCATGGCACTCCTGCCAGTCTCCCTCCCCACCTGCCTTCCCTGGACTCAGGTTTCCCCGGTCCTGACAGCACTCTAGGCAGTTGCCTGAGTGTGGCCTACACCAGGCTCACCTCCAGTTCCCTCCACCCTCAATACTACCCCCATCACTTTTAGTCAGTAGGGTCGTCCTTTGGTATCATCTGGGGGTATTGGGGCCAGGACCCCCGCCGGATACCAAAATCCAAGGATGCTCAAGTCCTTTATATGAAATGGCGTAGTACTGTCTGCCCTCCGTATGTACGGGTTCTGCATCCACTGATTCAACCAACTGTGGATTCTATCCACGGCTGGTTGAGTTCGAGGATGCGGAACCCGCAGATACAGACGGCAGACTGTCTCTGTGGTTTCTCGATTTTCCCACGGATGCTCTCACAGATGGTCTCTGCATCTTTGTTTTCCTCTTGTCACGACAGCTCTGGAGTAAAAAATGAGTGTGAGGCTTTGGTCCCATCACCACGTCATCCTGCATGTACCAGAGCTTCTCCTGGGGCAGTAGGCTCCCCCGAGCCAGGCTGGCTCACTCTGCCTCTGAGTGGCCACTGCTGGGAATGCCCATGTCTGCTGGGCTGTGCCCTTCTGGGGCTCCAGAGATAGCTCGTGTGCTTCAGGGCAGTTAGCTTTTGGTTAATTTGTCTGAAAAAAAACTCCCAGGGAACAAAACCCCCAGAATAATCTCAATGACACTCAAGGTCTGGTATGAAGCAGGCGAGTGAAGGAACAAAGTTGACTTTAAGGCCTTTTCTGGGGTTTGCAGTCTGGCGAATACCCAGATGCAGGTTGATCTCTGACCAAACCTCTGACTCTCAGGCCTCGGGGTGAGGGCTGCTTCTTCCCTGCACCTGTGGGGACTTTGGGCTCTGCTCAAGCATATGAAGGGTGGGCTGTGACGGACAGGGGCATAGACACCAGCACGTCTCCAGGGGAGGAGATGCTACCTGTTCTCTCATTAAAATGGGTTTCCATATTATTCTGTTGAACTGAGATTTTGTCAGTGTTGAATTAGGGGGCATTGCCTGGGCCTCTGGTATTTGTTTTAATGGGCTTGGCCTGTTGCAGCTTTGGTGTCTGGAGATGAGCAGATAAGGGGAGAGACGCCATCCATGAATGATGACAGATTGTGTTCATTGAGGGCCAGGCCTTGTACCACCTGCTTTCTGCACCCCGTTTGCCATACCCCATTTAATCCTCACCACAACTGCAAGGACTGAGGCACAGAGAGGTTAAGGAACTTACCCAGGGTCACAGAGCATGGAAGTGGCAGTGGTAGGACTGGCCTCCAGACCCATGTGATGCAGACGTTTTGTGGGAATTTTCAGGTGAACTTGCTGCACATTTACTGAGTACTCACTTACTGGATGCCAGGTGCTATCAAGCATATCACACTGAAAAGAAATGGTTGCCTTCAAGAAAAGCAGTCTGATGGGGGAGGCTGACACATGCACGGCTGCCATTCAAAGCTGGCAGTCTGAGACGTGGGCTGTGCTCAAGGCCCAGGAAGAATACAGTGGGAGGAGGAGGAGGGAAGAAAGGTTTCAGAGGGTGTGGCACTGGCCATACATAGAGAGAACCACTTAAATGTACCTGAAGCTGGGAAACAAGAACACGAAAGGTGTCGAAAGCACGGGGCAGTGCCAGGAGAGAGGGAGGAGTGCCAGGAAGCTCCAAGGGTACAGGCAGCCCGCTGGGTGATACCCTTCTGTTTGTGGTTGGTCTTTAGGTTTGGTTATGGGGAGGGGATGCAGGATGGGTGAGGGACTTGGGTGGTGAGAGAGTATATGGGAACGGGAGGTTGAGGTCATTGTCTGAAAAGATTTGAACTTCAATGTAGAGTCTGGACCTGATTAGGTGGGCCAAGCATTCTAAGAGTCCAGTAATCTGTGCCCAAGTCTGGTCTCCCATGCATCCTTCTCCACCCCCCTGTCCCCCAGCATGTGGCAAGTCCTGTCCCCTCTTTCCCTTCCTGTCCTGAGCTTCTCCAGCCCAAGGGGACACTGGTAGTCACTCAGGGATGTTGCCGTGTACTTGAGGACAACCGGAGTGATTTCTTTCCGTACAACAAGCTATGTGACTGCTTGATTGTGGGACAGATTGGCATCTGGGGAAGAGACACCTGATGACCTTGGTGAACTTACAGTTATATTTCTCCACCTGTTGGCTGCTCCTCTCCACTGAGGACCTCATCAATGCCTAGCTTTTATGGATGCTTTAGGCCTGTACCTTCCAATAGAGTAGGCTTGGCCACCCATGGCTATGGAGCACTTAAAATGTGGCCAGTCCAAACCGAGAGGTTCTGTGAATGTAAAATACATATGGATTTCAAAGACACAATACAAAAAAGAAAAAAGAATATGAGATAGCTCATTAGTATTTTTTTATATTGATCACATGAACTGATGGTATTTTGTATACATTGGGTTAAGTAAAATATATGAACACAACGAATTTCTCCTTTTCCTTTTCACTTATTAAAATGTGACCCCTAGAAAATTTTAAAAAGTATGTGTGGCTTGCGTTATTGGCGAGTGCTGGTCTAGCTCAGGGATTGGCATACTTTTCATAAAGGGCCACATACTAAATATTTAGGCTTTGTGGGCCATTTGATCTCTGTCACAACTGCTCAACTCTGCTGCTTCAGTGCAAAAGTGACTTGTATTTGTTTTCTATTGCTGCTGTAACACATTACCATAGACTTTGTGGTTTAAAAACATAAATTGCGTGTCTTACACTCTGTGGGTTAGAGGTCCCACGTGGGTCTCACTGGGCTAAAATCAAGGTGTTGTCAGGGCTGGGTTCCCTTCCGGAGGCTCCAGGGGGAGAATCCGTGGCATTGCATCTTCCAGCTGCTAGAGGTCATGTGCATTTCTTGGCTTTTGACCCTCTTTGCCTCTGTGCTTTCTTCTGTGTCTCATCTCTCTCTGACCTCTCTGCCTCCCTTTTCCATGTTTAAGGACCCCTGTGATTACTTTGGGGGCCACAGGATAATTAAGGATAATTTCCTCATCTCAAGATCCATACTATTAATCACATCTGCAAAGTCCCTTTTGCCATAGAAGTTGATATATTCACAGATTCTAGGGATGAGGCCATGGACATTTTGGACTGTTCTTCCACCTGGGCCATAGATTTAGACAACGTGTAAATAAATGGACGTGGCTGTCTTACAATAAAACTGTATTTACTAAAACAGAGTGCTGGCCCACAGGCCATAGCTTGCTGACCTTGGCACCCAACGATTAATGAATCTGCACACAATTCCAACGTGATTTTTTTCCCCACACCACCAAGCAGTTCTGGGACACCAGCTGGTTGTCTCACAATTCAACTCAATTTTGACATTATCTACCCAGAGATAAGCATCAGACTCCACAGGTTAAGGGCTCAGTCCCACAAGGCCACCCTCTACTACAGGTGCTAATCGCAGCTCCAGGTTGTCACCTGGGCTTCTGACCAACCAGCTGTAAATCAGAGGTTCCATGACCCCCTTCTTGGGTTCCATCAATTTGCTAGAGTGGCTCACAGAACTCAGGAAACTCATTTACTCACTAGATTACTGGTGTATTACAAAGATATTAAAGGATACAAATCAACAACCAGATGAACAGATACAAAGGGCGAGGTCTTGAACAAAAGAGCCTCTGTTCCTGTAGAGTTTGGGGCCTGACACGAAGGGAAGTGTTCTGGTTCCCCAACCCCTGTCCTTTTGGGGCTTTATGGGGGCTTCATTGCCTAGGCACAATTGATTAACTCATGGTCCATTAGTGATTGATTTCCTTTCCCCTCAAAGTAAATCAAGGGGTGGGAATGAAAGGTCCCAACCCTCTATTCATGGTTGGTTCCCCTGACAACCAGACCCCCATCTTTAGGGGATTTCTGAAAGTCACTTTATCCTCTGAAGCAATTTTTGGAACTGAGGACAGGACACCGAGTGTTATAAGAAAAGGCACTCCTGTTGTTCTTATCCTTCAAGAAATTCCAAGGGTTTGGGGAGCTGTGAGCCACGAACCATGGATAAGGACAAAATATATACTTCTTATCACCATGATCATTTCTCTAATGAGAATGATTGGGTGGGGTGATATTTTTGCTAGAATTCTATGGAGGAGGTTCTGTGAGCCAATAAGCTTGAGAGATTCAGTGGGTCAGATCCTTCACTTAGTAAAGGCTCTGAGAAGTTCTGCAGTAAATAAGCCTGTTTAATTTTATTTAGTACCACATTTTTCAAGCAACATGAAACTTTTTCCCTTGTAATACCCATTAATATACGGCAGATCTCAGATTCCTAGGAACATTCTCTGGGAAACCCTGGTTTAGCTCAGCCCAGGGCCTTGTGGAAAAGCTGCCTGCAGTCTCCTGATCTAAGGTCAAGACACCAGTCACGTCACTTGAGATTTGATTAGAGAAAGCATTTTGGCTTCATTAAAGTTCATTAAATGAGCCATCCAGTGTAATTTAGCTGAATAAAAATGGCTCAGATGGCTTTAACCCACACCCCCTCCTACAGCAATTTAATTGAGGGAAAAGCAAATATGTCAATGATGTAGAAAAATACTTCTTGGCTTCCATGAGGGACACAGGACAGCAGCACCTGCTTCCTTGTCACAGGTACTGGATTTTAAGGGGTTGGCTCAGGGGGGCCCCTCGGGGGTGGGCAGCAGGTCTTGGTGGAGAGACGGCCTGGAGCCTCCTTCCTTCCCACTGGTTCAACCTGAGGAGGTTAATGGCAGCCACCCTAACTGCTCCTCATGGGGGGCTGCAGGCATCTTCGGTTCGGGCTGATATGTCCAAAGTCCCAAGTTCAAGATCATGACGTGTAAGTTCCCTGGTTCTTGGAAAAGCGGGGAGGAGACTGTCAGCCTTCTCCATCTCTATGGTTTGTTCCTTTTTAGCAACTCTCTGTGGGGTCAGTGCTGCATGAAGGAATTCTCCTTTCTTGACTTTTTTTTTCCAGATCCTTCAGAAATTTCAAAGGAATCTTGGCATGGCATGGCAGGGGAGGGAGTTGGCTGTCTTCAGGAAGAATGAGGAGAGAGTTCTTTCATGGGGAAAGTTAGAAGGGGAGAGACAGACAGCTGAGGAGGTGTTGGGTCTTCATGAAGGAAGAATTGTATCTTTCTAATGCTGCCTTCGTGGATGGAGGAAGTCAGATTTACATCATGATGTTGGCAGCCAGCAAGCCACAGCCCCCATGGGAGCTTGTGAAAGCAGGAGGGGTTGGACCTTTGTTGTTCTCTGGGGAGCCATGCTTGCTGCTCTGAGCCCATAGGGTGCTTAGAATAGTGCTTTCTGCAAGCAGCAGCGTGAATCCTCCAGGAAAAGTCAGCGACCATGGCATTCACCATTAGGATGCCAGCTGAGCACACCCCTGGGTCTCTGTGTTCTCTCATAACCATCTTTTGCAGCAGGAGACTTGCATATATGCCCAGCTGGGAGCTGACTGAGTGGACGGATGCCATGTTGCATCTTCATGGCTGCACCCTGATTGGGAAGCTGGTTCCCTAGAGCCATGGGACATAGGCAGAGTGAGGGAGGGACTGAAAATCATGACTTTGGAGGCTTTCAGGAATCACAGTTGGGCAGCCAACTGTCAGGACCTTGGGGCAAAAGAGGGGCTGAGGACAGGTATACTAGTTTGCTTGGGCTGCCGTAACAAACACTGCAGACTGGGTGGCTTAAACAACAGAAATTATTTCTTCACAGTTCTGGAGGCTGGAAGTCCAAGATCAAGGTGTCAGCAGGGTTGGTTCCTTCTGAGGCCTCTTACCTTGGCTTATAGATGCTGACTTTTCCTCGTGTCTTCACATCATCTCCCTCTGTGCATGTCTGTGTCCTCATCTCTTCTTATAAGGACACCAGTTATATCGGACTAGGGTTCATTTCAATGGCCTCCTTTAACCTTAATTACCTCTTTAAAGGCTCTGTCTCCAAATACAGTCTCATTCTGGGGTCCTGAGAGTTCAGACTTCAACATATGAATTTTGAGGAGACACAGTCCAGCCCATCATAACAGAAGATAAAACCCAAGTGAGAGGGACTAAGGAGATGCAGAGGTGGAGTGAACATCCCGGATCTGAAGTGGCAGCGGGGCCAACCCAGCAAAGGTCTGTGGTGTGGACAGGGGAGATGCCTGACTGAATGGTGCCGGTGGGGCAGCCTGGCTTAATTGCAAGGAATTAAGCCTGGCTTAATCCCTAAGACACAGCCTTAAGTCCTAAGACACAGCCCGCCCCTGGGCCTGCCTCTGCTGGTACAAGAGGAGGTACTTCCAAAGTCAGCTGCACCCTTAATCTGGGAAATCCATGGTACCTTCTTTGGGATCACCTTGTGGATGGGAATCACTGTCTCCTTCTCATCTGTCAGCCCCAAAGAATGCAGTGTGTTTTGGGGCAACAGAGGATTCATCTGGTCGGCTTCTCTTGGCCGCAGGGTCCATCTCGAGTGACCCTCTTGTTGGACGGTAGGGTTCCCAGGGTAGAGGGTGACATGCTTCCCGATTGTGGGTCCCCATCCTGCTGCAGTTGGGCACCCCCTTTAGGAGGGTCATGGGACTGCTTCCCATCCTGAGGTCTCCTTTGTTCACCACAGGGCTAATGCAGGAGGGGCCATCTCAGCCTGTTGCTCCCCAGGTTCAGACTTTGGCCATCTGTGTGTCTGGCTCCCTGTTTCCAGAGGACCCAGTAGCTGCATTGCCATGGTTCATAACTCTGGGCCCCAGAGTCTGGGCTGTGAACGAGCCAGTAGTGCAGGACAAAATTAATGGCTTTGTTTGGTAGTCTCGGGTGAGGGATACGGGGGCGAGGTCATGGAGCTTGATTTTGGGAAAGTGTTTTATGCTTCATCTCCTAAAATCTTGCTCACCAAATTCATTCCAATGGTCAGGTGACTTGGAAACTGGCCATTGACTCAAGCACAAGTCAGAGAGGAGTGATAATGGATCTGTAAGGGAGGAGGCTCAGGGCTGCGGTGAGGCCCAGAGGCAGGATGGTTCTTAATTAAACCTTTGTCTGGTGAGGGGGGGTAACCGGCCCGTCAATAACTGATGACAGGTGAACACAGGTGAGGCATCAGCTAGAAGGAAAATCAGGGGAAGTGAGTTCTGGGTGGGTGTTAAGTCGGTTAAAGCCCCCTGCCTCGTCTTTCCCATCTGCCCAGCACATGAGCAGCTATAAATGCCTCTGAAGGCAGGATGGCCAGAGGTGTGCCCTGCTTGCCTTGTTGGCGGTGTATGTTTGCCTTTCTCGTCTTTTGTGTGTTTGTTTGTCTCTGTGGCTGGATGCTTCTATCGTGTGTCTCTGGCAGGGTGCTGTGTACGGTTGCCAGGTTGTGTGCACTGCTTTCCTCCTGGGACTTGTGCAGCACAGCGTCTCTGTCTCTGGGGACACACACTGGGTTGTGTGTATGTGTACCTGGGCGTTTACATGTCTGTGTTGGTTGCAAATGTTCCTGGGTTTGCCTCTTGTGGCCTGTTGTTGGAGTCTTCACGTTAAGGCTCCTCAGAGCTGTTCAACTTTCATTGGCCACCTCTGAGCCCCAGTTTCCTCATCTGTTGCATGGAGATAATAGCAATACCCGTCTTATAGAGTTGCTGTAAAAATTAAATGAGATCATGAATGCAGAAGTGGGTAACATAGTAGCTGGTGCTTAGTAAGCCCTTGGTGAATGGCAGCTGTTGATTGTGAGATGGTGCAGGGGGGCAGGAGCGGGTGAGAGAAGGAGAGTATCTGGACTGCAGAAGGAGAAGGTGATCTGTGCACCACTGGGACCATCAGGGAGGAGGGAGGGGAGAGGGCAGTCGTGGACAGAGCCCACGAGTGTTGCTGTGGCCGCTCCATCTGGCCAAAGAACTGGAGGAATTCGGAGGGGCCCTTTCTCCTCCAGGTGGGGCTTGGTGGGTGGGGGGAGGGTGGGGAGAAGCTGCAGATGAGACACCCCTGGGAGAGCCGGAGCCCACCTCCCCCTTACCAGGTGTCCCAGGCCCCCTCTCCCCTCTAACTTGTAATAAGGAGATAATGCTATTTCTTATTCTTTATTTGCCCAGAATGCCTGTTATTTTCTTTCTTTCAGAATCCAATTTTCTCTTGACATTTCTGCCTAATGTAGCAAAACATGACCTTTGTGAAAGGACATTGCTGGCAACCCGCTCCCTGCCTCGGGCCCCCCAAGAACTACTGGCACACTCCTGGGCTGCTCCTTACTTCCCTTTGGACCGCTCCTGAGTCCGCGCCTCCTCCTTCCTGCCGGAGCCGGGGGCGGGGCGTGTTTCCCAGGGCTCAGTGCGTCTGGGGCGTGTTTCCCAGGGCTCAGTGCGTCTGGGGCGTGTTTCCCAGAACTCAGTGCGTCGCGTGTTTCCCAGGACTCAGTGCGTCCCGTGTTTCCCAGGGCTCAGTGCGTCTGGTGTTCCTGGCGGCCGTCTCTCACAGGAGCCGCTGTTCAGCTTTAGAACCAGGGGCTTTGTTCCAGGCTGCGCTGGAGTCGGGCAGAGAGCTCAAGGCCCCTGGGCCTTGTCTAACTTCTGCTGCCACCGATGCTGTTGTGCGTAGACAGTAAACCAAGAAAAGCAAAACAAAACAGAAGACTTCTATCTGGATGAGGCACTCACCTTTGTGGAAACATCATAGCGGCTCATGGTAATGGAGACACATAGAGTGGTACTGTGAAGCCTGTTATCCTTGACCCCGAGTTCCAGCTCCTGGTGTAAGGTCAGCGCCTTTGATGGGCGTACGTGTCTGACCCCCTGCTCCTCCTTCCCAAGCAGGAGTTGCTCTTCAGGGAGCTGGGTGCCTGGGTGTCCTCAAGGGGCCATCATGCAGTTCTTCTGTCACCCTTTTCCTTCCAGTCAGTGGGGGAAGGAGACCGTTTGTAGGAATAAGATGTGCCATTGGGGCTTCCCTGGTGGCGCAGTGGGTGAGAGTCCGTCTGCCGATGCAGGGGACATGGGTTCGTGCCCCGGTCTGGGAGGATCCCACATGCCGCGGAGCGGCTGGGCCCGTGAGCCATGGCCGCTGAGCCTGCTCGTCCGGAGCCTGTGCTCCGCAACGGGAGAGGCCGCAACGGTGAGGGGCCCGCGTACCACAAAAAAAAAAGAAAAGAAAAGACATGGTTAGGGGTTTTGTGAAGCTGAGCATGTGGCTGGGTTGAGGTTTATAGGCTTTTAGTGAGAGCCTGTGTTGTCACACACAGCAGTGCTCTACAGTCCTTCAGAGAGGAAGTGGGTGACAGTATGGGGCTATGGGAGGCTCTCCTGGCAAGGGCTTGTGGGCTTAAGGACTCTGAAAGGAAAGAGTGCTGGGGACTGGGGAGAGAGTGGGACAGTAAACTTGGGTGATACGTACTGGACACCCTCCCTTCGCCCCAGTCCCCTGCACCCCAAGAATGGGGTCTTCCTCCCCCACACAGTCATGGGCTATCACCAAAGGCAGAGCTGCCTCAGATGAGAAGGGGAAGCCCTATCCCTTAGCTTGTCCTTGTGTTTGAATATCTGCTCCTCTGATGAGCTGTGTCTATCTACTCTCTGAACCTCACCCAGTCTGAACTTCTCCCCTGAGCTCCAGACCCAGGCATCCAACAAGCTATCTCATCTCTCTTCTTTGGACGTCTAACAGGCATCTCAAACTTAGTGTCTGCAAGGGTGAGGCTCTTGATCTCCATGCCACTCCCCAGTTGGGACCCCTTTGCAGCCTTCCTCGGCTCACTCTCCTGGCTGCTCAAGTCTCCCTCCTTTGCCCGATCCAATCCCATAGGAAGTTCTGGCACAGCTCTCCCTCCACCACCTATCTTGAATTCCATCAGCTTAATTGTCTCTACTTTCTCTTTTTGCCTGGAATACTGCAGCAGCTCCTAATTGCTCTGGTGACTTCCAGTCTTGGGTTCCTATTTTAAAACATGGTAATTAGATGATGCCACGTCCCTACTTAAACCCAGCCAGTGCCATCTCGTTGTTCCTTAAAGGAAAATACGGGTGGCTTACCTTGGCCGGCAAGGTGGGTGGTGGCGGGTCCCCTCTCCTGCTTATTCTAGACCACCCTTCTACTTCCTTCCTCACTGGGCCCTTTTCTGGCCCCATGGTCCCTCTCAGGCCTTTGCACTTGCGTCTCCCGCTGCCTGGAACACACCTTCCCTGGCGCTACACTCATTCTTGCTCTTCAGCTCCGACATCCCCCCCCTCAGAGGGCGTGTCTGGAAGCATCTTCTGATGTAGCCCTGTCTCTCCCCCACATCAGTTACTTACCCCACTTTGCTTATTCCTTTCCTTCCGCTCATCACAAACTACACTTCTCTTGCTTATTCATTTGTAACATGAACATAAGCTCCAGAGGGACCTTATCTGTCATCCACCCCCTCATTCCTTAGTGTAGCCTATATTTGGCTTTCAACAAATATCTGTTATAGAAGTCCTCTAAATATAGGTGCACCTGTAAGCATATGTGTATAAGCAGGAGTCTGTGTTTGCATTTATTACCTACATCTTTAATGGGCATAAATACGCACGTGCTTATACACACGTGTGTGCATGTGGATAGGTATTTACCTAAGTGCAATTCTCACCGCTATCCTTTCTCATCACTGGATAAGTACATGGTTCCTGGGGTCCCACTTCAGCTCTAGCTGTCTCCAGCCGCTGCCTTGAAGGGCTGTTCCCACATCAAAAGTTGTTTGTTGAGCCTGGCAAAGTAATAACCGTGGGTGTGTTTATTCTTTTATTCAGAAGACTAATGACTACTCCTTTCCCCTGTGCATCCTAATGAAAAAAAAAAAAGCCATTAGGAGGAGAACAGAAGTGTGAACAAAAAGGCTGATGTCTTGGTCATTGATGGACAGGATTGCTGAGGGAGGGACTGGCTTGAAGGAATTGTAGGTGACCTGCGGAGTATTTTTGACTTGTGTGAATGTTAAGAATGTTTGCTGAGGGCTTCCGTGGTGGCTCAGTGGTTAAGAACCCGCCTGCCAATGCAGGGGACATGGGTTTGAGCCCTGGTCTGGGAAGATCCCACATGCCACAGAGCCACGAAGCCTGTGTGCCACAACTACTGAGCCTGCGCTCTAGAGCCCGCAAGCCACAACTGCTGAGCCCGCACGCCTAGAGCCCATGCTCCGCAACACGAGAAGCCACCACAATGAGAAGCCCACGCACTGCAACGAAGAGTAGCCCCTGCTCGCCACTACTACAGAAAAGCCCACGTGCAGCAATGAAGACCTGACGCAGCCAAAAATAAATAAATCTATTTTTTGAAAAAAGAATGTTTGTTGGTAATAGAGCACAATAGTTTCACTTATGCAAGGTGAAGAAGTCCTAGATATCTCTAGTACAGAGTAGTGCATAGTTAACAATACTCTATTGTACACTTAAAAATTTGGGAAGAGGGTACGTCTTCCATTAAATATTATTATCACCAAAAAAAAAAAAATAGGGAAGAAACTTTTAGAGATGCCAGTTAAGTTTATGGCACTGTTTATGGCGATCATTTCATGGATGTATATTATCTTCAAACTCATCAAGACATATACATTAAATACGTACAGCTTTTTTGATAAGTCAGTTATACCTCAGTAACTAAAAAAAAAAGGGGAGGGATTAATTAAGAGCTTGGGATTAGCAGATACAAACTACTATATATAAAATAGATAAGCAACAAGGTCCTACTGTATAGCTCAGGGAACTATATTCAGTATCCTATAATAAACCATAATGGAGAAGAATATGAAAAATTATATATATGTATAACTGAGTCACTTTGCTGTACAGCAGAAATTAACACAACATTGTAAAACAACTAAAATTAAAAAAAAAAGAATGCTTGCTGGTTTGTATACCTTATACTCTGAGAGTTCTCTGTCCTCCTATAGGAGGGTGGGTTTAAAAAGGCTCTCTGAAATTTTATTGTGGTGAGAGCATACGGGAGAATGACCAAGACATTTCTATTTATTTATTTATTTATTTATTTCATTTGATTTGTAAAACCTTGCCTTTTAAAAGGTCTCAGCATCCTCTCCAGACATGATCTGTAGCCTCGACTAACTGTCAGATGTACTGTTAGCCGAAGGGAATGGTGGAGAAGAACAGCAAAGCCAGGCTCCCATGAGATGACCAAGCTTACTACGCAGAGCATGACATGCCAGATTGTCCTTTAATTTCCTCTTTATTTGTCAATCTTGCAGAAACCTGTCGAGTAACCGGCTCACCACACTCTCATGGCAGCTCTTCCAGACGCTGAGTCTTCGGGAATTGTAAGTTCAGTTTTGAAGACTGTCCAAGTTGGTGGAGTGGTGGTCAAAGGTTGGGTGGAGCCACCTGAAGCTGGGAGTACACCTGAAGGGGCTCCTTGGGTTGGATGATGTGGGTGTACCATGTTCAGTGAGAGTGAGCCACCCTATCCCTTGATTTCTGATGCTCCTTCTGGGCACAACACATTTCAGAAGATAGGAATCTCATCTCTTAGCAGGACCTAGTTTTGTGATCTGTTGGTAATTAGTAATAACATTTATATTTATATATATTTATAATAATGAAGATAATTTATCAATTTATAATAACATTTGCAATATATAAGTAGATTATTAGGTGTGCTTTCATTTACATGACCTTTGATTTATCATCACATGTCATGGGAGGTAGGTATTATTATACCTCCCATATAAAAGGGTTCTGAGCTCCAGAAGGGCATGTGAAACACAACCAAGATCACATTGCTAGGGATTGGCAGAACCAGGAACTTGAACCCAGGCCTTTGATTTCAGATTGCATGTATTTTCCACTTCTCGTGATCTTCTGTCAGCCTATTTGGCTTGAGTATGGGCATCCTGGAGGGACTAAGCCCATATATTTATTCAGTCTGCTTGTGGACTGCTTAGATCTGCTGCATTCCAAGGCTGATCAATGTACTCCTACCCCAGCCAGCCATTTTGCACAAACACACATTGGATGGATGAATGAAAACTCGTGGCCACTGCTGGAAAAAATAAGTCATGTTGATGTGTGAGTCATCAGGGTCATCTCTGTTCATGAAGGATGGCATGTTATGTTGAGGGGACAAATCAAGGAATAAATTGAAAAGGAATTGAGGCATGGATGGAGTTAGGGAGTCAAGGTTCCAGAGACACTGCTCATGTGTCTTCCCTTTTACTTGATGACTCAGATCCAAATTCACTGAATGCAGATTGCTTTCCATCCTTTACCAAGAGGCAGTGAATGGCCTTGGATCCCCACCCATGCTGTTGGCCTTTCAACTTGTTCTCCCTCCACCTGGTAAGACCTGAGTTCAAGGATGCGTCATAACCTTACCTTTTCTGACCCAGTTGGCCAGGAAGGGGGATATTTACATCTCCATGACAGTCTTGTACATACCCTACTCATCCTCATGGACCCAGGTGCCTACATGATGCTTAAAAATGCCATTCCAGGGATGGGAAGTACAGAGATGGTCTCTGACAGTGTTGGAGAGTTTAGGACAAAACTGTTGTGGGTTGCTTTCCTGCTTTAGGATTTTGCCCTTCCCACCAGGCTTCTCCTCTACTGTGAGCACAATAGCTCTAGTGATCAGAGCTCTTTAGTCATACATGGCTGCCATCCAGCTGTACTCCAATAAAAACTCCTACCTGAGCTTGGAAAAAGGTGCATATGTACTTATTTTTTTTATAAAACACTGGAAAACTGGACAATGTCACAGACATCTCAATGTCAAACTGTTACACTTGATGCATTGTGTTCATTCCCTTCTTTGTAGGTGGAAAAGACATTAGAGGTAAATTAACATGACTGCTTTGATCACCAGTAACACTGATTTCTGAGATCTTACTCTGGGCCAGTCAGTGTGCCAAGTAATCTATCAAGTTATGAAAGTTATTTAATCCTTACAACAATGCTATCAGGTCGGAATGGCTACTGTCACTTCAAATTTGGGGACACTGGGGTACTTAGCAAGGTTTAGTATCGTGGTTTAGGTCACCCGTTAACTAAATGGTAGCACATGGACTCAAGATCTTGACCACTCTGCTTCGCTGTCTCCCAACTTTCTCAATCTGTTTTCAATCCAAGGATCTGTTCTACAGTCATTTTCAATAAAAATGCACAATTGCAGTTTTTCCTTACATTGCTCTCAAACTGACCAGGGACTCTGCCCTAAAGGAGCTAATTGGAGTCTTTCATCCAGTTCTCCTGGGACCCCTGCCCCTTCATCTGTGGGAGGCCAGGGATAGCATCTCTCCAGGGGACATCTGGGTCTACTGTTGGCTGAATTATTGTGAAAATGTTCAGTGCTCCTTCTAAAAAAATCATTGGCTGTGAAATCGATGGCGTGTTGCCCCGGTGACCTGTTTCATGGAGTTTTAGAAACAGTTGTTCCGTGGATATATATTTAAAGAAAATGTCAGATTTCTCCCAGAGGATCATGGGATTCTGCATTCATCTTTGCCTGGGAATCAATACACCAGTGAGCTGGATGTGACTTATGGGCGAATGAAGACGTTCCCTCCAGGGTGAGTCAGCGTGTGAGAGCCACCATGTCCACGGAGTATTTTATTTCTGTCATATTGTTAAATAAGTAAAAAATTATGTTGGAAAATAAAGAATCCCCCCCCTCTAAGGAGCAGTCACCCTGGTAGGGGTCTATTTTTTTGAGGAAGAATTGAATGTTGAGAGTGGAAAATTTATCTTTTGGCTGGAGGGGCTGTGTGTTGGCTCTTAGCTGTGGCTGTGATTAAAATCCAAACAATCCCAGTTCCTGGCAAATGGAAGAGTGGGTCATATTTTCTTGTCTGACTTCCTGATTAGTCCACATGGTGCCATCTGCCATGAGCCATCTAGACTGCCAGGGTCTGCCCAGTGCAGCCTGTGGGCTGGGGTGTGGGCATAGGTAGGGTATTTCCTGGAAGAAAGAATTTTGGCCCTAGAGAGAGGCAGAGGGAGATGGCTCTGTGAGTTGTGGCAGCCAGTAGATCACAAGGGCAGAAGCGTGAGGCTTCGAGCGACCTTCTGCAGGAACAGAGGAGCAAGCTAGGGCATTCAAAAATTTCTTAGCATGTTTTTTTCCATCACTGAGGATCTCTGCCTGCCCCAAGCAGCCCCTCCTCTGATCCTTGATAGAAGAACTAATGCTGTTGGGATTCCCCATCAGAAGGGCTGAGTGTCTTCAACTTTTCCAGTAGCAGAGAAGGAGAAAAAAGAGGTGTATATTGAGTATCTAATATATACGAGGTCCTGTCTCACCCCCAGAACAATCCCACAGAGGAGGTATGCTTAAACCCAGTTTGACACATGAGGGATTGGAGGCTTGGCCAAGTGAAATAACTGGTCCAACATCACATGGCAAGTAAATGGGAATTAATATTGTGATTATTAGCATTGCCACCATCCAGGTCTATTGTTTTCAAAGACCAGCTCTTTTCCTTACCCAACTCAGCACCATAGCCCTCATGCTTTGCGTCCCCTTCCAGAAGCCACACTCAAGATGGCGGCTCCCCTCAGTGGAATCAAAGGGGGAAAAAAATCCAAACAAGTTAGCCTCTCAGAGCCCTTTCCGTGTGCCAGAGACTTCCTTCACTCATTTCTCATTTACTTTTGTGAGGTGAAGGGTGTGGTCTTGGCCAGGTACCTGGCCTGCCTCTCACCTGTCCAGGCTGTGTTTTTCTCTTACTGATGGAACCAGACGCATCTTTCAAGACTGGCTTCTGAGTAGCCAGCACTCTTTCAGTGGCACGGGTTTGGAGAAATTCGAGTTGGTGTTGCATAGTGCTCTCCGAAGTTTCTGGTTATGGCAAGATGGTGTTTTCCCTTTACCGAGAAGATGGGAACAGTCTGTCCAGAAAGCTGAGCAAGAATCAAAGAGATTGACTTAGAGGTAAAGAATGAATTGGAAAAAAAAGAAGCTTGGATTCTGAATCCCATGATACCATTTAGGCAAAGGCAAGAGGCACCAAAGGATATAAACTCACAGCACAGAAACCCTCCAGAAATACTCCAAGGACCATTAGTGTATCTCGAACAGACTTCTCTTAATACCCTGCATGCACGGAACAGACATGATTAAAATAGATTGGAATATTTCATTTTCTTAAAGCAAAATGATAATTACCTCTAGTATAATTTACAGATTTAATCAACTTGGTAAAATATTAACTCAATTTTGGGGATGGGTTTGTGCTGATCCTGTCACTTTCCTTCCCCTAGTCCTGGCCCTGCCCACTTGCCACGGCTCTCAAAATCACTCAACAATCATGTTAATAATACTGTTATTATAATTTTGGGCCTCTTTATAGCCCCTTTTACTTCACAAAGCACGTTAACATATGTTATCACTAATCCTCATAGTAACTGTGAAGAAGGCAGATTGAACACAATTACCCCCATTTTACAGACATTAAAACAGAGCCTTGGAGAATTCAGGCTGAATGAATACTTGCTGTATTCATTTCCTAGGGCTGCCTTAACATATTCCCACAAATCTGGGGGCTTCAAACAATAGAAAGTAATTCTCTCACTCTTCTGGAGGCCAGAAGTCCAAAATCAAGGTGTCAGGAGGACTACACACTCTTCCAAGGCTCTAGGGAGAATCCTTCCTTGCCTTTTCCAGCTTCTGGTGGCTCCTGGTGTTCCTTGGCTTGTGGCAGCACCACTCTGGTCTCTGCCTACATCTTCACGTGGCCATCTTCCCTGTCTCTTTGTCTTTGATCTTTCCCTCTTTTCTCTTATACAGATACCAGTCATTGGATTTAGGGCCCACCGTAATCCAGAATGATCTCATCCATGATCTTTAACTTGATTATATCTGCAAAGACTCTATTTCCAAATAAGGTCACATTCACAGCTACTGGGGCTTAGGACTTTGACATATTTTGGGGGGCGGGGGAGGCACTATTCAATCTACTGTAGTTGCCCAAGGTGACCCAACTGGCTCAACTCAGATCTTTTGTTTGGATATATTTTTTTAACCACAGGACTGTTGGCATTTCCAGGGTGCCCTTTGGGCATGTTTTCTTCTGTGACAACAGATTTGGGTCCCTTCCCCATATTTCACTACCTGGCCATGGATTGCCACTGGCAGCACTGATGCTGCAGAGAGAAGAAAACCAGAGTGATGACTAGTGGGGAATCAGTGTTTTTTAAACACTCAGTCTTGGCCTTGGCTGTTCAGCAAAGTGTCTTTGTGCACAAACAAACTCGGATGGGGCTGAGTTAATCTGTGGGAAGCCCCAAGGGCCCTACGATTAGGCCCTGGGCCATCTTAAGGAAAGGGCTGGGTGTTGGTAATCTTTGCCGTGAAGCAGCTGCTGTTGTATTATTCATGGGGCCGTCTGCATTATTGATGGAGCAGGGGAAGGCTTGCTTTAGGCTTCTTGAGTCTGTCCCTGAAGCCCTGGCTGAAGGCCCCTCTGCTCTAGACCTGATTTGATGGGAGAATGGACAGCATCATTTAGACCCAGGACTTGCCCTTCTTTGCTTCTGGTCCACCTCACTGTTTGACCCCTCTTGTCAGGATATGAAGATGAGAGTGGATTTGCTCCGTGAGATGCCCAGGACATCTGTTCTGAGACTGAAAATGTTTTCTGCCGTGTATGTCTTGTTGTCCAGGAGGAGAGTCCAGAGGGATGGGGGGAAGAACTCAAAGTTCTTCTGCAGTTTCCAGGAGACCCTGGGTTGGAGGAAAGGACCAGGTCTCATGGTGCATGCCTTCTGGAGGAAAAAGATGGAGGGAAACAAACAAGCTTTTAGCGTGCCCATGCCTGGCAGGGTCTAAGCCACACCCCACATATCTCACTGGATTCCCCTGCCAGCCTCAGGATGCTGTGGCACCGTCCACCTTTCTGGGGGACCCCTGAGATGGTGGGATATGCAGTAGTGCAGGGCTCAGACAAGAGGCAGAACTGAATAAAGCACATGTGGCTTGAAGCAGCCTGGCCAAGACTCTCACTTGTCTAGTATTTGCCACCCAGGTGGGTAATTTGTATTTTTACAGCTACTTAATAATGAATGACCACATCTTGTCAAGTAAGCAGCTGGGAAAAATCAGGCTGACCTGGTTCAGTTTGCATGTGTTCCGGCATCTGGACCCTCAGTATCCTTCCAGCAGGGCTTCCAGGCCTCTCCTCACAGCCCCTACCACGTGACTGCCAGCCACCACTCCACCTCCCTGTTCCCAGAAATGCTGGGCAGAGAATGTGACCTCCTGTGTCTCCTAAGGAAGCCCTCAGACGTTCCCTTCCCCCGCTTCCTCCTTGTTGTGAGGGTCAGAGGGGGTGAGGCATATAAGGCCTTCAGCATAGTGCTGGGCACAGAGTAAATGCAATGCAAACATTATTATCCAATTATTTTTATGACTTCTCTCTCCTTTTCTCCTGTCTACCTTTTCTCTCTCCTCTCCCTCATTTCTCAGCTGCAGAAGCATCTGCCTTGACCCCAGGGCAAACCCCTCCAAGGGTCCTGGACCTCATCCATCACTTTCCTGCTCTAGGACCTTACCTTCCCCTCCTCACCCCCAGCCCTGCCCTGACCCGATTCCCGATATGTTTCCCCTCTTCCTTTCCACTGTTTTTTCTCTTCTGTTTTCAACCAAAGATACTTCTGTCTTCCATTGACTTCCTGTCCCCTGGAGCTTAAAACCTTGGGGTCATCTTTTACTCTTTCCTTTTCTTCTACCTCCAAGGAAGCACCAAATACCACATTGTCTTCCTTTATGTTTGTTCCATCTTCCCCTTGCCTCTCCCCAGTTTTTACCTCTCTATTCCAGGCTTTTAGTAACTAGGCAGCCGTTCTCTCATGGTGGTCCAGGGTCCCATGGGGATCCCCCAGACCCTTACAGGGAGACCAAGAGGTTATATCTATTTTCATAATAACCCCGAGACGTTACTTGCCTTTTTCATTCCCATGTGCAGTGGAGTTTTCCAGAGGCCATGTGACATACGTTAACATCATTCCTCTGATGCTTGATGGAGTTTGTGCTAATGCATTTTTGTGTTTTAAAATTTTCTCAGTTTTAATTTCTAATATGGTAAATCCTGATAGATATAATCCACCTAAAAGTTCTTTGAGACCCTCAGTCATCTTTAAGAGTGAAAAGGAGTGCTGAGACCAAAAAGTTTGAGAACATTGACCTGGAGCCTGCCAGCCTATATGGTACCTATCTGTGAATGAGAAAAGAGGCCTCTTCTGGGTGGATAGAGCCCCATGCCAGGTACCGGATCTGGTCAAGGGTATGCAGGCTGGATTTCATCCCCCATTTATCCCTTTGGCTGGGTGCATTGAGACATGCATGAACTTCAGCACTGTACACGGTGACCCTGTGTTTATCAGACATCCTAACCGGGGTCCCAGTCTCTGGCTGTCCCACTGTCTGGTTGATCCTGTTCAGCATTGCTGGATTACTCTTCTTACAGTTTTGTTCACTTCATTCTCCAACTACAAGGGCCTTGGTGGTTCCCACTGCCTCCTGGATGCATTTCAAGCTTCCTGATGTGGCAGTGAATGTCCTCCACCGTCTGGCTTCCACTTGCCCTTCCAGCTTTATTTCCCGGTGCTCCTGCTGTAGCACAAGCTTTCTCTCCTGTTTCCACAGTCCAGCCTACATCAGCCCTCTAACTCTTCCCCTAGTCTTTCCCTCCATGAGCTACCAAAGTTCAGGGATCCTGCTTACTCCTCCTAGAATCTCCCATCTAGCTATGCCTTGCACGTGATAGATGGTGGGGAAAGTGCATGAATTTTGGAGTCCAACAGGCTAAGCTATGAAGCCCTCCTTTGTCACATACCAGCCGAGGGACCTTGAGCACGTGACTTGATTCCTGCAAACATAGGAGGGGGTCCCTCTTGTGCATGACGACGAGAGACTGGCTGGCTCTGAGTGCAGCTGTGAGAGGCAGATGCTTGTTGAAGGTTAGTTCTTGTCTCCTTTGCTGAAAGAGTGTGGTGTGCCGAGCAAAGTCATGGGCACTTTTAGACTAAGAGGATATCATACAGGGCTGTTTGCACATTCTACCTGTGCTGTCCTGTTGGCTAGAAAGCACTGATTCCTCCTTTCCATGGGCCTCACTTTTTTCTGAAAGCTGGTTAATGCTGATGTGTGCTTCACTACTTTGGAATTTGCCAGTTGTCAAAAATATCCTGGGTCTTAGTGCAGTTACCCAAGTGGCCCGCCCTCTGGGCACCAATAGAGTCATCCACTTATTGGTCCAGAAAGAGAATCATGTTCCCCTGAGTGATCCTGGTATTCAGATTTATCAGGTGCCCTTGACTTGAAGAGTTTTACATCAGCTTATGCCCTTCAATTGTCCCTCTAAGGAGATAACTCCCTCTAGAGGGGAGGTGACTCCCTATAAGTCACAAGGAAAATGAGTGGAGGAGGGCCTTGAACTTGACTCTTCCTCCATCAGACAGTCTTCATTACCAAGATGAGTGCTCCTGGAAAACAGGGACTGATTATTCATTTCTGTTTCAGCAGCACTCAGCCCACAGCCAGACATGGATGAAATGCTTATTAAGGATTTTGTTGAATTTATGAAGGAATAAAGCTGGTCCCAAGATGGGCTTTGAACAGATATTGGAAACAGAGAATCACCTTCTCCCCAGGGAGAATAGCTCCTTTCTTCCTTCCCTCCCTCCCCCCCATCCCTCCCTCCCTCCCTCCCTTCCTCCCTTCCTTCCTTCCTCCCTCCTTTTATTCATTCAACAGGTATTTATGTGCCAGGCTCAGTTATAAGTACTGGGGATATAGCAATGAACCTAATAGCAATGTCTCTGACTTTGATGGAACTTAATTTTTATTTGGGGAGACAGTTAATAAGCAAGCAAATAAATATTTATTTTTTAGTTTTTAGATTTATTTATCCATTCTATATATACTAATTTGCATCTGCTAGCCCCAAACTTCCAAGCAAGCAAATACATATTTAAAGTGATTCTGGGCAGTGACAAATACCAGAAAGAAGAAAATAGTCGGGCAAGGGACTGGGCAGTGTGAGGGCAGGGGTTGGTGGTAGCTTTCCTATAGAAGTGGTCAGAGAAGGCTATATGATTCCTTAATGAAGGGAGGGAGTTGATCTAGCAGATATGTTCTGAGTCCAAACTCTGTAGGCAGAAAGGACAACAAGTGCAAAGGCCCTGAGGCAGGAGTATGCAGGTCATCCTGGTAAACTTGACACACAGCAAGGTCAGAGTGGCTGAAGAGGAGGAGAGGGTGAGGCAGGCGATGCAGTCAGAGAGGTGACAGAGGGTGGTATAGATCCCGTAGGCCTTTGACTTTGACTTTCAAAGAGTTGGGAGGCCACTGGAGGGTTTTGAGAAGAGGAGCTTCCCAAGCCCATGTATTTTAAAGGTCTCTTTGGCAGGTAAGTTCAGTGGAGTGGATTTTTTTGGAATGAGTTTATTTGTTTAAAAACTAAAGAAATTCATGGACTTCTATAAGTATTTTTTACTTCTTTGGAGACCTTGCTAAACCCTTCTCTCCTTAGTCCGTGAGGAGCAGGTGGGGGCCCATGCATGACCTCACAGCCCTGGGAGGGCCACCTTTGGTTCAGGGGTTCCCTCGCTTCTTGCCCACAGGAGGTTGGAACAGAACTTCTTCAACTGCAGCTGTGACATCCGCTGGATGCAGCTGTGGCAGGAGCAGGGGGAGGCCCAGCTGAACAGCCAGAACCTCTACTGCATCAGTGCCGACGGCTCCCAGCTCCCACTTTTCCGCATGAACATCAGCCAGTGCGGTGAGTGAGCCACCTGGTCCCAGCTGGCTCCACGCGGGCCTCCCTCAGACACCAGGGACGGTGCTGCACATCAGCCGGGAAAGCCAGGGCCTTCCTTCCCCACTGCCCTCCCAGCCTTGAACTCTGCATTGGGTGCAGATCTGGCTCCCCTCTTACTTCCTTGCTCATCCTTGTCCCTTCATGAGCCAGCCGTGGGAAGGTTGGTTCCAGGGATGCAGAAAGGGGTTAAGCGTGCTCTTTGTCATTGGACCAGAGTCCTTTCTCTCTGTCCGTTCCCTGTTAAGCAAACCTGAAGGAGTGTTAGGTCCAGGTGTGGTCTCTGGATCTCCTATATCAGGAGCATCTAAGGCACTTTTAGAGAAGCAGATGTCTGGGTCCATCCTCAGACTTAAGAGATCAGAATATCTGGGGATGAGTTTGGAAATCTGAATTTCTAGCAAGATCCCCATGGGAGTCTGAAGCGGACCAAAGTTTTGAGGACCAGTGCCCAAAGTGGAAGATGTCATTTGATGTCATTGTTAGAGCTGTATTCCTTCAGCAACTGTCCTCCTCACAAAACCCCACTCCCCAACCACCATGTCCAACTGCATGGGCTTAAATCTTGAGTTCTACCATCTGCTTGGGAGGTGGTGTGAAGCTTCTGGGACTTGGGGGACTTCTGAGAGGTCAGGCAGGTTTTGTGGAGTCATTATTGGACAAAGCAAGCAGTGCCACCATTGCCCCCATGGACAAAGTTTTGGTAGCAAGTATTTGCCTATTTTTTCACCGACCCTGTCCTCCCTCCCAGACCTGCCTGAGATAAGCGTGAGCCATGCCAACCTGACCGTACGGGAGGGTGACAATGCTGTCATCACTTGCAATGGTTCTGGATCGCCCCTGCCCGACGTAGACTGGATAGTCACCGGACTGCAGTCCATCAACACCCACCAGGTAGGCGTCCGAGGCTTGGGACCTATCACCTCTTAGTCTTAATGAGCTAAAATCATGAGTAGAAGCAAGAGACGTGAGAATAAGGAGGAAGAAGAAGGGAAGTTTGTGGTCCTATTTCTATAGGAAGAAGCACGTAGACTTGGGTTCCACCCATCTGCAACATTTTCTAGCCAACTTGATCTTGAACATGTTATAAACATCTCTGTACCTTACTTTCCTCATCTGTGAAATGGGTATAATGCTACCATTCATCTTATGGGATAGGTGTGAGTGTTACCTGAGCTCTTGACTGTAGAGAGCTTGGCCCTTGGTCAATGTGCCTTCACCAGCAAGGCCTCCTTCACCTACTGCTCAGCTTTCCTTTTGATTCCTAAAGGTGTTTGGGGGTTAGGTGGGGGAGCCGTCCTTGTAGAAACTGTTTGATTGTTGTCTTTTTTTTGTGCCATCATCTAATTTTTCTTTTTTTCTTTTATCTTTTCCTAAATGTTTATTGTGGTAAAGTATACATAATTTAAAATGTACAGTCTTAAACATTTTTTTAGTTATTATAAAATATTAGCTCTATTCTCCATGTTGTACAATACATCCCTGCAGCTTATTTTATACACATGATTATTGTTTTTTTTATTGGGTTTTTAGACAAATCTGAACTGGACCAATGTACACGCCATCAACCTGACGCTGGTAAATGTGACGAGTGAGGACAACGGCTTCACCCTGACGTGCATTGCAGAGAATGTGGTGGGCATGAGCAATGCCAGCGTCGCCCTTACTGTCCACTGTGAGCAGATGCCCTTGTGGGGGGCGGCTGGGACCCTGGGGATCTCAGTACAGGAGGCTGGGGCCAGGCAGAGCTGCTGCAATGGGCCTGGTCCACCAGGAGGGGCAGAAAGATTCCTGTGGGGCAGGACTGAGCAAATCAAGTCAGTCCTTGGCTAGTAACCCCAGAAGGGTGTCCTTGTCCCTCAGAAGATGATGTACATCCAACTCAGCTCTGACTTTACTCCTAAGTTGGCCCAAGTCTGCCTTTTGCTAAAGCCCTCAAAGGTCATGAGAGGGAACCCTCCAGCTGTAGTGGATCCAGGAAGCTTGAGTGAAGACAGACATCTCTTCCCCTCTTTGGGGGTGGTGTTAGGGGGGGAAACCTCTGATTGCCCCAGGTCTTTTAAGAGCGGGGTGGGGAAGAATTGGGTTGTCCACCCCAGCTCCTGGAAGGCTGCTCTGGGACACCGGAGGATCTGTGTCCTGGGCATCAGCTGGCCTTTCCCCGGCAGACCCCCCACGCGTGGTGAGCCTGGAGGAGCCTGAGCTGCGCCTGGAACATTGCATCGAGTTCGTGGTGCGCGGCAACCCGCCACCCACACTGCACTGGCTGCACAACGGGCAGCCACTGCGTGAGTCCAAGATCATCCACGTGGAGTACTACCAGGAGGGCGAGGTCTCCGAGGGCTGCCTGCTCTTCAACAAGCCCACCCACTACAACAATGGCAACTATACCCTCATCGCCAAGAACCCCCTGGGCACAGCCAACCAGACCATCAATGGCCACTTCCTCAAGGAGCCCTTTCCAGGTGAGGGCAGGGCTGCTCTGGGGTGACTGATCCCCTCCAGGAGCTCAGGGGGATGGGGAGTGGGGGCTTGAGAGGAGAAGCAGCATCAACACAAATACCGTCATCAGCGACAACCAAACACACACTGGAACATATTCAGCTGTCACCAGAATTTTGTGTAAACTAGATGAAGTCTCTGATTTCCAATAGTAGTCACAGTGAAAACCAAGACCCCCTCAGAAATACACAGCTGTACATATAAGGGCATATGGTGTTATGGTAGAGAAAGTGGGGACTTGAGAGGTAGATAAGAATGGTAGAGAATCTGGACCCAATTCTTATTTTTTGTTGGGGGACTCTGGGCATGATCGTTGCCTCAATACCCTCATCTGTGAAATGGGCATGATTGTACTTCTCCCATAAGAATCTCGTGACTTTTAAATACCTTAAAGTAGACAAAGCATGTATCACAGGCTTTGGTACCTAACGATGGTTTGATAACCTTCCATTACAAGGGGCTTCAGGGTCTATCTGGTTCAACCCCACATGTAACAGGCAAGTGAACGGAATCTTTCCACTTGCTGGGTAGTAATAAGGCCTTGGCTGGGTTTCCAGCCAAGGTCTGTGGCTCTTTTCCTCTAGCTCCATGGTGAGCTGATGGGTAGAGGGTACCTGATGCTGTCAGCCTGGATGGTGCTGATTCTAGTGGATGGGGTCATTGAAATGATGAAAGAACTTTGTTTGAGTATTTGGGACGGGAGTCTGTCTTTCTCTGTCTGGGCTAGAATATTTCAAATACCTTCCTGAAGTTACAAGAGAAGAAAATACTCCCAGGAGTTTAGTGAAAGTGGTTGCAGCATCTCTTGGGGGTGGTTTTGGTAGCTGATAAGTTTCTGTCAGTGAAGCCATGTATCTTTGATGACCTTGGTGATGTCTGCTGGGAACAGGCTAGATGACCTCTTGGCCTTCAATTCCTGGAAATCCAGGATTCTAATGAGATAAAGGGGAGTGTAAAGACTGATCTCGATCTCTCTGTCTCTCTCTGTCTCTCTGTCTCTCTCTCTCTCTCTCTCTCACACACACACACACACACACACACAGGGCAGTGGAAGACTAGCACTGTGCAGCATCTGCTTCTGTGAAGGTGGTTTCACAGAATACAGATAATCAGAGGGTAGCAGTTCCAAGAGGCCTTTTTTTTTTGGCGGTACGCGGGCGCCTCACTGCTGTGGCCCCTCCCGTCATGGAGCACAGACTCCGGACATGCAGGCCCAGTGGCCACGGCTCACGGGCCCAGCCGCTCCACGGCATGTGGGATCCTCCCGGACCGGGGCACGAACTCGTGTCCCCTGCATCAGCAGGCGGACTCCCAACCATTGCGCCACCAGGGAACCCCCAAAGGCCTTTTTTTTTTTTTTTTTTTTTTTGCTGTATGCGGGCCTCTCACTGTTGTGGCCTCTCCCGTTGCGGAGCACAGGCCCCGAATGCGCAGGCCTAGCGGCCATGGCTCACAGGCTTAGTTGCTCCGCGGCATGTGGGATCTTCCCGGACCAGGGCACGAACCCGTGTCTCCTGCATCAGCAGGCGGATTCTCAACCACTGCGCCACCAGGGAAGCCCCCCCAAAGGCCTTTTTAATCTTAGTTCAAGGAAACTCAAACTTTAGAGGCTTTGAGAGAAACTCTGGAGAGATGAGGCCACCTGGGAAGCTAAATTATTGCCACTGAGGACCAGGGGATGGTGGAGCCATCACTCAGGAGAGGACTGAGAATGTGCTGATGTTTGAGACCCTGGGCATCCCATATGGTCCTACATTTTCAACATCATTCCCAGTATGCCCAGTAAGAGGCCTCAGGACACTTCCCACTGTGGGCCACACGGGAGCTGGAAGAGTCCTTGCTCGCACTGCAGAAGCAGCAACCTTTTAGATGCAGAGACATGTTGCTTTTTGGGGCCAAAGTCAGGCTAGGCTTTGTTGGCATAAAGGGCTGGAGTGGCCCTTTTCCCTGCTTGTGCCCATCTGGTGATTAGAGAATGGAATCTGTTTTTAAAGAGGAGAGTCGACACTCCCTGATGGGCGAGAAGTGAAGCCCTTGCCAAAGTAATGTTTCTGTTTCCAAAGGGAAGCTTCTGGGTCCTGGTGAGAGCAGGGAGCCCTGGAATGCTTGGGAGGGAGGGGGAGCCACCCTGGCTTCTGCATGCAGAGGGTGTCCTGGCCATGGGGCAGCAGGGGCAGTGGGCACAGCTTTTCCTTTGTCCTCCCTCCCCTTGGGAGGGAAGCAGTTCTCTGCATCCTTCCAGCCGTACAGATGCCTCCTCTGTCCCCAAGAGACACAGCGGCCCCTCCTCTTCATCTCTGGATACACCTGTCACCTTTTCAGTTCTCCTCAGGCCAGTGGTTCTCAAAGAGTGGTTTCCAGACCAGCAACATCAGCATCACCTGGGCAGGTGTTAGAACTCAAATCCTGGAGCCCCACCCAGACCTACTGGATCAGAAACTGTGGGTGGGGCCTGGCAGTCTGTATTTAAACAAGCCCCCCACCCCCGAAAATTCAGACGCTCCCTCATTTGCCATCTCCTGCCATGGCATTTGGTGGACCCAGGAGGCCAGAGGGAGGGTGAAGTTACAGAGGAACTTGAAGGGAAGCAGCTCACCTGAAGTGGGTCCCTCAAACCCATCTACACCCTGCCAGGGCCATCCTGTGTGAAGGTTTGCTTGTTTGTAAAGGAATCAGTGGATGATGGAAAGGCGGTGACAGGGAAAAGATGGGCCAGTCATGTCAAGAGACAAAATATCTAGGCGTCAGGAGAGTAAATTATCCAGGGAAGTGGACAGTAAACCTCGCACCTGCTGAGCCTGGATACAGAAGCTCTCGATGGACTCCTGCTCTTCTCTTGCTGTGGTGTGGGGACATTGTATTTGTCGTCTGTACTCCTCTCGCTCCCAGGCAGCAAAACAGACATTAAGAGCAAGGGTTCTGAAATCAGACAGATGGAGGTATTATGCTCCAAGAATGGGGCTTAGCACATGGTTGGAGTGAGGTGAAGGATGATCACTGCTCAGTGCCTCTGTTTTTTCATTTGTGAAATGGGAATGATAACCAGAGCTCCTGCCTAAATTTTCCTGAGGATGAATGAAGTGATGTCCACCCAGTGTTTAGCTCTGTGTCCGGACAGAGGGAAGGTTCAATAGCTGTTGGCTATGACTAGGATTCTAGGTGGAGAGTTTAGGAGTTGAGTTTAGGAGTTCTAGATCTGGTCGTCACTCTCTAATCAAGCTGGTAAGTTCTAACAGACAGCCTTCAGGTAGTTTACTAGGCTAGTGGTTATGGAGTCACAATGCCAAGATTCAGATTCTCATTCAATTGCTTATCAGCTCTGTGATCTCAGGCAAATTACTCAATCCCCTGCTTCTGCCTCAAAGATTGTAGTGAAGATTAATTCACACATAGTGGATTAATCCACCTAAACTATTTCCCACAGTGCTTGGCACAGAGGTAAGCACAGAATTACTGTTTGTTTTTATTATTATATATTTAAAAAAAACACCCAAGGGCAACTGAAAAGGGATTTGTTTTGGGGGAAAAACAGAGATCTGAAGGTGAGGGTCTCCTTTCCTGACTGTTCATGGGCTGAAGACCCACGGGAGAGCTTTGATTGCATTGAATATATGCAGTGGAGCCATCCGCAGATGCAAAGGCCTCCATCAGAAGGATTTTTTCAGAGCAGGACATTGAAATGAAAATGTTCTGGAAAAGCTTTTTGTAAACTTCACATGCTATACAAATGTTGGTGTTTCCTTCTGCATTTCCAAAGAAGCACTAGAATGTCCAGCCTGGAGTTCAGCCTTAGTGTAGGAACCAGTCCCTGGAAAGGGAGATTTGTTCTAGGAGCGTGGAATTCTCTTTGGTGTTCCAGGGATCTGGGCTTAAGAGTGGGGACCATGAGGGGTCAGGGATCTGAGTGTCAGGGGAGGCTGGGGATCATGTTAGGGTTGAGGTGGTACCTGGAAGGTCACCAGTTGGGTATCCCTAGATGATGATGTGATAGGAGGAGGAATGTTGCCAAGGTGTGTGTGTGTGTGTGTGTGTGTGTGTGTGTGTGTGTGTGTGTGTGTGTGTGTTTGCCTGCACACGTGCAACAAATATCTGAGAACACTTGACAAAACGTTTAGGAATAAGTGAGCTGCCATAACTCTTGAATTCTCATTTCTTTTTACCTGACTGGGAAGTCTCTTCATCATGATCTTGTGACAGCAGAAACCAGAATTCCGTCAGGGCCCTGGGTACAAACCATGGGGGACACCATTGCCCCAGTGCCCATAGCCGCATCAAGGCTGGTTTCTTTCCTCAAAAATCTTGTTGAGACTAGAATGTGGTCCCAACCTGCCAGTGCCGGGGGAAAGGAGGCGGTTGCAGCATGTGGCCTTCTGTGCTGGGTGGGCAGAGCATGTGGACGCCTGGCGCAGCTCCCTTCTCCCTCCTCACACCTGAAGCCAGGGCATCCTTTCTCGTTATCACGTCTCTGTGCATCTCTTTCTATCTGGACGCAAGCTGCTGCCTCTCTTCTCCATTCTCTGGATCCCACTGGCTTTTCCCACTGGGTTTTTCTTGAGGCGTTTGGGATCTGGAGGAGACACGTGCCTTGCTTTCATGCCCAGTTCCTGTTCGGATTCAGATGCTGCCTTGGCACACTGGTCCGGTTGTCCTCCCAGCCTGCTGGTGCGGGCTGAGGTGAGGACCAGTCTTGGGCACCATCCTTTTCCGGGGTGAAGTTCTGAGTCCTCCCACAGGTTAGAGAGAACCCAGGAGGTCTGGCTGTTCCAAGGCTTGTGTGCTTCCTGGGTGTGTAAATGTTTCCAGGCTCTTGCAAAGGAGATAAGCAATCATAGGCTGATTGAGAGATTATAGGGTTTACAGATTCGGCCAAAACATTTGGTGACATGAGCATATTCTCTAATAAATGAGAACCTTATGAGAAATATGCAAATTGGTGTTAACTAGGAATTCATCTGGCACCTCTCTTTTCTCAGGCTTTGAAGCCAAGGCTGGGGCCCCCTTGCCTCCATCCTCCTCCCAAATCAACCATTTGGTCACCTGAAGTTTAGAAGAGGGTGGGGGGCCTGAAGGGCACACTCAGGAATCTGGAGAAAGCTGTATTGCTCTCCCAGAAAACAACACAAAGTGGATGATGAGCAAGCAAGCTATTAACAGTGAATTTACTGTGAATAAGACTTTCTCTAAGGGACTCTTTCACAGAAAGCATCAATTTTCCTCACGGGTAGTTAGGGAAGAATATTTGCTGGCACATACTTGATAGAGCTATGACTACAATGACTGTGAAAGCCTAGCCAGGGGCCTGGTAAATGGAAGACCCATGGTGAATGAATGAACGAATAAGCTGTTCTTATTTTTCAGGGTGTGGTAGGCTTGTGCCAGGAGGAGGTGGAGTAAAATGCAGGGGTTCTCAAAGGGACCAGCAAGCAGCATCCCCATCATCTGAAAACTTGTTCGAAATGCAAAATTCTCAAGACCTCCCCCAGACCTTCTGAGTCAGAAACTCTGGGGTGAGGACCAATAATCCATATTTTTTTAAAAATTTTTAAAAGAATTTTAACTTTTCATTTGGAAATAGTTTGAGATTTACCAGAAAAGTTACAAAATAGTACCAGAAAAACTTCCTTATACTGTTCACCCAGCTTCCCTCAGTGTTACCATGTTACATAACTACAGGGCAGTGATCAAAACCAGGAGAGTAATGTTGATACAACCCTATTACCTAATCTACAGACTTTGTCTAAACCTTAGTTGTCCCACTGCTGTCCTTTTCTTCTCTGAGATCCAATCCAGGATTATATTGATACATTGTATTTAGCTGCCATGTTACCTTATTCTCTTTAAATCTGGGGTAGTTCTTCAGGCTTTCTTTGTCTTTCAGGATCTGTGCACTTTTGAAGGATCCTCACTAGTTATTTTGTAGACTGTCCCACAATTTGGGTTTGCCTGATGTTTTCTCACAGTTGAATGCCAATTAGGCATTTTTGGCAGGAATACCGCAGAAGTGATGCTGTGCCTGTTCAGTACGTTGTGTCGGGTACACGACGTCTGTACATTTTATTACCAGTGATGTTAACTTTATCACTTGGTCAGGATGGTGTGTGCTAGGTTTCTCCACTGCGGAGTGACTATTTTTTTCTCCTCTGTAATTAATAAGCATAATATTTTGAAGCTTTGTAAATATCTTGTTTCTTATCATTCTTTCACACATTAGTTTTAGCATTCATTGATGATTCTTGCCTGAAACAAATATCAGTGTGCCATTTGTCAATGGTGATTTTTCTATTTCTATCCTTTTCCTCTACATTTATTAATTGGATTTTATTGTAAGGAAAAGCTTTCTTCCTCATTTGTTGATTAAATTACTTCTTTATATCAGTATGGACTCATGGTATTTATTTTGTTCTATGAATTATAATCCATGTATTAAGTTGCTAGGGCTGCTGTAAGAAAGTGTCAGAGACTGAGTGGCTTCAACAATAGAAATTAATTTTCTCACAGTTCTGGAGGCTGGAAGTCTGAGATCAAGGTGTCAGCAGGGTTGGTTCCTTCTGAGGCCTCTCTCCTTGGCTTACAGATTGTTGTCTTCTCTCTGTGTCCTCACTTAGTCTACCCTCTGGATATGTCTATGTCTTAGTGTCCTCTTACAAGGACACCAGTCATATTGGATTAGTTCCCACCCTAATGACTTCATTTTAACTTAATTACCTCTTAAAGACCCTATCTCTAAATACAGTCACAGTCTAAGGTACTGGGGGTTAGGACTTCAACATGTGAATTTTGTGCAGATATAATTCAGCTCATAAAAATCTATGACTGTCATTATATTGCATTATATTTTGTTGCTCAGATCATCCCCAGTTTGGCCATTGGAGGCCCCTTCATACTGGCTCCTGTGTCCCTTCTTCATGCCCCCATTAATTCTTGCGCACCTTCTTACTTTCCAGTACTGCAAGATGTTCCAAGCACATCTTGTACTTTCTCTGCCCCAGCACTGGAATTAATGCGTTTCTCCAAGGAGCCCTCATTCTTTTTACTGGAGAATGATAGTGATCACCTCCTAGATGATTCTGTGGCATGTTGAAGTTTGAGAATCTCTGATAGAGTGGTTCTGAGCCCATACTCCAGCTCTATCCCTTCTTAGATGAGTGACATTCAATTAGTTACTTAATTTCTATAAGTCTGTTTCCTTTTCTGTTGAAAGGGGATAATGCTACCCACCTCCTAGCGTGGTTATAAGCAGTGATGTATTACATAAAGCATTTGGCACAACCCCTGGCTCATAACCAATGCCCAATAATGATTGGCTTTCATTATTAGATGAGCCATTTCTAAAGGCCAAAGACCAAATAACACATTGTCATCTGGGGAGTGGACAGACTCTAGAGGGATTCCCAAGAACGTCTCAATGACCTACTAGAATAAACTCTACATATTGATCTGAGGAATTGTGTCTTGAGATCATAGCTGGCATTTTCCAGGAAGATCCATGGAAGCCCATCCTGCAGCCTTTCTTCTTGGCGCTAGTGTACCACCAACGTTCCCAACACTCTGGGCACCTGAGGGTGGGAGGAATGAGGGTGAGGTGGTGAGTCTGGATGTAGTTCCTCATCTCATAGTATGGTTTCTAGTCTCCAGGTGGACCAGGCCACCTCCCTTGAAACCAGGAGTTTAGCTCTTATTCCTTCTCCATTTGGAAGACCACCTTCTAAAGAGTGTGGGGGAGGGGTGACAAGCCAAGGATTTTAGTTTTCAGTTGCCAGGGCGACAGGATCATGGTGAGTGGGAGAGATCATAGCTATGAGAAAGACAGAGTGTGACTGTTCTGGTTTTTTATTACATTTGTTAATGATCTCTTTGTCTTTTTTGCAGAGAGCACGGATAACTTTGTCTCTTGTAAGTCTCTTTTACCTTTTGCTTTGAAAGTGATTTATTCTGATACTTTTGGTAACTACTGAGTCCAAATAGCCCTCTTTCGTATTCTACCAGCATCCTCAGACTCATGGCCGCTTAGAGCATCTGAGTGAACTGTGAAAAGAGAGTAGAAATACTTGAGCAGTTCCAAGCCCACTCCTCTTGGACAGTCACTTGCTGCCTCAGTTTCCCCGTAGCTTTCTAGGGTCTGACCATGTTGTGGGTCTTCCCACCCAGATGGACAGAGGTGGTGTCAGGAAGGATGTGGGGTTCACGTGCCCCAGTGGACCCCTGTTGAGCATCTTAGTTGTTCTTGCAGAGAGAATGTGGAGCCTATAGACATGTTAGTGTTTCTCACCTGCTTTGAGAGCCAGGACCTACCTCGTGTGGAGCTGTGATTGACAAGGTCTCCTGATAGGTTCACCTGTCCTCAAATGAGATTATTGAGGCTCAGTCTGTAAGTGACTCGGGGCCAGGACTAGACAATCCCCAAAGGATTTGGTGTTTCGCTCATGGTCTGTGGGGAAACATATTTATTCCTTTTCCTTTTGTCCCCTGTGGGAGAGGAACAGGGGCGGCTGAGGTCATTTCTGCTCCCTGTTCGGCCTGAGACAGTACACAGTCCTGTTTAGAACGCCCCTTGTTGTTTGGCACAGATGTAAATATAACCTGGATTCCTTTGTTTGTCCTCGGTCTTTGAGGACTTGTCATCTCACAGGATGTCCCTGCAGAGAATTTTGAACTGGGGCTCTCTCTGGACAAGGAGGTGATTCTAGAAGGAGGACTAATGGATGCTCATCTTCCCATCCAGGCCTTGCTGGGAAGAGCAGATGTTTCCTAGTCAGATAAACTTGCTGCCAACTGAAGCTGCCATTGTGTTCTGAAATCTGCCATAGGGCAATGGATAGTGGGTTGTTTATGAGGCCACAGGCCTCCTGGATCTCACTGAGGAGTGAAGAGGGAATGAGGAAGGGCACGGAGAGCCTGGGACAGGGTAAGGTGTGCAGAGAGGAGCTGAATGTCAGCAACAGCTACCATCACCCACAAAACTGGCCGAATCCAGACCCTGGCTGTGATCCCAAACCATTTTTTCCCCTCTTATTTATCCAATAGATCATGGCCTACATTGCCCAGGTTACATTATTTACTCTGGGATGGGGATTGGGGGATGGGAGCGAAGGTTCTTTATACCTATGGAGTCTGTCTTTGAGTCATCAGTACCCACCAGGCAGCCACACTGGGATCTGATCTCTGGGGGACCCCTGCAAAGCCTGGGGAGGCCAGGCAGTCAGAGTCTGGCTTCAAGGGGATGTTCTCCAGCAAGAACTTTCAACAGGGCTTGGGAGTTAGGCAGGGACCGTGGCTGAGGCTCTCGTGGCCAGGAAGCTAACTACTCTTCCCTATTTATGTTTGGTTTTCAGTCTACGAAGTGAGCCCCACCCCTCCTATCACTGTGACCCATAAACCAGAGGAAGACACTTTTGGGGTGAGTCACTTCTTGGTCAAGAGGAAGGTGTTCACTGATGCAGTAGTTTTTCAGGCTTCTGTTTTAGTAGCTAACTTTTCCCAATACTGCCTTATTTGGAACTCTAGCATATGTGGCATAGAGAAGCCGTGATGAATGACCTCCTTTCAGGTGGTTAAAACCTTCCTTGTTTGATGAGAATAATTCATTGTTTGAGGAAGTCTTTGAGGATCTGCTTTAAGCCCTAGGGCTCGGGCGGAGAACAGTTTGAAACTTCCCACTCCATTAGGAGCCAGCTGGGCCTGATTTGAAGGGGCTGCTAACTGTACAGCCTTTAACAAAAGTCAGAGTTGCCCAGGGCATCTTCTTGGGTGGGAGGTGCCCCCACCCCATGCTCTCAGAGCCTGAGGTTTCTCTGGGGAGAAAAGGAAAAGGGTCTTTTTAGAATCTCCTGGATAAGAATATTATGCAAAGAATGTCAATGTGAAGATGCAAGATCTGTTTGCTAATTAAAACCACAATGGAACAACAGACAGAAGCATCTCTGGGCTTCCTCCTGCATCTCTTAGGATGGTCCCCAGATGAGAGGGCTCAGAACACTGAATCATGGAACTTTCTCTAATCAGTCTGGGTAATTTATTTTTTGATGTTCTTAGAGTCTCATAAATTACATCTGCTCAAGACTTCACTCAGTCTGAGAAGTTCTGAAGTTCACTGAAGTTCTGGGAGGGCTACAGTTGCTACCGTAATAGGATGTTCTCATCTGAGCATGCATGTAACTTCATACTCGGGTTTTCTCTAACTGCTCAACTGTCTGTTTTTGGCTCCCAATAGGTATCCATAGCCGTTGGACTTGCTGCTTTTGCCTGTGTCCTGTTGGTGGTTCTCTTTATCATGATCAACAAGTATGGTCGACGGTCCAAATTTGGAATGAAGGGTAAGGTGGGATTTTCATTTACGAGGGTCTCATGGGGGAAACGTGGCTCCTTTTGATCAAAAGATGCTGTTTTAATCTCTTTGCTCTCTGAGAGGGCTTCAGGGTGGTGGGCTTAAGTGGCCCTGGTGGAGACTCCCATCTACACGTTCATTATTGGTAATGATGGATTGAAGGCAGTGTTGGTGTGAGGACCAAACTGTGGACCACTTGGTTTTTCTGTAATGACTAACAGCATTGCTTCACTGGGCTGGTACAATGAGGATGATTTGGGAAAGAAGTTGGATTTGAGGGCAAATGAAGAGGACTTAACATTTCTTTTTATTTTTGGTGGGTAAAAGGATTCTTTGTTTGAGTGACTTGGTTTTTCTCTTGTCTGCACCCATCCTTGGAGTTGTGATGAGAAGGTATTAGCAGAACTAAATGTAGGATGGTAGACTGTGGCATTGAAAGGTTGCCCATGCATGGTAGCTCTACACAGAGTTCCAGAATGGATGCCAAGAGCAACGTGATTGCTAAGTCTGCTGGCCAGTTTCCATGACACAGGGTACTCGACCCCATTGCAGCTGGGGTGGGATGTGAGACGTGGCTCTCCACCAAGGCTTGGGAAAAGGGGACTGGCACAAAAGGGGTTAACATGGTGAATTAGCATCCATCTGCCTGGTCCCAGGATGGATCTGACCAAATGGTGCAAGGGAGGCTGGATACAAGTGCTTAAACAAAAACTTGAATTTCAAGATATACTCCCAGCTGGGGTTTCCATTTATGGCTGATGTTAATAGGAGATGGGTGGGGAGGGAGTATGAAGTGTTTGACAAGCTGTCAGGTTCCTGAGCTAGGATTCAGGTTGGAGTCTTCTGGTGAGATTATGGGATCCAGAAAGATGAATTTCGATGACTTCTGCTCACAAACTGGTATCTGTAGTTGGGATCTTGACCTCGGGGCTCAGGAACTGAAGGGGAAAGCATGAATGAGATTCACAGGGATAGTGGTCCCCTGAACTTATAGGTAAATGTTTGTTTGTACATGGTGGCAGGGGTCGGGGTTGGGAAGGAACTAATCCACAGCTTCTATTATATTGTCAAAAGAGTCTGTGACCACCCTACAAGTCTAGAACACTGATATATAGCAAGGGATAGCCATAGAGAACTAGAAAGGCAGAAATCATGGGGGAGGACTGTCTGGCTTCCCAGAGGCCTCCTGCCTCTTTCTGCTCTTGGTTAAGCTGAACAAGTCCCAGAAGAGCAAACCAGGTTTTCTTGAAACATATGAAATATTTTGACCAAGAGAAATACGCGTAAAGGCAAATTATAAAACTTCTCTACATATTAGAAGTTTGGCCTGAAGCCAGATGACTTAAACAAGAGGAGACCATGGTCAGCCACCTTGGCTGGAGAGGTTTTATCTACCAGTACCCCACGGGCCAAACACGGCTTCACAGGTGTGGAAGATCAGTGACCACCATGCAAGCTCTGAGCCTTCAGTCTTAGCATCATCCTTGGGCTCCTGGCTTTGAGGAACTGACACTAATACTTGCGCAAAATTTTCCTACCATGGGAGGGACTTTCCTAGCTCTTCTTCACTCTACCTAAGAAAACAGCAGGGCCTTGATCAAAGTGAAGAATGGGGCATTATTGCTCTCCTCCTCGAGAGGCACACCACCAGCTGAGACCATGCGACAAGACTGGCACCACCATACAAGCAGATTTTTCCTCTTAATTGTCATCTTTTCTGGAACAGCGTGTGACCATGTCGGATGGATTAGGCAGCACCCAGGGTGGTGCTTTCCCCTCAGCTGTCCTTGGAGCCTCTCCCAACACCCACTCCCCTCTCCCGGGCTGAGCTGCCTTCATTGGCCCTGGTTGGGCCACAAGAACATGTCCATAAGGTTGGAAGTGAAATATTCCTTAATTTAAAGTCAGGCGACCTGAAGAAGTTTGGCTAGAGTGAGAGGCAAGATGAGATGTTGTATCCAAGGCTGACCCTGTTTAGAATTAAGCCTGCATCTTTCTGATCTTTGTTATGCCTGACTGTATTTAGTTCTCATCTTAAGATGAAACAGCAAATGCCCCAGGCTGCATGCACCCTTGATCTTTTATTAGCAGCGGGCCTCCCAGTCCAGAAAAAAGAGCAAAGTTGCAGGTACCAGAAGTTCCTCAAATCTGACTTGGGTGAACCTCCGTCTCTTCAGAGCCACCCCTTCCTCAGCTTTGAATTTTCAAATCTGGGTTAAAAATCTGTGATACCACTTAATTGCTCTTTGTTTCCAGCAAAGTTACTTAACTTCTCACAGCCTCTATTCCCGCAACTTCAAAATGATGGAATGATACCACCTCCCTCATTGCATTGCTCTGAGTGTTGAGATCTGTGTGTAATTGACATTTAAAAGGGTCCCTGTGGTTGTAGTTTTCTTCTTTTCTTTGTGTATAAGCCTTCCCAAGCTTCTTTCATTGTTGTTCTGGGAAGGGCTGCCCTCCCAAGACTTAATCATGCCCTCTTTTGTCCCACACAATATTTAGTAAAAATGCTTTTCTTCTACCCTAATCCTAGGGCACTGTCATTATCTTGCTCACACATCATCTGTCCTGTTAGACCAGGAGTGACTTGTTGCAGAAACCCGCAGTCACTCAACTGAGTATGCCTGAAACTGCACAGTCTTTGACAAATTGTTTCTGAACTTAGAAATGAATGACTTTAGTTTTACTCAGAAAACAAGCACAGCTTGTTAATCAGTAACGGGCTAGTTAGGGCTCATTTGGAAATCTGAGATGTCCGGGCAGTGGAGGTAGAGTGGGGATGATCTGGGAAACTCATAAATAATTCCCACCCTCCACATCTGAGGGCCTGGAACACAGTGTATGGATGAGGAGGACTTATTAACATAAACTTCCTTCTGAGAAAGAAAAAAATATATAGAAAAATATGGACATTAGTATAACAAACACTCATATTTCTGTCACTTAGAATAAGCAGCTGTTACTATTTTGTCTTCTGTTGCATCTAATGTTTTATTCCTATTACTGATAAAACTAAGATGGCTTTAACTGTCACCCTGATCGCATTTCCACTCCCATTTCTATAGGCAGTCATTAGCTTGAGTTCACTGTGCATCCATCAGTCCACTTGTTTTTGTTTTATAGTTCTACTTATGTGTATGTATATATATGTTTTGTTTTGTTTGTTTTTTCCAAATCACAGTTGCATTTATTCATAGACATCTAGAAAACAATCAAAAGTATATTTGTCTCTTATAGTCCTTATTAATAAATTTTATGTGGATGAGAGAGCTTGTGTTTCGAGAGTTTTAAACAGCATGATTAAAGACTGTAACACTCCCAAGAGTGGTCTCAGATAGGTACAGGATGTGAAGAAAGATATACATCTATACATATACATATATATGTCTACATATGTGAATACATTTACGAGATGTAAATACATACTTTGTGTATGTTTTAATGTGTACCCGTGTTTATACTCTAAGCACCCTTCTTCATCTTCTTTATTTGCTTGTCATGTGTTAGAGATCTCTCCATGTTGGTACATATAGGAATTCCACTGGGGACCTATTTTATGGAAGTTGAATGTATTAACCAGAGTTTATAGAAATGAACTGAAAATGCATTGTCTCAGACACTTTTTTACTGTTATCAACTGCCATCTTGTTGATCGAAATTCCGGCCTGGGGAGAGGTCAGGATTCTGCCCTGTGGAGGGGTTAGGATTCAAGCTCCTCTTTTCTCATAATCACAAAGGTTCTAAAATGGGGCTGAGTGTCCAGTGGGCTTTCTTTGGACTGTGGATAAAGCCCCATGCTTTAGAGTGACAGGATGTTCCTGAAGTATTTGGTGTGGTGTGGATACTGACCAGTCAGAGCACATTACTACCCTCCTGCTGGAGCCGGCACCCGGGGGCTCCCTGCTGTGCCAGGTGTTAACTCATAATCATGCTGGATCACAGCGTGGTTGGGTGGTGGGTGGTCGGGAGGTTCAGGGCAGGGGTCGTTTACTGGTAGGGACAGAAATATATCAAAATATGTCAGTATCTTAACTAATTATATTGTGCCAGTGCATCCTGGGCCTGGAAGTGACATGCCTTAGAATTTATTCCATGCTCATCCTCATATAATTTTTTTTTTTTTTTTTTTTGCGGTATGCGGGCCTCTCACTGTTGTGGCCTCTCCCGTTGTGGAGCACAGGCTCCGGACGCGCAGGCCCAGCGGCCATGGCTCACGGGCTTAGCCGCTCCGCGGCATGTGGGATCTTCCAGGACCGGGGCACGAACCCGTGTCTCCTGCACCGGCAGGCGGACTCTCAACCACTGTGCCACCAGGGAAGCCATGGCCGCTGGGCCTGCGCGTCCGGAGCCTGTGCTCCACAACGGGAGAGGCCACAACAGTGAGAGGCCCGCGTACCGCAAAAAAAAAAAAAAAAAAAATTAGACATCGAAAGATAATGACAATGATCTAGCCGGGCCCTGCAGTGTCATTATTTAGAGATGAGAAACTGAGGTATAGGGAGCCCAAGAAAGGAGGTGACCTGCTCTGATTTTCAGTCTGGTAAAGCTGAGTTGGTTCTAGAACGGACATTCTACCTTGCATTCTCAGTCACTTCTCATGGCAGCTATCGATAGAATGACCTAACTCCTTGGTCTTGGCTGTCCCACAATAAACATCCACAGTGCATCTGCCATCTTTATTTCAAGTGGTTGTTAGAACGATAACCAGGTAGAAGATGCTAGTGTGTCTTTAAATACTTAAACATGTCCTATAGTTTTCATATAAGGTGACTATCATTATTATTTAATGGAGAAAGAAGCAAACGTGTGGGGTTTTTGCAGTCTGTAAAAAGGGCATACATTATTTGGTCTCTCTTGTCTGACTACCTCTTAAGCATCTTTATACATGTCTAGATCAGAGATACTGTGGGAGTGAACTTCATACTTCTTGGTTTCCTCGTACTGTCACAGAGGAAACAGAATAATGGTTTATTGGAGTTGAAACAGACCTTAGACTTATTAGGCTAATGTCCCCATTGTACAGGTAAGGAAGCAGACCCAGAGAAATGAAACGGCATGCCAAAATGCACGGCTAGCTAGAGCAATGCTGGCCTGCTTTCCCACCTGCATGCTATATGCAGAGAGCCTGGGAAGGTCTGGGAAATTGAAGACGGATTGTGAATAAATCAGGTCTGCTCTTCCAATACTTTAATTATCTTTGAATGCTGTCCTGCTTCAAAGGGGCTTTCAAACATGTCTCTTATTAATCCTCTTTTCTCAAGCTGGGACACACCTGGCCTAGGGAAAAGGTGGGAGCTGATGGAGGAGTCTTGCTTCCCAGGCTTAGAGGACTTCCTTTGTCGCTTTCTGGACATGTTGGGGACTGCATGGCAAGGCAGCAGAAACCAGAAGGCTGGGAAGGACAGGAGTCTAGAAAGGCTGGTTGGGCTTCCGGTAATACCTTAAGTGCTTCATCTGTTTATCTTCCATCCTAATGGTTGGACGTGTGCTGGTGCCTCTGATGGGCCTGTGGATGGGCACTCCAGGATTGTTCCCTTGTGAATTAGCATCAGCTAATAGGTACTTAAAGTGGTTGCCTATTTGATTATGATTTTGGGTTATTAACATTTTTTTTCCCCATAAACAGATGGTAACTTCTCTCCAAGTGAATTGTCAGAGTCAGATTTGGAGGGACTGATTGGCTCCTGCCGAAAGATCTTGGGGGTGGCTGCCTGCGTTGAATGGCCCTGGTATCCCTCTGGTTTAACTGCTCGGTTAACAGGGATGATTAGACTTGGGAAGGAGTCACTTCTGCCCACTCTCCTAACCTTGGAACATTGGACTGAGAAGGGTTTCTTCCAGCTAGATGGAGGTAGGGCTGGGATCCTGGCCTCCTAATGTTTGATGCTCTAACTGGCATTTCTTCTTCAGCTGGGATAGAGGGTCCCTGTATCTATAGCCGTGAGCACAGAGCCAGGGAATTGATACAATGAGTGTGGGGTAGAAATAGAGAATTCTGAGACTACTGAAAGGTGACCTTGACCCTGGATGAGGTCACCATTAGTGCCACTGAAAAGGCAACTTCTTTTGCCCTGAGAAATACACTTATCTGGCCTTGATTTAATGGGGCATCAGAAGCCAAGAGCAAGGCAGAAGTGAAACTGAGTGGAGGACTTGGGTTTCCTGACTTCCTGAAATAAGTCTATTTTTCCTTCTTGCTTGTTTTTCTTTTCTTGACTTCCTTTTCTATTTCCTCCTCTGAATTGAGGTACGCAAGTGAGGAAGGTTACCCCTGGCCTTGGCAGTGACCTTGTGCTTGGGATTCCTGGTGGAAGATGCCTCTTTGAACATAATTTTGAGACTGCTGTTATCCTCAGGCCCTTGGATTCTCCTAACAAAAGTTTCCATGCCCTTTCCCTCTTTTCAGACTCCTTGAGAGACCCTCCAAGCCCAAGGAACACTCCTAGCATTCGTTCAGGTCTAAATAAAATAGGTTAAGTGTGTGGCCAACCCACAGGCAAGACATAAAGTAATCAAAGCCAGGAGTCTTCTGGTTCTCTTCTTCTGCTTTGGACTTCATTTCAAATTTCTGGTTGCAGATGCAGTCGCACCCTGCTTGGTGACAGAGTTCTAGAATGCGGTGCCCAGAGGGTTGAGAAACCTGGAAGGCAGTGTGCGTTTTTCTGGCATGCCTTTGCTGCTCTGTCTTTGTGGGATCTTTGCAGGTGTGCAGTGAATGGTCCTGGAAGTCCCCACACTGTCACCGATGGTTGTGTTAAGGCTGCCCTGCTCTATTCCTCTCTCTCAGGGCACCAGGGAACCAGCTGTTCTCCAACACCGACTCTTCTATTTGAAGAGAAATCCCTGGAAATAGAGTCTGATACAAAATGTTTCTCCTCTGTGGCTACCTGCTCGCAGGCTGTTCCTGGCAGGCCCCTGCCACCTGTACAGCAGGGCCAAAGGTGGCCAATATTCTGGCTCCATAGCCAAAGCCATTGCCTCTGATTCATTTGATTTGGGCAACAGGACAGTTCTTACTAATTCATGCCATTGCAACAGGTTCCTACAGGGTTAACAGCCCTTTGATACCTCAGGTTAGAAGTTCTCAGCCTCTCGTCCCCCACTTTACATGTGACAGAAGACTACCAGTCACATGCCTTATACACTCCTGCAGGTGTAACCAGGCTTTTGGACAAATGTTGGCCCTTGCTGTAGCTTCACACCTAAGAAAAATATATCTGCATAGCAGTTAGCAAAAGAGATTTTTTAAACTAGGAATAAAATCAAATCCATACTAATTTTTATTCTTAAACAATTCACAAACTTTAGTATTTTATTATTTATCCAAAGTCCTGGTGACACACTTCCTCACTGACCCAGAAATCTGACTGTATCCTGGCACCAGGATGGAAAACTAAGAGGGGAAGCGGCTTCCGGTCTTGACTTTCTCGCAATGTTCTTGGCCTGATGTGGTTTGCACTCGTGCACAGTCAAGTTGCAGAAACAGCTCCAACAGAATCTCCTGTCTGCTTATGGCACATTCTTTCCATCTCTGTATCTTCTCTTGTGGGTCCTGGGGGCTTTCACTTGCCCAGAGGAGGAAGGACCATGGGCTTTGGTTAATGAGAAGCTTCCGCATGGCTGCAGCGCCCGAGCACTGGGTTCACACAGCCCATTCTCCCCTGAACTCTGCAGAGGCGTTAGGATGTCCAAAGAGCGGCCCTGGGAATGACAGGTAGCAAAGCAGAGATCAAAACAACTGCTGGGGCTTCCCTGGTGGAGCAGTGGTTGAGAGTCCGCCTGCCGATGCCGGGGACACGCGTTTGTGCCCCAGTCCGGGAAGATCCCACAGGTTCATGCCCCGGTCCGGGAAGATCCCACATTCCGCGGAGTGGCTAGGCCCGTGAGCCATGGCCACTGAGCCTGTGCGTCCGGAGCCTGTGCTCCGCAACGGGAGAGGCCACAACAGTGAGAGGCCCGCGTACCAAAAAAAAAAAAAAAAAAAACAAAACAACTGCTGATGGGGAAACACAATTTTGGACTCGGGAAGAAAAACCACAAACTGAAAACAACGTCAAAGAAGCAAACTGCTGCAAATCCCTGGCCCCAGCTCCTCTTCATCGCATTGCCCTTTGTGCTGTGCATCCATCGTGGGGGATGAGCTGGATGGGGTGGGGAAGGAGTGTGCTGCAAGAGGAGAAAGGGGAGCCTGCATCTGGCTGGGGCTCAGCCACCAGTGGTGTCTGCCACCGCCTCCGGCCCCAGAGCATCCAGAGGAAAGAGAAGAGCTTCTGGTTGGTCTCTTCCTGGCTCTTTCTCTTAGAGGGTTAGTTACACCCTCTCTTCCTCCCTTCCCTGATACCCCCGTTTGTTTAGTTTAGAGAGAGATTCACCAGGTCACTCTGGTGCACACCCCTTTATTCTTTTCTCTTGTATTAATTATGCTGCCACAAGCCAGAGGGATTTGCTGGCATCCTTGCACTGGTCTCCAAACCAGCTTCCTTCCTGACAGGCCTGGCTACCTAATTTATGGGACCCAGTGCAAAATCTTCCAAAAGCACTAGAATTGCAGGACAGCTACAACAGAGACTTATACCCCAATCGTGGGGCTCTTCTGAGCATGGAGTCAGGGTCAGGCCCATGAAGCCAGCTCTGCTCCCTGAATACACATTCCAACGTGGTTTCAAGCCCTAGCACCTTCATTTTTTTCCTGAATGGTGAGGAGGGAAACCGATATTTCTATGCTTCCTGTTCAGAGAGGAGCTGGGATTTGGGGTAAAGATAAGAGTATCAGCTGATTTTTCACTTCTAATCATAGCAAGGAAAGAGAATAAGGGAAATTGGGCATTTATTGAGTACCTACTGTGTGCCAGACACATATAGGCACATATAGGCATATAAGGTCTAATATACCTTATAATATTTAGTCCTTATGAGTGGCTGTTCTCCCCATTGTAAAGGCAGTAAAGCCGCTCAGAGTGGTTAAATTGCCCCATGTCATGTGGCTGGTGAGTAAGAAAACCAGGTTTTAAATGAGGTCACTCTGAATCAATGGTTCTCAATCTTCACTGCACATTCCAATTACTTGGTCAAATTGTATGACTCCCTCGGCCCAGGCGGCACCCCAGACTGATTAAATCTGATTCTAGAGGCGAAACTCAGGCATGGGCATGCTTTTTTCAACACCTCGGGTGATTTCAGTTGTGCAGCCAAGGTTCAGAACCAGCGGTGTAAGGCCAAGATGCAGCTGCACATTTAATTAGTTACCCAGGTCATGATGCAGTCTGCAGACCAGTGTATCTGGTCACCTTGGGACCGTGTGAGATGTGTAGATGCCTGGGATCACTCCACACCCACTGGGTCAGACCTGGGGTGAAGTGGGGGAGATTTTTGATGCTCACTAAAGTTTCGGAACCACTGCACTGAATCCTGGGGGATTCTGGGGATCTTATGAAAATGCAGATTCTGGAGAAGGTCTGAGAGTCAGTGTTTCTAACCAATTTCCAGAGGATGCTGCTCTGGGGCCCACAGTTCAGGGAACAAAGGACGAAGTGAAAACCTCAGGCCTGTGACCTGGGGACTTAGGTCACATCTCTGTGTTCCATTTCTTCCTGTGCATCATTAGCAAAATCAGCCGGCCTCAACCGCTGACTCTGCTAGTTGGAATAATATGACTACGATTACAAAATGGAACCACGACTTCTAAGGCAATTTTAGTTCTACCCTCTTTGGGTAAATAAGCCTTGCCTCTTTCCTAAAGCAGTTCTGCAGTGGCTTCCTTGGTTCATACCGAATTGCCACCTCCTTCCACACAAGGGCACTTGTAAGGCCTGCTGCGTCTGTTGATCTTAGCACAAGCGTGAGGTCCATCAACACAAGGGCTGGAGGCAGAGCCCCAGGGAGGCCAGCAGTCAGTAGGTGGGCAGCATTTCCAGCCCAGAGTCCCTTTTGTGGCTGGGCAGGCATTCCTCTACTCTTCTAGAAACTTCCACGTCCCGTTTCCTCTTCCTCCCACAGCTGATCTTGGAGGTAACGTTGGGAGCTACAGGAAATGGAAGCAGCTTGGGCTGGCAGGCCCTGAAGTGGATCAGGGTGTGTTGTTTGGTGGAGGAAGCCTAGTGGGTTAAGTCAGTGGTGGCCCAGGGCACCTGCCAGCCTCAGAGGCACTGCTCTTGGTGGCTGGAATTTTGTGCTCCTCAGTCCTGCCGCTCCAGTGGTATTTACATTGGACACTTGCCCTGCCCTCCCAATTGATTGTAGAATAAGAACTGCATAGTTGGCCAAAGACTGGAACGGTTTCCTTAGCAGTCCCGGAAATGCCGAGCCTCCCTACCTGATGGGGATCTTGAGTTCAGAGGGGCCTCTGTGCTGTAACAGCGATGCATACCTGTTCCCAGGTGGGGGAGAAGAATGCCAGCGTTGGTCTGTCTGCCAGCAGGTCTGACATGAATCCCCTAGGAGGGTGCCCAGGTAGTTCCAGGAACTACCTTTCCAAGTGAATCCTTCCAAATCAGTTGAGTTCAGTGGGTTGCCCTTGGGCCAGTGGAGGGGTGCCAGGGGGCACCCCCATTGTTGGCTTAGTCTTTAAGAAAAGCAGGCAGGATTTGAGTACTGTTATTGTCCATGATGTGCGGAAATGGCTCCAATTGTCCCAGCCACTGCGTGGGCTTGCTTTGTGGGGCTGGAGGTGGGGGGCGTCTGGGGGACACGCCGGCCTGATTGGGCTGTGTTTGGAGCTGGAGGCCTTCTAAAGAGAAGCACTGTCAGAAATGAGGGGCCATCCGAGCAAAAGGGAAAATGGACATTCACGTTTGCTGTTGCTAAGTGTGTGGACAGAGCCTGCCTTTCTGGAAAGTGGTTTGGCAAATTTTATTAAAAGGCTAAAATCAGAGGAAGCCCATATCTCAGAAACTCCACTTCTGAGAATTTAACCTCAAGTAGTGATCACCAACGGCTGCCCATATTGATGTGTGTGGGCGTTCATCCCACCGTGACTTATACAGTCAACTCGATCAACTAAGAATTGCTTAAATATAATAAATGGTTAGTTGAGCACACTGTGGTTCATACAAATGATGTAATTTCAGTGAAGACATTAAAAGTGACAATTTTGGGGGACTTCCCTGGCAGTCCAGTAGTTAAGACCCTGTGCTTCCCATGCAGGGGGCGTGGGTTCCATCCCTGGTCGGGGAACCCAGATCCCACATGTCGCCCAGCCAAAAAGTGAAAAAAAAAAAAAAAAGAAAAGAAAAGAAAAAGAAATGACAGTTTTTTAAAGCAAATTTTTAATATTTCTGTGAGGATATACATGCAAATAGTAAGAAAGCCCAATAACGTAAAAGATAAAGGAGTAAAAGTTACTCTCAATCTGCCTAATTTCCTGCTTCTGAGATAATAACTATTTAGAGGTTCTGTGTATCCTTGCCGAGGTAGTCAGTGCTATACAAGGAGAGATGTTTCCCGTTGCTTTTATACAAATGCCAGCTTGTATTCACATTGTTCTGGACCACATTATTTTTGGTAACTATCTTTGAGATTATTTCATATTAGTTCATAGAGATCTACTGCATTCTTTTTTTCTCTTTTTTCCAGCTTTATTGAGATATATTTGACACACAACAATGTGTAAGTTTAAGGTGTACAGTGTGATTTCATACAAGTATGTATTTACTGCATTCTTTTTTTAACAGTTGAATATCAAGAGTGATGTTTGAGAGCAATATTTATTGACATGTGAAAGTGTTCATATGTATACATATTTTTAAATTGGGGTGTAGTTGCTTCACAACGTTGTGTTAGTTTCTACTGTACAACGAAGTGAATCAGCTATACGTATACATATATCCCCTCCCTCTTGGCCCTCTCTCCCACCCCACACCCCATCCCACCCATCGAGGTCACCACAGAGCACAGAGCTGAGCTCCCTGAGCTATACAGCAGGTTTCCACTAGCTATCTATTTTACACATGGGATTGTTAATCCCAATCTCCCAATTCATTCCACCCCCTCTTCCCTCCCCACTGTGTCCACACATTCGTTCTCTCTATGTCTGTGTCTTTTATTCCTGTCCTGCAAATAGGTTCACCTCTACCATTTTTCTAGATTCCACATATATGCGTTAATACACGATATTTGCTTTTCTCTTTCTGACTTACTTCACTCTGTATGACAGACTCCAGGTGCATCCATGTTTCTACAAATGACCCAATTTTGTTCCTTTTTATGGCTGAGTAATATTCCATTGTATATATGTGCCACATCGTCTTTATCCAGTCATCTGTTGATGAACAATTTAGGTTGCTTCCATGTCCTGGCTATTATAAATAGCGCTGCAGTGAACATTGGGGTGCATTTGTCTTTTTGAATCATGGTTTTCTCAGGGTATACACCCAGTAGTGGGATTGCTGGGTCACATGGTAGTTCTATTTTTATTTTTTTAAGGAACCTCCATAGTGTTCTCCATAGTGGCTGTATCAATTTACATTCCCACCAACAGTGTAGGAGGGTTTCCTTTCCTCCACACTCTCTCCAGCATTTATTGTTTGTAGATTTTTTTCATGATGGCCATTCTGACTGGTGTGAGGTGATACCTCATTGTAGTTTTGTTCTGCATTTCTTTAATAATTAGTGATGTTAAGCATGTTTTCATGTGCCTCTTGGCCATCTGTATGTCTTCTTTGGAGAAATGTCTATATAGGTCTTCTGCCCACTTTTTGACTGGCTTGTATGTTTTTTTGATATTGAACTGCATGAGCTGTTTGTATATTTTGGATATTAATCCCTTGTCAGTTGCTTTGTTTGCAAATATTTTCTCCCATTCTGAGGGTTATCTTTTCGTCTCATTTATGGTTTTCTTTGCTGTGCAAAAGCTTTTTTAAGTTTAATTAGGTCCCATTTGTTTATTTTTGTTTTTATTTTTATTACCTTGGAGGTGGGTCAAAAAACATCTTGCTGTGATTTATGTCCAAGAGTGTTCTTCCTATGTTTGCCTCTAAGAGTTGTATAGTGTCTGGTCTTACATTAAGGTCTTTACTCCATTTTGAGTTTATTTTTGTGTATGGTGTTAGGGAGTATTCTAATTTCATTCTTTTTCATGTAGCTGTCCAGTTTTCCCAGCACCACTTGTTGAAGAGACTGTCTTTTCTCTATTGTATATTCTTGCCTCCTTTGTCACAGATTAGGTGACCGTAGGTGCGTGGGTTTATCTCTGGGCTTTCTATCCTGTTCCATTGATCTGTATTTCTGTTTTTGTGCCAGTACCATACTATCTTGATGACTATAGCTTTGTAGTGTCGTCTGAAGTCAGGGAGCCTGATTCCTCCAGCTCCATTTTTCTTTCTCAAGATTGCTTTGGCTATCGGGATCTTTGTGCTTCCATACAAATTGTAAAATTTTTTGTTCTAATTCTGTGGAAAAATGCCATTGGTAATTTGATAGGGATTGCATTGAATCTTTAGATTGCTTTGGGTAGCGTAGTCATTTTCACAGTATTGATTCTTTCAATCCAGTAACATGGTATATCTCTCCATCTGTTTGTGTCATCTTTGGTTTCTTTCATCAGTGTCTTATAGTTTTCTGATTACAGGTCTTTTGCCTCCTTAGGTAGGTTTATTCCTAGTTATTTTATTCTTTTTGTTGCAATGGTGAATGGGATTGTTTCCTTAATTTCTCTTTCTTATCTCTCGTTGTTAGTGTATAGGAATGCAAGAGATTTCTGTACATTAATTTTGTATCCTGCAACTTTACCAAATTCATTGGTTAGCTCTAGTAGTTTTCTGGTGTCATCTTTAGGATTGTCTATGTATAGTATCATGTCATCTGCAAACAGTGACAGTTTTACTTCTTCTTTTCCGATTTGGATTCCTTTTATTTCTTTTTCTTCTCTGCCGTGGCTGGGACTTCCAAAACTATGTTAAATAATAGTGGTAAGAGTGGACATCCTTGTCTTATTCCTGATCTTAGAGGAAATGCTTTCAATTTATCGAAATATTAATGTATTTTCCAGTGAGTAAAGACTGCAAACAGTTGCCCATTTGTTTTTCTTTGTGTGTGTGTGTGTGGTATGCGGGCCTCTCACTGTTGTGGCCTCTCCCGTTGCAGAGCACAGGCTCCAGATGCGCAGGCTCAGCGGCCATGGCTCATGGGCCCAGCCGCTCCACGGCATGTGGGATCTTCCCGGACCGGGGCATGAACCCATGACCCCTGCATTGGCAGGTGGATTCCCAACCACTGCGCCACCAGGGAAGCCCTGTTTTTGTTGTAAAATAAAGAGAAAATATTTTCATATTTATACCTGGGAAAAATACTGGGACCATATAGACTGATAGGTCAGAATATAAATGGTAATTATCCTTGGTTAGTTGGATTATGGAAGCTTTTTTTATTTCATCCTTTGTGACTTTTGCTTTCTTTGTCTTCCAAGTTTTCTGCATTGAACTTTAAAACAAAGCAGGCAGCTGCTGGGGAAAGGGGCCACAGGCTGCATGCACCTCCTTACTAGATGCAGAGTGCTGACTTTCTCCCCACCTAGGCTCCATCTGCCCCTTCATGGGGACAACTGGGGCTCTGGTGTCACTTAGCATTGCTGATTGCACAGACCAGGGTTCCTTCCAATGTGTCCTTGGGCCACTTGCATCAGAATCATTGATGGTGGTGGGGGCTGATTAGAATGCAGGTTCCAGGGCCACATCTCCTGAATCCAGTGCTCTGGTGGTAGGCCCTGGGAATCAGTATTCTTCAAAAACACCCTAGGTGATTGTGATGCTCATTAATGTTTGAGAAACTTCAGTGTAATTCGAAATTGGCAAACTTTTTCATTAAGAAGATGGATACTAAGTATTTTAGGCCTTGCTGGCCATATGAGTTCTGCTGTAATCACTCATGTCGGCTGTTATAGACACTTTGTAAATAAATTGGTCTGGCTGTGTTACAATAAAACTTTATTTACAAAAATAGGTAACAGACTGGATTTGGCCTGTGGGCCTTAGCTTCAGATCCCTGGTGTAGACTGACCTAGTACCCTGAAAAATTAATCAGAAGATGGAGGAGCCTGCCAAGAACTCTATATTTGAAGAAGCAGGTCATATTATAAATAGGGACCATTAATAGAGTGCTTATTATATGCCAAACAGTTTTTCAGACACATGCTATAAACCTTAAGACAATGCTGCACAGTAGCTATTATCGTTATTATCCTGGCAAGGCAATTGAAAGAATAAGGAAGAATAAGAATTGAAAGAAAGTGATTAGCCCAAGGACACATGATTAGTGATGGCAGGTCTGCAAAGCTGAGGAGGAAAGTTGTAATGCTACAGTCCTGTTTCTCTCTAGCCTTTGGGAAAGAATGTTTTCAAAATTTGTTCCCAGGGCTTCAGATGTCCCCAAATCCCTCTAAGTTTTCAAGCTAAGGAGGAATAGTGACAGCTCTGTACTTCGTGGTAGTACAAGTCCTGGGATCACTCTGCACCTCACAGATGCCTCAGTAGAGTCAGGTCCTGAGAAGTCTTGGGATCTGCCAGGTTCTGTGGGCATCAGGAGACTTTTTTAAAAAAATAAATTTATTTTATTTATTTATTTTTGGCTGAGCTGGGTCTTCTTTGCTGCGGGTGGGCTTTCTCTAGTTGCGGAGAGTGGAGGCTACTACTCTTTCATTGTGGTGCATGGGCTTCTCATTGTGGTGGCTTCCCTTGTTGCAGGGCATGGGCTCTAGGCATGTGGGCTTCAGTAGTTGTGGCTCACGGGCTCAGTAGTTGTGGCTTGCAGGCTCTAGAGCACAGGCTCAGTAGTTGTGGCGCACGGGCTTAGTTGTTCCACGGCACGTGGGATCTTCCTGGACCAGGGTTCAAACCCGTGTCCCCTGTGTTCGCAGGCAGATTCTTAACCACTGCACCACCAGGGAAGTCCATCAGGAGACTTTCTTATGGCCCTCCCTCAGTGCAAGTTTCCAGATGGCTAATGCTAAACATTCACCTTGCTCGGAGCCCATGGAGATAGGCTGGTACCCAACCAGTCTGCAGCAGGGCTGAACAAGAGGGAACAGTGGTGCTGGCCAGCAGATGGCCTTTTGCCATCTGGGCCATTGCTTTCCTCCTTCCATCTCCCTACCCCAGCCTGCCTGAGCCTCCACCACTTCCCTGACTCAAGGGGAAGCAAAATCCCCTCGGCTAGGGTCAGTCTCTGAGGCTGGTGGTTCAGCCTGATGACTTTGCCAGTCAGCAATATGGGTGGGCCAGTACCCTCTGAGGTTATTCTAACAAAAATACCAATAACTACCATCTTTTTTAAAACTTGCTATTTTATATTGGCGTATAGTTGATTAACAATGTTGTGTTAGTTTCAGGTGCACAGCAAAGTGATTCAGTTATACATATACATGTATCTATTCTTTTTCAAATTCTTTTCCCATTTAGGTTGTTCCATAATATTGAGCAGAGTTCGCTGTGCTATACAGTAGGTCATTGTTGGTTATCCACAATAGCTACTGTCTTGAGAGAGCCTAGTTTGCCTTGAGCTGTTGATTCATTACATAAAATCTTGAAGGCTTGGCTTATTCACTGGGTGAACTGAGATAATATATATATAAAACAGAACCCATAACCTAGAACCCAGTACCCAAAGCATAGTAACTGCTCAACCAAATAGCTAATTATATAATTCTTGCCATTATTTTGACAATCAGGAATGCTCTGAGATCAATATTATCATCCTGAGTTATACAGATGAAAAAAATGGAATTTTGAGAATGCTGATAGGGTCATTGGGTCTGTCTGACTCCAAGGCTGCATGCTCTAAGCCACGATTTTGCTTTGGAAAGTCGGAATAGAAGAGGCTCCAGGGCCGCTGAGAGCTTTGGAGGGTCCCCATCCCAGAGAACTGCAGAGACCCCTTGACAGATGGTCTTTTCCTTCCCTCCATCATCTGAGAGCCTCCTGCTTGCTCACAAACCAGTGACAAAAGCTCCCGAAGCTAACAGCTGCATACTTTCCTCTTATCAGTTCATAAGCTGCTTATCCTGCCTCAGGCGGACACTTGGCTGCAGGTTAATGGGGTCTTTTGTGGCCCTTTAATCTCAGCCCCCACTGCTCTCTCTTCCTCTGTCTCTCCAAGTATACAACTCCTAGAAACAGCATAGCACACCCTGGCAGAAACCTCACTTCCAGATTCTACCTGAGGTCATAGTGGGGAGCTTGGCACAGGTTCAAAGAGGTGGCTGAGACAGGTGAGAAAGCAGCAGTTTCCGTAGATGCCTTGGCCATCATGCCCCAAACTGTACTCAGGGGCAACCCCCATCATTTGTGTCACAGTGAATGTCCCATACGCTGGAGATACAGGAGTCCCATCCTTGGCACCTACCTCTCCTTCTCCAATCCCCGCCATCCACCCCTGCCTGCTCTGACACAGCCCTGGTCCTGTCTGTGTCACGTCCTACATAGCCCCTGAAGTCGCCCCCTGCCCCCCGTCTTTGTACACTGCCCCCTCCACTCTCTCCAGGGCTCCCACCTCAGCTTTCTAAGCAGACATCCCATGACCCTCTGGGCCTGGCCCTCTTGCTGTGTTTTCTACACTGCAGTCTAAGGATCAGTCATACTTTGCAATGGAAATTTGCTCGTGTCCCGTTCTCTGCTCCAGACCCTCCAGGCTTCCCCCGGCTCTTAGGAGAGATGCTGACATGCCCAGCAGAGCAGCCCAGGCCCAGCATTGCCTGGGCCCTCTGCTACCTCCCCAGCTGCACCTTACTATGGGATTTCCAGTCCTGCCATGAGGGCCTTGCCTCTGCTTCCTCAGTGTTTCACTCTCCCTAAGGCCGCAGTGCCTCTGCTTGGATGGCCTTAAAGTCTCCCCACCCCACAGCTTCATGGGTTCACAGTTCCACCTCCTTCCTGTTCCAGCCCAGTCTTCTCTGCCCAGCCAGGCCTGCCCCGGCTGCCCAGAGCCAGGGTAGCCCCTGTGACCCCTCTTCTCAGCATCATGTGCTTTTCCTTCCATAGCATCCTGCACCGTTATTCAAAGAGTGTTTGGTGATCGCTCGCCTATCCCAGTAGATGGGCAGTGATGGGCTAACTTATGCAGCTTTATTAATGCCGGCAGGCTGCCTCAGGCAGAGGGGTGTGTGAATGTCCTCTGGTCCCCCCGAGCTTTGCCTCTGAAGGGCTGGCGCCTAGCGCTCCTCCCCTGACCACTGGCGCTCCCAGTTTTGTGGCTACTGTGATAGGGCACGTGATCTGGATATTTTCTTTTGGTGCCTGTTGATTACCTGTAAGCTAGAGACAGGAGTAATCTCCTCCAGCTAACAGCTCTTCCCCTGCCTCGCTTTCCTCCTCCTACCCCGTGGCGTTCCATGGACATGAAGATGCTGGATGGACCTGCCTTTCCCTAAGATCACACTGTGTTTACCTACTCCTCCCTCTCCCTCTGGGTCTCTTCCTTTAACCACCACCTTATGTGGAATCAGACCCATTGTGTGACTCCTTCCTCCGTCTGCATCACTGAAACCTCTTCCCTAGCCACGAGCCTGGTGCCCGTTACAGCTTAGAGTCAGACAGGCCCAGGGTCGAATCCCACTTCTGCTGCTTGGGACCTGGGACACTTAAAGCTACTCATTAACTATCCTGGGCTTCCGTTTCCTCAGCTGACAAATGAGAGGGCTAATTCTTAACTATACAGGGTTTTGTGAGAATTAAATAAAATTATGTATATAAAGCAACTAGCTTAGTCCCTGGCCATGTAGTAATCACTCATTGATCGTGGTGAGGGGAGAAACAATTATGACTTTTGCTCCGTTCAGACAAGCAACGAGTAATCCACAGATCCTATAATGGCTGTGGTTTGCAGCCTTGGTCCTGCATTAGAATTAACCTGAGGATATTTTACAAATTCCAGTGGCCAATTCCCAGACCAATTAAGTCAGAATCTTAGTGGATGGGACCCAGACTCTAGTAGTTTCTAAAGCTGCCTAGGTGATCTCAGTGGGCAACCAAGGCTATGAACCTGCCTTGAGACCTCCCCTGCCTCTTTCTGAAAGAATACAAACACTTTGGGACAGAAGGAGGTAGGAGGGATGGAGGGGTGAAGACATGGCAGGGAAAGCTCTTGTTTATTGGGCCTCAGCTATGTGTCAGGCATTGTGCTTGGCATTTTATATGTTCCCATTTGCTTTTCACCGTGAACTTGTGACGCACGAATTCTTGTCAAATAAGACCTGTTTCTTATATGAGCTTTAGGAAGGATGAGTGGCTTGTTTCATGTCAGGTATCATCTGGCTTAAGGTGAAGGACCAAGAGACGAGGGTAGGACCAGGCTCTCTCTCCTTCCATCTTGGCTTCTTCCCTCCCTCCTTCGGTGAGGTGATGGAGCGGCCCGGTTCTCACCCCGCTGCATGGGGGCCGGCTGCCACATCTGTGCCCCTGCAGTATTTAATGACCCAGCTCTCTTGTGGCCCCTCAGGGCTCTCGCAGGTGATCTGCCACCTGTTCTTACATGTGTAGTCGGTCGTGCTGTTTGCTTAACGGAGAGATTTAAGTACCTTGCAGAGGCTCCCCACAGATAAGGGGAGAAGCATCCACTGACTCAAAATGGGAGCATTGTTTTTCTGGTTTTTATTGCCATCAATTTCCAGGCCCTCTCTTGGGTTGGGGAAAACGTAAGGAGTGGGCTGGGCACAGAGAGCGAGGGACTCTTTCTTGCCTGACTGTAGATCAGAGGGAGAATTCTCTTGTTCAGAGTGTCTCCAACTTTACTGTGCATGACAGCATGAGGGCATCTTGGTAAAACACAGGCTCTGACTCAGGTCTGGGGCAGGGCCTGTGATTCTGAATTTCTCACCAGCACCCAGGGGAGGCTGCTCCTGGTGTTCTGTCAGCTACACTTGGCTTAGCAAGGCTCTAGCTTCCATAACGGACCCTCAAGTCTGTTTTCTGACCCCTGCAATATTTACTTTGGGAAGTGTCATGGGATAGTTTAGAAATCTGTGTTCTAGCCCTGGCTGTACTCTAATTTATCTTTGGGTACCTTATGAACTTCACTTTTCTCCTCCATAATAGGAAGGATTGGAATTAAGTGGCTTCCAAGGTCCCTTGTCCTTGTAACATCCTATGATTTGTCAGTGAATGATTGGGGAAGGGAGTCAGGGTAGATTACAGGGAGCGTGGAGTAAGGAGGGTGAGAATTCCTTGGGAGATGGGAGTTGAGAGGAGTGTGCGTTGCATAAATTGGTTGTTCCTTAAAGATCAGCAGGTCTGAATCATGAGAGGTCAAAGGTTGAGGGACATGGGCAATGAACTTTCTTTTGTGCTGTGTGTCCACAGCCCCAGGGTAGTCTCTGAACTCCAAGCAGGTAGGGGTGGTGGCTCGTGCTTCCTCACTCACATATTTGGCTTCTCTGAATGGCTGGAGTATACTTTGGGACACTTCCCATCCATAGGCAGAAACCCAGGGTTTCTGCCTATGGGGTGCTGTTGGTTTCTCCTGATGCCGTGATGGTTAGCCCCTCCAGCCAGCCCCTACTTGCCTGCCATCACATCTCTAGGATGTCACTTTCTCCCTGCATTGGGTTCCTCCACTGGTCTACGCTTGGGATGTTCCCCAGTTGCTTTCCTTTCTCTATCTAGTTGATCTATTGGACCCCAGGTGGCCTTTCCTACTGCCAGCTGGGACTTAGTGATGATACTGCACTTTATTTGGTGAGTTCAGGTCTCAGAGTATGTGATGTTTTCACTTCACCACTTCCTACAGAAGGTTCTGCACACTTTATCCATTCTTCCCAACTGGATGTGTCCATCCTTCAGTGGATGGACTCGGGCTCCTGTGTCTGTGATTGCTCTTGGCAGACCTGGGATGGGCCCTAGTTGAGTCAGGGAGGCCAGGGCGGCTTTCAAAGCTGGTTGTTGTCTGTGCCTGGCTTTCCCCAGGGAGCCTGTGAAGTTGTGGACAGAGTCCGGTGTGATGGGATGGCTGCCATCACCTCTGGAGTCTTTCTGGACCAACAGAGGCCCTGGAAACCAGGGATCCCAGTCACATTGTAGCCCCAGGAAGGCTCACACCTTTATTTTTATTTTGTATTTTATATTTTAATTTTTATAAAGGGAATATAACTCCATCATGGAAAATCTAGAAAATACTGAAAAAAAAATCAGTGACAATCCCGTTGGATGTGAATACACATGCACACACACAGATACACCCAGATCTATGTAACTACCGACCTGTATACCTAAATATCTATATTCACATTTATATTTTACACATATTTCAATGAAATTAGGCTTGAACAATCCATACAGTTTTTTGACCTATTTTTTCCACTTAATATTTCTTAAACATCTTTCCATGTCATTCAATAGACCCATGTCTTTAGCTTTTCCAATACTCTGCAAAGCTTATTTTTCTTTCTTGCTTCCTTTCCTCTTTTCACCTTGCTTGCTTTCACATTTCATCTGGTTCATTCAGAATTTAATCCACTTTCCCTGGGGCTACATGGCAAAGGGGCAAAGGTTGCATTTATAAAATGTGAATGAGTGTAAGAAAGACACAAGCCAAGCCTTCTCAGTTTCTCAGCTCCTCTCAGCTCCCTTTGTGGGTTTTTCCAGCCTGGCTTTGTCCAGGAAGCATCAGGTATGAGAGGCTTGGCAGCAGCCAAGCTAAGCTTCTTCTGTCGGCAGTGGCATTGGTCCTTAATCATGGGTCCCGCACTGTGGGGCATTTCAGAGGCCTTGAGGGACACGGATGAAATCAGTGTGGAAGCTGGGATGCACTCAAATGAAACATGTCATCTTAGTGACAGCATCCTTAATCGTATGCATGTACACACTCCAGCAAAGGCTGAAGGGTTGAGATGGGGGCTGTGGGAAGCTGTGCCTGGGGGCACAAGCTCTGGGCTAAGACTGGACCTGGAGTCCCAGACCTGACACTTGATGTGTGTGTCTTGGGCGAGTCCCTTAGACTCTCTGAACCTCATATGTCCTCATTTGTAATGTAAATGTATAGCACTGACTTGATACCGTTTTGAGAGCATTAGCTGGGATTCCATGTGGGAAGCCCTCGGTGCAGTAACAACCACGTGGGCAAAAAGTGGCTGCTGGCATGTTTTTAAGGCTCTCCTAGGTGGGAGGAAGGCATTGCTTCTGCATGCGCATGTGTGCGTGCACGTGTGTGTGTGTGTGTGTGTGTGTGTGTGTGTGTATTTCCACTCATTAGTTCCCTTTCTTTTGATGAACGTAAAGTACTTGATGGAGTTATATTTATTCAACCTCTGTATGAACCACAGGGCAAAGATATAGCCCTGCTCTCATTTTACAGAAAGATACATGCAGACCCAGGGAAGCAGTAGTGTGTCAGGACTGGTAGAAGAGTATCTGACCAGTTTAGGGAGGTGTGGGTCCTCCTCCTGCCTCTGGTACCGAGTGGCTGTGTGGCCTGAGTGGTCACTACTTTCTCTGATCCCCATTTCCATGATTCAGAGTGAGCCAACTGCTTGGGCCACCTCATCGATAAGGCCTCTCCCAAGCCCAGCCCTCTGGTTCTAAGGCAGCAGTGACTGAGTCAGCTGCTCTGCCTTGAATGGTTCCCTCATTCTGGGTGGACGTTTCTGAGGCATTAAGAGTGGATGGTCAGGCCAACACTCACTAGCACCCAGAAGAGCCCCGGCGGTTGCCTCGACCTGGCAAAGTCCAGCATACACTGGGGGAGGTGTGGTAACCATCCCTTCCACTGCCTCACTGCAATGTGCTTTCTCATTCTAAGTTTAGCTCAGTTTGAATTTGGAAGACCAATGAAGTCTTAGTCATCAGAGCCCTTGCACAGTCTTCTCTTGGCTGGTGTCTGTTGAGACCTCAGTCCATCCAGAGTGCCAGGACTTGAAAATTTCAGTCTTGCCATTGAGTTGAGTGAGAACCAGCTGTTCTCCCAGGCTAAGCAGTAGCCCAACCTGATGAAGTAGCGTAAGGTTACGGACACATTGTGCTCTAAACATGAAAGGGCAAGTGAGTCAGGAATTGATCCCTTGGCTCTGGCCTCTTGGCCCCTCCAGGTAGATAACTCCCCTGCCATGTTCTCTTCTCATCTCCCTACCAGTTCCCGTGAGCCGTTTAGGAATGCTTTATCCTCACCCTGCTGCATCCCAGTTTATGGCCCTGCATGGAGCTGGACATGGGAATGAGGAGACAGTACAGTATGGAGATGCAGGGCCTCAGAGTGCAGAAAGGGCTGGGAGAGGACAGTCAACCAGTAAATGAGCACGCAAGCATGCGCGCACACACACACACAACTCAAAACAACTGAATTTCTGTGTTGATAGCTCGGAAGCGGTAACAGCATGAGACTGTCAAGGGCAACTCGGCCAAAGTCAAAACATGGTGCTGACGGCAGAGTGAGAAGCCAGCAGATCTAATTTTCATCCTTGTGAAAGACTGTTAAGGAAGGAATAAGTGACCAAACATTATGGAGACACTATCTCAGGTTGCAATAGGGAAGACAAAGATTGTTCTAAGGAAATGCACATCTTCATTAGAAACAATAGAATGGATTTCAAAAGGAGATGAGAAATACCTTTTACGTATAAACTGTAACCTACCCATGTCTGAGCTGGAAAGAATCTCATGCAACGGTTCTCCTTGACACACCTGCATGCAACAAAAAGTCATCTTTCAGTGTTAAAGGTTGGTATGTGTCATACACCTCTCATCAACCTTGTCTCGTTGAAACCAGCAATCCTAAGTTAGTGTTATTTGTAGCTAAGATATTCTATTAGAGGCAGGCTAGGCGTGTTCCTCCAGATATTTGGCTAGCTGGGGAAGGAGAGGGTCCATTATAGGAGGCAGGCTAGACTAGGGAGGAAATTCAGTAGCACAGCAAACCTAAGTCAGTAGCTAAGTATATAGGAAGTGTGTCTGTAGTCTAGAATTGTCCATTGGTGTCCCATGGCATGGAGTTCAGGGCCTCTGGGATGCATCTAGAATCTCTGTCTGTACTTTGACACTTAAATGGGATGGAGCCCCTTTTCTCTGGTTAGATGGGGGCCCCGTGGGGGAAGGGAGGCTGTGGATGGATTTCCACATGCCTGCATCCCTTACCTTCTCATGGGGAAGACTTATGGCCTGACCACTGAAGACTTGGAGCCTTTGAAAGTCACTGTCTCCTATGATTTACCTACCAGTGGTTTTACAGAGAGTGGAAGACTGTCATGGTGAGATGGGCTTTTGACGCAAAGAAGGGAGGAAGTTTCTGTCTTTGTATAATCTAAAGTCTTTCTGCCTCTTTAACTCATGGGCAGTATTAAAGCTGCCCCATCTTTTCATCACTCTTTCGAATCAGAAAAATCACACTCCAGTCTGCCTTCCCATACCACTAGGAGATCTGTCTGTCTTTCTCTCTCTCTATTCATCCTTGAACAGCATGAGTTTGAACTGCAAGGGTCCACTTATACTTGGATTTTTTTCAGTAGTAGATACTGTAGTACTACATGATCCACAGCTGGTCGAATCTGTGAATACAGAATGATGTATGTGGAGGGCCAACTATAAGTTGTGTGGGGATTTTTGACTGTGCAGAGGGTTGGCACCATAACCCTTGAGTTGTTCAAGGGTCAGTTTCTGTGTATAAGTGAGTGCATATAAATATAAATAAATAAATACACACACACACACACACACACACACACACACACACACACACACACACGTATATATACATACAGCAGTCCCCAACCTTTTTGGCACCAGGGACTGGTTTTGTGGAAGATGGTTTTTCCCCAGACAGGGACAGGGGGATGGTTCAGGCGGTAAATGTGAGCGATGGGGAGCGATGGGGAGCGGCAGATGAAGCTTCGCTCCCTCTCCCGCCGCTCACCTCCTGCTGTGGGCCCAGTTCCTAACAGGCTGTGGACCAGTAGCAGTCTGTGGCCCGGGGGTTGGGGGCCCCTGTATATATATGTGTGCATGTATATATATATACACATACGTAATTATTTCAAATAATTGGCTTATGTGATAGTGGAGGCTGGCAAGTCTGAACTCTGTAGGGCAGACTGGTCGGCAGGAAACTCGAGCAGGAGTTAATGCTACAGTCTTGAGACAGTTTCTTCTTCTCTGAGACACCTCAGGTTTTTCTCTTATGGCCTTTCAACCGATTGGACTAGGCCCACCCTCATTATTGAAGAATCTCCTTTACTTAAAGCCACCTGATTGGAGATGTTAACAACATGTATGAAATTCCTTCAACCAAAACGTAGACTGAGGAGCAATTCAGTGAGTAGGTACTAACCAAATTGACACATAAAACTGACCATTGTATTGCCTAACTTTTTTGAACCTCAGTGTTCCTTATCTGTAGAGTTGTAATGTCTATAATGTGGGGTTGTTGTGAGGATTAAATGTATTGATCTCTGTAAAGTTCTTAGTCTGTACCCAGTAGGTACTTACTAGTAGGTAGCTATTGCTTTTAGTATCATCAGCAAAGACCATGAGTGATACACCGGGGACCATCAAAAGGCTCTCCATCAACTGTGACTTGAAGGTGGTTATAACTTTGTGCAGCAGGACCTTTGAGCCAGTGTAGACAGGCGTTGAAGGGCCGTGGGATTCTGGAAGTTAATCCTCAGGCAGGTGTTGGAATATCCCTCAGCTGACTGAAGGATGCTGATGGAAATGCAGTTATTGATGGCATCTTCCTGGGGAGGTGTTGGGGGAATGGCGGTTTCTTTTGGTAGCCTTTACACCAGTTCTTTATTCCCCAAGTTTCTTTTTGCTTTGTCCTTTCCGGGTGGTCTATTTATAGAAAGATTTTTCTTTTTTGGTATAACTAAATAGAGATGCTTAATTCAGTTCTAGCAGCTCATGAGAAGTTAGAAGCATCTTCCTGAATGCCACTCCTGCTTCCTCTGTTAGCATCCTCTCCCCATCCATCAATAATTCTGTTGCATAGGACCAAGGGAGATGCTGTCCTGAAGCTGGCCCCAGAGGTCACTGTGGACCTGGGCAGGTCCTTGTGCTGGTGGGTGGGAATCCCCATCTCCTCTTCCCCTTGCCAGCAGCTATCCCAAGCCAGGAGGATTTTCTAACCTGATTGGAGAGAGCCCTGGGCATTCATTCATGGGATCGTGTTTTGCTAGTGGGCAAGTTTCTTGTGCCTCAAAAGTCAGTACCTATGTGGTATACTCTTCCTTATGAACTTCTTCTTTGACATAATCCTGGCTGGGTGTCTTTTTCTCTTCTACCTGCTTCTGTCTGCTCTCAGGTAGGTAAGTTAGCCAAGGCCTACTTAATTTACAGAGGGTGGAGTAGTAAGCTCTGTTTGGACCATCTAAGGTTTACCAGAACTCTCCACTTGGGGCAGTTGGCTGCTGGCTCAGTGATTAACCACATGAGGCCTGCTTCCTCTCTGCCTACTCTTTCTTTCATGAGATTCTCTAAATGGACACCCTGTGGGGAGCAGGGGTAAATGGTAGGATCAGTCCTTTTTGGCTCCTTGGTTATAATTTACTTAGGACAGCACCAAAACCCCTTGAATTGTTCTCTGGAGCAGTGCTTGCTTCCTGTTTCACCTCTTTGCCTTGTCCTTTCCTAACAGATTCTGAGGAGACCTTGGTGTCTGGAAGGGAGCCAACCTTGGGGCTGGGAATGGGGATGGCGGGACAGAGAGGAGTGAAGAGTGAGCCTCAGGGAGTTCAAAGTTAAGCCTTCATCCTCATCACTAGAAGAATAATTCAGGGGTCCACACAATCCACAGTTAGGCTTTGTCTGCCCATTGCTGCCTTGGGGAATTCCCAGTTGTAGAATTCTCAGAGGGCCGGAGAAACACCCAGTCCTCCTGGCCAACTCTGTACTCCCCTCCCCAGATCCTGAAGCCTTTTCAGTTGATGCTGGTGGCATTACATTCCACTTGTGAGTTGTCAACAAGTGTGTGGGTCACCCCATTATAACATCCAATCTCTGGTTTCCATGTTTATTCCCTGTTCATATGAACACTTAATAACTCTTAGATCAACCTGGTGATAGAATAAGAGACAAATGGATTTAAGTCCTCTCCCCCACCTCCTTTTTGCTGCAATATTGGAGAGTTGGAGAGAAATCAAGTGACTTCTTGGAGAACAGTGTTGGTTGGGGCAGAACCAGGCTAGAACCCAGTCTCTTGACTCTTGATGCTCTCTTCCTTCCACTGTAGCATTTTATACCTCTTCGAGCTTAAATTCTTGGCCTCTTTGTTTCATAAATCTTTAAGAATTTCAGGGAATACTTGGGCAACTAAGGGATGAGGTAAATCAGTAAAATTAAGGACCCAGATTTTGAATTCCTGTCCTTCTTTGGAATATTTGCCTCCAAAGGCTTTTCTCTCATCTGGCTCCTATGGTTATGGACTGTGTCAGCTTTTAGCAGTTACTGCAACCAAGGCTCCTTGTCTCTCCCATGTACCTTCTCCAGATTGTCAGGTTTTTTTTTCTTTTTATCAGCTGGGGCATGTTTTCCCTTCCACTTCCAAATTCAGTCATGCTTCACATTTTGACTGCTTTCCCTGGTTCTCTGAACTCCCTCCAAGTTGCTGCCATCTTTTGGCTAACAAGCTGCCCAATATGCTTCCACTGGTCACCTCCCCAGAGCCTCTCACAGCTTCCTCGATGGTCCTTGGCCCTTATTCTGGAATGTCCAGGGCTTACCCCACTCAGTACATGCCCTGCTCTTTCCACCCTTAGCTCTCCCGCTGGCCTTTGCTCTTATACCTTGTCATTCACACAGAACCCCTCCTCTCTCCTGAGTGTCTCTCAGCATTAAAATTAGGTGAGTGAGGCTTTGGGCACAAAATTTAAGAGGATGCCAAAACCCCCAGTAATCAAGGTTAAAAAAAAAAGTCAGTGTTTTTGTTTTTTTTTTTCATTAACTTAGATTTTTTTTTAGACTATTACATCATGCTATTATTTCTCTTGATTACTGAGCCTTTGGGCACCTCCTGAAATTTTGTGCCTGAGATGAGTGCCTCGTTCATTTCACCCTAGACCAGACCTGTCATTCATACTCCATCTCACTGTGTTCCTTTTCTCCTGGTTTTGCTCCTAGCCATCCTTTCCTGTTATTCCTCTAGACTTCTGGTCCTTGCTGATTTATTCCTTGTGAATTAATGTTCTGTTTACATCTTTTTCCAGATAATTACTAAAGATGTTAACATGTTCTCTAGGCCTAACTCCAACCTCTCCATAGTCTGTGCACTAACTGGAGCCTTTCACTCAAGAAAAGAAACTGAATTTTATCATCAGTTCTGTTGTTTACTGTCTCCTGGTGAGTGTTTCCATCTTACCCAGGTCTCTTTTATTCTCGTCCAAGCACCTTAATGGCTCATGTTTGAGACTTGCTGAAGCTCCACAAATGGCTTGAGAGATAAGCCCCTGTAAATAAAGCTTATGGTCCTTGTGAATGATGGGAGCTGATAGCATGCATATTCCAGCCAATTTGGTTAATTTTTCAAGGAAGATTTGGGTAGAGGCCACATCAATATCTTCTCTGAAGTCCCACTCTCTCATCTCGGCTTCAGTCTCCTGGGCCACCTGCTCGTTTTGGTCAATCAGGGAAAGACATTGCTGCCGTTGTCAGGTGTGACTTGCTCTTTATAAACCAAGTTGTTCTTCTGTGCTTAAAGGCTGCATTAAAATGTCCTCCTCCTGTTGGTCTGCTTGATTCAGAAGCACCTTGAACTAGATTTACCTTTGTTTCTTTTTGTCAGAGGAAAAGATAGATTTTATAACATAAATTTGGCAAAATAGAAGGATACTATAGTCCATGCTTTTAGCAGCTCACATATTCAAGAAGATAGTCATTTTCTTTGTTCTTCGTTAAAGCAGAGAATACCTGTAAAACGAACTTGGGAAATAGAGAAAAACATTAAATCATCCTTGTCCTAACACCCTCAAAATAACCACAGTTTACATCTTGGTCCATATCCTTCTCATCTTTTTTACATATTTATTTATGCTGTAGATCAGTTTTGTATCTTTGCTTTCACATAGTATGGTATCAAAATTGTCTCCATATCATTACCTGATCATTATAACCATCATTTTTAAGGATTGCCTGCTTTTTAATCCACATAAATCTATCTTTTAAAAATTTAGTCACTTTACCTTTATTGGTCACTTACGTGATAAACAACAATGAAGTGAACATCTTTGTGCATATCATTTTCCTTTGTTAGGATGAGTTGTCTGACTTAGATTTCTGATGATGGAATTATTGTATTAAGAGGGAGGATTGACATATTGCTAAGATGCTTTACAGAAGAGTCTGACCAAGCGACAAAGCCACCATCAGCATATGAGAGTACCCTTTCCTAATCCCGTTTTGGCACTGAGTAAAAGTAATTTTTAATCTGTGAGTTACTGTTACCCTGGGAGTTCCTCCGTTAGACATATAAATAATTGTGGCAGTCTTTAGAGTCCTCTGGTCCATTCAGTTTATCATGCTAACAGCATCAATGATAGTAGCAATAACATCCCAACTGTTAGACCTAACACATTCCTTCTGCCTGTGCTGATAGAAATATATTCAAGCCATGTATGTATTGTTAAATGTTCTAGTAGCCATATTTAATCAAGGTAAAAATCCAACAGGTGAGAGTAATATTAACACTATATTTTATTTAACCTAATATATTCAAATTATTAATCAGTTCCGCTTGTAGCACTAGCCACGTTTCAGGTGCTCAAACACAGCCTTCCACAAAGAAGCCTAAAGGCTCTGTCAGATTTTCTCTTCCTTCATTTAGGTAGGCTGTAAAAGTCTTTTCTGTGTTTTTACCCTTGAGTTCAGGTGTACCCAGAAGCTGACTCTGAGACAGGGACTTACTGTGCAGGTAGTTTATTTGGGAGGTGATTCCAGGGAGCAGAGGGGACAATACTGAGGGGAGATGAGAAAGCCAAGAGCTGGTGACAATGGGCAGTTCTTGCTGTGGGTCCCTGGAGCATAACCCTGTTGGGGCATCTGAGAATCTGGGTGGGGGACATGCCTCAAAACTGCTCCCATGAAGATCGAGGGACTGGGGCATCGACTCACTGACCCATGTCCTCCCTTCATTGGTTATGCTTGTCCCCAGGGGTGTTAACTCCCCCGCACTTCTGGGTTGTACCTACTTGGGGCCAAGCATACTTCCTGGTGCTGGAGAGAGCCCTCAGGCAAGCAGAAAGATGCAGGCTCTTGAGGGGTATGGAGACTGTCTGCATAATTGCTAGTAAACCCAGGTGGGCCAGGGATGTAGGGTGGGGCCTCAGTAGCATCTTCCCTTGAGTCTATGTCAAGGTTCACTGAGGTCTTCCTGAATGGGCATGACCCCAGTCAGGTCATTCCCAGTTGATAGTAATCATAGGTGACTCAGTCTGCATTCTTATATACAAGCAACAGAAACTGATTATCAGACAAAAGGTAATTGATAGAAGGATGTTGAAGACTCTCAGGATGTAACAGGACCAAGGAGGAGGATGCTGATCAGGTTTAGACATGTGATGGAATAAGATTTTGCTCAGTAATGTATGTAGTAAGCTGGCAGCATAGTTAATATCTTGTAGTGGAACAGAATTGTTAAGATATCCTGTAGTCCCCTTGTTTGTTCTGGGACAGGGAGAAAGGTCACTCTGGTTTATTTTCAGAAGGGCACCATCTAAAATTATCCTCTCACTATACTACACACAGTGGAAGAAAGATGATGCCCCAATAGGAAATCAAGTTGCTATTAGGGAATAAATGCGGGGTAGCTAAAAATGGACAAAGGACACTGCAAAAGGGGATCGGGCTTTCTGGTGAAATCTGAGTAAGATTGTGCTGATCAATTTCCTGGTTTTGATAATTCACTATGGTTATGTGAGATGTCTCCACTGGGGGAAGCTGGGTGATGGGTATGGGGGACCACTTCTGTACTATTTTTGCAACTTTTTGTGGATCCATAATCATTGCACAATAACAAGTAAAAAAAGAAAAAGGGAAGGGCTTGGAGATTTAAATCATCCTTTGGAGTAGAATTTGGAGAAATTGGAGTGTCCTAACTTCACCTTTACTCCCAACCTCATCCTCAAGGGCACCAAAATCACCAGAGTTAAATCTTTAGACCTAAGCATTCTCTGCAAGCCTTCTAAACCTAGGAAGAGTGAAGCATCCATTTATTTGGATTCCAATGGGTTTCTTGTCCCAGCCAATTTCTTACGTTTTTTGAAGTTTAACTTTGAAGATTTGATGTTGATCTACAATTAATTGGGTAGGATAGCAGACAGGTCTGAAATGGAACTGAGGGTTTACAAAGCTGGGTTTGTACAACTCTCAGTTCTGCTTCAGTAAGAAGGGAGTGTAGCAAGACCACTCTTGTTGAGACATTCCTCCAAACAGCAGCTGTTTCTTCAAGTGGCTTCCCAGCCAGAGCATATTCTGAGGGGATTATTAAGTTCTAGAATGTGACCATTGACATGAACACAGTCAACCCCCTAGAGAATGTGAGATGTTTCCATCCTTTCTTCTTAGAGTGGTCTAATGTCAGTGGAAGTAAGAGAGTCTGGGCCCTTGATAACAGATATACCTAATGCTGGCTCAGAGTGCCATCAATTTGCAGTATGTCCACAACTCTCAGGTAATGGGTACTGGGGAGCCCATCTTGTCGAAACAAGATCTATGAGACCTCCACCCTCATTTAGCCGTTAAAATTTCTACTAATAATTCTGTAAGAAGCATTTGGCCAGTCAGACTCATTTTGTTATGATGGGTTTAGACAGATTTAATCTAAACAATAATAATAATTCATAATGATAGAAAACACTGAGCTGTAATCTTCCCACTGTCTAAGTTATCCCCTGGGAGTAAATCAAGTGTTTAGGGAGGTGCATTCATGTCTGCAGGGCACTGGGGCTTTGCTCAGTCAGTGAACATTGCCCGGGGCTGCAGGTGGTCCCCCAGGGCCCGGTGTCCTAATCTGTGCCCCGCCCAGCCTTGGATTAGGGGTGAGGGGCTCACAGTTTCACATTATCCTTCTTCCCGGGAAGGCAGAGTATTTTATGAGTGTGATCTCATTCTTGCTCTCAGCGTTCTCTGGAGACTGGGTGGGATCTGCTTTGGGGTTGCTGTTGGAAGATTCCTTCTTTCTCCCAAGACCACTTCGACAGCTTACTTTCTTCTGAAGGCTGCAGCAAGAAAAGCCCACTTTACTTTTTCTAAACAGTTACCAAAGGAACCATGCAGTATCTACGCAGAGGATCAAAAATGCATCCTCTCCTTGTGTCATGGGATTTGGAGTTGGGGAGGGCTCCAGATAATCCTGGCTCCACCAGGATGGTAATGTTGCCAGGGCTGTTTGCCCTCCCCAGGCTTTAGTTGCCTGTGGGAATGGGAAGAATGGTACCAACTAGTGCTGTCAAGACAGTCAGTGAATGATAGCTCTTTACACAAGATAAGCAGAGGGTTCATGTTATGTTATAACTTTATAACAAAAATACTGACGTCCAGAGAGGGTTAAAGGGATCCTTACCGAGTCAGTAGCAAAAGCCCTGCCTTCTAGTCCAGGGTGCCCATAGCTGGTGATGCCTGCACGGTCACGGTCACGGTCACGGTCACGGCACTGCCTCCGGGATCGGATTCCACAGTTGCCCTTATGATAATCACTTGCATCACCAGAGACAAGATATACTGTGGTGACTTTTAGATGCAGACAGAGCATGTCTGTTCAAATCCTGACTCTGCCATTTATGAGCTGTGGGATCTGGGGAAGCCATTTGCCTTTACAGGGCTGAGTTTTCTTATCTGTTAAGTAGAGAAGTGGATGCCCACCCATAAGGATAAGAGGAGTAACTGCCAATAAAGCACCTAGCAGGCTGCCCGGCATGTAGTAGGTCCTCTAGAAGTGTCCCTTCTAGATTTTTCCCCTTCCCTACACCCCAGTCATGCTGGCCATCTGGTGGTTATGTGAGAATATCCTCCCTTTTTTCCTCCTTTGTTTCTTACTCCCTTGAGAATTGACTTTTTCCAGGAGAATAGATGTTTGACTTTGTGATCCAAAAGGAGGTTCCTCCTGCCAGAAAATGCTTCCCCATCTGTTTAAGATTCCTTATCAAGGGAAAAAAAATTATGTTTACACTGAAGTACAGTGACATTTGGTTTTACCTTCTGTGGTAGGCAGAATAATGCCACCTTCACCTCCATCCACCGCCACCCCCCCAAAAATAACATGTCCTCCCCCCCTGGAACCTGTAAATGTTACCTTCTAAGGAAAAAAGAATCTTTGCAGATGTAATTAAATTAAGGATTTTGAGATGAGGAGATTGTCCTGGAATTTCCAGGAAGGTCCTAAGTGAAGTCATATATATCCTTGTAAGAGAAAGGCTGAGAGAGATTTGACCCTTCACAGAGGAGAAGGCAATGGGAGGATGGAGCAGAGAGAGATTTGAAGGCGCTGGCCTTGAAGGTTGGAGTGATATGGTCACAAGCCAAGGCATGCTGGCACCCACCAGATGCTGGAACAGGGCAAGACCAGATTCACCCCTATAACCTCAGTGACCAGAGCTGTGGTCCAGCCCTTAAAGGTTATTTAACACTGCAGAGCAGCATTGCTGGTCGAGTTTCATCTGACCTGTCTGTCCTGATTGCCTGGGGGAGGTTGTCTGTCTGTTGAGGAGCTTGAGGCGGGGTCTGAGCTGCAGATAGGAGCTGCTCAGGTGGCCGTGCCTTGGCTTGCTGTGTCTATGCAAGGCAGGATGTCTTAGATCCGTGGTTCCCATTTGCCTCCTTGTGATGTATGATCCACTGTGAGATGGGATGCACGTAACTTGTTAGCAATATTAAAATGCTGGCTTTTGCAGATGATTTACTTTGTTCAGTAAATTACCGCACATTCATGGTGCTTTCACTGGCTTGCATTCTGAGATGCTCTCTTGAGTAGGGCAGAAAGGGGTGGCATTTTAGTTAGCACACTGGGAATTGCTCACAATTTGGGGGACACTCATCTGGCAGGTGAGCCATGGAGATAAAAAGAGTCTGGGAGCCATGCCTAAGGACCACTTACCCCTTCCTTTCAGTTCACAAATATGGGTCGGAAGTATGTGATCTCCTCACCCTTGTGCCCGTGGCAGACGTCACTAATTGATCACAGCACTATTAGGTTTGAATTCAGGCACTGAATCCTTCTTAACACAGGGCTTTAGTCATCCACTACCAATTGATCTGGGTTTGATGTTTGAAGTGACATCCATTTGCCATTCCTGCTAATTCTTTCTCCAACTTGAAGACATCACGAATCTGCCCTAATTCCCAGCAGGCATGCTGTTCTTTCCAAAGTCCCTTTTAGGCATCCATTTAACAAGAAGTCTGGCCTCTTTCTTTGATCAGGATAAGCTGCAGGTAGTAAAGCCAGTTCCCAATTTACCCCGATTTCCCTTTCAGACCCATGGCAGATGTCATAGTAGAGATCGTGCCTCTGGCTTTTCTCTGGGTCACAGATCATAGAGGAGGCATGGGCACTAAATTTAGAAATCAGCAGCCATCCTGTGATGGGTGTTGACTGATTTTTTTTTTTTTAAGGTGAGAATCTTGGTCAGATGCCTTGAGCACCACTGTGCACCAGGCACCCAGAGGGGCGTGTGTATTCAAGTGTGTATTCAAGTATTCAAGTTGTCCCAGAAACAGTCCTTTCCGCCATCATTTAGGGCTGGAGGCCATGGACTGGCCACCTGAGAGGAGGTGATAGGAAGGGACAGCAGTAAGAAAGAAAACTTTGCCAGGGGATGGTGCCTGGGACTGTGGGTGGGTCAGCTGGCTGTGGGGGTGCTGGGGGCTGAGGAAGGAGGAGGAGGAGGGGGAGGACGATGTAAGTCTGAGTCCTGGACATTAGCAGCGAGTTGGTTTGTGAACTTATTTATCTGTTTGGCATTGTACCCCTAGGAGTGGCTGGAAAGAGATCTGGGACATGTCATTGCTAGAGGGAAAATGACCATGGCTGGATTTGCATTAAGGATTTCCTACCTGGCTTGCCCAGTGATTTTCTGATAGAGATTCTGAGCAGATATCACTCTTTCCCCTTCTTTATGTAGATATGGATGGAAGAAAGCTTGTCTGTGAAGTCTAGGGGTCCCTCCCTCTCTCCCTCCCTCCCTTCCTTCCTTCCTTCCTCCAACATTTTTGAGCATCCGCTGTTCACCAAGGGCTACTTTACGTATTAGGATTCAGCGGTAAATAAAAGTCTCTGCTCTCACGAAACTTCTGTGCTAATGGGGAAGGGCAGGAAGGACAAACAATAAACCCACAAATACAGATATAACCTGTCAGGTTGTGATAAGGGCCAAGGTGGAGGAGACTAAGGTTAAGAAGAAACAGCCTGGTGGAGGGGCTGGGGCGCTCTTCAGGGTAGGAAAGCCTCTAGAATAAGGGCCATCTGAGCAAAGAAGGGCACTCCTTATAGACATCTGGGGGAGGAGTGTTCCTGCATAAGGAACAAGACCAGAGGCCCCAGGGTGGCTCCAGCAAGCTTGGCAGAGGTGACAGGGGGTGATCTAGGGGGAAGTCTGTGACAGGGAGGGCTGGTGATGAGACAGGTCTGGGTCCGGGGATGGGGCACCCCCGGGAGGGTTGGCAGGACAAAGCAGGGTCTTGGTTCTGGAGAAACTGGAGACAAGCAGGAATTTTGGGTTGAATTTTATAGCTAAAAACAGACATCACTTTATTCTCTTTTGTGATTCCCCAAGTGATCCAGACACTGACTTGCCTTCCCTAAAGTGCCATGTCTGCTATGGGAAGAGGAGTTAAAACTCACCAGCCACCATGTGGTGAGGTCTGCTTGTTGTACCCATGGAAAACCAGTGCCATGGCTTTTCTTTTCATTTTGAAGGCTAAAGTAATACACAGTCATGGAGCAGTTGTGGAAAATACTGAGAAGCACAAGAAAAGAGTAACAATTCTGTGGTTTCCTACTGCCCTGAGATAATTCCTATCAGTGAGTTGCTTTATATAAAATCCACATTGGATTCTACTGTGTCTAATTCATTCATTCAACAGAAATTTATTAAGCACCTATTATGTACCAAGAACTGTTTTCAGCACTGGGAACATAGCAGTGACCAAAACAGACCAAAAAAACCCCTACCCTTTGGGGATCTCACTTTAGAGGAGGGAGAAAAGGACAACCCAATACATAGGCAATATAAATAAAACGTCAAGTGGTGATAAGTGCTAAAGAAAAAAATAGAGTTGGGAAGGGGGACAGAGTGTGTTTGGGGGAGTCTACAATTTTTGATAGGGTGGCTATAAAAAGAAGTCCTGATTGAAAGGATGTCATTTGAATAAATCTGACAGAGGTGAGGGAGAGAACCCTGTAGATATCTGGGGAAGAGCATTTCTGGCAGAAATGCATAGCTCAGAGGGAAAGGCCAGTGCAAAGAATAGCATGTTCAAAGAACATCAAGGACAGTGTGGCTGGAGAGGAGGGAGTGAGTGGGAGAGTAGCAGAAGATGAAGTCAGCGAGATTACATGGGACCAGACCACACACGGCGTTTTAGGCCACAGTAGAGACTCTGGCAGCCATTCTGAGTGAGTAAAGAGTTTGTGAAGGGTGTAAAAGCAGGGGAGGGATGTAAGCTGACTTGTGTTTTAGGAGGAGCTCCCATGTGGGAATAAACCCCAGGGGAAGCAGTAAAGGCTGCTGTGTCCAGTGGTGCAGGTTGCACCCTGCTCAAGGGTAGAGAGTCGAGGCTGGAGATGGTCAAGCGGCAGAGTCCATCAGAGGGGAGCATCTTTCTCGAATTCATCCAAGGTACCCCAAGGCTAATAGTGACCCAGCTAGTTTTGTAAACCACTCTTTCCTCTTAGTAAGATGTCATGAACATTTCCCGTGTCTTTAAATAGTCTTTGACATGTTTTTTTAATGGATGAACAGTATTACATCATTTGGATGCACCATAATGTAATTAATCTCCTATGTTAGACATTTCAGTTATTCCCAGTTATTCACTATTTTAAAAAATGTGCCATTGGATATCATTGTATATAAATCTCTGATTATTTCTCTGGGCTAAATTTCTAGAAATGGAGTGGTTAGGTTAAATAATAATGTATTTTTAAGGCTCTTGGTTATTAAATTTTTTTTTAGATAATGGGGTTAGGTCAGGAAGGTTGAGTAACTGGCCTCCAGGCTTGCAGCCAGGAAGGAGTAGAGTGAGATTTGAATGCAGGCATGTTGGTTCCTGGACCCATCTTCCTCCCATCACGTCACACTAAGGAGAGCTCAGATGTCACTCAGCCCACAGACATGGGCCACGTGGTCTCAGCTTTGATGCTGAGGAGGAGACACAACTAGCCAGCTTTCTTTAATCGACTCTGTGCCAGGAACTGTTTTCAGCATGGAATATGAATGTTCCCACTGAATCCTCAGAGGAACCCTGAAAGGCAGTAGAATAGATTTAGCTCCATTTAGCTTACATGGAGACACTGAAGGTCAGAGTAGGGAAGCAGCTTGGCTGAGGTCACACAGCTAGAAAGTAGGAAAGCCAGGATTAAGCCCTGTCTAATACCTGTGTTCTCAACCATCCTCTGCTACAGGGCCTTCCAAGACAGGAACCACATCCAAGTTCCTTGAATGATAAATTCTAGCTCATGTAGGCTGCCCGTTCACTTCACAGACCATGCTTGGCCTGACAGCTTCCTTGCTGTTCTAGCTTTAACAATAATAATTGTCACTAACATAATTACTACATTGCTTTTATTTTATTAATGAATTTTATACTATTATGATAGTATGTTATCTATGCTGATATATGTATATTATCTTATATATACTAACATTTATGTATATTATATTACTGTTACTACGTGCTCTTATGATTACCACTGTTACTACATTATTACTACTGGTACTATATTACTGCTATTACCACACTTCCTGTTTCTCATTCTGGGGCCCCGGCTGAAGGGACAGAGCATGCTGTTCTCAGGGCAGATGGCAGGGGCACAAGAGGGTGAGCAGAAATCTGTCATGCTTCTTAACTCATTGCCTCATGGTATTGCTATACTTATTATACTATGATAATCTTCATCATTATTATTATTACTATACTAAACATAGGAGCTGGTATTTCCAAGCCAATCACTGGGCTGTGTTTTGCCGGCTTTCCTCACAACCACCCCGCGAAGCGCATGTGCTCTTATTGTCCTCATTTTACAGTTGGGGCAACCAAAGCCGAGAAAGTTTCAGGACTTATCCAAGGTCTCACACCTCAGCATTGATATTTTTTAAAGCAGCTTTATTGAGGTCTAATTTACACACAGTAATCTGGAAGCACTTACAGCGTGCGACGTGAGGTTCTGGCATTGTACCCACCTGTGAAACCATCACCACAATCAAGGTGGTGATCATTTCCTGAGTCTGATGTCCCTGGGCTCCAATGATGCTGATGCGGGGTGTCTCCTTTTGAGACTTCCCTGTCAGTCTGTGCACGTTGCCTGGTTTGGGTTATCCTCATCTGACCCGTTGATCCCAGGAAGAAGGTGTTGGGAGGGTCCAGGCTTTCTCCCGTCTGTGTCCACTTCCGTTTCCTTCTTCCTGTCCCCACTTTTTGTGGCACTTTCTGTGGCCAAAGAGCAGAATTCTCAAGTGACAGCAGAAACTTATTTCAGGGATGGTGCCTCTAGCAAGGGGGACTCACAGCACAAGGCAGATGAGACCCCGAGAGGAGAGCGACCCCTCCCGGGAACACCTGCACCCGACACTGCCCCCTGAGGCCAGTTGGGGAGTGGAACCCGCCACTGAGTGACCCTGCGGAGCCTCCCCCAACCTCCCACTTTTCAGCTGCTGGACCTTGCTGACTCTGCAGGACCAGCTCTTTTGCTTCCACATGCACAAAAATTTCCTGACTCCCTGGGGCCCACACTTTGCCTCTGGGGAACTTGCTGTGTTCAGTTAATTGTTATATGACCTTTACATGGCTGGCCCTCAGTTAATATTCAGATGAACTGTGTGAACAGAATGATTGTAAGTTGTGTGTGTGTGTGTGTGTGTGTGTGTGTGTGTGTGTGTGTGTGTGTGTGTGTGTTCCATTGCTGGAAACCTCTCTGTGACCAAATAATGTGATGAGTTGAGTCTCCTCAGGTACAGAGAGGTGAAGAGCCAAGGAGTCGGGGGACTCCCCTGGCGGTTCAGTGGTTAGGACTCGGCGCTTCCAGTGCAGGGGGCCCGGGTTAGATCCCTGGTCGGGGAACTAAGATCCCACATGCCGCGTGGTACGGCCAGGAAAATATTTAAAAAAAAAAAAAAAAAAAAGAGTCAGGAAGTCGAGGAGTGCAGGGCTGGGAAGGGGGCCTGGCTGTAGGTGAGCTTAGGCTTGGCCTCTGAAAAACCACTCTCTGGATGGCCATGGATGTGTGTGAGGAGAGGGACCGGGGCAATCAGCCCACAAGAGTACTAGGCGAGGAGAGGAAGAGCTCCAAGAGGCCAGCCATCTGCCCTTGAGGACCCAGCACATTGTATGTGTCATAGTCGACGGTGACAGACAGTGACCATGTCTGTGTGCCCACTGGATGACAAGAGGGCTGTGCCTTTTCCCTTCCATCTTGCTAGAACAGTGGTTCCTGCATTTGTCTGCACATTGGAATCACCTGGGGAGTTAATAAAATACTGATGCTCGGGTGCTACCCCTGACACTTGATTTAATTGGTCTGGGGGGCAGACTAGGCATTAGAATTTTTAAAAGCTCACCAGGAGATTCTCCTGTGTGGCCTGATTTAAGCCTAGAGTCTAGCATAGCACTGTCTTAACTGAAATATAATGAGGGTCATGTATGTACTTTAAAGTTTTCTAATAGCCCTTTTTTTTAAAAAAAAAAGGAAAAAGAAACAGGTGAAATGAATTCTAATAATGTATTTTATTTAACCCCACATAGCCAAAATATTATCATTTCAACAGGTTTCTGATTTTAAAAATTAATGAGATGTCTTAAATCCTTTTTTTTTTGTACTAAGTCTTTGCAATCCAGTGTGTTTTTACAATTATATAACACATCACAACTTAGACTAGTCACCTTTCAAGTGCTCACTACAGAATCAGACAGTGCTGGGCTGGCACATAGTAGGTGCTCAAGGAAAGTGTTGGGAACATATGAACAAAGGAAGCAGTCATGGCCAAATCTATACTAGTGAAACTGGGCAGCTGCTCCAAAGGTTTGGAAAAGTGTGGTTTGTTGGCAGAGCGCTGCACAGAGAATAGTCTCTCTTATTTCTTAGGATTCAGCCTCAGACATCAGTCCTACCATGAAGCCTTCCCTGATCACCCTTTGTCCCCCTCCTGCACTTTGCTCCAACCCTTACTTAGGTGTACCTCTTAGATCACAGAGCTTCAGTATCCTAGGCTTGTTCAGTCATTGCCATTGTCTCCCTTCTCTGTGTGACTGTTGTCACATAACCTATAAGCTCCTTAAGGCCATGGATATGTCCTAATTAATCTCTGTATTCCCAGTGGCCAGCCCAGTTTAATTCAATAGATGTTTGTGGAATGATGTAATAAACTAATAATAACATAGTGATCCTACTGCCATGGAGACCAGTTTTAGGGAATGACTGGCCCGGCCCAGAGCTGACCAAACTGCTTTCTCATAGTCTGGTCGTTAGAGATTATAATCATGTGTCTTAGTCAGCTATTGCTGCATAATGCTGGGTAATTAACATCCCCAAACTCAGTTGCTTCCAACAAGCATTTATTAATAAGAAATAATTGCCTGTGAGTTTGCTAGGGTTTGGCTAATTCCAGCTAAATTCAGCTAAGTTTTGCCCCACACTGTGGGTTAGGTCCTGTTCTGTTCCACATTTCTCATTCTGGGGCCCCAGATGAAGGGGTAGAGCATGTTCTTCTCGTGACAGATGGCAGGAGTGCAAGGAAACATGCTGTGCCTCTTAAAGCCTTGACTTGGAACTGTCATCATCACTTTCTCTGCATTTCATTGCCCAAAGCAAGTCACCTGGCTAAGCCCAGCATCAGTGGGCAGGGAGAGAGAGGGAAGAGAATATTAATAAGCCAACCCACCCCACTGTAATATGCTTCCTTGGCTGTGGGTGATGGTGTTCCTGCTTCTAAAAGTCCCATCCCTTTATCTTAGTGATGTTTGACTTTAAGCCCTTTTCTCAATATAGGAAGAGAAGAGGATTGGGGGTTTTATCAGCCATAGCTTCTCTGCTGCACTAAAGTTGCCTCTGCTTTATTTGACATTGACTACCTTGTTTTCTACCCTTTTGACCCTAAGAATTAGTTAACATAAACATTCACTCTAAATTCTCTTCTTGTTCTCTAGGGAAGCAATCAAGGGTTGACAACCCCTGAAATAAAGGTTATCCAACTGTGCTGTGTTTGCAGACCATGTGCATCCCCATACTGGGGTTTGCACATGCTTTGATTCTATGGTCCCCTTGTTGAAGAGAGGATGTGGCTAGCCACAGGCCAGCCAGAGCTTAAGGTGACCCCCAGCAAATCTTTCTCAGGATCCCTGCCTACATTTAGAGGCTTCTCTGAGGTTTAAGGAAATCGACCCACTCATTTTCCATCACCTTGATAACCTTTGGCTCCACTGGGCCAGGGACAGAGAGACATCTTTGTGTATGTGAAACTGCAGAGAAAACTCAACAAGGTGAGAGAGAGCACACAGAGGGGGAAGGGGAGTCCAGAGCAGTGTCATCCTTCCATTCATCTGGTTTGGACCTTCCAAGTTCACTGCCGTTCCAGAGACCTTGCCAAAGCCCACAACTGAGCTCAGCGCCAGGTGCCCCGAGTCATTTCCAGAGGAACCTCCTTGCAGGGATTCTGTTTTGAGTAAAGATGCTACTTCTAATGAAGCAGAACAGAGCTCCTGGCCGCTTTCTCTCCCTCCTGCAGCCCTGTAGGCCTCTGTAGGCTCCGTGGAGCATGGCCTTGCTGTGAACGGAACAGTGTGACCTTGACAATAGCCCAATGCTGCTTCTCTCTCCTGGCTTCTCCTGCTTTGCTTTGGCTGCTTTCAGGTTCTCTGCCTCCCAGAGAGGTGAGGGGGGCGAGGGGGCAGTGGATGCACTTCCAATTGGTTGGGGTCTCTGGGGAAGCAGCAGCTTTGAACCCAGTTTGACCCTCTCAGGGTTCAAGTTCCTGTTCTCCTGGCACAGTATGATTTCCCGTTTTGAAGAAAAAATCCGGGGTTTTAAGAGCTTTTTTAAAAAAAGGCACTTGGACGTGAAATGGCTCTTACAAAACAACATGTTGATGAGTTTAGTATAAATGAATCAGAGACATATGGATTAAATTTCCCTTGCAATCCATAGGGGCTTCAAAATTAGGGGAAGAGTGTTTGTCAAAATGTGTGTCTGTCTCCCGCCAGGGTCTGGGGCAGAATCAGAGGCTGTGGAGGGGTTGGAGAAGCCTTGCCCAGCCCCCCTTCCCCATGCTCTTCTCCTCTGATGCTGGGGCTTAGAGCCAAGGGTGTTACGGAAGTCTTAGGTTTGCTCTTTTCAATCCTCAAGCCTGCAGTCCTTTTGCTCTTAATTGAATTGTTCCCCACCCCTCCTCTGTGCCTTCAACAGGTCAGTGTCTGACTCCTGCAAAGACCTTGAACTTGTGGAAGGAAGAGAAATTGACATGAGCCACCTTGACAGGTGGGATGCCGGTGCCACTCCTTGACCATGGCCACACTGGCCATCCTATCTTAACCTTTCTTGGCAACATACAGATCTATTATTGTTTAGACATGGCCATTAGAAATACCACCCCCCGATGGCCAGGATAGGGGCTCCATAGCAGGGAGTGGGGTGAGGGTTGGCAACCTATGTCTTAGATTTCCCAGATCCCATTCTTGCGGTTGGAAGAGGGTGGGGCTGGAAGGTCTTCTGTTCTCATGATAAGAATAAGGATACTTGAAGGAGGATGGGCTTTTTTTATCACCTGGAATCATCCAGATATCCAAAGTGTGTTGGCCTTGGTGTTTTTATCTACCTTCTATCTCAATTTTTGACCAAGGAGCAGAGAAACACAGTGTATTTGGAGAGAACCTGAGCAGCTTCTATAACTGCGTTGTTGTTGTTTGGCCTTAGAACTCTGGTAGGCAAGAGAAATCTTAATGGACGCCCTCTGTGTGAAATAGATAAACAGCTTCAGCAGAGGAACCAGAGGGTAGCTCACTCCCCCCATTATAATCTCCTGCCCCTCCCTTCCCTGCTGAGTGGGAGTCATAGGTCCCCTTGGAACACAGCTTGAAAGCACAAGCAATGTTCTCGAATAAGAATCACTAAATTCTTTGGCCCTTAGTGCCAGCAGCGAAGTTAATAAATGTCTCACAGACATTATGTTGAGTGAAAGAAGCCAGATGCAAAAGAGAACATGCTATGTGATTCCATTTATATGAAGTTCAGAAATAAGCAAAACGAGTCAATGCTGATGGAAATCAAATGGTGGTCACCTCTGGTAGTGATTGGGAGGAAAGAATGAAAGAACTTTCTTGGTAAATGTTTTGTATTTAGACTTGGCTGGTGGTGACACAGGTGTACACCTATATCCAGATTTCTTGAGCTATACATGTAAGATCAGTACACTTGATTCTCTTAATTGTATACATATACAATTACAATACAATTGTAATACAGTTGTATTACATAGATACAATACAATACATTTACAATACATAGATGGTAAACTAAAAAACAGAAAAATCATCATCACCTTCTTCCCCCGCTAAAGTCTGAGGGCACCACTGTCAGATGGACCTCTTAGCACAGTGATTGAAAGTCTGGGCTTGGAGATTGTTGGTGCAGGGATGAGGGTAGAGCCCGGGCGGAGCGAGGCATGGGGAAGGATCAACTCAGAAAGCACAAGCAGGGCTTGAGTGACAAATATGGCCATGGTGGAGCTGGGGGAACCCAAGTGGGTTCTGAGTGCATAGCCTCAGCCTCATCACAAAGGTGAAACTCAGTCAGGCTGTGGATGGGGTCTTAGTGGGCCCTGAGGTGATTGCAATATGGTGACCACTTGGGCAGGGGAGCCAGCCCCACCTCAGTCACTTCTTTGCAGTCTATAGGGAGGGATGACCTAAGCCCCTATCTTCACCATCTTGATATGCAGAGAAACCTGGGGGCTCTGAGGATAGGGGGGCACTGCCTACACAGCCCTCACCACCCCACTCTTTCAGATTCAGAGGGACTTGGCAAGTTGAAGGCAGACAAGAGAACAGTGTCCATAACCAACCTTCCAGGCTTCCAGAAAGGGGCTGCGCCTGTCACAGACAGTTGGAAGGTTGCTTGAAGAGATGGAATTAGCCTTATCGGGCTGGCGTGTCTGGGCTCTGGTTGGGAAACTGAACAGACCATTGTCAGTGGGATTGAGGAATGTGGCCTCTGGACAAAGCGTGGCAGCAGCTTGCAGAAGGTCAAGGCCCTGACGGGAGTAAGGGGGCATGGTGGGCTGTTCCCTGGTGGTCCAGCAGATGTGGGACGCACCTCACCCCACTTTCCCATTCCCTCCCCTCCTGAGCCTCCACACCCATCATTGGATCCAGGCCCTGAGGCTTTCGGTCCCCTTTCTAGGGTTCCTGTGTGGAAGCCTGAACTTCTGCCAGGCCAGCCACACGCGTGCATGAGGGAGATTTCAGTTCTCTTTTAGAAAACAGTTTTCTTTCCAGCCTAAGCAGCTGCCCTCTGCCAACCAGTGCTAGAAGTGAACTATGTACAGCTCTGCTTTAAAGTTACCCTCCCGGCTAATTCATCCTAGCCTCTTTTGGTTTAGTGCTAAGGTAGGGAAACCAAACACGGTAACTCTCAGAGACTTATGCTGCCATGTATTGACACTTTTATTCTTGAGAGATAAGTCCTTTTTTGGAACTTGACTGGTTGGACCAACAGGGCCAGTTATACCTGTGAGTGCCCACTTCCTTTCCTTTCTATGGAGATGCCAAACGTCTACCATATTGAGGCTACAAATGCTGTGCTTGTATCCCCCCCACCTGGCCTACTGCTCTCCACCTCTGGTTCCCAGCTCCTCCCTTCACCAACCTGGGGTCCTTTGGCCCCAAGTTTGGAAAAGCCATGTCATTATGGGATTTAGCTAAACCTGCTGGGGCTTGCTGTAAGTGATGTTTGGTTCTCAGGCCCATGGTGGCTTTTGGAGTAACTTTTCCTTGTAAATTGCCTGTGGGTCTAATAAGCTATCAAAAATCAGCATGAAGAAGATAAACAAAAGGCAGCAACAGGCAATTCCCAGAATTAAAAAGGAAAAAAAAGTAAAATGGCTAATAAACATATGGAAATTTGTTTAGCTTAAGTAGGAATCATAGTAACACTAATTAAATCAGTCACAAGATTCTGCTTCCTCCTATTAAATTGACAAAAATAATAATACATGGTGGTTTAGATGTGGAGAAATGGGGACTCGCATTCCCTGCTCTGGGGGTATAAATGGGTACCAACTCTCTGGAGGGCTGTTTGACAGTATTTTTCAAAAACTTATAAATGGATATTCTCTTTGACTCAGGAATTCTGTGTTTTGGCATTTCTCTTACCTTAAGGAAATAATCAGAGATGTTCATGAAAGTTCATGTACAAGGTTTTGTATTGAAGCATTACTTGTAATGATGGAAAATTGGAAATGACTGAAATGTCCAGCAATACGGAATCTGTTGTGTAAATCATGGTTCATTCAAATAATGAAGCACCATGAAACCATTAAAACATGTCATAGAACAATGTTTGATGGCATGAAAAATGTGTACAATATTTGCTACATAGAAAAAGTCAGTTTGCAAGTTAGCATATTCAGTATGATCCCATTTTTATATCAACAACAAAAAATTCAAATAGGTGCATAGAAAAAAAAAGTTGGACCGACATATGCCTGGAATTTCCTTATGGTTATTTCTAGATATGGATATGATGGTGAATTTTATTTTCTACTTTGTGCTTTTCTTTTGCCATTTTCAGATTAGGAGTTGAATGCATCCTTAATTGTTTGAAATTTAGATTGCTTCCAATTTTCCATTATTGATATTGCTTTGGTGAATGTCCTTTTACTTAAATGTTTTGCACAGACTCCTGTCAATTCATGTAAAGTAGAATTTGGGGGTCAAATGGCATGCCCACTAAATTCGTGTAAAACAAAATTGAGTCATCCTTGGAGGGTTTTGTACTAGAATATCCTTGCCCCTTAGTCAGCTCTGTATCAGCGGGCCATACCCTCACATTTGCTCTCCTTTTAAGCTGTGAGCTGAGAGTTTGTGACAGTGCTCTGGAGACAGGATTTGCTGATGACATGGGCTCTGTCACTTTTTGCCTCGAGTTTTCTCCTTTCCAATTTGTCTCAAGCTTCTGGAACCAGGAGACATCCTGGGTTCCTGCTCCTTGAGCAACGTGGCTGCTGGCAGGTGGGGTCAGGAAGGGAGAAAGGCTCGAATGTATATTGAGCATCTGCTTTGTGCCAGGTGCTGGCCTGGATGTTATCTAAGCCCTGGGACATCTCTGATGCCTTTTCTTACTCCACGTCTAACCCAGTCCTTTTAGCTTCGCCTTCAAACTGTGTCATGAGTCTTACCACTTTTCAGCACCTCCATCAGTACCTCTACCTCCTGCCCCATCACTTCCTGCTGCATAGTTGTAATGGCCTCTTCTCGGCCACCCCTGCTCCCCGCATTCTAATCTCTACCCAGCAGCCAGAAGGGCCATTTTGGAACACACTGCAGATCTCTCTCCACTGCCCCAAACCCATGGTGGTTTCCTATTTCATGCAAAAAGCCCAAGGCCCTACATGTTCCAACTTAGACCGCTGCCACTGTCCCCGTTGCTTGTCCACCAGCTGCCCTGGCCTTCCTGCTGTTCCTCAGAAATCCTGAGATCATCTTCCCTTAGGACCTGTGCCCCATTTCCCCCTCTGTCTGGAATGTTACATCCCCTGCCTCCTCACTTTATCAAGGTCTCTGTTCTGAGGTCACTTGATTGCAGAGACCTTCTCTGGCCTTGCTTTCCCCTGACCCTGCTTTATTTGTCACTGTAGTACCTATCATGACTTGCCACGCAAGATATCTGTCTGTTTCTTCTTCCACAGTTAGAATGGAAGTGCCTGACAGCAGGGACTTAGCTGCGTTGCTACAGCTCTGCCCTCACAACCTACCATGGAGGATAAGTTCTCATAACAGTCCCTGAGCCCCGTGCTAGGATGATGAAGCCGAGGCTCAGAGGTGTTAATGCACCCACCTGTTCAAGGTCACGGCATTAGCATGTTGCAGATCCAAGCTCTAGCTCCTATTAGAGGTTTTCTCTCTCTTCCTAGAGGCACAGCCCCTGGGCTGGGGCTGTTGTCCTGGCTGCCTTTCCCAAAGCAGTGGTAACCGCGGGTTGAATCCCAGTAGCCCAGGTGGCCAGTAAATCCACATCAGTGTGAGCTCTGAGATTCCCCATTGGATTCTGTCTTTCTCCTTCACAATCCACACGGGTCTGTCCTCTGTCCGCGTTGCTATGTGTTTGTTGTGCCGCCGTTCCTACATCACGGTTGTCTGGGAAGGAGATTTACCTTCTTTTTATCAATGGGGTAAAGTTCCTTGACCCTAGGTGACAGTCTGGCCAGGGCTCTGGTTTCAGGATGCTCTGAGACACAGACTGAGAATGAAGCCACATCCCAGATCTGCACGCAGGAGGGCCATTTTTTGCAGTATTTTACCCAGTCTTCCCACTTGCTGCCTCCTCCCCAGGGTTATTTACGATTTGTTGAGTGCCCCCACTGACAGCACTCTAGGAGACATAAAATTCTCGTTCTCGGCCTGAGACCTTGCCGTCTAACGTAGCCAGACAAATGACTCCAGCATAAGCCACCTTCCTGGGGAAGGTGCTCACCTCTCCAAGGCGCCGGGTTTCTCAAGGTTTTCATCTGCATGTGGCTTTCCATTTTTAAACTCCCCTTGGAAGAAGTGGAGACAACTCTGGCAGGGCTGGGAGGGCAGAGTGGAAAATGTTGTCTGCGAAGATTTTTGAGAACAAACGACATTCCAGGAGGCATTTCCAAGGCATGCAGTTTGTGACTCGAGACAGCTTTGGGGTGGGGCTAAGATGATGTTGAGAAACAGAGAAAATGAAGGCAAAACCCCAGTGAACGGAGGCAGGTCCGGGAGTGAGGGACCAGAAGCCAAGTTTAGTAACTGAAGGTGTAGCAAAAAGGTTTACGTCCATACAGCCATCCATCCCTTCATTAATTCAACTAACCCTTAGAACATTTTCCATCTTAGCTGGAAACTCTGCTAGATCATGGGAACTGGTTCTTTGCCTGCCCTTCCAGGAACTCAAAATCTACCTGCAGAAATGCAGTTTCATTCTCGGAAGTATTTTAAAACCTGTGATGCTCGGACTTAACGAGAATCTGTGATTCCCTCTTCTACTTTGGACTCTTCCACCATCGCATTCATCACAATTTTAAATGCTTTTGAGTGTGTGGTGTGTATGCTTGTTAAATATTCAGCTCCCTTCTGCAACCTTTATGAGGATAAGGACCTTTCCATTTTCTTCATGCAGCCCAAGCCTGAGGGTAGTTTTGGTAGGCATTCAATAAATACAGGGGAATAAAGCAAATGTAGTGGGGAATCAGGAAAGGACTCGATGGAGGAAGTACCACTTGATGATGCCTCCTATATAATAACAACTATTGTATCATCAACAACAAAACTAGTTTTTCCCATACAGTGAGCCAGGCTCTGAGCTAAATTCATCATATACATGATCTCATGTGAGGTGAATGTGACTATTCCTGTTTTGTAGGAATAGAACCTGAGGCCCAAGGAAGCTGAATAATTTATCAGTGGGCACGGACATTGTCCATGGGCTGGGATTCTCATATGATGCCCCCCCGCCCCCTGCCATGGTGCTCAAGGTCCCTCTACTTTATTGCCTATAAATTGGTGTCAACTGTTCTTGCAAATACCTATCACAAGATTGAAGCAAGAGAGATTCCAGCTGGATTGAGGAAGCTTTGGAGTGCATGGATGCTCTTCAAGAGAGAGGGAGGTGTTCCCTTTGGAGACTTTTAAGAAGGGAATGCAGAGTGGTTAGTGTCAAGTGGTTCTGGTGGGGTCCTCTTTAGGGAGAGAGAGGGGCTGGGGATTCTCCTCGAGTTCTGTTCAGGGCTGTCTCTCAGGACCATTAAACTGCTTATGGAAAGTGACAGCGCTTGACATTTGGTAATTAAAACATCCGCTGACTGAATAATAACTTTTTATTGACAATCCTACTGGTGAAGGCAAAATTAACTTGATTTTAGACATCCTTGTCGTAGACTCAGCTGGACAGAGGCCACTGCTGTGTGAATGGAGTTGTTGGCCCTGTGGATGGCAGGGGCGGCCTCTCAGGTGGCCTGAGTTCAGGCCAAGCATGAAGCAGCTGGTGGGGTCCAGCCCATGTGGGGAGACCCGGCTGACTCAGGCAGCTAAGGTACAGCTGCTGGGGCCCCTGGGCTGCGGGTGACTGTGCAATTGTGGATTCTGGATTCTGACTCTAAAATGCGTTTGGGGAAATATTATTTAAGGCAGATATGTGAGGTGCCTTATCATCCATGAAAAGCTAGAACAACCCCCAGTGGTGGGAGGCTTCTAGACCTCAGAACAATCATGTAGTGGAGTGTGGGTTTGGGGGTAAGGATGTCAGGAAATGGAGGAGGTGCCTTACATTATACATCAGCGCAGTTCATTCCAGTAACCATCCAAGCTAATTATTTTTTCCTCATTTTTACAGATGGGGAAATGGAGGTTCTAAGAATTCAGTAGTTTGCTTAAGGCCATCCTCCTATTTAAGGACTAGGGTTAATTTGTGACTAAGACTGGCCAACTCTAATCCTGGGAAACCTTTATGACAAGATGAATTTCCCCAGTGTGACGGTGGGATGGGGTTGCCCCAGGAAAAGAGAGATTTGCTTTGTCAAAGCCACAGGAAAGCCAGGTCACGTATGGCCATTGACATCACCATTTACCAGCAAGGGGATGCTGGGTGAAGGTGACCTGGGCAAAAGGATGTTTGCTACTCTGTTCTGTGACCAGGGCCTGTCCTAGAATTTTGTCACCAGTTCTCTCAGAGCTTGAGTCATCCAGAGGACAAGGATCAACTTGAAATCCGAGATGGGACTCACCATTGGTCTAGAGCTGCACTCTCCAATACAATGCCAACTCACCACATGTGGTTATTTAAATTAATTAAAATTAAGTAAAATTTAAAAACAGGCTTCTCAGTAACACTAGCCACTCTTCAAGGGCTTAGTAACCACACGTGGCAAATGGCTACCATATTGGCCAAATGTTCCCCACCCCCCTTTTTTTTTTTTTTTTGTGGTATGCGGGCCTCTCACTGTTGTGGCCTCTCCCATTGCGGAGCACAGGCTCCGGACGCGCAGGCTCAGCAGCCATGGCTCACGGGCCCAGCCGCTCCACGGCATGTGGGATCTTCCCGGACCGGGGCACAAACCCGTGTCCCCTGCATCAGCAGGCGGACTCTCAACCACTGCGCCACCAGGGAAGCCCAATGTTTCCATTCTTACAGAAGTTCTCACGGGCAGTGCCAGACCAGAGGCCACTGGCTGTTTCCGACAGCAAGGTGAGTGTGGATCCTGCCCCTCACTTTCAAGTTGTAAAGCTTTGAGTAAAATGCTTACTTTCTCAGAGCCTCTGTTTCCCCCATTATAAAAAGGGAAGGTGGGGCTATTGTGAGATAAACTGATCGTGTGTGAAAAGCATGGCCCGTGGTGCTGGGCATACAATCGGTGGTCATCAGAGTCTGGCACTGACTTCATATTGAGGAGAGACAAAGACAAGCCCTTTTGGTCTGGGACGTTTCTTCTACAGACCAATTTCCATTTGGTGAAGTTACCTGAGGTCTTCAGTCTTCCTGCTATTTAATCCTAATTGCTTCTGGAATAAATATCATCAGAAAAAAGAGAAAAAAAACCCTCATTGGACACACCCTACCTTTTTCTCAATCTTTTCATGTGAGAATGGCCCTGTTTCCATCATGCCAAAGGTGTTTTCCCTTCTGGAGGGCTGCAGCCCTCTGGACCTTGCCCTGGGTCTTGCATCTTCAGATTTTTCTCTCTCATCTTCTTATCCACCTGCCCTCTATGCACCTATAACAGATTAAAATATTTCATTCCTGGAGCTTGTTAATTAGTGACAGAGTGCCCATCATTTTGCACTTGGACAAGCTGAGGATGTCTGTTTTCATCCCACTTTGCTTATGAGGAAGAGGCAGCAGAAGGTGAAGTGGCTCTCAAACTTGGGTGCATATCGGAACCACCTTGGAGGGCTTGTTACACTAGTCCTGGGGGTCCCACACCCTGAGTTTCAGAGTCTGTAGGTCTGGGGGTAGGGTGGCAAGAACTTGAATTTCTAACGAGTTACAAATGCTGCTGGTCTGGGGACCACACTTTGGGAATCTCTCTTTTTAGTCCATGCTTGCCTGTACGCTGAGTGCCCCTGAAGAAATATCCACGTCAGCATTACCTGGAGGGCTTATTGAAACACAGATCACTGGGCCCCTCCCCAGAGTTTCTGATTCATTTCTGGGGAGGTAGATAGAGCCTGAGAATTTGCATTCTTACCAAATTCCCAGCTGAGGCTGATGCCATTGGTCTAGAAACCACACTTTGAGAACTGCTGGTGTCTTTATACCAATGTTAGCTCTGGGATTTGTCAGATGTGAAGTCAAGGCTGGTCTCTGCCATTCTTAAGCTTGAACTTAAGCTCTCTGGGCCTCAGTTTTCCCATCTGTCAAATGGAAATAAGGGCTAAGGTTGTTGTGAGACTCAAACAGACCAAGAGTAGGTGCTAAATAAAAGCTTGATTTCTTCTCCCCTAAACGTGAGCTGTTTTGCCTGGGCTGCCGTGAGGCTGCTAGGAAACAGAACATCCGTAGCTCTGGATTTGCCCTTCTATGGCTTTCTGCCGTCCCCCAGCCAGTGCTGCCTGCCCCTCACCCTGCTCTCCAAGCCTGGCAGTCCTCATCAGCCCTCTCCCCACACAGCCAGGCTGCCAAATCTCTCAGCTTTCAAATGCCCATCGCACCTCCGCCCTCTGCTACCACTTCCTCAGATTTCCCAAACAAATTGTGTGTCCCATCAAATTGTGCGTTAACTGTGTTACAATAAGAATAAATTGTGTTTATTTCCAGATGACCTGGAGTTTTTGGCTGCCTTGCCTGAAAGTAACTAAAAGCAGTTTTAAAAAGGGAGGAAAGAAAATGGAAAACAGCAACAGGAAGGAAAGGAAAGGGCAACTCCAGCCTGAGGCGAGATTTGGGAAAATGGAGTTTACCTGCCCCCCACCATCTCCCCTCCACGCCGACCCTGCAGTAAATTCCTAGCTGCTTTGCAGTGCCCTACACTGTAATGGATCCAGAGAGACTCCAGAGCGCCCTGAGCTCAGCCTGTTGGGGGCACGTGGCCTTTCTCTGGGGCTCCCCCTGAAGGGGGCATGAGCTGGAGGGTTGGTTTTGTCCTGGGGTCTGTGAGAATAAAGATTACCATCCCAGGATGCTTTGTGGACAGGCTACTCTGCCAGGGCAGAAACCGTCAGGAACTGAGGCATGGAGGCAGGACTCAAAAGCCGGGCAGAGGCTGGGAGTATGGGGCCCTGGGGCAGAGCAAATACAGAAGCAAGGGTTATATGTCTGCCAACGCCTGCTTCTAGCACAGTCCTGGTGCTTTGTGCATAGCTCCTCAATCCATTTTTTCCTAGCATCCTCTCATCAGGCACGTCAGTGCTTTTCAGCTCTGTGATTTGGAGTATGTCACTTAGTCTCCCCCGGCTTCCGTTTTCCTAGCTCTAGAATGGGCCTAATGACCTCTTAACTTGTCAGGTGGCTGCTGTTCAGACTAATTGAGAATATGCATAAAATCAGACAACATGGAGCCTAACGTATAGTAGGTGCCTGATAAACATTGGTTCCCTTTTCTTCATCTCAGCTCTATTGGAAGCCCTGCTCCAGATGTTCAAAGATGAAGGTGGTGATCTTGAATGCAATGGCTTGTGCCACCCCGCCTACCTTCCTGGCATTCTGGCCTTGGCCATTGAGGACAGAAACACCAGAAGAGAGACCCAAGCAGAAGGGACAGGTTGGAATCTTCTAAGCAGCGGGCACTGTGGTTCCCTCAATCCCCCCTGTGTCCCGTGCTCAGGCACAGTGGCAGGCAAGGCAGAGAGGGCTCCCCAGGCAGGCTGCTCTGCAGAACCAGAAGGCAGCGCCCACCCCTCGCCCTCATCCCTAGGAGGCAGTGAGGCCCTGGGCCTCAGGTGCAGGGTGGTGTGTGCAGCCCGCAGCTCACTGGGCACTGGACTTAATCGGAGCTGCCTCCTCCATGACTGAGGTCCATCTTCAGGAGGCAGTTGAGACTCAGTGAAGATGAGTTAGGACATGAAGAATGTGGTAGGATGAGACCCTTATCAGATCATGACTGCAGCGAGAGAGAAAAAAATCATACCAGGCCAGGCTGATGTCTCTGTCTCTATCTTTTATTTCCTAATAGCCTGTATTTATCTATTTTTCTGCTAGAGGGTTAGGAGTCTTCCTTCTCCTCCTCCTTTTTATCTGGTTCTCCTTTTCTCTCTCCTTGACCTTTAGTAGTGGGTTTTCTTCTTGGGTTCCAGTTAAAAGTGGTCCTTAGACCCCTGGTTACTAAGTGCATCATTCACTGACTTCCAGTTCAGGATGAGAAGAGACATGTCGCTGTGGCCCTGGTTCAGGTTCCTGCTCCCAGGCAGCCCTGCAGACCTCAGGTGGATGGGCTGGGGTTTCACTGGGCCTAGAGGCATGGTGGTGGGCATCGGGGAGGATGCTCGTGATCAGGGAGGTGGGGGAGAGTGAATACGAAATGGGAGTTAGAATAGAAAGAGCAGAGAATCGTGGGAAGAAAAGGATTGGGGCTGATTTTTGGCCATCTGAATTTCAGCAGTGTCCTAGACAAGACGCTCTTAACTGAAGGGAGGAAAGCTGAAGTTCTCTCTCTGCATCCCTTGTCATATTTCTCTGCCCCTCTCGCCACAGCTGGATCATCTGTGATGATCCTGTATGTCCCAACCTGCTTGATGGCTAGATGGAGTGCCCACAGCTACTTTAGTGCCCCTTTCCGTGGGTGCCACCTTGCTCTCCTTCTGGGCGCAAGTTGGTGGATGATCAAGGCAGGACTCGTGCAGTCTATGGCACACCTGGCATGGGTAATTCTAAGGAAGCTGCCCCAGACTGGTAGACCCCAGGGCACCTGGAACTTCCCAGTTCTCCTTCTAGTATTAACCTTTTCTCCTCCTACTTCTTCAGACTTCTTTTTGGAACAGTATTGCCCATGGAGGCCAGTTTTCTGTTGAATTTGCCAGTGGGGTCTTTATTTTTCCCACTGACGGCCCTGCATCACATGGCAGCACTAAGAATGACGGGAGGGGCGAAGAAGGAAGCAGGACAGAAAAGGCTGCAAGATGGGTTGGTGGCAGCTGAAGCTGGTACACGGTCTATGGTAGTGAGTATAGCTCTTGCTATGGCATCCCTGGATTTCTCAGAGATCTCTCTAGACTCTGAACAGTGCCCTGTGAATTCTGGCTTCCTGGGCATGTGCCGGAGAGAAGGCAGCTTGCGTTTTTTGAACTGTTTGAGTGCTGAGGTCCCTGACCTTTTCACCAAACCCACCTGCCTAGGTGAGGTCAGCAAATGTATTTGGATGTGTACCATGTAAACAGTGAAACACTAAAGGAGAGGATGAGAAGAGGCAGATGGAAAGCTGTAGCTGGCATCTGGCAGTTTGGAAGCAAAAGTCTGCAGGTTCTGTGCCAGCTTCCTCTATGTCGTGGCCCCATCTGTCTAACAGCCCTGTTACCATGCGCCTGGGCTTCTCTGGGTCCTGAGTGTCAGCATCCTGCTTCTTACTAGTCATCCTCTGCCATTGGCATTACTCCACAGGGAGCATGCTTCTTCATGGGAGGAGCCAGTGTGGCTCCGCCTGCACCCAGGCTGCCTACATACTTCACTCCCTTTGATACCACTGCACAGTCATTGCAATACCAGGTGTTTGCATGTCACCTCAGTTCTCTGCCTAGGCTGATAGATTTGGTTAGCAACTTTTGTTCCCCTCTGGGGAAACTTGTGCAAAGTTGAATGTGACTCATAAAGGTTGTAGCAACACCAGGACTTGGAGTAATTATCACAGATCTTCAAGGTGCTCTGCCATGAGCTCAAGTAGCCTCCTTCCTGATAGCTTCTTACATTGTGATATCATCTTGGATAGAGGAGGCAAGTGAGACTTGCCCAGAGGTTGTTATGATGGATCTCTTTCTGCAAGGTTGTTCTAAAGTCTCACTCTTCTGCTGTAGAACTTGAGAGCAGCACTGAAGTTCTGAGATCAGACACAGTGCTGATGACCCTTGACACTTCTTCTCCACCCATGTCTTTTTAAAAAATTAATTACTTTATTTATTTTTGGCTGCGTTGGGTCTTTGTTGCTGCGTGCAGGCTTCCTCTAGTTGTGGCGAGCAGGGTATACTCTTCGTTGCGGTGCACGGGCTTCTCGTTGCGGTGGCTTCTCTTGTTGCTGAGCACGGGCTCTAGGCAAGTGGGCTCAGTAGTTGTGGCTCACGGGCCCTAGAGCGCAGGCTCAGTAGTTGTGGCGCACAGGCTTCGTTGCTCTGTGGCATGTGGCATCTTCCCGGACCAGGGATCAAACCTGTGTCCCCTGCATTGGTAGGCAGATTCCTAACCATTGCACCACCAGGGAAGTCCCTCTCCCCATGTCTTTGACCCCTTCCTTATCAGTGACCTTCACTTCCTCTCCATTTCAGCCATGCAATGTCAAGGCCACTTCTTGGCTTGCCCTATGGCTTGGAATTTCTCTAAGATTCAGACCTACCTCTATCTTTCTTCCTTGCTTCTTCCCACTGTACCTTCTCTTTAGAGCCTATCTTGACGTCCAGTCTCTTGGCCCCCTGTGACCTCTGGGTGCTCTTGGCTCCATTTGCTTCCTCATCCAGACCAACCTCGTTGTTAGCCATTCATGGCATCTCCCTGGAACTCAAGGCCTCCCCAACTCTTGCTGTTCTTGCTCGGCCTGCTTTAACAACCCTTACTCTGCTGACCTCCATCGTGTGGTGTTTTTTTTTTTTTTTTTCCCTGTCCTGAGTTGCTGAGCAGGACAGCTATAGATGCATACTAAGTGGGTCCACTGCAAATCTGGCATTCACACCCCAGCAGGATCCCCACTGCTTTTTGGCAGGCCTTTGATTTGTTTCCTGCTCACCCCATAGTAGCAGTTCCAGGCCTTATCTACCCCTTTGGAGCCCCATAGCTCAGCTCTTTAACTCTCAGTGAAATGTCTGACATACTTGCTTGAGCTTGAAGCTGCCCAGTGCTGGCAACTTGCAGTTTTCCTCCTTCCAAACCTCACTCTTGTTCTGTATCCTCACCTTTCCTCTCCTGTATCACTTAAAGTGTCTGGGTAGGTTTGTCCATTTATTAAATGTTTATCTGTTATCCACTATATTCCTGAGCTAGGAATATACATATCACTAAGTCTGCATCCTAAGACAGTCACAGCCTATGAGGCATTGATGCTCATAAAAACTACCAAACAAGGTATCAGAGCATATTGAGAAGAATAACAATAATTATAAGAGCAGTCGTTTTCATTAATGAACACTTACTCTACGTCAAGCCCACTGCCAAGAACTTTTCATGTATATCACACTTCATCTTGGCCCCAAAGCCTATGAGTTAGGGACTTACAGGATTCTCATTTTATCAAAGAGAAAACGAAGAGAGAGCTTAACTAAGAGGTAGAGTTGGGATTTGAAGCCAGAATGTGCCTCCAGATTCTTCCATTCTTCTCCTCTTCTATCCCGTTCTTCTTCTTTGAGGGTGGACTCCCCCCAGGAGGGTCTCAAGAGAGCCTATAGCCCCCTCCCGCATCCTCTGTGCCCTCTTGGCTTTCCAAATCCATGCCTTTCTGCTGGACAAGCACTGCTGCGCTGACCCACCATGAATTTAGCTGCTGAGCACGTGTAGAATCACATCGTGCTTTTAACTGCAGGCAAAATCCATCCCCTTGGGAACTGTCCCAGTTTGAGGGTTAAAAAAAAGGCAGTCATGTTAAAATAGAGATAAATACTATAGACAGAGAGAGACATGAAAATAGATCCAGGAGGGATGGTAGATACCCTATCTAAATAGATCTCAGAGATAAATACATGGAAACTATAGATAATTATTGTAGGGAGTAATGCTCCATGGGAGGCTCTATGGATAAATATATAGACCAGAGATAGTGGAATAATTTAGAGGAAGTGAAACAAAAACAGTGCGTAGGAGTCCACAACTCTGAGAGCTGTGCTGAATGGGCCTGAGCCCTTTGGTACTGCGCATTCAGTGGAGTAGTTCTAAGATAAGGTCAGAAACCTGTGGGCGGGCTGCAGACTTCCAGAAGCCATGCAGCATCCTGGGTAGAGTAAGAGGGGGGTTAATTGACAACTGTGTGAGTTGGGCTGGGAGTGGGGTGGGAGATGCTGAGGCCGACTTGGGACACTGCGTCATTGGGGTGGGCCTTATAAGCTGACACGGGGATGTTAAAGCCGAGTGGAGCCTGGGAGGAATGGGGCTAAACTGGAAAGGGGAATGAGGGCCAGGCTCTTCCCAGGGACCCATGGAGAGTGGTTCAGGGCTCCAGTCCTTGAGGGCGCCCAGAGAGGAGAGCCAAGTTCCCCAGTAGGTGAATCAGTGAAGCAGGCTGTCTGCACAAGTGTGGGACATATGTCTGGAGCCTGCAGCTCAGTGTCATAACCACACAGAGAAAAATCCATCTCAGGGTAGCACTGTTTCTGTGGTTGATGACTGTGGTTGTGTGGTGACTGTATATGGACTTGCCCACAGGTAGCCAGGGAAGATTATGGAAAGCTGGGGTGAGCTTGGGACAGAAAACCTCTCACATGTTCTTCTTCTCCCCACCCGGGTCCCTTTCGTGTTCCTCCAGAGCTCTGCAGTTCTGTTGGACAAATATTCCTGACTGTGCTGTTTGGCTGTAGAATTTCCTATTCAAGGGCATACAGAAGAGGCAGGAGGAGGCTGTAGTTCAGCAAGGTGGGGCAGTGTTCACCTCTTTATGGACCTTCCGTTGTTTCTTAGAATGATTGACTAGGAAGAGGATCAACAACCATCAGGTGAGGACTTTCACCCTGGACAGTGATTCCATCTTTACATCCCACCCCGCTTTTCCAGGTAAAGAAGGAAGCAAACGTTCACTGTCTTTGAGAAAGACCTTGCCTTGATAGTCAACGACACATGGTTCTCCCATGTATGTCTGGGGAATCCACTGATTCTGTTGCCTTGCTCTAGGGTGGGTTACAGGCTGTGGTGCCTAGGAATGTAAGGTTTTTACCTTCAAGGGGTTTGACGTCAGAAGAGTTTATGTCAGAAAGCCAAACTGTGGTCCTCTCTGCACTGGGGAGAAAGAGCCCAGATGGTTGTTTCTTTTATATCTGGAGTTTTGCCTTCGATGCATGATTTAGCTGCTCTGGTGTTATTTCAAATGTCATAAGGCCCAGATGTCCTTTCTCAGGGATTAGCCTTGACAGTAGACCATTTTGGTGAAGTCAACCTTCCTTTCTGAATCAGGGTCTCTCTCCCCCTGTTGGATAAGAATTATGGTGGTGTGACTCATGTGAGGGTGTCAGAAGGATCAGGCGAAGGATACACTGGAGAAATCCAACAAGTCCTAAAGCTGCCCGATAAGAGGGTTTTAGTTCAGCAGAGAACTTGGAATATGGAACTTGTGTTGGGTTAAAATTCCTGCCCCGTTTGTAGAGGAGGGAGGTTTGCATAAATAACAAGGGAACAGTTCCAAGGAGAACTTTTCCAGTACGAATTTGGCTAATCAAGTCTCTAGCTGGACTTGTCCCCAGAGGATTCATGAGAATAAAAATTGAGGGGACAGCCATCCAGATGGCATCTGGTAGGGGTGTAGGTTGTGCTCCAGCAATATTCTGGGGTATCTGCCCAGTTCTGGCCGTCTGGAACACCCTTCCCTCCATTCCAGGCAGGGGGGTGTCCTAGAGAATGGGCAGCCCTGAGCAGCCATCTGGTCACCGGGCAGAGCCTCAAACCACCTGACTTAGGGACAGGGACCATATGGGCTCCTCAGTGTTCTACCTTGCTTACTTTTGACTTTAATCTTAAAGTCCTCTGAACTGGAAACAGGACTCAGTAGAAAGTTTTCTGCTGGAGAGCCAGAGGCTATGATTGCCATGGAATTTTTTTCTCCCTGGTAATGGAATGGTCAGACTAATGGGCAGGACGTTGACCCAGTAGACAGAGGAGAGGGATGGGACTGGAAACACTGGGCTTCCATGCTAGGTTGGCTGCTCATCAGTAGTGAAAAGCTAAGATGACTTCCATCTCCTCTGTGTAATGGGTGGAGGAAATACAGTCATGGAGCTTGAGTCTGTAAAATGCATGGACACCATTGAGCCATGGCATTGGAGTAGCTATAGTTACCTAGTTTTCATACCCCCTTGATTCAATACAGAAAACCTTTCTCAAGAGTAGGTTATGTGCCAGGTATCGGAGAGCCAAGAAAAACAAGATGAGGTCCCTGCACTTAAAGAGCCCTCAGTCCAAAAGACATTTTTCTCATCCATGATTCCTCCCTCCTGACCCTCAGGAAACCATGTGGTCCATTGTTGTGGGTAGTGGTGAAGGAGACATTGAGTCCCAAAGTGAAGGAGTTACACAGACTGAATGATGGGACTTGGGGCTCAGTAGCAAAAACCCCAGAAACCTGTTTCAAACTACGTTTTGGCTCTTCCTTAGGGCTCTGGGGTTCTTGATCTAGACATTGAATCCCACTGCAGTGGAGGGGAGACTGGGAGAAATGACAGTATAGTAGTAGGAGCATGGAAGCCAGACTTGAGTGGGAGTCCCAACCGTGCACCATGGAGCAAATGACTCACCTCTCTAAGGCTTAGATTCCTCCTCTCTGAAATAGGGATAATGATAGAAGCTACCCCCAAAAGGCCAGGGGAGTGTTTAACGAGGCAATGCATGTGTCTTCACTGGCATTTTAAAAAGAAGAAAGGAAAAGATCAAAAGCAGAGGATGTGGAGGTTATGTATGTAAAGTTTACAGCTGGGGTAAGGGAGTGTGTGGCCTTGAGGGACTGTCTGTAAAATCAGCTGGTCCATCCCTAGCTGATTGTATTAGTTTCCTAGGGCTGACATAACAAATTCTGTAAACTGGATGGCTTAAAATAATGGAAATTTATTCTAGCATAGTTCTGGAGGACAGGAGTCCAAAATAAGGTGTCAGCAGGGCCATTTTCCCTCCAAACGCTCTTGGGGAGAATCCTCCCTTTCCTCTTCCAGTTTCTGGTGGCTCCAGACCTTCCTTGGCTTGTGGTTGCATAAAACCAATCTCTGCCTCTGTCTTCACATGGCCTTTTTCTCTGTGCCTCTCTGCATTATTTTCTGTCCCTTATAAGGACACATGTCATTGGATTGAGGACCCGACCTAATTCAGTATGATCTCATCTTTAGTCTTACCTTTATTACATCTACAAAGACTGTATTTCCAAGTAAAGTCACAGTCTGAGGTTCCAGGTGGACATCTCTCTGTTTGTTTGGCAGCAGGGGATGGGGTTACTGTTCAGCCCCCTACACTGACCAAGACAGAAGCAAGGGAGGTTCTTTCTCTTTTCATCCAACTCATCCATTTCCTACTTCTGGGCTCCTGGTTACTTGGACTTCCATGACCAGAGAAAAGAAGCTCTAGGGAACAGTTCATTCAGCCCTCCGCCCATGTCAACATGTACTTGTTGAGCACTGGTACATGTGAGATGGATGCTATGACAGGTGTTGGAGCGTCAATATAAACTAGGAGAACAGAAGCATGTTGCTAATGATTGGGGGTCAGCCAGGGGCCGTCCCAGTGCCTGGTGCTGGGTACAGATGTGTGAACCACATGCTCCCCACCCTGGTAGGACTCACAGTCTTCAGGGGAAGTGGGGCAGGTCATGAGTTGAGGAACAGCCAGAGAACTGAGAGTTCTGGCAGCTACCAGCCCAGGGCTCTGGGGGCACAGCAGAGATACCTAACGGAGCATGGGGTCATCCATAAAGGCCTCCCAAGAGAAGTGGCACCTGAACTCAGTCTTCAGGGACGTGGCACATCTAATAGCTGGAGAAGCTCTTTCCAGACAGATTGAAAATCTGCAAAATCAGGAGGCTTGAGAGGACAGGCCCGTTCAGAGAGCCATCAACAGCTCTGTCTGGCCATGATGTGCTCGTGAGTTGGTGGCGGGAAAGTGAGAGAAGAGGCTGGGCACGTGGGCCTGATTCTCACCTTATTGCCATCATTATCGTCAACAGCGCTGACATTCAGGGAACTACGGAACCTGGCTTTGAGCACCAGTCTAAGGAATTTGGGCTTTTCCCCCCAGAGCAGTGGAAGTGTGTGTGTGTGTGTGTGTGTGTGTGTGTGTGTGTGTGTGTGTGTGTGTGTGTGTGTGTGTGTGTGTGTGTGTGTGTGTGTGTGTGAGATGGAAGGTACCTCATTCCCCAAACACCTTTATATGCAGAAAATAAGAAAACAAGAAGTTCTAAATGCCTGAGATTCTGGAAGTGGAGGAGAACAGGGGACCTTGGGCCTTTGGCACAGGGTTGGTGACAGAGCAAGCACATGGAGAAAGAAACCCAGGGCCGACCCTCAGTAGCCCAAGGAAAAGGAGTTTCTTACCTCTCTGCCAGATATAATACTGAGAACAATGATAGTAATGATAATAATGATAACCTAGTCTGGCTATGAGTAGCAGAACCACGCCCCCACACCAAATAACAGTGGCTTTAAAAAAATCGACATTCGTTTTTCTCTTGTGAAAAAGTAGTCTGGATGTAGGCAATCTAAGGTTGTTATTTTGGTTCTGTGATCCTCAGGGTCTTTCTATTGTGCTGCTTCACTATCTTTACCATGTTGCTTCATGGGCTAAGTTAGTGGCTAGGGCTCCAGCCATCACATCAGCATTTCAGGGGCACAATTCCTAGAAGCTGTCACCAAAAACTTCTGATTACATCCCATTGACTAAAATGGAGTCAAATGACCATTCCTAGCTGCAGGGTGAGCTGGAAAATATAGTCTTTATGTTGGGAAAAATTTTCCCAGCTAAAAATAGGATAAGAGGTGAGCAACTATTAGTTAATGCCCAAAACTATTATCATGTATGGGATACTTTCTGTGAAAAACCCTTTCGTTCTTATAAGACACTTCTTTGGAGATACCCCATATTATTGGTGAGGAATATGAGGCTCAGAAAGGAAATAGAGGCCACACCATGAGGAAGCAGCAGAGCTGAATCTCAAACTCAGCGTGGAGTATCTCCAAAGACTGCAGACTTCCCCATCAAGCTCTTCTGCATCACAGCCAACTCCAAGAAAGAGGTTCGGGTGGGGCCTTGAAGCCCTGAAACCAACCCAGTCTGTGTGACATCCCCTCTGGCCTGGATTCTCCACCCTGCCAGGCACCAGCTGAAGAAGCAGAAAGTGAGGAGGACTGGCCTTGTGGGCCCTGGCCCTGATGGGGAGAGAGAGTGAGTGGGCCCTGTCTTTCCCAACCGGGCATTCTGCCATGGATTGGGGCTGCCGCTCCTGCCTTGGTCTGTGGCTCTTAGTTAATTCAACTTGTTCAGATCTGTTGTGGGCCTTGAGTGGAGGGCATTCAGGATGCCACAGGCTGACCCTCCCCATGTGTTGGGGAGGGAGGCATGAACATTCTGTGTTACTGTGACCACTGGGGGTCAGGGAGGGGGTCGGTCAGTGATGGTGAGGCCTTGGTAGGGCTTTGTTCTCCGAGCCAGTTTAATCATCAAGCATTCAGACTTGACCGTGCTATTTTACCTTAGCAAGTGTGCATTTCATGGTCGGGTAAAAGTTAAATTTATTCATTTATTTAATCTTTATTAAAGGCATCTCTAATGACATTGATTTTTTTATTAGTGGGGGGAAGGGGAAGCTCACTTTCTTGGCAAGCAAGCTATTACCTGATACCAGGTTTGAAAGCCACTAAACGAGGGGTCTGTTTTTGAAATATTAAAAGAAATATTTCAACATAAAAATCAATAAAGGGACATGAAACAATTGAAATGGACAAGCAGATTAAGAACTTTTTTCTCTTAATGAAGAACATTTGAAATGTTAAACAACAACAACAACAATAAAAGAAAGAAAAGGGAAGAGAAGCATCGCAATCATTTGTCTGATACCCAGATGCAAACCTAAACCACTGTGAATATGCTGAGAATAAATGTGAAGATGATAGCAGTGGCTGAAGGTAAATATTCTTGAACAAGGATAACTTCTCACACTTGGGTTATGCCTTCATCTTTTTTTTTCTTGTATGATTGAGATAGCCTTTGAATGGGGCTAATGCTTTGACTTCTCTTCTGAATCCACAGTCCCTGTGCACAGAGCAGCCCGGGTGATCCCATGTGAAGCACGGTCAGATTGCACCATCCCTGGGTGTTCAACCCCCGATGGCTTCCCAGCATGTGTAGAACAGAGAGCACGCTCCTCCCCACGATCCACGTGGTCCTGCCTGGCTGGGCCCAGGGTTTCCCCTCCTACCCTCATCTCCCGCTTCACTTCCCATCAGCCCTACCAACCTCCGTGCTATTCCTGACCATGCTGAGTGTGCTATTTTCTTGGGGACCTTTGCACGTGGGGTTCCCTCTGCAGGAACTTGCTTCCCCCAGCTGGTCTCCCAGCTCCTCCTTCATGGCACTCTGGCCTCTGCTCAGATGTCACCTCCTCAGCGATGCCTCCCGACCACCCCTCCACCATCACACCTGGCCCCTTACCCTGCTTCACAGAGAGCTTAGCAGTTCCTCACCGTGTGCTGTAGGTTCCCTCTTTCCTCTTTATCATGGGTTTCACCTGCTAGGATGCAAGCCTAGAGAGGGCAGGAACTCGGGCTTTCGTGTTCCCAGAGGCTGGTGCCCGGAAGGTGCAGCAGCATTTATTATATGACCTTGTAGATGTTTCTCCCCATTTTGTCATCTCATGGAGCCTCAAGTAACCCTGGGAGGTGGCCAGGACAGACATAACTGACTCCACTTTTCTGGTGAGGAAACTGAGGCCGAGAGCATTCATGGCCAGCAGCTCGGTGGGCCTGGGACTAGACCCAGCGTCTCTGATGCTCAGGCTGATTCTCTTCCTGCACGCCCTGCTTGGGACGTCATACCAGAGACCTGAAACTTCTGCTGGGCCCGCAGCAGCCTTCAAGGGACAGCTTGTGGGCCCACACCCTGTACCTGACGGGAACTTATTTAGCAGGCCCCTGGCTAGAAGCACCAGGCATCTTCCAGCACCTCCCAGCATGGGGCCTGGAAAAGAAAACAAATGCAATCAATATTTGTGCAACCGAATGGAGCCTAAATTATCGTAGTGATTAAGTCAGGGGCTTGTGTCCCAGCTCATCACTTACACGATCCCCTTAAATCTCTCTGAGCTTCAATTTCCTTGACTCTAAAGTAAGGACGGTAGCTGTACTTACTTATATAGATAGGATTGGTAGGAGCAGTAAGTGGGGTAATGGATTGAAAGTGCTTAGCACGGGCCTGGCACGTTGAGCATTTCAAAAAATGCTAGTTGTTTTATCGCTGTCCTTGTTATTGTCCTTCTGTGGTCTTTGGATGCTCTAGGAATGCTCAGACCTTGCTGCTGAGTTGGGCTCACATATGCAGTAGTAGTTATAGGAGCAGCAGCAGGAAATCTCTGATAGTACGGTCTAGTTGGCAAACCTTTTTAACATCCATGTGGCCTTTGGTGATTACACCATCAAAGACTGGAAGGGTCCTGCAGACAAGTGTCCTTGTGCAGAAGTTGACCAACACTTACTGATAGAGGCTGAGCCCCCTCTATGGTGGCTGTGTGACACCCTGAGCACCAACTGCCACCTGGCTTAGTGTGAGTTAGGGCTGCCATCACAGAGTACCATAGACTGGGGGGTTAAGACAAGAGAAATTAATTTTCTCCCAGTCCTGGAGGCTAGAAGTCCAAGGTCAAGGATGCTTTCTTCTGAGGTCTGTCCACCTGGCTTGTGGATGGTTATCTTCTCCCTGTGTCTTCACATGGTCTTCCCTCTGGGTGTGTCTGTGTCTTAATTTTGTTTTATAGGACACAGTCATATTGGATTAGGGCACACCCTAATGACCCCATTTTAGCTTAATTTTCTCTTTAAAGACCATGTCTCCAAATACAGTCACATTCTGAGGTGCTGGGGTTTAGGACTTCAGCATATTTTGAGGGGACACAATTCATCCCATAACAGGCTGTGTCCCCCCTGCAACTTCTGCTATAGTTTAGAGTTGAAGGCAGCTCTCTGAAAACAGGGTGGGTGTTCTGGAAGATGGGTGCGAGCACTGGGGTGCTTGTCCAGGGCGTGTGTTTATACAGTTGGAGCTGTGCACAGGATGGAATGTGTGTGAGGTGTGTATAGATGTGGGATGTTCATGGGCCGTATTTCTGTGGGTCTGGGATAGTGTGTGTTTGTCCCAGGCAGATCATTGGGATTTGTGTCTATCACTCAGGGTTTATAGGTGATAGAGAGAGAGTAGCGACCATGAAATGAACACATAGGACATGTGTGCTGCTTACCAAGTGAAATCCCCGGCTCTCGGGAGACAAAGTCATTCTACATTCTGGACTCTTGTCTTCCAGCAGAGCCATCCCTGGTCTATCTGAATTACAGATTAACTGGCACTGAGGGGACATCAGAATCCACTTAAATGAATAGCTCTCTAATTTATTAACGGGCTTATTTATGCTGGTGGTATCAGACGCTCATCAAATTCTTGGAGTGGCATGGGCCCCTCTCCTGCCCCCCTGACCCATTGCTGCTGGAATATTTTATCTTCTTCCAGGAGAGCTGTAACAAGCCTCAGACAGAGGGTATGAGTGAAATAAAGGGGCCGCGCACCTTCCATAGGCTTGCTGGGTCTCTTGTAGATTAACAATTAGCTTGCTGCTCGTGATGAGGAACATCTGAATCCTTGGGAAGAGGCCAGAGTCCTGCACTTTTCTCTGCTGCTTAGGGAAGAGAATGCAGGGGGCGCTTCCCTGACGACCAGACCCTCCACTTAGCATCATCCTGAGTGTTGTGATGACATAGAGATTTCTGGAATCTGACACACAGCCCTCTAGTTGCTCTCCTGAACATGACTCCACTTCCCTTTTCCAGCCCTGTGGTTTAGGTCAGGTTGCAGAAGGATGGAATAGTTGAGCATGGTTGCGTCTGAATATGCAGGAGGCCTTCTGCTGGGTTAGCTGGCTGGCTGTTTTCTCAGGAAAGGGCACTGGACCATTGTGGGGTTCATGGTGCCAGGTTTGCTTGGGGGCTGGATTTTGGGAAAAGGGGTTAAAAATGGCAATGCTAGGAGTCCTTCAGGAAAGCAGAGAGTCTCAAAGACAGAACTCCCCGTGTTTGACCTTAGACTTTTGTTAACCTTTGACCTTTGGAAGGAAGATACTCAGTTCCACTTACGATAATAACCTAATAAATGTTAAACACTTTTCATTTAACCCTAGGTTCTGCTGTCTTATCAGTACCATTTTATAGATGGAGAAACCGAGAGAGAAACTCAATAACCTCCCCAAGGCCACTCAACTAGTAAATGAGAAAGTGGGATTTGAAGCCAAGTTCAAATCTGTCCGATGGCAGAGTCTTTGTGCTTAACTGCTGTGCACAACCTTCAACCTTTCCCCTTTGCCCAAAGCAACCTGAGTTCCTGCACACTTGCTCCAGACACTATCAGAGTCCAAAGCCCTGGACTGTGCTCTCTGCCATCTGCTCTCCCTTCCACATGCCAGGGAGAGGGATAGACTTGGAGAGTCGCAAGGTCTCACCCTGGGAGAGCGAGCTTTGTCACCCGTGGCTTCTGGGGTCAGAGCATCCGCTCAGCTCTTCATCCCTGGTCCTTCCTTTCCCTTTGCAGCTGATTCACTGTGTCAGTGGTGTGTCAACCCCAGGCAGGCAGCAAGCTTCTCCCCAGCACATCATCAGAGGCAGAGGAAGAGCAAGATGGAAGAGGTCAATCTTATTCTCCCAGAAAGATAGTGGGAGTCATTTTGAGTGGTCTTGAAAAAGGGCTGGGCGGTAGCTCAAAGGTGTCATCTGAGTGAGCTTGGGTGCAGCCCCGGTTTGCTGGAGGTAGGAGTCAAGGTTGTATCAGCATCTCACAGTCCCCAAGGGGCACAGCCCAGTGCTGGGAGGATAGACCGTGCTTCCCAGGTGCTCTCCTGAAGTTGTAATTGACAGCAACATAGAAACACCTTTACCTTTCCTTGAAGGTTACTGTGACTGTCCTGTCCCTCCAGCTTCCGGGACTGGCCAAGGAACTCAAATAAGTGCCCTTGGTCAGGACACTTCTTTCTGCTCCTGATGCCACATGAAGGAGGCCACCACTCAAGTGAAGGTGATCATCAGAAGGGGCTTGGTCCCTCCCTAAAGCCCATCAGCCCGAAGGAGAGCTCTCTACCTTCTGTCCAGGGAGGCATCGCAATGGGAAGATAGCAGGAGAGGGGCCACAGGGTCTCTTAATTAGAGATTTTCTAATGCTGAGGAAGCATGCTAAGGTTTTGTGCAGGTCGATGACGAGTGAGTTTTGCATTTTCGTGAAAATGCCGTCTCTTTGTCATATTTGAAATTTGTGTGAGATTATTTTAATTCTTGAAACAGGTTTCTTCCCAGCTCCAAATTACGATCCCATTGTCAAGTGAAGCAGTGCATTTGTTCCCAAGCGGAACCAAGGCCCTGAGGCAGATGATAAACTATATAAGTATTGCCAACTATAAGTAGAATATTTACTGTATTTATTTTTCTAAATTTGGACCATGAAGAAAAAAATAGAGAAATGTTATCATCTCCCTTCATGTCCAATCTTATGCCCTAAACATTTACTTATTATTAATATTTAAGAGCTGTCACTTCGTATGAATCATTGGCTATAAAAAGATATATATTTTGCTCGATTTCCATTTTATACACATATTTTTTCAACTCTCTACCATATGACGGAGGTTCCATATTAAAAATACATAATATAGGAAAAGGTTCTGTGCTTGTAATGTCTCCCACACCTTGTCTTAACTGATTTGTTCAGTTGAAAGCTCTAGGAAAATTTTACTAATGGAACTCAGGGACCTGCCAGTCTGCTTTTTTTTCCCCTGTCTGCCTGCTTTCTCTTTAGTTTGACCGCAAGTCATACCTTAACCTACATCTAATGCCACTCTGCTGCCAGGGCACTTTTCTCTGCCTGTTCTGGCTTCTGCAGTTTGCTTGTCTCATTTCAGTGATGCTGGGGAGATAAGATATAAGCCCCTTTCCATCCTGTCCTCCCTTCCTTATCAAGGCAACCTGAATTCAAAACTTGTTCCAGCTGCTGGGAGGGGGAGATGTCTACTTTGGGTTTAACGAACTTAGTGACTGCCCTGTTTAATGCCTTATGCCCTATGCTGGGTATTTTGCAGCATGGAATCAAAGCATAGGAGCACGAGGTCAGAAATCCTGGCTTCTCATATTAGCTGGTTGATTGGGCGATCTTGGGCAATTCACTCGGTCTTAGTTTTGTCACTGGTTAGAAGGGCAGGACATTACCTGCCTTATCTCTGTCGGGGAGTAATTGGAGAGGGAAGCAGATGAGCCAGTGAATGTAAAAGTGCTTGGAATCATCCAGTGCTGTGCACACATAAGGTCTGAGACACTGTGATGAAGATTATAAGGACGATGATGATGATGCTTCCAAGGGGCATTGGTTTAATATATTTTATATTTCCAGGAAGTATGTTATTTGGTTGTTCTTATAAAATTGCATTATGAGAATCTGAGCTTGAGCCTGGTCCAAAAATTGGGAAGTGCTTTCTCTCCCAGAGCTGCCTCTGGTTTCCCCAGTGCTATTGGTTGGATGTGGTCACTGAGACACCGCACGTCTCCATCTGCCTACTCCTCCCGCTTTAATTTTTTAAGTGGTACAGATTTCCTTTAATCTCTTTCCTATAGAGAGATGGGGAGGGCTGAAAAGGATGGTTGGCAAAGAGCTTTGAGTTATCTATAGAATTAGGAGGCCCTGGGGCTCCACTGTGGGGCCTGGGATGTGCATTTATAGCCAGAATCTAAGCTCACAGGACGCATCACACCCTCAGCCATCCCTCCTTCCCTGACCCTCTGCTACCTCATGGCTTTGTAAAGCACAGGAAGTGTTCAGGCTCTAGACATATAGACGTTGAAATCCTAGCTCTGTGAATTTCCATCTGCTTGATGTTGGGCAAGGGACTACATTTTTCTGAGCCTCAGTTTCTTCATCTGCAAAATGGTGATATTCATAGTACCTAGCTCACAGAATTGTGGGAATATCCAGTGAGGGGGGAAATGCCTGCAAAGAGCATAGTGCCTGGAACATAGTAATAAGCACTGCTGTATTTTCAGAAGCCAGGGACAGCTTTGTGTATCCTACTGACCCAGGAGGAAATGGAGCCTCAGGAATATTTTGGCTGGACCCCTGTGGTTGCCACCATAATGTCAGCTACCAAGGACTTCGCAGAAACTCCAGGGCTGAAGTATGGAGGTGCCACACTCTTTTGCAGTGTCCATTCATTCAGTTATTCATTCATTCTAACCATATGAGATGCCTGTTGATGCACTGCTCATTTTAAGGACATGGACTTGGCTCTAACATGTCCCTGCTCTGGAGGGGCCTGCAAAGGCAGGGCACCTAAGGCCCCATAATTAGCTGTAGGGCAGGATAGACTGTGTACCATAGTCTGGGTTGGGGGGTGATGATGCATGCCAAAGCAGGAAGGGTCCCTTCGCTTGGAGCAGGGGCTGGGTGAACGTAGCGAGGGGCTCAGACCAGAATTCACAGAGGATGAGGCTATGAGCTGGGTCAGTAGGATATATGGAATGTCACGCCTGGCTTATATTAAGTTCTCAACAAATGGTAACTATTAATGTTATTATTTAATGCTTTACTCACAACTAGCATTCAGTATATTTTTGGGATTGACTGGCTGCCTAATTGGCAGTACGAACAAATGAGGCAGGTTTTATTATTCCCATTTCTTTTTGCCCAGAAGGGCCTCCGGCTTTTGCTGAACTGATGTGCTATCAGTTGCAGGGCCGGGGCCTGTGATATCTACATGCGTTGAATATTCTCAGCCTGATTTCCCCTCCACAGCAGGGCACATGCCATCTACCTTGGCACAGAAGGGGGCAAACCTTCTTCTGTCAACTTCTTGTAGTGTCAAATGAAACAGTCATTGCCTTTCTGCAGAGTCGAATCGCAGAGACGAGAACTCAGGGCAAATTGCTAAAGGACGTGAAATTCACAGCCTCTCATCTCAACATATCCATACATGTATCCCCACTTAATAACGCTATTCATAACAGCTCCCATTTATTTAGCCCCTTCTGGGTGCCAGGTACTGTGCTAAGTATTTTCCAGACATTTCTCCATTTAATTCTCACAGCAATCTTAGAGTCTTGTAAGGTAGGTGCTATTATTTCTCCCATTATTCAGGTGCAGAAACTGAGGCACAGGAGAAGACAAATAACCTGCCCAGCTGAGGTCCAAAGAGCCTGGACTTGAACTTGGACAGTCTCCCACCATAGTCCTTACCCCGAACCAAAGTCCCTCATGGCCTTGCTGGATGTTGGGAGTCAGATTTATGGTTGGCTTGCTTTTGACAAACTCAGGGTGAATGGCAGCATCTGGGGTTACAGGTTTCAAAGATTGTTCTTGAAAAGTACCCTTTACACGATCTTGTGTATCAGTCCCAGGAAATTGCTTAAGCCCTCCCCGCAGAGCTCAACACTTCGACTATTTACAAGGTTCCAGACCTCCTGCCTTGCTTACCTCAAGGAGCACCCATGTGCTGACTGCAGGGCAGGCCCTTTGAACCCATTGGATCCTATAACCGTCATGACCATCCCATATATAAAATTAGCTTCCATCCCTCTCTTTTCCCCCTTGCATTTTATGGCTCTTATTCCTTCCTGACATGTATTTATTGACTTACTTATCCACAGTCTGTCCCATCCCCCTGGAAGGTTAACTCCCCATGAGAGGGACTTTGTTCTGCTCACTGTGTTCCAGTCCCTAGAACAGTGCGTGGCACATAGTAGATGCTTAATAAATGTCGAATTTGGTGAGTGGACTGTCTTAGGAGGTAGACTTATTACCTAGTTTTACTGATGAGGACACCAGAGTTCAGAGAGGTTAAGTAACTTATTTAAAGTCACACAACTGATGAGGCCCCCAGATTTTGTCAGCTGATACCCTTGGGCCCAACGTATCTTTAATTTCCAGCTCCTTGGTGGTCAAATACCTGGAGTCTGACAAGCTGTTCCAGGAGTGAGTGCTCTGTTGCTCTGACACCTTGGCTGTCGTGCCTGCTGGCAGCTTTCTGCACATACACTACCTTCCCTACCACTTCCACTCCTGGCCCCATTACCCAAAGACTTTTCACTTTCCCTTCTCATTGCTCATTGATTTATTAGCATAAGCCATTTTTAGCTCACTATTATAATAAATCTATTAATTCCTAGTGATTACAATCAGCATTAATTACATTTAACCTACAGTATCATACAATGCATGGTTGGAGGGGAGACTCAGCTTTTTGACATGATGGCCCCTGAGACCTCTGGCAGCAGATGCCCATGGGCTCTAATATTGGGGTTACAGCAGTCATGTGCCTACGCAAAGGCTAGAGACGTGGTTTTTAAGTCTGACAGATGTGGGTTCAAATTGATCTCTCCATTTTCTAGCCATGTGTGCTTCCCTCTCTGAACCACAGTTTCCTGTCATTGGGAGATGAAGAGATGCCCCCTATGCTCATTGATCTCCCAGCCTCTCCCCAGGACATGATATGGGATGAGGAGTCCCGTGTCAAGTTCTGTGTACTTCCTGTCCTGTTCTTTTAGCTATTTCAGATGAATACCTGGAAATATTTATTACATCCCTTACTCCTCACTTCCCCTTTATGTATGGAAATTAGGGAACTAATGTCCATCCAGCATAGAGGGCAGCACTGCCCTTTAACATTTATTGCATCCCTACCAAATTCCTGGATAGGTGAAGAATCAGGCTGAAGTCCATGGAAGCCAAGAAGAGTTAGCCAAACTGTCCTTTCAGATCCTCTTTTCTATCTCTAACAAAGCTCATTTCTTTTTTTGCATCATTAAGTACTCTTTCTTTGATCAGAGATGAGAAGCATTGGTTAATTCTAATTCCCTAGCATGGAGTGGGAGACTTTCAGAAATGCAAATGCTATCATTAGCGGCCATATTAAAAAAAAGAGGCTCTCAAATCAATAATTAGTGCAGAGGTTAAAAGTATCAACAGCAACATTCTTGAGTTAGCTAACTGCCGTTTGTTTTTGTCTTTACTTTATCAGTATTATTATTAACATTTACTGAGCACTTATACCAAGCCAGGTGGTTTACATAAATATTTAATTTAACTCTAACAATAGCCTGATGAGGCGGTTACTATTATTAACCCCATTTTATAGATGAAGAAACAAATACTTAGAGAGGTTAAGTGGCCTGACTAATTTCATAGTAGTTAAGACAATGGTGGGAGTATACTCCTGACTTAGACATCATGATAAGCACTCTTGTCTTTTCTCAGTCGAGAGGAATAAAAAGATGGCATCAGAACCAGCCCCTCTCTTTTTTAAAGCCTTATCCTTGAGTTGCAGAGGATAAGGATCAATAGAAGGAGACAATAGGAGTGACAGGGAAACCTTGGTTTTCAGAAGTGCTGCAAGAATTTGGAGAAGGAAGTGGCCAGGTGGACTGGATGGGGGGAAAGCAGAGGGGAGAGGTAGGTTCAAGAAAGGCTTCAAGGCAGTGGTGGGAGTTGAGCTGGCTCCTGGGAAGTGTGGGGTCTGATGGGTGCACTGGAGGCATCAGGGCAAGTGGTTTGGGCTGGCACACAGGTATGACTGGGGTAGAAATGTAGATCGTTTATATGGGGAATAACACAAAAGGAATTTTTACTCAATTAATAGTAGGAGTTGTGGTCGTTAGATAATTAGATACTGACAGGCTTTGAGTATCAAGCCTAAATTGTATATGTGATGAATCAGGACACACCTTAATAAAATTAGAGAGTAAATTTGATGGAAATTCTGCAACAGACCCAAGGGAAATGTTAAATATGCTCTCTCATTCTTCACATTGTTTTTTTAGGTTTTCTTAAAATGACAGTTGGTGGCAGACTATGTTACAGGATGAGTACTGGCCTTGGCATGAGATGGTCTTAGATTTGAATTCAGCTTCATCGTTTATCAACTGAGGGACTGTGGACAGGGTGAAAATAGTTCTGAGCCTCTGTTTCTTTGTCTATAAAATGGAGATGATCATTGCAAGGTTATATGGGTGAAACGAGGCAATATTTACAAATTGCTTGGGATAATTCTCGGCCGTAATAGTTACTCATCCAAGAGCAGTTTATTAAATGAGAAAATACAGGAAAGCATAGTCCAGTGCCTGGAGTGCAGCAGATTCTCCATAGATAACATCTAGTTCATTGGTGTGTGTGCATGTGTATGGTGTATGTGTGTGTATGTATATACACACATATTTGTAGTATCTATGAATCAATCTACCTAGCAAAACTTTGAAAAGACACATGTATCACATCTGAAATCAAAAACCTTCCACTTACAGGCCCTCTATGAACCCATGTGTGTGCCTGACAAAACTTGTTTACTGTCTAGTATATTCCGACAGTTTTCTCGAGCCATTCCAGAAATGATGAATCATTGATTCTGAACCATCTTTGATTAGCGGGAACTTCTAACATGTCCAGTTTCTCTGCCCCCAGCCCCTCTTCCAACTGGTTATTGACCTTTAAAAGACCCTTAGCTGCACTACTGTGCCTTTAAAGGGTCTTCTATTTGAAGGCATCTTGGGATTCACACATTTGCGTATTAGGGCAATGTTCTGAGTGTGATTGGGAAGTCAGCAGTTCCAGATAATATTGACAACAGCCTTCTGGCCAAGGTTGACATTATCCAGCTCAGGCTTGCTCCATACTGGTCTTTCCCATATGTCATTTTGCTTTGCGTGACCACTTAAGTCAGTGACAAGATCAGCTAATTAATATTGGTGTTCGCTAACCCCATTGACACACACATATTCTGAAATGGACACATTACACTAAGGTGAACTTTAACTTCCATTATGAAACACTATAGGGTTTTTAATAGAATGCTAACAAACATTATGGTTAAGCAATTAAAAACATAATAAAGCAAACGTGCTTAAATAGCTATAATCTCAGGAGCTTAAAATTATGCCTTTTGTCCTGGGAACATAAGCTCATGAGAACTAGGGAAAGTAAACTGTTAAGCCGGAGGATTTAAAATAGTCTAGGCATACTAGAAAAGTAGTTTGAGCATCACTTCCATGCTCCTTGCACATGGTTCACTTAGCAGGAAACAAGACTGGCTTTTCTCTCTCTTCAGTCCCACCATCCACTGCATCCTCAGCTCCAGGGTTGCTTCGTGCATCTTCTACAAAACACAGTAAAAAACAGCAACCAAAAAATAACAATTTCTGCACCTTGCTGGGTCTTAAAGAATCTCTGATCCTTCTGTTGCCCTTGGCACTCTTGGCATTTCATTTCCTCACAGTGCTGCCGGGCAGCAGGAGGTTATGGCTGCCCTTATGCGAGGCATTTGAAGCCCCAAAGAAATGACGTGACCGGTTCCTGATTGCAAACTGTTGTATTCACAACAATGCTGGGCTAAGAACCCGGATTAGAACCTGGGACCCTGTGGCCTCCAACTGTTGCTCCTGTCTTCCTTGACAAATCTCCTCTCCTGCTAGGATGATTTGACTTTTACAGGATCTTGATTTCCATTTTAATAATCGCAAGATGTCCCTTGACTCTGCAAAGGAATTAAATTTAAATACATAGGCTACATTTTATCTTGACATTTTCTTTAGAAGGCAGGAAAAAGATAAAAAGGAAAACGGGGGCCAGGTATTCATTCTTCCCATCAGAAGAGCAAAATCCTTCTCTTTCATTAGAATCATTTGCTCAGATTCTCTTGGGACAGGTGTAGGGCCAAGGGCTGCTCTGCAAGCCTCCAGGCTCTCTAGTTACCCCTGGAGACACCGGGAAAACTCTGCATCTAGTATTCTAAATCTCTGTGGGGAACGTACAGTGTCAGCATTAAGTGATATGGCTTAAAGATAGGCTTGTCAGTCTAATTGATCTTGAGTCATTGCCTTTCCTGTCAGAGCTGTCTGTCTCCTTACCCATAATCCTCATCACTTTGATAGCCCGCCAGGAATATGGGACTTGGCCCAGCCTTGCCTTCATCCAATAACATTATGAAATTGATACTGACACTTCCATTGGCACTAATTTCTCTAAGAGACTGGAGCCAGAGGACAAGTGGTTTAGCTTCATGGCAGTTAAGTTTTCCAAGTAGATCAAGATGGCCTAAGATTGATTGACCTGTACCCTGAGGAAGGGGGGAAAGAGGAGGGAACAGAGGGAGAAGAGGGAATGGAAAATCAATGGCTGCATCATCATTATCATCAAGTGATATTTATTGACTGTCCAAGAACACTGTCCTATATGGATAGTTTGAAGATACATGCCAGGTCCCTCCAAAGACTGCTTCAAAGGGAGTTTAAAAAGTTAGGAGGGAAGCGAGTTGGCTAGAGTGGTTCACTGCTTCACTTGTGGTATCGCCCCCTTGTGTCTGGAGTCTGAAACAGCAGTTGATTCTACCCATGACCATCTTTTCTCCAGCCTCCACTCCCATGCACAGGAGGCCCAAGGTACTTTTATTAGGGAGACTATATCATTTATCATCCAAACCAAAGGAGGCACTATTGATAAATATCCTGGAACAACAGGTATAAACAAGGACAGTCTTGGGAAAATCAGGATGTATGGTCACCCCTTTCAGTAATTAAGAACAAAGCATATCTGAGCTAAATGAGGAGATGCTGTCTCTTTGACAGGGTTTAATTCCTTACCTGAACCTCCTTTAAGTTAATGGATTCACCAGGAAATAGGGTTTTGATGAGGAGGTACAGTGAAAATAAGAAGTTTTTATGAACTGGGAGGTTTGATAATATTACCTAATCTGGAAGTCAGTATAAGAATAACGCCTTAGGGTGGAATAGGGAGGGTGGGAGGGAGACCCTCCCAAGAGGGAGGAGATATGGGGATATATGTATACGTATAGTTGACTCACTTTGTTATACAGCAGAAACACACCATTGTAAAGCAATTATACTCCAATAAAGATGTTAAAAAATAAAAATAAAATAAAGTAGTTTTGGCTAGGACTAGGATATGGAAATCTCTGTTTTCAGAATTCTGTTGCAATAGGATGTGACAGGTAATCACACAGAGGTGGGAGAATCTGACTAGTGAACTTAAGGTTTAGTCAACTGTGTCTTTCTTTTTGACTTCTTTTTATTGAGGTGTCGTTGATTTACAGTATTGTGTTTACAATATTGTGTTCAGGTATACAGCAGAGTGATTCAGTTATATCTGTATCGATAGATCGATCGATAGATAGATAGATAGATTTATACACACACAACATATGTATTTTTTTCAGATTCTTTTCTTTTATACGTTATTACAAGATACTGACTATAGCTCTCTGTGCTATACAGTAAATCCTTGTTGTTTATCTATTTTAAAAAAAGGAATAACACCTTAAAAGTGATTGCAGGAAGTCACAAAGTTGAAGAGGAATGTGCGTTTTCAGATTAGATGGTTAGATCTTTGGATTCCTTTTCCTTTGTACCAATCTGGCTCATGTGTCCATCTTTAGAAAAATTAATGGCTAACTCACTACTACTAGAATCTCCCTCACCACCCCGTTTTGGGGTATTCGGTTTGAGTGTTTGATGTCCTTGATATAGTACAGTATATACATTACCCACAGACATACTTTGGTGAGATGGAGAAGGGGTGAAATTGTAAAGAAATGTAGACCTTAAACACCTGTTTAATGACCAATAAACTGGTGTTGCTTTATGTGTGAGTTCATACGTATTGCTCAGGAGTGCATCTGTGTGAGCACGCATGCCAGCATGTTTATGAGGGTCTGGTGGGAAGCATGCATGCGACATCATTACCTTGCCCTGTGTGACTAAAGGGGCTTCTTAGAGAATGTGGCACTCTGAGTGCTGGCCTGGCCAGTGGAGCCCTTGCAGGGGGCTGGAGGGCATGTGTGTAAGTGGGCGCAGATACTACATTATATTAAAGCATGCCATACAAGAGAGGCGATCACAGAGTTGATATGATGTTATTTTGATTGATTTTGGTGTTGTGTTTATACCTTCACATGCTGGAAATCGATGGATCCTCTGCACCTTCCCCAGTTCTTGCGGCAGCACTGCTTGAATGAAATGCTTATATCATATTTACGGCTTTGTGAAAGGGATGAGTGAGCCAAGAGATTAATAGGGGCCGCGAGGCCCTTGCTCAACTGCTGCCCAGGCATGTGGGGAGAAGAGGCAGTGGCCGAGGTTCAAGGTGCCTCGGAGGTGATGGTTGCCACACTAGGGGAGAGAGTGTCTGTAGGGCAGGAGGGAAGGGGAGTCCTCTGGGGTGAGGCACTGACTGCGGGGATGAAGGGTGATGGACCTCAAAGCTAGAGTATTTGCGGGGCTAGGGATCTTCCTCTGGGCTGCCCTCCTTTTTCTCCTGCCCTGGTTTAGTGTCTCCTGTGTGCCACCCCACTGCCCTGGGCACATCTGTAATGTGGTCCTCATCACCTGTGCCATGTCCCCTGGTCTATTGTGTGCTCCTGTTGTAGACCTGGGAGTCTCTTCTTGGACAGGCGGCATCTTCTTTTCCCTCCCTAGTGTGTGGCTCAGTGTCTGGCACAGAAGGCAGTGTTTGGGAAGGATGTGGGTGGGAAGGGCTGATTCAGAAGGTGTGGCATGAATCAGGAATTCAAATGTTAGGATTCTGGAACTAGCTTAGTGCTATGATCCCTGGGAACTTCCCCTGGAAGGTTAAATGCCGGTGACGTGCGTTCCCAACTCAACCCAGAGCCTGAGGTTTCTCCAGTTTTACGATACATCCTTATAATGCCCTTTCGTTCCTTATGCCTGCCCCTGCCATTCAGACCCAAGCTGAGAGTGAGACAGATGGGAGATTTGGTGGTGTGAGTTGAATTGTGTCCTGCAAAAAGATACATTGAAGTCTTAACCGGTACCAGCAAATGCAATCTTCTTCAGAAATAGAGTCTTTGCAGATGTGATTATGATGTGTGTTAAGAGTAGGTGATACTGGAGTAGGGTGGCCTTATAAAAAGAGAAGAAATGTGGAGACAGACACACAGAGAGAGACGAAGGCCACATGATGACAGAGGAGTGATCCATCGACAAGCCAAAGAATGCCCAAGGACTGCCAACCACCAACAGAGCGAGGAAGGGGCAAGGATGGATTCCACCTAGAGTCTCAAGAGAGAGCATGGTCATGTTCAGGGACTTCTGGTCTCCAGAACTCTCAAGGAATACATTTCTGGTGTTTGAAGCCACCCAGATTTTGGTATTTTGTTACAGCAGCCCTAGGAAACTAAATGCATTCGGGGCGGCAATGCTTACTGATGCCTGAGATAGCACGCAGACAACACATATTTTCTAACTGCCTGCTGTATTAAAAGCATTTACTAGGACCTCAAAGAAGTTCAAAGACATACGGGAGAGAGTTCTTGACATTTAGAAGTTTATGATCTAGAGACTTCAGGACCAGCCGAGGAGCTTGAGTTGGGATGAGCTAGGAAATGGGTCAGTGTTGACCCCAGGATAATCTAACAACAGGACAGTTCAAATGTAGGGGTCAAACAGAGATATGACTTCCTCATAGTTTTGTTAAGGACACAGTGTTTCTAATGAAAATCATAATACAGATGACCCCTGACTTAACAATGGTTCGACTTAATGATTTTTCGATTTTTCTTCGACTTAAGACTTTTCTATTTTACCGTGGTGCAAAAGCAATGTGCATTCAGTAGAAACCGTACTTTGAATTTTGATCTTTTCCCAGGCTAACCACATTCAGTATGATACTCTCTCGTGATGCTGGGCGGCAGCAGTGAGCTGCAGCTCCCAGGCAGCTACGCGATCAGGAGGGCAAACAACCGATAAACTTGGAACTATTCTGAACCCATGCAGCCATTCAGTTTTTCACTTTCAGTACAATAGTCAATAAATTACATGAGATATTCAGCACTTCATTATAAAATAGATTTTGTGTTAGAGAATTTTGCCCAACTGTAGGCTAATGTAAGTGTTCTGAGCCTGTTTAACGTAGGCTAGGCTAACCTATGGTGTTTGGTGTATTAAGTGCATTTTCAACTTACGATATTTTCAACTTATGATAGGTTTATTGGAGTGTAAGCTCATCATAATTCAAGAAAGAGCCATACCGGTCAATGGCATAACTAAGTTCCAAAGTAAAATTTCAAAGGATGGCTCAGTGACTTGTCCGTAGAGATATCCTTGCCAAGGATGCAGGGTGAAAGGCTCCTATCATAGGTCCCTGAGTCCCAGATGTACAGTCTTTTTAGAATTCCTGCCTTGCAGATAGCTGGGCCTGAGAGATGTGCCAACCAAGGCGGGCAGGTGCCAACCTCTGGTCCAGTAAGCAGTAGGTGAGAGGCCACAGAAGGGCCAGTGAACACCGGCAACTCCCCATCATCTCTGCCTCTCTCCTTGCATCTCTCCCTGCATCTCTTCCTGCATCTCTGCAAGAGCAGGGAATATGGTCCCACAGTGAGAGGGTGCAAGGTTCAGGGTGTACACAACCCTCAGCAGGTCAGGAACTGTTGACCTCTGTGGGCACCAACAGAGAATCCTGGGTCCCCGTCTGGAGACCACAGAGAAACCTGGGCATGTCTTGACATGCCCTGTGTCTCTTTCAGTGACAACCACAAGAATCTGTGTCCTTTGGGATAGTTTTGCTGGACACTCACAACGCTGACTTTAACCTTGTACTGCCTTTTGCGAGGCAGGGTCTCCTTTAGTCTGGGTTTATTATGCTTCTCTTTCACATGCGTTGGCCCTGTGGTTTCTAAGTCAGTCTTATGAGTTTCTAATTTTAGAAGAAGAGATTCACACCTAAACTCATGAAATCTCCAATCTTCCACAAAGATCCATCTGGTGGGGAGTCCTTGCAGCTCCCAGAGACGCCACTTTGGATCTTACTCCCTAGATGGAGAATTGCAATTCATGGCCACCCCTAACACTTCTAGAGGAATTAAGTTTGATGTGAGCTCCAAAGAACACTGGATGGGGAGTCAGAAGAGCTGGGTTGAAGTCACAGCTTTCCCCTGAATGTGCAGTAGTTCATTTCAACAGCTCTGAGCCTCAGTTTCCTCATCTGTAAAATGGGCAATGTAGTCTCTATCTTGAGTATCCCATTGGGTTGCTGTGGTAATTCAGTCCATGGATAAGAAGGGGCCTTGGAGCAGTAAAATGTCACACAGATCCAAGGGTTTCCACTGCTATTAGATTATGGGGTTTAATGCACCAAATCATGAGATCCCCATTCTTAAAAGCTCTAGGGTCTGTAACTCTCATTTTCCTCACTACTTGGGACTCCTAAGAGGCCTCAGACCTTTCCACTGAGCATTTTCTAGCAAAGGAGAAATGTCTTTTTGTCTGATGTAAGGCGATGAGCTCTGTACCAAGCCCAGGGAGAGCTGTGTGTGAACACTCAGGGCTTGGGAATGAGTTTACAATCTCAGACTGGTCTGGAAGAAGCTGTTGGACTTTCATGGTTTCTCTCCAGTCTAAATTCAGGCCTCATTTCAGCATCTTTGATTTAGGGGCATTGTAGTTGAAGTGTTTTCATTCTAGACCTCACTGATTTGAGGCTGTATAATTATGTACCATAAGGTAGGTAGGGAGGTGATTAAGATTATGGTCTCTGGAGTCCAACAGCCAGCTACAACCACGACGCTGTCACCTACTCCCTGTGTGACTTTGGGCAGACTACTCAACTGCTCTGACTCTAATTATAGGACCCACTTCCCTGAGCCACTGTGAGCCTTGAATGAGACAGAACAGTGCCTGCTGGTCAATACGTGCTCAGCAGACATCAGCTATGTTTACAGTGTTTTGTTTGAGCCTATGAGGCCATCACTCTGCAGAAGGAAGCAGGGTTTTCTATAGGTGGCACTATGCCATGGCATCACTCCACAGGTACTTAGAAATACCAGGCAAGGGGTTTCCTCCTGACATACCTTGGATAAACTATTGCCCAGAAAGCAGTGTGGCAGGACCAGGCAACTGTGGGAAGCTTTTCTAGTGGGGAAGCCCCCCATGAGCCAGTGCCTGTAAGGCCCCAAGTTTCTCCTGAAAAGAGTTTTGTCTCTATCTCTTCTAACTAGCCATGCCTCACTTTAATTTAAAGAACCTCACATTGAAACCATCCACAGGTCAATGGATGGGGTTTTAGGTATTGTTTCCCACTTGTGAACCAGGTCAAGTCAGAGGCATCTGGGCTTAGCCCGCAGGACTTTGGACTCTCATTCTCTTGGTCTTAGTGTTGAAATCAGATTATGCAATATAGTTAGGGGAGTGAAAAAAGTGACATGAGTGAGTGGGTGAAGGACATGGAGACATCGGTGATCCAACATGGCAACACCTAGTACAGCATGCTCAGCATGCTTCCATTCACACACAGTCCCCAAGATGATGGGGGAAATCTATGGATAATTCTTCAGAGGAAATAAATGCCTCTATTTGGGGGTAACACTGACTAGTACAGTGGATAATGCTGAATTTAGAAAAGTTGAGATTTGAGCTATAATCCTTGGACAAAAACACCAGCATACTGTATACTCCAGTTGGCTTATACATGCAATCGGAAGGTGACTACTCGCTTCCTGTTTGTGCCTGGGATGTTCTGAAATACTATCTGTATAAAGAGTATTTGGAGAAAGCTAATGACAATTGCCTTCCCTCCAGGCTGCATACTTCTACCTTCTCAGGCCCCTTGCTGGCTGCCACTCTGTCTGTGAACTCCTGGTTGCCTCTGCCAGCTACAACCTGGTGGTGCATGGGTTGTGGGTCTAAAGCTCCCTGGAAATGTCATGAGCTGTCTCACTCAATGAAGCCAGTTCTCTTACAAAAGAGTCTCAAGGGAATAAAGATTGGGCATGGAAAGGAGCTGTGGCTGACCCATCATCACTTGTCCCAATATCAGAAAAACAATGCTGGAGGGTCAGGCAGCATGATGCAGTGAAATGAGCCCAGACTTTGAAGTCAGATAGAGGTGAGTCTGTCTACCATTTATTAACTGTGTGACCTTGGGCAAATGATGAAACCTTGAGCTTCAGTTTCCTCCACTGTGTTACTGGGATAACAGGATCTAACACCAGGGTTGTTGTGATGATTAACCGAGATAAGGGAAATCAAGTATTCAGAGAGCCAGTCCTGCCTTTCCTTTCCTTAAATGTGTGTTCTCTGGCTGGTTGTTCGGTAGCATCATTTTCAATCTCCAAGCAATACCTCCAAGCTATGAATGCTTCGAGGCATGAACAAAGCCTTTGGTTCCTGTAAGAGGCTGGGAGGGAATTGGAGCCAGAGAATAAAGCTTATCTTTTGAGAAAAGATTCTGGGAGAGGAGTCAGAAGTGAGGAGGGCACGCCTTGTTGGGCAGCCTGCAGGAGCTGGCGAGCCCCAGAGATCACAGTGGCAAAGACTGTCAGGAAGCTGGAAGAGGCAGAGAGGGGAGGGACCACAGGAGCTGGTCCAAGAACAGTTGGTGACTTGTCCCCAGGTATGCTCTTGGGCACAGCCTATGTTCATTTGGCCTCTGTCCCACCTCTGCCAATAAAAATTAAGAAGCTGATTCTCTTTTGTTTGCCTCTGAGGACTAAGCCCTTTTTATGAGACTGTAAATGGAATCCCTCTCTGAGCATGGCTGGATTTTTAATTGTGTTTGTTGTGCTTTCACTTATTTTGTTTTATGAGTTCCGGCTCTCAGATTTGTTGATGCAAAGCTCTCACCCACCAGGGACACGTCAATGTTTGATTTTTATCAGTAGGAAAAGGTTGAAGTTTTTAAAAAATCATTTTCTTAATCCAAAGGTTGGCTTGTTTGCTTCATTCTGACACATTAAAAAACCATGAGACCCATCCAGGTTTGTTGTTTTCTTATACTTCCCAAGTCACAGTGAGGTAGGGCGGAGTTTTTTTCAACAAAGGAGGCCATGATCTGGCTCTTAGTGGAACTGTATGATTAGATTAGAGCTTGATTTGGGGACAGAGAGTTGGGAATAGGCGTTTAAGATGAATCACATCATTGAGGACAATAAGCCCATCCTTTTCATAAGACACTTTTGTAGAGATTTGTTGAGGATGGTGTGAAGCATGCTCATTGTCTGAAAGAAAGGATTAAAGTAAAACTGTTAAACATGAGACGACTTCATTCCTGTATTAGTCAGCATTAACTGGGTTATGCTGATAACAAACAGCACCCCTGCCAATCTCAGTGACTTAAAACAACAAAGCTGTATTTCTCACTTATGTGTACCAGGTGTTGGCTGGAGACCCCAGCTCTATGTCAGCCTCACTCAGGACTGCCTCGCGCTCTGCCTCATGCTTCCACAATTGCCAAGGCAGGAAAAAGAAAATGTGGCAGATGACACACTGGATTTTTAAAAAATTGAGATGTAATTAACATATGACATTACATTATTATATTAGTTTCAGGTGTACAACATAGTGATTCAATATTTGTGTGTATTGTGAAATGATAACATCCATCACCACACATAGTTACACATTTTTTTTCTTGTAATGAGAACTTTTAAGATGTACTCTCTTAGCAGCTTTCAAATACACGGTACAGTATTATTAACTATAGTCTCCATGATGTACATTATATCCCCAGAACTAGTTTTTGTTTATTTGTTTGGTTTTTTTTTTGATTTCACGTATAAGTGAGATCTTACAGTGTTTGTCTTTCTCTGATTTATTTCACTTACCAATAACGCCCTCAAGGTCCATTAATGTTGTTGCAAATGGCAGGATTTCCTCCTTTTAGTGGCTGAATAATATTCCATTTGATATACATATCAAATTGGTTGATATATACCAATTACATTTGGTATATATATACCACAGCTTTATCCATTCGTTTGTCAATGGACACTTAGGCTGTTTCCACGTCTGGTCTATTGTAAATAATGGTACTGTGAACGTAAGGGTGCAGATATCTCTTTGACATAGTATTTTCATTTCCTATGGATATTCAGTAGTCACCCCCTTATCCGTGGGGTATACATTCCAAGATCCCCAGTGGATGCCTGAAACTGAAGATAGTACCAAACCTTATGTATACTATGTTTTTTTCCTATACATACATTCCTATGATAAAGTTTAACTTATAAATTTGGTACAGTTAGAGATTAACAACATTGATAATAAAATAGAACAATTATAATAATATACTGTAATAAAAGTTATATGAGTGTGGTTTCTCTCTCTCTCCAAGTCTCTTATTATACAAATTTAATGCCTTTTCCATCTTAACTGAGTATTTACCATGCAGTGTAGTAGTAGTAACTTTTGCAGTTTGAGGTGCAACAGCAAAACTAGCATGAATTTCTTTTTCCTTCTTCACTATTTTACCGATAGAAGATTGGTTCTTACTGTAGATCTTAGCAACCTCAGTGTATGATTTTTTTCTTTCTTTACTAAGTCGAGAACTTTCACCTTTTCAATTAAAGGAAGCACTTTACAGCTTCTCTTTGGCATATCTGAATTGCCGGCATCTCCACTCTTGCATTAGGACCCATTATTAAGTCAAATAAAGGTTATTTGGACTCAAGCACTGTGATACGATGACAGTCGATCTTTTAACCCACAGTCGATCTTTTAACCCAGTGGCTACTAAGTGACTAATGGGTGGGATGTGCTGGACAAGAGGTGATTTATGTCCAGGGTGGGATGGAGAGGAACAGTGTGAGATTTCATCACACTACTCAGATTGGTGCACAACCTAAAAGTTATGAGTTATTCATTTCTGAAATTTTCCATTTACTATTCGGACCACGGTTGACCACCAGTGACTGAAACCATGTAAAGCAAAACCGTGGATAATGAGGGGACTCCTGTATTCTCTGAAATGGAATTTCTGGAATATATGGTAGTTCTATTTTTTAATTTTTTGAGGAACCTCCATATTTTTTTCCTGCAGTGGTTGCACCATTTACAATCCCACTAACACTGCACAAGGGTTCCCTTTTCTCCATGTCCTCACTAGCATGTGTTATTTCTTGCCTTTTTTTTTTTTTTTTTTTTTTTGTGGTACGCGGTCCTCTCACTGTTGTGGCCTCTCCCGTTGTGGAGCACAGGCTCCGGACGTGCAGGCTCAGTGGCCATGGCTCACGGGCCCAGCCGCTCCGCGGCATGTGGGATCTTCCTGGACCGGGGCACGAACCCGTGACCCCTGCATCAGCAGGCAGATTCTCAACCACTGCACCACCAGGGAAGCCCATTTCTTGCCTTTTTGATGCTAACCATTCTAACAGGTGTGAGGTGATATGTTATCAACACACTAGATCTTCAAGCTTCCATGGGGAACTGATACAGATCACTTCTGCTCATTTTCATTAGCCAAAGAAAGTGATAGGGCACCGCCTCACCTCAAGAAGTGCAGAAAACTGCCTTCCTACCAAGTGCCTGGAAATACTTGGTGAACAGCAGTCATGATGACCACAATTTCTAAGAGGGTTTTCTGAATTGCTGGGTGAGATTGCCACCTCTCCACGCCCCGCTTTGGAAAGAAGTACAAGGATAAATGAAGGAATATAGAAATGGATGGATTCTGGCTCCAGGATTTTACAATCTAGCCATAAATATTGGCCTTGACTGCCCAAAGTTATCTTATGAGGGTTGGTTCAGCCTTGAAAATATTTGGTGATCTATTCCTAGGTGACTTGATTCAGATGTGATGTTTTGGCTTCTTTAATGGGCTCATGTGTTCACACCGAGTTCTGGCTATTTATAAAAAATACTAGGTGTCAGCCATCCTATTGAGAAATTGGGTAGTTTGGTGGGAAGAGGAAGAACTTTGGAGATGAACATAGGTTCAGATACAGGCTCCATCACTTCCTGGCTGAATGATTTTTGAAAAACCAAATTTATTTGAGTTATCCAGTTGATTGCATGGGGATAAAAGTATTTTTTGGAGGATCAAATGAGAACCAAATGCCCAGCAATATTTCTGGCATATAGTAGGTGTTTAATAAAAGTTGGTTTATTTTTCCTCCCTTTCCCTTTCGTTGTAACCACATCCTTGGGACTCCAAGTCATTCCTTTGGAAATTGGAGACTTCCACTTCCACACATTAACTGGGCCAATAGAGTCAATGACTGGGTGTTCTTAGGGCCAAATTTCTGAGAATTGTTAATGCTTTGTAAGTTAGGGTGTTCGTGGAACAGAAGGGGATTTAGGTGACAAGGGTAGGAAACACTGGAGAGATGATTCTAAGGAGGTTCTTCCTCGGATCTGAAAGAGGCAGTGAGTGTTTGTGTGGTCATGCATTACCAGGGAGGCTGCTGCTCTTTCCTCTTTCATTGTATGCAATGCACCCCTTCGCTCCTCCCCTCCCCTTTTGTACTGTGGACCCTGAGTCTCCAGAGGCTTCTGAGGATGCCATGTCCCTGCAGTCCTTGTGGTGGCTTGCAGCCCCCAGCTTCCCTGTGATGGGGGCCCTGCCCACCTGGGTCAGAGCTCACTCTACTGCAGTGAAATTCCACCTGTGTTCCCATCAGAGACCTTTGCTTTCTGGGGGAAACTGAGCCCTACACTGGAATCAACCACTTATGAAAATCTGAGCCATCCCTGGCTCTGCTCCCTTATTTTTTTCCTACAGAAGGAGCAGGGAGGGAAAGAGGGAGACTCTGGAAAGACAGTTTGGACCATCCTGCTGGTCAGGACACCTGTCGGGGCCATCAAGATGTCTCTAATTATCTAACGGTTCTATTATGGTGTGATTGGAGGAACAAAACCCACCATAGGTCTGAAGGGGAAAAAAAGGCACCTGTTTGGGAAGAGAATCATGTGATGGGAGTCTCTGAGCAGGCTTGTCTTCCCTCAGGTCTCTCTCAAAATCTTGAACTTACCAGAAGGGCTATAAACCTGGTTTCTTTCTTTTTGTTTATTAGTGCTGCATACCAAAATAAATGTGTAATTAGGAATGGATTAGTGACAGCAGAGAGGCCCATCACAGATACTAGACAGTCTGTGTGTGTGTGTTGAGAGCTCAGAAGACAGCAAGCTTGACTCCTCCTGACCTGCCTTAGGGCTCAGAAAATAGAAGAGAGCTCCCCAGACAGCTGAGATGTCCCCTGAATTACTTGTCCCTTCTTTGTATCTTAATAAACTCTTTTCTGTGAATATTCAGGTAAGAAGAAATGCTTCCTTTCTCAGAGGAACCACAGGTCTGTGGGTTTCCCCCTGAGGCAAGGGACAGGAGAATCAGCCAGACTTGGGAAGGGAAATCGATTCTTGGAGTGGATGCTGGTTGCACATAAAGGTATAAAGGTATAAAGGTAAAGAAGTTACCTTTCCAGAGCATGATACATAGGAAGCACTCAATAATAAAAATGGATGGTGATGGTGATTTCTCTAGCTCTTCAACCCACTATAATATGATATTTTCCTCTACTGTTCTATGGAAACTGCTCTCATTAAAGCCGCCTTCTTATTGTCAAATGCAATGGCCTGATTTCATTCTTCCTCTTACTTGGCCTCTGTATATGATGCTCTTCAGCTTCCAGAAGTTCTCCTACTTTGACTTCTAAGACAACAGCCTTCTCTGGCCATTTCTTCTCATTCTCCTTTTTCAGCTCCCCTTTCTCCACCTGCATTTTAAGTAGTGGGTCCTCCAGGGCTCCTTAGTCTGCTTTATTCTTTTATTTCTGTCAGGTCTTTGGGGCCTCCCCATCCATCCTCTCCATGGCTTGGGAGACTATAGGAGGACACTTCTATCCATGGCTCTTTCCCCAGCCCTTTTCAGATTCCAGAATAAATAATGTCGAGAAAGCTGACAGTGTTTTAAAGCACAGGCTTTTGGACCATTTTGTTGATCACTCGCTTTGTCCATTGACTGGATGAAAATAGATTTGAATGTCCAATGTTCTGTCTTCTCCAAACTCCTCCTGATTTGGTGTCCTTCCTCCATGTTGCTGTAACAACCCATGTCCTCTAATGCTGAGAACAGACGGGGCCAATGTGTGGGAGGCCTTCTGTTTGGTCTTTTGAGAACTGGATCCCTGACTCCCCTTTCCTTTTTTGCCCCTTTGTTTTGCTGAACCTTCCACTTCACGTCACTTCTTAAGAAATGGTGAGGTAAATTTTTACATGTCTGCAAATATGTCCCTTTTGCCCTTACTATGGGTGGATACATTTTTAGGTATAGAATTCTAGGTTGAAAATTTGTCCATCAGAATTTTGAAGGAATTTGCTCAGTTACAGTAACAGTATTAGGTTTTTATGGAGAATTAGGCTGTCTTTCTGATTCTTGTTCCTTTTGAAATATGACCTGTCCCATCCTCTTGGAAGCTCTTAGTATCTTCTCTTTATCCTCATGGTTCTGGCATTTCATAACTTTGTGTCTTGATGTGTGTGTGTGTGTGTGTGTGTGTGTGTGTGTGTGTGTATACGCACCCGCGTGCACGCATGCACATGCATGCATGCTCTCGTGTATGTGTTAATTGTTCTGGGAACTGTGTAGATAATATTTTGGGCAAATTTTTCCATATTTTTTTATTTTGGGCTTTCATCTTTCTCTTTCTGTCCCTCTCCCTCTCTGTCTTCCTCTCCTTTTTTTTTTTTTTTTTTTGCGGTACGCGGGCCTCTCACTGTTGTGACCTCTCCCATTGCGGAGCACAGGCTCCGGACACACAGGCTCAGTGGCCATAGCTCATGGGCCCAGCTGCTCCGCGGCATGTGGGATCTTCCTGGACCAGGACACGAACCCGTGTCCCCTGCATCGACAGGTGGACTCTCAACCACTGTGCCACCAGGGAAGCCCCCTCTCTCTCCTTTTAATCAGATGTTGGATTCCTAGATCGAGTCTTTAATTTTCATATCTTTTCTTTCCTATTTACCACCTTTTTCCTTTTTGTTTGACATTCTGGGACATTTTCTTGACTTATCGTCCATTCTTCTATGACTTTCAAATTTTGATGATCACAATTCTCAAGGATTCTTTCTTACCTTCTAATTTGGTCATTTTTAAGTATCATCTTGTCTTCTGGATGCAATGTCTACATTTATCTTTCTGAAGATATTTTTTAAAAAGTCTTCTGTTCCCTGAATTGCCTCTGCTTCCTGCAGGTCCCTGATTGTGTGTCTTGTGCCCCGCTTTCATGCTGAAGCTTTGCTGAAGTGTCTGGTGATCCTGGACTGTTTCTTCGTATTTAGGAATTGAACACTAGAAAGCTAATAAGATCCTGCTTTGTGTGCACGGTGGGGCTTGTCAACTGTTCCGCTTCACTAAGGCATGATTGCCATGTAAGCTTGACTTCCCTGGGAGACCCTCACACGTCACTCTCCAGAAGTCCATTCTAAGGCATTTAGTTTCTCCAGAGAAGCGTTCTCTAATCTCCTCTTGGGTGGCGGTATTTGAGGCAAGACCAAGGGTGAGGTGGCTGGGTAAGCAGTGTTGTTCCTGGTTTCTGTTGTTTTCTTTATTATTTTTTAAATATTTATTTATTTGGCTGCATCAGGTCTTAGTCGTGGCACGCGGGTCTTCATTGCAGCATGCAGGATCTTTCGTTTCATGGCGCAGGCTCTCCTTGTGGCACGTGGGCTTCTCTAGTTGTGGCAAGCGGGCACCAGAGCACATGGGCTCAGTAGTTGTGGCACGTGAGCTCTAGAGTGCATGGGCTTAGTTGCCCCAGGGCATGTGGGATCTTAGTTCCCTGACTAGGGATCGAACCTACGTCCCCTGTGTTGGAAGGAAAATTCTTAACCACTGGACCACCAGGGAAGTCCGGTTTCTGTTGTTTTAGGAGCAAGAAGAAGGAGCTCTGCCTCGTGCTTCACCCCAGCCCTCCCCTGAGCGTTTCAGGTTCAGTTTCTCTGGGGTGAAACCACTAGACTCTGACGGATGGTGGGGAGGTGATGGCCGGGGTGACTTGTTCCAGCCCCGAGCCTCACTGCAGCCTTCCTTGGTCCCCTGACCCTTCAAGTACTGGGTCTCCCCAGCAGAACTGACTTCCTGTCATGATTCCCTGCCACAGACCTGGTGGTCCTTTCTTCACTATCTTCGTCCTCTCTGTAAGCGAGCTTTTCCTCCTTTGGTTTCTCATCTTCCAAAATGTTGTTGAAATATCTCATTTCCTCTTGTCTCCCCTCTTCCTCTTTGTGCACCAATATTTCTTTAATTCCTTTGTATGTTAATAGCATTTGGGGTGAGCAGGCTAAAGACCAGTGTTCAGCATTCCATGTTTAACTGGAAATCACTGTGAAGTGTTTCAAAAAAGTTTACAAGGTATTTTCGAGAACTGGCCTCTTTTTGCAAGGCACGTGATGCCTGAGAGTATTTGGGCAACCCCTTACTGCTACTTTTTTCACATGGTCTCCAAGCACAGTCAGACATTTGTCGTGGATCGAAGTAAGCCTGTCTGTGCTGATGGAGTGGAATTCAGCGTCCTCAGTTTGCATTTACCCATCCTCCATTTAGTTCTGCCTCATTGGCACTTCACCTTGCTATTTGATGGGAAATATTCTCCCCATAAACTTCAGTAAGATGTAAGTGGATTTCTGCAGTGGAAATATTGTTCGAAAGCTGCAAAACCAAATCACAGCAGGTGTTTTGTCTTGGGACCATGTGTCTTGCAAAGCAGCCATTTAAAATGCCACTTGTAGAAAGCCACAAACAGTTACAGCTAATTCACTTTACAAGAGTTTTATTTGTACTTAGGGGAGAATCACACCACCAAACAGAATCATTTCTCTACCAAGACAGCAGCATTAATCATCTTTCTCAACTTGTGTTCGCAAATCACCTTATTTACTTGTTTTCTTCTTTGGGTTAGAATATGGTGGCATTAGGGTTGGTGAAGATGCAAATGGTGTTCTCTGAAGCCATTGGGGCAAATATGGAACTTTCAAGAGTGGGTCAGCTGGTCCACCTGTCTGTAGGCTAATAGTATTGCAGCCTGAGTGCTGTCGCTTGTGAAAGCTGGCCGGAGTTAGATCCAAGCCCACATTGGGCTTATCTGTCTGTGGGCCTGGGAGGGTTGATAGCAGAATCCAGGGAAAGTTACTTCATACTCCTGTAGGCATCTGATGACCACTCTGGAAAGGTTCTCAGCCTCCAAGGCCCTAAAGAGAGGCTCCAGATCTTAGCTGGACTTGGGACTCACAAGGGAGCTTTTAAATCCTGATGCCCAAGTTGCATCCCCAGACCAACTGAATCAGAATCTTTGAGGGTGGGACCCAGCATCAGTAGTTTTGAAAGCCCTTGAAGAGACAAGGGACAAGCTGCATACTACTGCTAGGTCATTTGTAAAATCCTGTTGTTGTTATATAAGCAAAGAAACTTATTTGAACTTTTAATTATTTTGAACTAATTTGGATTTGGGGAAAGTGGGAATACTTCACTCTTATTTTGCAGCTGTTTCCATGGTGTGATGAGGTAGATTTTTCTCCCTCTCGTGAAAGAGAATTAAGCGGTTATTCTCAATTCAGAATCCAGAGCATTCGGGGAATACTCTTCCAATGGATTTTACTCCTGTGGAAAATGTGGTGGGAAAAATAGTGAAAAGGTCTGTGGGCAGGGCTGGGCACTGGCTGGATGTGACTTCACCAGTGTCCTGTGTGTCTCCTGGTGTGTGCAGGTCCTGTGGCTGTCATCAGTGGTGAGGAGGACTCAGCCAGCCCGCTGCATCACATCAACCATGGCATCACCACGCCCTCGTCTCTGGATGCCGGGCCGGACACAGTGGTCATTGGCATGACTCGCATCCCAGTCATTGAGAACCCCCAGTACTTCCGTCAGGGACACAACTGCCACAAGCCAGACACATGTGAGTACCACAGTAGAATGTTGTCCCTTCTGGGGAGGGAGGGTGGCATGGCGATAGACCACGTAGCTGGGGTTCTGGAACCTTCTGGGCTGACCTACCACCTGCTAACCTCCCACTCTCTAAGAGACCCTCCCTCTTTGTTTCAAAACTTGAAGAATAGCCTGGGCAAGGGGACACCACTGGGACAGAGTCCCCTGGGCAGAGCGGGCTCGGGGCGGGGCGGGGAGCAGCCTGGAGGCAGGAGGCCCAGCCCCACCTGGAGAGGTGCTCCCAGTAAGGCAGGGGGCACAGACACAGCTGGCTGTACCTGTGCACCTGGCCTGTGTATTCAGGAAATGTAACCTGACTCTGTCCAGACAACAGCCCCTGAGGTCGTCAGACCCGCTGCCCCAGCCTCCACTAGAGGGGAAGGGAGTGAAGGGCGGTAAGTCCCTTTTGAATGGAAACATCTCTCTAGCTGCCCCTCCAGTGCCCCGAAGTGCACGTTCTGAGAATCAGATCATGGCCCCGGTGCTAGGACCGTTCCCCTCCCCGCTACACATGTCTCCTTCAGATCAGAGGGCCCAGGGCACCTGCTTCCTAATCTCTCTTCCCTCCTGGTGGTTCAGCCCCTCCCTTTGTATTTCTGCTGAGTCCGCTAGGGCCTCTCCGCGTTCCTGGTGCCTCCATGGCTTGGCCCTCCATCCAGCAGCTGTTTCCCTTGCTGTGTCCCCAGGCTCAATCTAGGCTCAACGACTACAGTGCACACCCCTCCCCTCCCACCGCTCTTGCTCCAGGAAACGGTCAGCTATGTCAGGAGAGGGGACAGAGACACCTGGAGAGGGCCTTAGAGCTAGAAGGGACAGAAGGGATGGGGTAGGTTAGGCCTCCTCTACACACAGGAAACCCGAGGTTCTGGGAGGCTGTGAGTCCCCCTTCCCTGCCCTTAGGCTTCTGCCAATTGGTCCTCTTTGTCTGGTCAGCTGGTCCCAGGTCAGCCTAGGAAGAAATGCCTCTGGTCTTGCTCTCCCTCCTGGCGGAGCTCTCTATACTGGGGCTACACTCTTTGTAGCTCACAGAACTCTTCCTGCTCCCACTAGTCCATCTTATAGCAGAGTGGGCATTCAGCCACCCTGTCCACCTTTGCTTCTGTGTTTCTGGCTCTGTTTTTAGTGAGAGGATTGCCACAGTGGGAAGGACTGGGCTAGAATCAGGATAAGGTCATCATTTGCTTCCCAACCTTGATGTCCTCCAGAATCTGTCTCAGTGTTTATCAGACTCCCCCTTCAGTACCAGTCAGAGGAAGGGTACTTGGGTTCTGGACCAGGGCTGGGCAAGGGAAGAAAGATACCTGCATTTCAGATAAACAGTGGGGGAGACAGTGCAAAGAATGGTTCTACTCTGGCTAAAGCTCTCACCTCAGATCAGGGTCATCCTGCACTCTGACGTCGGTGAGGCTAGGAGGAAAGCCCTTCTGTGATGGTAGCATGGGTCCAAGCTCGGTCCAGGGTTGGCGCTGCTGAGCTTTCTAGAGTGATATTGGTATTTGAGTAGAGGCTTGGCATTCCTGTTGAATATACAACTGATTCTTGTCATTCCAAGGATTCTGTAAAGTCACTTTGACCACTAAATTAGCAAACACTGGACCATTGTTCCTAGGGGGAATCCAGGGTTAGATTCATGCAAGCCTCTGGTCACAGCACTTTTATCAGCTGATCAAGACATAACCTGTATTATGTGTGCTTCTGTTTAAAGACAACTTAGGGCTTCCCTGGTGGCACAGTGGTTGAGAGTCTGCCTGCCGATGCAGGGGACACGGGATCGTGCCCCGGTCTGGGAAGATCCCACGTGCCGCAGAGGGGCTTGGGCCCGTGAGCCATGGCCACTGGGCCTGAGCGTCTGGAGCCTGTGCTCCGCATCGGGAGAGGCCGCAACAGTGAGAGGCCTGTGTACCACACACACACACACACAAACACACACAAAAGACACCTTAATACATACTGTTGGTTCCTTAACATTGAGCTCATAGTGGCCAACAGCACTATGACTCATGCCTGAACAAAGCTTATCAAACACACCTCTTTTCTCCATAAGGCACATCGCAGCCTTCTCACTCATAGGAACACTAGACAGAGCTTCAGCACTATGCTTGGGGGCTGCTTTAAACTGGGATCTCACCCACGAAAAGCACAAATAGGCAGAAAAGGTGACATTGGATAGACCACGAGAAGGACACTTGTTTACAGTATGAGAGCTGGAACGAGAAAGCAGAGCATGGCTTTTTAACCTCAGCTGGGAATGTGCATGTGGGGTGGAGTGACTCAAATTACTCAAATTTGTCACCACTTCTCGAATGTTGGTGAATGACTGTGAAAGCGCTGTGTGTGTGTGTGTGTGTTCTGGGGTTGCACATAAATTGTAGCAAGTAGGTGAATTCATAAAGACAGAATCCAGGAAAAATGAGGATGGGCTTTGTTCCCTGTAGTGGAAGCTCTGGGCCCTGGGATAGAGTAGGGTCCTATGGGCTCCTGATACCAAGTGGTGGCATAGTTTCCAGATGGGGCGAGTCTGGCATGTGGGGAGGAAGATCCCTCTGGGCCATCAGAATAAGTGGGCACCGTGGAGAGACCGGTGGGTTCTGAGTGTCCTTTATGTCAGGACCCAGCACCCAGCCAAGGAGCTGTCATCCTGGGAAACGGAGCAGAGGAGAAGCATCTCCACAGCTCCTCGTGTTTGTGACTCCAAACAGGCGGCCTTTCTACATCCAGACAGCACTTCTGTGTACACAGGAAGGGGTCCATGGAGACAGAGAGGAAGCAGGTTTAGTGACAAGACTTGAGGGAGTAGGGAACAAACAAGACCTCATCAGACCAAAAATCCCTGGATGAATCCAGCGTATCTAAACCTTCTGATATTAGGGAAGATGCCCTTTTCAGGGAAGCGGTACGTTTTGTCCTCTCAGTAGACAGCGGGTGGCTCTTAATTGTTTTCAGAAAATATGTGTGGCAAGGACAAACAACGTGCAGGAGCCTTGTAACCGGATTTTGCTAATCCTCCCTCTGCGAATCTGTGGCTGACTCACACAGTCCTGGAAGGGAGCGCCTGGCCCTCTCCTCGCTGAGCTGAGATTTACCGGCTGGGAAGCAGCAGGTCTCTGATTACAAAGCCTTCATCAGTCAAGGGAAAGGGCTCCAAGACACATCCCCATGTGCGATGAAACACTATCATAAATAATTAAAACCACATGCGCCTTGGCGGATAAATAAGCAGTGAACATTTATGATGCTGCAGACAGGGCTGGGGTCACTCCTTGGGGGGAGGGGTTGGGACGGCAAGAAGCAGGGGATTAAGGGAGGAGAAATGCTCATATCTTGGGGCCCCGGGGGTGGGTGTCTCCCATCTGAGTCCCTTCCTCGTCCCATTTAACAATGCGGACTGTGGGAAGAAATTGCAGGGACATAGCTACCTGACTTTAGGCCTCATTTCTGCAAGTCTTCCAGTGATGGATTTAGCACAGAAGTGCTTTTCTTTCTTTACACACGTGTTTATCATAAATGGTGGGACCTTTCTGGCTGGAGTGATTAAGACACTGCTCCTCTCCTGGCTTCTGACTTTCTATCTGTCTTCAGTCTGATCCATAGCATTTTTCATAGTGTGTCAGGGCTGCAAGGATGTTTAGAGCTCACCTAGTACCATCCGTTATCAGATGCTTGCAGCCCCTCACCTATGTTCCCGAGTGCTCTGCATTTGGCATTGTCTTTATTCTAAATTTATTCGGCCTTTCCAGGGGTTCTGGAAGAGCTGAATAAAGATGCTGCTCTTTGGGGTGGGATATAGAATCTGCAGTCTAGTGAGGCCACCCTCATTATTTATTTAAAGCCCCCTGATGCTCAAAAGCATCAGGAAACCGGTACAGCCCTCCATGTCACACAGCCAATTTGAGACTAGGTCCTTCTGAATGAGACAGCAAGGGGCCGGTCTAGGTGGGTCACTGGGGAGAAGTTTCAAGCTATTTGTAGCAATGTCGGGCACTAGGTGACTTTTGTCCCCCTTGTGACTGCTCTGGGCTGCAATTGTGGTGCCTGTGCTGGGCTGGACTGCAGGTGGCTGTGTTAGGAGTCATGTTTTGGCTCTTTCCTATTGTTCGGTTGGAAGGCTCCTTGGCTCTGTTCAAGGCCCTGGGGTTCTCTGTTCATCCCCTTTTCCCAAACCCATTCTCAGAGGACAACTTTGCCTCTTGGTTGAGAGAGCAGAGGACAGCTGGGGGTGCTAAGCCGTGTCACCCTCCTCTCCTGCCCTCTGTCCCCAGGCCAGGCTGTCTGCCTTTATTCTCAGGTTGTTTCTGTCTCAGAGGGTGCGGTGCTCCACCTCCCCATCGTCAGCATTCCCAGCTCTCCACCCCTCCCTTTGACCTCTCCCCACCTGGTGGACCTGTAGTCAGGGACCCTCCCTGACCCTGGCCAGCCATCCTTTGCTCTCACCTCCCCTTTCAGACATTGTCCCCTTCCACTCAGCACTATACCTCTTCACATTCCCTGTCTCATAGCTCTGTTTCCCCAGGAACCTCTGAGTTCTCTTGGTAAAACTTGAGCATATTCCTTTGGGTCCCTCCTCTTTGTTAGCATGTGAGTCATTCACACAGTGCTGATTTTTCTCCCTTTCATCTATTCCATAAATATTCATTGAGGGTTTGTGTCAGACCTTCTTTTCTGCTTTGGAAACAATGGGGAACAGGGCATGCATGGTCCCTACCCTCAGGGGCTTACTGCCACCAGGACTTATCTCCAAGATGCAGGATGGGACCCTCTGCCCCCTTGGGGCCACTCTCGGGGCCTCGTGTCTTCACCTTGCTCCTTTCTGCTGCTGATTCACCAGCCTTTACCCCTAGTCACTTCTTTCCAGGTCTCCCTGCAAGCTCACACCTCCGCTGTTACCACAGTGTAATTCCCGCTTGAAATGCCCATCTCCCTCCCCGCATCCCCTCACTCCCTTTTCTTCCTTCCTGTACTTACTCATCACTGGACATCTGGCTCACTTCCAACCACCTCTGAATTCTTCCTAGGCCCATCTTATTGCAAAGTGACCTTTCCCTCCTGGGAACCACGGCTTAGAGGAAAAGCCATGCACAAAGTCTTGCATGATTTTGAGTGAAATCTTAGGTCGTCCTGTCCCTTCTCAAAGATGTGGGTCCTGTTTCCCAAACCTGACTTTGAACTTATTCCAAGAAGTAGTTCCTATGTGTCACCAGTCTTTTTCTTAAAAAAATTTTTCCTTTATTTATTTATTTATATTTCTGGCTGCATCTGGTCTTAGTTGCAGCATGTGGGATCTCTCATTGTGGCGCGCGGGCTTTTCTCTAGTTGCGGCGCACGGGCTTCTCTGTAGTTGTGGCGTGCAGGTTTTTTCTTCTCTCGTTGAGGCGCGCAAGCTCAGTAGTTGTGGCTCTCGGGCTTAGTTGCCCCGTGATATGTGGGATTTTAGTTCCCCGACCAGGGATCGAACCTGCATCCCCTGCGTTAGAAGGCGGATTCTTTACCCCTGGACCACCAGGGAAGTTCCCTGTGTTACCAGTCTCCATTGTCTGTAGAAACACAGCATGGGACTAGGGTTGGAGAAGATACCAACCAACCATGTGTCAGATGACGCTTGGTGAGTGTGTCTTCATTCCAGGCGCAGGCTCTCGAGAGATGTCACAGACCGAGGGAAAGGTCGTTGATGTACATCGACAGCCTCCTCTGGACCAAGTCCTGGGCTGGGCTTTCCATTTTTTTACCTCATGCAATCTTTCGCCCACTCTCTGAGGGAGAGGCTGATATACCCATTTTATAGATAAAGAAACTGAGGCTCAGTGAGCTTAAGGGACTTGTTCTAGATCATACAGCTGTTAAGAGAGAGCCTGAGATGAAAACCCAGGCCTGCTGATTCCAGGATGCATCCTTTCCCTGTCAGATCGCATTGCCTAGGATTCCAGTAGTCCACAAGCATTTACTCTCCACCTCCTGGACTCAGGGAAGCTGGCTTTTGAGAAATGCTGTATTGTGGAGGCTCGATGTTCTCCCTGTTTCCACGATAAGGACAGCCCTATGGGGAAGAGAACCTTGGCTGAAGGTCCCTGTAGTCATGAAGCTGGGTCAGCCTTAGTCTGGCTGTTGGGACTTATCCTCCTTTCTGAATTCTTCCCCAAAATCAAGTTCCCAAGGGACCATGGTTGCCTTCAGATAAGGAAATACTTGGCCCTGGGGATAAGTCAGTTTCTTAATTAAAAAAAAATTTTTAGAGCAGGTTTAGGTTTACAGAACAGTTAAGCAGGAAGTACAGAGTGTTTCCATTTACCCCCTCACATTTTCCCCACCAAAATCTCCCCTAGTTAGTGTGGTACATTTGTTACAATTGAAGAACAAATATTGATATATTATCATTAACTAAAGTCCATAGTTTACAGCAGGGTTCACTCTTCGTGTTGTACAGTTCTATGGGTTTTACAAGAGAATGGTGTCATGTATCCATCATTTAAGTATCACACACAATAGGTTCACTACCCTAAAACTCTCCTGTGGTCCATGATTCATTTCTCCTCCCCAGCCCCGGCAACCATTAATCTTTTTTACTGTCTTCATAGTTTTGCCTTTTCCAGAATGTCGTTATAGCTGGAATCATACAGTATGTAGCCTTCTCAGATTGGCTTCTTTCACTTAGCAATGTGCATTTAAGGTTCTTCCATGTCTTTTCGTGGCTTGATTGCTTATTTCTTTTTATCACTGAATAATACTTCATCATATGGCTCTACCACAGTTTATCTATTCAGCTATTGAAGGACATTGTATTCGTGTCTAAGGGCTGCTGTGGCTAAGTATCACAAACTGTGTGATTTCAAACAATAGAAATGTATTGTCTCGTCGTTCTGAAGGCTGGAAGCCTAAAATCAAGGTCTCAGGGGACTCTGTTCCCTCTGCAACCTGTAGGGGAATGCTTCTTCCCTGGTCTCAGCTTTTGGTGGTTTGCTGGTATCCCTTGGCTTGTCATTGCGTCACTCCAATCTTCTGTCCTCACATGGCATCCTCCCTGTGTGTCTGTCTTCCCAAGACCTTCTTCTTACAAGAACACCAGCCATATTGGATTAGGGGCCCATCTTATTCCAGTATGACCTCATCTTGACTTAACTAATTACATCTGCAATGACCCTATTACCAAATAAGGTCACATTCTAAGGTACTGGGGGTTAGGAATTCAACCTGTTTTTTTGGGGGTGTGTGGGTGGACACAACCCACAGTAGACATCTTAGTTGCTTTCTAGTTTGGGCAATTATGAATAAAGCTGCTATAAACATTTGTGTGCAGGTTTTGCATGGACATAAGTTTTCAACTCTTTTGCATAAATGTCTAGGTGCACGATTGCTGCATCGCATGGTAAGAGGATGTTTAGCTTTGTAAGAAACAGCCAAACTGTCTTCCAGGTGGCAGTACCAAGGCAGTTTAGGTTCTTTTCATGTCATATTAGACTGGCCTCCACTGCTCAGCTCCTGCCCCAGGGTCTCTTGGACTTGTCAGTGCACACCCACCTACTCTGTGTGCTTTCTCGAGTGTGTCTATGTATGTGTGTGTACACACAAGTGTGTGCATCTATATGTCTTCTGCTCTAAACTGTACCAGCAACTGATGATGGTATAATTCTCATCGGATAGTTACTTAGCCTATAGTGAGCATACTTCACTTCTAACTTGTCATTGGTCTGAGGCCAACTGCCACATTGACTACAGAACTGGCGCCTTGATTTTCTGACCAGCGTGCTCATGCCTTCACAGCGTCTCAAAAGCAGTTTGTCACAGTGACTCTCTATGGTGCCCACCCGGAGCCCCCAATGACCCTCAGCTCTTCGGGCATCCAAACCCTTTTCTGTTTTGGTTTCCCAGAAACCTTGCTAATGCCTTCTCTTTCCCCATGTGTCATTTTCAAGCTGGCCCTGGTCTTTCGGGCCTCCTTTCAGGCCTTCAGGACTCTGTTTTCCATGTGAATCTCTACACTTTGAACCATATGTGTGCGTTCAACCTTCAGCCTCTCCTGGCTGGTCACCTCTACATCCTGCTTTCTTAGGCCTGTCACTCGCCCCCCCAGCTGAGCTGGCAGCTCTGTCCTGTGGCCCCTCACAGCATGTCGTTCTCATTGGACTGTTGATAACCCATCTGTGTTGGTTCCCTCCAACCCCCTTTTCTCCTTTATTCCTCAGTCAGTCAACCAACATCCATTGAGCTCTTATTAAGTGCCGGGTACTCTGACATGGCCCCTGGGATAGGGTGAAGGACCCACCCTTCCTTACCTCTCTTTGGCTACATTGCAGCTGTCTGGGGGTCCTGTCCTCACTCTCTTTCCTCAGGGCAATTGCTTGATGTACTCCCCTTATCATACCAGCCTAAAAGGCAAGCACATCCACAAAGATGACCAAAGCTGGAACCAGTAGGTCTGTGAACTGTGTCCCTTAGCTGGTACCAATGGTTATTACATCAGGAGTAAGGGAGTGGCTTATCTCTTCTTCCTCTTCTGGGCCAATCAGCCACGGACCCTGTCTTTTCTGGAAGAGGAACTGCCAGGGCCGATTTACCAGCTGTGGTGGGGAGCATGGAGCCTGTGGACGTAATGCAGTATTAATAGTGCATCGGCATGATATAGATTTCTGTCACCTTCTATACTAACAAACATTGCCTAGCGCAGGGTAATGATGGATGTTTATTCCCAGCCACTTAGCTCAGCATAATGGACTTGCAGATGAAATATGGAGAATGGGCTCCTTTGTCTGGGAGGCCTCCCACCCTGGAACCAGGAGCAGAGACAGCAGTCGTAGCTGCTGCTACTGAAGAATATGACTTTCTAGGTTTTTCTCTACCAGAAGTGCTGATGGACTTGCCTGATGGAAGGAATGGTGTCTGGTTACAGGGCTGGGCTAGGAGCTCTTCCTCTGGGAGTGGAGCTGAAGTGGAGGCTGGCTTACAGGGGGTGGGGGGATTGCTGTTTGCTCCCCTCTGGTTGGTTTAGGAGGGAGGCCTGGCTAAATGTGACGTGAAGAGATTAGGACCAATATGAGCGTGGGCCGTTCTGATGCATCTCTTCCTTTATTCTGCTAGTTGGATCTTGATGGTCCCCATTAAGGGAACCTTAAGGAATCTTGGTGAAGATAATAGTGATATTTTGCCTTAGCCCTTTTCGCCGATTGGGTATCTCCAGGCTCTGTTTGCCAGACAGTCTTTCATAGAACATTTTAAACAAACAAAAATTAGGATTGTTCCCCTTGGATTTTTCTTCAGTCCTATTTTCAGATCCAGTTAGAATAAGTAGCAAACCCCTGAGAATTCTGTGGTGTTAGGTTTAGTGAGCCCAAGGAGGAAAGGAGCACTCAGACACATTACCAGTTTCTTTTCTTTCCAGACAAAGCTAGATGATTCCAGAATGGGTTATCTTGAAAGCCAAGGCAGTAAGTCCTGGGCCCACATGCTTGAGCTTGTCCTGAGGGTTTTAGTCTCTGGAGAGTAACCTCTGTGGATAGTGACTCCCAAATCCCTTAGATCTAGGCATAATCTAAGCATAACATATTGCCATTTCTTTTCTCTATCCCAGGATTTAAAAAAATCATGTGATTGCATTTCCTACAAATTATCTGAAACGCTAGAAATTGCTGAGCATGTACTTTGGAGCTGTAACCAAACTAGTCCAAAGGGACAGATTCTGGTCCATCTCCCTGAGCCAAGACAACCTGCCTTCCTATTGAGTCCCATGACCTCATATGTTCTGTGCTTCACCGCCATAATCACATACTCAAAGTTAGTAGCTGCATGCAGTCATGCTAATTAAGTAATTAGGTATAATTATGCTCACTGTAAATACACGGTAATTGTCTTTTAAAAAGTATTTAGGGGCTTCCCTGGTGGCGCAGTGGTTGAGAGTCCGCCTGCCGATGCAGGGGACGGAGGTTCATGCCCCAGTCCGGGAAGATCCCACATGCCGCGGAGCGGCTGGGCCCGTGAGCCATGGCCACTGAGCCTGCGCGTCTGGAGCCTGTGCTCCTCCGCAACAGGAGAGGCCATAGCAGTGAGAGGCCCGCGTACCGCAAAAATAAATAAAAATAAAAAATAAAGTATTTAGGGGGTAAGCATGTGCTCTGTGGTGGAGGAGGAGGTGAAGAATAATAAGACCCTCAGCCAGCCTGTAGTCATGTCATTTCGTGGGGGAACGTGAATGCAGGGGAAGGTGCACCCAACAACTGAAAGTGAGTGAGATGTGGAGTGGGTCCTTCCCTACCTGTCCAGAGCCCTGGGAGCTGAAGGACGCTTTGTCTTCTTGGCATGTTTTGGCCTCAGTCTTGTCTCCAAGGAGTGGGAGGATTAACTTCCCTCCAGAGATCCTCTCCAGCTCAAGATTTCCCAGACCTTTACTCTTTTTTCCTTCAACTGGATTCAAGCATCTAAATTGGATGGGAGTTTCTAAGGGTGATCATTCTGAACCAGCTGAGAAATCCACACAGCAATCAGATAGGAATCAAAAGTTGGGCTTTCTTGCTAGACTTAAGAAAGTTGCTTAGAAGTAAAGCCAAAATGGGCTTCTTGATGCCTCTCCCAAGCTTTGAACTTGGGATGCACAGACAGGAGTTGGGTCTCAGAGCAGAGGTTGTCTATCTGGTTGCGTGGAGGGTCATGGTCTGCCTCATTTTTGCAAGTCAGAAAGCTTAGGAGCTCCTTGGAAAACCACACAGGCAGGAAGAGTCTCCCTTTTCTGCATTAGCCCTACCTGGAAGAGAATATGATGAGAGATGATGGACTCTGTCCACCTCACCCATCAGGTAAATCACTCACTTCTCACAGGGAGGGACCAAGCACACAGGTTGGGGGAAGAGCTGGGGGTTACTTCCTATGTCTTTGAGGAGATAGAAATTCCTATTTTATGGGCAGAGGCTAAAAGACAGGAAAAAAGAACCCCCTCACCATCCTTAGAGACAGCAGGGGATGCTATTGTTAGTGGCAGTCCCTATTAATATTCTCTTCCCAGAAGCCCCTTCCAGGAGAAAATGGTCATCATCTCCACTTCCTCTGAATGAGCACATGAGTCATATGCCAGATGGGAGATGTGCCTAAGAGCTGGGAAGTTCTCCTTCTCATTGTGCTGTCTTCTTAATGGTCAGTAATTAAAAACCCAAGCTCTACTCACCTCTTAGCCAAGAAACCCTGGGTGCAACTGCCCTTCTGTCTTCTCCCCAGCTGCCTTTAATGCAGGATTTCCCAAATGGTGCTCTGGGAGTTTTTCAGAAAAAAAAGTTCCATGGTCAAATAAGTTTGGGAAAACCTGGATTGAATATGTTTTTTGTTTTACTGTGGGATTCTGAGAGCTTCTAATGGTAAAGGTCATTGCAATTTTGTAGGAGAACACTTGGGTCTGCAGCATTTCCCAAATTTATTGGACCCCCGAACTTGATTTTTGAGGTACACTTGTTAGCATCTCTCTGTGGACGCAGATGTTCAGTGAATCGCATTCTGGGCTGTTCTGGGGGTTTGGGGTTCTGTTTTTGCCTCCCCAGCAGATGTGATAACTCATGTGACAGAGTGCCCAGATGGGCCTGAACCTGTTTGGCATGTGCTCTGTCCCATTTCTTCCCAAGCATCTGCGAGGGACAGGAAGTGGCTGAGTTCCATGGGAATGTCCCAAGTCGGGGCGGGGGTGGCATTCTTCAGGATTTCTGGCAGAGCAGTAAGTGCCCTTCATACAAGTGGATCAGGGGTCTTTGTTGGTTATTCTCTGCCTAGAAGTTCTTGCAGGTGCCTCTAACACTTCCTAAACCCCCAGATCCAGAGATGCTGGTCATGGCCAAATTTCACTGCATTCCTTGTTTCCAGGCAGATCTGCCACTTAGGATTGGAATCTCAGGGAGCTGTCTCTAAGGAGAAAAGCACAATCCAAGATGCAAGCTGCTGCCCCCACGCCACTGTTTCCAAACCATTGGGTGGAAGGTCACAGTACCTCTTTATTTCAAGAAGGGGATCCTTTTTCATTAGAAAAGAAAGTAAGATGAGTATGGGTGGTCCTAGACCCTGATCCCAGCCTACTGACTCAGCAGCCACATGACTGTGGGCAAGGCATCCACCATCTCTAAACTTGAGATAAGAAAATGCGACCACCTTAGCTGGTATTTTTTGAGATGACGTGGCATGAGAATTTGAAAGGGCTCTGTCAACTTGCCTAAGTGGCATACACATGACCATCCTTGCCTTGACAACGACATTCTTACAACGATAGTTACAATTCCTGCCTCAAATATGCTGTTGGAGGAAACCAGATTGATGGTGTCAAAAATAGAGGTTTGCAAAGCTTGAAGTTATTTCTGAAAAGATAAGAATATTTCCCTCCAATGATTTCTTTCCCCCAGCTCTAAGAAATAGCAGTTTATCACCCAGATCCGCAGCCACAGAGATGCTCTTGGGAGTCAGGACTGTAATATGTCGGTTGTCAGGAAACGATCAATGCAGATGAGCAGAGTGCTCAGGCCAATTTCCTTCTGGGTTTATGAGGCTGCAAAGCTGTGGGTGCAACTAGGGGATGGCAGAGAGATTCATGGTGAGATTCTTGTGTTGGTTTTATAGTCTTTGTTTGCCCCTCCCCCTTGCCAGGAAACATTATTTTGTTGAAACTGCAGTGACCCTGCTCCCCCATATACCTGCCCAAGTGTGTCACTTGAGTTACTTGTATGTCTGTGTCCATATGGTACCTTTTATACAGTTAGGGCTTTAATGCCTTGATGCTCAAGTGGCCTCCTTTTTTCCTTGTTCTTATACATAACTGCACAGCCCCTTCATTCTTCCTCATCAGACCTACACGTGGGACTTTTAGACACAAATGTTCATGTTTATGGGTCTTGTTTATATTTGTGCACATATCTCATGTTTTGGACACTGATCGTATCAGTTCAGATCTTTTGGCTGAAAGTACTAGGCAATCCTGACTCACTTGGGCTTAAACAAGAAGGCAATTGGTCATCACATAACTCAAGTAAATAGGTAGGGAAGGCTCCTGGTGAAGTACATTAGGACTCTAGTTCTGCTTTTCTGAGATTCTCTTGCCTCTGCCTTTCTGTGTTTGGCTTTACCACCAGACTGGCTCCCCTCATGATTACAGAATGGTTGCAGGAGCTCCAGGCATCACAACCAAACACATGGCCCAGGGACAGCACAGAATTGTCTCTTCTTGTGGGTTGATTGAAATTGAGAAAACCTTTTCCCAAGTTTCCCATCAGCCTTTCCCTCCTGTCTCATTGGCCAGAATTACGTCATGTGTTTATTCTTAAGCCAGTCACCCATAAAGAAAATGGGACTAAAACAAACACCTAGGCTCCTCCAGATACTCCCCTGGGCTTGGGATGCAACTCACTTCCCCTGAGGCACAAGGCTGCCCGGAGGGGTGTGAATACCCTCCACAGAATCAGAGTCTGTTAGCAAGAAAGAAAGAGAAATGAGACTGCCCGCCACCCCAGTTCTTCTATGAGGGTCAACTCCTGCTCTGCTAGGAGTACGCAGAGGCCTCTTGGGGTAGAAGTTGCAGGAGGAAGATGAGAACATTGAAGTTGCAGGAGGAAGATGAGAACATTGATCTCATGCAAATTTTACTCCTCCTCTGTCTACCTCCGCTGAGGGAAAGCAAGCTGGTAATTTGTGGTCGTTGTCAGTACTGTTCTGGTCTGGGAAATTGTCCTGCTAATTTTCAAGGCTATACTTACATGCCCAAGCAAAGACAAATTTCTTCATGTTGTTTTAGCTGGATCCGATTATCTTGGTTGAGCAAAGCTGTGTGAATTCCTGGGAGCTGCTGTATGATCCTTTGGAAGCATCGTTTCTGGAGAGTGGGTGGGAGCAGGGGCTGGTGAAGAGAAAGAAAGGAGTAGAGTCGTGAAGAGAGGAGAAATCACATTTACTTAGTACCTCTCAATACCTACTCAGGGCCAGGGTCTGAGCTTTCAGCAGGTGAAAATAATAATAAAATCATACACAGCGGAGTGCTCACTGTTGGCACTGAAAACTCTTTAAATATGATAAATTGTATTTAATCCTTACAAAAACCATAGGTGCTATTACTTCCCCCATTTGGTAGATGGGGAAACTGAGGCACTGGGGAGATTAAGTCATTTCCTGTAGTCTCAGAGCTAGGCAATGACAAAACTGTGGTACGACAGAGCCCACCACCCTCTCTTCTCATCAGTCCTTCTGTCTGTGTTAAATCCACTTGTCATGTTAGTGTCATGGTCCCCGTTTCACAGATTGGGATACTCAGACTCAGGGAAGTTAAGGAACTTGTCCCAGGTCACTCGCTGGTCAGTGATGGAGTCAGGATTCAAACTCAGGGATTTAGGAACATGCCTATTGCCCTGGCCCAGGCTGTGTCCTCTCACTATTAGCTGACCTCCACTTCATCTGCACCCCACTTCCAGGAGACTGAGGATGAGCTTGGAGATCGTCAGACAGATGCTGGCTTGGGTGACCCATGGTGCCCGCCATCGAGTCAGCAGAAGGGAGTCCCTTTCTAGCGCTTTCATGGCTCCCATGTAGGTAGCCCCCTCCTCACTCCTACCTCAGCAGGTCATCTAGAGCTTCAGATGCCTGGAAGGCAGGCCTCCCAGAGTGGGGTCTAAAATCGATGGGCAGTGGAGGGGAGGCAACATCTACCTTGGGAGGAAGGGAATGAGAGTCCTTGGGGTCAAATTGGCTTCTTTCTTGGCCAAGCTTCCTTTTCTCCTGTCCCTGGAGGCTGTGTAGCTTAATTTGTCACCCAGATTGTAGCCAGCCAGGCCTCTCACCAGGCACTGTGTTAGCTTCCGTCCCCAGACCTAGAATTGCTGGTGACACAGCAACTCTTCGCATTGGATTCTGCTAAGTCGGGTGGCCCTAATGCCACTGGTAATGAAGAAGTGTTGGGACTAACCTCCTAATGGCTCATTGATTGGTTGAATTATGCTCAGTGTAATTCTGAAAATAGATTTTAAATATGTGCTTGGGGATTTGTGGGGATTTGTTACTTAAGAGTGTTAACTCAGTTGTGGCTAGTTTGACAAAGATATCAATGCCAGTAACCTGGGTTGGGGCCATACTGTTTGTGTCGGGGAGACCCCCCAGGACCAGGAGAGCTTGTCAAAGGGCAGAGCAGGCAGGTGTGGAAAGGTCCCCTTCCGTTCATACACAGCCCTTGGTAGGTCATCTGAGAAGGTCATCTGGTTGACCCAACCATTGCAAAGCTCTCAATGTGCCCAAGGTGGGGAGGAGATGCACATATATTCTAGATTCTCCCTTTTACTTCTTCTGAAGCCAGGGAGCACAGAAGTTACCCTCTTTATAATTTCAAGTTCTTGCACTTCCTAGAGCTGCCACTCAGGGGAAGAACCAAAGGGAAGCATTCTCAGAGGATCAACTTTGCAGCCTCTTGGCATATTCCAGCATCGTCTGGTCTGCTTGGCATCTTTGAATCCCAGGCCTAAAGGGGGAGGTATATGAAGGGTTCCTGCTCTGGGCCTGGGCTTCTAATACCCATACATCTTTTTTGGTGAATGCCAAATTAATTTGGAAACGTTAGAAAAGCTACATGGAAACATTGTCAGTGAGAGCCAGTGACCCATCACGTGGGAACAAGTTTAAAAAATGATGGTGCAACTATATAATGGAATATTATGTAGTCATTGAAAATAATAAAGTAGATCAATATGTATTGATGTTAAAAAAAAAAAAGAAAAGCTAACGAAGGTCCCTCTGTGAGGAAGTAACCAGCCGCAGATGGGATACAGAGACCTCCCAACACACCTAAAATCACCTGCCTTATGTATTTCTTTCTCTCTAGCCTATCAAGGACCTAAAATGCCTTCCATTTTTGATGGATGGTGGGTCCGAAACAAAAGAAGAATATCATAAATGAGCTTCCATGGGGCAAAATGGGAAGGTTCCGTAAGAACGTATTTCTGAGGGGAAATTGGTCAACGGTCCTTTTTTGCAGAGCTTTGATTCCACTGCTCCATTGTAACCTCTGTCTGAAAAAGCTATATTTCCTGATACCTTTCCCTGGGGTAATTTATACCCAGCCCACTGTGAGAAAGAAACGTATCCTCAGGGAAGGGAGGAAGTAAAAAACAAAACCTGGAAGAAAAGAAAAAAAAATGACATGCTTCTCTAATAAAGAAATTACTGACATTCTACATTATAACTGGATTAATTTTTAATGACTGAGAAAGGAGTTGATTTATAATGCATCCTTCTCTGCTGCAGAGCCTGTCCCCAGCTAATAAATAAATGACAGGTCTCTTGTATTAAAAGTATCCGTCATTTCACATTGCTGGAATGCAAAGGGTGAGAGGCACTGAGTGAGAGGCCCCTGGGAGCAGGTGTGCCCTTCTGGGCCCAGTTGGCCACAGCGGTTGGCCTAGTTCTGAAACTAGAGTTAAGCTCATTCCTTTCTCTTGGTCTCAGCAAAATGAGCCAAATAGCTCCAGCTCTTGTGGTCCAGGAGAAAGTTCATAGGAAGAGGTGATGGAATGCTTAGGAATACTTAGCCATGCAAATTCAGATTCCTGGTCTTTAAGCAAAACTCTATATGGCTTCTCCCCACATGTGCTGACCACGTACCATGGGAGCTACGTGTTCAGTAGTTGGTCCTTTGTTGATGGTGATGTGACTCACAGCTCATGTTCACCTCTCTCTGTTTCTTAATAAAATAAAATAAAATAAATGCCTAATATTTAACTCCAAAGTAGTATATGCTCATTGCAAATATTTTAGGAAAAGTCTAGAAAAGTACAAAGAAGAAAATAGAAATTACCATCAATACTGTCCCTGGTGATGAATCTATGAACACTTTGGTGCACTGCCTTCCAGTGGTTTTTTTTTTCCCCTTTTTTTTTCTACATTTATAACAAATCAGACAGACAGACATGCCTACACCAATACATACACGTGTATTATGCAAAAATGAGATCACATTCTGCATACGGTCTTATAATCTGAATTTGTTGTTTAACAGTACATCATTGACCTTTATTTCATCTCATTAAAAATGATGCAGCTATTTTTAGTGGCTACATATGCGTGGCCAGGGCCGTTTTCACGTTGGTGCCCTTGTAGAGCTGGCAATCAGTCTATCAAAATGCACTGCTTTGTTCTCTATCACAATGCCAACTCCAGAGTAAACACAGTGCAGGAGAAAAATGAGGACAGAAGATGGTTTTTGCACAGAACTCATAATTATGGAGCAACTACTATGCTGTAGAGTCGCTGCCATGAGGCTGAGAGAGAGGAACAGAGTGGCGTGTGATCCAAGCATAAGGCATGTATCAGAGATGCTGTCACAGAAACCTTACAAGGAAAGGGCCAGGTGTGCTCAGAGAGTGCCAGCTTATTTAAATTAGGGGAGCAGGGGCTTGCCACAGAGGAGGGAGGGTTTGAGCTTCCTCGAAAGCTAAGGAGGATTTAGGTGGGCAGAGGTGGAAGGTCAGGCCCCTCCAGGCCACAGCAGCAGTAGCTGGATGCAGACAGGTGCCTTTGAAGGGACAAGGATGGAGGTCATGGGTGACTGGAGAAGGGTCCCTGGGTAGAGGAAGCATCCTGTTGACCTATTAAATAGAACAGGTTTGTTTGTTTGTTTGTGGTATGCGGACCTCTCACTGTTGTGGTCTCTCCCGTTGCGGAGCACAGGCTCCGGACACACAGGCTCAGTGGCCATGGCTCACGGGCCCAGCCGCTCCGCGGCATGTGGGATCTTCCTGGACCGGGGCACGAACCTGCGTCCCCTGCATCGGCAGGCGGACTCTCAACCACTGTGCCACCAGGGAAGCCCAGAACAGTTTTTTGTCCTGGCTATTGTAAATAGTGATGCTGTGAACACTGGGGTGCATGTGTATTTTGGAATTATGGTTTTCTCTGGGTATATGCCCAGTAGTGGGATTGCTGGGTCATAATGGTAGTTCTTACATAGGATAGGTTTTTGAAACAGCAATGATGCATTTATTCACAGAATTTGCACTTAATCGTTCCAATCTTTGTTTCCCACACTTGTCATTGTTATCAGTTTCTCAGAAGTAGGGAGTGACTTGAGAAGTAAAGAAACCACTCATTTTATCATCAAAAAGGTCAAACAAAGTAGGTGATTCTCTCTGAATTTAGGGACAGTTTCAAGCAGACACAGAAAGCCCACTGTCCCAGAAAGGAGAGAGATGAAACAATCACTGCATATACCTTTCAGCACAAGGAAGGTTATTTAGAAAATGACAGAGATTTAGCAGTTGTTGTCAGCAGGTTTGACTCCTTCTGATTTATTTATATTGTCTTCCTAGGCTTATAAAAATGGAAGTTTTTGCCTGGATTTTAAGACTAGCATTTCTGTCCTTCCACATATGAATTTATTTCTTGATTTGTTTTGTGCACTTCTAAACATACATAGACCAATGCTTTTTGCTTTTTTTTTTTAAAAAAAAAAGGAAATTTTCTGGAGCTGGTAAGAAGAGGAATCAGAGGCTGTGTTTCTGTGAAGAGTCAGCTCCTGTGTTGCAGGATGTGCCAGGCAGAGTCCCAGAAGCATTCGTTCCTGAAGCACCTGGGAGAGCCTGTATGTTTGCCATGTTGAAAAGTGGCAAAACCTGTGATCAAGTCATAGCTGGCCTTGGTTTTATAACTAGTCAGTTGCAATATAATCCTCACTTACATTTTTGCTTTCAAATTTTGGACCCCAAATCATTCCAGGAATAGGACTTGGCTGAAAGCAAAATTTTTCCTTTCCTGTTCTTTCTCTTTCAACTTAACTTCCTGATAGAACATAGACTTTTTTTTTAATCTAAAAAAGACCTAAGAGATCCATTAAGACCAGTCTCTTCATTCTACAGATGAGGAAACTGAGAGCTAGAGTCATAATTCTGTGAAATAAAGCCACAGGATTTTTTGGAGGCAGGAGGGGGACTCGGTCCAATGGCTCTTCTCTCTTGATGTTTCTCACTTCTCCTGAGCCTGCAAGTGGAAATACAGTCTTTTCATTTCCCCCACAGAAGTTGATTTTGTCTGGGTCATTTAATAAAGAATGTCTGACAAAAGTGAACTGTCTGACTTAGGTGCAGTAATTGCTACAGAAATTGGTTTTAGTGACTTTGGGGAATTCTGTAGTTGAACCCAGAAGGCATCCTTATCAAGTACGCTTTGTTCCAACAATTCTACAGATTTAAAGCACCTCAAATATCACCATTTCTCTTTGGAGTGATTCTTTGTTATTTTAGTAAATTTTCAAGGGGTGCTGCCATGCTGCCTCATTGGATTCCTAGTGAAATACAGTGTCACTATCTTCATATTTTCTCTAGTTTCTTGAAGTCAGGCACTGCTAAGAGTCCTTGCACATGATCTGAAATGTCATTTGCACACAATAGATCTTTTTGAGAAGACTGTCTGAGTTCCTAATGGCATTAAAGAGGAAGCCAACTTGCGGCTAGGCATCTATTTGATTCCCATGCAGCTTTCATGTTACTTAATGCATCCGTTCACAAAGGGAATTCGTTTCTACTCCTCAGCTTCTAAATGGCCTCACATGATTTGCAGTTGACAAACAGCACACTGGGATGCTTCTTTATTGTTTCTGTGGAAAGCTGGTTGTGTTAGTGTCACCAGGCGTATGGCTTTGTATCTTTAGGTATTCCATTGACAAACACTGGCTGATGGCCCACTGTGTGAAGAACCCATGCTAGGCGAGCACCATGTTTTCATTGCACATCTCCATTGCCTGGTTAAACTCTGACCCAAAGGAAGATGGTGTTCATGATTTTTAAGCATCCTATCACTCTAGAGTTGACAATGGAATTTCAGAAGACCTTCATTCCTATTAGATAATGGTTCTCAATGGTGATCACCAGACCACCAGCATCAGCATCACCTGGAAACTTGTTAGACGTGCAAATCCTTGAGATTTTTTCCCCAGGCCCACTGAATCAGAAACTCTAGGGGAGGGCTTCCCTGGTGGCACAGTGGTTGTGAGTCCGCCTGCTGATGCAGGGAACACTGGTTCATGCCCTGGTCTGGGAAGATCCCACATGCCGCAGAGCGGCTGGGCCCATGAGCCATGGCTGCCGAGCCTGCACATCTGGAAACTGCGCGTCCAGAGCCTGTGCTCTGCAATGGGAGAGGCCACAATAGTGAGAGGCCCGTGTACCGCAAAAAAAAAAAGGAAACTCTAGGGGAAGAGCTCAGTGATTTGTGTTTAATAAGCCCTCCAAGTGATTCTGATACACACCCAAGTTTGAGAAGCACTAAGTAAGATATTTATGGCTGCCTTTTTTCCTCCCATCTAAAATATTTGGGGCTTCCCTGGTGGTCCAGTGGTTAAGACTCTGTGCCTCCACTGCAGGGGGCGAGGGTTCGATCCCTGGTTGGGAAACTAAGATCCTACGTGCCATGCAGCATGGCCAAATAAATAAATTAATTTAATTAAATTAAATATTTGAAGAAGTTGGGATGGGTTTTAATACAACTGTTGGCAGTATTTTTAAAAAGTTTTATTCATTGAGTAGACATTTATTGAGCATCTACTAAGTTCTAGATACAGTATTGGGTGCTGAGAACACAAATAAGCAAACAAATAGGTCGTTTTGCTGTGGTTGTTTTGATATGAATGTGTAAAAACACTTTTCTGGGCAATAGTAATATAAACAAAAGACCCTCATCCCTTACCTTCACACCATCTGTGACTTCTGTGCTGTCCTAGGCCCCTCCAAATGGGGGACTTTGTCAAAGCTTGGGGTCAGTGTCATGACAGTGAGAAATGGGGTAAGCAAGGTGTGGGGAAGGATCAGGGATGGGGTAAGGATGTTGGCTTTGCATGTTATTTGGAAATAATAAGAATGCAAGTATGAAGATTTTGTATTTTAAATGGTGTTAAAATGTTTCTTTTATATCAAATCCATCAAGTCCTAGCAGCCATGTCAAAATGGCTGCATTGGATTGTCCCAATCCACTCAGGCATCCATTGTTTTATGGGTTTGAGGATGACATAGAGATGGCAAGATAGGAGTTAGACAGCTGAATGTTGAATTCCTCAAAGAACAGTGGGTGCCTCTCCCTCATGGTCCCCCAGGCCTTCCCACATGTAGGCTTCGATGGACATTGGAGTTTGGGCCTGCTCCTCTGTCATCTCTCTAAGTCCCTATGGCAATAATGGGAGCACCTGCCTCATTAGGTCTTTCTGTGTATTAAATGATGGGACATATACAAACAGCTGCCTGCATTTAGAAAGCTATCACTAAATTCTAGCTATTAGGCTATTGGTACCATGATTACAGTCTGCCTTAGTTAGACTAAAGAAGGAATTTGAAATGTCATTAGAACACTTCTGACCTACCAGATAATCCCAGAAGTATTTATTTGGTCATGCAGATTTGGTTTGACATCATTGGCAAATCACACTTTCTCCTTGATAGAGAAATGTATGATGGGAAATGTCTCTCTTTGTCCAAGCCAGTGTCACATTACAGTGACATTGTTCAGTGACCGGCTGATATGCCCATAGCCAGGACCTGTGTATCTCCAGTGCTGGCTTCTCCTCCAAGTTAACCCTGAACCATGACCCAGTCCCAGAACTTCACCTCCTTGCCAAGGTCAAGGAGGTGATTTTGCCAGGAAATATCAGATTAGTGAGAATATAATTATGATTTCCAAAAGTTCAGAGAATATACCACTACAGTGAATGCCCCTTAAAGTATTGAATTTAGGTACATCTAACCTCTTCCTGTTAAATATGGAAATACATGCATTTTGTGAGTCCTTCATAGAATTAAGAGTAGAGCCACATTCTAATGAGTTCGCAGCTAAACTTTCTCAAATCTCTTTCTATTTTGATTTTTTAAAAGTGAGCCACGGACAGAGTTTTTTGTTGGTGAACGCTTACTGATGAGTAGGAATTATAGGCAGCAAGAGTTGAGAGGCCCCAGACAGAAGGAGCAGTATATGCAAAGTTATAGAGACATGTTCTGGGGAGAATCAGTAGTTCTGGGTGAGTGGGGTGAAGGGTGTGTGTCAGAAGCCAAGAGGTAATGGCCTGGGTGCCATGCTTGTTTATTTCAAACCATTTGAAGCTAATACTGGGGTACAGAAATATCCCCCAACAAGCTACGGATCAGAAAGGAACAAGAAGAACATTTGCAAAAAAAAAAAAAAAAAGGATTTTTTTTTTTTTCCTTTCTTGGGTAGTGTAAGGGTGACAGTGTGTGTGATAGCCTGAACTCTGAATTAAACATTGGCAAACCAGGCCTAGGTAACTACTATTAACCCACAGTATGGTATCAGGTGAGTGATTCAGACACACTAATTTGTGTCTGTGAATGATACAACCAGACCTGTTAACCAACCCAAATTATTTGGGGTGGTGTGGGAGGTCGGTGAGTGGAAGTGTATAAACCGTAGTAGCATTGCTGGGCATACATTTTGCTCTTTTTTTGCTTTTACATTTGCAAGTTCTGTTATTGGATCTTAGTGGAAAACAGAATGTGTATCTTTTAAACTAAAACCCTCCTTATTCAATAAGTTTATTAAATTGCTTTTAGGAGTAAAATCTGTTAGCAATATATGCATATTTTCAACACATTCATTTAAAATAAAAAAGAATAGTTTTTTTTAACATCTTTATTGGAGTTTAATTGCTTTACAATGGTGTGTTAGTTTCTGCTGTATAACAGAGTGAATCAGCAAAAAAGAATAGTTTAATTCTTCTCAACCTTTCCTTTTACTTCAGGATAAATTATTAAAAAGCTTGGAGAAAGAACTACCAATTTGTTTTACATAAATTTTTCTCCTTTCCCCAGGATATTCATACCTTAAATCTTGATCGGGGATCAGGGTGGTGGTTGGAGCTTTGAGAGCGAAGTAATGTGGAAAGCACAGCATAGAGAAAGCATAGATAAAGCACAGAGCCATGGACTTGGGGTCGTATTTTAGGGAGAGGAAAGGACGGGAGATGGAGACAGAGCGGGGCTTTTGGAAAGGGCTGCTGAATCCAAAAGTAGAAAGAATTTGCAAAAGAAGGGTGGTGTCAGAGGCAGAAGCAGTAGACAGAGGTCAGGTCACCAGATTTGGGGAAGAGCTGGGTCCTAGAAACCTGGAGCGGAGGGATGAGGTGGGTCCCCCCCATTGCAAGGATCAAGGGGGGACTGGTTGGGGGAAACAAACGAGAGAGCAATGACAGGATGGTGAGAAAAGGACAAGGTGACCACGTAACCTTGCCCCCTAGATTTGAAGGCAATTTGGGGCCAATTCCCATGCCTGATCGTTTGAAAGAGGATTTCTTCTTTCAATACCAGGTTTTGGCTTGGATTGGTTTGGCCACCTGGAGGACAAAGGAGTCCAATATCATTGGGAAGGAAAATCATTCTATGGTGTGTTCTGTCCTGACTGGATCCGAGGAGGCTCTGAGAATAGGAGCAGAGGGCCCTCTTATAACATTAGTGATCACATGTCCTAGTAGAAAAATCTGGACTTGAGTTCCAGCCTCAGCTCCAGTACCTACAAGCTGTGAATCCTTAAGTCATTTAACTTCTCATCTGCAGAATAGCGCCTTGCGGCGTAGAGGTGCAAACCAGCAGCCCCAGGGCCACGTGCCACCTACAGAGGTGTGTTGTTTGGCCTCTGCAGAGCGTGTGATTTTTTTCGCATTTGACGCTAACAACTAAGACTTGGGAAAGTTCATATAACCATTCTGTGTTTATAGTTTCTCTTGAAACATGGAAGGATCTGGCAACAGGTGTTTGCATTCCTGCATGGCAATTACTAGCTAGAGCTTAGAGGCAGCAGCCTTTTCTAGACAGAGTGTGTGTTCTGCCTTTTGCCAGAGTCCCTTCACTCCCTGTTGGCTTACACCTGACTCTTGCCCTTCATTTACATTGCTCACCTGCTTTTTGTGGTCATTTTAGTCTGTGATCCACCGCCCCTTTTTAACGTAAATCATTTATTGAGGTATAAACCAAGTGGGCAAATTATAAATGTACAGCTGTGTGAGTGCTGGTTACACCCATGTAACTAGCACCCCAGAAGCTGTCTCATGCCCCTTCGAGGGTAAGGCAATTGTCTTACCCTTTGTCTTTGTCAAGGGTAAGGCAATTGTCTTACCAATTGTCTGCCTTCTATCATACCATCCATTAGTTTCGCCTGATTTTCAACTTTATATGAATGGAATCACACACTATGTATTCTTGGGTGTAGTTTCTTTAACTCTCACTTTACTTGTACCATTTATCCACATTGTGGTATGTATTAATAGTTGGAATTAGTTTATTCTCACTGCCCTGTTGTATTCCATCATGTGAATATACCACAGTTCATTTATTCATCCTACTGTTGGCTGACATTTGAGTTCATTCTATTTTTTTTTTTTTTTTTGCTATCCAAAATAATGCTGGGTGTGGACATTAAAATGCTAAAGCACATTTTTTGGTGAATATATATATATACACACACACACACACACACACACACACACACACACACATTGACATGTCCACACACGCACATTTCCATTGGAGATGTACTTATGATTGAAATTACTGGCTCTGTGGTTATGTGCATGTTCAGTTATAATAAATTTTTAAAATAAGGATAAAGGAAATGTCTGCAGAGAGTTTGGCCTATAGTCATAGTTCCATAATTTGGAATGTTAGCTAATATTACCATCATCATCATCATCAGAATTATCCTCATATTTTAATGACACAGAGAATTAAACTCCTTGAATATGCCACTAGGCCTGAGGTTTCTCCCAGCCCTCTTAGCTATAAAGCCTCAGAAACTTATGGGCAATGACAACTGTTTTCCCAGTAGACTAACCCCTCTCCCTCAGCTAGAGGGCCCTGTGAGGCAGACAGAAAAGAGCACAGGAGTCCTTTCCCCTTTAGCTGAGTGTTGACAGCCCTCCACTTCGGTCCTACTTTATTTCTTTTCTGGGCCCAAGAAAGGGGCTGGTCTGCAAAGTCGGGGATATCTGAGCTGTTGCTAATGGAAGGGGCATCTTCCAGCAGGGAGAGCAAAGGGAGATGGTGCTCATGGAGGTGGATCTCATTTATTCCATTTCCCGGTAGTGGTCAAGATAATATTTCAGTAATTGATACGACTTATGAATAATGGAGCATGGATCACGGGGATTGGAGCATCTGTTTAATATGAAGAATTACTGGGTACAGAGCCCTGATTCCTCCTCAGCATCCCTCTACAGCCACCAAGAACCTTGAGTGCCAGGAGACTGGGGTAAGGACTGGAAAACAGACTCACTTGCTGGAGGCAGAGAACTTAAAATGTGAAGTGCTTAAAAGTTACGGAGTTCCATGGATACCAAATACATGTCCTCAGACATCTGCATTGGAATCACCCAGGAGCTTTTAGAAAACATTTGGTCCTGGACCCCATCCCAAGATCCTGGTTGGTAGTCTGAGTGTGGGCTGGCTGGCTTCTTAGGGATTCAGATACTGATTCCATCTAATCTGTTGCTTTACAGACAAGAAACTGAAGCCTTGAGTGGTTAAGACACTTGTCCCAAGAGATTCTGTGACTTGATGGCATTGGTATAATTAGAACCAGATGCCCTACCTTCCTTTTTCACTGAAATTTCCTTCCTAACATCCTACACAAGGAACTTCTCCCAGAATCACCTCTCTTCCTCTCGCAGGTTCTGGAAGTATATTCCCTCTCAGTTAGTCTCAGCATTCTGCCTTTGTTTTTTCTCCTGGAGAGGCCCAACCCAAACTAATTTTAGCTTCTTTCTTTCAGGGGACACCTCCCTTCTGAATAGGAACCTCTTTCTTTCTAGTGTATTTTGGTTCCCTTGATTCTCTGCTTCTCTAGAGAGAAGTGGTCGAGTCATCCCAGTAGGTAATTCCTTGGCAAATCCTTTCCTCCCATGAAGCTGCAGAGCTACAGTTGTGAAGGAACATTTGCCTTCACAACCACGGATGCCTGGAAGTGCAGCATCATAAGGCAGAAGGATCCTTAGGTGTCCCATTCATCTACCCATGGGACAGATGGGGTCACTGAGGCATAGAGAGGTTGAGTGGCTTGCCCAAGAAATACAGCTGGTTTGTGTGTGGAAGAGAGGAAGAATTAGAACTCAGGTCTTCAGATTCCTCTGCCTAATCATTGCCTTGATTCAAATGAGCACATCTTCAATGTGCTCATTAAGAATTTCACATATCTGGAAACAGGCTGAAGGCAGGACAAAATCAGTTTCCTAAGTACAGGTCTTTGCTTGTTTCTCAGCAAAGAAAATCTTAGTATAGAAGGAGATTTGAGAGATGTTTCTAAGCCTGGGTCTCCTTCAAGTCCCTTGCAGGTGGTCATCCATCTCAATTCCTTCTTCTAGTGACCCAAATCTCCTCTTGCAACGGTGGTCCAGCCCACGTGCAGGAAGTTCTAGTTGTGAGAAAGGCCCCCTTGTCTTAGGCTGCCTAAGAATCAGCCTCCTGGGAACACACTACCTGGACATCATTCTTCTGCCTGGAGACACTCAGCAAGCAGTGCCATGTTGAGAGCAAAGCCCTGGCTTTGACCTTGGGTTTTAGTCCTGCTCTGCCAACTACCAGTTGTGTGTCTCCAATAATCCCACTTCAGCTTTTTGAGCCTTTTCTGGAAAATGGGGGTAATAAAATCCCACGTCAGAAGAGTGATGATGACTATAACACGAACTATCATGCACAGCACCCACATGGTATAAGGCACATTCTAGCACCAGGCAGGCTCCTTGACTCCCCGTGGCTCCTCCCAGTGATGGAGGGCTGGGGTCGTGTCTCCCTCTTTTCATACCAAAGCTTCACACATCCTTCCATTGCTTCTCATGTGGCCCCATTTGCAGTGCTCCACGTGCTTTTTGGCGGTTTTCACATGTGTTTCTCAGCTAAGCAGACTCTCCCAAGATGAGCCTTGGTCACTTTTCCATGCATGAGGAAGGGAGTGTGAAATTTAACCGTGGCATAGCTTCCTGTCTCTAAGGCAGTGCTGTATTCTGGAATCCACAGTTTGTGGACCGTCTGCATTGGGCTGTGCAGGTGTGAGTCTGTGTGTGCACGTGTGTGCAGAAATCCAACTGTGTCTCTGCGTGTTTCTCTCCGAGAGTGTGCATGTGTCTGTGTTCGCACATATCTTCCCATAAATCTCTAATGTTAGAGCGTCAGATGTCCTGGCCCATTTTTCACATCAAGGAGATGCTCCCTGTTTCTTCAAGTGCCAGAATCAGCCCATGTATGCCACAGGACAGGGCTTTTCGGTTCATCCTTTTTTCCACCTGAAGCCACATGTGCTGTGTGCATGTGGAGGGCTGTTGCCCCCAATGGAACTGTGTTTCTGCTGAGGCTGCTACTGGCCACAGACAGTCCCTTTTCATGGGACCTGTGGATGGGCATAATGATCGCTCTCCCTTCTCTGTCCACGGGCTCCTGGAAGGGCAGAGCAATGTACCAGGCACTCCACAAGCAGAGCTGTCTCAGTCACTAATCTGAAAAGCACTTTACCATGAATGATACCTGAGCCGTGTAAGATATTAATAGCTGCAGAGGTTTCGTCCCTGTGTCATTTAAATCCCTTTCCTGAGTTACACTCTTATGGAGGCAGTGGGAGAGAAGAAGAAAAACTGCTCAGAATAATTATAAGAGGTGTGGAAAAACATTTTTTTTTGATGATTGCGGTATTCTTGTTTCATCACCCACCCTACTGCCTGCTGGATTTGGGAATAAGCATTTTTATTTTCTTGCTTAAAATTGGGGCTATTCGGACAGCTCCAAAGAAATTATGTGTGTTCTGACGATCACCGGTCCTATGAGAAGCTCTTGAAGAAAGGGTTCCTCTGGGAATAAGTTTGGGAAATGCTATACATCCTGTCTGCCCCCAAACAAACCTCAGTGCCCCTCAGCATATTCAGGGATGAGAGGTCCTTCCCAGACGCACCTGTTACGCTCTGGTCTGCCTTGGATTTACCATATGTATTTGAAGAAAGGTCCCTCCAAACGTATCGCCCCATCTCTGATAGGTTGTAAATGATATTCAGGGGTAGAAAATCTTAGAAAATCAAGAAAATCTTAGTTGCAGGAAAATCGGGTGCTGTGGAGATTGAGGTGCAGACCGTGCAGTTGTGGTGGGAGAGGTCAGGGTCCCGGGCTCGTGTCAGTAAGAGGGGGAGGTTCCTACTAACATCTTTTTCTGCTCTGTCTGCATGTTAGGTTGTAGGATATACAGATGCCAGGTATCCCAGGATTTGGGGAATACCAGAGGCCCTTTCAGAATGGAAATATTAACTAGAATTGAAGTAACCTATTCTATTCATGAAGTCTAAAGGTTTAGCAGATAGAAGGGGGGCTTCCCACCAATTGCAGGGGGAGATCCCATGCAGAAGGTAAAATCAGGTGACTTTGTAAAGGAATTCATGAAAACCAGTGTGACTTTAGGGTAGATAAACTCTGAGCTTTAGAGACAGGCCCATTGCCATACCCTTTGATGGACACTGATGGCTGTTTGGGGTGATTAACAAGGGAAACCTGTCCCCATGGGACTTTGGTCTTAACACAAGCCTCCCAGGTGATGACATTATTACCTCATGGGCCTGTCTGGGGCCATCACATATCTTAACTGACCTGGAGGTCAAGCACATAAGGTACCTGGTTCCTCCTCAGGGACCTCAGAGAAACATCATGGGCTCTACTTAGGCCTCCTCTCTGGTGTATCATTATGTGTCCAGAGGACATCAATCAGGGAAGACCAGTGTGAGTGTGCCCAAAGGGGTTGGATCCAGTGAGCAAGGAGCCTAGGGTCCATATAGGGAAAAGGGTGCAATAGAAAATGTTTGGAGTTATAAAAATGTAGGTTTAAACCCCAGTTGTACTACCATATCTGCACAAATTATGCTCACTGGACCTCATTTTTTTCATCTGAAAGATGGTAATAATAAATGCCATTGGAAGGGTTAAATGACATGCCATTTCACGTATGGAATATGCCAGTGCTGTGATAAACTCCATCCATTCCTTCTGTGGGCCCAGATCAAGAGGAACTGAATGCTGGTGACACCATCACTCACTTGAGTTGATCCTTCCCCTGGTTCTACAAATTCGGTATTGTTCATATTTACCCCTGTAATTCAAGGCTGAGTCACATAGAGCTTTTAAGTTTGCTCTAAACACCTGCTAAATTCTTTTAAATGTTTCCTTGCCCTGTGGAGGGCAGTGGTACACACACACTCTTCTTGATGGAAATGCTCCTTGAATTTGCACAAGGGTAGGACAATGTGTTCTTTTTCTAGTAGCTGTTTTGATAAAGCTCAGCAGTGTGTTGGTATTTTTGGCCAAAGTAGCACATATTGAGACCATATCCTCAAGGAATACTTTTGAATCTGTCCTATGTTTCTTTTCTAGGCTGCCTAATTTAGATTTTCCATTGACGAGAAGCCACTCCCCTTTTCTTGTCCACATGAAAGTTTATCTGCCCATTTTCTGGGCCACCTACCTCCTGTTGTTCAAGGCACATTCATAAAGTCTCGTGGCATCTTCCTATACTTTATGCCTTTTGTTTTAGCATTATATTACCTGGAAGAGCTCAGGATCATTGAAAAATCAGAGGTACTCTGGTGTAATACCTCTTGGAGATCAAGGGTGCCAGAAGGTACATTGAGAATGGCGGGTACAGGTAAGGAGTGAAGGAGCTTATGATGGATAAAGTGTGGGCATCAGACCAGGTGGAGTATGGCACAGATGCTGAGAGACAAGATAAGGATAAGGTAGAGCCCAGAGTCAAGTCAGGGGCACAGCAAATGGAAGTACCCCAAGAAAGCTAGATAGGCTAGGGAAGATACTTGTTCTCCTGTCTCTTTTTTGTTATGTGGCCCTGACGCAAGAGATTCTGCTCTGATTGAGGAAGGATTTCCAAGAGACTCTGACCAGTTTCCCATCCATGACAGCATATCTTCTCAATTACCATGGAGATTTCCATTTTAAAAATAGCCATGGGGTGGATAATCTTAGTGCAAAAAAAAAAAAAAAATCCAAATATATCATAGCAGTTGGTTCTCCACACCCTTATGCCTATTTACTCCTTTGAGGATTTTCATCAGGTTTAACTTTTCCTTATGGAGAAAGTGTTTATTCCCCCATATGTTATATTGGCTTAAGCAATGAGTGATTCCCTGGTTGAAAATGTGTTATGTGGTCCTCTTGCTTCCCAGAGGAGCAGAGTAGTGTTGTAGTTAAGGTGTGTGGCTTCTGGAGAAATCTCACCTAGGTTCAAATCTCATCTCTGCCTCCTAGGGACAGTGTAACATTGGGAAAGTTACTTAAGCTCTCTCTGCACCTCGGTTTTCTCATCAGAAATTAGACCAATATGGTACCTGCGTCTTGGAGTTATGTGTTGTAAAGGAACTAAAACCTGGCAGGTGCTCAGAACAGCATCTAGTACACAGTAAGTCCCCAGAACATGCCAGTTAAGATTTTTTCAAGGAAACTCTGAAGCACACGGGCTTACAGTTTCCATGAGGTATATGAATGGTTTAGTCAATAGTTCTACAAGTTCATAGAGTTGCTTCAAAGCCCAGAGGTGGCTGCTTTGAGACCTTCCAACTTATCTCCATAGAGTTGTCAGTTAGATCCAGAGCATTCTGTTTGTGTTCCACATTAGTCTGCTTCAAAAGACAAGAGAGTTGCTAGCATTTGATTGCCTCAGTAAAGAATTAGTCAGATAATTCATTGACTTTATCTCCTTTGCTGCCTTCTCAACCCTAGCCCTGTGGTTTGCTCTGTGATTACTGGGTGGAACTAAGGATTCCCATGCTGTCATGATGCACTTGGTAGATTTAAAGTCTTCTCCCTGACCTTGGAGGGTTTTTCAAAAGCCATGTGAGTGTTGAGGACTCATTTAATGTCTGGTTTGGGCTTGCTTACCAAGCTCTCTGGGCTTCCTTCCTCTTCTCTTTACTTGAGGAGTCTGCTTTTTTGTTTGTGTTTTAAAATATGCTGTAGTTGTTGTGATAGGCTGAGATTTACCTGGTTAGTCGTGCTTGTTTTTATTTTTTTGTTGTTGGTTTTTAAGAACCTGCGTAATTTGATTCATAAGAGCCTTGTTTTCTCTGGGCTTCCAGTAAGTTGTTGCTGTTGTTTTTGCATAGCTTCTCAGATTTTTCTTGGGTCTTACTTTTGTAAAACTGTTCCTCTCCATTTCATCATGAGGTTAACAATGAAATTGTACACCTATTTGTTGCTTTGCTTTGTTACTCCATATATATATATATATATATATAAATCTAAAGATTAAAGCAGAGATCCCATAGATTCCCCAGCTGGCAGTTCCTAGTTTGGTGGTAGATGGGTATTGGTTGGGTTAGGGCTTCCCCATCCTCCTGTAATTCCTGGCAACCTCATCCAGCAGGGATGAGTGTCAGCACACATATACACTATCAACAGATTCACCATTTCTTTGAGGGCAGTTAGGGCAGAGTCAGGTTGCTAGTGGAAATGTCTTGAACAGGTCTTCCATTATTCATCCTTTACTGAACTTATTTCTGTCCTTTGAGATTTTATAGCAGTATAGTTTCGTGTATGATCCTGAATTCTTAATAGCCTGAGGAGTGGAGAAAACTCAAAGAAATCCAGCTCTTAGATTTTTACTTTGAAAGGAATGGTATCCTTCATATAGAGGAAATCCCTTTTACATTGCACCTGGGCCAAAATTATCAACGTTCTTTGTAAATACTTCTCGTAATGGGGAGTTCACAACCTCCCATGGACCATTATTATATCAATGCATAAATATTTATACTGTCTTTTTTTTTTTTGGCCATGTTGTGCAGCTTGCAGGATGTTAGTTCCCTGACCAGGGTTTGAACCCAGGCCCTCAGCAGTGAAAGCATGGAGTGCTAACCACTGGACCACCAGGGAATTCCCTATTTATACTTTTAAACTTTATTTTTTTCAAATATTATTTTCACTTAACAACTATTGCAGTTTTTGGATTGCAAGACTTAATATTGCTAAGATACTCCTCAAGTTGATCTACAGATTCAACACAATCTCTATCAATCTATCACAATCTCTATCAAAAATCAAAGCTGCCATTTTTTGGCAGAAATTGACATACTGATCCTAAAATGTGTATGGAAATGCAAGGGACTCAATAGCTGAACAATCTTGAAAAAGAACAAAGTTGTAGGACCTAAACTCCTCAATTTCAAAACTTATTACAAAGCTATAGTAATTGAGACATTGTGGTACTTGGCATAAAGACAGACATAAATCAATGGAATACACTTGAGAGTCCAGAAATCAACCCTTACATTTATGTTCAACTGGTTTTCAATAAAGTTGCCAAGATGATTCAATGGGACTATAATAGTCTTTTCAACAATGGTGCTGAGACAACTAGATATTCACATGCAAAAGAATGAAGTTGAACCCCCTACCACACACCATATACAAAAATTAACTCAAAATGGATCCAAGACCTAAATGTAAGGATTAAAACTATTAACCTCTTAGAACAAAACAGGTGCAAACCTCTGTAGCCTTGGATTAGTTAATGGTTTCTTAGATATGACACCAAAAGCATGAGCAACAAGAGAAAAAATATATGCATTGAACTTCATCAAAATGGAAAACTCTTGTGCTCCAAAAGGGCACTGTTAAGAAGGTGAAAAGACAACCCACAGAATGGGAGAAAATATTTGCAAATCATATCTAATAAAGGAGTTATTCCAGGATATATAAAGAACGTTTACAACTCAATAACAACATAACTCAATTGAAAAATAAGCAAATGATTTGAATAGATATTTTTCCAAAGAAGATATACAAATGGCTGATAATAACATGAAAAGAGGCTCAACATCATTACCCATTATGGAAATGCAAAACCATATTGAAATATCACTTCACACCCACTAGGATGGCTAGAATCAAAAAGTTGGACAACAGCAAGTGTTGGTAAGGATGTGGAGAAATTGGAACCTTCATATATTGCTGGTGGAGGGTAAAATGGTGCAGGCACTTTGGAAAACAGGCATTTTGTCAAAACATTAAACACAGAGTTACCATGTGACCCACCAACTCCACTTCTAGTGATATACTCAAGAGAATTAAAAACATATGTCTGTAAAAAAACTTGTATGTTAAATAAAGTTCATAGCAGGATTATTCATAATAGCTAAAAAGTGGAAACAATGCAGATGTCCATCAACTGAAAAGTGGATTTTTAAAAATATGGTATATCTGTACAGTGGAATATTATTGAACCATAAAAAGGAATGAAGAACTGATATGTGTGACTACATGGATGAGCCTTGAAAAATTATGCTACATGAAAGAAGCCAGACATGAAAATCATGTTTTATGATTCCATTTATATGATTTATCCAGAATAGGCAAATCCATAGTAACAGAAAGTAGTTTAACGGTTGATGGGGGCTGAGGTGAGAGAGGAGTGGGGAGTGACTACTAATGGGTGTGGATTTTTTTTTTTTTTTTTTTTTTTTTTTTTGTGGGAGGATAATGAAAATGTTCAGGAATTACATAGGGTGATAGTTGTACAACTTTTTGAAATATACTAAAACCCACTGAATTATACAATTTTAAAAAGTGAATTTTATTGTATGTATATTAGATCTCCAAAAAAATTCTGAAAAAAAACCCCAAACTTACCTGGGTGCTGCCCAGTTTGAACAGATGTGTACACCCGACCTTGCCTGGGGCCCTGTTGATGAACTGCAGAGATTCTCAGAGGAGGGACCGGGGCTGGCTCAATGGTGTTGAAGGTCTGGCCACTCAACACAGTGGCTAGTTACTAACTGGTGTGGACATACTTCACATTTGAACAATGAACATACTGGTACATATCCACCAACTGTTAGTCCTTAGCTGTGCCTGAATCCTGTGACTTCCACTCAGGGCTCCTCTGTTATCCCACTGGGAGCAACAGAAAGCCTATATCCACATGACTTGACTAGGACCATCATAACACCAAGAAGTCTGAGCTCTGCATACTTAGCACCCCCAAGTCTGTGGATCAGGAGGTGATAAAAATCAGCATTTCAATCAATATTTTTGAGTAGGGTCTCACAGAGAAAAGTGTCTAGTTCTATTGAATCGTATTATAATACAATATAAAAGTCTCCCTCTCTCTCTCCTTCTTTCTCTTTTTCTCTCTCTAAGGGTCATTTGCATTCTCCAGTAAGCCTCTGTTGTCTGTCCCAATGCCATCTTCCTCATCTGAGGTCAGACTTCCATGAGCCAATCCAAGGTGTTGGAGATACAATCTTGGAGGTGAACTCTCCCAGTTCAGCTACTCATCAATCCCATACCCACAGCAGCTTTCTATGATGTGACCACTGTGTCCTTCCCAGAGAAATAGCTATATAGCTCAATACATGGGAAATGAAATTTACATGGGAGAAGGGAAAACGTCTACATGTTATTGATCCAGCGATATTCTGTCTCATTGCAAAAAGTGTTAGAGGTGGTTTGCAAAAATATACACAGGCAGTGCGACAAGGTGAATGAAAGGAATGATAATATCTGGAAATAGGGGGAATAAGTATAAGGAAATAAAATAAAACTAATGGCAAGATTAGACTATTAAGTGCCTGATGATGGAAGAAGCTTGCAGATTTGGCTCCAGGCATCCTAATGGCCAAAGCAGAGAGGTAAATATTTTAGGTTACAGGCTGCTGTTCAGAGGAAGAACAACTTTTGCAAATGTTGTGCTCTAACAGAAGCTTCTCCCATAGCACCACATAAAGAGCAGAGTGTGGGGTGCAGAATTACAGTCACCAGCAACCTGAAAATAGATCCAATGGTGCACCTCTTAGGAATGTTGGTTAAAATATCCCCTTGATGCAAGTCAGTGGCTTCATGCCCAAACCCACTTCACAAAGTGGGTGGGTGGAGGAGAGAAGCTTTTAGAAGCACGCATGGAGCCTGGTCTTACTCTGGGGAGACCCAGCATTGCCTGGAAAAGGGGAGCCTTTGGGGAACTCCATTGCTGAGGATTGATGGAATTTCCTTCTGCATCCCAGTAGAGCATACTGGGCCCTTTCAGGTCAGCTTTCACAGCCAGCAGCATACCTCCCATCCCACCCCCACCTCCCACTAAGGCTTTTCTTCTCAGGCTTATTGGAACTTGATCATGTGAGGCCAGAAATCATTGAAATCCAGAACAAATCTCATTTGACATTTTTATCTTGACTCTTCTGGGGGCCTTAATTAGCATGATTGCAGCATGGGAGATTGCTCCCATGGAATCTGTATTACTCTTGGTTGGCGTAATGGCTATTGAAGTTTCTCTAGTTTCTTTTTGGTCATCTAGGAAAGACTCTGATTAAAAGTGATTAAAACCCTTAATATGGTATAATAAGGGCTGGTTGGCAATGAGTTTATGGATTTAAAAAATGCATCAGAACATGAACTCATATAATTGTACTAAGCTCACTCTTAAGACTCCAATATGGGTTGTTTGCCAGCCTGGCTCCCTGGCCATAGCACACACCACCACTGCGTAGACATCCTCTCCCAGCGTGACCACCACCCCACAGCTCATGCATCCAAGGCGTCCTTGATCCCCTTGCTGAGAGCCAGGGCACACACATCACAGCAGGCAGCCATGATGTTCTCAGTCCTATTAATGGTCCATGGCTTTGGGGAGCATCAGAATATGTTATGGCTGAAGACAGAATTTTAGTTGGCATTAAGGATCCTGATTCCTCCAGTTCCTGAAGTACAGGGGATGGTGAGGTCCTCTACTGGTATAGAACACATTGTAACAGTGGTTTCCATCATGGATGACTCAGCCTCCCACCCCAGGGGACATTTGAGAATGTCTGGAGACATTTTGGTTGTCCCAGTGGGATGGAGGGTGCTACTGGCATCTAGTGAGGAGAGGGATGCTAGACATCCTACAATACACAGCACAGCTGCCCACAATCTAGAATTATTTGGCCCCAAATGTCAGTAAGGTAGAGACTAAGAAATCCTGTATTCTTTCAAGGCAGACTCCAACAGACTCTTATTTAAAGTCCATAATGTCCTGGTGAGGGAGAAAGTATAAAAGTTTTATTTCTATTTTATAGATTGAAAAACTGAAGCTTAGAGAGGTCATGAGCCTTCCCTGTCTCTCAGGGTCGGCCATCTGCTTGATTGTCTAGTTCTCATTCTGCTGCCACTGGTACAAATTGCATGGGATGACATGGACTTTGGGGTCCACAAGTGTTCAGAAGAGGTGCAGGTTTTATCTAAGTGCTTATGGCACATCTCTGGAGAAACCATGACCCCAGGTGTCTTACGAAGGAAAAGTACCCCAATTTCATCTCTTTCCCCTAGGTATCAAAGCACGCGTCTCCATCAAAAGTACTAGATGTTAAGATAATGGTAAGACTTGATCACATTTGATACTTGGGGAGGAGTAAGGTCTTTACAGTGGGTGAAAACATGATGATTCATACAGTCTGATTCCAGTTCACATTCAAATGCTCTGGGAGCCCTGGTGGTTACATAAAGTGTGACATGGCCTGTTGTGACAATAGGGAAGGGTGGCGTTTTTGGAATTAGCACATGACCTGCCAAAATGCAGTCATATAAAAACATCATGCACTCCTCAATTTCTGTGTCTGTCTGGGTGTATATTTGCAGATGGAATACCTTCCAGAGCCTGTTGATTTAGTGGAATAATAAAGCTGAGAAGGGTCACCCAGGATGATAAGAATATAACTGTACTCACACTCATTGCCTGGGAGTTTTGAAGGATTTGTAGGATTAAGAGACTCTATAACTGAGTTCAAACCCAATGTCTCATCATTTCACTGCCTTGTCTCTCTTGCTAGGGCATCTATGGCTTCATCATTGCACATTGCCTATGGGTCACATTTGGAATTAGAATCTAATTCATTCTGCTTGTGTCCAGGCACCGCCCTGTGCATTTCACGTACATATTTGTAACCCCCCCGGCCTCCAAGGGAAGTAAAATTGTCCTTATTATACAGTGGAAAGCCTGAGCTCAGGGGGTGACATCACTTGTGTGTGACCCACACCTGGTTGCTGGCAGAACAAGAGGTGAAACTTAGGGTTTGCTTATTCCCTTTACCACGCTGCCATGTTAAACAATCAGGGCAATTACACCTTCTCTTTGCTCCTCAGGCAAGAAAGATAGTCTCATCCTCATTAGAAGAGGAAACAGGGCCCCTAAGGCATTGAATTAATTGACTATGGTGAGGGTCCAGAGCCTAAAAATCATATCTCCTGCCTCCTAAGCTAGCTGTTGTGCTTGGGGGATGATATAGGCACGGGGAGATCCCCAAAGAACATCAATGCACAGAGTTTCTGCAATAAATTGACCTAACTTAGTCTCAGTTCTTGCACTGACCTTGTCGTATCTAAAGCAGCTCTACTCTGACTGGAGTAGACTACAGAGCTTCGAGCTGAGAATTACCCTGTGTGCTGTAGTGCATTGCTTGAGGAGCATCACTTAAGGACAAGTGTCTTGCTTCCGGTCTGATGAAATAAAGTCAAGAGTGTAAGGTTCCTAATTCCGATTCCAAGTATGCTACACTTCCTTTAAGGGCTGCAGGATGCTCTTCTGGGCTTGTTCTGAAAGCATCACCTGCTCTCCCACACCTACTTCTTTTCAGGAGCTCTGCAGTGTTGCCAGTGGTCCTGTGATCAGTCATGCTGGAGAGCCCTGGGGCTGCCTAGACCCCACTTCCTCTCCCACCTCCCACATTTAATGAGATGCAAAATGCCTGATTTGCATAAGATATCTTTGCATTTCTCTGGCATCCATCTTCTTGATTCTCCTTTCATGATCCCAGCCCTAAATGACCACTGTCCACCTGTGCTTCAGTCATCCTTTAACCCAGGGGTCTGCACGCTATAACATGCAGGCCTGGTCTAGCCCACCACCTGCTTTTTTTGATAGCTCAGGAACTAAGAATCATTTTATTTTCAAATGGTAGGAAAATATCAAAAGAAGTATCATCTTTTGTAACACGTGAAAAATGATATGAAATTCAAATTTCAGTGTCCATAAATAAAGTTTATGGGAACACAGCCACACTCATTCATTACCTACTGTCCGTGGCAGCTTTTACGTGATGCTGGCAGAGTTGAGTAGTTGCAACAGAGACCGTATGGCCTGGAAAGCCAGAAATACTTACTATCTGGCCCTTGACAGAAAAAGTTTACAGGCCCCTGCCCTACCTCTCCACTCATCCCCTCTCTCACATTTATCCGAACTCAACCATTGCTCAAGCTCCTGAGTTCCTTCAACATCTGCCCCAAGCTAATCTCCATTTATTTCCCAATAGGACCTCTTTGCACTCCTCAGACGTATCTTGTACCTTCCCACTAATACCATCACTCAAGTAGTTCTTTCTGCCGGAAATAACTTTTCCTTCCTATCTTCTCAGAAATCTTCTCTCTCTCACAGATGTAGAGAACAAACTTCCGGTTACCAAGAGGGGAAGGAGGGGTGGGATGAATTGGGAGAATGGGATTGACATATATACACTACTATGTATAAAATAGATAACCAAGGAGAACCTACTGTATAGCACAGGGAACTCTACTTGACCTAAATGGAAAGGAAATATAAAAAACGGTGGTTATATGTATACCTATAACTGATTCACTTTGCTGCACAGCAGAAACTAACACAACTTTTTAAAGCAAATATACTCCAATAAAAATTAATTTTAAAAAAAAGAAAAAAAAGGAAATCTTCTCTCCCAGCCTCACAGCAAATGCAATCTGCTCTGAGGAGGTCGTCTCCCACTCTTGTTAATTCCTCGGAAGGCCCTAATGCTCTTCCGGTCCTGCTTTTAAGGCATGAGTCCCTTTCTGTTACACCTGGCTGTTTTGGCCAAGGTCCCTAAGGGTGGAGGTGCCCCACAGCTGTCACCTAGAGTTGCTAAGTGCAGGCTGAATGTTTCTGCCCGAGCGGGGGCTCCCTGTCCCTGGGACTGCTTTTCCAGGTGTGTAACTCCTGTAAATTTATAAGACTTTTGTTCTCCCAAGCCTATGTGACATTGTTTTGAAAGTGGGAAACAGAATTCAACATTTAGAAATTGATTTTTAACATTAAGTAGAAAGATCATTGTCATTCACTGATACGTCATTGAATCTAAATCTCATATCCATGTATCCACCTATACTATATCTATTGATCCCTCATCAGTCTTTGTTTATCTATCTGTCTGTGTTCAGCTATCTGCCCATCAATTTCTAAATTCTTTCCACAGTGCAGCCCAAGTTCCGTCCCTTGATTGGGGGTGTCACAATTTTATAAGATTACCCACAAAAAGCGCCCAACACTGCTTTCCTAATGTCCCCTGCTGAGCTGGTTCCCCATTTCTCCCTTATTCCTGCTGTGTTCCAGCCAAATTATACTGTGCTTCTCTGGAAAAAAACACAACCGTTTTTAGTTTCCTAGGGCTGCTATAACATAGTATGACAAACTTGCCATCTTAGAACGATAGAAATTTATTGTCTTGCAGTTCTGGAGGCCAGAAATCCAAGAGCAAGTTGTCAACAGGGCCATGCTCCCTCTGAAAGCACTAAGAAAATATCTGTTGTGTGTGTATCTCCTAGATTCTGGTATTTTGCTAGCAATCTTGGGCGTTCCTTGTAGATGCATCACCTGAGTCTCTGCCTTCGGGTTCACTTGGCATTCTTAGTGTGTGTGTGTGTGTGTGTGTGTGTGTGTGTGTGTGTGTGTGTGTTGTGTGTGTATCTGTGTGTCCAAATTTCCCGTTACAAGGACAGTCAGATTAGAGCCTACCCTAGTAACCTCATCTTTTTTTTTTTTTATTGAAGTACAGTTGATTGACAGTGTTAATGATTTCATCTTAACTTGATCATCTGCAAAGATATTGTTTCCAAATAAGGTCACATTCTGAAGTAGCGGAGTTATCTTTTGCAGGGGCACAAATCAACCCATAACAATCCCCCACTCGCTATACCTCACCCATGCTGCTCCCACCATTTGCGATGCCCCCCATGCATTTCTGCCTAGTGACCATCCTTCCCACACCCTCTCCTCCTCTCGCATGGGACTGCTCCCCCACTGAACTCCCACAGCTCTGGGTGGGTACCTTTCAACACTTACTAGAGTAGATCCCACATTATAATAATTTATTTTAGGATCCTAGTTGACCGTACACTTCCTTTTCTTTTTTTGCTCGTGGAAAATTGCTACTCAGATATTTGCAAAAATTATTGTTAGGTAAGCTTAGAAAGGTCTAGCCTTCACGTACATGGCACTGGATTTTAAGTTTCTCTAAGGTAGTCACTGGGTTTTACTCATCTTGGTATTCCGCTTCCCACCTCTGAACATAGTGCCTGTGAGCACAGGATGCCCCTCAATACGTGTTGGCAATTTGGAGATTTGGAGCACAATGAAAGCAGGTATTTGAATCTGCATTTGCCGGTGTTTGTCATTGCAAAGTGCTGATGCTTTCTGACCTGTATAGCATCTACCTACTACTCCTAATCTGGATCCTAGGTAGACCATGACACTGCCACTGCCCCAAATGATTGTCTTTTTGTGTGTGTGTCTCTGTGTGTATGATGCTTCCCTCTAGTTAAAAAGAGCAAGCCCCAAGAAAGGTTAAGAACCATTGCTCTATAGAGACACACGGTGGGACCCTTCTTGTCTGTCTTCTTTTCATCTTTCCCTTCACCATTATTTTCAATACCTTCATCATTATCACTAACCATAGGAATTCCAAGTCAGAAAAGCAACTCATAGGTTTATATTCTTTAATTGTTAGGGCTATAAATTTAGAATGTGCCAGCTACCTGATCCTATTAGCCATACCCTACTCTAAGATAATCTGCTTAAAATTTATACCACTCAGGGATTTGGACTTTATTGATTACATTTCCTTCTAGACTCAGGCCTTTTCCTTTTGCTCATTGGAGCCTAAACAAAATGGCCATGACCCTGAGGGAAGTCAGGCACCCTGGGATAGCAGATAGACTTGAAGACTTGGGTTCTGGGAGAGCCACATGATCAAGAAGGAGGCATTGATATTAAGATAGTTTTTTTTCTCTTTCCTTACCTAACAGTTATTGTAAGGTTAACATAATCATTTAAAGTTTTGGAAGAAGAAATGCTTTGTAGATGCCAAGATACTATAGTACAACTTCAAAATAATGTGGCATATTGTTACACAGATTCACACACACACACACGAGTCATATCACATGGTTCTAAAAAATAAGTTTTCTATTCTCTAAAATGCTGGTCTATCAGGTGAGAAATAGGGGGAGCTGTTGGAAGTGCTTCCTGATTTAGTTTCAGTATAGTAGAGGGGTTAATATAGCACAATTCAATATAGCACAAGAGCTAGAATGAGAAAGCCTAGATTCAAGATGGTGCTGCATCTTACAGGGCAACTTGTCATGAGTTACTGAACATCTTCACTCCTTTTTTTCTTCATCCACAAACTAGGGACCTTAACAGTTCTCCCTTCACAGGGATGCTGTGAAGGCTAGATGAGGAAGTCCGTGCACAATACTTCACTCATTGTCTGGGCATGTGTAAATGCTTGTAAATACTAGTCGTTAAGTTTTTTAAAAAAATGATCTTACTGAGAAATGAAAAAAATATATCCATGAATAGTTTCACTGTTGTATATTATATTTAAAACAGTTCCAGACAACAGGAGAAGAAATATCACACAGAAAGTCACAATTAACTGCCAACTGACTTATACAGACAGTGAGATTTGAGCTAGTTATTGAAAAATTCATGGGAATTGAATGGGGAAAATAAGTTAGAAGATAAACACTCAGGACAGCACAATACCATGGAAGTGAGGATGGAAACTAAAAACTGTAAGATATGGTCAGCTTAGAGTTTATCTAACCAGACATTGTGAATAGGGGAGGGGTGGTTGACAAGGGCAGAATATCTGGCTGAAAACAGGGTGTGGCAAGACCAGGATGGCAGCCTAAGCCATCTGGGATTCATACAAAGGCACTTTCAATCTGTGTTGGCCCCTGAACACGGTGGTGGATTGGTGAACGTGATGTTTTAGTGACATAATTTGACAATGGTGTGTCAGAAAGCTTAACCTAGGGACTGGAGTCAGAGGAATATATTACAAAGCCCCAAAACAGTGGCCTTTAAATTGAAATGGGGGTTGAGGGAGCCTAAACCAATACTTGTTAATCATCTGTTTCATGTGCCAGACTTTGACCTGATGCTTTTTTTTTTTAAAATCACAACAGCACCTGTGAGATAGATAATGACATTTCCAATTTACAGAAAGGGAAATCAAGGCTCTGAGAATTTAGGTAATTTACTTAAGGTTTTAAAGTCACACATACCTGGTAGGTAGTAGAATAGGAATTTGATAGCCAGTCAATCTGTCTTCAGATCTTTCTGCCATGCTTTGCTGAAGTGGGGAATCTAGTAAAAGCATGTGTACATGAGATACTGCAAAACAAGTATTGAAACCTGATGTTTGATTAGATATGGGAAATTAGAAAGACACTGGCAAGAAATGAGGATGGTTCCAATAGTTAGTGCCTAGGTGATTATAAGCATGGTAGAGATTTTAAAGAATTGGCCTATCAGGAAGGGAAGTTGTTTGGGATGGGGATTATAGAAATGTTGGGTTTGTGGTTATGATGCACAATAATGGAAATGCCAAGTAGCCAGTTGGCATCATGAGAATGGAATTTAGAAGAAAGTTTTTGGCTGGAGTTAAAGGGTTAGACGTCACACCACTGGATGTGGACATTAATGATGGATTGTACAAGGAGATGGGGGGGGAGAGAAGATGGCTAGAATAGCATTCCTACACTTTAATCACCTGAGGATTCTGTTAAAATACAGGTTTTGATTCACTAGGTTTGGAGTAAGAGCGTGAGAGTCCTCATTTCTAGCAAGCTCTCAGGTGATGTTGCTGTTGCTGGTCCAAGAACCACTCTGAGTAACCAAGGGTGAAAGGACTGATCCTTGAGAAACCACCATAGGTACAGGTGGAGGAAAAGAAGCCAACAGAAAGAAAAGGAGCGGGAAGGTAGAAAGATGACACAGTATTATAAGTGTCATGAGGGATGTGGAGTGGTTGAGATACCACACTCTGTGGAATGACCAAGGTGAAGAGGAATGGAGAAAATCTAGTTATGGAGTAACCATTGGTGACCTTCAAGAGGTCAGTTTCTGTGGAGGGAATAGACCTTGGTTTATGGGAAGTTAAGCATTAACGATCTGTGAGACAGTGGAGTTATAGTTGGAATTGGATCATGCAAAATGTTTGTACCCAAAGGAACTAAGGAAATGGGATGATAGCAGATGGTATGTAAAGTGGAGGACATTGCTCCATCATTTACTAGGTGAGAGACTGGGAATGTGGGCCCACATGGATTTCCTACATGAGCACATACCAAAAGATAGAGATGGCCATATGTAGATTTCTGCAGAAAGGGGAATAGAACAGGATTTATGGAAGATGCTGGAGAGATAGGAAATAATTGAGGAAAGAAGTTGGAGATAGGATTGAAGGCACCAGTTAAAGAAAAAAAGAAAATACATTTTTCTCAAATACAGAAAGAAAGAAAAGTAATCAAGCTGTGGTCAAGATGGTGCAGTGGGTTCATGCTTTGGTGCACCTCCTCTGCTCCAAACACACTGCAGTGACAGAAAAATATAAGAACACATAGCTGGGCCTAAGACCCAGCTATGTGGGCATAAGAGCAAGATAAGTAACCTGATGGGTCAGAAATAGTACAAAAACAAAAGGTTGATGAGCAGAGCTACATTCATTCTCAGGCTGGGCTCCAAGTCTGGAGGCAAAAATTAAGGACAGAAATTTAGCTCTCAAGGGTCCTGTACAACTATATGTGGTCCAGATTGTCAAGGGATCACGGCTAGAGTCACAGCTTGAATCCATGGGTTGGGGACAGGTTTCCACATTGATGAAAAGAGTCTGAAAAAATAGTGTTGCCAACCCCTATCTGAGAGTACAGCTAATAGGAATCTCTGAACCTAAGGAGGTAGGGGAGAGAGGTAAAGATGTAACCATGAGATGATGAACTGACTTAAGCCACTCACCTAGCTGAAGACTGTTCTGCTATATCCCATTGCAAATCAGTATGGAAGGGAGAAACTATTCAACATGAGGAATAATAAAGTCATGTTATTATCTCATACCAGTCACAAAGTAAGTTATAAATTCTGGTTGAAATTTAGAAGTAGAACTTTTTGTTTTCAGCAGTTTTTAAATTTTAAAATGGTATCACCCTTTAGGAGCCCCAGACCATCATTATAGGATGGATTTGGAATTCAAGTTCTAAGAGCTTTGGTGGAGGCAGCAATAACAACAACAACACCAGAAACGTTAGACAATGATGACTGAGCACAAAAGGAAAAGAGGGAAAAATAAATCCTTCCTATTCAAAATGAACTACAATCCAACATTATGAACCATGTAGAAAAAAAAACAAACAGTTAACAATAAAGATGTTTGTTATCCTGACTTTTACTCAACAATGATCTGGATATTCTACCCAATGCAATAAGACAAGAAAAGAAATATAAGAATTGTGGAAAGACATACGACCATCGACCATCTTTTTGTGAATGATATGATCATCCTACATAGAATATCAAAAGGTACTTATAAAGCTAGAACAAGTTAGAGAGCTCAGCAACGTTACTAATACAAGATCAGTAAACACAAATTAATATGTTCCCTAAACACAGTTAGATAATTTAACTGAAAACAAATCACACTTACAATAGCAAAAATGAAATAAACCAAAAAAAGGCAAAAAAATATAAATTCTACAAAGGATATGCAATATCTTCTAGAAAATACAAGACAGTATTAAGAGTATAAAATAAGAATGAGTAAATGGAGCAAATATCTTGTTCATAAATAGGAAGAACCAATATAATGAAGATGTTGATTATCCCCCAAGTTTATAAATTAAATACACTCCCAATAAAAATCCCAGCAGGGTTTTTGAAGACACTTGTTTGATAAGCTTATTCTATAATTTATATGAGAGAATGAAAGACAAAGAATAGCCAAGGTATTTTTTTAAAAGAAAGTTGAGGAGATTTGCTCTCATAGACAAAAAGACTTATTATAAAGTTCTAGTAATTAAGATGGGAGACAAATAGGCCAAAGTATAATAATATTTTTTTAGCACTCAGAAAACATACATGTGTATGTATGTAGATATATAGATAAACAAACAAACAGAAAGATGTGTGGCTATGTGTGTATTTTTGATGTGTCATTGCAAATCAGTATGAAAGGGAGAATTTATTCAATACAACCACATGAGGAAAAATAATCTCATACCAGCCACACAATAAATAATAAATTCTGGGTGAAATTTAAAAGTAGAACTTTTTGCTTTAGGTAAGGTTTTTGTTTTAAAATACTTTTAGATATACAGAAACATTGCAACAAGAATGCAGAGAATTCTCTTGTACCTCTCACTCAGTTTTCTCTATTATAATCATCCTAAATCACCATGACACATTTGTCACAACTAAGAAGCCAGCTTTGGCATGTTATTGTTAACTAAACTCAATACTTCTTTCTGATTTCACCAGTTTTTCCTCAAATGTCTGTTTTCTGTTTCAGAATCCCATCCAGAATACCACATTACATTTAGTTATCATGGTTCTTTAACTTCATCTGATCTGTGACATTTTCTCAGACTTTCCTTGTCCTTGATTACCTTGACAGTTTTGAGGTCAGATTTTATGCAGAATGCCTCCCAATTTAGTCTTGTTGGTTGGGGTCATGAGTTTTGGGGAGGAAGATGACAGAGATACGTGCTGCCCGCATCACATCATATCATGCTTATCACATGGCATCACTGAATATGATACCCCTGATCGCCTGGCTGAGACCAGGATTCTCCACTGTAAAGTTACATTTTCCCCTTGCCATACTCTTTGGAAGTAAGCTGATAAACTCAGCACACAAGGTGGGGAGTTAAGTTCCATTTCCTTGAGTGAGGAGACTCTACATAAATTTTTGGAATTCTTCTCTAAGAGAGATTGTTAAATATAGTACTTTTAGAGGAAAAGAGTATATCCTTTGACATTGAGGGGGGGAAATCTTAAGATACAGATTATAAATATCATAAAGTGAAAGATTAATACATTTGTCTACATTAATTTTTAAAAATCTATATAAGATACCATATACAAAGGTAAAAGATCAAACATAGACTGAGCGACATAATTCCAATGCATACAGCCAACAAAGAATTTACATGCAGAATAAATAACAAACTCCCACAAATAAAAAAGACCAACTTATATACAATGTATGTATGTATGTGTAGATATATATAGTATGTGTATGTACATATTATATATTATTATATAATATTATTATATAGGTAATATATATCCACACATACACACATAATATATATAATGCACACACATGTATAACACACATACACACAACACAATGAAGAAAGTATAGGAAGAGACACTTCACAGAACAGGAAACTCCAATTGAGATGATGTGAACGTCAGCAGTAATCAGGGAAATGCACCTTAAAGCTACAAGAAGATAACGTCTACTACACATCAGATTATATCATATGTGGAGATACAGGGTAAGACATTCATCCATTTAGTGATCATAGAAATATGAGTTGGTCCCATCACTTTGGGCAATACAGTGAAGGATTTCTATACACTAAATTACAGGAATATCCTCTAAAACCATTCTTCTGAAACATTTTTTTTGTGCATAGAAATCACCTGAAGAACTTGTTAAAATGAAGATGTTGATTCACTGAGGTCTAAGAATCTCCATTTCTACCAAACTCCTAGCTGATGCTGATGCTGGTCTACATGCCCATAGTTTGAATAACAAGCCTCTAGAGGTCAGCAAACAGTGGCCTGTGGGCCAAGGCCCAAATCTGATTCCTGTCTGTTTTTATCATTGAAGTTTTACTGGAGCACATTTGTTTGTTTCTGTGTTGTCTATGGCTGCTTTCAGACTACAATGACAGAATTTAGTAGCAGCAACAGAGACCGTATGATTTGTATAAAGCCTAAAATAGTATTTATTATCTGGGCCTTTACAGAAAAAGTTTGCCAATTGCTGCTCTAGAGAAACTCTCGCACATGCACATAAAGAGACTTGTGTAATAATATTTATTGCAACTTTTTTTGGAGTAATGACAGAATGGAAATAAGTGTCAGTTAGTAGAACAGACAAATAATTTGTAGTGTAGTCACATGGTAGACTCCATCAGTTACAATTAACGAATGAGAACTACACGTCTTAATGTGGATAAATCTAGAAAAAAAAATTTCCAGGCAAATTATTAAAAGATGTCTGGAAATGATCCTCATCTGTTTCAGGGCAGTGATTACCTCTGGTGAGGGGTTAGATTAGGAACAGGATCATGGATGCATTCATATGGGCTCACAACCATAGGTGTCATGTATTATTTCTCTCAAAAATTTGGAAAGAAGATATCAAAATGTAATAAATAGTTAATACTGGGTGGTGGGTACACAGTTTTGATAATCTCTACGCTTTCTTATTTCAGATATTTCAAACATTGGAAAAGAATAAAAAGAATCAAAAAGGGGAAAATATGCTGAATATAAAGACAAATATTTTGAAGTACAGGGAGGGAGTTGAAGATAGAGAAAGGTTATTCATGCCTGAGGCTCTCTCTTCTCTCAGTTAAGCAAAAGATATTCCGCTATTACAGATGTGTCCCTTATATAGTTAATTTTGAGAATGGTAAACAGGTTTTACCAGGCGACTAATTTCACTCCACGGCTTGTGAAGTATTTTGATTCTAAGAGGTCACTTCATCCAGGTCCTGGAGTGGAAGGAATTTCCCTTTCTCTGGAACTAACATTTCACTCCTTTGATCCAAGCTCAGCTTATTGTTGGGACAATAGTGATACCAAGAGCAAAGCCCCCAAGCACATTCCTCCTCCTTTTGAGTGCAAGCCTTGCAGTATTCCTCAGGGAAGAGTCAGGAGAACCTTCAAGATTCCTTCAAGGAAGAGCCTTTGGCTTTTGTCTGAGAATCTCAGTGTTTCATGCCCTTTTATCTCACCTAGGTTTGGATGCCCTCCCACTGTGACTTCTCCTGGCATGATTCCCTGAGCTAACTCACATTTGGGTTACATTCTTCTCCCTCAGAGCATCTGCGCACAGCTGGAGCCAGGCTTTGCACATGGGCCAGGGCAGTCTCATCATTGATTTTCCCAGCAGTATTGAGGCAACTTTACAGGAAAATGTACTGCGTACTGAAGCTGGGGATCTCAGTTCAACACTCTTAGCCATGAAATATACAAGAGGGACATTTCAGTTCCAAGTACACTTGCATATCCTATAGAAGCCTTTGTAGCATGTTTGTTGTTGTAAGGATATGGGAATACTTTGAGTCAAATCATACCCCATGAAATATAACAGCTGTATTGAAAAGTCCTGCTAGCTGACACTTGATAACCTTTGGTCAAGTGCCTTACATGTGTCAAGCAAAGTGGAAGCACAGCCAGCTGATGATACAAATACCCAAAATACCATCTTCTCACCCAACAGTAGCATTATAAGTGGTCTGTAGCATGTTTTCTTCTTGGGAACCTGATTTCTGAACACAATGCCCTCTTACCCATACAGTTCAATTCCTGAACTATCTCCTCTTTCTGAGATAGGTTTATCCCTCTGTTGGAGGTTTCCAGCCACTTATGTATCATTTTTAACCATAACCAGAGGTAGCATAAGTTTGGTCATTATAGGGATAATCAGTGAGGCTTGCTGAGAGGGCATTCCCTGGTCTTTAATGCACAGCCCATAACCTAGTGCTGGCTTTATGTTTATTGTAAAGTTTTCAACTCAAATGTTAAGACAAACCATGCAGGGATTGTAAATAAGTGAAGGGACCAGGTGGAGGATAATAGGGAGGTGTGACATATGGTGAATTAGAGAACACATGCCCTGTCTAAATGAAGTGGCCACCGCTTTGCTCTAGCTGATTATCATTGTGCAGAAATGCTGGCCCAACATTGACAGAACTCTTGGATTTTTAAGGGAAGCTAGAAATAGGGATATTTTAAATGTGAAATCTTCCAACTTTTAGATGTTGGCAACTAATTCAAAAATTTTTTTTTAAATCACGCTAAAATGAGACACAACCCAGAGCCACAGATGGCCCATTGGTTAGGTTTGCAACCTCAGAATAACAAAGGAAATGATCTGAGAGCTTTAAGTAAGATAGTTTGTGGCCAGCAAGTCTAGGCATTTGGGTCTCACCCACATGGCTCAGTGCCACCATCTTTTTACTGAATCTGATGGCAGGAAAGAACTTAGATTGAGAACAACAATAGCCACATCAGGAGGCTACGGTACAGAACCATGTAACAATAGTCATAACCCGGGACCACTGGGGCTCTTTGATGACCTTCTTCCCATGACCTTAGAGAGGTCACCACACAGGCAGCAAACGAAGCAAGTGACATTTATGAGGGACATTTTCTTTACCATAATGTACCTTTTCCTGTCACTTCTTGTTCAAATAGTGACCCAAGGGGAGAGTGCTGGGGAGAGAGCAATTCTGGGCTCCATACTTAACTTCCCAGGAGGATTCTCAGATTCTACACTCTTGCTCTAGGTGTGACTATGTTCTGAATAATTGCTCTTCTCTACAAATTCATGATTATCTCTCTTTCATCAGGTTTACTTTTCATCCTTCTTAAGCTGAACTCCCAGAAGTAACATCAAAATGAAGGGGTCAATGTCTAGATAGAGTTTGGGATTCTTTACTTGGTAGGTCCTAATACAAACCAAGTGGTAGGTGTGGCTGGCTAACACTTGCAGAAAATGAGGCAGCGTGGGAAAGGGTTGGGCTGGGCATCTACTGGAGGAGGGCAGTGGTGGGACATGGGGTGTGCTCGGCTCCCTAGTAGGGAAGCTGTTAGTGAGGAAGGAACACTCTAGTCCTCCAGCCAGGCCTTGCAGAAGGAGCTGGAGGTAAAGCCCTGCTTACCCTGGAGAATGTCCCCATCACTGCGGCCTTGACCTCCATTTCTGCCTCCTTTTCCGTACATTGATTTTCAACAAATGGAAGCCATATTGCAAAGCAGTTAATTATAAGGAGTTTAAGTTTATGAAAAACTTGGTTCAATGTTCAATATCAGACTCTGCCACAAGTGTACTTGGTTTTTTTTTTAATATATATTACTGAGCCGTAGTTTTCCCACATGTAAAAGAGAGTTAATAATATCAACTTTTAAAAGATATTGAAGGGACTTCCCTGGTGGTCCAGTGGTTAGGACTCTGCGCTTCCACTGCCAGGGCCTGGGTTCAATCCCTGATCAGGGAACTAAGATCCTGCAAGCTGTGTGGTGCAGCCAAAAAAATAAAATAAAATGGAGATACTGAATTAACTGTAGGCAGTGCCAGGCACCATCACTAACTTATATAGGTCTTTGGATTCCAGGGTGATCAGTGATGCATTGGATGGTAGGGCTATTATAGCCGGGCACTGCTTGAGTCTCCCTTCTTTAGCCCATGCCTGCCCACAGCATGCTTCAAGACATTTCACATCTTCTCACCCCTTGGGGAATGGTATAGAGGGTGTGGCTAGAATGCCCCCTGACTGGGGTGGGGTACAACGTAGGCTCCCCACCCTGACATCTACCCTGTGGATCCCTCCTGCTCTCACTCTCTCTCTGGACAAGGATCTCAATTGCTCTGTGCCTCTGATTCCCTATGATTAAGCCACCCATGACCTCAGTGCCAGGACTCCTGTGGATATCAACCTCCTCTTTCTCACAGCCAATGCTATGTAAATGCTAAGCATTTCTGTGATGTAGCAACTTTAAGAGGATGAATGAATACATTTGACAAGGGAATGTTGGGAAACAATCCAATAGGGCTCCATTTGGTATTGGGCCTTTTATCAAGGCCATAACCCAAACCCACTTTATGGGGTTAGGGAATAAAATTACCATGTTGGATAACAAAAAGGAAGAAGCAGGGACAGAAAGGGAGGCCTTGAGAATCCAAAGTCAAATGAGTGTGTAGACAGAAGATGCAAGGGAAGTTCTCACTGGTGGGTGCTGGAAAGCTGGTAGCGTTAGACTCCCAAGGCCAAAGCAAGAAAGTGGGTCTGGGATGGAAGCCTAGAGAGGGTGAGATGATTAGGATTTACAAGATTGTCAGAAAAACAGAGAGGTGTGAAGGTCTGGGCCATCTACTGTGTTGCATGGCCATAGAAGGCAGCCCTTCTCTTGCTGCAGTGAATATGAAAGAGCTTTTGCCCTTGAAGAGTTAACCGACTTTTGGCCCAATGGGATTGGCTTCGAAGGCTTTCATCCAATTCTCTGGGTGCTTAGCACCCCCTAGCCTCTTCCTTCACAGCTTCCCTCCCTTGCCAAAACGATCCCAGAGTCTCTGGCTTGCTTCTTAGGAAACATACAGCTAGACAGTCCCTGAAGACCAGGCTCTGTTCTGAATTACAGAGGGCCTACGAGTAGCTTTGTGCTGGATGACTCTGGGGACAGCTGTTGACAGATGGAGGAAAAGGTTAGACGTGAGGGTCCATGGGCCACTGGGGGGCGAGGCTTTCTTCAGAAGTATATTTTCTCCTCTTTGGCCTTTCCTCCAGCCATCTCTTCCTTTCCTAGTCCATGTCCATGGTGGTCCTTGTCCCCCCTGCCCTCCCCTGAACATATGCCTTTTCCTTCCTGCTCTGGGGTTGTTCTGAGTGAAAGGGGGAGGAATGGAGGATTTTGGAGCGGTGCCTCTTATGCTATAAGCCTTCAGCATTTAGAATCTTGGAAAGGCTCCACCTGGGAAAGAGTTCCAGAGAAAACAAACTTCAGATCCTGGCTCATATGGGAAAAGGCTCATGTTCATGGAGGTGGCTTCAGGGACCTTGGCAGAGGCTTGGCTCCTGCCTTTAATGGATCCGACATGGAGCCTTCCAGGGCCCATGATGCTGCATGGCCTTCAAGGGAGATTTCACTCACAGCTATGATACCTCTTTCATAGGACTTAGAACTGTCAGATCTCTAGGGAACCAACAGCTTTTGTCATTCTGTTTATGCCCTAACTGAGGCAAGAACGATTTCAAGGGGCCAAACACCCCGTCTCTTCTCCTCTTCATTCCCCCTTGTCATGTTGTTCCCTCTTGGAGAGTAGCTGAATTTCTCTCTGGGGAGAGAAGGGGCCAAAAAGGTGGTCTCAAGACCTGTGGGATCATCAGCTCAGTTCATAGGAATCATCCTTCCAGTCCCAGAAATGGCATTGACAAAAGCAGTGATGGGCACAAGTTCAGGGTTCCCCCGGCCCAAGAAGAGGGGTGGGGGGGTAAGCATGGTAGGGAAAGGTTGGACAGAGTTTATGGTGATCCCCTCATGCAGTTCCTTAGTGGCACTGTGTGATACTCCGGGGACCATGTATCTAGATTTTATGCCTAAAATAAAGCAGGTGCCCCTACAGGTAAAGCAGTGTGAGTACAGGAGCTGGAAACACCTGGATTTCTGTTTCTGGCCTTGTGCACTTAAGAAAAATACTTCCCCATGTCTTTGCACATGGGGCTCAATACTGACCATTAATTCCCCCATGTCTGCCTCTTCTGCCAGGGGTCTTTTCAAACATAGACAATCATGGGATATTAAACTTGAAGGACAATAGAGATCATCTAGTCCCATCAACTCACTATATATATGAGGAACCTGAGGTCCAGAGTGGGGAAGTGTCTTACCCAAGGTCACATGGTGAGTTACCTCCTTTGACGTCTTTGTATGCAGTACAGACCCCCTGTCCCCCTCACCAATTTTAATTCTTAAGATCTTAAGACCTCATGAAGTTTCTGTAGGTCCCAGAGGACTCAGGGATGACTAGGTGTCTAGTGTGGGATTGGTACTAAAATCCCTTAGGTGAGGGAAATATTCCAGGCCAGGATACTCCACAGGGCCTAGGTGAGGCATCTGGGAGAAGTGAGAGAGGGACCATGGCCTGGAGAGAAACAATGGAGTCATAGACCCTCTAGACCAATGGCCTGCCTTCCCTCTGCCTCAGACCCAAGAGAGCCCTTGTCCTGGGTTAGCACAGTGATGCTAGCACAGCAACATCTCATGTTGAAGCCAAGTCTCCCTCTAAACATGACCTCATCAGTGAGGAACTTTCCTCCATCTCCACAATCTAACCCCGCTCCCTGCAGAAGGAGGGCACCCAACATCCAAGATGACTCAACTCTGTTTTGATCATAATATGCCCTCAGAATGAGGAGGGGAAAGTCTCAGTGCTACCAACTCGATCTCTCCCCCTCATAGCCTCAACGTCTAGCTGCCCATTATGCTCTTCACATACCTGCACACAGCTTTCCTAAAAAGGTTGGCTTACTCCTATCTTGTCTGCACATGCATGTAAACACCCACGCACTCGTTACAGACATTATTTTATAGACATTATTTTAATCTGGGGTTGACTGAAAAACCTCCTTCTGGAGATTTGATCAGGAACACCCATGTCTCTGGACATCCTAATTCCATCCATGGCAGGGTGGGGCCAGAGGGGAGCTGAGCTAGCATGGAAGTCCTCCTTGCTTGAGGCTACCCATGGCTTGATGGCCACCAATGCTACTCCTCCACGGTATTCCATCCCCTATGAGATTTGGAATTATGGGAAGGCTGAGAGATCAGCCGTCATTGCACTGACTGGGTGAAATGAGAGGAAAAAGTGAAGGAGAAGTTTATAGTCTTGGAAGTACAGTGCCCCCAACCTGCTGCAGTCACAGGTGGTTCACATTGTCCCAGCTCCTAGGATTAGAAATGGCCCTCAGGTATCCCTTAAGAATGTAAGGTCTGCAGAGCATTCTCCTCCCACCCCTTTGCCTCCCAGGGACCCTAGCGATTATACCCTGTCCCCACCTCCCTCTCAAGCTCATCATCAGGGCCTCCTCCTACTTAGATGAGGCTGCCCCTCCCCTCCTCTTCCAGGACAACCCAAGGCCAAGCCCCCAAATGCTTTGCTCACGTCCCTTCCTCGGTTCAGTGGAGGCTGCAGCAAAAGTGGAGTGTTTCCAGTTTCTCTGACCATGCTTGGTTTTAAGTTAATCCCCTCCTCCTATCCTTCCCTTTTGCTGAGAATTCATTTGGCTGTTCCCAATATATCTGTATCCATATCCCGTATCTCCAGTTCTTCCCCCTACCTTTCAAGCTCCCTTTCTGTTTCCCCTTCTAGTTTTGATCTTCTTTGGGGATTTTGGTTTTTACTTTATTTTGCTTTTTTCTGTTTTTCTGTTTTTTTGTTTTTGTTTTTTATAGGTTTCAGAGAAATTATGTTGAATCCAATAAGCCTTCCCGGACATTCCAAGCCTCTTAACCATGGCATCTATGTTGAGGATGTCAATGTTTATTTCAGCAAAGGACGTCATGGCTTTTAAAAACTCCTTTTAAGCCTCCCTGTTTTGATGTCACCTTGGTAGGCTGGGCCCTCTGAGAGGTTGGAAGCTCTAGGCATTGTTCTGTTTGGATCCGGGGATGCTAAGTAGAAACTACACGAGCCGCCGGTGCCCCTGCATCCTTTATCACCACCAAGACGGGTGTTTGCCCCCATCCACCACTGGCAGGGTTGCCCTTTCCCTCCAATCATCACTGTGCTCCTTTTTTTTCTGGCCTGCAAGGCAGCTCCTGCCATCATCTTAAGAGCCAATAAAGAGAATTAAAAACCTGTGCACCAGGAACCATCTCTTAAATACACTAGCCATTCTCTTGCTTTCCACAAACAACCCAACCACCACGAGAAAGCCTGATGAAGTCCAGCCGTGCACCGGCCTCACTTTCCCCGCTTGGAAGTGTGGGGTCTCCCTGGCTCTCCCTAGGATACCAGGCCATCCTCTTAGTGACCTCGTCGCCCTGCAGCCTCCCGTGGGGAAGAACATCTAAGCAGAGGTGGAGACGGCGCGGTGAGAGGAGAGGGAACCAGGCCCAAGTATTGGCACCAGATTAGGTCTCAGAGGAAAGAATGGAAACCAATCATTTTCTATATATATATATATTTTTTGGTGGAGAAAATCATACCTTTTTTTTGGACATACTTTCCCCCTACTTCCTCTTCTCTCTGGAACGGCTCACAGTGAGTGGTATTAGAAAACTCCTTGGAGAAGAGGATTTCTCCAGGGCTCCTTCTTGGCCTCTAGATCTGCAGTTCCGACAAGCTTTGGCTGCAGGAGGTCTTGCCTGTGAATTGGGCATCCTGCTAGGACCACAAGGGACCAAGGGAATCAGGGACCAAGGCCCTTCCTGCTGTTCCGTGATCCCGGGATTGGCTCTCTTCCCCCACTTTTACTTATTCTTGACTCTGAGAACTTTTGGCACCCAATGGAATCACCATTTCAAGGCCAAGATGAACTGAAGGGGAAGAGAAGTAAAAATTGGCCTCCTCCAGCCCCTCTCATGGCTCCAATGGAAGTGTCATCCTGTTCTCTGGTCAATATATGTGTTTACTTTGCTTGCTTTGACTCATGCCTTACTCCATGGCCACCCTCTCCCAAAGAGGGAGGTTTGTTTCCCCCATTTTCAACTTGATCCACTGGGGAGAGGGAAAGGGATGCTTTTCCCCCTGCTTCAATAGGAAAGATACAGTTGTAGGGCCTGAACCTCTCCCAGATTTGCTGCCATGTTGGCTGAGTGGACTTCGGGCTTGGCCTAGTTCCCCCACCACCACCCATGGTGCCTCCATTGTAGGGGGTCAGCACAGGCTGCCCCCTTGAGGGTGGAGCATGGAAGAGGGGGCCAACCACGGGGAGCTCGTAGGACAAAATGGTGGTGGGTTTAACCCACTAAGTTTTGGAGTGATGATGCACAGTGATAGATAACAGATTCTCTGCCTTGGGAAATTTCCCTGGGGGTTAGGATTCCCACTTAGGGTTTTAGGTCCTGAGTCCTGTGGATGGTGGTTCTTCACGTCGGGTTCCCAGCCTGATTCTGCAGACACCTCCATGGGCTTTAAAAATGCACAGCTTTCCAAGTTCTTGCCCAGTATATGGGGCGGCCTCCCGGGCACCTGAATGTTCAGAGTATCACACGGGGTTTCAGGTTCTCTCCAGGGCCTAGAAGTGTGTTTATTTAGCTCCTCCCAGCTCCCTGCCATCCTGCTCCCCATTGCTTCATGTCTGGCTATTCCCCATTGTGTCCTGCCAACCCTTTGGGCCAGGGCCCCCTCCTGAGTGTGGCTTTAAGGAGTAAGCTTGAGGATGATGTTTTTTAATTATTGTAAATCATTACCTCATTTCCAGCCTCCCAGGCTCCATCCATCCCAGCATCTTTTATTCTGCCATTTTCCTCACCTTGTGCTATGACCATGGGGCGTTGTGTTTCCGCAGAGACATATAGGAGTGTTCAGTGTATAGTTTCTTAATAAACACTTTATTTTCTAATGAAATGACTGGATCAGACCTCTTATTTGGCAATTTTGCAAAGAATATTAAAGACACATAGAAATTTCAGGCTACCCTGTTTTTTAATCCCCCCCTATTTTACTATTACTCTTTTAAAGAAGTTTCTTAGCCAAGTCCTGTTTGCAAAGGATTTTACAATCTGTTCCATTGGTTGCTTTCACTGAGACCCCTCCAGATACAGGCTGAGTCCATACAGTGAAGTGTTTCCTCATCTTACTGAGAAAGAATTAGAGGCACAGAGAGTTGAATGGTTCACTCAGGGTCACACAGCACAAGAGACAGAAGCCAGGTTCAAACCTGACCCTTTCAGATACAACTCAGGTTACTGAGACCCTTGTCTCTTCGGTGGCTGGGGACTCTTCTATTTTCCGAACAGCCAAGGCTTATGGAGATTCTTTCTTCGGAGCTGATGTGTAAAGGGGTCTGGGAGTGGGATCCTTTATCTTTGGTGCACCAGTAAGCCAGTGTGATTTTTCCCTTGGTTGGAGTGGTTTTATATCTCCCTTATGGATCTTGGGGAAGTGACCTTGCTCAGAGGAAGATGAGGGTCTGTGCTTGTAGGCCAACGTGCCGATCACCCAGAGACCACCCCCTGCCCCTGCCCCCACCCCCCTGGGCACATACACACTAAGGTAGGCCAAACTCTCATGTCAGGTCTCATGTGGGCTACCAGAAAAGGAGAGACAGAAGAGTCCTGGGGTCCTACTGAGGCTAAAATGCTTAGATGAGCTGGCTGTATCTGTCTGCCCTTGGTTCCTGGGCCCTGACCCAGCTAGAAGGGTCGAAATGCCTTCTGTAACTTACAATGTCTTCCTTTTAGGACAAAGGGACTTTGTATGTAGGAGATTTGGAACAAGAGAGGAAGTCGGGGGCTGGGAGGATTTTGACCCTTCCCTTGGTCTCAGTAGGCTTTTTTTGGGCTTCCTACTTAGGAAGTAGAGATGAGGCATGCAGAAGTAAGGTGGGTGAGCTCAAGGTGGAAGTCCAACAGGGATTGATTCGGCTAGGTTGTTGCTTTTTCTACTTACCCTTACTCAATCTCTTATTTAAGTCTAGATTGGTTTGAGCCCTCACCTCACCTCACCACCAATGGATGCTCCTTTTCTATAGAGTAGCCTGGGTAGGGGGTTGCCCCAGCTCCTCATTCTCCTGTTCTCAGGGGTTCCAGGATTGGACCAGGGATGCCCCAAGGCTTGAGACTGTCTTTGGGACCTTCAGGCTGCATGGATTCTAGGGAGAATTTCATTATTAATAAGTAGAGATATTTAAGTTTTGTTTTATCAGGATGCGTAGAGCCTGCCAGTGCATGGGAGAAAAGATGATGAATAGAAACGGCCCCTGGGAAGATGGGAAAGAAAAGCACCCATCCTTAGGAGGAAGGATCAGCCACATGGAGGGAGAGCTCTCCTGGTGCAGCAGGAGGAAGAGGTAAAGATGAGGGTTTAGAGGTTTGGGGTGGGCAAGGGAGTGAGAGAGTTCTTGTCTGGTGGCTTCTATTTTGCCTATAAAGTGTAAGGCAAGGCCTTGTGCTGCAAGTGAGAACATCTAAGAGCGTTGAGAAGGTCTAAAGCAGCAGAAGAGACCATGGCAGAAGGCAGGGAAGCATGAAAAAGTTGCCAGGAGGAATGAGGACTGGCTGAGACTGGGGAGCTGTGTTGAGTGTCCAGGACTCTGTTCCCCATGCTTTCCTGCTGGACCCTGAAGTCCCATGGCATCTACCCCAACATTAGAGGTTCTGGGGCAGTCAGAGCTGGCACAGGGGAAGCCTGGAGAGAGGAACTCAGCCCACCAAGGGATGCTGGGTTGGACTGGCTTCAGGCAGGGAGGCTCAGGGGACCAACAAGACGTGTAGCTCTGTATTTGGAATCTCACCCACAGGATTTCACAGTGGCTTTATTGGACTTGAGCTTACATTTTGGTCCTAGGGGATTTCGTGGCAAAGGTTCAATCCATGAACCCAGTGTGCTTGCCATGTGCTCTCTGAATCTTCATTCTGGAAGGAGTGATTGAGGGGCCCTGGTTCTGAACCCTATTCCCTGAAGCTCAGAGGGTTGGGAACTCACTGTACCCTTAAGAAGCTGTAGGACAGTGCTCAACTCAGTTGTAGGGCCTTCCAGGGACATGCTCTGGAGAGGACCTGAGTCTTTCACTAGGGTTGTGTGACCAGATCCCGGAACTGGTTGCCAAGCTCCAAAGAATGGGCTTTCCTGGGGAGCATTAGTAAAAATCATTATGTCGAACTTATGAAGCACCTATTCGGAGCCAGGCACATTTGACCCATAAGGAAGCTGAAGCTCAGAAAGAGTTAGTAATCACTAGGCCAGGTTTTCACAGCTGTGGGTGGCAGAGCCAGGACTGACATGGGGTCTCTTTGACCTTATGGTGCTCTTGACTGTTCAGCTGCCCCACAGAGCAGCCCATCTTCTGCTCCTGGAAAGCTACAGTCCTGGGGTCTCCACAACCATAGCCTCCCCGTGGCTCCCTAGGTGAAGTCCTTCAGGGGTCTTTGGGGCTAGATGCTATCCCTAACTTCCTCCTGGAAATACCCAAACAGGGTGACTTTGAAAAGAACGTCTGCCACGCTCCTTCTTCACCCATTCTAGCATTTGGTGACCCTTGATGCCTGAAAGTGTGGTTGTTCTTACATCTAAGATGAATCATCTGGCTTTCAGTTGGTGAGATCCCCAAACAGACAAGGGTGGCATCTTTGATGTCAAGAAGGACTTGTTGGCTGAGACAGACACACCTGATCCTCAAGTTGGTAGGTGAGGCTGCCCAGGTCTGGGCAAGTGGGAGCAGCTTCAGGCAGGAAGGTAATGGAAGGAAGATCCTTGCCTGACTTCTGCACCCCCATCTGAACTTTCTTCACCCTTCCTCAAAGACCTCCTGATGTGTGGAAGCTCGGCCATGTGCTTCTCACCCAGGGAAAGAGCAGATGCCAAGCATCTTCAATTTGGAAGCCAAGAAGCTGGGCTCTGGGCTACCATGTCTCTCCCTTCTTACGTGGGAATTCTTTTCTGTAGCCAAGCTCCCAGTCACCACATCCTCCCCCTCCCCAGCCGCAGGTGGGACCTCAGCCTAGGGCTGGGCCGTGACACTTCCCTTGGCTCTGCCCAGCTCCTGCAGGTCAAGGCCAGGCCTGAGCAGAGGCTCAAGCGTCTCAGATACAGGAACTAGACGCCAGGGAGGGTTTGATGCTGTGGAAACAGCACGGGGAGCCGGCAGATCAATGCAGGCTGACGTCATTGTGTGTAGCTTCCTGGACTGCGCCAGATGCGGATTAGGCAGAGGGCCTTTGTTCCTTCAGTGCTTACCGACTCCGGCTAGACTCACAGGTGGCCTCCAGAGTGACTCTGAAATGGAGAGCAAGATGAGGGTGGCAGTGAGGGACAGATGGTGAGGCGTGAAGGTGAAGGGCTGCTGGGTGCCCTGAGGCTCCTTTGGGAAAGGCAGAAGAAAAACTCTTCCGTGTGACAGCGGAGGAGGTGACAGGGCAGCGAGGAGGGTGGGAGCTTCAGGGGAACCTGGTCTGCATCCGAATTTTCCAGGAGGCCTGAAGCTCTACTCCCCCGCACCCCTAGCTTTGCCCCACCCCTGACATCCCCACTGTACTGCTGGGGAGCGGGCGAAGCGGCCTGTGGCCTCAGTTGCCTTGTATAGCTCTGGTTCTGCAATTTGCCTTTAGAAATCCCATAACCCCTTCCGTGCCAACCCTGCTCACCTCTCAAGAAAACCTCAGCCAAGATCTAATCATATATCCCAGAGCTAAATAAGCCTCCTTGAACCCAAAGGGAGTTGACGATCTCTTGCTGGCAAGAGATCAGGTTTCTCGTCTGCTTTTGTACGTGGTTTGGAAATTTCATCAGGATTCTGAGGGTAGGATTTTAATCCCAATTTCTCCTTCGATAAAGTGACCCCAGTTTGCCCCTGGGACTTAAGCTCTGCTTGCTCGGGGAGGAGATTGGGTGGGTGATGAGGCCTAAGACCTCACTGCCTTTTCGTCTCTTTCCATCAGGACCCTGTCCCCTCCTGGGTGTGTACCTGAGAGCAGTAGCTCTTCCTTCCCCACCCCCTTTGCCTTTCAGCTGGAGGCAGATGCATTGCTCAGATATCCTGCAGGTTTGGGGGTGGGGCATGGTAAGAACTGGGGAGAGTGAGGGAGATATTGGGGTTAGCCTTTGACTACAGCCTGTTTGGCTCCTGTGCAAGAAAGAAACAAGAAAGGCAGGAGGATCTCTGAGAAGCACAGATCCTAGAGGGACACAGAGGATGCTGATGACTCAGATTCTGTGCCAAAGGCAAGGCCAGGTCCGTGCAGGTCCAGTTTGGGAAGGAATATGGAACTACTTGGGTAGAGGAGAAAGGCAGGATTTCCAGGTTCCCAGGGAAGAGCCGAGCTGTAGAGAAATCCTGACTGAGGGCTTTGGTGAGACTCTCAAGCATGGAAAACGGGATGTATGAGCTTCCTACTCAGACCAGAGGCAGCCCTGGGCTTCTCAGGATCACGTGTCTTCCCATGACCCTCTGCAAATAGGAGCCGCTTTAGGCTGCTCTGATGTCCATGAACCTGACTTTGATTTGGCTGAGTGGAGGGAGGGGCATGTGGCATAAGGCAGGAAGAATGGAGCTTGGCTTTTCTGAGAGGGAAAGAGCAGTTCTCCCTTCACACCCTAAGAGCCATGTCAGGCACTGTCTGAGAGTTTGGAAGGTCTATCAGAATGGCCCACATGGCTATGGAGAAGGTTTGAAGACCAAGGGTTGAGGCTGCTCAAAGGTATGAGTTCCAGGGTTGTGTCCGACTTGTGGCTCCATCCAAGTTTGAGGAACAGAGTGTCATGTCAGTTCGGAAAAACTCCATCAAGCCTGACTTGAGTGAGTAATGGCGGAGGCCTTGGTGGCTGACAGTGACACCCAGCTTGTCTATGGAGCTCTCTTTCCCCCTCCCCGTTTCTACCTCCCATGTGCTGTTACCATGGCAGCAAAATGAAGCCTGGTTCGGCCTTTGGGGACCTCAATGGAGCAACCGGCCTACTTCCCTTCAAAAGACAAGGGACAAGCCTTTCCTGTCTTGTCCCTATGTTTATTCTGCAGCGAGAAGGTCAAGGACCTAACCCCTGTAAAATGACTTCACTGCTCTCAAATATTGCCTGGTGATACTTCTTTTATAGAGCTCTGAAATGCCACCTACTTTTTTACTCTGAAGCACACACCAGCTTTGGTCTGTTTCGGTCCTCGTGATAATGTTTTAAAATTGCAGTGCAATGTCCATTATGTTGCAACGTTTGTACTAGCCTTTGGCCAAAGATCATGTGATTCTGACTCCCAGATGGACTTCTCAGGGGAAGAGAAGGTGTGGGGCTGGGGGGAAGGGGTCCCGGGTGCTCTTGGAGGAATGACATCTGTCTGCAGTCTGTGCCATGGTTCTTAGTAGCTGGACAGGCCTAGGGAGATATTTACTGCACACAGCCAGGTTCTCGAGGGTGTTGGGAGCAGGGAGACATGGAATGTCCTTGAGTTTGGAGCTGAGAGGGTTTAGATTCTATAACACAGGAGACCCCTGGACCTACAAACGCTGTCTCACTGCCAACCCTTCTCAGCACTGGCCAGACAAACTCTCTCCAAGATCTGCCCTCCTGCTTCCACAGTCAAGAAGGACAAGTCCTAAAGTCTGTGTCCCACGGGCCAACCAATGTAGGCACCTCTCCCAGGGCCCTCCTACAAGCAATCTTGGGGAGAAGGAAAATTCCAGAATGCAGGCTAGATGCTAAGTCCAGCCCACGTATTATATATACACCAACGTGTCAGCCTTCTCTTACTGTTAATTCTGAGAAAAAGACTCATGTGACAGAGAACCTGAGAGGAAATCTCAAAGCAATTTTTGTCATGAGCGTTAGGTCTCTGAAAACTCACACTGGCTGAGAGGGCACAGCCAGGATCTCTCTTGTCACTCCCATCTTAGAGCCACAGCTCTGGACCAAAGCCTTTTGCTTCAGAGAGAGCCAGATACAGAGCCAGCCAGTGAGAACTTGACTCTGGGGGGGAGGGTGGGTAGAAGAGGCACCATGAATAAAGAATATATTCTGAGAATGTCTTTCCTGCGAGAACTGAAATTCTGAGTTCATGTGTGAATGACTCATGGAATCGTTCGATCTTTATGGCTGTCAAGTTGACATTTCCTGGTATTATAACAGGCAATTGCTGCATAGTACCTTTGATACCAAATGGACAGTCTGGTCATTAAAAAGACCAGAATGACACCACTGTGCATTTTCAGGATGGTATCTTTGGCCATCTTAGTAATTTTGTGGGTCAGCCACTTGACCAACTACTGCCCTACATAGATTGATCAGTTTTCTGGGAAAGCTTCAGTTTCTACAATGGGGTCCTGTCTTCATTTGAATGCCCAACTTGTTATTAAGTAAATCATGTTGTAAGGATCAAGCGCTCTCCTTTTCCTTGGCTGTGGAAATGTTTCCCTCTAGTTTCATAAGATGCTAAGAGCCCATCAAATAACTTTGGAGAGCATTGTATAGTATAGCCAACCTCTTGTAGGTGTTTACCATGCATGTTAGGATATTAAAGGCTCTGAGAAGTCCTCCTTTAAATAACCCTTTTTATCCTACCTCTTTCCCAATCTAATTGAACATAAAACTCTCTTCACTCTAAATAGACTCATGCATACACTCTAGGTAACATTGGGTCAGGATGTGGGCAGAAGCATTTTGAAGAAGAACCAAGCAAGATGGGTTAGTCAACCACTGACCTCTTATATCAAGATGAACCACCACAAAAAAAAAAAAAAAAGAGAGAAACAAAAAAGATGAACCACAACACCCTGACATCTTTGCCCAGCTTTAGGCTCGGTCCCCCAGTTTGGCCCTCGGCTTTGTATGGAGGAAGAAATGATTCTGGCAGCTGGTGGGTAGGTGCTCTTGTGAAGTGCAGGAACCCTTCACTGCGATGCCTCAGAAGAAAATGGTAAGTCATTTCACGTGAGAGCTTAAGACTTCAGCCCTAAACATGGTCACCCTCCCAGGCGGGTGGAGGTGGCTTCATCTAGCAGTAGTGCGTGGCAGTGAAGAGCTGGCAACAGTCTCAGCACTACAGCCAGCAAAATGACTTGGGTAAGTTACCTTTCCTTGTTCCATATTTGTCTCTGAGCTTGCTGTTCCTCAGATAAAAGATCCTACCCAGACAGGTGTCCCGAATACCATGTCCCCATGAGTCACTGTTGTCTGCTAGTGGGGGACATCTTTTGGTTCTGGGGTCTGTCTCTCTGTGCTGAGTGTCTTAGTGTATCACGTGGGAAGGGTGACCTCTGCCCCCTCCTGGAGTGCTGGGGAAGGTGGAGGAGGGAGAGGATGGCTGCCCTTCTGGGTGAGGGTGGGTGGATTTCTCCCAAAGAGGAAGGAAGCAGATGCTTGGAGGTTAATAGACCCTCGCTGTCACAGTCGGACAGGGCCAAGTGGGAGTTCTTGGCAAGATTTTCCAACTTTGATCTCAAGAAGGCAGCTCTGCCTAACAAATAGTCTGAAATGTCAAAGAATAAATGTTAAAGCTTGAGGGGTCGTTCTTCTGGGAGTTGCCTGGGCTGGCTAGGGAGGGAGAGGAGGAGGAAGAGAGGGACACAGCAGAATCCTTCACATAAAGATTCCGACTTGGTTTTGTGATATTTAAGAAAAAAGAAAACTGAATTATTTATAGCGCAGAAGATGGAAGCTGGATGTAGAAAAGTGGCTGGGCTTGAGATGGTAGTTCACCATCCATCTGCCCCAGCCTTGAAATGGTAAAACTTTTCTTGTTGGTGACATGCTCTTGACCTCTCCTTATCTGTTATTATGATTATTATTATTGTTCTTTTAATTAAGAAAATGCATGGCTTTTGCTTATGTGAGTCAGGGAGAGGCAGTTTCTAGAAATGCCCCCATCCAGGGCACCATCAGCTTCCAGCTTGTGCCTCTTCAAACAAGGATCTGGGGTCCCCCGCTCCAGTAGGGGTAGGTAGCATCTTGGGTAGCAGTTGGTGGCCTGGCCATCAGTTGGCCATGTTGATCTTGGAAGGTGGATTTCATGTGTCAGTTGTTCCATCTAAAAAATGGAGCCAATTGTCATATTCCTCTTCTAGGTATACTGGACGTATGAATGATGCCATGTGGTCAAAACACCTAAGCACTTGGGTGAGGGTGGCAAGAAAATAGCATCTATGTTATGTGAAGGGGGATAAGGAATTAAATTTAAAAAGGGAAAATCAGATGTGATGGAAGGATTAGTGTTAAAGCTAGAGGGAATGGGGTCTTTCATCTGTTTATTTTCCTCAGTGATGTTGTTTAGATTTTAACAAAATTACTTCCGTTTTGATAATACATCCTGATTCTATAGCATGGGTAACTGAAAGCCACTGATAATTTCAAAATTGCAGTCAAATTTAAAATTGCAAGTGTAATTGACGCTCTCAGGGATGCCAACAAATAGAGCCAAGCTTTGGACAGGTTGGGGGTGTTTTGAGTTGAGGCTGGTCCAGGTGCAAATCAGATCATCGGTAAACCTCCAAACAAGCAATGTTGTGTTTAAGATGTATTGCTTTTACTGAAAATATTAATACTTTTGCTTTTTTTCTAGACTTGTTTTTTTTTTTCCACTTCGAAGAACCTAGAGAACATTTTGCAGTTAAAATGTCACAGTGACACTCCTGTTATAAAACTCTGAAAGTGTACTTATTTTTATATTCGGTAACTTACTCTACCTCGCAGAAAGGTCTCCCAAATATTTTTTTTCCCACTCCCTACTTTCAATGCTGTAGAAGTATGACTAGCATTCTTGCTCTAGGACAGTGGTTCTCAAACTTTCTGGTCTTGGAAACCCTTTACACTCAAAAATTACAAGGACCTTGAAGAGTTTTTGTCTATGTGGGTTATATTCATCTCCAATTACTGTAATTTAAATTAAAACTGAGAAACATTGGAAAACAGAAGCACGCGTGCGCGCGCGCGCACACACACACACACACACACACACACACACACACACACATTTTATTTAGCCGTCAGAGCAATGATGCCATCACATGTCAGGAAGTCACTGGAAAAACTCCTCGTATACCTGTGAGAGAATGAGAGTGAACAAAAAGACAGACCATCTTAGTATTCCTAGGAAAATAGTTTTGACACGTGGATCTCCCGAGAGGGTCTCAAGGCCACCAGGGCTATTTGGACCACATTTTGAGACCTGCCACTCTAGGGAAAACTGAGGCATGAGCAGATTCTGAAATCAAGTCTAGGTCCCGTTGGTACCAGTGAATGGTACCAGTTATGCACTTTGCTGCAAGTGTCGGACTCCATCAGAACTTCATTTCTTCATGCAAACATCACCACTGCCCCTAAAGTGCCAACCCATATCCAAATGGATATAACCATGTATGCTCGGTTGCTAGGAATGTGGGAACCGTACAAGAAGGAATTCATCTATTATAAAGAAAACTGGGAGGTTGGGTGCGTGCTTGCTCTGGAGAAGGAACGTGGGCTTGATGCAGCAATAAATATTATTAGCCAATTGAAGAGACTCAGCATGAACAGGGTTTGCAAAATCCCAATGGTGAGGACAGGGAGAATAATTGTCAGGGGGATGAAGAGCTTTTGCAATCAGCACCTTGCAGGTCGGAAGTCTCATCATGTGCACCATAGCCCTCATTGTGCATCGCATTTGGATTTGTCTAAGGAACATGTAGGGCTTAGCAGTGTTCTACCAGGTCCTTTAGGAGTGTCTATTTATGTTTAGAGACCCTGGCCCCTCCCTCATTCACCTAACCTGGGCAGCTTTGGTGGAGAAATATTGGACCATGAAGTGCATAAGGTCTTAAGGAGCCTCATCGGGTCAACTCGATACAGGCATCAAACAGAGGGAGTTGTCCAGTCCTTGGGGTCCTGGGCGCACGACACCGTGTTTATGCTTCCTAGCATTTTTACCTTTATAACCCATATTTATCATTTATATCTGGGGGATCAAGAACAGCTCTCAGCTTGTTCTGAGGTGTCCTTTGTCCCCAGTATTTCACAGTCCTCACCAGGAAAAGAGAATCTTTCAAGAATGCCTCTGAGGTCATGAGTTGATGTTGGTTCATTGATTCATCCTCCCAACAGTTATTGGACATCTGCTCTATACCATGAGTGGCATCTACTCTGCCACTAAGTGAAGCAGTTGTATTTCATGCCCTCCAGAGGTTCACAGTCTATTGCATTGATTCTTACTGGGGGAAGGGGTGACTTGTCTCCCAGGGAGTTTGATTATCACAAATAAGGGTATAGCCCCCATAACTGACAGCCCCCATAACACTGAATTACCTGGTCCAAAATGTCAGTAATGCCAAGGTCAAGAAGTCCAGTGTAGTGGGAATACAGATTGGTATCCCTTAATCTTGGGCAAGAGGGTTTTCATACTTTTCAGGGCCCTCTTTCAGCTGCCAGGAGTCCAAGGGTCATGGCATCCACAGCCCCTGTCCCATGGCCCTACTAGATAAAGTTGCAGTTGCTTAAACCAGAATTCCATACCAAAATGGTCCTTAGCCCACTTCCAGGGCACGTGCAGGCCTGTCTGTTGTTTTTTTCTCCTAAGGGTGGGCTTCACTGCAGATGTGTGCCCTGTAAAGCCCAAGAGTTGGCCAAGGGGCTGCTGTTTGGGGGCAGAGGGGAGTGTGAGTGAGGGGTGAGTGGTGGCTCAGGCTGGGGCGCCTGGCGCTTCTTTGGCTGTGCAATGGAAAAAGGAAGCAAGCCGGGGCCAGCTCTCTGGCACTGCATGGCCCAACTCCCAACTCCAAGGAGCCCGAGATGTCTAAATTTGTACCTGGTTCTTCAGGTCATTCTGAAAATATATTCAATAGAGTAGGAAGGTAGGATGTACCTTATTTAAGAGCATGTTAGCTTGATTTATGACTTCTGAATTTTTGAACATGTGAGATGTGAGCTTCTAATTATTCTATTGTCACAGTTCCTACAAATGTAAGGGACAGGCCTGGTGCAGACAAATGAGTAATTATGAAGCAATATGATGAAATTGTGAATGAGGTAAACATAGAGGAAGGACACTTAGTTCTTAAATGTAGTTCTGGAAAATATTGAATCATGACATCTGTTTGCAGCTGTATAAATAGAAATGGCAGTTCAGGGAACCCACAATCAGGATGATCAGTTCAGACTTTCAATGTTCCATCATTTCGAGAGATGTCTGCCTCTTGAGTCTGGGAAGCCTGATCCCATTGGCACATAGATAAATACTATGGTCCATTGGCAGCCTCGGGCTGTTCAAGTCAGGCGTTCTTTGTGCTGGACCATCTCCACGCTGGGGTGGTGCTCATATAGTGCCATGCCCTTGTCAGGTTGCCATGGAGACTGATCTTGAGGTCTCCAAAACTGATTTGTATTTATTGGGGATCTGCTGTTTTCTGGATGCTGTGACCAGCATTAAACAGAGAGAGAGAGAGAGAGACAGGATGCGCTCTTCCCTCCCCTATGTGGGGACTATTGGGAGGGTATCTTTCTGCAACAGAGAGGTAAAGACCTTGGAGAAATTGAATGGGTATGGTGGTGTATTACTTCTAATAGCATTGTGGTTTGTTTCTGATTACAAAAGTAATTTATATTCACAGTAGACAATTTGTTGAAATACAGAAAAGCACACAAACACATAAATTATCCACAGTCCCATCACCCAGAGACAACACTGTTAACATTTTAGCTTTCTGCCTTTCAAATCTCTTTTATGTTCTTATTTAATTATTAAAAAGAATCAAATCATTCTATGTGCACATGCACACACCCACCCATTGCTTTTCTACTTCCTTTTTTATAAGATTGTTTCATGTTCCATTTAACTAATCTTTTGCAATATTAAAGACTTTTTATAGATAATCTATTCACATGGTTCAAACACATATACACACACACACACACACACACACACACACACACACACAACTTGTGCATGAATGTTCATAGCAGCATTTTTCAAAATAGCCAAAAAGTAGAAACAACCCAAATGTGTATCAACTGATGATAAACAAAATATGGGTTACACTAACAATGGAATACTACTCAAGAGTAGAAAGGAATGGAGTACTAATATATGCTACATGAATAAACATCAAAAACAATATGCTAAGTAGTGAAAGAAGCAGGACACGAAAGATCCTATTTTGCACGATGCCACTTCTATGAAATGTCCAGAAGAGGCAAATCTATGTAGACAAGAAGTAGATTAGTGGTTGCCTAGTTTTGGGGTTGGAAATGGGGATTACCTATAAATGGACCCAAGAGATCTTATTGGGGTGATTAAAATGTACTAAAACTGGATTATGGTGATGGTTGTGTCACTGGTAGATTTACTAAAAATCATTGAATTGTACATTAAAATGGGTGAGTTTTATGGTAGGTAATACCTCAATAAAGTTTATTTATATGTAAATATATATGTAAAATAAAGTTTATATGCATGATATATATAATAAATATATGTAATATGTTGATATAAAATAAAGATTTTATATACAAACTTTATTGAGGTATTGTTTACCTCAGTTATTATATATATATAATATATATTTTATATATATGTTACATATATACATGAATTCTTCCTACACCTGTCCCTCATCTGCAGGTTCATTGTACCACCACCACCATCACCACACAGGTAACCACTGTTATTGTGTGTCCTTATGAATTATATCTAAACAAATTATATCTAAACGAATATTAATATACGCTCTTGTTTTTCCTCCATTTTGCACATGTAAAACTATATCACACATATTATCCTGTGCTTTATAGTATTCCCGCTGCAAGCTTTTTGGAGCTCTGAGAGAAATTGCTCATTGTTTTTTTTTTAGAGATACATGCTATTCCATTGCCTTGGTGTACCCAAATTCATTTAATTTCTTTATAATATTTTGCTCTTACAAATAACTTCAATGGATTGATCAAAAATATAATAAACCTAAATAAATGTGGTTGAACCTAAATACAACATTAATACAGGACCAAATAATCCCCACAGGCTATTTGGTATACCTATTTTGTACCTATAACCCATATGAGGTTATACTGATGTGTATCCTCAATAATAATATATGAGAATGAGATTCTCCACAGCCTCAGTAAGCACAGAGTTGCAGCATGATTTTTAATGGCTGGATAATGTTCCACTGTGTGGATATACCATCTTTATTTTACTGTTTGGAAACTTGGCTTATTTTGTTTGATTTTTCTATTCTTATAAATAACAGCAGGCATTTCCATACTTTTGGTAGCTAAGCTGAATGAGGGGGATAACTGAGCAGCAGCGCCCACCAGAGGCGCTGTGTGTCCCTGCATCCCTGCCTTGGGTATTTAGAGACTCCCCAAGAACCCAGAAGTAGCCAGTGGGCTCTCCTTAAGACAGCTGTCTTCTTATAACAGAGAGCTAACTTAGGGAAGCCATCTCCTTCTGGAACATGATGTCTTCAGAGCCCAGGATACAAAGTTGGTGAGTGTAGGGGTCCTTACCTTTGCCCAGGTGACTTCAGAGCACTGCCAGTATTCCCATAATGTTGCTCTCCAAAGGGCTTTTCTGGCCAGAGTCTTGCCACGTTTTACGTTTGGGGATTCTGAGCTGCACAGTCCAGAAATGTTAATGGGATTCTGAGTGAAGCCTCTAATCTCATATGTCGTACAGATGGCTGACCAAGCGTGGCAGCTTGACTTTCTCAAGGTCAGGGTGAGGGTTGGGAGGCAGTCCCCATGTACCCTGACCTCCTGCCCTGGCCTTTAAGCAGGTGGCCACCTGGGAACATACGGAGTGGGGCACAGCTGTAGAGATTGAAGCTGGCTGTAAGAAAGGCCACAGACGATTCAGAGCGAGACATTTCCAGCCAAAAAAGCGGGGCCCAAACTGGAGAGAAGTCAACCAGCTGGAGCAGATTCAAGGAAATAGCAACAGGAAAGATGAAGCGGCAGAGAGACTGATCATGAGATTATCTAAATCTGCAGCTTTGGAGGCCAAGCGATAGCCATGTTTTCTCTGTGGTAGCTCTCAGTGGTGACAGCAAAGAGCATGCTGGGATTCCAGTGAGTCCCCTCCTCTTTTCCTAAAAGGGCCCTTAGTGTCCTTCTGGGGTAAGCATGGGACAGAGGCTGACCAGGAGGAGAAACTGACCCTCCCCTCTTCTGAGTTCCTGGGCACTTAATCTGCTAGAGAGGAGGTCCTGGGGAAAGGAAAGGTACATGGACAGCACAGCAGATGGTCCAGAAAGAACCCAAACATATGGAGGCACAGACAAGCATAAGGGGGTGATATTAAGGATTGAGATCGGGTGGTAACAGGGAAGGGAAAGAAAAACTGGACCTGGGAGGAGCACTGAAATGGAGACCAATGAGTGCAATTAGGTTTGTGTCACTACCTACAGCCCAGGCAAGCTGTTCATGGGTCATCTGTTAGAGGCGGCTGCCAAGATGCCATGTGTATTCCAGGATCCCTGGGTGCTAGTCTTTCTTATCTGCCAGGCTGAGGGAGGGACCATGGATGCCAGCCCTGGAAGCCCACTCAGGCATGTGTGGCCCACCATATGAGGCTCTCTGGCATTCTTCTGGAAGCCAGGCTAGCTGGGAATCAAGGAAGTACAGCATGGGAAGGACCTCCAAGAGACCGTCTTTCTCCCTCCCTGCAATGGGATTGCAAAAAAGCAGTTGTAGGTGATTGGAGCAGCCACTGATGCCCAGGCCAAAGGGGGCCTGGTGCCCTCACTAATATATTAGTGTCCATTTCTTGCTTATTTCATCCAGTCATGCCCTCGGCAGGACCTACCCCAGCCCAGGAAGCAGAGAGCCCAGTGCACACCCAGGAATCGGCCCTGCCACTGCAGCCACCTCAGGTCTGGCTTGCTTCCTGCCTGCCTAACGCCCCCCTCCCCTTCCCCAGGCCCTGCTGCAGCTGGTGCGCTGATCTGCAAAACTGCTAATGCCACCGTGCTCAGCACTGTGTGTGCTTGATAAATAGCTGTTCATTTTCAAAAGTTGTTAACTAAGGCATTAATTAAATGCTCCTTTCCTTTGAAAGATCTCCCAGGAAGGAGTATTTCCGGTTTCCCTGGGAGTTCACCCATATGACTCACTGAGGATTTTTCTGCCTCAGTGGCACACATTCTCTTAATGATATTCCAGGATTGAATGAGTATCTAAACTTAATTCAAAGCACAGGGCTATGCATCAGGGTTGCAAAGAGAATTCAGCTCTGGTCACTGAAATGGCCATGCACAGTGAGGTAATACACAATATTATGATAAGTCTCTGTGTGTTCTCTGCTTCCTGGAATTCCAGAATCCTGATCATATCTATGTCTGACAAGACAAGTGAGTGCCGCTAGTCATGGGCAAGATAGCTATTGAGAGAGCTTAGGTGAGCTTTGGTCAGACCCTGAAGGACTTGGGATTCATCTGTTTTGAATGAGGACGAAGAAAAAGCTGTTGGATTTGGGTATCGGGAGATCACCATGACTTTGTGACAGGTCAGGGAGTGAAATGGCAAAAGGAATAGTTTAAAGGCTTGAGAAATAAATAGGGAGCTGAAGCTTGGTAGCCTGCACAAGTAGATAAACTCCCTATCAATGAACCTGGTGATGAAGCGGGGCACAGGAGAAATTTCCAGGGGAAGTAGGGTCAATGAATGCTTTTTATTAGGAATGGGGAAACCTTATTCTGTAGGTGAGAAGTCAATGGGAAGGAGAGATTTATAATATCGAGCAGAGGTAAATACTAGATGTCACAATATCTGAAAAGTAGATGGAAAAAACTGAAGATGAAAGCTTGGGTGGAGAGGTTATCCTTGGAAAAAAAAAACTATCAATTCATCTAAGACAGAGGGAAAAATAAAAGTGAGATAAGTAGAATTGAAGAGAGGGAATTTCTTTTTGTTTCATTAGCGAAGTATTGAACAAAGTCACTGAGAATGAGTCAGTTTACACTGGGAAAGTTTTTTCTATGGTTCCCCTGGAAGGAGGTCCTGGGTCAATCTTGTTTGGGAAGGAGACCCAGATCTTGATGAACTTACATTCATAAAGGATGCAAAATACCACCTATTTCCGCTACTGTGAGTGTTGGCTGAACTCAGTTTCTGTGCACATTTGATTCTGGCTGCTTTGTAGCCAGAATTGGTGGCTGCCTAGTAGAGGGTGCAATCTGGGAAATGCAGTAGGCAAACCCCTTCATCCTCAGTCTCCCACCCTGCTGAGGATTCAGCTTGGCAGCTGTGGCAGGATATGCTGGCCCATACAAGGATGCCCACCCTGTGTCCCAGAGATGGAGTGAGGTTCCATGTCTGGCCTCCTCCTAGCCATTACCCTTGCAGACGTTCACAGAACCCACCTAATTGCAATGCAGTTCAGGACTTCCCAGTTGATGAAATGGCTCGCTATTTTGTCTGTGTCAGTGGTTTAATGAGTTAACGTTGTGATCAAGCCCTCACTTGGGTGCAGGGACTCAGGTTAAGGAGAAGATGGGATTTCAGGGGAGACGGAAAACCTAAGGTTCTGGTTTTCAGTAACTTTGACATTCTTGTGTTTACTGGTGGAATCTATGCTCAGATGACTGTGGCCTTAAGCTTTACGTTGACTCAGAGCTGTGATTGCCCTCCTGCTGGGAACTGCCCTGGCTTCATAATTAGCATGTCCACCTTGGCTTCAGAATTTGGTTCTGCTGAAGCCACAGCCACTGTGGATGGTGCTCAATCTCCAGTTCTCACTGGAGATTTTCAGAGTCACAGGAGCCTGTGGAATAATGATAATAAAAACCACCCATGCGGTCACTCATCTATCCCTTGAGTTGCCGGGGCACAGTTCTGATGGGGACATAAAGATCCTTAGCTCTCATTCCACTGGGGAGCCAGTGGATAAACAGACAAATAAGTCAGTAAGACGACTCTCCGATGGCAGCAGTGCTATGCATGAAAGTTTAAACAAGTGTCTTGTGATAGAAGTGTCCCTTCTATCCAGTGTCCCTTTCAGTTGAATGGTCGGAAAGTGGGCATTTGGGGACAGGTAGTCAGGACTCTGTCAGGGCTCTGAGGTGGCACTGAGCTTGGAATGTGTGAGAAGAGAAGAAAGAGCAGCGGGGTAGAGTGGAGGGCATGGAGGAGCAGGTGGAAGAGGGGTCGGTGGTGCGGTCAGAGGGTGAGCAGGGCCAGATCCCATAAGCAATGATATAATGTGTTTGGCTTTCATCCTAAACTCACATTTGAAGTAGGGAAGAGATAGTAAATTTCCTACTTTACTTTTTTTTTTTTTTTTTTTTGCGGTACGCGGGCCTCTCACTGCTGTGGCCTCTCCCGTTGCGGAGCACAGGCTCCGGACCCGCAGGCTCGGCGGCCATGGCTCACGGGCCCAGCCACCCCGTGGCATGTGGGATCCTCCTGGACCGGGGTACGAACCCGCATCCCCTTCCTGCTTTCACTGGTTGGGTGAGTTTACAGACCTGCCTCAGCATCTACATGGACCACAGCTCTCCTGAATCTTTATCCTTGATATGTGAAACGTGCTTTTTGTTCAGTGTTTTATTCTCAGAACATCACAGAGAGTGGCTTTTGCTATAGTTTTGACGTTACATGGGAAGGTTATGTGGAAGCAACACAAATTACCAAATATGAAATCTTAGACATTTCTGTTCCTCAGTGGCCCTCCAGCCACCAAGCCACTTCCATGATGCTAGGCCCCACTTTTTTCTGTTTCAAGTTCTCCTCACTCATCTCCTCCCAGGGAAATCCAGGCACCACATTTCATCGTTCAGCGCAGTTTAGTTCTTTCCTTACTCAGCGCTGAGCCTGCTTTTGCATTTACACAGACTAATTAATGTGCTCTGCTAAATAATGGGCCAACTACTTCGGGTCCAACTTCCAGTATCAGGGAGAACTAGCAGGGGCCTAAAATGTTTTTGTCTTCTTTCACAGTCTCTGAGAGGGCAAGGAAGCAGTAAGATTTATTTCTCACTTATATGAAGTATGCCCCCCCCTTCTTAAAGGAGAGAGTGACTACAGTCGGATGAGACGTAAAAATTGACCTCCTCTGTGTTAACCTACTACCAACCCAGCCATGACCACTTACCAAGAGCTCCTTTTGTTCCAGGGGTTCTGCTGGATGCTTTCTATAGGTGAGCTCATTTAATCTGACAACAATACCATACTGTGGGTCCTCTTATTAGCCCATTTCACAGATGAGAAAGTTGAGGCTCAAAATGACAACACAGCTAGTGGCAGTGAAGCCTGGGTTTGAGTCAAACCCAACATCTTTTTTTATTATTGAAGTATAGGTGATTTACAGTATTGTGTTAGTTTCAGATGTACAGCAAAGTGATTCAGTTATACATAGACTTATATATATTCTTTTCTTAAAATTCTTTTCCATTATAGTTTATCACAAGATATTGAATATAGTTCCCTGTGCCCTGTGCTATACAGTAAATCCTTGTGTTTATCTATTTTATATATTATAGTGTGCATCTGTTAATCCCATACTCCCACTCTATCCCCCCACACCCAACCTCTTAACGACACTACACAAGGAGGGTGCCGCCAGTGTAAATGCTTTCTCTGTGGGACTGTGCTCATCGTATGATGAAGATCTTGATGATGAGGAGGAGGACAATGGTGATAGTGAAGATAATTAACATTTAATGATCACACCATTGTAAAGCAATTATACTCCGATAAAGATGTTAAAAAACAAAAAACATTTAATGATGCCTGCCTAATTTAGGTACTTTTCTAAGTAGTTTGCACACACTAACGCATTTATACACAGAACAGTTCTATGAGGCGGGCACTATTATTATATCCAAATCTTGTATAGGTAAAGGAACTGAAGACCACAGAAGCTAAGTAACTTTCCCAAGATCACAGAACAAAATGACTGGTGTAGTCTGAATTTGATCCCAGGTGGTCTGGTTCTATTCGTCATGTTGACCATGGTTGGCTGGAGCCAAGTAGGTAGGATAGGAGGCGACAAAACCCTCCTCTCTGCCCCAGCGGTGGGAGATTTTTAGGCACAGCCCGAGGACTGAGGCACGGTGATGGGAGCAAGGCTGGCTTTCCTGGGTAGCTCTCCTTTAAACGACCTCCTCTCCCCCCACTAAAACCAGAGCGGCGCAGTCCGTGAGCCCTTGGAGTAACTTGCAGCATGCTATTCAGGCGTTTTTATTGCTATTCTCGGAGGATGACAGAAATGGAGCATTTTCTTGCTGACTGCTGGGGAAGGTCACTTTTACATAGACTTTCCCATTTATACGGGAAGCAATGTAGGCTCAGGAAGAAGGGATAGTTTCCCTGCACAGTCCTCCCTGCGCCCTCAAGACCCAGTTATATGTAACTTCCAGGTGGTACAGGAGGCTTCTCCTTACCCTGCCCCCCGCCGTGGGGCTTATCACACTGTGTTGAGCTTGCCCGTGACTCGTCTGTCTTGGGTCTAGACTAGTGGGCTCCTGTAGACCCAGGACAGTCTTTTGTTCTCCACTGTGTCCCCAGCACATAGGGAGACACACTGTAACTTTAATGCACATTTGTTAACTACATCACAGATTGAATGACTGTGTGGCCCCAGGAGAGTCCAGCTGGGTAATCCAGTTTCCATCTCTGTCAAAATGACATTTTTTTTGTTGAACTGACTTCTTTTCTGTGCAGGACCACCACTACCTTTGCAGGGAGCTGGGGTGGGTCAATGGCTGTACTTGCCAGGTAGGTTTGGAGCAAGGGTTACTTACAGGCTCTGTGACGGGTGGACATTTTCTAGCTCTTTCCATGCTCTTCTTAGCCAGGACCCAGACACAGAGTCACTCACTGGCCAGCGTCCCATTCAGCCACTCCTACAGCTCCATAAGCCAAGGTAGAAGCTACTCCAAGTGACTTCCACCTACTGTGAGCTTATCATGTGTCGCCTGCTGCCCTCCAGCTTCCCTGTGCCTTGCCGTGTCCCCAGGTCTCCTGACCCTCCTGACAGCAGATAACAAAAAGCCTCCATCAGCCAAGTAAAGTGCCCTTTTGGAAGGCATCTGGCCTGGAGCTATTGGAGTTGTCTATAGCTGAAAGTGGCAGGCAGAGGCTTCTGAGGACAAATTCCTATTTCAGGGTAGGTGGGTAGGTGGAGTAGGCGTGTACTTAGAGAAGAGAGGACCTTTGAATCCATCCCTCTCTCTGTGTCCACGAGTATCAGGGTGAGTGAGTGTGTGTGAGACAGCCCAAACTGAGCAATCTGGGCTAAGAGAGTGAAAATGGATGTCTTAGCAGTCTTAGTACTCACTAGATGCCTGGTACTGTGCTAAGAGGTTTACAGACTGATATTATCTCATTTACTCACATCTAAGGTGGATCACACTTATCAGAAGAGAGATCGTCTCAGAGAGGTTACGATGCCCAGTGTCACACAGCTAGTCAGTAGCAGAGCTGGGTATGTCTAATGCCAACACTGGGCCCTTTAACCACCAAGGCATAAGAAGTGCTTCTCCACCCCCTGCCCTTTCCAATCCCACAAGACCAAAAACCTGCACCGTCTCACAGTTCATTCTCCCCACCATACTCCCGGGAAATCTATGGCCCCCCAAATTGCACATGAGCAGTGAAAAGATTTATATATATAAAAAGTCAGACCCCTGGAGATCATTGTAGCTGTCAGGGGACTTATGAATGCACTTATAGTTGATTTTATTTATTAATCTGTTTATCTCGAACATCCACGAAACTAAAACAACAGACAGCACATCAGGTGAAGAGCATGACATAGCTTTTCACACATGTTAAATTCACTGAGCACAGCACAGCAAATCTATTTATTAAACTCTGGTCTGCTACAAACTTTTTTGGGGGTTTCCTCATTTCAGTGAGACATTTATCAAGCGCTTTTGCTCTTTTGCAGTTAACTTTTTTTTTTTTCCATGACTGGTCTTGCATCCAAATATTTAATTCCTTCCTGATTTTATAACTTAGGTTTCCTAAATCACTCTGCCTAAGTCATGACCTGGAGTAACTGGAGATTCACATATGTTTGATCCAAAATCTTACAGATATGGAAAAGTTATAGAGGATGACATCCATATGTAATTGACAAAAGACACATTTGCAGGAGAGGGCCATAGCTGCCTGGCCTTTCAGCTTCTGTACTTTTTGTGCTGAAAATGAGAAAATGGGTAAATTCCCAGAGAAGAGACTTACAGGGAGAGGGCAAAAGAGTTGGTGCGGGAAACATCTGATCTCAAATAATTCCTCTGCCTGCAATCAGTGGGGCCAGGATGGGCTGTGCAAAGGGAGCCCTGCTTAAAGGCTGCCCTCTCAGGGAGCTGGCAGGAGGGAACAGCAGCCCAGGCCTGTGGACCCTGCTTGCACTTTGTGCCATGGAGGTTCAGGAGCCCTTCACTCCTGCCTGGGGAGCCTGCAGTGGAGATCTATTTCAGAGAAAAAAAAAGCACACACATGCACACACACACACATATAAACATGCACACTGAAAAGGTCAGACAGGAGCAGAGCAGCTGCACAGAGCAGTAAAAAGCAGGCCAGCAATGAAGGCTAATAACCCACAAGGAGAAGGGGCATGTGGGCAAGGAGTTAGGAAGAACTTGTTCTCAGAGAACGAGAAAGCAGTGGTAACGATTAGGAGAGGGAGGTCGCAGTGCTCTCTGGTGAAGGCAGCCACAGTAGACAGAGGGTGTATAAATGTTGCGACATTAAACAAAAATCTCCTATGAAAAATGAGAGGGGAGGAATCCCCCATCTTGATAGGAAGGGAGAGTTGGGGTCCACCTGCAGGAGGTGGGAACATGGCGTCTTGTGGAGCTCTTGAGTGTGTCTTATGAGGATTCCTGAGGCTGATGCTTTTGGGGGCCACCCCAGGGCGTCCAGACCTAACGATGAGAGCTGCCCTCTTGTCAGCAATACCGGTCTGGGGTCTGTGATATTCAATGAGGTCTCCCCTCTCCAGATTTTCCACTGACATTAGTCCCATCAGTTACTTAGCCCCCAAATTCTGGGATCTTCTAAAGGACTGGTAAGAAAAAAATAATACTGACATCGTTCAAAGCCCAAACTTCTATCTGGCTCCATTTCCTTGGGCACTAGGAGAGCTAGAAAGAATGAGCTTCTGATCCAAGGCACCATACGAGGCTTTGCTAATGCCTTTAGCCAGTGCCTGAGAGGCAGCAAACTTGGAACTTGGTGAACTTGATTAGACCTAGTCTGAGCTGCCAAGTGTGGCACCCAGATTTCCACCAGTTCAAACTTTATCTTTTTGTTTTTTTGTTTTTGGCTGCAGAATTATAGAGTAGGGGGAAGTTCGGGAGAGAGGCCAGGAAACCACCAGCCAGTGCTTTTAACATCTGGTGTAGGGGGAACTCTTGGAAGTCAGCTCAGAGGATGTGGTGGGAAAACACCTGGCAGAGCAAGCAGTCTTCCACACAGGAGGCTGGGATTCGGGATCGCAGAGGCTGTGCGGAACAAATCTGCTGGCTGCACGGAACTCAAGCTGCCCACACCCAGGGCCTGCGTGGCCGGGACCCACAGGTTCCAGCCTCTGACCTTGAACCCTATCAGATACAGGGCTGAAGAGAGTGCGGACTAGAGCGGGAGGCTTAGAGAGGGAGGGGGCCCGTGACTGGAGGACGCCTTAGGTCTGGGAGGGGGAGCTGGAAATGGGGGCATTCCCCTTGGAAGGGGCTCAATCACGAACCCCTCAGGCCCCCTGATGGCCTCCACAGTCTGTGGAGGTGGGCTTCAGGGGCCTCCAACAGAGTCTAGAAGAACGGGGTGCAAACCCTGAGGCCAGGTGAAGGGAGGCCTGACTGGGTATAATGGGGTGGGCAGCGGTGAGCTTGCAGCAAAGAGCACTTTGTGCAGATGGGGCTGAAAAGGAAGCATGTCTGAGCCCAGCTGAGTTGGGCCATGTTATCACAGTTCTCAACTATCAGAACTAAGATTAAAGATTACCCTGAGGGCACTGACACTATAGGCTAATGTGTATTGAGCACCTACTCTGTGCCCCAGCACTGTTCTAAGCATTTAACACTTCTTATCTCATTTAAAGATACCACACCTCCATGCAATAGGCACTTTTTTCTTTTTTACTTTCCATTTTACAGGTGAGGCAATCGAGGCTTAGAGAGATTAAGTCATCAGGGGGGATCATTGAAGGGTTGAGTAAGGGGTGGGTGAAAGGAAGGAATGGGTCTGTTCCTATATGAACCTTTACAGCCATGAGTTCATTCAACGTCCTGCAAACACATCACTGTACACAGACATAATTTCATTGACTCCTCATGACAATTCAATGAATGAGATGGACACTTTTGTTTTGAAAAGAAGAAATAAAACTTTATTTGAAAATAACGTTAGCATGTATGTAGAATGTTCTAAGGAATTTCAAAAAAAAAAAGGAACTAGAGCTAAGTGAATTTAGTAAGATTGCATGATACAAGATCAGAAAACCAAAGTTAGCTGGATTTCTGTATACTAGCAACTAACAAGCCAGAAATACAATTTTAGAAATTTCGTACACAAGAGCACAGAATACTCAGAAATAAATTTAACACAAGCTTTGTAAGACTTCTGCACTGAAAAAGATACAACATTGTGAAATGGACACTTTCTTAATTTCACTCAGGAAAACATCGAGGCTTGAGACTGGTTTAGTAAATTGTCTTATGCTCCTTCCTAAGATGTGTCATTGAATGTGAATCTGTACCCAGTCCTGTCTCACTCCAGAGCCAAGCTCTTCTTCACTCCCCTTCCTCTAATACTGGTGTCCTTTCTTCCTTCTGTATTTGTTTTGTATATTTGGATATATTGTGGCTTTTGACTACACAGGTCTCCTAATGACCATCTTCCAATACCCATCCTCTTCCTGTCTGAAGGGGTTCAGTTTTCTGTTGGATCCAAGGTCACCGGTAATTGTCCAGACCAGTGGCATGTTCTGTGAATGGGTGATTGTGGTTCTGTGGTCCACCTTCCTCTGCTTCACCCTGGGGTTCTCATAGGTGTTTCTGCTTCCTGACCTCAAGACTTCCCGTGTGAAGATGCAGGGCTCCATGGTGCCCTGCAGTCTACGTCTTGGCCCAGAGCTCCAGAGCTGGAAGGAGCAACCTTGAATATTGGGAAACCATGTTTGCTGTGGGAAACCGTGACATCACCAGATGCACTTGGGGGAGAGAGTTAGATGCCAGGGGTGGGAGGCTGGGGCAGCATCCCTGCACTGATGCTGGAGGAGAAGGGCCTCTGGGGAGGCTGAGATGCAGAAGGAACCCCTTGTATGGGTATTTCGAGTGAGTGTTTGACACTGTCAAGTTGGAAAGGGAACATTCAGAAAAGAGAGGGAGGAAGTAGGAAGCTGGGCAAGTTGTTGGAGGGACAGATTCCCAGTCGGAGCCTGAGCTTCGTCTTTCAGCACCTAACTTCTCAATTCCAGATGCTCTCCTTGGGGAGTTCTTTTGCTTTTTCCTCTTGGCTTGGGCCATCCGCGCTTAATGAGAGCCAGAGGGGTACTCTCACCATGGGAAGAGCTGACCCGGCATGGAGACGAAGGAAGCGGGTAGGAAAGGATGGGCTTGGTTAGGGAGGCTGATGTCAGGGGCCCCCCGCGATGTCAGTCAATGTCTGAGCTCCTGGTGATTGAGCTCTGATGCGTAGCACCTGGGGGCAGAAACACATATGAACTTTAGCCTCACTCACTGAACTTCTTGTGTTAGGAAACGTGAGCTGGAAATCACCCCAGAACAGACAGTCCTCTGCTGATCTTCTCTCTTCACTGCTTCCAGAAACAGCAGGGTGTCTTGTTTATTTATTCATCTTGGTGGGAACACAGTGTCTTGCAACCCTAGACCGCTACCTCTAGCCTAAGGGTGCACATATGCCCTGGAGCAGAGACCTGGTGTTTGCGGAGCTTTGGCAGACGCAGACCTGCAGGGTCACTTTGCTCAGAAGTCTGCAGTGCCAGAGACTGAGAGGTAGGATGTGGGTCTCAGAACTGTCATGTTTCTGTGCAATCCTGATTCCTGGGGCCAGTCTTGGAGCCAGGACATAAATAAGTTTGCTCTTTGGAACTTTCTGGTTCCTTTCCCATTCTCATTTGTCTTTCTTTTCTTTTTACTACTTCCTCGGCTTCCCTTCTTCCTCCCTCTTGGTAGTGTTTTTCTTGCTAAAGTCTCGAGCAGCACCCTGGAGGTGTTTTTTGGTTCGTTCATTCATTCATTCATTCATGCAATATTTAGTGAGTACCTACTGTGTATTGGGCCCTGTGCTGGACCCAATCTACAAAGTCAATAACACAGGATATTTCCCTTTTGATTTCAACATCTGCTAGCACCCTCCAGAGCCCCTTTGCAAAGCCATCAAGCTGAAAATAACGTGGGGTGTGGAATTCAGTGAGAAGAGCCTTGGAATGGGATATGGGCTGGCCTGCAGAAACATCAGGGTCTTAGACACCGTGGGGCAGCGACAGCAACAGACAACGCTGGTGTTCCTTCAACCTGGAATCCTTTTCCATGTCCTTGTTACCTCCATTTGGTTAGTAACTGGGGACTAATTTAAAAATCTATACCTCCAAGAGAAATTCTGCAGAGTTCTTCTGTTGGCTCTCTAGCCTTGGAAATGTCTTCTCTTGGAAAATCCTTGACATGGACCCAGGAGGTCCTCTTGTTTTCCTAGTCCATAAATCAACCAGGGATTGCTTTGCACGAGCAGTTGTTGGGACAGTACAGCCATGCTCTGTTCTTCTGTCCAGGTGGAGAACTGGCTGGGTTGACTGCAGACCACAACAAAGGGTCGGTAGCTGGCTGGGAAGGCACATTTACCTGTCATGCTCTTATATGGTACAAAAGGGGAAGTTAGTTTCACTTGTCCTGCCACGCATAGGCATGATGCAAGATGCAAGGCCCAGTTGGGCTAGGAGAAGGGGCTAGGGTAGGTCTGTGATGGCAGGCGGATATTCCCACCACTAGCAAAGGCAGGGGTCCTGCCCTCTCGGCAGTCACCTTCCCCCTCCAAGATTCAGAGCTGGCCTTCTATCTGCCTCCTGCCGCTTCAAAAACCCACAGTTGGAGCTCCGGGAATGTTATTCTTTTTCATTTCAAGACATTCCATTTCATGTGTAATTAAATGTGTGGTATTGCATTAATGTTTTCTTCTGAGCATTTTTGGCAGCCTGAGACCCTGGGTTCTGGCTAGTGCAAAGAAAACACACACTTCTCAGAGATCCTCCCTTCCTCTCCCTGTTCCCTCTTCCACCATTTCCTGCCAAGAATCTCCCTCCTCCTTTGCACACAGTTGCTCTCGGGACTCACCTTGTAATGCGTGAGCCTCCAAGGCTGTGGAGACCCTCTGTTCTTCTACGGGCTGTGGGGTCTCAGATTTCTGCCTTCTGGCACCACCCTTATCTCCAGAAGGCATCCTCACTGCTCACCTGAACCTCAGGTGGTGACGACCGAGGGTGGCAGGAGTGGGTTCCATTGGAAGAAAATCTCTGTTTTTTTTTTTTTTCCTGTTCATCTTTATTGGAGTATAATTGCTTGACAATGGTGTGTTAGTTTCTGCTGTATAACAAAGTGAATCAGCTCTGTGTATACATATATACCCATATCCCCTCCCTCTTGTGTCTCCCTCCCACCCTCCCTATCCCACCCCTCTAGGTGGTCACAAAGCACCGAGCTGACCTCCCTGTGCTATGCGGCTGCTTCCCACTAGCTATCTATTTTACATTTGGTAGTGTATATATGTCAGTGCTACTCTTTCACTCTGTCCCAACTTCCCCTCCCCTCCCCTCCCCCTCCCCGTGTCCTTAACTCCATTCTCTACCTCTGCATCTTTATTCCTGCCCTGCCACTAGGTGCATCAGTACCGTTTTATTTTTAGATTCCGTATATGTGCGTTAGCATACGGTATTTATTTTTCTCTTTCCGACTTACTTCACTCTGTATGACAGACTCTAGGTCCATCCACCTCATTACAAATAACTCAATTTCGTTCCTTTTTATGGCGCTGATGTGAAATCAGCGCCTCTGTCTGAGGTACGAGTTACAGAGGTGAGGGGGCCGTGACAGAAGGATGGGCTCGGTGGCAGCCGTCTGCTTATACCAGAGTTTAGAGTCTGGTGGGCCACTTCTAACAGCTGGGTGATCTTGGGCAATTACTTCATTACCTCGAACTTCAACTTCCCCATCTGTAGCACTTGGGTAGCAATGCGCTGCATTTAAGAGAGTTGTGAAGAGGAGGTGTTACTTAGTGCGGTGCCGGGCTCAGGGTAAGCGCTCAGTCAATGGCAGTTATTTTTATTATTAATAAGGGCACCAAGGGATAACAATGAGCTAAAAGAGACAAGTGCAGAGTGAGATAGAGTTGATGGGGGAAAGATCTGAGGGGTCTTAGCAGGGAGCCTAGGAACCAGTTAGGAGCTGGGTATTACAATGGGCCAGGGAAGAAGGTAAGCCAGGGTGGTTAGGAAAACCCATCAAGGCTCAGCTAAGAGAACTCATGGCCAGCCCTTGGGAGTGCTGGGGAGCCTGCTTCTACACCCCCTAGGCGACAGCCTTCAGGGAAGGACAATCTCAGTGCTGCATGAATACTTGGCCTCCTAGGACAATAATTAGCCAAAGCACCGAGGTGACCAATGAACTTCTCTTAAGGAATTTTGAGTGTGGCTGAGGGAGCGTGCTGGCTTTGGGGGACTGACTTTACTGTTGACATACAGCAGAGTCAGGATCACCATTATTTATAACTGCCAAGCCTGGGAAATCTGTTTTTTCTCTGTTGATCAATAGCAATCTTTAGTAGGTGGCTGTCTCTGCCTTTGATGTCTTTATTCCATTGTCTGACAAACCTCCTCCCGCAAACTATTTTGGACCTGAAGGAGGAGGAGGTTGGACATCGCGGTGTCAGGCTCAGATAGGCTGCCAGTGACCCCCTGAGTCACTGCTGGCCCCCCACCACCCCCATGCAACCTCATGTCATTTTATTTCAGAAGAATATCACCACCCTTCTCCAAGTTTCTTTCCAGACCACTATTTTGTTCACAGGTAGATTGAGCTTTTAGTTAAAAGCAAAATCTTGCAGAAAGGAAGGAGACCTACTGTTGTTAAATGTCCATTATGTTTCAGATATTTTCTATTATCTTTTACCTAAAATTTTTATATCAGTCCCCTTAACAACTCTGCCAAGTAGATATTGAAGGTTTCCATTCTACACATAAGGAACCAGAACCTGAGGGAGGGTAATGCACAGTTAGTGGCAGGGTCAGGATGAAAATACCTGTCTCTTTTCCCAGGGTCTCACTCTTTCAGCAACATCATGTTTTTCCCTGGCTTTTATGTTTCTTCTTCATCCCTGGTCTGCAGGGATGAATAAGTAGTTTATGGCTGCCGTAGCCCCATTTTCCTAGAACACAGAGGTGAAGCTGACAGTGGTTACCTGTGTCTTGGGCCGCATCTATGACCACTGGGTCTCTGCAGGTAACACTAAGTATTGCAGGAAACCTCTACGTGCCAGGATGAGGCAGCCCAGGTGAGAAGATTAAGGACGAGGGTGTAAACACAGCCTGCCTGCCAACTTCTCAGGGCCCCAAGGTCTTTTGCACAGTGGTAGCTGGTGACCTCCTTGGATTAGTGATTCTGCCATAAGTCAAGCTTGCTCCAGACCTAGAAGACCTCCCCAAAGTGAATCCCACACAGATTGAATGAGTATATTGGTCCTCAGTATAGAGAAAAATTTGTGGTGCAGTAACCATTTCATAGAAATCCTCAGTCTGTGTTTGTCTGATGAATTGATTAGCTCTCCTATGGGAACAGGAAGCTGTACAGGTGGCTTCCTCTGGGGGAATCCAGTGGTGGCTCTCCCAAAAAAAGGAGTTAGGGAAGAGTCAGGCCAGAAGAGGTCAGGACCCCTTTCCATTTCCCAAGAGCACTCCTTACTGTATACCAGCCCCTTGCTCTCTCCAGCAGCCCCCTCAATGCTGGAGGCTGGGAGGTCTTCCCACAGCCTGTGCTGTGTAGCCACCTCTCTCCTCCTCCCCTGCCCGTGTCCCGACGTCTGAGCCTTGTGACCCAGACTCTGCTGAGCTGGCCAGCCAGGCAGGAAAAGGAGATTGATGCCCTTGCCTCCTAGGAAAATCCATCACTTGGTGGCCTGTGGGTCAGATGGCTTCACCAGAGGCAGCTCTGAGCAGCACAGTGTGAGCTAAAAATCAACACACAAAAAAGGCCCCAATAGACATATGGACGTCAGAGATGAAAATGGCTCATTCCCGCCACTCCCCAGGGGCCTGAACAGTCAGTGCCCTTTCGTCCCACACTCTTTCACCACCCACACTCTCCTCCCCGGGGCCTCCTGGGTGGGTGGGGGGGGCTCTTACCCTTTCCCTTGGGAAGATGTTGCATCAGGGTCCAGGGATGGACAGGGTTAGAGAAGTTGGGCAGGAGTAGAGGAAGGGGGATGACAGAGGGTTGAGGTTCTGTGGACCGATGGTCTTGGTGGCCACAAAGTGGGGGAGGATAGAGGAAAGGCAGCCGCGGGGTAACAGAAAGCACACAGGCTCAGGAGCCAGAAAAAAAAGAGAGTCCTTTGGCCACATTTTAGTTCCGCAAACTTTGGAAAGTTACCCGACCGCCCCCCAGCCTCCATTTTCTCATCTGTGAAAGGGGTACAATCACACGTACCTCCCAGGATTATCGTGAGAATGGAATGTTGAACAAATAGTAGGATTGGGCACAAATTAATCCCCTTTACCTGTGTCTTCCTATTTAGGTTCAGGGAAAGAAGCTGCTCGAATGGTGTTTTGGAGTCTAGAGTCTTGTTGGTACAAGCGTTCTCCACATGGAAGTGATTTGCTTTATGCGTTTGGCCCTAATCCAGCCTCTCTGTGCCGAAGCCGAAGCTCCCAGGTTACCTTGTGGAGTTCTTATCCCTATGGCTGGGAGGAAGTTCTCTCCTGGGGGAGGATTTATGGTGGGATGGAGTCTGTTATAATTTTCCCTCCCGTCTGCTGCCCCTTCTCAGATCTCACTACCCCATCCGTGGGCTTAGCTCAGGTATTGGTCTCAAAATACTTCTCCCTGAAGACAAATTGAGTGAGCCCCAGCGATTTCATTCTGAGCTACTGGGCATTTCTGTGTCTCTGAAAGAGATCCATTTGCAGATTGGGGGCAGACATCGGTTCGTGGCTGGCTCTGCTTCGTGCTTACAGAGAGCAGACGAGTTTCCAGCATCATGGTCACCTGCCCCCTGCCACATTCAAGGCCCACAGCTGTCAAAGCTCTGACCTCCGGAAGCTGGGGTTTGGCAGCTGCCCCCAGGCTCTTCACTCCTGGGATGTGGAGGGAGGGTCGAGGAAAGGCTCCCTCTATGCGGCTGCCGTGTGACTTTTCTGAACCTTTCAAGGCTTGTGATTCTTGCTGCCGAGGGAGGGAGAGGAGATGGAGGGTTCTGAGACGTGACCCAGGCACAGCAGCTGAAAAACGGAGCCCCACTCTCCTTAGAGGTCCTCCCTGCTCATTCTGGACTCACGGTGGCTGAGAGTCAGAAGCTGTGTGGGGGTGGGGGGAGCTGGTGACGTCACCCAGCCCGGAGTTTGACTTAGGGACCCAGGAACATATATAGCTCTGCAGCTCTGCCTTTGTAGAGGTGTGTCCAGAATGTAAGAAATCAAGAGAGGTGTGATCTCCATCGTGAGGATGAGGGATTAAGGCTCTGAGAGGGGGCTTGACTCCGCCTAGGCCACACGGGTAAGTCCGGGATTGCAGGCCTCCTCCTGGTCTTTGAGTGGTGATGCATGTTTCACGTACCTGTGTTTGTGGCACTTGTTGAGGCCAAGCTGTTAAAGTGAACATCGGTCGTCGGCTGGCTAATTCCTCGCCCCACTCATGTCAACCTGTTCCAGTGGTTCTTAAAGAGGGGTACCGGACCAGCAGTATCAACATCACCTGGAAACTTGTTAGAAAAGGTAAATTTGCAGGCCTCAACCGGGACCTCCTGAACAGAAAGCTCTGGGAGAAGGCCCCAGTGATCAGTTTTCATAAGCCCTCTAGGTGATTTTGATTTTTGTCCTATCGCAATGTTGTGGGAGGCTGGGGTTGGGGAGGGGTCAGGGGCCAAAGGGAGCTCTTCCTCAAGTGGCCTGGCTATTGTGGCCTGTCCTGATGCTCTGGATCCGAGCCCCATCTCAACCCAGTTGGCGATTCCTGACTTGGCCCTCATTTTCCCCTCTTGTAAAATAATATCAATAATGGTGAAAACACACACCATTTCAGAGGACTTGAAGGTTTACCAACTTTTACATAGAATAGGTCTTGTAGCAGGTAAGTAGAACTTGTATTATCCTCCCATACCCATTTTACAGATAAGGAAACTGAGACTCCAGATGTTTTGTGAAGTGGGCCAGCCCATAGTGGGGGAGGATCCAGGCCCTGAGCCAGGTGCCCTTGACTTTCCATCCCTGACTGATCCCTGCAGGCTCAGAGGCACGGGCATGGCCCTGTAAGTCTGCCATCCCATCTCCACTCCGAGGCTGTGTCAGAATGCTCATCTCGCAGGAGCCCATCAGTAGTCACCTGGGAATGACTGTGCAGTGCTGAGCAGATGCCTCCCTGGAGAGGTCCTGACATCCCATTTTCTCTCAGTGCGAGACCCTTAGCCTCCCCTTCAAGGCCAACAAGTACCATTCCTCAGAGGGCTAGGACAGAGCAGCAGAGGGTGTGAAGAGGGAACCGATTTCTAATTCCCTTGTTGTAAAGATGGGGGCGAAGCCTTGCAGCAAGTGGCAGCTCCCTGGCAGCCCCATGGCCTGGGAGCCTGCAGGTCTGTCTTGCTGGGAAGAGAGAATAATGGTCTGTAAATGCTTGCACCCACAGATCCTGGCCGGCAGGTCATCTGGGACACGGCAGGGCTACCAATAATTCTGATAGAAAAAAACAAGATTTGTGTAGTCTATTATGAGAAGAATCCCCTGGCCAACCAAAACATTAACCACGGCCCTGCAGTCACCCCCCTCTGTCCCTGTAATGTGTGCTCTTGTTCTTGGGGACAGTCTGCCATGATCCTCTGTCCTCAACTTTTATTTTTTTATTTTTTATTTTTTTTTGCGGTATGCGGGCCTCTCACTGTTGTGGCCTCTCCCGTTGCGGAGCACAGGCTCCGGACACGCAGGCCCAGCGGCCATGGCTCACGGGCTTAGTTGCTCCGCAGCATGTGGGATCTTCCCGGACCAGGGCACGAACCCGTGTCTCCTGCATCGGCAGGCGGATTCTCAACCACTGCGCCACCAGGGAAGCCCAACTTTTATTTTTTTTGACAAGGTCATTTGAGACAACCCTCTTTCCTGGCTCTGTGATGCTCTTCATAATGTGAATACAGGTATTTAATGGGCTTCTGCTTGTTGAACGGTTAATGGAAAGGTCGGTGAATAATCTCTGGCTCACTCCCCTCCTTACCAGCCCACTTCTTGTACAATTCCTTCGAAGCATTCTTTCCAAATAGGTGGGAGGGCTGAGGTCACATCTTTGCTTTCTCCTGGCAGGCAGACTTTAATTAGGTTGCTAAATTAGCCAAGGCCACAGTAGCCCTTCTCTTTGCACAGAGCCTGGTTCTGGGGAGGTCTCTGGACTTGATTTTGTGATTTCGTTGTTTTTTTCTCTCTCACGGGAGAGGGACTTGTCAAGTAGAGGCTTCCCCCAGATAACTGTAACTCCCACTTAGTGGTCTCTATCACGAACCGGACACTGTGCTAGGAGCACTGTAGTCATATGTTATAACAAGAGCCAGTGTGGTGTGTCCATATGTGTGTGTGCATGTGTGTGTGTGTGTGTGTGTGTGTGTTCATGTGTGTCGGAGGGGAGGGCACTGGGCCAAACTCTCATGTGAATTATCTCATTTAATCTTCCCAAGAATTCAGAGAGTAAGGTATTGGTATTAATTCCATTTTACAGATGAGGAAACTGAGGCTCAGATGAGGAAACTGGGGTGAAATAACTTCCCGAAGCTCAAAAACTAGCAGGGAAAGGGAACCAGGGTTCAAAGTCGATTCTTTTTTTTTTTTTTTTTTTGTGGTACACAGGCCTCTCACTGTTGTGGCCCCTCCTGTTGCAGAGCACAGGCTCCGGCCGGGATGCGCAGGCTTAGCAGCCATGGCTCACGGGCCCAGCCGCTCCACGGCATGTGGGATCTTCCCGGACCGGGGCACAAACCCGTGTCCCTTGCATCGGCAGGCAGATTCTCGACCACTGTGCCACCAGGGAAGCTCCAAACTCGATTCTTGACTACTCAGTGCAGTCCATGGACCCACAGCCCACAGACATCCCCTGAGAGTTTATTAATGATGCAGATTCTCAGAGCCACTTGAATCAGGACCTGCACGATGCCCAGGGGATTCCCATGCACAGTAACTGTTGAGACTGCTGTATACTCTCTCCAGCAACTATAGCTGCTCATGCCGGAATCCTGGGTGTTAACGATTACTGACTCTGGTTTAGAGAGGTTCAGGGCTAGTCGGAGACAGAGCTGAGATTTCATTCTGGGTGGAACCCTCAAACCACCACGCGATGCCTGTTTTCACGGCCAAGGTAAGGTGCTAGAGCTTGCCTGTCCCTGCCATGGACTCAAAAGCAGACCTCCCTGCTCTAGACCCCTGTGCTCCCCTGTCCCCCTGAGCCTCCAAGGAGGACAAGTGCCTGGGCCTGACTTGGCTGCTCTCCTCTGTCCCCTCCTGCAGATGTGCAGCACATTAAAAGGAGAGACATCGTGTTGAAGCGAGAACTGGGCGAGGGAGCCTTTGGAAAGGTCTTCCTGGCCGAGTGCTACAACCTCAGCCCCACCAAGGACAAGATGCTCGTGGCTGTGAAGGTAATTCTCAGAGGCATGTGGGCCCCAGGAAGGAAGAGAAGTGTCTGGGGTCAGGTGGGAGGGAAAGAGAGACTCACTCCATTCTGGAAGATGGTATCAACCAATGTTATCAGATACAATCAAGATGATATAAACTAACGTAATCAGATACTCTTGCTCCAAGGTCAATGAAGTTTCCTTAGGACCCAAATCAGCTTCCTTTGGCTTCGGAGGTGAAGAGCTGTAGCACATAAGGGGGTTGTGCCCACGGTGCAGCCAGAGGGACAAGTTATGCCTTTGATGGGCCCTGGTTTTATTCTGGAGGCTCTGGGCTCACCTCTGTCCCCAGCTGGCCCTCCTCCCACCTCAGTGACTTTTCAGGATGTGCTGCCCATGCCCAGAAAGTTATTTGACCATTTCTCAGGAGTACAGTTGCATGAGGGGTGGGTAGCTCACAGAGGCCCTGGGACCCACTGCTCAAGTCAGCAGACGTCACTGGGAATGGGAGATGGGCTGGGGGGTCAGGTGCTGGGCTCAGGGAGGACAGTGAGTGAGGCTGGAGGACATTCTTAGGTAACCCGTGGGGTCCAGGTTCAGCCCCAGGGGCAGCGTGCCTGAGGGTTCCTGCCCTCTGGTAGCTGCTTAGATGGGTCATTAACCACTGGGCTTTGGTATTGCTGAGCCAGCCCTGCAGATTTGCAGTTGGAGCCGAATTGCTTGGGGCAGGAGAGAAGAAACTTTGCTACTACCAGTTACCTTCCTCCAGCAGGGAGCAGCTTCTCTCAGTCAGTGTTAGACACGTCTTAGAACACGACTGGCACAGACAAGAGTCCAGTAGCCTCGCTGAGGCACCCACAGGTCTGGGGTGTGGAGTGGCCCCTGTGGGAGTGGGTGCAGCGAGCAGGTCTCTGAGGCCAGCGTGAATTCTGCACGATGTTCTGAGCTGGGAGCAGGAGATACCTCCTTCCCCACGAAGACTCTCACCTGGGCCTCAAAACGTCCATCCTTAGCACTGAGGGCTCATGACCGAGCCACCTCTTGATGGCAGTTGCATATTTCTGAGACTTTGGGGGTCTCTGTATTCACAGTTTGTTGTGTCTGCAGAGGATAAGTGCCCTCCATGTATACAGGCAGTACTGTGCAGGCTACAGGCATAGGGTAGGAATCAGAGAGCTGGGTGGGTGCCTGACCATCACTGATTAGCTCTGTGACCCTGTGCAAGATGCTTAACCTATTTGAGCCTCAGTTTACTTCTCTGTATAATAGGAGATATAATATCTCCTCTTTAAAATTTTGGTGATTAAATTACATAACATATGAAAAATGTTTTGTATACTGCTTGGGACACAGTAAATGCTTAGTAAAGACTCATTGCTATTTGTTTTTATCAACATCATTATTCTTGATGTTGATATTATCCAATGTGCTTAGACACACGACATATGACCTGCTGAGCTTGCATCGACCGTCTAGAACAGGGGTTGCCAAACTTCTTCTATACTAGGCCCGATAGTAAAAATTTTAGGTTTTGAGGATCATACACTCTTCCTTACAGCTACTCAACTCTACCCATGTAGTGGGAAAGCAGCCTAAACCATGCATAAATGAATGGGGGTGGTGGCTGTCTTCCAATACTTTTTCTTTCTTTTTTTTTTTTTTTTCAGAAGTGGGCATTGTCTGTTGACCTCTGCTCTAGAAAATAAATAAGGAACTAGCATATTGCCCCATAAAAGGCTAAAGCTTATTATTGCTGGATGTGCTGTGAGTAAACTTGCTCAGTGTGCCTCCATAGACATGGGATGGTCAGATGAGTGAGGGTGTCTTTAAACAGTTTGGACCAGGGATGTGGAAAGCTTTCCAGTTTTGTCCCTAAACTTAGAATCTACCCTGCCCTAAAAATTTTAATTTATAAGATGACACTAATCGACTGGGTGTTCCAGCATCCATCTGGGGACTGGTGGATGAACTGAATATTTTTGTGCTTTGAGCAGGAAATGAAATGATGGCCTAAACCCTGGGAAACGTTTCCCGCTGAGTGGTCTGGCATTAAGGGGCAGTACCCAGATTGGGTATTGCGGAAAATGTGTTTCTGTTGTCACCCTTTTAACAGGGTTTCCTTTCCTCCTTTTTGGTCTGGGAAGCTTGAAAAGATGAATATTCTGGGATTTTACACCATTTGCCTCCCAATGGATCCGCTCAGTGACCAACCCCTGGAGGAGATGCTTGTCTTCTCTGGAGAACAGCCAAGAAATGGTGTTTTCTGCTTCTCATCCTCTTTAGATTGTATTCCTTTTTGCAGGCTTCTTCCTCTTGAGTTTGTTCTCAAGTTGATGCGGGGTAGTTATGGACTTCCAGAGAACACATCCAAGTATAACCCCAAATTAAGTTTTCCCACAGTTGTGGCTTTTAAAGCAAAATTTTTTTGCCCAGGAGTTGCTATGGTGGAAACAAAGAGCCGAAATCCCAGCCTCTTTTCTGAAGACACTTGCAGTCTGTTGGGGAGACATGAGAATACGCATGAAACAAACGCAGAGCAGGACAAGACAGAGTGTAATTTGTACATATGTGTAGTGTGAGAGTGACATTAAAAGCATGTAATTCATGATATTTTTAAATAGGTGGTGCAACTTTTTAAATAGTTATTTGACAAACAATAGACTTGCTCGAGTCTCCTCTGACAGACAAATAGCCGATAAGACTATGAGAAAGGTGTCCAGCCTAATTCATCATCAGAAATATGTAAATTGAACCATAATGAGATACCACTGTATACCAAGCAGAATGGCTAAATAGCAAGGACAAAACCAAGTGCTGACAAGGATATGGAGCAATTGCTACTTTCATACTCTGGTGGAAATATAAAGTGGTCTAATTGTTTTGAAAAACAGCTTGATATTTTAGAACATTGGCATCTTTGTGACCCAGGACTTGTACTCTAGGTCTAGACCTGACAGCTATGTATCTATCTGTCTGTCTGTCTATCTATCTATCTCTATCTATCTTTCCACGAAGAGATGTGTTTAAGAATGTTCATAAGCATTCTTTATAACAGCCAAAAGCTGCAAACAACCCCAGTGTCCATCAGTAGCAGCTTGGATAAATAAATGTGGTATATTCATTCAGTGAGAAACTTTTCAACAAGGAAAATGAATGAACTACAGCTGCATGCAACAACTTGGACAAATCTCAAAAACACAGCGTTGAATGAAAAAAGACAGATATAGAAATATACATATATTATATATATATATATATATATATATATATATATATATATATAGCACTATATGTATGATTCCACTTACTTAAAATTCAAAAAATAAGTAAAACTAAGCTCTAGTGTTTATGGATGTGTGTATCTCTGCACGTGTACTAAAATGGGTTTTAGTATATATTAGTAAAATCTGAAGCTGAACGTCTGCTGAAATATCTCTACCCCAATAAAAGAAAAGGAAAATGGAAAGCAGCAAAACCCCTAGACTGGAAATGATGATGTGAAGTGACTCTGAAGGAGATGGCAGCTGTTGAGAAATTTGAATGTTCTTGCCATCTAGACTGCTTCTCCCCCATCCGACGAAACAGCCCCACTGAAACCCAGGGTTGGGAGTGGACGTGAGACCTGATGTACATAAAGGGGAGACTAAAAAGGGCCATGTCTTCAGGCTTTGGGGGAAAAAGAAGGAGATGAGAAGGGAAAATTCCAGATCTCCTCTTTGCTATATGGATACAACTGGAAGGGCCTGGACACAACCTCCCTGGCTTCAGAGACTCCGTGGCAAGCCCTATCTTCCTGCACCAACAGTTGGCAGCTGTGAGGAACACCCATTCCATCCCATGCCACTGGCTGGTGACCCATTTTGAAGTTTCCCAGCTCCAAAGAGGTTGAGCATGGACTCTGCTGAGAGGTGCACGAGAGTCTCTGGGCTGATTTTCCTTCTCAGGATTCTTTTCCTGGCATCTCTGTCCCAATTGCATCAATCCCTAGGGACCTGGGCCACTTGCAGCTCTGGACCCCGGTTGCCACAATAGACCCCTTGCCAATTACATAGGAACTTCAGGTTTAACCTAAGAGCTGGAAAGACCATCATAAAGGTAGAGAGAGAATGGGCAGGAGAAGGGGTGTGGAAAGACCAAAAGAGACAGCAGTTGCTTTGTGCCCCATCTCCCAAATGAGGAACTCCTATCTGCTCTGCAGAGTAGGGTGCCAGCCCTGGGAATGATGGCTGCAACTACTCGAGAGCTGAGAATGGAAATAACCAATGGCTGCCATTGGCATCCGGACTGTGCAAGAGAATGATTTACAGAGATGGAGAGAGGCCATCTGGCTGGCCCCAAATTTGATCTACTTTTCCCTCTCATAAATCCACTGTTCACATAAATCTCTGTATTCTCATCCCACCCGTGCTGGGTTCCTTTTTTAAATTTTTCTTTCCTTTTTATTCTTCATGAAAATAAGTAAATCATTGGCAGTCATCCTATACCCATGCCCCAGCCTATGAAGCTCAGGAGCTGGGTCACCAAGAGAGGCTCCCTCTCACCATGAGTCTCTGCCTTCTTCCACCCATAGAAAGAAGGCTTTGCAGACATCTTTGTTCTGGTTGGCTGTGGACACACGGTAGCCTATGCCTTTATTATCGGGTAGATTTTCTGAGAAGGCAGCCAGAGATGAAGTGGAAAGCACATGATATCAGAGCTGGTAAAAATCAGTAATGGACCAGTGGCCCTCCCACTTTCCTTCTGGCCTTGGCCTGCCCTCTAGGCCTGGTATCCTTGCTGGGTCCAGCCATTCTGCTGACAGCCCACATTCCTCACCTTTCCTGACCCTCTCCTCTGCCCTTTTCACATCTTTTAACTTCCATGCCCACCATTCCCCTGAGGACCTGGCCAGTGACTAATTCATCTGATAAATTAATTCAAGCAGATATGCTGGACAGGAATGTATCCTGGGCTCCACACTCAAGCTATTACTTCTAACATGATCTTTGACAAATCATTTCCCTGTTCTGGACCTCAGGTTTCTCACCTGTAAGATGGGAAGACTGTATTAGACAACTTCCAACATTTTGGTCAAGAGTAGAATCACTTAATCCAACACTTTTTTTGGTGAAACCTCCAAATTTTGAAAAGAATGAAAGATGGTGCTTGTTGAAGTTGGAGTGGGCCTTGATCGCTGGCTGAGACACCATGGCTCTAGAGGCATTGCCATTGAACTTGGTGGCACCAAGAAGCCCAGCACCAAGAGATTACTGTTATATAATTAAACTCTAGCTTCTGTCATTTAAGTTGTGTGAATGTATCCTGATCCCCAGAGGAAACTGAGGGCTGAGCCTCAGTTTTTCCAACACCAGAAATGAGCAGGTGGAAACATGATATCTAGGGCCCTTTTAAAGCTATGAGTCCACCATCTCTAATGTATGCTAATGACTGATGGAGGTTTGATGGGCCCCTTAGATACAATTGTTGCACATTCACATTCCTGCAGCACTGTAAGCCAAGGCAGGCCCATGGATTTCAGCTAATGGGGATTTCAGTGGCAAGAGGAAGATCTCTGGCTAGGGAGGCTTCTCAAGAGTAGCATAATTTACAGGGGAGCCTAGTCTGCCTAAATAACCAGAAAAGGCCAGATACTTGGCAGAGTGAATGCAAACCAATCACATCTAGATTTTCACTACCCTGAACATGATGCGTAAACTTCACACCCATTCCTTCATTGCCTCGTGTCTTGTCTTTTGAGGTTACTAAACTCTGTCATTTGAAGCAGGTGGATGTTTGGCTCCATTTGCCTTGTGACCTCATGAGGAGGGTGGGGAAGGCTGAAGACATATGTGAGCTCAACTGTGCAGGCTGCCCCTCCTGTAGAAATGACCCTCGCCTTCACAGTTCATCATTCACCATGACCAGCATGGCTGCGTTGGTCATTGCTGGGCTCTAGTCAAGGTCCTGTTCAAGGACCCTTGGAGGTGGTCTGGTCTCACCCTCCCCTTCTGGTCTACAAAGTCCACATTCACTGACACCCCTTTTAACCATTGCTCTTCCATTTATCTTCCTGGGTCCCAGGGCAGGTGGCTTGGTCTGGTGCTTCTCCCTCACACCAGGTCTCCCACTCCCGCAGGGGCCAAGTTGTGACAATTCTGTGGCCACCAGATGCCCACCATCCCATCCTACCCTGAGACTTTGTGATACCTTACCAGGTCCTGGTCCTGGGTGGGTCCTAAGTCTTCTGTTCCCACAGCTGTAGTCCCAGTTACACCCCAATACTTCCTTCAGCCCCCTAAAGGAGGACACAGGTGCCTTCCAGAAGCCAAAGTGTTCATGTTTCTCTGCAAATATATACTTTTTCATAATCTAAAATCAAGAAATAGAAAGAGCAAGGAAACTTAATTACATTGTCAGCCTGATTTCAGATGGGCTGTGAGCATAGGCTAATTTACAGAGATAAAGCATTTGGGGCAGTGGTTCCCCCACTGTTTATTTTAGCTGTGAGACCATTTCTTTGGGGAAATCTTGGGGGCACGGGCCTCTGTCAGGCCTTCCACCTTCCACCTCTGCCATTCACGCTGATCTCTGAGGAAGCCTAGGGCTCTGAGATGAACAAAGTTTGAAATAACTGGCTGGCGGATGGGATGGGACTTGGGTGTCAAAACGTTGGTTTCTGTTTCTACAAGGTTCAAAATGCTGAAGGAAGCAGGAGTCAGGTCTGGCTATTGTGATTTAGCCTCATGGTCTTTAAAGGCCGATTAGGATCTTACTTGTTGGGAATCAGCATTGTCTTTATTATGGGCACCAGCTTTCTTCCCAGGAGGGGAACAGACAAACCCCTGCCTTCTAGCTGCTAAAAACCAGTATCCTTTGTTGTTTCCAGGCCCTGAAGGATCCCACCCTGGCGGCCAGGAAGGATTTCCAGAGGGAAGCTGAACTGCTCACCAACCTGCAGCATGAGCACATTGTCAAGTTCTATGGGGTGTGTGGCGATGGGGACCCCCTCATCATGGTCTTTGAATACATGAAGCATGGAGATCTGAACAAGTTCCTTAGGTAAGCAAGGATGGCCACCCCTGCCCCTAACCCCCACCAAACCCCTGGGGTTCTCTCTGGAGCCAGAAGTCCTATCGCTCCTCTGAACACTTCAGTCTGGAGATTAGAAATGAAAACAACCTTTCATTCTTCTACATTACCTCCTGAGCAGTTGGATATAGACCTTTGCCCCTGATTTCTAGGGGGGGAAGTTGAGGACGCTATGAAAAGTAACTTGTACTCTTCTTCCTGACTCTAAGGCAGACTAAGAAGAAGGGCAGGGTGTGAAATGGGTCCAAGGAGGGAGATCAGAGGCCCTGCCAGCCTGTAACTTCCAACTTTAAGATTCTAGGGCCAGCCCTCCCCCTGAGGCTCTGAATAGCTTTCTGACTCTGCGCCTTATGTTCTCACTAGCAAAGTGAGGCTAGCACCTTCCACACCTCCTGGAAACCTTTTTGTTGGAGATTTTTTGATGATGAATAAGAAGGTACAAGGTTAAAAAGTCACTGGGAGACAGAGATGGTTGAATCCAAGGGCAGATTTTCCCCCAGATAAATTTAGAACTGGGCTATCCAGTATAGTAAACATATATGGCTATTTAAATTTAAATTTACAATAACTAAATTTAAATGAGATTTTAAAATTCCTCTGTCTCACTAGCCACACTTCAAGTACTCAATAGCCACATGTGGCTAGTGACTACCATATTGGGCAGTGCAGTATAGAACATTTCCATTAATAGAAAGTCCTGTTGGCTAGCACTGTTCTACAAGGATTGGATTTTTTGTAAGAAGGGTTTCCACAAGCCTGGAGCAAGATCATCTGGATTTTGAGGGGCTCCTGATGGAACTTTTAAGAGACTGAGACCCCAAGCAGATGTTCTGGATGGAGTTACAGTGGGGTTTGGGGAGATGTGAAATCTACCTTCCCCAGAGAAGATAGCATCTCACTGATAGAGCACAGTTAGCACTTCTCTGCCTCTCATGCCTGTTACCTCCAAATAGTGCCCAGTGTGGAAGAAGCAGGCATGTGTGAGGGTCTGTGGAATCCAGGGTCCCAGGAAGCACATTGAACACTCAGGCCCTGGACTTTTTTAGGGTGTGGTTCCAATGCTGAGAATGAGATTTCCAGAGCTCAAATGTGGGTTATGGCAAACTCTAGCACACTCCCCAAAACTTGATGAGCATCTCCTTGAAGTGGGATATTCAATTGAGTGCTGTGGTGTTTTGAGGAGTGAATGGAAAGGGTTGGTAGCAGGTTTCCAAAATTGGCCCTAGAGGAATTGGAAAATATCTGTAGGCTTTTCTAGACTTCCTGAACTTGGTTTCACAGTGAAATTTACTCCTTTCCTGAAGAATTGAGTCCTTAGCATAAGAAAGACTTGGGTTCATATTCTGAATATGTCTTAGTGGTGTAACCTGGAGCAAGTTATTAACCCTTAATTCTCTATCCTGGAAAATGAGACTATTCATAACTGCTTCACATGTTTGTTGTTATGAGTATTCAATGACTATATTTGTATAAGGCCTGGACAAGTTTCCCATCTAGCTAGGTGTTCAGTCAATGGTAGCTATGATTAAAAGTATTACAATTATTATTTTATCAGAACTGTGAACCATGGTAGTTTCTAATACGGGCAGCATCCTTTCTCAGGACTCGGGATCTTCCTCTTCCTGTGCTTCCATATCCCTGAGGTCAGAGGGATGTGGTCCATTTTCCATCAAGCCCTCCCCATAGATTCAGTGGTGCCTTCGGCCCCAAGTGCCACCAGCAAGGCTAAAGAACGGTCCTGAGTGCCACTCCATACCACTGTCATGCCTGCTCTAAGGGAACAGGAAGAAAAAGAAAAAGAGAGAAGAAGGCCCTTCCTGCTCTTGCATCTCCCAGTTGGTGCGTTTTAGGGGTGGAATGTGGCTTGTCTGCTGATCCCTCTTCCTTGTGAGCTGATGTAGTAGTTCTCCTTTGGAGGCATGAGGTAGGCAGAGGCCACAGGAGGTAATCAAATGAACGTGTTATATTTAACGGTACCATTCAATGGAAACTGGAGAAGCAGTAAAACAGGCTGAGGTCACATTGTACACCAGGGCTCCTTGGCTCACAACTTCATAAATAAGGGCCCTGGGTGTGGTTACAGCTGACTGGGCTTTCTAGAGAGAAGAGTGAACACTAAAAGTGACTGATATGACAGGGCAAGGTGTTAAGATAACAAATCTGGGCCATGATTTGGGATGGAGCAGGTGCTGTGGCTCCCCAGGTCTCTGCCTCAGGGTCACAGGGTCTCTTCATCCCATCTTGCCATTAACAGAAGTTACCCAATCCTAGACAGTGTGGTGGAGAGGTTAGGAGGTAGTCTGAAGAGCGTTGCTACCCGAAATGTGACCTGTATCAGCCCTTGGAAGCATCAGCACTGGGAAATGCAAATGAATGAGCTCTGCCTAGCCAATCAGAATCGTAGGGGCCCAGGAATTGTATTTAACAAGCCCTCTGGAAACTTAAAGTTTAAAACTCTCTTCCAGAGCCACATGTCACCCATGTGGCCACTGTGGGGCCTCTGTGACTTTGACCAAGTGATCTGATCATTTCGTGCCTCAGTTTCCTTATCTTCAAAATTGGGGTGGGAAGATTGAGTGAATTAATATATAATATTTAAGATACTTAGAGCAGTGTGTGGAACATAGTAAGAGCTGTGTAAGAGTTAATTGTTTTATTAATTGTTCTGTAGTAGACATCAAGAACCTGGGAAGCCCCTGGATAACCATAACATATTCAAGAGTAGATTCATTCCCTGATTTGTTAAAGCATGTCTGCTGTAATCTTAGTTGGGAATCTGGTTGTAGAGTTTGACCATATCCATACTCACAGAATATAATTTTGGGTAGATAGAAATAATCCATAAGTAGACTGAGAAGTGATTTCATTCATTTCTGTGGTGCATTCCAGAGAACAGGAACTCAAGAAGACATTTCCCCTTGATCTCCTTAATTCTCTCTGCCCCCTCTCTTCTGCCCCTAACCCCACAGGGCCCATGGGCCAGATGCAATGATCCTTGTGGACGGGCAGCCACGCCAGGCAAAAGGAGAGCTGGGGCTCTCTCAAATGCTCCACATTGCCAGTCAGATTGCCTCTGGCATGGTGTACCTGGCCTCCCAGCATTTCGTGCACCGGGACCTGGCCACCAGGAACTGCCTCGTTGGAGCTAACCTGCTGGTGAAGATCGGAGACTTTGGCATGTCCAGAGATGTCTACAGCACTGATTACTACAGGGTAAGGTGGCTTCTCCAGATGCAGCAATCCGTGGCAGAGCTAGTGCCTTCTCACATGTCTTTGTCATTGTCCATTAACCCTGTTACTCCGGAGCACACATATACACATCTGTGCCCAGGTATACACTTGATGCTTATCCTTTGGCCACTCCTGCATCTCAACATACCTGTTAATTATTCTCTGGATAGCTCACTCCTCCCTTCCACCTGGATAGGGATACTTGACTATATCCTTACTTTGCAATGACATATGCACTGTGTTCTTACTTCCATCAATACTCATTCTTCATGCAAACAGATACATACACACACACACACACACACACACACACACACACACACATCCCCAAATGCACACATGGACGAGCTCAACTAGGTGCTACATTTTAACATCTTTCAACTCAGTTCCCTATCCAGCCTCACCCACGACACATTTTATTCTTTAACATTATTTGGTGAGCTTATAGGCTTGTTTTCAAAGGTAGATCTTGATAAGAAGTCAGAACCCAACATAAAGTAGCAAAAATGGTTAACTTATTGCTGAGTTATCCAAATGGCATAGGAAAGATGAGGGAAGGATGCAGTTTCTCAATGCCAACTTTGGAGAGAGGTACAGGTGGGCCTTAGGAAAAGCTTTGTGATTGTGAGAGGAGATATCACGTTCAATTTTACCTCTATAAAAGTGTCTACTTTATATTAATAGGTGTCTTATTTTGCTCCCTTTTGTATTTGGGAATCATCTTCCCATGGATCAGAGAGTGGTTCTGACAATGTTATTATTGCCAGGGAAAGGATGGGTGGGCCTGAGTGGCATTTATTCCCCAAAGGAGAAATATGGATGCAACCTGTACACAGAGATAGGATAACTTCTGCAAGCTGATTGGGAGGCAGATGCCTCAAATATATGGAAGATTTACTTTGGGGTCTTTGAATGGGTAAGGAGTTTGGATGGTGTATAAGGAGAGGGTGGGGCAATGTTTTGGAGGTTGAGAGGCATGGCAGCCATTTCCCTCATCTTCTTTGTACAGAATGAATGATCATATTGTGAATCAAAGGACCTAGATATATGTCTTTTTGGCCTGAGCACGGTGTGTCAGGAGGCTGGGGGTTTGGGGTTGGCATCTGTAAATCAATTCTGTCTGGATGCTCTTGATGGCTTTGCCTAAACAACATTGCCCAGACGTTATAAGGGATCAGTCAAGACACTTTATTTTAGCCATAACCTGGAGAAAAATGGAATATTTGAGAAATTCCTTTTGTGGCTAAAAATGGACGAGTTCATGGTATGGTATGACCAAAAGATGGCAGATGACAGACCATCATGAGAATATGAAGCAAAGTAGACCAAACAGTAGCGAAGGTAGAAAGTCTGCAGAAAACTGGGCAGTTTCTCTAGCTACCTGCCCAGTCCAACATCCCTAGATATGGAAAAAGGAGCATGATGTAGCAATAGGCACAGACTGATGGGCAGGGCTGACCTTCCAGGAAATATCAAAGTGGAGTCTTTCTTTTGCATCTAGACCAATTTTTTTCAGTCATTTCCAAGAGAGGCATCGGTGTGGTTACTAAGGGCCCATGGGTCATAGATTTCTTGAGTCTAGCTGGAGCTGGCACCGTTTAATTGCTTCTTCACTCTGCGTAATGGGGTTTGCTGGCCTGTCTGGCTGAGCTCAGATTTATGTTGGTGTTGATAAAAGCAAGGGATGGATCATTGTTTTTCTGTGTGAGGCAGATGTTTGATTTTACCAGTCTGGTTTCCACTGGCTTTACCAGGGTGTTGGGAAACAGTATCTGACCAGAATGTTTGCAAACTCAACTTTAAGCTTGCTTCAAGGAGTGCAGTTAATATTCCTTGATTTTGATTTAAAAGAGAGAAGAAAAAAAAGATTACATCTCCAAACGATCCTGCTGTGCCCTGACTTGAACAGTTGTGAACTGTTGCTCTTTATACCTGGGAGAGCTACAAGGAGTAAGTCCATCTCGTTTCTGTGGGCTCCAGGGCAGATTGGAATTCAAGGATGGGAGAGTGAGGTGGGAAAATGTTCACATACCAGGCATCTGCAGTTCCCTTTTCATGAGTTATAAGCCAGGTATAAGCAGAGGCCAGCTGGCTTGAAAATGTGTGTCTTTGGTCCCAAGGAAGTATAAAATAAAAAAAGGATAGCTGGGACTTCCCTGGCAGTCCAGTGGTTAAGACTCTGCCTTCCAATGCAGGAAGCGTGGGTTCGATCCCTGGTCGGGGAACTAAGATCCCACATGCCATGGGGTGCAGACAAAAACTTGAAGTAAAAACAAAAACAAAAACGGATAGCTATTGCAGTAAAAACACAATGCACCATTAGAGAACTGCATATCCACTCATGGTGGGTAGATATTATACTCTGCATATTCAAAGAGCAGCTTGTGTCATATCTTCATATTCAGTACAGGTGCTCACAAGGTCCTCATGTGTACACAGCCCCTCCCCCTCCCTCACCTTCTGTAAAACAAAAGGCAGAAGTAGACTTGCCTGAGGTCATATCAGTAATAAACCGTGAAGTCTTGTTATCCGTATTGGAAGATATCAAGGTGACAAGGGAGTTCTGTATTTGGGCCCAATGTTACCTATGTTCACATCCTAACACTGCCATTAACAGCCATGGGACCTCAATGTGCTTTCCTGAGACTTCTATTTAATTTCCCCATTTTTCAAATGAGGACAAACATGGTCTCTCAGTCAGGTTATTTTTGATGTTAAGCAAGCCGATCTGTGTAAAGAGCCTGGAATACACTACGTACTGGATAAACTATTGTTTATTTTCCTTAGTCCCCTTCACACCCAAAGCAGGAGAACCTCAGGGATAATCTTATTTCCACATGTAATCCTTGGGTCAGAGAGAAGGACCTACTGACCACTGGAAAATGAAACTGGGATCGTGTAGCTGCCCCAAAGGAGCAGAGTCTTTATGTTGACCACCTCTGGAAAATTTCCTTCCCAAGATTTCAACTTAAATAGAAATACTGGGTCATCAGTACTTGCCTGTTCTTCTGGTCTGTGTTTATATGGTCTTGCTCATGAATCTTAGAGCTAAGTCCATGTTCAGGTGATTTATGAAAGATTTTTTTTGTTTGTTTGGTACACTGGCTGAGACTCTGGGGGAATACAGTGATTTATTAGATAGCAAGAACGCTGAAGGATTCTCTCTGCCATCTGACACCAGGACAGGTTCGCACCTCTCGGCTACCATACGTTACTGAAATCTGTCGGGCCTGGGAGTTTGCTGATTTCTGGTACCTAACACAGCTAAATGCAGATAATTCAGGCATGTGTGTGTGTGTGTGTGTGTGTGTGTGTGTGTGTGTGTGTGTGTGTGTGCACGCGCGCGCGCGCTCATCTGCCCAGTGTAGGTTCCAGGGTGTGTATAGGAGGGCAGAGGGGGAGGAGGAGATAAACTCGTCCTTCTATTCTTCCTTTTTAATTTTTTAAAACAAAGAGCTGCCATTTGGCTCATGCACAGGTGATATGAAAATGATGTACAAAGGTGAACTGCCTAATTCCCTGTTACATATTTACAGAGAGAAAACAAACATCTCTGCACCAGAGTGAGCGCCAGAGCGATTTGTTCTCGCTTCTTAAGACTATGCCCCATGACAGATCCCTTTTCCTTGTATGGGTCACTGACTCATACACTTCTGAGACTGCCTTTAACCTGGCTTTGACAACGGTGGGGTTTTGTACCATTATATCTTTCTCAGAATATCAGACAACACTAAGAGTTTAGGGCTCAAATCTGGAATTAAAGAAAGTCCTGAAGAAGGGGAGGTTGGGATTCCAGAATAGAAAAGTTTTCAGATGTTTTGATTTGGAGGGGAGGCGGTATGCTGATACAGGAAGAATGAGGGTGGAAGAGATTGGTGCTCTGATCCTACTGACCCAGAGGGCCAGGAGTGCACCTTCCTGTTAACTCTGCTGTCCTCCGTGCCCGGCACATAGAACTTGGCAGACACCGAATAAAAATATGAACAAATGCATGAAAGATTGAATGAAGTCAGAATGGGAATTCAGAGTTAGGCAGGAAGTGGATTAGGCCAGACCAAGAGGATCCTGAATAGGCATCACTTTTGTGGAGGGGGCTTCCATGCCCTTCAGGGCCAAGCATCGGGATCCCTTCAATAGGCTCCCCAGTTGAGATCTAGGGCAGATCTTATGTGTTCCAGCTACACCTAATAGTGACAGAGGTGACAACCAGAATGATAGCAGCAGAGAATCAGTGGATGAATAACTCTGCTCTTGAATCCCATCTGATTCTCCTGTCTCCTGGGGCTCCCTGCTTGATCATGTAAGCCCTCACACCAAAACCAGCTGAAGGAGACATGCTCATTTTACACATGCTGATTGTGGGGCTTTGCACTTTCTCACCAGCCTCTTAGTGCTCTACTGGGAAAGGAATAGGGTCTTCTGAAATCTTCCGGGTCAGATATTACTGGCCTCCGTTTTATAGTTAAGCCTTTGAGAGGTTGGTGATGTGTTCAAAACCTTGAGATTCTCCAGCAACAAGTCAGTGTTACAGCCTTTATACAGCCTTAGGATGAGTGATCCACTCTGTACATTTGCTAAACTTGTCCATGCTGGTTTATTTCCCCTTGTGCCAGATCCCCTAGCCATTGAGAATGTCCATGTGCTGGGGACAGGATTCAATACAATTCCCTGACTATGTGCAAAGATGAAGAGAATGCGATCTGTATTCCCAAGGAAATGAAATTTTCATAGGGAATATAAAACAGGATGAAAATTTGTAATTCCACCATAACACAATAGGGTTACCAATTTCAAAAGCCCATCTAATTAGAGGGATGATTTGGGTCTTGAGGCAGTCAGTGGGTTGAATTTTAGGAGGAATAAAGATAGCTTTGAAATAGGTAAACCAGGAGAGTGATCTGGAACAGTGTGTCACTCAACCAGCCAAACCTGAGGATACATGAAAGATGCATGCAAGGATGTTTGTAAAGGAAGGATGGGACCACTATGGCAGCTCTTGAAAGGCCACCTGTTCTGACGTGGGTAGCTGAAGGACAGTCATGGAAAGTTTGTCATCTGTTTTAGTGTAAATGAGGCTCTGTGAGGACCAGTCATCAGGCAGTGGCGTGTAGGAGAGACGGCTGGGACCCGAGGCCACTAAAGCCATGGCAATGGTCCAGGGAAGAGGCAATACGGCTGTTTGCTGTGGGGTTAGCAGTGGAGTGTGGAAGAGAAGCCATCGGAATTAGTAGGGCTGGGAAAGGTGAACTCAAGGCTAGGGCCTGGGAACTCAAAGCCTCTATCTGTTTTGTATTGTAACATTGAAAAAGAATAACAGTGAAATGGAGGGTCGGGATGGATTTTTTACAAATGCATCTTTTAGGCCACCTAGTCCATTCTGCATCCCTAGAGTGTTAAAAGCAGATGAACAAATGCCAAATCATTCAATTTTAAAGAAACGTGAAGCTGGAAGGAGCCTTAAATGTCATCTGTTTCACCCCTGTGGCCCCTGGCAGAACAGCTTCAAAATCATTCTCGACAGATGGTTTGCTTGCTCTATTCTGGTGCATCTCCTGGGATTCCACTGACTCCCCCTTATTCCTTACAGCTGTGGCAAAGGGAAGCTATCATTAGTGAGAGATTTATCTATATTTTTCTTTCTAATTCATAACACCCTTTAGAAGCGGGAAGTTCTCAGTTATGTCTAGCCAGAATTTTACCTGCTGCAAAATAAGTCTATAGTGTCCTATATCCTTAGAGGAGATAAACACAGTTTATATTATAAAACAGGCATTATAACACTCAGGAAAACGTGAAGAAGATGCTCATCGAGACCAAAATACATAATTGGTTGTTTTTTATTTGCTGGAGGGGAATCAGTGGGATATAAATATCTCCCTCCCTTGACATCCCCCCAAAATAATATCCTCTTTCTGAGAGCAGTTTCCAGGGGTCTCCTAAATTTGGTTTCACTTCCCTGTAATATTAAAATCTAGTTGTTTCCTTTTGTCAGTGACAGTGGTGCAGGCATGGGATAGATGCTATCAGAGTTAGCCTGATCTCCATGGGGACAGATATTGCGGAAATATAAGGGCAGGGAGAATCCTCATCAGAAATTTTCAAGAACTTGAGGCATGTTTATACTGGAACCCAACCTCAAGAAAGAGAGGAGAAGGCAGCAGGGTGTTGATTCACTTTATCCTTCTCTGCTCCTGTGGATGGTGGGGATAGCAGCCTCTTTATAACTTGACAGTGGCGAGTATTGTAACAGACCCGGTTTGGGGTCCTCAAGTATAAAGGGCTTTTTTTTTTTTTTAATGGCAAACTGAATATATAACATATAAACATACATAAATTTCCATACAAATATCTTCTCTACCAGCTGTAATTAAGATATTTGCATGTAAAGAGAACAGTATGTTCCCTTGACTTCCTCCTAGTAGGGGATCGTATTTCTCTCCTAATCCTCAAAGCCCAGGATTTTGTGATCTGAGTCTAAACAGGAGGAGGAGGAGGAGGACTGGGTCAACATAGCATTTGATATTCAGAATTTTAAACAGAGTTTTTACTCCCGGTTGTTTATTTTTTAAGTTTAGCCCGTCCCACAGGACAAAGTTGAGGTGGGGATGGGGAGAACCCAAGAGAAAATGGGCAAAGTACCCACTAATTCTGGAGTCCAGCAGATAGATATTCCTTTGAATCCTGAGCTTCTGCTTATGAGCTATGTGGCCTTAGGAAATTTTCTTAAATTCTCTAAGCCTTAGATCCTCATCTGAAAAAAAAAAAAAAAAAAAAAGAGAACAATTTCTTCTTTTGTGGGGGTTAAATAAGATAATGTATGCAAATTGCCTGGTACCTATTAGGCACTCAGTAGATGGTAGTTATTATTCTATGTAAATGAATAAGGTAGAAATTATATACAGATCTTCCTCGACTTACGATGGGGTTACTTCCTGATAAACCCATTGTAAGTTGAAAATATCCTAAGTCAAAGAGGCATTTAATACACCTAAGCTACTGAACATCATGACTTAGCCTCACCTACCTTAAACGTGCTCAGAACACTTACATGAGCCTACACTTGGACAAAATCATCTAACACAAAGCGTATTTTATAATAAAGTATTGAATGTCTCTTGTAATTTATTGACTACTGTACAGAAAGTGAAAAATAGAAGGGTCGTATTGGTATAGAGTAGTTCTAAGTGTGTGGGTTGTGATCTCATGGCTGACCGGAAGCTGAGGCTCATTGCTGCTGCCCAACATCACGACAGAGTATCCTGCTGCATTATCACTAGCCCAGGAAAAGATCAAAATTCAAAATTCGATGTACTATTTCTACCTACTGTGTATCACTTTCACACTATGCTGAAGTTGAACTGTCATAAGTTGGGGACCATCTGTATAAGAAATGTTAAATAATTTAAAGTTACTTACAAGCCAAGATATTTCCTATTATGGTCTTTGGTGCTAGATCCTAACATTGAAGGGGAGAAGAGCCTCCTTAAGAGAACTCAGGGAGATAAAAACAAAGCCACTCACTCTTCCAGGACTGATGTAGACCACTGGAGGTGGTCTGTTGGAAGCCCAGGAGGAAAAAGAAAGCACTTCTAGTTGGTCAAAGGAAGAGCTTTCCCATTTCGGACCTGGTAGCTCCAAGAAGAAGCTAACTTTTGATAACCCTAACCATGAATTCTGTGGTAAACAAAGGCCTTCAGAACTAGAGCTCATTCTCCAGGCCTCCTGAGTGTGTGATGCCCCTTGTTACCCTAGAGGAAGATGTTAGGGTCATGTGCCCTGGAGCCTTGGGGATAGAGACAAGGCTGGTTAAAGCCCAGTCCTTCCTCCTTTTTCTCTCTTATTATATGCAACTCGATGGCCACTGCTCATTCCTGTGCATAACATGAGATAATGGATATTCAAGAGCTTTGTGAACTGTTGGCTTGGGTGCTGCTGATTTTATCATCACTTCCACCACCACCATTACCACCATCACCAGCAGTATAGTCTGCTTAGTAAATGATCATAACTCTGGAAAAAAGTTCATCATCATCCTAAACTTGATTGGCAGTGGTTGTCAGCAGGCCATCTCTTCCACTCTGCCAATCACCATGACAACCTCTCCTCCACTGAGTCATGCTCTCCAGCCTCTGTAGCCAGGATGGACCTTTGAGTTGTGGCCCAGTTTGTTCTTGAAGTCAATCATTTTCTTACTCAATGGGTCAATCCCCAACTTCCTGATCTTTGTATTTATTTAGTTAGTCATGTCCCTGAGTCATCTGAGTACATGCATGTCCTGTAGCCCTCTACAGCATAAATTCCCTTAAAGGCAAAGGAACCCACTCCATTTTTATCATAGTGGTGTTTCACATAAAAGGCGCTTAATAAAAGTGCTTAATTTAAAAATGAATTACCCTATGCCAAGTGTTTGTGATGGGTGAGGAATAACGGCCATTATTCCTTAACGGTCCTATAATGGTCCCCACTTGCCAGGTATCAATAGTCAGTATGTGGGGATTCTGGGTAGGTATATCTGGAAGATGCAGTGGTGTCACCTAAGAAAAAGCCAGCAGGATCTGATTCCCTACCAAAGGCCCAAACATCTGCTTATCAGTGAAAAGGCCTGAGAGAATGTCTCACAATAATTAAAACACCCATGAGACTGCAGTTAGCACCAGGAAGACAATTTATTAATGTGCACAGGGGACCAGATTATTGAAAGGCTGTGTGATCAAAGCATTCACTCCCAGTAAGCCAGCCTGTGTGGGGAGCCTGACCGCATTGAGAAGGTTACATGAGGAAGAAATCAGAGCAAGGGAGTCAGATGAATCAAATGGTCAGTGTCATCTAGCTAAGAAATTCTGATAAATCATTATTGATCTGATAGCAAGGACTTCTTGGCTTCCTAGTCTTCTGCTTAAATCCTCCTCTCTCCCCTGACTGAAGCCAGGAGGGGATGAACATTGCCACCATCAAATTCCATGCCCATCCTTTTGCAGGTCTCTATGATCATATTCTTTTATTATCTGCATCAATCAGTGTACAACTGAGCCGTGATGGCCTGGAAGGCACTCAGGCTTTTTCAGACAACCTTGGATGTAAACTCGCATTTTCATCCATTTTATGCTGATCTTAAAGTGACCAATTGTATTTTCTTCATTTCCAGACACTTGGGAGGGGTCACTTTATTGTCAGAGTGCCTCATGCTTTCCATGTCACTGGATTTCCTTTATACCTAAAAATGACTCGTTTTGTTGCTTTTAAGTCTAATTGCCTTGTTACCAAGTACTATATGCCCCAGGGATGGCAAGTAGATCTCAGGTACGTGTTCTGATGACTGGTAGTGACTGCTTAGAGTAGAGTGACGAGAAGAGCTAGGTGGCTGCATCTAGAGTCAGTGAAAAAGCATGTGGGATCAGCGGGTATGTCTACCATGAGCATAGGAACAGGGATGCTGGTACCTGGCTCATATTGTTCCAGTCCTAGACTATCCCATCCTAATTAATGTCCTCAATTCAGAGACTCTACTGGACCCTTTTAGTCATGCTCTAACCTTAGCTTCTCACAACTGGAGGGACTGTAATAAGGCATAGGTGTGAGTTTATTGACTGCACCAATCTTTATTTTTTTGGCCAACAAAAAGAAAGCTGCATTTATTTATTTATTTATTTAACATCTTTATTGTAGTATAATTGCTTTACAATGGTGTGTTAGTTTCTGCTGTATAACAAAGTGAATCAGCTATACATATACATATGTTCCCATATCTCTTCCCTCTTGCATCTCCCTCCCTCCCACCCTCCCTATCCCACCCCTCTAGGTGGTCATAAAGCACCGAGCTGATCTCCCTGTGCTATGCGGCTGCTTCCCACTAGCTATCTCTTTTACATTTGGTAGTGTATATATGTCCATGCCACTCTCACTTCATCCCAGCTTACCCTTCCCCCTCCCTATGTCCTCAAGTCCATTCTCTACGTCTGACTGTACCAGTCTTAAAGGATCAGGTACAGGGGGAGGGGTTTGCCAGGTGGGCTTGCATTACTGGAGCTAACTTAGGTATATTTGCCCAAGTTCACATCGATGGGACTAGTATCCCAATATCCTAAATTATCTTCTACTAGCCTTTTTCACACACTTTAGCATTTAGCAGTTGCTGTTGTTTTAGAAGTTATGTTATACAGCAAAAGTGCCTAGTTCTTGGTAGATTTGGTTCCTTGTTCCACTTTGCCAAAGTTTTCTGTGGCCTAGAAAGAACTCTCCCTTCCAGTTCTATGTCACCTGCAACTTTTATCAATATACCAGTGATGACTTTAAACATATTTTTAATATTTTGGAAACTTGAATAGCTCAAGACTTGGGTTTACTGCTAGAGTCCTGCTCTCAAGCACATGTTGATCCAATTATCAGCATCCTTTGAACGTAGCCATTCCATGGTTATGACTCCACCCAATTGGACTGTCCTCCTACATCCATTAACCTCTTTGGTTCCTAAGCCAGTTGTGAGAGCCCTTGATAAATGCCATGAAATTTGGGTAAGTGATCTACACTGGCAAACTCATGAAATCCTGGCTAGAAATCAACTTGGAGGTCATCTTGTTGAAGCCACTTATTTGACAGATGGAGACACTGAACTCCAGATAAAGAGCAGGTGTTTCTCGAGCTCATGCATCTATTTGGTGGTAGAGTTAAAATAAGAACGTTGGTCTCCCATCTCACAGGTCCAGTGCTTCTCTTTGGCCATCATCAAAGGACTTTGAGGTCAACCAGGCTATTGTTATTATTCCTACTTACCGACCAGTAAACCGAGGCTCAGAGAGATTGGTTGGTATTCCTCAGATTGCACAAAAAAGTTGGGCAGGGCAGAGCTGGTTTCCATATTCTGATCCTAAGTAAGGTTTTTTAAAGAATGTGAGGCCATTTGTGAATAGACATTTTAAATGGTTTAACAGTATAGTACTGTCTCCATAAAGTTAGGTAGAGTTGAAAGTTGGAAGTGGCAGAGTAATTTAAGGAACTATTATGCTTATGCCAGGAACTGTGTCAAATATGTATTTTTGTAATGCTATGAAATATTAGGCCAGATTCACCCTCTCCATATCAACAGATCCACATATCTGCATTCTTTCTCACTTCCCTCACACCTCACCATCTGTCACCTGCCCTGTTTCTAGCCCACCTCTTGCTGTGACTGTTTGTCTCACTCTATCTTGAAGTCTTTCTTTCTGTCTTCTATGCTCTCTTTTACTTTAAAGAAAACTCTTCATTTGACCTTTCTGCCACCTCCAACTTTCATTTGTCTCCTCAACTACTATAATAGGTTGTGTTTATCTTCTGTCTTAATTTTTAAGCTTCTAATCTTACCCCTTCCTTGACTCTGCATTTTGGGGTTCACTAATTATTTCACCACGACCAAATTCAGATTCTTTTCCTCTAAAGAGTCTAATCCTTTTTTGAACTAACTGTTGAATGACATTATCAATAACTGCCCCATTCCTTCTCCCGCCCCTCCGCTCCCCCCCTGCTTAACATCCTTGTTCAATGCCTTAATGATGCTCTATGATCTACTCCCCTTTATAGCCATTCTTTACCTCTTCCACCGGTTTCTCTCCTTCCCATTGGAAGTTCTAGTGCCACCATTTTAGACATCTACTTTGGAAAGCTCACACACTCACATGGTTATAACCCTTTCTTGCTTTTGTGCAGAAGCTGTTTGAATTTACATTTTTAGCTTCTACCTCTTCTCTCTTTGATTGCTTAACCTGTAAGTCTCCCCTGGACAGTTCATTGGTGATTGAAACTTGTTTCGTTGGAGATACTACTCACCGTGGTGACCTCCTACTTCTCAAATAGGTGCTCCTCAGCCGTCTGGTGGCATGAACAAAAACTCTTTTGGGAGGTTCCCAGAATGGGAGTCATTTTTGAACTTGTCTCTTCCCCATTTGTACCTAATTCTTCACCAAATCCTGTTATAACTTTCTTCATAGCACCTCAGCATCACTTGTTCTTTGAATGTTGGCAGGAACGATCCTAATTCACACCCTGATCAGACCAACACTTGGATCAGTGCATGCACCTTCAGTCTCAGAGCCCTCCATCCCATACTTCTCAAACTTTTCACCATTCTGCCTGCTTGTTTAAAGGCTAGGGGAAATATGATTTCTCAGAAATATACATTTCTCACCCTGCACTCTGCCAGTCTCCTTCCTGTTCCCTCCCAAAAGAAGCCCCCTGACACCTAGCCAGCCTGTCCCTCATTCCACAATGGCACTCGCTCATTTCCATTGTTTCATAAGGACTTCTGCATCAGTTTGCTAGGGCTGCTGTAACAATGTACCACAAAAGTCTGAGATCAAGATGTTGGCAGGGTTGGTTTCTTCTGAGGCCTCTCTCCCTGACTTGTAGACGGCCGTCTTCTCCCTGTGTCATCACATCATCTTCCCTCTGTACATGTCTGGGTCCAAATGTCCTAGTCTTCTAGGTAACCAAGTCATATTGGATTAGGGCCCACCCTGATGACCTCTTTTAACCTTAACTACCTCTTTAAAGACCCTTTCTATACATCTAGTCACATTCTGGGGTACTGGGGATTAATACATAAGAATTTGGTGGGAGGACAGAATTCAGCCCATAACATCTTCTTTTCCCAACTTCCCATGTGCTCTTTTTCTCATCTCCCCCTTTGTTTTTTCTCTCTGTCTGTTCCTCACTGCCATTAAAACCCAGTGATGGGGCTTCCCTGGTGGCGCAGTGGTTGAGAGTCCGCCTGCCGATGCAGGGGACACGGGTTCATGCCTCGGTCTGGGAGTATCCCACAGGCCGTGGAGCGGCTGGGCCCGTGAGCCATGGCCGCTGAGCCTGCACATCCGGAGCCTGTGCTCCGCAATGGTAGAGGCCACAGCAGTGAGAGGCCCGCGTACCACAAGAAAAACAAAAAACCCAATGATATCCATTTCATTGTCCTCATGGGATGGTCTCCTTGGCATTGCCCTATTGGTTTACACACACAGATGTATTGCTTCGTGAATGTTCTTCTTTTATGATTCATTCCTATGCTTCTCTGCCTCTGGTTTGACTGAGAGCAGGGACTGTGTCTCTTGTCTTCTGTCCACAGCTCTTGATTTGGGAGGTGCTTGAGAAATGCTATTGTTAAGGTACCTTAAGATCCTTCTCTAAGGCAGCCTGATAACACCCCCTCCTCTGACTTCTCAAGAGGCTTTTTGAGGGAAAACGGTTTTTCCTAAGTGGTAACAGGGAAAATAAATGGTGATTCTGTTGACAGCAAGGAGGAGGAGGCCTGAGGCTCTATACAGATGACATCCTGTTAGCTCACCTCCTTTCCAAATTGGAAAGACAGGAAAGGGCATCTGGGAGAAAAACCCGTAAAAGTAGTGATAAATTCAGTGATTTTTCTGCTGAAGACAAATATGTCCTCAGAAGCTTTGGAGAAGGTGCTATTTCTTGACCTAAAGGGATGAAAATTCTAGGTAAAATCTATCTCCTTTCAGAGGGTCAGTTGGCTGGAAGGCTTATCTGGTCAGGAGTAGAACCCTTGGAGGGAAACCAGTTGGATCTTGGTGGCTCACAAAGGAAGATGCTGGTTGTCGTGTACTAGGAGTGGTGTGATGGTGTGTCTGCCTAGCCATGGACTCCTGAGTGAAGGGCAGTTGGGGTGAGTTGATGCAGTCAGCCTTTCTCTGGAGTAACATGGGAGACGTGTTTGGAAGCTGTGGCCAAGAGAGACATGACATTCAGTTAAGGATATACCCACCTCCCTTCTCCTCCTTGCTTTCGTCCTTCCATGCTTCCTTCCTGTGCCTTCATCCCTTTCTTCTCTCTTCCCCTGCCCCCCTCTCTCCCCCATTCACTGTCAGGAAGGGCTATGCCAGAAGGGCCCACTCAGCGTGTCATGGCAGCGGCAGAGGCTAGAAGCATCGGCAGCTTCCACAGTGAGTCTGGATTTCGTTTCTGGGGTCAGGGGGCTGGGCAGTCCACACACAAACTGACAGCTTGCAGACTTTGGAGAGGAACTTCCATGGGCTGGGGCTGCTCCCCACCTCTCTTCCCCTGCCTCCCATCATGGGGACATCGTTTAACATTCATGGAAGTTTCCTGCCAAAGGCTTTGATGTGCTTCGGATGTCTCATGGGCAAGAAGCATGGTGGGGGTGGGGGTGGAGGGGCCGGGGCCATGTTCTGCTAAAATGAGGTGCACATCTGGGAGAGCCACCGGAGTTCATATGGCTGCCAGGGATTCTGTCCGGGCCTGCGCGTGTGGTAGAGGCTGGAGGCTCTGCATGGACTGTGGTTTGGCTGCTTTCTTGCGTTTCAGGAAGGGTGCCTTGAGTTTTGAATACACATTGGATGCCTACACTCCCTAAGAGACTCCCTTTAAGGAACTAAGAGTACCACATAGACTTCAGGGTCTGAAAAACTGGAGGTGTCCCCGTTGACCTCAGGTGAAGCTTAGTCTAAGAAATTTGATGTTCAGGATAGTTATTACAGAGCTCCATAACTGAATCATATCCCTGAGTATTGAGGGGAAGGTTTTCCCCCTCCCTATTTTAATTTCTACAGTAGTTTCTGGAGTGGAGATGGCCATACTGCAGCATTAGTCAAAGTTCCATCTGTCTTGCCTTGATCATCAGGCAGAAGTGGATAGCTTCCTTCCACTTTTTGCCTAGAGGCTGTTGTTTCCTTCTATTTGGGGAATGGTCCACTTGGGAAAATAGAACCACAAAATTTACCTACCCAACCTTAAAAATCCCACACAGACTAGGAGATACGAGATCTTCTTGCCATCTCGAGATGCTTTCCCACAGGCCAGATGCTGTTTACAGACACTAACTGGGTGTGTTGTAGTTCATTTTTAGGAGAGAAGCCTCTGGTTTCTATTACATGACATTATCCTGATGTCAGTCTTCTGGGCAGGTGAACGGGGTTGCTTTTACAATTCCATTCATTTCTCTCGTGAGTTGGTTAGGGAGGTAAATTAAGCATAGCTTCCCAAGTTCTCTCAGGATCCCACTTTTTTAGGTATCTCTTCTTGGCACTGTTACCAATAAAGGCATTAACGTTTAGGGTTTTTCAATGCTAACAGCTGTGTAGAGCTTGAGTTTATCAGAACATGTTTGCCAGTCTTGTGAGAATTTTGAAAGCAGGACCATTATAAGAGATTAATCACTCTCATGCTTTTAAAACATCATATGCATTTCATTCACATCGAGGTAAAACTCTTGGTTTCAGGAGTTGATGGGCTTAATTAAAGTATCAAATTGGTCAAATTTATGAATTAAGTTAAACAAATATTTATTATTAATCAACTATGTATATTTGACTGGCTAAACTTGGATGTCTCAGAGAATGAAAAGAGAAGCTACTAATAATTAAATAGATACCACAGGCATAAACTGGGACCTTCCCTGAGAAATTGGGACATACAGTCACTCTCTTCATATACTGTGAACTGTTCTAGGTGCTAAGGATACAACTGTGAATAAAACAGACAAAAATCTCTGACCTTAATAAGGAAGATAGAAAATAAAGATAAAGTAAAATATATTTCATGTTAGAGAATAATAGGTCCTTAGAAGAAAAATAAAGCAGAGGAGAGAAAAAGAAATGCTTGGTGATGGTAATGGTGGTGGTGGGGTGGTGGTGGTGGTGGTGGTGGTGGTGGTGGTGGTGGTGGTGGTGTGTGTGTGTGTGTGTGTGTGTGCACGCACGCATGCGTTTGCAGTTTTAGACAGGGAGGTCAAAGCAATTGAGTCTCCTGAAGACTGTAATGTATTTTAGTTTATTTAATTTAGCCAAGCAAGGCTTTAATGGCTTGGCTTAAATTTTTCTGAAACAAGTCAAATCTGGAAATTCTGGATCCAAAGCAAAAGAAACCTCAAAAACTTCAGAATGACCAAAAAAATTTGAGGAGGCAGAATCAGGGGTGGCCATGGCATTGGAAGCATACCTTGTCTGTTTGATAGGTTTCATCTCCAACTAACATCACTGAGAGGGTGTCAGAAAGTGAATGAGGCTGTGGCTTTATCCAGTTGGGGAGCATCTTTGTAGAAAATCCCTCAATCTTTGACTTTCCCTGGCCATTCAGGATAGTTCGAGGCTTTTCTTCTTCCATCTGATGTCCTTGGGGGTAGGAAGGGATGACAACTCACATTTATTGTGCACCTACACCCGTCAGGCACTTTGCTAGGGGCTCTGAGTATGTTTATTTAATTTACACTGCTCTCACGAAGAATTTATCAAAGTCTTACTTTATGGATTAGAACACCGACATTTAAACATGGAACTAGAAAATTGTGCAGCCAGGATCTAAACCCAGGTGAAAGTAAATCTGAAACCCTGCTTTGATCAGTGAGTCTCAGCATCCATCCATAGATACCTGTTGGCAGGAAGTAGTAGAAAGAAAAGAGAAGTAGGGGGGCTTCCCTGGTGGCGCAGTGGTTGAGAGTCCGCCTGCCGATGCAGGGGACACGGGTTCTTCCCCCGCTCCGGGAAGATCCCACATGCCGCAGAGCGGCTGGGCCCATGAGCCGTGGCCGCTGAGCCTGCGCGTCCGGAGCCTGTGCTCCGCAATGGGAGGGACCACAACAGTGAGAGGCCTGCGTACCGCAAAAAAAAAAAAAAAAGAAAGAAAAGAAAAGTAGGACTCGCTGGATTACCACAAGGCCCTGCGGATTGGCTGATGCGCGTGGCTGGACCAGGAGCAGATGTGTTGGGGTGATTGTACACGTCTTTGCTGCCTGTGCATGGCCGTACAGCGACTCCTGCGGCTTCTCCTTATGTTGTTGTCCTTGGGAATGCGGAGAGGCATGGACCATCTGGGGGGCATGAGAGCTCGTCTTCCTGTTGGGGCATCCATCCTAGGCAGAGGTGGAGCTTGACTTCAGTGTGTCCTGGGTTCCTGGGTTTCGTGCACGTTGGAAGGAGGGCGTTGCATGGGTCTCTGTATAGATAATAGGGTTGGGGAGAATGCATGCAGATGCCTGAGACCAGACAAAGGTTTTTCAACAGGGGGTTGAGTGAAGAGTTGAGTTTGAAGAGAATCCTAAGTTTCCTGCCTGCCTTTGTGAATGGAACCCACAGACTGACGTCATCCAGTCTTGGGACTGCTATTAACAAGAAGCAGGAAGTCTCTGGACCACATCTTCTTATGGTTACACTTAACATTGATATCACTCTGTGACCTTGTGTCTATTTGTAATGTACATTTACATCTCAGAAAAAAAAATTAGGTAGAATCTTATTTTATGCATAAGGTGGGCTCTTGGTAAAGTGGTGTGGTAAGCAAACCACCATTTATGTGCACCAGAGAGAGCTGATGCAGCAAAGTGAAGAATTATTTTGGGATCTCCAATAACCCTCTCCCGTTTTCCTTTTACGCTAAAGGAGGATCTTTGCACCTGTGATGCAGTTATTTCCTTGGACTTCTGTAACATATTTATCCAGAGGTCTCAATCCACGTCAAGGCAATGTCTCTTAGTTTCACAATATGTCGTATGGATAGAGAGAAGTTATTACTCTGTCATTTACTCAGGATTTTCTTTACCATCACATTGTCAGAATCACTTAAGAATATACTCCAGGCACTTGAATGTCCCTTACTGTGGTCTTCCAGCTTGGATAATGGCTGCCCCATCAAATCCTGGTTCCTTTCTGCTTATAGCCTGTTGTCTAGTTTCCCTCCATCACTTTGAAACTCACGAGCTAAGGAGAAAATCGTCATTCATCTTCCTCCATAGGATACTCTTCCCTGGCTTGTCTCAGAGTCCCCTTCCGGGCAAAAAGAAGCAAGAAAGCAAACTACATTTTCTTCTAAAATATGAACCCATTTCAACATCAGTTGACTTCTCTCTTCTGCATCCATGTGTTCTGTGGTGTACCAATTTGGAACAGGGGTAAAGATTAGAAATGTCTGCTTATCTTTTAAGCTGACAAGGATATTCCTTCTTTCACTCATTACATGTTGACCACCCTGCCAGTCACACATTAAATGTCTTAATTCTAGAAAGGACTTTGTTGCAGCTAGAAAGACAATGCCGGGGTCTTTGACCCAAGTCTGTGAGGGTACATGGTCATAAGTGAGTCCCAGTATGGGAACTTGCTTGGAGACCCTAGGCACACCCTTTACACCAGCATGCTGGGAACCCAAGGGTGTAGCTCCTCACCCCAACGAACCCAGTTTTTCTAATTAACCTGAAAACACATACCTGTCTCTTTGCACACCCAAGGAACAAAAGGAGAACTCAAGATGAGCTTTTTTCACCTCCTCTCTGCATGTTAGTGTTTTTCAGCCATCACGGACGGAGGTTGTAGGGTGAATCAAGTTGTGGTGAAGTCGTCTATGAGCTAGAGAGTATTCTAAAACACACTAGGACTTTGACAGAGTCAAAAACCAACATAGTTGAACAGCCTTGAAATTGTGGGATATGATTTTTCACCTTTTTGTTGCTATTCCAAGTCTTGCAACGTAAGAGAGTGAAGACTGGCCTTTTGGGAGGGAGCCTAATACATTGTCCTGTGAGAGATGCCTCTTAATTATATGGCATGTCATGTCCTTAAGTTCAGGGAAATTGGTTGTGTGTTCCCAGGGTCAGTCCTTTGGGTTCTCACCTGGAGATTTATCCAGAGATAGGAGCTCTGCCCATTCAATGGTAATTAATCTTTGAACTCCTAGTTCTCTTGGCATTGCTCTGAAAATAGATGTCTCAGATCAGAGCAAACCCCTAGAAGAGCACGCTGAGAGTTGCCTGGAATGGGGTGGGGCCCAGGGCTTCACGTGAAAGGGCTCTGGGGAGCCAGAGGGAAGATGACAGAGAAAAGAAGGGAACTGTCTGGTTGTGCCTTAATGCCGCTCAAAGGTGCCCCTAGCCTTTTTTTTTTTTTTTTTTTTTTTTTTGTGGTACGCGGGCCTCTCACTGTTGTGGCCTCTCCTGTTGCGGAGCACAGGCTCCGGACGCACAGGCTCAGCGGCCATGGCTCACGGGCCCAGCCTCTCCGCGGCATGTGGGATCTTCCCGGACCGGGGCACGAACCCGTATCCCCTGCATCGGCAAGCGGACTCTCAACCACTGCACCACCAGGGAAGCCCCCCCTAGCCTTTTTGATGGGATTCTATACTCCTTGTTCTGGATCTTATCTTCAAAGTTGGTCAAGTCCATTTGCTTCCACAGTTCTTTGGGGACAGATGACTTATGAGAAATCCATATGTCTGGAAGGATTGTGACAAGACCTCCTGTCTGGAGATGCTGGTGGAAGTAACATAAATTCCACTATCTCTTTTGCCTCAGTCTGCTGGGCTGGTCCCCACCTCTCCTGAGCATTAGCTAGTTCCTCTGATTTCTGCCACCTCCTCCCGTGCTGGCATTTTTGGCTAACCCTAATGGAAACTAGATGTCTGATACAACCTGCAGCCAAACGCACTGGTTTGGGGCAGGTGCAGTCATACAAGGAAAGCTTTCAGTTCAGGTGCTGGTCTCAGAGCCACATGTGTGTAAGCTATGTCCCTGTAATGCTTGGTGGCTGGTGAGACCCTGGCATGTGGGTACCAGCACGCAGAGCAGGAAAGAAGAAAAGGGCACTCAGGGGGTGAGAGAAGGTATATTGCGATTCCATCCTAGCTGGGCAAGTTGGTTTCTATCTGGGCCTCTGGGATCTCTCTGAGTCTTTCTTCTCAGGTTCATTTCTAGAAATCAACATTTTATTCCTAAAAATAAAGATGAACTTGAGAGTTGAATTTTCAACTGTTAGATCAAGATTCTTTTGGCTACAGGTGACAAAAAACTTAATCTATCTTAAGCAAAAAGGCAGTGTATTGTCCCAGTAATCACCAAATCCAGATTTAGAACTTATTTCTGGGGTGGCTTAATTCTAAGACCCAAATAAGTCACCAGCCTTGACGTATGTTCCTAGCTCTCTCCCTCCTTCCTTCTCCTCTCTACTCAACCTGCCCATCATCCCTCCATCTCTCTCTGCCTTTCTCTGCCTGAAACGATGGTCTTAGAGAAAGAGACATTAATGGGAAATAGATTTCCAAACAATCAAGGCTAATGAATTTTGAAAATTATGATATTACATGCTGCAGGAGCTGAACAGATTATCTGGGACCTAGTTGATCACTAACAAAGACTTGTGTTCGGGCTTCCCTGGTGGCGCAGTGGTTGAGAATCCGCCTGCCGATGCAGGGGTCACGGGTTCGTGCCCTGGTCCGGGAGGATCCCACATGCCGCGGAGCAACTAAGCCCGTGAGCCATGGCCGCTGGGCCTGCGCGTCCGGAGCCTGTGCGACTTGTGTTCATTGGGGAGGCCTTGCCACTGGGAGCCCAGCTGAAATAATCAGCCTCACTTCTACAGGAGTCAGGCCAGGCATCACGCAGAGAAAATCTGCTAAGCAAAGACCGAGGAAGCAAAGCCTGTGACTGACTGCTTTTTCTAGTCCGTCTACGAGGAGGAACATATGATGTTTTCCAGTGTCATTTTTATGAGCATTCTCTGGGCCGATGTTGGCTTCCATCTTCCTTCATTGAATCTGCAGATTTAGATATTTCTGAATGAAAATCCTCTTTAGCTTTTATGGGTGTTTTTAGAGAAATCAAATTCTGGGATTTCTATCATACTTCCCCAAATCTGCCACCTCCAGCCCATCAGTTTATAGGCTTGAAAACTTTTTTTACAAGTGAGTCTTCCTTCAACTTGAAAATGCATAAGAACTCTGACTTGGGGGTGCAAAAGAACATTGGTTTTGGAATCAGAATAATTTAGGTGTGAGGCTTGGATCTTTCACTCTTCAGCCTTTTGAACTCACATAAGTTGCTTAACCTCTTCCTCCCTCTCCTTCCCTTCCTTCCTTCATGCAATGCTTTTGATAATAATAATTTCCAGAGCCAAGGCATATTGAGAGGAGTAGATGAAGCAGTGCATTTTGTCTTATTTATCATAGATCCTGGCCCAGTATAAACACTCAGTAAGTTTTTGTTCTGTATCCCTGTTCACTGGGACAAGCTTTCCACCTCTGCCCCAACCTTGAAATACTGAAAGAATCTCTTTCTACCTCCGTTGCAGTGGAGACCAGAGGTTTAAATGAATTAAGATGAGGGCACTATGCTTGCAGATTGCCTACCCCAGTCTTAGCCTGGCTCTACCTCCTGGGGATTCACTAAATGACCCTGAGTAAGATGTTTCATCCCAGTTTCATTAGAAACAAGAAGCCCACTTGCCCTTATCCTCCTTCTATGCTTTTGGAAACATGAATGTGTACAATAGAGTAGGAATGCCTTTGAAAAAAACCATCCAACTGTGATTACTGGCTTAGCATTTAAGACTTTCTCCTGGGTTCATCCTCAGAGCAGTCTTCCCCCTCCTTTTGACCTTGAGGGAGAAGCCAAGAGGTAGGGCTTGTTTATAAAGGGAAAAGGAGCAACCCACAGCTGCAGGCCTCAGATGATAGCTTGGGATGCCAGATGCTGTGTGGAGGGAAAGCTCCTCCAGCCCTTTCATCTGAGATTACCCTTGGCTCACACCCTTCGCTGCACAAAGGCACCCTGGGATCCATTTGTAGAGTAGTGGGCTGCGTGGAACTAGTGGGTCTCAGAACTCTAACCTTCTCCCAGGGCTGGGAGGGGCATCCAGTCTTTGCTTCACCGAAT